>NC_133522.1:15825000-17095000 GCF_049354715.1 Callithrix jacchus
TTCCATGCTCTCCCTCTGCGTCATTTTGTTAACTCCTTCTGCCTTCCTGATTTGCATTCTCACCTCAGCCCACTGCAATCCTCAGGCTTATAACTTTTTGCCTCAGTCAGTCCATTGAAAGTAACCTCCTAATGGTCAGAGCTAAAGGCTTCTCAGTCTTTATCATACTACGCTCTCTGCATTTATGGTGATTTTATAAATTGTTGTGCGAATCAATGGATAATGTTTGTAAACATGTGAAGCAGGGTAAGTATTCAGAAATGTTAGTGCCCTACAGCCCTCACCTTTACACTATCATCCCACTGCTTGGTTCAACTATTATATTCTGATGGCTGTCAAATTTCTTTAGCCAGCCTAGACCCTTTTCCTGAGTGCCACAATATTTCCACTTGAATTTCACCATGTGTCCAAATTCAAATTCTTTGTCTTTGGACTTAACCTTTCAAACTTGCCTTTTCTTTTCTTTCTTTTCTTTTTCTTTCTATTTTTTTTAGACCCCAGTTTCACTCTTATTGCCCAGGCTGGTGCATTGGTGTGATCTTGGCTCATCGCAACCTCAGCCTCCTGGGTTCGAGCAGTTCTCCTGCCTCAGCCTCCTGAGTAGCTGGGATTACAGGCATGCACCACCAACGCTGGCTAATTTTGTATTTTTAGTAGAGACAGGGTTTCTCCATGTTGGCCAGGCTGGTCTCGAACTCCTGACCTCAAGTGATCTACCCGCCTCAGCCTCCCAAAATGCTGGGATTACAGACATTAGCAAACTTGCCTTTTCTTTTACGTTGCTGGCTATCTTGTTTAGAATTTTTAACCGTTATTAGTTTGACCAATGTTTTAAAATAAAATGGCTAAGGGAATAGGCAAAACTCATAAAAACTACCTTTGTCATTTTAAAATCAGGTTAGTTTCTTCCTAGCATTCTACAATGAGGTTATTCATGAAGTCTCTTCAATCCAAAATGGCCCTTGATTTTGATTTTGCTCCTTAGTTTCCATTGCAACAGCTGCTAGGGCAGACCCTCCATCCCTGTCCCATGAAATCCACCTTATCCTTAAGGAGAGCTCCACTTTTCTTCTCTCTGTTTTTCTGTTCATTCTCACAATATCTTTCTTTGCACACAACAAGTCTGCTAATGTTCCCTCATTCAGAGTCCAGTCTTAATGTCTAACCCAGTATTTACAGTTTTTAAATAATCCTTTTCCCTTTATTTACTTTCCCTCCCAATTTCGTCATGTGCACTCTTTTCAGATTAGTCTGTTTGAAAGTTCCTAATTTTCCCTGAAAACTCATCAACATCCAGGTCTTCTACATGCTTTTTCCTGATTGCCTGGCAAGCACTTCTCATCCTTCAAATAGTTGTTCAAATGACACACCCTCTGCTTGCCGGGAAAAACTCACCCCCTCTTTTCTTTGCTCTTCATAAGAGTCTATTCCCATCTGTATTACCACACTAATCACTTTTCATGTTGCATTAGCATTTGCTATTTGTATATCTGTTTTCCTATTTAAATTAAAAGTTTTTTGAAGGCAGAACTCATCCTGTTTATGTCACTGAGTTCTGTATAGCTTTCTTCAGTAAAGTATTTGATAAATGGAATTGGATACTATGGAAGAATTGGAGTCGATCTACTGTCTATTGTTTTAGGCTAATGGATGATTGCAGAACTTGAGGCAGGTAAATGTAATTGGGTGATACATTAACTATCTGAACTTATAATCAACTTGACTATATTCAGCCTTTTTCAAAGATAGGATTTTTAATCTATAAGATATTATGGATTTTATTTCCAGGGTCATTGCTGGAAAAAACACTAGGCACTAATATAAAGTAGGTGAAAGCCCATTTTTAAAAGTGCTTTAATTGCTTTTTTTATGACTAATGTATATTCTATATGTTTACTATACACATTTTTGAAAATACCTATAAACAAAATGAAAATATAAAAGTCCCAGTGATCTATGTAATCAGAAAGTCAGCGCGAAGACCTCAGTAAAAATCCTTTCAATTTTTCATCTTTACTTATTCTCACATGGCTTGGATTTATGACATGCCAATATTATTTTATAAACTATTTTTTTCACCGAACAGCGTTTTTTCATGTTGGTGGCATTTTATTTAGACACTTACATAAAGTGTGTTACTCTGTTTAACCAATTTCTTAATATTGGCCATTTCTATTTTATTTACATTTCTATTGTATATCAATGTTATGATTTCCATCTTTAGTTAAGTATTTGAATGAAGTCTCCTCTTGATCCCTTGATCTGTTCTAATCCCTCCCCCAGCAGTAGACGACTTCTGAGTGTTATCATCCTGCCATTTCCCTAATGGTACACTCATAGATATAGACAGCTATTTCTCTACAAATCTCTCTCTGGAGTTTCAGATCCATATATCCAACTACTTGTTCCTGTAGATTTTTACTGCCTAAATATCAGTCTGAGTGATACACAAATCTTCAGCCATAAATGCACTTTCCTCATTCTGACTGCCTTTTTCTCTCGCCTGCATCACGGTAATGTTCTGCTAAGTGGTCTTGTTGCTTCAGCCTTGCCCCTTCTTCAGTCTAATTCCTCACTGCAGACTGTGCAGAGGCGTTCTCCTAAATTGCAACACTGATCAAGTCTCTCCATTGCTTCTGATCTCTCAATGGCTTCCCATTTTTCTTAAAATAAAGGCAAGACTCCTTAATGTAGCAATCAAAGCCCTTTGTGCTCTGACCCCTGTGTGCCCATCATCCTTACCCACTGCCACTCCCCCATCAATGTCTATGATGTCTTCACTCTTTCTTCTGGTTCCTGGAATAAGCACGGTTCTCACTCATCTCAGTATCTTTGCACATGCTCTCCCATATTCCGGGAACACCATTTTCTTTTCTCATTTTGGAGCTACCACCTATGTATCCTTTAGATCCAAGATTATATGGCAGATCCTTCTCAGTAAATCTTTCTCTGGTGTCCCAACTTTGTGTAGGACCCATAGTTATGTGTTCCCACAGCATTCTATGTATCCTCTGTCATTGCGTATTTAACTAATTATTTGTCTCCTCCACTAGACTAAAAGTCCCTTCAGACATGGATATACATTTCATTTAGGTGAATTCCTAACATAGTGCCTGAGTTTCTGTTTCTGTTGCTGTCTAACAAACCACTCCAAAATGTGGTCACCTAAAGTAATCATTTTATTCACAATCCCATGAGTCAGGAATTCTGAAAGGAATCAGCTGGACAATTCATCTCCAATCCATGTGGCTTTAGCTGTATGGCTGGGGCTAGAAGAACTACTTCCAAGTTAGTTTCTTCACTCATATGTCTGATGCCTCAGTGATGCTTGTCCTCTGCCTCTTTCCACATGGAGTCTTATCCTCCAGGTCTCATCATATTGTCTGGACTTTTCATAACAGAGAGTCTCAGGGAAATGGCACCTCTTTCATGGAAGCTGGCATCCAAAAAGGCAGGAAGGGGAAGTTGCCAGGCCAGTTAATAACTACATTTAGAACTGGTGCATAGTCTTGCTTCTGCCAGGCTGTATTAATCAAAGCAGTCACAGAGTCCATCAGATTCAAGAGTGTTGAACTAATCTCCCTCTCTTGATGGAGAGTGGCAACTTCTCATTTCAGAATAGCATTTGGAATGGAGTCATTGCTATGGACATTTTGCAGAATACAGTCTGCTGTGGCCAGGTAGATAGCTTATCTTAAGTATGTATACCTTAAAATTGAATTCTTACCTGTCACAAAGCATAAAGCAAGTTATCCAAGCTCTGTTTGCCTATGATCTTTTTGGTATAAATCTAACAGTCTTTACCACAGTAGGTGCACAGTAAATGTTTAAAGAATAAATACATTGATTATTTTAAATTTATTGATTAGTGGCGCAGTGTAATTTTATATTAATAAAATTACTAAACTTAAACCGTTATAACAATGCAATGATAATTAGATCAACATTACAGACCTGCATTCTTATGAACATTTCAACTTTGGCATTATAATGAACTTCTAGGTTATTTCACTTTTGTCTAAAACTGGGTATACTAGGTGGTCAACATAATAGAAATTTGTCTCTTTTCAGACAATAGCTAGGAAAATAATGTAATTAAATTTATTGTTATATATTGTTTTAAAAAGTGATTGATATAGTTAAGTTTGTTGCAGTTTAGTAAAAGTCTCTAGAAAAGTACAAATTATTTTCATGTCTGGAATAGGAGATTTGCTTGTTTTATTAATACAGATAAATTGAGGTAATAGTTACTTATATAAGAAATAGAACAAAATCTCAAAGGTCTGCATTTTTCTCCTTTGTCTTGTGCCTGGTAAATGCTATGCGGTGAATGGTATAAACACCTACTTTGATAAATTAATGACGTCACTCTGCTTTTCTCTTGAACATGTTTATGAAGGCATCTGGCAGGAGACTAGAGTGTTGCGATTCACAATCATATACTTATATATTATTTCAGAAGACATTGAAACCCCTCAGGGGGAGAAATCTAGAGGGTTGAGGTTCATTTGATACAAGTCTCACTTGAGTGCAGCATCTTGAAATGGCTTTTTGTTTTCCAATAGAATGTATTACATATTTCAAACTGTACATGTTTATCACACGTTCCCTGGGCTTGCCTTATTTACAGATGGTTTGAATAAATTTTTCTGTCTTTCTTCAACACTTGTTAGAGGTGGTTGTAGTTAAAAGCCAGCCCTTGTTTAACATGAAGATATTTTTGCTCTACAGAACGTGAATTATTCAAACACAACAATGCTGGCATCCTTTCATAGTGAAGTCAGCCATTCTGCATCTTTCTTTTTTGATGGTCAAAATAGTCTCCTTTGTGCTAAAAAGTCTTACATGGCTTTAAAAAGGAAGATGTTTCTTGTGGTATTTTGGATTTGTATGCTGACAAAGATTGTAAATTAACTTTTAAGTGTGGTATTTTGTTGCATTCCAAATTAAACAATGGTTTTCCTCCTGTGTGTACACATTCCATATTGAAATAATTATCCATTTTAATCTCCTAAATAACTTCAGCTTTGGCACATTTTTCATATTTCTCCTAGTGCCACACACAGACACTTTAAAAGCCACCCAGAAATGAAAAGTAATGCATTATATTAAAGCATGCTGTGTTTGTATATATAACATATATCTATACACATAATAATATATAATTAAGCATATGTGTGTGCATATATGCATACTTTTCCAGTGTAATATATTAGCTTTAATTTCTTGGTTTTTTAATACATCTGTATGTGGCACATATCTCTCCTTGCTTATATGTCTACACACATACACACATACATATACATTGTAAACTTACACTTATATATGTGTGTGTGGAAGGTCATGACCTTAGAAATACAACTTGATTTTAAATTCTGTATTTGATACATGCAATCTATGGGAACTTTGGTAAGATGCTTAATTCCTCTGAATTTTCATATCCTCTTCTGTAAATGATCATTTAAAAAGTAACTCAGAAAGTTATTGAATTAAACGAGTACATCTTGTAAACTATGGTTAGCTACAAAGTAAGTGCTCATTAAATGAATTACAGTACTTTAATAATTATTTATTTTTCATGTTTTCCATTGCATTGAAGAAGCAGATTATTGAAGTGTCTCAATTCATTGACATAAAAAGCGGAAAATGTTTTTCTTCAAAACACCGCCATGCCACCCTAAAAACTGTCCCACATCAAAATTATTTCTCTTCCTCTGTAGTAGAGATCTTGGAGCAGATCCTACGTGTTTTTAACTTTATTTAGATTTAACTAGATCCTGTATCCTGTATGGTTTGGTTTTGTTTGCTTGCTGTTAAAACTAGTTCTATTCATTTAAATTAATTCATTAATTTTTGTTGTTGTTTTTCTCTTGAGACAGTCTGTGCCACCCATGCTAGTGCAATGATCTCAGTTCACTGCAACTTCTGCCTCTCAGGTTCAAGCTATTTTCCTGCCTCTCAAGTAGCTGAGATTACAGGCATGTGCCACTACACCTGGCTAACTTTTCTATTTGTAGTAGGGACGGGGCTTCGCCATGTTGGCCAGGCTGGTCTCAGTCTCCTAATCTCGGGAGATCCGGCTGCCTCAGCCTCCCAAAGTGCTGGGATTACAGGCATGAGCCACCGTGCCCAGCCAGTTCTGTTAATTTTGAAACCTCAGTTGTGCATTCCCAGGCATCCTTTGCTAAATGCCTCCTTCAGTGGCTATGGTGGCAAGGAGAAAGTGAGCATGTTCCGCTTTTAAATACCTCCCTCCTCCCTCCTCTGCCAGGTGCATTCTCCTAGGGCTAAGGTGGGGAAGATGGAATGAGGAAAGGGCAAACTAGGTGAAGATCTGGTCTTCTGCTTGAATAGCCCTCAAGACTATTCTCTCTCATCTTACACTATGAGTATCATAAGTGGTACAGGAGAGGTGCCGACATTCACTTACCCCACTGATGAAGGCCTCAGTCCTAGGCACCATTGCAGTTATTAAGTGATTTATCCATATCTTCAGGTAAACTGCCAGTTGATGGCATTCATGTCGTATCTCTCCTAGCCTCCCAAGCTGTGGAGGTCACCAGATGACACTCGACCCTAATCTCTGCTGCTCTCCAATACTGGTGCTCAGTTGGCAGCTTGTGTAGAATCCATCCTCTATCCTCTTTACTTCTCAGGAGTGCAAACTTCGTTGAGTTGTTTTAATGACCTTTCCATCTGAAAGTCCTCCATTATGTCATCTCTTTAACCTTGCTTAGGGAATAATATTAGGACCGTTGAGCAATTCACTGACCAACAAATCCTCCAACTAGAAATCACCATGTCTTCTTTTTTTGAAGGCACTCTTTTAATTTAAGAGTTGTTCTCTTGGCCTTCTCCTCCCATGGGGATGACTTCTTTCCACAAACCTTGCTTTCCACCCAAGTCAAGGCTTTATACCTTCTCAGTCATCTGTTCACTGTGGATCATAGCACAAGTGGTGTTAATGGAAGGATAGCTTTTAACTGTTGTTCTTCATGTCTGCAGAGAGATGGTTGAAACCAATTAATTGGTAACTGTGAACCTATACTGTAGGATACTACTTCATTTTATCCTCAACTCTGGTTCTTAAATAATTACATAAAAATTACCTTTAAATATTTTTTAAAAGATAGAATAACAATAAATGCAATAGTGTTAAAAATAGTTAATATTCTTTAATAAAACTCATAAGTGAATAATTCAGAAAAAAAAATTACTCTTGACTCCCAATAGCTTTTTCTTAATAGAATAAAATCTAAAGGAAATTATGTCATATGCTGAATGTATAATTTTTAGAATCTTATGAAATGTTATGCTTTATAGTGAAAGTGAATGCCTTCATTTGTTTGAACAAGTAGGAGTGGTGACGAAAAGGAAGGAACCAGACATTTATGGAGCAAACTGTTTCAGGATGAATGTCAGTTGTCTTCAGTAACGATAATATTTGAAATGTGGATAGTATTTGAAATGCTTTAGGACAAATACAGATGTTATGTTTTCCTTTTTTAACCAAACGCAATCCAAACAATAAAACACAAGAAGACTTAAAGATAACGGACCATATTTCTATTAAACTTAAATGAAAAAGTAACCCAGTGGAGCCTCTGGCTGTGAAGTGCAACTCGATATAAAATCAAACTTAAATATATTGTGATTTTCTGTTGTTTTTCTGAACATATGAGCTCAAAAGAAATAAAGATCAAATCTGCATACTTGTGAATTTCTTGGGTAATCTGACCTTTTATATCTTAAATCACAAGCTGAGCCAGACCTATTTTATTCATCTTCATGCAGACGGCAGCCTGTGAGTCCTCCTCCACCACCACGGCCGATTTCCCCTCCACATACCTACGGCTACATTTCAGGACCCCTGGTCTCAGATATGGATACGGATGCACCAGAAGAGGAAGAAGACGAAGCCGACATGGAAGTAGCCAAGATGCAAACCAGAAGGCTTTTGTTACGTGGGCTTGAGCAGACACCTGCCTCCAGTGTTGGGGACCTGGAGAGCTCTGTCACGGGGTCCATGATTAACGGCTGGGGCTCGGCCTCAGAGGAGGACAACATTTCCAGTGGACGCTCCAGTGTTAGTTCTTCAGATGGCTCCTTTTTCACAGATGCTGATTTTGCCCAGGCAGTCGCAGCAGCAGCAGAGTATGCTGGTCTGAAAGTGGCGCGACGGCAAATGCAGGATGCTGCTGGTAAGTCATAGGACTTTCACCAAGCTGGGAAAGAAAACTCAATGCACAGATGTTTGTTGCTGATTCGCTCCTGTGATCTTAAGGCCTATTTGAAAAGCAACTATTCTTATCTTTTTTTTTTTTAGCTCCCTAAGAAAATGACAGTTCAAGAATATGACTTAGTTGGATTTTCCTTGACAAGGCTTTTTAATCTTCTATTTTATTTCATAAATTTTACATAATGTGAGTGATAGGAAGCTAACTTATTTTTAGGATAGCCATAGCAAATATATCTATTACACAAACTGATATAATTTCTTTAAACTATACATACAGTCAGTTAAATGAAGTTTGTTTTTGAACGTATACTCTAATTTTTTTGTGTAGAACCTCACCAAAATCAAATTTATTGTGATAGTCCTCTTACCTTATTTAAATAAAAATTATGTAGGGGAAACAGATAAATACCCAAGTGGAACACTGTGACCCTTGGAAAACAGGCTATTTCTCCTTAATCTGCATTCTCTTCATATCCTCTCAAATTAGAATGTTAATTGGGAAGATATAAAGATATATGTAATATACATACATTTTCAATGTTCAGTGTTCCAAACTTACAGAAAATATTTTAAACGTAATAATCGGGACAGAAAGCCAATCCGAGTGCTTTTCATATGTTTCCTTCCATTGTCAGTAACTTACTTTTAATTACTGTACATTCATCTTTGTATTATAACTTATTTCTACTTATGTCCTCCTATTCCCAACTCTGTTTAGAAAGTAAATAGTTCAAGAAAGAAAAGAAGTTAACTGTAAGACTTATTTATCATGATTTTCATTTCTGTAGAATTAATATATACATTCCCATACATATTTTTGTGTGTTTGCATTTTTAATAGCCAAGAAAATCTAAATAGTAGAGTAAAATAATGTGATCACAAGAAAGAGATACATTTCAGAGAAGGAAAAGACCAGTGCAACAAATGAATTACTGGTATTTTACTGTCTTTATTTTCCTTAGTTTAATAATGACCACATTGCTAATTTTCCATGGTCCTTTCAGATGTTGGATTGGTCATTATTTTTTATCAGTGTAGAATATATTCAGAGAAAATTTAAATCACAGTATAAAATCATCTCTATATATCATATATCAAGAATATGTTATAGGAAAAATATTTCTAACATCTCTCAACTTATTATTGTAGAATATATTATTTATTGCAGCCAAGCCTATATTTTTTGATATTCAACCAAATATTCTTTTTCATTCCTCCAGTAGCTGCTGAATGGAATAAGCTATGCAAACCTAATTATCTTTCTTAATAAATAAATAACATCTAACTTTATATATAGCTTTTGTTTCTCCCTTTTTTAATCTTCTGTTTAAAAAAGTGAAGTTAACAGTCTCAAACCACTGCTTTGAGAATTCATTAAGAAAATATTTCAGTTTATTAAATGGACAAAACAGAAATAACATTGAAAATTCATCTGTAAATGACCTTATGCCTCAGGGTCTGTGAGCAGTGGATGGTCTTTTGCAATAGAATAAATAATGGGTTCAGTTTCAGCCCTAATTCTCTGTTTCATGGATATGTAACTTTAATTATAATAGTCCCCATCATAGCTAAAGAGAGTTGGTTTAATATTTTATTGTATTATAATTTAGTGGCACTTCTGGTTTTCCTTGAGCTCATAATTTTAATGAACTAAACATGCATTGGCCTCTGCTTATGGCAGTGTTCTTTTCAGGAAATGATGGTGCTTGTCATGTGACTTGAAGTTAATATGAATGAATATCCAATCACTTGGCTGCATTAATGTCTATTATTTAATATGCTTCAGTTATCATCTTTAAATATGTGGATTTCATTATATATGACTTCTGTTTATAGCCAAAAGACATGCTGTCTAAGTCCGTTGGAAGTTTCTTGTGGTACAATAGGAAGTTCTGGATTTGTGACTAGAATTTCTAGAAACCAAAATGGTGAAAGTCAAACATCGGACCAATAGATCTCCATTGTCATTATGGATTAAATATGTTGTAGCTGTTATAATACAGGATCTATGTAAGACAGCCAGAGAATCTGGGGGCATTAAAATATGCTGCGTAGGCAGGGCTCGATGGCTCATGCCTGTAATCCCAGACCTTTGGAAGGCTGAGGTGGTTGGATCATGAGGTTAGGAGTTCAAGACCAGCCTGTCCAAGATGGTGAAACCCCATCTCTACTAAAAATACAAAAAATTAGTTGAGTGTAGTGGTGGGCACCTCTAATCCCAGCTACTCCGGAGGCTGAGGCAGGAGAATTACTTGAATCCAGGAGGCAGAGGTTGCAGTGAGCCGAGATAGCACCACTGTACTCCAGCCTGGGGGACAGAGCAAGACTTCATCTTGGGGGAAAAATAAATAAAGAAAACGCCATATCTAATTAGTAAATTCAATTCCCACTGGTACCTAGGATTATTGTTTCTCTAAAACCAAACATCTACCTCTTCCACCACCAAAGTCTCAGAGGGACCACTTTAGGTATCCAGAATTAGCAAATACTTTGAGATAGAAAAAAGATGCAAGTGATTTTTGGCAGACCTAAATATGTGAGCTAGTTCAATTTCAGACCACCTGCAGAGAACACACCTGAGTCTGTCTTCAAAGTATACCATAAATATATGTTTAATTAAAATAGTAATGCCATTAGTGCTGTTCATTTCTCTTAGAACATGAATTCTTAAGAAATATGGCTCTCCTCTTGAAAAAGCAATGAATATTAGCTATATTACGCAAAAACTTAATGTTTTTTGTTTAACATTTTAGTGAAGCTGATTGCAAAAATAATTGGAATGCTTTTCTTTAGTAAATAGGTATCATAAACTTTAACAGAACAAAAGCACTGTGGTTTAAAAAAACAAATGAAATCAGCAGAAAAGGCTTTTAGGGTATTTTCTCCAGTATGTAGCAGAGTGACAAAAAGCCTATTATTTGCTTAGAAGAGTTTGTTGCAGTGTTTTTTGTTGTTTTTCAGGAAAATTATGTCTGTTTCTAGCTTTAATGTTTTCTTTTTGTTGTTCCTGTTGTAATTAAAATTCACTGATGAGTTTGGCTCAGACTTTTTTTTCCTCCTTAGGCCGTCGACATTTTCATGCATCTCAGTGCCCTCGGCCCACAAGTCCTGTGTCTACAGACAGCAACATGAGCGCTGCTGTAATGCAGAAAACCAGACCAGCCAAGAAACAAAAACACCAGCCAGGACATCTGCGCAGAGAAGCCTACACAGATGGTAAGTCCATTGACACGGATGAAAACATCTATGAATCTCGCCTATTTACCCTGCTTCTCTAGGACTAGAAAATGCGTTCACTGACGTTAGAAATTACATTAAAAATTTATTAACAATCAGCTTCGTATTACTTGTAGAAGTGATCTACTTACAGATTCTGTCAAGCAGCTCTTGCTCTTGCAGTTTTCTAATAAGCTTGTTATTTAAAAAACAAAACCATTTGTAGATCTTTTATATTTTTGAAAGTTATTTTATACTTTCAAACAAATGGACATCACTATAGTTGAAGTTGACAGTTGAAGTAGTGGCATAGGTTGCCACTTTGTCAGATTTCCTGATAAATCCTCCAAAGTGCCCTCATTTTTTTATTTTACAATTTTGCATTCAAATAGAAGACAATAAATGTGTTTGAATATTAATTCTAATGCTAGTGGTGATACAAACCGTTATTTTGGACACCAAAATATGAATCAAATCATGTTTCTTCATGCCTTCACATACAATATCAACTCTCACTGAAGAGGTAACATTCACATTCTCGAGGGAGCACAGGAGGAAAATGCAAACATCGGGATGTTGTCTGGAGAAAGCCTTTAATGAAAGTGCCTCAGGTGGCCCAGCATTTATTAAACCACCACCTTCTCATTTTACAAAACAACCCCATAGGCTTTGTTGGAAATTCATGTAAGATAAATTCTCTCAGACTCAATGCTTTTGTCAAGTTTGCTAAATTTGCTAAAGGGGTGGAGAAAGAAGGGTGTTACAGGCACAGTTCCCCCACCTCCTGGTCCTCTGCAACAGAATCTGATTAGGACTTTCATTACCAGTCAGCAATTTTTCAAAAAGGGCATCATTTGCCATTATCATATGAAAGCCTAATATTATAGATCCTTATCACAGGTTGCAAGGAAGGTTTTCTGAGGTACTTCTCCCCATGATTCCTACCACTTGACAGAAGAATTTAATACAACGCTCACAGCATGATGAGCACAAGTAATTTTGCAATGAGTGGCTGTCCATGCTATTATCTGTACTTTATTCTGAGTATTTTCTTTCTGTAGCATCTATCTGATATTAGACTACATTAAATACTGGCGTGACACAGCGCACCTGGGTCTCCTGGCTTCTGCCCAGGACTCTTGTGTCAGAGAAACTGAGCTGTCAGAATATTATCTGATTTTGAAGGGTTATTACGGTGGCTTTTTGCATGTTTGCCTCTGTGAACGGACAAACACTAGGTATAAATCCCCCAACTCTACCAGCAATTTTACATTTATGGGACAACTGTAATGGCATTTTTCAAGTTTTATGGCTGTTTTATCAAATTTTATTATCTAGAAAAGAGTGTTCCTCACTGAAAAACTGACCAAATGTCAAGCCTGGATGTAAACACATCTAAATTGAATACATAAGAGAGAAAATCTGGCCTACATCCTTGTGTAGATCTTTCTACCACTTATTTATACTTGTTCAAAGGGGAATCTGGCACTGGGTGATGCTTTTTAGAAATGTTTTAAATAATGTAAGCTTGCCAAGTTAAAGAATATTGTATCCTGATTACAAATTACACTAGGCTTGAAATTTGTCTCTATTTATTGTCCCACACTGGTAGTGCTTGTTTCAGTGTTAATGATTAAATATAATTCTAACTAATCCCTGAATAATAACTGTTAAATTGAATGATGATGCATCCAAGTTATTTCTTAAATGAATTTCAGAAATACCAAAGAAATATATTGCAATATTTGTAAAGCCAAAGTTAATCCAAAATGTTTATTTAGGTTTCTAATTGCTCATTTCACAAAAGCAATTATGCAGAATTATCATAGGACATACTGCAATATAAAAGCCAATAATTATTTTCTCTAAGTCACAAAAATAGATAAAATGGAGAAATGACTAAAGCTAATTTTATATTACAATATTCACTTGGTTTCAATACTTTGATAACTACATTTCAAGTTATGTTTACTGTATGAATGAGTCTTGAATTTTATGCTGTATGTTTACTGTTTGGTAAAACAAAATAAATAACAATGCTGTGTGGTATTATACACATATCCCATAATGTATATTGATTAATTAAAGTCATATAATGCAGATACTACTTAATGCACTAAATAAATGCACACACTCTTGATGGCAGTGGTTATGACATAGAGACAAAGGCATTTTCTCAGAAATTATTTCCCCAAATTACTACGCTGCATTTTTGGAAAAAAAAATTCATAGGCCAATTCATGAAGCAGCTCAATGGCAGACAAACTCAGTACAATTTATTAAAAAAGAGAAGGGAGAGGAAGAAAGAATTTGAAGAACTATCCATTGTTTAAATGTGAATTGAACATATTAGTAAGGCATGGAGGATTTTGTGTGTTTCTATTCTTTTTAGTGGGTAAAATGTATGAACTATGGTGGATGAGTTTGATTATTGTCAATAGATTTATGTGAATTATGTTCAGAATGTGGTTTATCAGTATTCAGTTAGTAACATCTTTACTTTGTAATTTTTTTTCAGATTATGACTTTTTTTATAGAATCTTTAAAAACTATATAAAGAAGAATAAAGAGTGGCTATGTCTGAACTGATAAAGAGTAATTTGTGATGCTCATTCTCAGTTAATCCTTTTATTAGTTTGCTAGGGCCATAGCTATGCACCGCAGACTAAGTGGCTTAAACAACAGAAATTTATTTCTTCACAATTCTGGAAGCTAGAAGTTCAAGATCAAGGTGTGAGCAGGATTGGTTTCTTTTGAGGCCTCTCTCTGTGGCTGGGAGATGGCCATCTTCTCCCTGTGTCTTCACCTTATCTTTCCCTGGTGTATGTGTGTGTCCTCATCTCCTCTTGTAATGACACCAGTTATAATGGATCAGGACCTACCCTAGTGACTTCATTTTAACTTCATTACCTCTTTAAAAACTCCAAATACAGTCACATTTTGAGGTACTGGGGATTAGAATGTCAACATTTGAATATTGAGGGGCACAATTCAGCCCATAATAATGGACCAGCCCCTAACACCTGGCATTGTGGCCAAACGTTGCAAGGTCTCATAAGCACTCGTGGAGAACTGGATGCAAAGGAGAATACTCATGCTACAGTCATACTAACAAGCGGTAGCTAATTATTTATTTATTTCAAATTTGCCTTTTACAAGTTCAACCCAGATAAAGGGTAGGATTGGGATATATGAATATTTATTAGCCAGAGTCTTATGGAGTAAAAGCCAGGCATAAGTGCATTTCTAGGTCCTTCTAATAGATTCTTTCCACTCCCTCTCTCCAACGTTTCCAATGCATTTACATAGTTGATTTAAAAACCAAATCTACATTATTTCTCCAGCCCTACTTTTCATAAATTATAAATTTACCACCCCCTTTGGAATGAGGTTATTTTGACTTGATTTATCATTAATTACAAGGTCTTAAGACTTAAAGCAGTTAAGTAGAGTGCTAGATGTCTATAGCAAGTTAATGTTGGCAGAATTATCTGAATTAGTATATTTTTATGTTACTTTACATGCATTATGCTGTTATTTGGAAAGTCTTGTATAAAGAATGAGTGTTTATATGATTACATAAAGTCTACACATACACACACACAAAAAACAAGTCCACAATCCCATTTGTTAAATCCAATTGGTACTATTCATGGTACAAATTGGGTGAAAGAACTATTTATCACTATGTGAAATACAGAATTGTTTATATTGTAATAATCCCTGATCTTGTAAGCAGGGATATTTTGTTATATCCCTGCTTGGTGACGTTTTATAATACCTAAGAAAGAATTTATTTGGCAATCTGTTTATATAGGAAATCAAACCTGTCAACATTTCCCTCTAATTGTCAATTAGATACAATGACAAATATATACAGGAAGTTAGAATTCTTTAAATTACCATCAGGTTCCCTTCACTTTTTAACTTCTGTTATAAATAACAGAACTATCTAGAACATCTAGTCATAGATTTGTGTCCCATGAGTCATCTATTCCCAAGACTTTGTATAATCTTATGACAGTGGTAGTCATCAGCTTTGATATCGTAATGACCCAGACATTTTATAATTTGATGATGGTGGCAGTCATTGGCTTCCTGATTATCTGTGTTTGCTATCTAATTTTAAAGTTTATAGCAAGCAGACAGTACAGAAACGAGCCTGCAGTCACTCAGTCTCTCTGCTTCCTGGTGTGTTCTGAATTAGACTTTCATCCCGTATTGCTAATCCCAGGCTCAGTCTGAAGTTAAAATTATTCGGCCTTGGGCCTCTTGGCTTTAGGCTACTTGGCACAATCTGTTTTTTAACTCTCTGTTTTTGGTTATCCTTAACAATAAGTAGGATATGAGGGAGGACAGATCATAGTACTTTTATGTATTATTCTTGATGACAATTTCAATCTACATTGCAAGACAAAACTTGATTTTGTAAAATCAGAGGGAAAACAAGTGCTATTGCTATAATTGGCTACGATTTTAGCTAAAATGTTGAAGCTATTTATGTAATACTGGAACATGGTAAGCCATGAAAACCACTAACGAAAAAACACAAGGAAAAGTTTGATCACTTTTTATAATCATTCCTAGGTAAGACAGCTGGTAGGTACTAAGATGGCAACTCAGACTTTCTGTTTTCAAAGCTAATGCAATGAATTCTGACACCTTAGCTTTAGCATATAATGTCAAAAGAAGATAAGTTCCAAAAAAATGTATACCTATTTAGGGAACAAAAATGTTTCATTCGTTTTTAAAAACATGTAAGTATGAGAATACTAGATTAAACTGATGCTTCTTAGGGCCACTGATTTGCTATTATAAGAGTCTTCAAAACAGAATTTTAATATTTAATGGTTTCTCATGCTGGTACATGTAAATGATAGCCAGTGGCCCAATGTCACTAATAATAAAATATCTGGAAATAGCCTAATTATTGCTCTGTAGGGATTAGCTAAAAAATAATGATACAATCATAGAATAGGACATTAGGCAAACATTTCCAAAAAAAAAGTAAAGCCCTATGTACACATATGGAAGTTTATACAACTACCTGTTAGGTGAAAAAAGTGCAATCCCATTCATGTTGGTAAAGAAGGAAGGCTGTCTCTTTGCGTGTGGCCCTTTTGATCTGGTCACCACATGTGAACAGGCAGACAGGCCCTCTGCATCATCCCAGGCGTGGCCATTTCATATAGTCCTTGATGTGAATGGTTGCTCCCTGCGGTTATGAGACTTGGCAGCCCTGCTTTATAAATAGCTTCGGAAATGACCTATGGAAAACTATTCAAGCCAGTTACCTCTGCATATTCAATACTGGGGATTAGAAATGGAGGTGGGGAGGTACAAGAGGTTGTTCTTTCACGTTTAAACTCTTACTGAATTTTTTACCATGTAAATTTCTATTTTTTACTTTAACATCTTAAGACTAATTTTATAATACTAAGTGTGTAACAGATGTTTTATGAGTGTGTTTTAGTTGATTTATTCTAGACATTACTTTGCAATTGTGAAAATGTTAACATTTCTAAAGACATAACTTAAAAACCGTAGCTATGCTGCTAATTCCAAAATCTCTGTATCTCTAGTTTTGATCTCTCTTGAAATTCAGATTTTATTTACAGGTACCTGTTGTACCTTTCCATTTTGATACTCCAAAGGCTCCTCCTATTCACTTTTAAAAAACTGAACTCATATTCTTCCTTCACAAATATCTCTTTTTGCTGCATTCTATACCTTCTGTGATGTTCTTCTCTGTCACCTAGCCAACTATGACAAAATCCTAAAATTCATCGTAGTTATCTTAGATTTTCTTAGCATTTAAGATGTAGCTAAGAAAAATATCTTAGTATCTAAGATGTAGCTAAAAAAAAATAAAGTATATATATTACATATAACATAGATTACTTAATATGTAACTACAACTAGAAATAATTTTATGTGTGTGTGTTTGTGTGTGTGTATGTATGCATGTACATGAAATTTTAGTAAGATGACTCTTACATACATCCTACTAAGATGACTCTTACTTATCTTGGATTCTCCTCCCCCACTTCCTGTACTGTATTTCGTTGATCCTGAAATAATATTGATTTTCTCCCTTAATCTTAAACACATCTTTTCCTCTCCATCTGAACAGCCACCAATACCATATTATCACCTATCACTAATTATGTGAGTTATTATAATAATCTCTTGACCACCTGAATTGAAGCTTTCTTTATAATACATTCCCCATACTAGAGCCAGAATAACCAAAACTTAGTATCTATTCACATTCTTCTACTAACTTACCAAATGTTATTAGAATACATATTTATTTTCTCCCCAGAGTTTACATAGGAATGATTTTTAAAGATAGCACTAATTAAATTTTTTTTCTAGATACCAAATTTTATGCTTTCTTTCATCCTTAAGTAGTATATCTATGATATGCGAAATTGAATTACAGGCTGGGTATGTTGGCTCATGGCTGTAATCCCAGCACTTTAGGAGATGGAAGTGGGTGGATGGCCTGAGTACAGGAGTTCGAGGCCAGCCTGGGCAACGTGGTGAAACCTTGTCTCTACAAAAAATGCAAAAATTAATCAGATGCGGTGGTGTGTGCCTGTAGTCCCAGTTACTCAGGAGGGTGAGGTGAGAGGATCACTTGACCCTGGGAGACAGGCCACAGTGGCCAATACTGAACCCCTGCACTCCAGCCTAGGCAACAAAGTGAGACTCTGTCTCAAAAAAAAAAGTAACAAACTAAATTATATAACTTATATTTAATATGCATTACTTAATATGTAACTACAACTAGAAATAGTTTTATGTATGTGTATGTGTGTATGTAGATGAAATTAACCTACATTTATACCAGTGTAATATGGTTTAAAACCTCTGGGTACATAAACAGAATGGTGAGATTCCATCAATGAATAGTAGATTATAAACATGCAATTGAATGTAGTAATATAAAGAAAACTGAACCATTGGTTAGTCCTGGTTCTGATCATATCTAGCTTTGGGATAGCACAGTAGCTTAAAGTCTACATGTTTGAGCTTCCTTACCTACAAAATGAGAAGAGATTTAGGCTAGATTACAGATACCAACCTCAATCAATTTGAATTGATTGTTTGGAGGAGTGAAGGCATGCAGCTGGCACTAGCAGTGTTATACAGAAATCATTTAGGAAGCCCTACAATACTTGAGAGAGCGAAACTTACAGTACATACATGAAGTGTTAACTATCCCAGGAGCAGATGTCACTAAGTCCCAACTCTGTGGCTCATGCCTATAGTTCCAGAACCTTAGGAGGTTAAGGTGGGCAGATCACTTGAGTCCAGTAGTTTGAGACCAGTCCGGGCAACATGGCCAAATCCCATATCTAGAAAAAATAGAAAAATTAGCCAGGTGTGGTGATGCATGCCTGTAGCCCTAGCTATTCAGGAGGCTAAGGTGGGAGGATTGCTTGCACCCAGGAGGTCGAGGCTGCAGTGAGCTGGGACTGCACAACTGCACTGTAGTCTGAATGACGCAGTGAGAACCTGCTCAAAATAAATAAGTAAATAAAAATTGGGTGTTTTTCCTTGGTTACCTTCAAATATTCTAGTTCGTTTAAAATATAGTACCTCACAGGTGAATGTGACTTCAATGGTAATACAAATGTTTGATGACTTTATAAGTAGTAGATTTTACAGCAGTATTTTTAATGTTTCTTTTTAGATCTTCCGCCTCCTCCTGTGCCGCCTCCTGCTATAAAGTCACCCACTGTCCCATCCAAGACACAGCTGGAAGTACGGCCTGTAGTGGTGCCAAAACTCCCTTCTATAGATGCAAGAACAGACAGATCATCAGATAGAAAAGGAAGCAATTACAAGGGGAGAGACATGTTGGATGGAAGACAAGTTGTTGACATGCGAACAAATCCAGGTGATCCCAGAGAAGCACAGGAACAACAAAATGACGGGAAAGGACGTGGAAACAAGGCAGCAAAACGAGACCTTCCACCAGCAAAGACTCATCTCATCCAAGGTACTCATTCAGTCAAACAGCAAATAAATATAGTTTGCAAGGCATACGGTTAGGCTCTGTATGGCCACATTAAAAGGGGTAAGATTAAGAAATTTGCTCTCTGATCGAGGAGATAGGTATGTACTCGAATAATTTTAACACAATTCACTCTAGTGCATGACTTTATACAAGTCCTCCCTGGAGAGGTGCCAATTAAGTTAGATTTTAAAGGAAAGCAGGATTTCAACAGGTTAAAGAAGGAGAAGGGATATCGGGGAAATGAAACAGGTTGAGAAAATAACCTGATTGTGTGAAAATGGACGTTTGGTGAACGATGGTTTCCAGTTTGGCTGGAGAATTGAAAGTTTGGGGCCAGGGACCATCTATACATAAAAATACAAAAATTAGCTGGGCATGGTGGCACATGCTGTAGTCCTAGCTACTCAGGAGGCTGTGGGAGGACAGCTTGCACCCGGTAGGTTGAGACTGCAGTCAGCTGAGATCGCACGACTAGCCTCTAGCCTGGGTGAAAAATAAAACTGGATAGTTGGTTAGGCCAAGTTACAAAGGCCAGGGATACTACTCTGAAGGCTTTGAGATTTGTGCCAAGGGCAGCTGTGAGCCAACAAGGAATTTTGATTGAGAAATGACGTGATCAGATAACGTGTTTTAGAAAAACAACTGGCACCGCTGTATAATGGAGGAAGAGACTGGAATCAGTAGATGAAGTTATCTGAAACATTACAGTAACACTCTAAGTATAAAACACGAAAGCACTGAGTTAAAATAGTCCAAAAGAGCAGGAGGGATCAGCCTGTGCAGGTACTTCAGAGAGAGGCCCAATAGAACTTGGCGGCTAATTGAATGTTGAAAGGTAAGTTAAAATAATAGAATACACAGAAAACCTTATTCACAGGTGACCAGGTGGCTCTGAATGACCAGTGGAACATGATCGTATTAACCATTGTAAAAATAAAATAAAATAAAATGTAGAACAGGGAAAATGTTAAATTTCATGGGGAATATTATTATTATTGCAGTTTTGAATGGATTCAAATCCTGACAAGAACACAGTTAGTAAAATTCACAATAAGAATTGAGAGAACTAGGTTTAAAGATCAGGAGAAAAGTTGTGAGGACAGAGTGGATTTAGAACCCACAACATAGACACAGTAATTATGTGACTAACAAAGCCTGAATATCAGCAGAGGTAATGCTGGTAACTATTTATCAATCAGCTGTCCAGGAAGAAAACACAAGCAAACCCTAATTTATAGCCCTTTGCTTACCTCTGTTGTATGAATGCTCTCAAAGTTGCCAATTTCAAGTCCCTGAAAGTGGAGGTAGGAAGAGATGAATATAATCAGCTATTGTGAAATGTTGAGCCTGCTCTAACACACCAATAGTCAAGGATGATTATACTTAGAGAATAGGCAGAAATCAACATCCTTTCAAGGAAGCAGATTGTCCAACCAGAGAGTTCGTAATCGAGATACCCAATCTGTTGAAAATAGTATCCTATGAAGAATGGAGTGGGAGATTTTCAGACAGGAAGGCATATAAAATGCCACAGTGGTGAAAGTTGAATGTAAACCCAAGTGAAGGAAAAAGAGATCTTGCAATATGTTGTTTGTAGATCAGAATAAAAGCCAGACTCTAGAAGGTTGGAAAGTGAATGGAAATTTTGAAAGGGAGGTGATCAGCACAAGTAAGCTATTTTTGGAAGTTCAGGATGGGGAGGAAAGATTGGGCTAGAGTTTGACAGAAAGACCAAATCACTGGAAATGTTTTAGGATTGTGGATTTGAATATTATTGTAGACTAAAGAGAAGAAACCATTTAGGAGAAAGAAACACAGAAAAGGAATTAGTTGGGGAATCAGGAAAGAGTGATAAGGGAATGAAACTTAAAAACCTGCGGGGCACTTAACTACTGTATTTTAATAGATATATTGTGGTAAGGTCTGATATCAGTGTATTGTTTATTTATTGTGGACATCTGGTCATTAGCTAACTTCTCTTCAACATGGAGGGAAATTTCTCTTTGTTCTGTGACTGCAGCCTGAACCCCTAATCCAGGCATACACTCAGAAGTGAGGTGATAAATAAAGCTGTGCATCTCAGACTGATGTCTCTATTGTGGGATCACAAAGTCCTTGGTAATATCAGCATGATCCAAAGCTTGAAAAACTTACTAACTTATTTTTCTAAGTTAACCTAAAGTTGATCTGGCTCTGAACTTTTGACTAAGTGTGACTGGGCTCCAAATAGTGATTCATAAATAGAATGTGAGAATGTAAATTATGAAGTTTATTTCTGGCCAGAGAGTATGGAGCAATTCCTGGCTATAGGTAGGCTTCATTCAAAGTTGGCTGGGCGTGATGGCTCGCGCCTGTAATCCCAGTACTTTGAGAGGCTGAGGCTGGCAGATCACGAGATCAGGAGTTAGAGACCAGCCTGGCCAACATAGTGAAACCCCATCACTACTAAAAATATAAAAAAAAAAATAGCTGGGCATGGTGGTGTGCACCTGTAATCCCAGTTACTCAGGAGGCTGAGGCAGGAGAATTGCTTGAACCTGGGAGGCAGAGGTTGTAGTAGGCTGAGATCATGCCATTGCGCTCCAGCTCTGGGTGACAGAGCAAGACTCCATCTTGGAATGAATAAATAAATAAATGAAAAGAAAAGTAGGTAGGATTCTTCTTCAGGAGGAAATTTTACAAACCTGGAAAGACATTGTTGTATGTAGATTTAAAACAAAGAGATCATTTTTTAAAAAATCAATCTTCAGAAATCTAGTAAGTTGTCCTTTATGCTATAAAAATATTTTCTAACAAAAGAACTAAGACTGGACATTAGTCTAGAAACAAGTAACCCATGGAATCATGGAAATCACTGAGGTGCACTGACCAGTTATTCTTTTATGTGCTCTGCTTTTCCAAATTCTTATTTGAATCCTAACCCTGTATATATATGCCATTAAATGATCATTTCTATGCATTGCTATAATTTTCACCTTCATAATTCAGTTTACATTGTTTATAGTGAAAGAGGTGACCTGATTTATATGTATAATGAAAGATTATTTTTAATTAAGGAGAGTGGTCTTTTGGACTTGAATGTCTGATCATTTTGCTGACATTTGCCTCCATTAGTTCAATTTATTTCTACATATATCAAACAACAACTGTGTTATTAAGCATTGTACTAAATCCTGAGATTTATGTATAAGCATGAACCTTGACCTCAAGGGGCTTGTAGTCAGAGAGAGAGGGACAGATCATCTATAAATTCACAGATAGTTTTGTATTCATATAACCTTCATAGTGCCATGATACTTGAGAGTCCAGAAGATAGAGAATTGATCCAGGAATGTGAGAGAGAAAATGTTAGAAGTTAGGAAAGGTCTTTCCTGGCAGAAATGACATATACACTGTTTCAGGATGAATGGAATTTAGCTTGCATAAGAAAAGAGGATTTATGTAGGTGGCTAATTCAGCATAAGAAGCTTGAAGGTCTTTTGAGGAGATTGTAAGACATTCAGTACTACCACGTAATAAAAGTGGTCAAAGATGAAGCTCTTGAGGCTTAAGTCATAAAGAGCCTATAGATTTCATAAGAGAAAAGTAGCTGAGTAAAGACAGTGTAGAGGGGAATAGCTCAAGGATGCTTGAAGATGTGTGCAGCCCCCAGGCAAGAAATATAGAAAACATAAACCATGCTATAGGAGCAAGGGTGGACGACTGGGAAAATTCAAGAAAGCTTTTAGAGTCAAAATCGACCTTCCTTGTTATATGTTGGACTGTGTGGAAAGGATACACTTAAGGGTTATGGAAAGGTTGTTGAAAGGGAAGAATCTGTAATCATTTCAATTTTCTGTCTTGTATATCTTAATCATTAGTGATGTCATTTGCTGTCCTAGAGAATATAGGAAAGGAAGACATCTAAGGGAGTGAGCATTGCGAGATGAGTGTTTAGCAGGTTGGATTTGAAGAACGTGCAAGAGCAGGTGTTCAGCTGGGCTGCCTGTAGGAGCTGAAGGTTTGGGGCATAGTTTAGGAATTAAAAATATAAATGAATGATTCAGCATGATGAAAATAATGAAAAACAATGTATTAATGGCCTTTTATAGGTCAAGGTGAAAGTATATCAGCACACAAAGCAGACAAAAATACCTGCCTTTATGACAGTTATATTTTGGAAAAGGTTATAATCTATGAAACAGGGTAAAATAACCTAAGGGTAGTAGAAGAAAAAAATACTTTATAGCATTAAGCCAGTTTTGAATTTCTATAATCAAGACTGGGTAATTTATTAAAAGAGAGAGAGAGAGAGAGAGAGATTTAGTTGGCTAAGTGTTCTGCAGCCTTTATAGGAAACATGGAGTTGACATCTGCTCAGCTTCTGGGGAGACCTCAGGAAGCTTACAATCATTGTGGAAGGTGAACGGGGAGTAGACACATGACATGGTGAAAGCAGGAGTGAGAGAGAGAGTGGGGCAGAGGTGCCAAATACTTGTAAACCATAAGATATTGTGTGAACTCAGAGCAAGAGCTCACCTAGGGTCAAGGGGATGGCCCAAGTGATCCATGAGAGATCTGCTCCCATGATCCACACACCTCCCACCTGCCTCCACCTCCAACTTTGGGGATCACAATTCAATATGAGATATCCAGACTATATCATATATACATATATACAGACACACACACACACATCTATGTATATATGTATAATAGAACTTTCATATGTATAATACATATACTTATGAATGATATACATTGGGCTGAAATAGAAACCTGTAGAGCATCAACATATCGGAGGTAGTTCATAAAAAGAGCTCACAGAAGATTGGCCAGGGAGGAAGGAAAACTAGCAGCAGAGAGAATAATAATGTTTGCATTGATTAGGAGCAGTAAGAAGTTCAGGCACATAAGGCTGGAAACATAGTTAGCGTTATGAATTTTCTCAGTTTCATAGTAGTGATGTAGGTATAAATAGATTGCAGTGAGATGCAGCGTGAATGGGAATTGTGACTATCAATATTGAATCCAGATTGCTTTTCCAGAAGCTTGGCTGAGTGGTGAGGAGAGAAAGAAGGTGTTGATTTCTTGAAGAGTACAGTCTTGAGGGTAAAATTTTTAGCAAGAGAGAGATTTTATCATACTGTAGTTTGAAAAAACTAAAGTCAGTAGAGAGAAAGCAGTTGATGAAACAGAGACAGAAGATGACGGTCACATAATATCAAGTGCTGTGAAGAGAAACTACAGAAATGGTCATCCTCATGGACTGTGAAACTCCTATGAATCAGAACTGTTGGTTAGGGGTGAAAGTTGTGATAAGTAGAATGGAAAGAACAGGATGCTATCAAGGACTATACCAGTTTCAAAAGACGATGACTTGGCCTCAGAGATGGAGGTGTTTTTGTGCACGGAGAGAGGAGCAATGATTTCTAACTGGTGCTATTGAGCTAGCCTTCCTCCTTACCTTTCCACTACAGAGAACATCGGGGTAACTTCAGGGGAAGTCAGGCATCATTCAGGCAATGTGAATAGTAGAAGAAGCATTTGAAGGCAGTAGGGTCAAAGAGTTAGGTATTTAGGTGTTTGTCGTCCAAAAGGCAGTCGTAAGTCTTCAGAGAGAAGTAACCAGCTGATGATGCATCAGTAGAAGTCGCACCAAATATCAAGCAGTGAGGAGGTAGAAATTCAGGAGAAAGAAATTAATTGGGGTGGCTTTCTTGTTGAAGTTAGCAACAATAGCAGGCTTCTAAGATTCAGAGTTCAGCAATGTAAATAGGACATTGACATGGAGGTTGATATTTTGATGTATCTGGCGTGAACCGAAGCTTGGCTCTGTTTGGTATTTCTAGGAGTTATAATAACATTTTATAAATTACAAGGATATCTGTTTTCATATAAACACTAGGAAACCCTCTAGGTATAGATATTATCACTTTTTTGGAAAAGTAGACACTAAAGCCTAAAATAATCTGAGATCATATAGTGAATGATAGAATTGGAAGCCAAGTGTGACTCCAGGGTTGGTTTACATCTTTTAATGATACTGGTCTCAAGTGAGTTTCAGATGGACAAGAGCTTATTGAGTAGAGAATCAATCCAAGTCCCCGACTACTAATAGGAAAACAACAAGGCTTATACTTTTCATTTTCAAGATACTATGCTGCATTATTCATTATGCTTATAGAGTGTCCTCATTTATACATCAAATCAATGATGCTTCCTTATTCAGAATTACAGATAGACAGGAGTGATACAATATACAGTAGAAGTATATGATGGTATTCACCTGCATTTATTATATTTCATTACACAGAGGATATTCTACCTTATTGTAGACCTACTTTTCCAACATCAAATAATCCCAGAGATCCCAGTTCATCAAGCTCAATGTCATCAAGAGGATCAGGAAGCCGACAAAGAGAACAAGCAAATGTAGGTCGAAGAAATATTGCAGAAATGCAGGTACTTGCAGGATATGAAAGAGGAGAAGATAATAATGAAGAATTAGAGGTATCTGTAATTTTTTTTCCAAGTTTACCAATGTTAGACTGTAGCTGTTTTATTAGCCTCAAAGTCAGAAACCTTCAGCACTGTATAGGAATAGTACTATTTTATCACAAACTTTTCAGTACTCTAATGTCTATGAAGCAGAAACTGAAGTTCTGAGAATTTGGCAATTTTTTTGAAATGTGTTCCAAAGTTTTAAATGTTACTTGCATTTTGGTTGTTTATCTAGGGTTTATGTTCATTTGCAGATTTTCAGATAAGAAATATATATGGCAAATACATTGTTAAGAAATAAGAGCTATTGATCTAGAGATATTATAACTCATAGCATTGGAGCAGGCTATAAAAACCCAGTAAGATGGCAGAGTTATATGACGTTAGTGACATGTTGCCGTAGTCATCAGCAGGGTAATGTGACTGGTTTGGCTAACTGTCCTTCACCTTTACACTTCTAAAACTCTATGCCTAGTCTGTAACACTGACCTTCCCAGTTGGAGGAAATTTCTTAAGTCTTAAATTTCTTGTTAGGCTTGACAGATAACTTACAAGATAGCGTTGGCAGTAAGCCATATCATATTATAAATTCTCCTTCTATTCAAAGATTGGGTTTTCTCAATTTAATAAAAGATCAGTTGAGGACAATGTTTTTTTATTTTTATTATTTTATTTAATTACTTTTTTTTTGAGAAGGAGTTTTGCTCTTATTACCTAGGCTGGAGTGTAATGGTGCAATCTCGGCTCACCGCAACCTCCGCCTCCTGGGTTCAAGCAATTCTTCTACCTCAGCCTCCCGAGCAGCTGGGACTACAGGCTGCACCACCATGCCCAGCTAAATTTATATTTTTAGTAGAGACAGGGTTTCACCATGTTGACCAGGATGGTCTCGATCTCTTGACCTAGTGATCCACCCGCCTTGGCCTCCCAAAGTGCTGGGATTATAGGCGTGAGCCACCGCGCCCGGCCGACGAGGACACTTTTTAATAAATGTATTTGATCTTATTAAATAATATATTTAATCTTCAAAAATATATGTAATAAATACGTGTCAAGTGATAACTTTTTATAATAGAAGCTGAAAATTTGTAAGCCATTATGTCTAATTGAAAGTTCTATAAAGCTCAATGTATTTTGATTTTGAGGTTTGGAACGAGAAAGACTTTCACCCTACAAACAGTTAGAGAAGTTGTTTTTCAAGATTTAGTTTATTTTAAAATAGACGAAGCCTTTTGGGGGAACAAAATGTCATTACTCTTAACTCCAGTATTTAAAACCAACAAAAACAGAGCTGTAATGTTGAGTTGGGGCTGAGGGAGATAGAGAACTCAACACACTCTTCCTCCCTTCCCAGAGCCCTCTGTTCCACCACGCAACACTGAGGCACTATGCAGAACCCAGTTCGGTATTTATTGAATTTTCTTTGAAAACCAACTAAAGTTGATGAGTGAATTAGTTGACTTGAGCAGTTTTCAACATTGGCCAGTGAATAAATGAAAAAATATATTAAATTATAATAGTAATAAATACATATAAACAAATATAAGACATCCTCTTAACATTTATTTTCAAATGTGACAATAACGTGTCTCTTACAGGAAACTGAAAGCTGAAGACAACCAAGAGGCTTATGAGATCGAATGTGAAAATTATCACTCAAGATGCCTCCTGTCTGATGACACATGATGCCAGATAAAATGTCCAGTGCAATCAGAGTGTACAAATTGTCATTTTTATTCCTCTTATTGGGGTATCATTTTAAAAACTTTATTGGGATTTTATGGTTGTTGTTTGATCTCTAACCCTACAAAGAGCCTTCCTATTCCCCTCGCTGTTGGAGCAAACCGTTACACCTTACTTCTGGCAAGGAAAGTGCTTTGACTTCTTGCTTCCGTCATCAGCCAGAAGGAGAGAACCAAACTGTTCTTTTGCATTTTGCCCCTGAGATATGGCATTGCACTGCTTATATGCCAAGCTAATTTATAGCAAGATATTGATCAAAGATGCAAAATTGATATTCAACCTCATGCCAAGGGCTCTCAAAGTGTCATCTTTCCATAGCCAACTGCTAATGCAAATTAAAACATATTTCATTTTAACATGATTTTAAAATTAGTTTTTCATACTACCCTTTGCTGGAAGAAACTAAAAATATAGCAAATGCAGAACCACAAGTAATTTGAATGGGGTAGAAACATTGTAAATATATACTCTTTGCAAACCCTGGTGGTATTTTATTTTGTCTTCATTTCAATCACTGAAGTATATTCTTACTGGAAATGTACTTTTGGATAAGTAGGGCTAAGCCAGTTGCGTCTCTGGTTGTCTAGTCATTGTCATAAGTAAACCTAGCAAAACCTTGTTCTATTTTTCAATCAAAAAGAAACTATAAATGCGTATTATGAACAAGGATGTTTTTAATGACCAATTGAGTAAGAACATCCTTGTCTTAACTGGCCTAAATTTCTTCTGGTAGTGTCAGTTCAACTTTCAGAAGTGCCACTTAAAGAAGTTTGATTTTTGTTTTTGTAATGCACTGTTTTTAATCTTTCTCTCTCTCTTTTCTTTCTTTCTTTTTTTTTTTTTTTGGTTTTAAAAGCACAATCACTAAACTTTATTTGTAAACCATTGTAACTATTAACCTTTCTTGTCTTATTGAAAAAAAAAATGTTGAGAAGCGTTTTTAACCTGTTTTGTTAATGCTCTATGTTTGTATTTGGAGTATTTGAATGATGACAGATGGTGAAGTGACGTGCATACTTTATTGTGGGCCATGAACCAAATGGTTCTTACTTTTCCTGGACTTAAAGACAAAAAGAGGTTGAAGTTTGTTGTGGCCAATATTGAAACTTACAAGATTTCCTTAAAATCTGCAATAGAGGCATTGCTTTCAATTGCCAAATGATGCCCTCTGACTAGTAGATTTCTATGACACTTTTTTGTCATTTTATGAATATCATTGATTTTATAATTGGTGCTATTTGAAGGAAAAAGAAAAGTCCATTTATTCACAGATAGGTATCAGATCTGACCCCACTGGAAAACAAAGCCAAACAAAACTGAACCACAAAAATCAGGCTGCTGTTCACCAAAAACTCAGCGTGTTCATTTCGATAATTTGAAAAAGTTCCGTAGAAAGGGTGTGCAGTCCTAAGGGAACAATCCATGTGATTAATGTTTTCATTATGTTCATGTAAGAAGCCTCTTATTTTTAGCCATAATTTTGCATACTGAAAATCCAATAATCAGAAAAGTAATTTTGTCACATTATTTATTAAAAATGTTCTCAAATACATCTTTCTTTCTTGTGTTGATTTCTTTTTTCATTGTGTGCTGATCCAATTTATTCCATTTAATCACAAAATCGTTCTGTCTTAACATTTCACCCCTGTATTATCAGACGAGCGAAAATTCTCAGTTAGTTTTATGAATAACCAAGCTTTTCTGTAAGCAAAAATTTTACCTAACTCCTCTGAAATTAAAAATGTAAGATCAGTCAAGACCTAGAAGTTAATAATTGGATCAGAGACTAAGTCTTTAATATGAGGGGTATATTATTTTTGTTTGTGTATGTGTATCTGAATTTCAGCTAATCTATTTCGAAAATAATTGGGATTCAACTAGATAAATGTGACTTGTAAAGTTTGAGCCACCTATGTTCTGTCAGCAAGAAAATTATATACGAAATGCTTATCAGTAACTATCTGCTTTCTTGTTACAAATTCATGTAAAAATTTAACAATACCTATCATACAACTGTTTGCACATTATTAAAGTTAACATATTCAGGTATTTAGCTTTAGATGAACAATATGGACACCACATCTTGGAACTTCAAAGAGCAATAGAATCTAATGAAGAGTTTGTTCCTTTCACATATACATTGCTCTTATACCTAAATTTTGTGTTTATGAAAATTTGAAAATATGAGGCAAAACATTGAACAAAGGGGGTGTACTTTTGAAATTTAATTCTGTAAAAGTGAAGTAATCACCAGCATCTACTTAAAGATGACCAGGTCCACAGCTCAAGAAGTCAGTTTCCAAAAGCTACTTCAAGGAAAACTTAGAGGGACATATGTAATGACCTAATTTCTCTCTTTCCCTTGGTGGGTTGACTATAAGTTAGTCTCTCTTTATTTATACTATGTGATAATACATACTGATTCTGTGTATCAGAGGACCTGATTTTGTCACAGCTGTGTTTCCCTGGACGTGTTACTTAACCTCCAAGTCTCAGGTACTTCACCTGTAAACTCAGTAATACCTACCTCACGGAGCTGTTGTCATGATTTAGTGCGTTAATGCATATGCTATGGACTCTGTAAATGCCATAAACAATACAAGATTATTGTTATATTTATGGACTGAAATTCATTACACATGCAATCCCCGCTTTTCATACCTAGTTTGTTTCTAAATATTTGCATGTAAGTCGAAGAATAAGTGTGGTACAAGGATGAGGTTGCTTTCATTTCCGGTGAGTAAAATTCACTGTGAAATTCCTAACTGTGGAATAAATTCTTGGTGTTTTTGTTCGTTTTGTTGCTCTTGAATTCGAGGGCCACACAGTGGGTGGTGTTATGGTGTTTGCATACATATTTCATTTTTGGCGGGTGCAGACATGTCACTTGAGTTCTCAACAAATAAACTTAGTGTTTTTTTGGGCTGCTATTCTGCCTAGTGGTAGAAAATATCATCTTAGTTCCAGATGAAGTCGATCATACCTGGCTTTTTTGATTATTTCATATATAGTCAGGATTTTCTTCTTTCCCTTTGCAAAAGGTAACATCTAAATTTCAGAGGCTGTCCCCATGTGTAGAAAGTGTGGGTGATCAGGAAGCAAGGGGCTTTTGGCATAACTGTTGTCCAAGTTTCCTTAAGTGATCTTCATTTGTCATATGCTCTTCTCTTAACCTCAATGCTCCTTATTACCAATTGATCTTTCCTGCTATTTCTAAATCCTTCAATATAGGGTGGGTGTGAGGAGCAAGGAATGCGGGTTCCATATGCTCTCCTGTGCCATGCTGGGGCTCTAAGGACTTAGGACTTCCTCGGGGTCTCACAAGATACTACACAATGGCCCCTAAACTGCTTGCTGCATTTGGACTGTGTGTTGTTTGAGGGAGGGGGTCAGAACAACTTCTGCAGTTTTGAAGAAAGTAGTCTAATAATTTGCATTTTGGAGACAATCCTATTTATGTTAAAAATAGTTTGATAGGCCAGTGAGGTGGCTCACGCCTATAATCCCAGCACTTTGGGAGGCCCAGGTGGGTGGATCATGAGGTCAGGAGTTTGAGACCAATCTGGCCAACATAGTAAAACCCCAACATTACTAAAAATACAAAAAAACAGCTTGTGTGGTGGTGTGCATCTGTAATCCCAGCTACTCCAGAGGCTAAGGCAGGAGAAGTGCGTGAACCTGGGAGGCAGAGGTGGCAGTGAGTCGAGATTGCGCCGCTGCACTCCAGCCTGGGCAACAGTGCGAGACTCTGTCACAAAAAAAAAAAAAAAAAAAAAAAAAAAAAAATGTTAGCTACGCTAACAACTCAAGGATAAGTTTCACTATACTACAGCTGAAGTTGAAGTTGATGACTTATAGTCATCAGTGTCTCTCAATCACTTTCACTCAGGTCGAAATTTTTATTGCTTGCTGTTAAAAAACTTAAGTCTCAAAGAAACACAGAGAGAGGATGTGTCAAACTTTTATTTACCTCATCAATAAGGTAAATAGGTAAATAACAGAAGGACAGAGAGCAGTCAACGGTAGCTGTGGAAAAAACTTAAATATGATTGCTGAGTTAGTAAACTTTCTTTTTCCTTTTTTTTTTTTTTTGAGATGGATTCTCACTCTGTCGCCCAGGCTGAAGTGCAAAGACACCATCTCAGCTCACTGCAACCCTGACCTCCAGGGAGCAATTCTCCTGCCTCAGCCTTGGGAGCAGCTGGAATTATAGGCACCAGGCACCATACCTGGCTAATTTTTAGTAGAGACAGGGTTTCGCCTTGTTGGGCAGGCTGGTCCCCAACTCCTGACCTTAGGCGATCTTCCCTCATCAGCCTCCCAAAGTGCTGGGATTACAGGTGTGAGCCACCATGGCCGGCAGAGTTAATAAACTTTCTACAGGCAATACAAACATAATAATCTTTACTAGGCAAGAGAATTTTAACATCCATCTTTTTCTGTGGGTTAAATAACCCTAACCTTCAGGACCACAGGAAGTCTGAAGTCGGCCACCTTTATCATTTGCAAATTATCGGTCAAAAATATACCTTGGTAATTTATGTTCACTCAGGAGAATCAGATAAACGTCAAACAGTGACTTACTCTTGTTCATCTTTCGCCAGAAGCAGAGCCTGCGACAAAGACTTGGATGCAGTTTATTTGGGAGGTAATCTCAGGAAGTGGGAGTGGGAAAGGAATAAAAGTCAATATAGATCCTTCAAAATAGATGAAGTTGCCTCTAACAGGGACTCTACCGGCTCTTCCCAAAAGCACGCAGAACTTTTCAGTGAAGGACAATAGCCCCAAACAGTCAGTTAGTACCTGTTACCCATTAGCTGCAGATTGCAAGAGGGGCAGGGGATTTCACTTGCCAGTACTAATGAGCAGACCAGGTAGAAATGAAAGCCCGTAAGGCAGAAAGAAGACATGCACCTGGCAAGGTTGTTGAAATGAGAAGATGCCAAGATGAGGTAAGTCTGAGCTCAAAGGGAACTTTCGGCCAAAGCAAACCTCAAAGGAATCTATTTCTGGCAGGATAACTGGAAAATGTTTTAGCATGGTAACAAAAATCAAGCTATCATGAATTTACTACTTTTCAGATATGAGATAAATGTTCCTGCATAATGTACACATATGAAATTAGTTATCGGTGTTTTAATTACTTTCACATTGATGGAGTTTTTAACAGTTAATTTCTGGTACTATTGGTGTTACGTTTAATTGACATTTAACATATTTTGAAATTTTTTACAGTATCAGCATTGAAACTAAACAAAAGCAAAAAGCATGGAGACACACCAGTGAGATGTGTATTGAATCCTTAGAGGAATAACCACAGTTATGCATTTTCTGGCAAAGCAACAAGCTTTACGGTGCCACAGAAAGTAAAATATCCCACAGTAATTCAAGTTGTGCCTTCCAAGACACACATTTATGCAAACACACATATACAATATTATTGAAAGCAGGTAAAATTATGAAATTCTTCAAAATAACATGAAAAAATTTACAAGCAAATTTGAGCATGTTGTAACCAGTTTGTGTTTTGCAAAATTATCATTGAGGCATTCTATCAAATGAGACATTATATCAAATGATTGCTGAGATAGTAAACTTTTTTTTCTTTTCTTTTTTTTCTTTTGAGGCAGACTCTGAGTCTCGCCCAGAGTAGCCTGTAATGGTGTGATCACTGCAACCCCTGCCTCCCAGGTTCAAGTGATTCTCCCTGTCTCAGCCTTCCGAGCAGCTGGGATTACAGGAGCCTGCCACCACACCTGGCTAATTGGTAGCATTTTACAGTGACTCATACAATGAAATCTTACATTAAAAAATATTTTGGCCTGGCATGGTGGCACACACCTGTAATCCCAGCACTTTGGAAGGCTGAGGTAGACAAATCACCTGAGGTCAGGAGTTTGAGACCAGCCTGGCCAACATGGTGAAAGCCAGTCTCTACTAAAAATACAAAGCAATTAGTCCAGTGTGGTGGTGCATGACTGTAATCCAAGCTACTCGGAAAGCTGAAGCAGGAGAATTGGTTGAATCCAGGAGGCAGAGGTTGCAGTGAGCCAAGATGGTGCCACTGCACTACAGCCTGGGCAACATAGTAAGACTCCCTCTTAAAGAAACAAAAAACAAACTTTAACGTATATACAATCCCGTTGCCTTAAATTGGGCTCATCATATTTACAGAGATTGGGTTCTGGTTAGGGGCTGAATGTTTATGTCCTCCCTGAATTCATATGTTAAAATTCTAACCCCCAGTGTGGAGTGTTAGGAGGTGGGGCCTTTGGGAGGTAATTAGGTTTTGATGGTGGAGCCTTCACGAATAGGATTAGTGCCCTCATGAAGAAAAAAGACCCTAGAGAGCTCTTCCTGCAATGAAATGAGGAAATGTCAGCAGTCCACAATCCGAAAGAGGGCTGTCACCAGAAGTCAGCTATGCTGGCACTTTGGTCTCAGGCTTTCAGCTTCCAAAACTGCAAGAAATCGATTTCTCTTGTTTCCAAGCCACCCTGTCTATGGTACTTTCTAACAGAAGCTTGAACTGCCTAAGACAGGCACTTTTTAAAATTCAAATCTTTGACATAATCACTAGCTCACATACAAGTTAATCTTCCCTCTTTCAGAAATTATCCCTCTGTTTGGGAAAAGCTCTGAGCTCTTCAACTTTGAGTAAAATAGCTTTTAATGCCTCTGGCTCATGTTCCTTTTATAGGCTGCTCAGCTTCAGAAATTAACAAAAATAATCTGGGCAAGTAGGGTTTCTTTCCCTGCCCTGTGCCTCAGGGGTCTCCTGTACTTTGGCGTACCTTCCTGGAAACTTTTAAGTCCTCCGCTGGTGCCTGAGCTGGGCCTGCGAAGGCAGCACCAACAGGACTGGGTGCTGAAGCCTGAAGGGGGACTAATGTAGGCCCAGGCCCCCTGAATATGGGATTGATATTTGAGGGGCTGCAGGATTCAGAATGAATACCTATGGGATACTCCTGAGACCCTGTAGCTGGCCTTCTGGTTCCAGAAGACTGTAATCTCTTGAGATCTACCATGTGCTAGAAACTAAGATAAACTCTGGAAGTGCTCACAATGCAATGGGAGGCAGACTGTTTTAGTTTATTTTCACACTACTATGATGGAATACTTGAGGCTGGGTAATTTATAAAGGAAAGAGGTTTAATTGACTCACAGTTCCGAATGGCTGGGGAGGCCTTAGGAAACTTACAGTCATGGCAGAAGTGGAAGCAAACACATCCTTCTTCAGTTGGTGGTAGGACTGAGAAGAAGGAGAATCCAGAGAAGGGGAAGGCCCCTTATAAAACCAACAGATCTCATGAGAGAACTCACTATCAGGAGAATAGCATGGGCAGCATGGGGGTAACCACTCCCATGATTAATTTGTCTCCCACCAAATTCCTCCCATGACAAGTGGGGATTATGGGAACTACAATTGAAGATAAGATTTGTGTGGAGACACAGCCAAACCATATCAAAGACATACACAACACTGTAAACTATGTAACAGAAGAATTTACACAGCAAACTGCTAGCTGATTGCTCACAATGGCAGACATTTCTTTCATAGGATAGAATGAGGTTATGCTACCAGAATGGTACTGACATGCCTGATTTGAGATGACTTAAATTATAAACAGAAGCCCTAGAGAAGCATTTGCCCTCACCTGGCAGCCAGGGCAGCCCTGAACATAGGGAGGGAGAATATTTTAAAACCAGTCTGGGCTGGATGCAGTGGCTCACACCTCTAATCCCAGCACTTCGGAAGGCCAAGGCAGGCAGATCATGAGCTCAGGAGATCAAGACCATCCCGGCTAACACAGTGAAACCTTGTCTCTACTAAAAATACAAATGATTACCTGGGCGTGATGGTGGGCACCTGCAGTCCCAGCTAATCGGGAGGCTGAGGCAGGAGAATTGCTTAAACCTGGGAGCTGGAGGTTGCAGTGAGTCCCGATTGCGCCACTGCCCTCCAGCCTGAGCAACAGAGCAAGACTCTGTCTCAACAAACAGCAGAATAAAAACCTGTGTTTTTATATGGAATGTCTATTTATTAATAGACCTTATATTTTCCATACTGAGGGAGTATAGGTAGTATATATTCAATATCTTACCTGTTATCTGTAGAGGTTATGCACAAGTCATCTCTAAAATGCCTCTTCTCTTGCTGTACAAAAGTGAGTGTTTATGTGTATGTGTCTGTGATTTTGGTGGGAAAGCCATAATAGAGTAAATGAAATAGTGGGTTCTCATTTCAAACCTACAAGACAAAATTAAGCCATAGGTCAATCAGGACTTGGAAAATGAAAGGCATTTGGAAAAGCTACTGAGTAAAATACCACAGGAAGTAAATTAGGAAGAAATGAATTACTAAAAAAATTGGATATTTACTGCATACTTGCTATAATTTCAACATATAGTCACATTAAATTTTAGCCAAAATTGGTGTGGAATGTCTAGTCTTAATCAATTTGGATAGATGAAGAAACTAATGTTTTCAAAGCCTAGAAAATTTGCTGAAATTCACAATACAGAAATACAAATGGAGTGTGGATATCAATCCAGTTTCAAGTCTAGTACTCTTTCCAAAAATTAAAACTTAAAAATCAAAAAACATGTCTTCACTGCAGAAAATGATAAGCAGTTGAGGTGGTGATATGTTAATTAGCTTGATTTAATCATTCTACATTATACACATATAGCTTTATACTCCACGAATATATATAATTATAATATCAATTTGCGATAAAATTCAAAACAAACCATCTTTCAAGTATGAGAAGTTAACAAACTTTAAAACAATAACCAACTTCCATTCTTAAATTAATTATAACTGAAATGTGGAAAAAAAAAGCTGTGTTGGCAGTAGGTAGAGGGACAGATGTTAAAGGTGCTCTTTTCAAATCGTTAGGAGGACTGTCATCAATAATTAATATGTAAATTGTAAAATATTGTTTAGACTTCCAAAGACCAATTTTTAAAATAATAAATTAGAAATGATAATTTCCAAGCATTTCAAATGTGCATTTGTATACATATAAGATGTACAATCCCATATTAATATTGCTAATGCTAAAGGACTTTAACAATTTGACCTAAATGCAGCTTAACCTTCCAAGTAAACTTACCTTCATTTTATCGGAAAAGAACTTGAGAAATTGTTAAAGGTTATAGAACATGGCTTCATAAGTCAGAATTTTTAATTGCATTGCCAAACCCTGCAATCTCATTGATCCCGCTTATGCCTCTCTCTATAGGGAAGTAAAATATTTTGGCAAGGTTATAACATGTTTCTTTAAATCTGATTTTTTAAAATGAGCGAATAAATTTATAGTAATATCTTATCATTTAAAAGTACTATGCTTGTAGTACTTTGGAGAAAAATAATTCAAGAGAACTAGCAAGTTGCTTAGACTAATAATGTACCTATGCATAGGATTAGCATATATTCAGAAGTTAATATATTTGTATGGATGATTTAAGATCAACAATTGTTAATTAAGCTGCACATATTTCAAGGGTGCATAATTAAACAATCATTTTGAATAAACAGCATTCTGCTCTATACTATGGTGCCAAAAATATGACTACTGGACTATCCTAAAACACTAGTCATACTCTGCAACATAATCAAAAGAGTTTAACTAATTTACTCATCACTTTTTCTCATGCTCTTTACTCTGATTCCCATCCGGGCATTCATTTATTGATTCAGCAATCTACTGAGTATTCATTACATACTAGGAGCTAAGATAAACCCTGAGAGTGCTCACAATGAACTAAGATAAACTTTGGAAGTGCTCACAAGTAATTGGAGGCAGACATACATAACAATGTAAACAATGTAACAGAAGTATTGACACAGCAATAAAGAAGTTTGTGGAAACTCCAAACAGGAATGGAAGACATGTTGTGTCTGGACTATGAAGGCTGAAAAAGTCATCAATTAATCTATAATATCAAAAGCTTTCCTGTCTCAAAATTGTACCTCCTTCTACTTAAACAAGCATGTAGAATACATTTTAAAATTAAGGTAGATTTGGATAAACCAAAAAGAGCAGTTATTGATTATGTTTGAGAAAAGTGACTTACTTCCACTTAAAAAAGCATGTAGAGTACATTGTAAAATTAAGGTAGATTTTGATGAATGAAAAAGACCAGTTATTAATTACGTTTGAGAAATGTAATTTGGGCTGTTTTTAATTCCCATCATTCTCCAACTAAAAGTTTTAGAATTACACAAATCTGAATAAATCATCAATAAAATCATAAAAGGATTACGTGATAAATATTTTAAAAGGATTTGAGACTAAATTGTTTTCCTTTACATTTAAGTTATCTCTTTTATATAGACTGTGTCAGTAACAATGCTTCTGAGCACAGATTATAAATGCAAAACACATAAAATCCAAGTCAGTGTAGCTAAGCAAGTCTGAGTGGGTAATTTACGGTGTAAGGAACTGAAAATTACAACAAAAGAGCTCTGAGCAGACATGGTTCGATCAAGGCTCTGCCTCCATTTGTCTGTGAATCCCTTTGCTCTACTTGGCTTCCTATGTTGCTTTCTTTCTCAAGCTGTTATCTACATGTCTGCAACAGACCATTGGTCAGTCTGAAGCCACACTCCATATTCAGAAGCAGAGAGACAAAAGCAACATAGTTTCTCAACAGTCTCTGAAAATGCATCCCAGTCATCTGAATTGTTATGCATGCTCTTTCCAAGACTAATTCTGTGTCCACAGAAACACCATGTAACTGTTTGGCTAAGCCTGTATTCTCTTAGAACCATCAGGTCCTTTACTGGAATGTACTTACCTATTACTCTTGAAGTATGTGGACAGTTTGTTGAAGATAATGAATGATGGGAAAGCACCCAACAGTGATTAAAACATACACCTCCTTATTCATACATTTAGCAATTAGTCTGTGCTCTATATTTAGCCTTTACACATAGTTTATGCAGTAACTTTTCAATGTATGTATTAATTAAAATTTTGTGGGTACATAGTAAGCATTTACATTTATAGGGATATTTTTAAATGGCTACGAATTTTTGACACTTCTCTCGTCAAAAGGCAAGGTCTATGACCTGTCCCTTTGAATCATGGTAAGATTGTGACTGTTCCAATCAATAAAGAAAGGTTATTGACTTTTGCGTTTAGGCCATTCACATTCTTACAACTTCTTCTTGGTTCTTTCCACATTTGCTCTGCAGAAGCTTACCCTCGGAATCCAGTTGTTATGCTGTAGAAATCCTAGCTATCAATAAAGGTCTTTTGTGAGTCCACAGTCCCAATCCAGTACAGCCTGAGTGCCTGCTATGGGAGTCTGATGACGATCCTAATCCTTAGCCATTTGAGTCACCACAGTCTCACAACATCCCAGCTGGAGCCCCAGACTTCATAGAGAGCTGTAAAGACATCCCAAGACAAGTTATCCCAGCTGTGCCTTAAATTCCGACCTACAGAATCCATGAGCATAAAATGAATGATACTTTATGCCACTAAGTTTGGAATGGTTTGTTACAAAGCAATAACCAGAACTTCTTACGTGTCTCTAGTAAATAGAAAATCTATAAACTTGGGAAAAGGAAGAAAAAAGGTCTAAAAATAACGGGAGTTGCCAGGCATTTAAGCAACAGCATATGTTTTGAGACAGGATGATAATGTTTTGAGATGGGATTATAATGTTTTTGAAAAAGGATAATGGTAAACAAAGTCCTATATTATGTGTCTAGTATCATCCTTAATGATCCAAGTAATACATTGTTTAGCTGTAAAGAATTTGCTGCCTTCCTTCTCAGGTTTTACTTTATAAACCAGAAATGTGGTATTTCTTCCCCTGGATTGTATCTGCGAGAGAGGCTACAGGAGTTTTTGAGAGAAATCTTTAGTTCAGGGAAAAACCTTTCTGCTTATAATTGGGGCCTAAATCACTCACTTAGATTATAACAATCAAATCATTTCCCTTGCTTTCTCTTCCTACCTTTAATTTTTTTGTTTGTTTATTCCTTCTTGGCAACTTCACCAAAACAAGAAAAACCATCAGGAATAGAAAATATACAAATATGTAATTCCCTTATAGTAGAAAGAAATGCTTAGTACAGAAAGTATAAAATTAAAAACTTGTAGAGTATTTCCCTGCTTCTTTACAGTATTTCTAGAATTTTGCAGTTTGCAACATATTTTCAAATACACTTTAAAATATAATATTCATCATTCTTTAAATATATACTTTGCATATGAGATAGTGAAGGCTCAAGGAGGCTCTATGTCTTGCCCAAGATCACACAGTTAGGCTAGGACTTACCCAAGTAGGTTAGGACTCATACAAAGACAAAGGTCCATTGCTGGTTGGGTGTGGTTGCTCACATATGCAATCCCAACACTTTGAGAGGCCAAGGCAGGAGTATCTCTTGAGACTAGGAGTTAAAGACTAGCCTGGCAACATAGAAAAGTCCCATCCATACAAAAAAAAAAAAAGAAAGAAAGAAAAAAAAAGAAAGAGGTGTGGTGTATTCCTGTGGTCCTGTTGTCCAAACTACTTAGAAGTCTTAGGTGGGCCGGGCGCGGTGTCTCACGCCTGTAATCCCAGCACTTTGGGAGGCCGAGGCGGGTGGATCATGAGGTCAAGAGATCGAGACCATCCTGGTCAACATAGTGAAACCCCGTCTCTACTAAAAATACAAAAAATTAGCTGGGCATGGTGGTGCGTGCTGGTAATCCCAGCTACTCGGGAGGCTGAGGCAGGAGAATTGTCTGAACCCAGGAGGTGGAGGTTGCAGTGAGCAGAGGTCGCGCCATTGCACTCCAGCCTGGATAACAAGAGCTAAACTCCGTCTCAAAAAAAAAAAAAAAAAAAGAAGAAGAAGTCTTAGGTGGGAGGATCGCTTGAGCCTGAGACATGAAAGCTACAGTGAGCCATGATCACTCCATTGCACTCAGCCTCTGCAACAGAGTGAGCTCATGTCTCGAAAAAAAAAGTTCATTGATATAGATTTGACTTCAAACATTGTATACCAAGCCTCTGCTTTCATCTACTCACCATTTATATGTTAATACTCTTATATTAAGGTTCTATATAGACTAAAAGTAAAATTTTAATGGAGTGATGAAATGCATCACAGTATATCACCTGAATTTACTGCATTGCCAATTTAAATAACATACGTACTTTAATATCTTCCCCAATTTCCTTAAGGACCTCATCCCCTGCAGGTATTGAATTGCTAGTCTTTCGCCATCTAAAATTATCCAGGACTCACTGGAGATTACTAAATCCAAAGGAGATTTCCGAAGCACGAAATTCAGAGAGAGATCAGTGAACTGAAGTTGAATATTGCCATTCGTTCTTGGAATCTGGTGTCAGTGTTATAACTAGTCCTGCACAGTTGTTTATGAACTTCCAGCTGCAACTGCCTTCTAGGAATCTACCTAAAACATAGTACATTCTCACGTTCACTGTCAAGGAAATAGATCTTTTTTTTTACTGTATTTTATGGACTTCCAGGGTAACATGCTGACCTAGAAATAGCTCACTCCCAAGAACCTCTGGTGATTTAACCCACATGCCCTGATTAGATATCCCATTTCCTCAAGGGTCTGCTTTGCCTCGTATTAGGCTTTTGTCTGGAGCTACTTTGTTTACCGAAAACGTCTCACTACCTCCTATCCTTCTGTGTGTTTTCAGGGCAACAACCAGAGGTAGACTTTTAAAGCATATTTTTGGTCACCATTTGTTTCTTTCAACGCTCCCTTGGCTTCTTGTCTCACTCACCGTAAAAAGGCCATGAAATTTGAGCTCCCCTCCCTTTACTTGCATCACCTACAATTTTGGCATCCAGTGCCATGGCTTCCCTGCTCTTCCAAGAATAAAACTGGTAAGCTCCTACCTCTGGAAATTTGCATTTGATATTCCAAGACTGACCTATTTGAGCTATCCCCATGTTTCACTCACTTACATCATGTCTTTGCTTTCTAAATAAGGTCTTCTGTGACTACCCTGTTTCAAACCATACCTCACCGACCATACTCCTTTTCTTCTTTCATACCAAATATTTCCCACAGTAATTGTACCCTTTGGCATTTTCCTTGTTAATCGTCTGTTCCCCCAGCAAAAGCAAAACTCTTTCAGAATAAGAATTATTGTGTTTTCTCCACAATGCCTAGAACAAAGCCCTCAAACATAACATAGCCCCTCAAAAATACACACTGCATATTGTGTAAGTTGAGTAGGAAAGGCAACTGTACTCAGCACAGACAATAACAAAAAGTTATTTAGGAGAAAACCTTTTATTCTTGGGCTGCTCGCTGGAGAGGGTCTTTTACATATGCCAGTGTAGAGCAAGTAGACACCGACCATCCAAACTGAAAGGTTAGGAGTCTTATATTTCTGTGGGTCTTGAGAAAAGTTATCAATTTTCTGAAGACATCGTAAAAGAAGAGACGACACTTTTTGTTTTTCGTTGGCTTTCTCCAGGAGAAGCTGAGCCAAATGGAATCCACCAAGCCCAGCTGCAGCTGGAAACCATTTCTCCCTTCTAAATCCTCTAGGCCATTTACTTGAGAAAATAAATCTATTTGAGGCCACAGAGAAAGTAGTTTGTTTTAAAGAATGTAAACTAATTTTAATATTTAAGCGAACTATACTAACACTATTTGACATAATTAGTAAGGTAGACTTGTGAAGGATCACACAAAAGATTCCAAATTGCAGTTGGAGCAATTGTTGACTTAGATTATCAATTGAAATGAAAAATGATACGGACATACCCTTTCCTCAGTTTCAAACAAACTCAGCTTAATAATACTTATTATCATCACCGTCTTTACTTCTTACAGAATGTTTTCAAGTGAGTCAGGTTCATAGTGACAACTCTATGAATTGGATACCATGATCATTTCTAGCTTTTTGATGAGAAAACTAAAGCCCACAGAGGTGACGGACCTTGCCCAAGATCCCATGTCAGGAAAGCGGTAGAGCCAGGCTTCAAGTCACGCATTCTGCTCTAATGCCTCAGTGGCAAAGCTGTTTATCAGCTGTGCTAGATGTTTATCAGCCTGCCATGTCCTGGCATCGACCCATGAGTGAATGTAAATTTGGTCACACCCAGAGATCTGTCTCTCTTTGACCTACAATGCTTTTTTTCTTTGCTTTTTTTTTTTTTGAGACAGTCACTCTTTTTTTTTGGAGAGAGAGAGAAAGGAAGGAAGGAAGGAAGGAAGGAAGGAAGGAAGGAAGGAAGGAAGGAAGGAAGGAAGGAAGGAAGGAAGAAAATGAAGAAGAGGAAGAAAGAGGAAGAGGAAGAAGGAGAGAGAACTGGAGAGTTGCTTCATTGCCCTGGCTAGAATGCAGTCCAAAAATGGGTGTTGTAAACCTCTTTTATGCCAATAATTGTGCTTAATAATGAGGGAAGAAAACAACAAACGAGTAGCCAACCAATATTTCATTTAAACCTGAGTAGGTGTGATGTGGTGCTGATAAGAGTGTATATTCCGTGCATTTAAAGTGGAGAGTTCTATGAATGTTCATTACGGTTACTTGTTCCAGATCTGAGTTCAAGTCTTGGATATCTCTGTTAATTTTCTGTCTCGTTGATCTGTCTAATATTGATGCTGAAGTCTCCCATTATCATTGTGTGGGAGTCCAAGTCTCCCTGTAAGTCTTATGTATCTGGGTGTTCCTATATTAGGTGCAAACATATCTAGGATCATTAGCTCTTATTGTTGTATTGATCCTGAGACAACACTTTTAAGGACCACACACTTTCTGGGCAGGAAATAACAGAGATTCAGCCTCCATTCCCTCAAATAAGAAGCTAACAACATTTATGCAAGTGGACCTTTACCCCCTCACATCCATTTTCTTTTCTCATTTCACACTCAGATTCCATGATCTGCCATTAAAATCACCTTGCCAATTACACTGTATTTTCTTCATCCTTTCACTCTTCTTACTCTCATTTCCCAAACTTCCAACTCATTTTCCCCCAGGATTAAATCAAAGCTTCAGCCAATGACCTTACTTTTTATTTCATTAGAGACAAAACAAAACAGAGAATTTTTCCCACATCTTCTACCAGCACCAACATGCCCAAGTTAGTACTCACTCTACTCTCAGTCCTGTTAAAGTGGGTGAACTCTCCAAGCTCATTCATTTAACACCAGCCCACAACTTGTCCCATAGAACCCACTCCCTCTTACCTACTCAAGGTCATCAACCCGGCAATTGTCCTCTTCTCTTCTTTCCATAATCATTTTTTCCACATGAATATAAGCTGAAAAACATCTTACAACATCTTCAATCTCCAAATTCTCTCTAGAGCCCCCGTCTCCTTTCACTGCCTCATTTCTCTGTTTCTCATGTGTTTTGTGCTGTCACATGTCACTTAACTATGGGGATATGTCCTGAGAAATCATCCTTCGGTGACTTCATCATTGTGTGGACTTGATAGAGTGTACTTATACAAGCCTAGACAGTAAAGCCAACTACATACATACCTAGGCTATATGGTATATACATTTGGATGAATCGTTACCACCTGTAATCAGTAGAGGCAATATCAAAATGTTATCTACAAGAAGAATATTTTACATGACCCTGCTTTATTTTTCTCTGTAGCATTTTTCACACCTTTATATTTACTTGTTTATTGTTTGTGTACACTCACTAAAATGTAACCTCCAAGAGGTAGAAAATTTGATCTATTTACTGCTACATCTGCAAATTCTATCACAATTGCCAGTAGGCGTTCAACAAGTGTTGTTGAGTTAATTGAAATTGCTTAGAGTGACAGTTTGTCTTCCTAGTTCATGAGGTTCTCTGCAGAACACTGTTTCATGTGTATTCTTATTGATGCCTCAATAATTCTATGAATTTATTACTCTTTTCTATATGTTATAAATGAGGAAAGACATTTAGAAACGTCCAAGGGCTTACATGAGTTCAGAGGAGTAGGATGTGACAGAAGGAAGAATTGAATTAAGGCTGTGTCTACCTGGCTATGTTCTCAACTGCTATTTAAAATATACTTTCCTTTTAAAACGTAATGGTCTTCATTCTATTTATTTAGTAGAACTGCATGTTTCTTGAACCTAACATTTTTCTCTCCTCAACTTTTCAAAGTAAATCGTTTTGAATTTAAATCTGAGTTTAGGCAAAAAAGATATGGTTGACTCCTGTTCTCTGTCTTCATCTGCCTCTCCCTGTCTCGGTCTCTCTTCCTCTTTCCCTTTCTCTCTTCCTCTCTCTCTGTTTCTCTGTCTCTTTCTGAAAATTTGTCTTCATGTTATTGGCAATGTTTCTTAGGTTAAAAAAGTTCAGACAGAGGAAAGGATTCAGCTTTTGTTTCATATGCCAACCTTCCAAAGTTCTGACAAGAAGTGCTCTAAGAAGACGCTTTGCTATGTTTTCTGTTAATGCATATGCAGTAATAAGTCTAAAACCATGGAAAAGAAAATTTGATTCTAAAATAATTTTGAGAGATAAAAGATGAAAAAGATACACAGGCCAGGCATGGTGGCTCACGCCTGTAATCCCAGCACTTTGGGAGGCCGAGGCGGGTGGATCACAAGGTCCAGAGATCAAGACCATCCTGGGCAACAAGGTGAAACCCCATCTCTACTCAAAATACAAAAAATTCGCTGGGCATGGTGGTTCATGCCTGTAGTCCAGCTACCCGGGAGGCTGAGACAGGAGAGTTGCCTGAACCCAGGAGGCAGAGGTTGCGATGAGCCAAGATCACACCAATGCCCTCCAGCCTGGGCAATAAGAGTGAAACCCCGTCTCAAAAAAAAAAAAAAAAAAAGGAAAAAAGAAAAAGATACACGACAGTATTTTATTGCCATTTTAATTTTCTTTCGTTTTCATATTCTAAAATGTTTTTGACTGTAGCCAGAATATTACAGATAATAAATGAAATAATTTGAGAGCCTAAATCATTACCAAAAAATAGAGAAGCTTCATAATGTGATTCACTCCTAATACCTTATTTCTTAAATATAAATTATGTTTGTATTTAAAGATAAAATATTTTCTTCCTAACATGACTGTTAGGAGTATGTAGCTAGGCAGACATGAGCAGAGCAGGAAATGGCCTCTACCCCAGTCCCACCAACCAGGAATGTCAGTGAGTATTAGGTGATGGTGGCTGTTAAATGGTCTGTCTAAACGAATTGGTTGCAGCCACCACCAGAGAAAGGCAGTCTCCCAACAGGTAGAAACACTTAAAGCTGGTGATCAGCGGCATCCCAAAAAGATCTCAGGATTTGGGTGAATGGACTCAAGCATGCGCATTAAGAGGAAAAACGGGGCTGGGCACGGTGGCTCAAGCCTGTAATCCCAGCACTTTGGGAGGCCGAGGCGGGTGGATCACGAGGTCAACAGATCGAGACCATCCTGGTCAACATGGTGAAATGCCATCTCTACTAAAAATACAAAAAATTAGCTGGGCATGGTGGCGCGCACCTGTAATCCCAGCTACTCGGGAGGCTGAGGCAGGAGAATTGCCTGAACCCAGGAGGCGGAGGTTGCAGTGACCGAGATAACGCCATTGCACTCCAGCCTGGGTGACAAGAGCGAAACTCCGTCTCAAAAAAAAAAAAAAAAAAAAAAAGGCAAAATGTCTGAGTTTAACTAGTATGTGAACTTCCTCGAGGAACATTCTACTGGAAAAGGAAAAACACCTCAAATGAGATGAGCATGTGCATAACTTCAGTAACTTCAGTACACATACTGAGCATGTGGCCCCTTCTAAGCACAGAAAGGCCACTGTGCATACAGATAGTCCACTCCAAGGGAAGAATCAGTGGAGAAATGCAAACTGCAGAATCATGCCAAGGTATAAAACCCTGAGTCAAGGGTTGGATAGCACAATTGGATCTCTCAAGTTGGCAAGCTTGCCCCTCTTCCAAGTGTACTTTACTTCCTTTTGCTTTTGCTCTAAAACTTTTTTTTAAAATTGAGACAGAGTCTTGCTCTGTTGCCAGGTTGGAGTACAGTGGTGTGATCTCGGCTTGCTGCAACCTCTGCCTCCGGGTTCAAGTGATTCTCCTGCCTCAGCCTCCCAAATAGCTGGGACTAAAGGCACACGCCACCATGCCCAGCTAATTTTTTGTATATTAGTAGAGATGAGTTTTCACCATGTTGGCCAGGATGGTCTCGATCTCCCTCATGATCCACCCGCCCTGGCCTCCCAAAGTGCTGAGATTACTAGTGTGAGCCACCGCACCCGGCTGCTGTAAAACTTTTTGACAAATTCTTCCTCCTGCTCTAAAGCTTGCCTCAGTCTATCACTCGGCCTTAAGTCCCTCAGACGAATTCTTTCCTCTGTGGAGGCAAGAATCCAATTACTGCAGATCCATCTGGGTTTGCTGCTGCCAACATGACTATGAAGTTTTATAAACAGTTTAGAATTTTAGCTTCATGTATTGATTTTAAAAAATAACTTCTTCCACACTTTTTAAAATAAAGGCTGACCCTTGACAGGACATGCCACTCTATGACACGGCCTTTGAGGAAACAGCAGAAGTAGGAAGGCCACTCTCACCTTCCCCTCACTATCATCCCCTGAAGCAGGACATAAAACCTAGGAAGGTCATTCCCTGAACTTTCTCCTTGCTGAAGAGCCTCATGTGACAGATGCTTTGTTCTATACCCAGAGGAAGAGTGTCACAGAAGGACTCCAGGAAGAATCTGAACGAACAAGGCTCGCTGAATTCTCCCCAGTTTACTTGTGTTAGATCATACCCTGTTGTCCTTAAATGATATGTATTGCAAAACTGTGCATAAAATCCACAAATTTCCGTTTCCTTGGGTCTGCCTTTCTGAAGGCTCCTGTGTCAAATGAAACTTATGTTAAACACATTTGTATTTTTTCTCTTGTCAATCTGTCTTTTGTTAAAGGAGCCTCGGTCATGAACTTTGTGATCAGTGAAGAAGACATATTAATTTTGTCCCGGACACTCTGATGTTTCAGAAGAGAAGTTGTGAAGAGATTTTTAATTTAATCCTTCCTGTTCTCCTTTGAAATCATTACCAATGATTTTGCTGAGTTAGTAGAATCGCCTATCCTGCCGAAAGTCCAGTTCAATGGCAAATTGCCTAAATGTTGAATTTGTCTTCTTGTTTTTTGTTAGCAAATTTGAAATTCTCTTTTTCGTGTAATTTATTATGCAACATTTAAAAAAATCTCAGATTTATTTTGGTAATATACAGAAAGTAAATATTGAAAACAAGTATAAATTTGAATGAAAAGCTTTGCTTTCGGGTGACACTTTTCTGTCAAGAATGGCTCCATTATCGCCTCTCTTATGCAGGAGTCAACGGATTTTATTTATTTTTTTGCCTTTTCTTCAGATTCAAGGAAAGGCAAAAAAAAAAAACAACTGGTTGACTGCTGGATTAATTGCCAACAGTAAGATTTTATAAAATGACTACTCTGGAAAATGTGATATGCTAGGCACAAATGTGGAGCCAATGAAAACACGAATTCCCTGCTCCATAATATAGATACCGAAAAACGGTAAGAGACTATTATGCAAAACAACATTTTATGCTGCAGTGATGAGAGCCAGATTATGTGGGAAAGACAATTTCAACATATATATACACACACACACACATACACACACATATATACACACAGAAACACACATGCTAGTAATACACACACACATATGTATACATCCTGGTAGATACATGCTGATACATGTGTGTTTATATATACATGCAATTATATGCTGTATTGCATGCATAGATACATGTTGATATATGTATATATATATATATAAATGCTGTAATTGCACATACACGCATACATGTTAGTTAGCATCTATCTATCTATCATCTATCTATCTATCTATCTATCTATGTATCTATGTATTGAGAGAGAGAGATAATGTATATGGTCAAAGAGAACAGAGGAGAGACGAGGGCCTACAGTAGCTCTTAAGCAATTCTGTAAACATGGAAAGCAGATGTTTCAAGTGACAGCTGACTGTTTGGAGCTGAGAAATGTGAAGGTTTTGTCTTCTCAAGAAAAACCAGTAAGATACAACTTATCATATAATAATACATTCTCAATAGAATAAGAAACTAAAAAAAGGGATTGTAACCTTTGTTAGTAACCACCCATTACAGAAAAACTAGACAAAAACTATATAGGAGGGCCGGGTGCGGTGGCTCACGCCTGTAATCCCAGCACTTTGGGAGGCCAAGGCGGGTGGATCACGAGGTCAACAGATCGAGACCATCCTGGTCAACATGGTGAAACCCCGTCTCTACTAAAAATACAAAAATTAGCTGGGCACGGTGGCGCGTGCCTGTAATCCCAGCTACTTGGGAGGCTGAGGCAGGAGAATTGCCTGAACCCAGGAGGCGGAGGTTGCGGTGAGCCGAGATCGCGCCATTGCACTCCAGCCTGGTGACAAGAGCGAAACTCCGTCTCAAAAAAAAAAAAAAAAAAAAACTATATAGGAAAGGAAATGTTCTAGTATACTATGGCTCAGCTATGAACAATATTGTTATTGACAACATAAGGTAAATATTGAATATCAATTTTAAAGTCTTATTAAAAATGAAAAATGGCTGTGGGAAGGGGAAGTGAATGTGTTTGAGAAATGGTGAGTTAACAGCTCAATTTTAATTACCGTAATGAGAAATAAACGATGTCTAAAATTTGAAAGTAAAATAATATATAAACGTTATTTAGAAATATGGACATAAACATCAAAACAACTAAAATAAAACTTGGGTGGGAGAGGTGAACAAGGTGTTGCTTTTGTGTGTGTGTTATTTTAGCCTTGTAGGACTATTCAAGTGATGGGGCTGATGACTAGCTATCCTAACATAGGGCACCGTGGCATACTGAATATTTTAAGCTGAAGGTATCGGGGAAAACCACAGATGGAGAAGTTCACTTTTACCTTCACCCACCCTTTTCCTTTGACGCAGGGTATGAGACATGTGAGAGGTGCCTTCACAATACCCAGAGGAAAATAGCATTCTCATCTTGGAAGACAGATGGACACAGACAGGACTTGCCAAGTTTCCCCAGTCAGTATGTTACCATTAAATCATACCCCTTAGTCCTATGAAATTGCTTCATGACTATCTACTCTTTATCGTACTTTCAATTTAAAAGACCCTCAGGTTTAATTGTTTTTTGGGGTCTTCATTTTCTTATGTAGGCTCTTGTGTCATTTAGAACTTACATAAATTAGTTCTTTTTTGTTGTTGTTGTTAATCTGTCTTTCATTACAGGAGTCTCAGTCATGAACCTAAGACAGATAAGGAAAAAGTATTTTTCCATCTCTACACCAGAATTAGAACATTGTATGTGCATTTATTTCATTTAAAAGAAAAGAAGGGAGAATTAAAAATTAATCTGTCTCAGGTAGCATCTAGCTGAGGGAGGCAGTGTGGTGTGTCTTTAATACTAGATTCCAAAGTGGGTACATCTTAGCTGTGTCAATTGGGTTTGTTATATGACTACTCTGATAATTAGTTTCCTGTTGTGTAAAGTAGAGAATGATAAAATCTACCACATACAGCTGCATAGTAGTATCTGATATATTGTTTGATGTGTAAAATGTATTAAATATTCTTAAAAGAATTCATGGTATGGCTGAACCTATGGTTCAAGTTTTCAGACTCTCTTCCTGGGATCAATTTTTCAAACATAATTAACAACTTCCTTAAGGCAAATTGTAATTTTATTCCAAGTTATTTAACAAAATTTTGTATCTGTTATTCTTTATAGTCACTGATTATAATATTTAAGATCTTTAGAATTCTGTAAAAATCAATTTCTCTTTTCAAATACTTTGCATAGTAATAATGGGTTTCTTGAAGTTTTCATATTAACTCTGGAGCACTGTAAATCTAAAGGCAATAGTTAGGACAAGGTATTTTGTGGCAAACTATAGTGTTATTTACATGACCTTCGGTGAAGAAAAATGGGACTGGGATAACATTACACATTAGGGGGTTTTCCTAAATAATTCAATAATTCAATAAAGATTAACTACTGGATAAAAGAAAGAATGGATGAGAAAGATGAAAGGGAAAACCAAATGTAGTGTGTGTGAATAATTTGTGGAACTAAAGAGTAACAGTTGAAGAAGAAAGGCCATCAAAGGGTAAGAAGTCTTGGTAGTAAATGAGAGAACAGGAAGCCAAATGTTAATCATTATACTCATAGACTGGTAAGCAGTTGGTGCTGCACACCCAGTACTTTGCCAAAATCAGCTAATTTCTTTAGAAAGCCTGTTTAGTCTTGTCTGTATTCTGTGGTAGATGGTGCCAAGTAGGCTCATGTCCAGACACCGAAATGCAAGGAGGAAAGTATTTTACCCTCACACTCAAAATACGTAGAACAAAGTTACTAAACCCAGATTAGGAGCAACTATTGAAATGAATAAATGCATGTGGCTCTAAGTGTTTCTTCATATTCTACATTATAGTATGAAGATCTGCTGTCTTTGTCCCAGTAATTTTCTATTCTTCACTTGCTTCTCCTTCTGTCTCCCTCCTTCATGTATTTGTAGGCTGGATTTGGGAATTTTCCACCTGCAGGTTATAACAAATCTTCTCTTGAATATTGAATGTTGAAAGAATAAAACACATTCAGAGTCCATGAGGTTACTGATGCTCATTAACTCACAAACCTCCTCTTGTGAATTAAATTTAGATTATTTATATTTAGGGTTGATAAATGTGATTTTGATTTACATATTTGAATGTGTCTAGAACATTTCATGACTGGTCTTATTTAACTCGATACTGAAGACTATACCTGAGGGTTATAACCAGCTAGAAGGTAGACATTGTAATACTATGTATTTTTAATCTGAAATTAAATTTGTATTCTCCACACAATTAACCAATAAATTATCACTAAAACAATTTACTTTTACTTTATTGTTTTCTGAGATGGAGTTTTGCTCTTGTTGCCCATGCTGGAGTGCGATGGCATCATCTTGGCTCACTGCAACCCCTGCCTCTGGGTTCAAGCGATTCTTCTATCTCAGCCTCCAGAGTAGCTGGGATTACAGGCATGCACCACCATGTCTGGCTAATTTTTGTATTTTTAGTAGAGGCAGGGTTTCACCATGTTCGTCAGGCTAGCCTCAAACTCTTGACCTCAGGTGATGCACCCACCTCAGCCTCCCAAAGTGCAGGGATAACAGACGGGAGCCAACTCGCCCATAGTAAAGCAATTTTTCAAAAGGTGTGTTTGTATCAGCAGCCTGATTACACGTGATTCCAAGTGAGTAAGGATCAAATAAGTAATTTTCTGCATTAGCGAAATCTTTCAAATTTTGGTGATTTTACTACCTCCTGTGCTTAAGGGATTTGTTCACATGATTATTATTTATTTATTTTTAACTCTAATTTGGATTGCTGTCTGGGGCTTAGTAAGAGTAGAAAGAGAAGGTTTGCCATTTTTTCTTTGAAAAAAAAAAAATCAAAACATTAACCATTTATGTCCCTTGTCCTAGGAAAGCTGTTAATCCTAAGGGCTCTAATTTGGAGTAGAAGAGTGAGGGAGAGAGAGAAAGTAGGAAGTGAGACAGAGAGAATCCCAGCGGACTTGCTAGAATAGGTAGGTAGGCAGACCTGAGCAGGGCAGGAGAGCCCGTCCCAACAAATGAGGAATGTCAGGCAACCATCAGGTAATGGTCAAGTGATTGCTAAATTGTCTCATTAAAATAATAATTGGTCACAGCTGGCACCAGGGACAGGCGGTCTCCCCGTAGATAGAAAACACTAAAGCTAGTGATCAGCTGATTCCTGATCAGGAGATGGGCAGGTGGGCTCAGGCATGCGTACTAAGAAGCAAAATGGCGGGGTTTGACTGCATATCACCTTCCTCCAGCAACGTTCAACTCGTAAGGGGAAAATGCCTGAGGTGAGTGTGTGCACAACTTCAGTAAACACACTGCATGTGCGGCCCCTCCCAAGTGCTAACAGTGCATGTGGACAGCCTACCCCAAGGGGAGAATCAGGGTAAGTAGTGCACATCCTGGGGGCATGACGACGTATAAAGCCTCAGGTCAAAGCTCAAATAGTCTCTCAAGTCACTTGCTTGGCCCTCTTCCAAGTGTACTTTACTTCCTTTCCTTTCTGCTTTAAAACTTTTTTAAAAACTCTCACTTCTGTTCGAAAACGTGCCTCGGCCTCTCACTGCCTTATGCCCCCTTGGTTGAACTCTTTCTCCTGAGGAGGCAAGAATGGAGGTTGCTGCAAATCCACACTGATTCACTGTTGCTATCATACTTACTCTGTAAAAAAATAAGGCGCCGGGCGCGGTGGCTCAAGCCTGTAATCCCAGCACTCTGGGCCGAGGCGGGTGGGTCACGAGGTCAAGAGATCGAGACCATCCTGGTGAACATGGTGAAACCCCGTATCTACTAAATACAAAAAATTAGCTGGGCATGGTGGCGCGTGCCTGTAAACCCAGCTTCTCAGGAGGCTGAGGCAGGAGAATTGCCTGAACCCAGGAGGTGGAGGTTGTGGTGAGCCGAGATCCTGCCATTGCACTCCAGCCTGGGTAACAAGAGCAAAACTCCGTCTCAAAAAAAAAAAAAAAAAAAAAAAAAAATGCATGAAAGTTTTGCTGCTCATCTTACTTTGGGATGAGAAACAGGCTAGAATTCGGCTGATGTAGTAATTGGAAACTGGGAGAGAAGTGAGAATAAATGAAGCAGTTGAAAATAACGATGTTATGTTTTGTGAAATTTTAGTTATCTTTGGACAATGTGTGAGAAGGATGCTAGAAGAGAAAGTTTCTGGAATCAGGGAGGGGTATTAATGTCTTCAGGCAAGAGGGAATTGAGCTTTTTCCAAGAAGTGGAAGGCCCAAGTGGCTCAGGTATGGAGATTGGTGAAGAGTTTTAAAGAGGCTGAAGAGGAAGGCAGCTTTTGAAATGATGGATGCATTGCACAGTTAGGACACAAATTTCCGATGTTGCCGGTACGGTGTAAATGGTGTCAAGTTTCAGGGAAAATTTATCACAATTGAGGCTTGTTAACCATTGTTGTAGTCTCAGAAGCTTAACTTTGTCAATATATGAGTTAGCTAAAGGCATAGTTACTGAAATCAGGTAGATGAGGGTTTAAAGCCATAAGCCACAAGCTACTAGCTAGAGACTTGCAGGATTGTAATTTAGCATCTCTACTTCTCAGGTTTTTCATCTGGAAAATGGGGATAATGATATCCACTTTATAGAATAAAGGAGTATTAAATAAATTAGTACCTGCAAAACCCTTAGCACAAGGCTTAACACACCCAAAGAATTCTGTAAATGAGTTTTTACTTTTCAGGTCACATTCACACTGACTAATCTCCTAAGAGTTGGAGCTGTCCATCAGAATGAAGATTTGTTAATATATGATTGGTAGTAGTTGGTAAACATTTTGGCCTGCTATACTTTGCATATGTCTACCTGGGTGTATCTAAATGCTTTAAAAAGCCAATCATCTCTGGATAATTTGTTTTCATGTACTTGTTCACACTCCTCCCACCACTTTCCCTGAGTATTTCTGGCCACTCTGTAACATATAGTGCATATTAAATATGCCATTGTTATCTTAGTCAAATGAACTACAGGCCATAACTGCCTCTCTTCTAACCAATTTTGCTATTTTCTACATCATAAAGTCTGAATTCTTCAGTTTTTGCATTATGTATCTTTACCAATGGCCCAGTTGTAATAATTCAACTTTGTCCTCTATTCCTTCCCAACAAGAAACCCAGGCTTCTCAAGATCAATAAACACAGCATAGTTTCTTTTTACCAAGATGACTCCCCTGGCTAATCCTCTCTGTTGTCAGCCACTTAGTCTCTTTTTCTCAGAGAGTTCTTAGTCATCTATTTAATGTCAATCATTTTCAGTGACTATTAACATATTTCTGTACTATTATCTCATCTATTTTTATCTATTTTCTTTTCCTAAAAGAGAATTGGGTCTAGTTTTGATTTCTGTTTCCTTTTTCACAGAGTACAAGGTGATATATCCTTATGTTAAAGAATAAAATATATTCAATTATATATGTTAAAACACAGTAAGAAAGACTATTCAGGGCCATTGCATGAAAGGTAATTTATAGTCAAGGATCAAGTGGGGTCAGAGGGTGGAAAATTATGATAGGAAACATCAGAGGTAAGAGCGATTCTGGCTAAACCAACCTGACAGTATTCTAGCTGAAAGCAGGCCAGGGTGAGCAGACATCACCTGGGGAAGGAGGAACTGAACATATTATAGTGGGTGATCAGATACTGAGGATGACGTTTCTTACCGAACTGACTTAGTAACGTTCTCTGCTAAAACTGGATTTTACAAGAAAATGTATAGACGGGCTAAAGAGAAGACGCAGAAGCCTGACTAAATTTTGGTCAAGCAGAGAATCTTTGTCACTTGTTAAGTGCTCAATAAATACAAGTAAATTAATTCATGCGAATGTGGGAATATGGTCTATAGAAAATGTGCTGACTTTCACCATTAGAAAAATACATATTTTTAAAGTATTTAAAATAAATTTCCACAACAAAACAAATTATTAATTTGATAATTTGAGATTGTAAAAAATCTCAGAAAGCTGATTTTTAGAAGGAAATATTTGCTCTTCCTTCTTTTTCTTTCTTCTTTTCTTTTCTTTCGATGGAGTTTTGCTCTTGCTGCCCAGGCTGGAGCACAATGGCCCATCTCAGCTCACTGCAACCTCTGCCTCCCAGGTTCAAGTGATTCTCCTGCCTCAGCCTCCTGAGTAGTTGGGATTACAGGCATGTGCCAGCACACCCAGCTAATTTTTTTTTATTTTTAGTAGAGACAAAGTTTTTACATGTTGGTTAGTCTGGTCTCGAATTCCTGACCTCAGGTGATCTACCCACCTCAGTCTCCCAAAGTGCTGGGATTACAGGAGTGAGTGACCAGAGTCACTTTTAGAACATTGAATAGTACAAGTTCCAGAGTTTACTTAAGAAAATTATCTTTCAGCTCAGATTCCTTCTACTCTTAAGAGCTAGAAACAGGCCAGGGTGATCAGACATTACCCAGGGGACCTTGAGGAGAAACAAAATCAAGTAAGTTTTCAGAGGGCCCTGCTGCAGAGGATAGCAAAGTGGGACTGTTCACTTAGGAACTGTGGGACCATCATCAGGTCACCAGCTGGAGGCTACAGGGTGATAGGATGATCAGCAATTTAAATGCTTTCCTGGTGATTCTAATGGAAACCAGGTTGAGAATCCCTCATGGGAGAAAGAGAAGAAAAAGAAAAACTTGTTTAGCACTGGCAGGGTGTAAGACCTGGTGCCAAGGCCATAAGAGGAGCCAGCTGGGTCATTCCCAGTATTTTGGGACAGCACCTGCCCATTCTCTTCCAAAACATTTTATCCCCAAATGCCCAAACAAGAAAACTTAAAACAGGCATTTGCTTTAATAAGAGGTGAGAAACAAACAAATGAGAACTGTTCTTTTATTACTTGTGCCTTTTTTTTCCTTCAAATTTTTCTATTTCCTTCAATTTATTCTAAATAATATGAATGGGAAGATCAGAATTATAGGACTCTCTATAGAAAGATTCAACAACCACCTGGGAATTTGATAGGTCAGCACCAGATGTAACATTAGCTTATGAAGAACTCTATAGGTGTTGGATAAAGAAAATAAGATGGAATCAAAGGAACATTAGTGGAAGGTTTCACCTTCAGTCACATAGATTATGGAACTTGCTCATGAATTTTTACCCCTAACTCTTACCCTTCCCAAAGCTCCTAGATATATATGGGAGAGAAGAGAGGAGAGACTGATATATTACCGAAGAGCTAAATGCATAGGTATGGTCAGGAATACAGCTTTATTCATCCTAAAAATTTTTGTAGAAGACTTTTAAGTAATGTTTCCATAAAATTAGTGGTTGCGAGAAGATGAAGGAGGTATATTCAGATGCAATAAATTAAAATGACCTGAGAAAAGGCATAGTGATAGGACTGGTGAATAGGAAGTAAATTAGTTTGGATGAAAAGAAAGGTCTTTGCATGGCATAATGCAAAATTAATTCAGTAAGATTGAGATGGGAATTTTTGCTGGAATGAAGACTCTGAAGCTTGAATTTAATATAATATGCAAGACAAATGGATAAAATAAATTTTTTAAGTTAAAATAAAGGCCAGTTGTCACAGTATGGCTGACTCACTGGCTGTATACCAAACTCGTTTCCCTAGCCAAATCACATTTCTAGTCTTCTTTGTAGTTAGGTGTGGTTGAAGGACTAAATGTAGCCCAGTAGAAAAAGAGCATAGGTGATATGTGGCCCTTCCAGGACTGGCCTCCCAAATCCTCCTCTGTGCAACCCCTCTGTGCCACTTCTCTTGCCTGTTGGATGGTAATGCTCAGAATGACCTCGAAAGCCAAGTGTTCAAGATGACTCAGTATCTGAGTTATGAGTCTTAATGGCTGTAGGAACCACACTCCTCTCTAATAACAAGGAATACAAAGCATCGGAAGGTGTGCTTAACTGAATGATTAAGCAACCATCCAGGGATCTGATAATCTAAGACCACACGTAGCATTAATGTATAAAGTCACAGGGATTGCTTGAGAAAATAAGATGTCACTAGTAAATGTTAATGCAGGGTGTCACCTTGAGCCACAAAATAATGCCACCTTGATAAATAATAATCTTCGCTGCAGAAGTTATGGGCTTATTATAGGAATTAGCTAACTTAGATAATGTACATAATATATAATCTATTTTTTTTCTTTAGCATAATGGAAAGATGAGTGATATAATTGAACATAAACTGAGAAAGGGATAAAGAATAGATTTTTAATTAATTTTTATTTTATAGAAAAGTCTACGAAGGCATTTACATGTAATTTCCTCTAACGTAACTACTTACTTGTTAAAAGATGAATAAATGTTTACATTAAACATTTAGACAATCATTTCTCTACTTTGTATGTGGAGAACTACATTACTCTCATTGCCTATCTCATTATGAATGGGTGGCAATGACCTTGACAGATAAGATCAGGGTGCCAGCATAGTTGAAGATAAAAGACAATGAATAAGCATGAAGTGTCTGCTAGGCAAAGCCAAGACGAAGAGGAAAAGAAACAAGAGTGGTACAATGTGATAGGGTTCAGGATTTGCTATCACCAAATATGGCACCTGTAAGAAAACAGCAGAAGCAGGATGGTCACCATTACCTTCCTATTGCCCTTATCCTGAAACAGGCAAAAAAACCTAGGAAGGATTATTTGACCTTCCCCTGGAGTTGTGAAGAATACCTTCATTTAAAGGTCTCTTCCTATACCCCGAGGAACGGAACAACCTTATCTCTGAAGGCACAGGTATAAAGAGAAACATCTGAACAAACAAGCCTTGCTAAATTCTCCCTAGTTTATTACCATTAGCTTATACTTTTCTATCCAATTATACTTTTCCACAACTATTCACTGCTCATCAAACCTAGCATAAAAAATATACAGATAGATCTGTTTCTTTGGTCTTCATTTCTAAAGAATCCCATGTAATGCAAAACATTTATTAAATTAATTTTTATGTTTTTCTCTTGTTAAACTGTCTTTTGATAACAGGGGTCTCAGCCATGAACCTAGGATGGGAAGGAAGGATATTTCTTTTCTCCTATAGTGTCTGGCACCAAATGAGGGGTGACTGAGATACCCTACTTGCTCCAGAGCCTGCAGATGAGATTCTGGAGTACCTGTAAAAAGCTGGTGCAAGGTGAGAATTCTTACCAAGGTCAGCTCTCCTGAATATCTGCCTGCAGTGCCTGGTCAAGAGAATGTAAAAACCTCCTTTTCCCTTCCTTTCCAAATTCAGCATAGCAGAAGAAAAACATTTATTTGCATTGTGGCTCTGATTAAATCTGATTTGGGGGTACCTAGGTAGTTTTTTGTTTTTCCTGGGGTCAGCTCTAACTTTCCTGTTTGTTTTGTATCCTAGGAACCAGCCTGACTGTCCACTTCTTCAGCAAATCCAGCATAAATACCGCACATATCAACCTTTGGGTGTTTTTCCATATAAAACTCCCAAATCACATAAAAATTATATTTATATGCTTTTCTCTTGTTAATCTTGCTTTATAGGGGCCTCCGTCATGAATCTAAGATGGGAATAAATATTGCTTCCTCACAGATGCTAAACTAAATGGTAAATGGGACAAAAGGGTGTTTTAGAAATGAAGTTAGGCCTAATCCACAATTATTGGATACTTGGAAGATTCAGAGAATTTAAGACAACCAAGTAGAAAAATGTCAAGACCGTGGGTACCAGTGAATGGCACCTTTAATGCTTCTTAACCTTCTTTACATCATGGCACACATAGAAAATCATATTTAAATGGTACAATTAGATAATGGATATAATTGTTCATGGCTGGAAATAAGCCAATGGCTTAAGCCCTTGTAACAAAGCTGGCTAATTTTAAATATGCATTTTTCCTTCCACAGGATTGTTGTTTCTGGGAAATGGCTGCTTGGCTGTGGACTGTGTCCCAGCTTTCTTCATATTGAAGTGTGTCTAACAATAGATTCTGAACAGAAATAATTTGTGACATGTTTGAATGAAGGTGGGTGAAAAAGTAAGTGTCAGACTCCTAGGAGAGCCTTGGTGACTAAGTTATTCCATGAAAAAATGCCACCCACTGACCAGAAGCATTAACTTTTTACCCTTTATAAGCAAGAAATAAACTACTACTGTGTTACGCTGTTAGAATGTTGGAGCTTATTACAACTCCTAGCTGTATCTTAACTCAAAGATACCTCAAGGACTGAGATAATCAATATTTCCACTCACCTGTAATCCATTCACAGCAAATGGTATGTCTCAGTTGGAAAAGTCTGCCTGAGATCATCCAGATAATTCATTAAATAAATGAATGAGGTAGGAGTATGGAGGAATAGCCTTCCTTCACTTTATTATTAAGTTTATAGTTCATTAAGGGGATATATTTCAAGAGAGAGATGAGAACTAACATTTATTAAATACCTGTTACTAGAACCAAGGAACCTATTATGAGTACAATCCTATTTTCATACGTGTTTCATGTGATTTTATGCAAAAGTTTAGGCCTAATTTTCTGATAATCATGTTTGTCCATTTTCCTCATGTTACTTTCTTCATCTATACCAATACAGAAGCCTGAGGAAATACTCTTATATAAGGGCATAGCAATTAGGGAGTTTAAATTAAAACCATCAGAAAATACAACCCTAACTTTAATCATAATAATAACAATAATAATAAAATATAGGAAATGCATATAAGCAAATAGTCCAAATTCTTGTATGCTTAAGTTTCTTGACCCAAGTCTTCAAGGATATTACCATCTTCAGTTCCAGTTCCCCTAATTTCTAAGACTTCTTGTTGTAATACCTGTTAGCTTTTATTTTACATCATTTTACCACACAGTTCATCCAACGGGAGTACATCTCCTAGATTTTTCATACATACAAAAGCCCCGATACCAACTCTTACCTTATTGGTCCCATTTGGGTTGAGTCCATTTCTAAACCAGTCTGTTTGGCAAGGGAATAGCAACCATTGATTAGTTTAGCAGTAACTGTCTGAGTCATTCCTGGAGTCTTCGGTAGATTCAACTTTATCTAAATACATACGTTAAGAAAGGGAAAGAAAGTTACCTTAAAGGCTGTAGTTTTCCTAAAGACAAAGGGGAAAACTGTCAAGTTTTCATTTGTCTCCCCTTCTTCACCTAACTAATTACACTCCGAGTTTCCTAGATCTGACATGACTTTGTTTCATCTGGTCCTTTCTTCTTCCAATCTCTTTCCTTGACCTTGACTTTCTTATACCTGTTTAAAAATCTTGACTGTGTAATCTCAGTTCTCATTTGGTCTGAAGATGGGTATTCCATTTTATCCATCAGTCTTTCAAATTAGCATTTCATAGAAAAATATTTAACCAAATACTAGCTTCCTGCTTTAATTCTTTCCAAAGAAACACTTGAAAAAAAGTTAAATTGTATTTAATGTATGAAGACTTGTAATGTTTATGTACAACAAAAATATTTTATGTACAACATTTTTACATAAACGTGTTGTTTATGTACAACAATGAAGTACAAATGCTGCATTGAAATACATTTTGTGATAAAAATCTTTGAACAAATTGGATCCAGAAGGTACCTCGACAATATGAAGGTCATACATGACAAACTCACAGCTAGTATCATACTGAATGGGAAAAAATGGAAAGCCTTTCCAGTAAGATCTGGTACGAGACAATAATGCCCACTTTCACCACTGTAACTCAGTATAGTCCTGGAAGTTCTACTTAAAGCAAGTAGGCAAGAGAAAGAAAGAAAGGGCATCTAAATCAGAAAGAAAGAAGTCAAATTATCCCTGGTTGCAAATAACAGCATCTCATAGTTAGAAAAGCCTAATGGCTCCATCAGAAAACTTAGAACAAATAGATGAATTCAGTAAAGTTTCAAAAATTTTGTCATTTGCAATGATGTGGTTTGGATTTGTGTCCCCATCCAAATCTCATGTCTAATTGGAGGAGGGGCCTGGTGGGAGGCGATGGATCTAACCTCCCACCAGGGCAGTTTCCTCCCTTTCTGTTCTCATGACAGTGAGTGTGTTTCAAGATACAAAATTCACATTAAAATATCAGTAGCATTTTTATTTTCTTTTCTTTTTTAAAAAGTTATACTTTAAGTTCTGGGGTACATGTGCAGATCACACAAGATTATTACATAGGTATGCACATACCATGGTGGTTTGCTGCATCCATCCCCGTCTTCTACATTAGGTATTTCTCCTAATGCTATCCCTCCCCAATCCCCCCACCCCCTGCTCTCCCTCCCCTACCCCTCACCAACCCCAACAGCCCCCAGCATGTGATGTTCCCCTCCCTGTGTCCATGTGTTCTCATTGTTCAACACCCACCTATGAGTAAGAACATGCAGTGTTTGGTTTTCTGTTTTTGTGTCAGTTTGCTGAAAATGTTTTCCAACTTCATCCATGTCCCTGCAAAGGACATGAACTCATCTATTTTAATGGCTGCATAGTATTCCATGGTGTGTATGTGCCACATTTTCTTTATCCAGTCTATAATTGATGGGTATTTGGGTTGGTTCCAAATCTTTGCTGTTGTAGACAGTGCTGCAATGAACATACATGTGTGTGTGTCTTTATAATAGAACAATTTATAATCCTTTCGGTATATAAAGGATAAAGCCTACCTATTTAGCTAGGAAATTTCTCTGAGATGTGGAAAGACTTTGATTTTTGAGAAAATGGTGAAAATTATATATTATTTTACTATTTCTGTCAAAATTTACATATTTTTATTTAAGTATATTTCAGCAGAACAAGATCAGTGACACACAACATGTTTGGGTCTAAAACGCATTATTTTAGGAATAGAAATTCAGAAAATAATACATGAAGTCATAAAGAACATTCTTTAAGCAGGATCTGGACAGAGCTTTCAGTGCATGCAGGCCTCCACCCGATGGAGGATGAGAGAAATATCACAAATGTTGCAATATGATTGCTGACCTTGTGTAAAGTTTTTCTGCTTTGTCTTCAGGTGTTTTAGAAGCTAGGTACTTTTAAATAATTATCCTTGGTTTAGTGGCTAGTAATCAGTTTTTTGACCGAGACATTTTCTACAGCCCACCAACCTCTTTGTTTTAAGGAAAACAACAATATTTATTCTACACATTGTTTTTCCCTGCCATTCTCTCCTTTGCAGGGCCATTCCACCTTTCTTTCTTACTAGGCCTCTAACTCCAGGCCACAAATCACAAACATTAATCCACTTGTCTTTGATTAATTGTCTGCTTTCTTATTCAGGCATTCCATCAACACAAATCATTAAGAATTCTTTAACAATTTCCTCCTTGTGTTTAATCTGCTTATTAAATGTGTTTACAAGTATTCTTTTAGTTTCATCATATTACTGGCTTCCTGCATTTGACTTCACTGATTTATGGTTTCTTCCTAAAGGGCTTCTCCCTGTTCAAGCCCTGGTAAATTAAATGCTTTCAGATTTAATAAACCTGTTCATACATTGGGTCTTTATTGAATAACTGCAGTTATTATGGAGAGACTAGAAATGTGTAGTGGAAAACACCCTTCTGATATTATCGGAATGTCTCATTGTTGCATTACACATAACAGAGGCTTAATGATTGTTTTATTTTTATCTTTTTTTTTAATACAGAGCCTCACTTTGTTGTGCATGTTGGAAGGCAGTGGCATGATCCCGGCTCACTGCAAACTCCTCCCCCTGGGTTCAAGTGATTCTCCTGCCTCAGCCTCCCTAGTAGCTTGGATTACAGGTATCACCTGCCACGCCAAGCTATGTTTTCTTTTTCTTTTTTTTTTCTTTTTTGTATTATTTTAGTAGAAACAGGGTTTTGCCATGTTGGCCAGGCTGGTCTCGAACTCCTGACCTCAGGTGATCCACCCACTTTGGTATCCCAAAGTGCTGGGATTACAGGTGTGAACCACCACATCTGGCCAGGCTTAATGATTATAAGGTGTAGTGTAAGTATACTAGATGCATGCTTCAAGCCACTTAAATATATGAATAGTGACGAAGTGTAGCTAAAAGATGTCTAGGTAGGGACTTAGAAGATAGGGCTTCTAGTATGGGATCAGATGGTTTTTACCTCCGTGATTTGCCAAATGTCCTTTTGGTAAAAAGCATTTTAGTATATATGGGTCACGGTTGCATTGATAATAATCATGATAATAATAACAAAAAGTTTGTTAGCATCTTTTTTTGTTGTTGTTAACACAAGACATATTCTCCAAAGATTATCTCATTTAGGTTTAAAAAATATCCAAAAAGTAGATTTGATCATTGTTGTTGTTGTTGTTATTATTTTTATTATATTCCATCCATTGTACAGATAATGACAAACTGAGGCTTGACTAAGAGGAAATGATTTTTAGGGAGCCCATTCAGAATTTAAAATGGTACTCCAAGCCCTTATACATTTCTGTGGAAAGAGGGGGTTCAAGTTCAGTGTCATTTCTAAGAATAGTATCAGAGTAAGAGGAACCTGTTTCTTTAGAAACAGAGATACTTTATAAGCCTTTCAAATACTCACTATTCATGGAAAGCTTGATCTTGAAATTGCACATTGACTTCCCTAAGCAAACTTATCCCCAGAGTTAGACAAAGCTTGTTTATGTTTCAGTAATCAAATAGGATTTCTATTTGAAATCCAAGTCAGCACACAGCAAGATTAGCCTTTACTTTTTGTTTCAGTCAATTTCACAAGTTCACACTAAGAAATAGCTGAGGACTCAGAACCAAATAATTATATTTTTATCCATTCTAATTGAATTTCATCTTCTTCCTCATCCCCCTCCTCCAAATATTTGTTGGTAATCACACTGAGAAAGAGATTAATCTACTTTGAAGGAGACATTTGAATGAAGATGGAATTATGTTAAGACAAACACCTTGTAGTGGTATTGAATGGTAGCCTCCTAAAGATTGGTCCAGATCTTAAATTCTGGACCTGTGAATGTTACCTTATTTGGCATACAGGTTCTTGATGATGTAATTAAGCTAAGGATCTTGAGATGAAGATCTTCCTGGATCATTGGAATGGGCCCTAAATCCAATGACAAGTATTCTTGTAAGAGATGCAGAGGTGAGATTTGACCAACAGAAGAGGAGAAGGTGATATTAAGACAGAGGCAAAGATTGAAGTGCTATGTTCCCCACCCAGGAACACCCAGGAATGCTCAGGCAGCCACTAGAAGCTGGAAGACGCAAGGAATTTCTCTCTCAGAAGCCACAACGAAAGTGTGGCTCTGCCCATACTTTCATGGCGGATGTCTTGACTCCAGACCATGAGAGTGAATTTCTATTGTTTTAAATGGCCCAGTTTGTAGTAATTTGCTATCGGCAGACACAGGAAAGTAATATACCCTTACATAAACAGATATTGGGAAACAAGACAAATAGATTACCTGATAGTCCTAGAATGTACAATGAATAAATATATTAAGAGGAAGTGAAGATAGCCTGGCACAGCAATGATAATTCACAGAAATCTTCAGTGATGTTGCATGTGAATTGGTTAAATCATCTATGGTTTACACTGACATGTAATTCCATAAATATAGTTGTGGGACATCATGTCTTGGAAACTTTCAAAAACAGCATAGATTAACACTCCGATGGAATCACTCAGTTGCTGAAAGGTAAGAGAGTATAGTAAAAGAACCTTGAACTAGCAATCAGCACACTGGAGTCCTAGCCTTGATGGGGTCACTTAATTGCTCTGCAATTTTAGGCAAATTAGTTAACTGTCTTCTCTGCAGAGACGTGGTGAAATTGCAGGTGTGTGGGAAGCGAATATTTCCACATGGGCTGTTGATTGTGATAATGAAACACATAATAATTTTGGAAGAGGACACATTTTTCTTGACCTTGGACACTGGTGGCCAACTTAGCTCTCACCACTTTTGTTTGTTTTTATTTTCTGGTTTGATTTTTAAAAGTTAGAATTTTCACACAATTGTACACTAATAAAACTTATGTGGTATTTCACAATTACTGTAGCTATTTGTATATACTTTTGTAGGATCCATCATGCATATAAGAGTTACATTCCCCCTACCACCCAGGAAGTTGGGGTGTGAACAAGGGTCTCCTATTTCCTTAGGAAAGTGCCTTCGTGCTATCGCATCATATGTTGTCTGCTTTACAGCTTTGACCCATCTACTTTGAATCCTTATGTTCCTAAAATCTTAAGCGGTAGGTCTGGTAGCGAGATTGTGTATTGCCATTGACAATGTTTTTGTGAGGCTGCTAGATGAAAGCTTTAATTTTTTGAGATTTCTTTCATGATTAAGACTGAATGTTCAAAGAAAGAAACAAAAGTAGGTAGGATTCCCGGCTTTTTTCTGTGTAATTATTTGGAAATAAGTAAAATACAACTCTCCTTTTTATATAAAAAGGGGAGTGAAGAGTTTTATTTTACTCATGTCATCATGAAAAGGACATGTCATCGTGCTGCGCCCAGAGAGACAGATAGAATACTTGCAAAGAATCTCAGCATCTGCCACAAACTCCAGGGTTTCCTGTTTGTCACTTTCTAAATAATGCTTATACACACACTATACCCCCCCCCCCACACACACACACATATGGAGGGGGAATCCTCCTCCTCTACTGACTTATACCTCATCTGCTGTTTCTGTGCAGGCGGCAAATACATCAGGTAGAAAAAATCATTTTTAAGGTATCTTATTGAAAACAGTGTCTGTCTTTCTCTGTTCAGGGAGAAGATATAATCTGGTAGCTGTAAGTTTAGTTATAACAAGTGACAAGAAACCCTGGAGTTTGTGGCAGGTGTTGAGACTCTTCACAAGTATTCTAGTTGTCTGGCTGGGCACAGTAGGATGACATGTTCTTGCTCCCTTTGTATTTCTTGTATAGTCTTGTAACTTGCATTGACTACTGAAATGAGAGGAAGTAGCATTTTACTGTTTGGAGAGATCATTTAAATAGAGGTACAAGATAGTGCTCTTTTTTCTCTGCTATGGTGCTCATGGAAGCTTGTGTTGAGATAGAGCCTCTGCCCTAGGGAATATGGTGCACAGAACACTTACCCCTCTGCTGTGCACACAGCACTCCTCCACTGTATTAGTCAGGGTTCCCTAGAGGGACAGAAGTAATAGGATATGTATCTCTTACTAATTATATATATGTAATTAATATATATAATGTATAAATCATATACATAATTAATATAATTTAAATATATTTATATTAATCATATTATAATATCTATTATATAAAATTATATATTATAATTAATATATTACCATAAATTTAATGTAATTTATATATATTAATTTATATGTTATAATTAAGGGGGGTTATTAAATATTAACTTACATGATAAGGTCCCACAATAGGCTGTCTGCAAGCTTGAGGAGGGAGAGCCAGTCCCAGTCTCAAAAACTGAAGACCCTGGAGTCTGATATTTGAAGGCAGGAAGCATGCAGCATGGGAGAAAGATGTAACCTGGGAGGCTAGGCCAGCCTCTCCTTTTTACATTTTTCTGCCTCCTTGATATTCTCTGGCAGCTGATTAGATTGTGCCTACAGGATGAAGGGTGGGTCTGGATTCCCAAATGTTCATCTCAAATGTTCATCTCTTTCGGCAAAACCCTCACAGACACTCCCAGGATCAACACTTTGTATCCTTCAATCCAATCTCGTTGACAGTATTCACCATCACATCTGCCTTCCCACTTAAGCATGAAGAATGAGAAAGAAATTTCTTTTTGGTTTGTTAATACTGAGATTTGGGGTTTGGTTTTTACTGCATGTCACCTTGCCTAGGCAGGCTGACTGATAACAACATAGATCAAAGCATTGAAAATTGTTCCTCATCTAAAAAGTTGTGAGGATGAACTTACTGGGTGATTACCAAGGTTGTTTCCAACTCCTGATATTCGTTATGACTCTATGACAATAGATTCCCTGTTTTCTATATGAGAAATCCAGTCACCAATATGTAATACAGAGGAATTCATTTAGAAGTTCCTTTAAAAAACACAACAAAACAACGACAACATAAAGCAGACTTAGCCACAGACGGAGTTTCTGATTTCTCCATCATCCTGAAACTTCCTGAGGTTTCTGCTTCTCGAGCGCACTCAAGAACTGAAAAGGGAGCTGCTTAGGTTTGATCTGATTTGTTAACAGCCAGCTCTGGGCTGCATTTCTAAGTCTTTGTGTCTTAGTCAAATATTTCCTGAAGAAGAAAAAGTAAAATATTGCATGTGGTACACAACAAAATGAAACTATCTGAAATTAAATTTTGTTTTTGTTTTTAACCAAACATAGCTTTAAGAAATTCAGAAGAACCAAAATAATTCAAAAACTATTTTTTTTTGGGTGAGCAGAAGAAAAATAATTGAGAAAGTGTTATGGATCTCCTCCCCAGCAGACTGCCTGTTATTTTAGCTAGAAGATTAACAAAGAAATCTCTATTTAACAGGCACAAAGAGAAAGAGACTCACATACATTTGCAGAGCAACTACATTGGAAAAATTGATAAAAGACTTAACCCGGACTTGAGATGCAAAGTGACTTCCTAATTATAGAAGTTATTTCTATAACACGGTGCTAGAAGAATGACATTTTCCTTGTATTTATCTTTTTTTCTCTCCTTGGGTTGTTAGGGTTCCTGCTTTGGATTGTATAGTACCAGATAAATGCTTCAAGTTCCTTAGGCTTTGAGATTTCGCTTGTAATTTTAAAAGTTTTGGGCCAGGCACAGTGGCTCAAGCCTGTAATCCCAGCACTTTGGGAGGCTGAGTAGGGTAAATCACTAGGTCAAGAGTTTGAGACTAGCCTGGTCAACATGGTAAAACCCTGTCTCTATTAAAAATACAAAAAAATTAGCTGGGCATAGTGGCAGGTGCCTGTAATCCCAGCTACTTGGGAGGCTAAGGCAGGAGAATCGCTTGAACCTGGAAAGTGGAGTTTTCAGTGAGCTGATATTATGCCACTGCACTCCAGCCCTGGTGACAGAGTGAGACTCTGTCTCAAAAATAAATAAATAAATAAATAGGCCAGGCGTGGTGGCTCATGCCTGTAATCCCAGCACTTTGGGAGGCCAAGGCAGGTGGATCACGAGGTCAAGAGACCATCTGGTCAACGTGGTGAAACCCCGTCTCTACTAAAAATACAAAAAATTAGCTGGGCATGGTGGCACGTGCCTGTAATCCCAGCTACTCAGGAGGCTGAGGCAGGAGAATTGCCTGAACCCAGGAGGCAGAGGTTGCATTGAGCCGAGATCGCACCATTGCACTCCAGCCTGGGTAACAAGAGCGAAACTCCGTCTCAAAAATAAATAAATAAATAAAAACATTTTGTATCATTTATCTTGATCAGGGATTGGGATGAATTTTGTATAAGGTCATGTGTATAAGTCCGTTTTTATGCTGCTATAAAGAACTACCTGAGACTTGGTAATGTGTAAACAACAGAGGTTTAATTAACTCACAGTTCCACATGGCCAGGGAGGCCTCAGGAAGCACAATCATAGAAGGTGGTGAAGGGGAAGCAAAGCATATCCTACATGGCAGCAGGAGGGAGAGAGTGAGGGGAAGTACAACACTTTGAAACGGTTATCAGCACTCGAGCTAACTCACTCACTATCCTGAGAACAGCATGGAGGAAACTGCCCCCATGATCCAGTCAACCTCCCTCCAAGTCCCTCCCTCCACACGTGGGAATTACAATTTGAGATGAGACTTGGGTGGGGACACAGAGCCAAACCATGTTAGTATAGTTAGCTTGGCTGTCATAACAAAATGCCGCACCCTGGGTAGCCTAAACAACAAAATGCAAACCATCATGTATTATTTAGCTTGGTTATTATAACAAAATACCACAACCTGGGTAACCTAAACCACAAAGATTTCTCACCATTCTGGAGGCTGGGATTCCAAGATCGAGGTGCCTAAAGGTTTGATTTCTTCTGAGGCTTTTCTTTTTGGCTTTCAGATGACTGACTTTTTTCTATATCCTCATATGGATTTTCCTACATACGATGAACTCCAGGCGCCTCTTCCTCTTCTTTTAGAAACAGCGCACGGATTGGATTAGGACCTCAACCTTATGACCTCATTTAATCTTAATTACCGCCTTAAAGGCCCTATCTTAAAATACAGTCACATTGAGGGTTAGGGGCTCAATATGTGAATTTAGGAGGGACACAATTCAGTCCATAGCAGGTGAAATAACTATTTCAGTCTTCAGGGCCACAAGATTTGTAACTAGTCAACTTTCTTACTGTATTGAAGAATCAGTCATAGGTAATAATATAAACAAGTGTGAATGGGTGTATTTTAAAAAGCATCATTTATAGACAGTAAGCTTTGAGTATCATAATTTTCTTGTGTCACAAAATATTTTGATTTTTTAAGTCACTTGAAAATATACAGCTAATACTAGTTTACAGGTCATTCAAAATAAGTTCATAGCTGAATTCGGTCCACAAGGCCTCTCTCTGATTGCCAATGCTTGATCTTAGTCATACTAGTAACTCATGACATTGTCTGGCCTTGACCTTCCAAGAGGTGTTTCGTTGATAAAATGAAAACAAACAAAAAAAAAACCCACTTCTCCCTGATCTACAGTCATGGGAAAGAAATCTATTGATGTATTCTATCATCGGGGAAAGAAGGAAGAGCGCATGCTGCAGTTTCTTGAATAGTCCACAAAATCAAATCTGAATTACCAGTCTCAAATGCATAATAGTTACTAACAAATATCAAATTTGATGTGAAGTTTTAGCTCTTTAATGAAGTGATTATTATAGGTTAAAAAAAATCAGAACAGTCCAGAATCAATAATTCAGTATCTTTTTAAGTTAAGAATCTCCTAAGGGAGGCTAATCAGATATGCTTCTGTATTTTTATTGCATAGAAGAAGATTTTTGAAGTATCTTAATAAATGCTAAAATTGAGTCTCAGAGGTGTGCTTTAACTTTTCTATTTTTATTTTGTGCATCTTGTAACAGTTTCACACTTGGCAGTATTTTTGTATTCTACAGAGAACAAGGCTTGCAGGAAAGGTAAGTAAAAGTTGTTCCTTGGTTGTATTATTCAGCTGCATACAAAATGAGTTTCAAATTTATTGAGCAAGTTACCAAAATAACAGTTTTGTGATTTTGTTTTTGGCTTTCAGATGCCTGCCTTCTGAAAGCAGTCTTCCTACATGGCAACAGAAAAGAGAGAGAGAAAAAAAACAATTGTGGTCTTTCTAATTATTTCCAAAAGTCACTACTTAGTCTCAAGAGCTGAGTTAAAAAAAAAAAAACACAAACTACTGCTCTAAATTTATAAAAATCTCTGATAGGAATATAGGTTTTACCCATGTCCTTGTACCAAACTGAAAGGTCATAAGATTCCTCAGATGATGTATCAGAATCTGGACAGGAAAAACATCTCATTTGTTTTGAGATGATAGGAATCTTTTGATATAAACGCTTATGGGAAATTCCTTTTTCTTTTTCTGAGAATTGTAGCAGCAACTTCTAGAAGCGTACAACAGAGTTCTAATAGCATATGGCAGCATAAATTAGAGTATCACTTTCAGAAATGCACATGGGAGCAAGTGGTTAGCCAGTGCAGATTGTAGCATGGATTATGTTCAATCTGCTTAATTTTAGGAAGGGGAGACGTTAATTATGAGACACAATGATTTGTCCAAATGGTCTTTAGTAAGGGTAATCCTAGATTTGTAAAATCTAAGACAAAAATTTAGTCTGAACTTTACAAAGGGCTATGTGATAGCTGAGTCATGTCCCAGTGATGATACAGGTTATAGGAGATTATCTGGATCTCACACAAGGCAGTGAATTATTCTGGAGCACACTTGGGTGGGAAGGCTCTGCTATGAAGGGTGACAAGGGCTTGCAAAGTGTGTCCATTTTACTCCCACCTCATGTTGAATTCATCTCAAGATGGACTTGCTCTGAGTAAATTAAAATTAATTTTAAGATATTAATATTTTATTTTTCATTTATTTTTTTATTGCATTTCAGATTTTGGGGTACATGTGAAGAACATGCAAGATTGTTGCATAGGTACACATGTGGCAGTGTGATTTGCTGCCTTCTTCTCCTTCACCTATATCTGGCATTTCTCCCCATACTATCTCTCCCCAACTCCCCACCCCACACTGTCCCTCCCCTATTCCCCCCAACAGAGCCCAGTGTGTAGTGCTCCCCTCCCTGTGTCCGTATGTTCTCATTGATCAACACCCACCTATGAGTGAGAACATGTGGTGTTTGATTTTCTGCTCTTGTGTCAGTTTGCTGAGAATGATGGTTTCCATGTTCATCCATGTCCCTACAAAGGACATAAACTGATCTTTTTAATGGCTGCATAATATTCCATAGTGTATATATGCCACATTTTTCCAGTCTAGTCTATCATTGATGGGCATTTGGGTTGGTTCCAGGTCTTTGCTATTGTAAACTGTGCTGCAATGAACATTCCTGTGTATGTGTCCTTGTAGTAGAATGATTTATAGTCCTTTGGATATATACTCAGTAATGGGATTGCTAGGTCAAAAGGCATTTCTATTTCTAGGTCCTCGAGGAATTGCCATACTGCTTCCACAATGGTTGAACTAATTTACACTCCCACCAACAGTATAAAAGTGTTCCTAGAAATTCATGTCCATTTAAAAAAACTTACAAGGACGAAACAAAATAAAGCATGAGAAAAAAATTGACCTAATTTCCTAACTCAATGACAACTGTTCACATTCTAGCATATTTCTCTTGAGCCACAAGTTTGTTTTTTTCTAATTTATTTCTTTCTATTTCTGTCAAATCCTTTTATCTTTTATGCATATGAATTCAACCTAATTCTCAATTCAGAATCAGACTGCTGTGGTCTGAATTTACATGTTGAAATCTCAACCTTCAAGGTCGCAGTTACAGTTGGCCCTCTGTATTCACAGGTTTTCATCCTTGGATGCAACCAAACGTGGATAGAAACCTGCAAATACAGGAGAGCTAACTCTACTATCACCACTTTATATAAAAGACTTGCGCATCTGCAGATTTGTTATGTATGCCAGGCAGGAAGGGGCCTTGAACCAATGCCTCCCAGTGTTGACACAGAGAACTGACTATACTATTAGAAGTTAAGACCTTTAGGGCATAATTAGATCATGAGGGTGGAGTCCTCATATATTAGGTTAGTGCCCATAAAAGACTCAGAGACCTAGCTAGCCCCATATGAAGAACAGCTAGAAGGCACCATCTGTTATCTAGAAAGCAAGCCCTAAACAGACACGGAACCTAATGATGTCCTGGTCTTGAATTTTCCGGTTTCCAGAACTGTGAGAAATAAGCCTGCTGTTGATAAGCCACCAAATTACAATGTTTTCTTATAGCAGTCTGAACAAACTAAGACACAGGCATTTTCAGTATTGTAGACTATAAATATCTTACGATGATTATATATAATTTTGTTGAAAGAAATGAACATTGAAAACAGAAAATTAATAATAATGGATCATGATGTACAGGTATTCTACCCCAGAGTAATCTCTGAGAAGAAGATAAAAGTAGACTGAGTTTGGTTTGTGATTAGGCTCTTAATACACTTTAGAGGAGCTAATGACAATATGTGTGTGAAAAGGAATAGTGTTAGAAATTGTATGTTGGGTGATATGGTTTGGCTATGTCCACACCCAAATTTCACCTTGAATTGTAATAATCCCTGTGTCAAGGATGGGGGCTGTTTCCCCCATACTGTTCTCATGATAGTGAGTAAGTCTCATAAGATCTGCTGGTTTTATAAAGGGGGGTTTCTCTGCACGTGCTCTCTTGTCTGCTGCCATGTAAGATGTGACTTTACTCCTCCTTTGACCTCCACCATGATTGTGAGGCCTCCCCAGCTATGTGGAACTGTGAGTCCACAAAATCTCTTTCCTGTATAAATTACCAAGTCTTGGTCTTTATTAGCAGCATGAGAAAAGACTAATATATTGAGTCTATGGCTGTAATCTGAAATTATGCTCAAGGATAAATTCTAAAGAATACTATATTATGATTTTTTGAAAGATCATGTCTAAGTTAATGTAAATATTTATGTATTCATTTAACCCCTCAACCTCTGATATAATTATAAGCCCTACAATCCCTTAGTGGGGAATTGGGCAGGACAGGTAGTCAAGGAAGTGACCATGTCCTTGGGATGTGACAACTGTGGTGACCGTACAGCAACGTGATACGCCCCATTATCCACCTCTCTGGCAAATACTTGCTAGGTACCTATTATATGCAAGATGTCATGATGCTGCAGATTCAGATTGAAAGGGAAGAAAAGTGTAGAGGATAAAATAGTTTCTAATCCTAAACAACTGTTCTTAGTAAAAAGAAATAAACAAACAAATGTAGTCAAACCCAAACCAAGTTTGCCTCCTGAACTGTTACTTGATGCCTTCCTGCAACATAGTATAATCTGCCAGATCTATAAATTTACCTTGTTGAATGACTACCTCATTTCTTTCTGAAATCAGTGTTTTTAGATGACAGTTCTATGTTAAAATGGAATATCATTTGCTCTATTCACTGCCATATTTCAGATATCTTTGCTATGCATGATTTCATTATTCATAAAAGTTAACATGCCCACTTGTGATTATCTTACAATGGACCTCAAGTGGAAAGGCTAATTTTTATTCTGCAACTCTACTAGCAAAGCACAGACTGTCTATGAGGGGTAAGGGTTCACTTATTATATTAGAAATCAAATATTTTCTTGTCATTGATAAAGCATTTGCTACTATCAAAATGTAGTCTCCTCTGGGTGAAACTGACAATTTTGAGTCAAAGACATGTTTAGTACTATGGGCAATCCTAGGTTCTGGAGATCCAGAGCTGGTTACCCTCCCAGAGCTAGGGACAACAGAGAGATAACCATCATACAACATGAAGGTTTTCAAACCGGAGGAAGGAGAAAATTACTGGGGCAAATCAGAGGAGGAAATGCATGCTGTGACGGCTTCCAAATATCTGGGCTAAGCCCTAAATAATTAGTAGACTAATAATAGGCAAATAGGCAGAGGCTAGAATGAGTTAGGGTGGGATGAGGGCAGGGAAGGGGCAGGATCTCTGGATTCTCAGAAACATAGGCATACACAGACTGTTATGGAGCAATCAAGTAGCCCAGTGATGAAAAGACAGATTGCATGTGGGAGAAAAGGCACAGTGTTGGTTGCTGAAGTTGAACAGCTGGGTAAGTAGCCCATGGCCAGATCACACAGGCCTTGAATGTAATGTCAGTTTAAGTAGTTTGGACTTCATCCTATGAAAACAGCAAACCTTTAGGAGGATGGAAACAGGAAAACTCCATTGTCTGATTTATGTCAGAGTTGCCTCTCTTTCCGGCCTTTTGATTTGGATCCCACTGTGCCTTCTGGCTGCCTGTGACAGATACCTGCAGACTCCATTCTGTCCTCCACCCTCCTGCTGTGCCCTCAGTTCTCATATCTTAAATCTTTTCTCAGCTACAGTGCTGAAAAACAGGTTCACAGTAAGGGCGACAAATAGATTATGATGTTAACAACAAATATCGTGCATTAGTTGTGGTTTAATGAAGCATGGTGTTGGAGAACTGTATTTAGGATAAGCAGGAAAGAGTCTCATGATCCCTTGTAAGTGACTAGGATGCTGATGGGAGATGAATGAGACTAAGATGGGGAGACCACTTTTAGATGAGAACAGCTGACTGTGTCTTGTTTTTTTTACAATCCCCTGAAGACACATATATTTTGAAAAATGTCTCTGGCTGCTCTTGGTGGCTGAGGCCTATAATCCCAGCATTCTGGGAGGCTGAGTTGGGAGGATCCCTTGAGCGCAAGAGTTCGAGACCAACCTGGGCAACATTGGGATGTTGACTGCTGCTGTGAAGCTTCGGTTCTTGTCTTCTTAGTTTACAAGAATTTAAACAAAAGACACACAGCAATGGAAGAATTTTTTGCAAAGGAAAAATAATCTTTTGAAAGTTAGGTGTAGAATAGGCAGTACACCCTGAGAGAGGATTCGGGGTGGGCTGCTCATAGATATGAGACAGCAGAGACTGACACTAGGGAGACTCCGTTTATGGGAGCCTTACATGATTATTCAGAAGGGGGTGGAAACGTGTTACTAGTAAGCGTGTTCTGGGTGGCCCTCTGGGGGCAAATTCGTGGTAGCTGTACATACTTTTTCATACATGAACAAGTCTCATTAGCATCTGAAATCTCCACCCAGAGTTTTTTTTTGTTGTTGTTTTATACTCTAAGATCTGGGGTACATGTGAAGATCATGCAGGTTTGTTACATAGCTATACACATGCCAGGGTGGTTTGCTGCATCCATCCCCCCATCATCTACAAGAGGTATTTCTCCTAATGTTATCCCTCCCCAGTCCCCTCATCCCCTGCTATCCGTCTCTTCTTGTAATGGGGAAAGGTCAAATCAAAGTGCACGTCCTCCCTACCGGGGAACTTCTCTGCTGGAGATAGCTTTGCTTGAATGAACTGGACTGCAATGCAAATGCTGGGTCATATCACACTGCTGTATGGTCACTGCGGTTGCCACATCCCAAGGACGTGTTCACTTCCTCGACTACCCATCCTGCCTCAATTCCCCACTAAGTGATTTCAGGGCTTGTAATCATATCAGAGGTTGACGGGTCAGGTTGTTTCTTCTTGAATTGCTTCCTGCTGGCTGGGACATTGTCCCTGCCTGGCCTGGGCCCTAAAGTCTCTTCCTGCTGTTCCAAAGAGGTAGGCCTTTTGTGGAACTGGTGGGTGAGATGCGAGCTAGCTTATTAGCAGCCACAGGATGGAAGCCTTCCAAAACTATCAGGTAGACCTGGACTTGCCGTAGGTGAGAGAGCAAGAAATCAGTTAGTATTTTAAACAAAGTTGGCTCAAAAGTTAAAGCTAAAAGTATGGTACTATTAAAAGGAGCAAGTCAGACTATAGCCATTGCTTCCAAGTTCCCATGAAAGTTTCGAAAGATTGAATTTTATCTGCCCCATTAATTATATTTTAAATATTTTCTTGGAAGAAACTGGACTGATTAAATATGAAATTTTTTATTCTTTTTTTTTTTAAAGACACAAACATGTTTCTCCTTTTCTGGCTGTGAGAAGACCTAAGGCTCTTTGGTTTTGCAGGATTACAGCAGCCAGAGAGCCCAGCTGTGTTTGCACCTCTAGTGAGGTACTCCGGCATTTGTTGAAGGACCATTCTTGTTTTTCTGAGACAGTGTATACTGGATTCCCAAGGCTCTGCTTCCCGTAGCTTCCCTCTGCTAATCCTAATAAAGAGGATGTCCCTAAACTCAAAAAAACAAGGGGTTCTACTTGGAGGTGGATCATGTGATGTTGGTACATGGGCAAGAGAGATGTGTTAGCCCATGTGGAGTTAAATAAGGGAAATGTAAGCAATGGACCATTGTCCCTTCCATAGCACAGGGAGTTGTAGATGGCAAAGATTGACAACCCCCCCCCCAATTCCATATGATGGTAAAATTTTTGCTGCAAAATATTTTGCATTACAGTTGTAAAAGTAATAAAAATCAGATGGTGACTGGACTAATTAGAGGACAATAGAGTTGGATGGTGTCAATATGTTTTTAAAATAAGGTTCCCTTTTTAGGGTCCCATTATAAGGTGTATAGACACCAATGACAAAGGTTGGGAGACGGTGAGTCTCTCAGAGTTTTTCTGTGAAAGTGGTGGAACTGTCATGATTGTTGTAAAGGTAGAAGGAGAATTACTTTGGGTAAAAGTGAGGTAAGAAAGCAATTTTTCCTTTGCCAAAGTGGAGTTATTATTAACAGTTAAAAGCGGGAGTTTAAACTTGCCATATGCAGATGCAAGTAAGTCTCTTTGTATTGTGTGTTTACCCAGGAAGTCTCATATCGTGGGCCAATGACTTTGTTCAGGAGGTGTATAGAATATTGGCCCGGCCTTCTTGAGGCCCAGATTTGGTATATTTTCAACTTCTGGTAGCTGTGCAGCCAGAAAGGCTGAATTAATTTTAATACGCTGGTAAAGAGTGCCTGAAGTGCAGAGAGTAAATAAGAGAAAAATCAAAACATTGCTTACCTTTTAAGACAGTCTCATTGCAAGTTGTTACCTTGAATAAAGCTTATGCTGAGGCAATATTAATTGTTTGATATTCTGGGTCTTTGCTGTTTCTTGGACAAAAGCTTTAGATTCTCCAGTGCTTTTTAGGACTCACTTGGAGTCTGTGCTATGGGTTTCTCAGATGACTTAAAAGAAATATATGTTTTTTAATTTTTGAAAAGTGCACTGAGGCCCCACACCCCTAAGTTTTACTGCAGTGGAAGTTGGTCAGCTGTGGGGTACAGTGACAATACTAGTATGGGGTTTGCTATTAACACTGATGACAGTGTTTGGCAGACAAAGGTCCAGGGCAGCAAGTGAGGCAAGTGAGGAATGACAAGCCAGCCCCGCTGTTTAAAAGGAAAATGGGGCTGGGCTCACGCCTGTAATCCCAGCACTTTGGGAGGCTGAGGCGGGTGGATCACGAGGTCAAGAGATCGAGACCATCCTGGTCAACATGGTGAAACCCCATCTCCACTAAAAATACAAAAAATTAGCTGGACACGGTGGCGCGTGCCTGTGATCCCAGCTACTCAGGAGGCTGAGGCAGGAGAATTGCCTGAACCCAGGAGGCGGAGGTTGTGGTGAGCGGAGATCGCGCCATTGCACTCCAGCCTGGGTAACAAGAGCGAAATTCTGTCTCAAAAAAAAAAACAAAAAAAAACCGGAAAGTGGTATTTTATCTGTCATATCCATGGTCACCCAAGGCTTTGTTGCTGTGACTGGGACAGATTGCCACATGTGAGCCATTGCTTGCCTTGGGCCTCTTTAGTCTTTGGCTGGGGGCAATAAAGAATTAGAAGTCCCATCCTCCTCTTTGGAGTTGGGGTTGGTGCTTTTTCCATTGCCTTTCTTTTCCACATTGATGAGGGGCTCCATAGGGCTTGCAGGCTTGAAGGCTCGTGTTACTTATTTGGCTCCAGAGTTCAGGCCTTTTATAAATCTCACCATAGCCCTTTGAGTTCCACCCAGGATGACCGGGGGTGGCAGTTTTCCCATAGCGAGGACCAACAGTTGGGTCTGTCTTTTGTCTCTTTTCCTCCTTTTGGTCTTCTGCCTTTTTCACTGTCTTCATTCATAAGACCCCAAAAGCTATATATAGTAGTTCATTTATTGACGTTTGAGGACACATGGCTAGGTTTTTGTGACTTTGTGACTTTTCCCTAACTTCTGGGACAAACTGAGTAGTGAAGTAATGAAGTAGATCTCTAAGAGGATTTGGTCTGTTTCTCTGTTTGTTACTTTCCTGAAAGAGAGAGTAAGTTTTTTTTTAAGGTGGGTGGTAGGTTACCTACTGCAAGTTGGTAAAATGGGAATGGAATCTTTAGGAAGTGTTTGGTGAACAAATTTATATAAAAGAAGTACAGAGGACTGTGTGTCAAGTGAGACAGGACTGCTAGAAGGAGTAGAGGCTTGAGAGGTTTGAAGAGCAGCCCTGGACTGGATTTAAGGAGGGAAAGTTGTTGGGAGGCATATTTCTTTGTATAGCGTCATTAATTATGTCAGCTTTCGCAAACTCTTTTGAGTAACATGGACGCAATATATTTCGTATTGTTCTTTAAATAACTTGTCTTATTATAGAGCTCCTTGGTGAAAGGGAAGAATAATGTAAGGTTCTCCTGGGCCCTTGGAGGCATCTGGTCATCCTCTTTCTTTTTATGAAAAGGTCTTATTGTAAAATGGCATTGTTTGGGACCATGCTGTGTTGAATAAAGCCGGTTATAGAGCACTTATTTATCTTTTTATTTCAGGTTATTAATAGCCAGCTTTATATGTGTGTCATTTACAGCTTAATTTTGGCCTTAAAATAACATCTTAGAAGGTGGAAGTAGCTATATTCATAGGCTTTCTAGGTCCCATAAAAGGAATTTGGCAGAAAATGTGTTTGACCCGGCAATGAAAGTTTTTTTCTGTGTAAAGACAAAACTCTCTGTACCCCAGTTGAAGGCAGAGGGGCCCTGACACACACAGCAGAAAAAAAAATCTTCAGGACAATTATTATCAGACTTAGGGGTCAGAGATATAAAGAAAGCAGACAAAAGCCTTTGAACACTAAATGTCCAGAAAGCAAGATAGATTTTCATGGAAAAACATAATGCAAATGGAAAGAAGTACAAAGAAAGCAAACACATAATAGGAAGGTGGTCACTTGCAGGTGAAATGCAAAGAAGTGTGAATATAATAGGACAGTTGTTACTTGTAGGGAAAAACGAAGGTCTCCAGACACTGCATGGCCTGGGCTTAACCCCTGCCTCTTTAACAGGTCTCCTGCCAGGGAGAGCCACAGTAACCTAGATCTGCTCTGTGTGGACTTTGGATTCCTCCCACCTCTGCTTGTCACCTATTGGGATGAACTGAGAAGTCAGCTGAAGGGAGCAAATTCACAGTGGTTGAGGGAAATTGTTTTGGAGATGTATAAGTAAGGGGAAGAATGAGAAGAAAGGGAGACACTCAGGGTTGGAAAAGAAAACCCGAAGCCTCAAAGTGGTGAGGATGGAAACAGGGTTTTATTCTTTGGCCATTTTTTGTTATGTCTTAATGTATACAGTCTAAGAATATTCTAGACTGTAGTATACCTCACAATCTATACATCCTACAAAAGACTAATATCTGCAATCTACAAGGAACTCAAACAAATTAGCAAGAAAAAAACAATCCCATTTAAAAATGAGCTAAGGACATGAATAGATAATTCTCAAACGAAGATACACAAAAGCCCAACAAACATATGAAAAAATGGTCAACATCACTAATGATGAGGGAGATGCAAATCAGAACCACAATGTGATACCACCTTACTCCTGCAAGAATGCTTGTAGTCAAAAAATCAAAAAAGTAGGAGATGTTGGCGGGAACGGAGTGGTAAGGGAACACTCTTCTTCCATTTTTAAAGACTCATAGTTTTAACGAATTTGCTAATCCAGGATAATCTCCCTATCTCGAGTTCAGCTGATTAGAAATTGTATTTGCATACAGACCCTTAATTCCCTCTTGTCATGTAACCTAACATAGTCATAGGTCTTAGGGAATAGAATGTGGATTTCTTTGGGGGTCTATTAGGCACCTGGGTGGCAGCCCCAGCCAGGGTCGTAGTCAACAGTCCTCATCAACAACTAGTTGATCCTGATTCTAAACTCAGCCTGTAAACCACCTGGTTGATGCCATATTGAGCAGACAAGCTGTCCCTGCCCACCCCTGCCCAAATTGCAGATTTGTGGATAAAATAAATACTACTTATTTTGAGGGACTTGTATGTTGCACCATAGTAGACTACTAGAATACGGTTTAGTAATCGTATGTACAAGTAAATTTGCAACATTTCAAAAATCTCAGTATCAGCAATAAAGTAAAAGAAACATTAACAATGTCATTCTAAGAATACATTTTTTTCCTCGAGAGTTGAACCCCATACATAATGAAAACATAATTCACAAACGCTTGATGTGATATAATTTGGTAATTTGATCCTCTGAGTTTAATTTATAGTTTAGAAATGATTTTATAGCTTTCTTGTTGATGGTTTCTTATGGGAAACTCATAACTTTTTAAGAATTTCTTAGTTACTGATAACAAACTACATTACCTCTGATGGTTGTAGTGAGGAAATTTTTAGAAGACACTGAGTACCGAACCCAGCAACGGTGGTTACATCATGAGGAGAAAAGATTCAAAATCCTTCCTTAGTAGAAGAGTAATTTTCTCTACATATTTGGCTCCAAATATTGGGAATTCATATGCAAATTCCAAATACAAAAAGAAAACCTTGCATATTTATACTAATACCTTGAACTTCAGAGTTCTTATTTCTAAAGTGCATGAATATGAAGAAAAATTCTTTTGAATGTCAAGGACTTATATTAATTTTTCGTTTTAAATTAACAAATGAAAAGTCTAGTTGTAAATACTATCATTAGTTGGGGCAAATTTTAACAAGCATTAATTAACATTTAATAAAAATGTTATAAATGAATGTTAGTATTTAATATTTTCTCTGATTCTTATAATTTATACAGGTTAATTATAATTTTTCTATTTCAAATCTCTTTGTATAAACTTTTGTCATTCTGCTGTCTAGGATAATAAAAAACATTTGCCAGTGTTTTGAGGCATTTAATGCAGAATTTCCCGTAAGAAAAGCAGATCAATTATAAATCAGCACTGTTAACTGGAATAACTAAGCTTATAATATAGCAAAGGTAACAGCAAAACTGAATCTGAGAATTACAGATGTATCAAAGCAAATGGCTGAATCGTAACTCATTGTATATCTCTGTATACTGTATGTATTACTCCGTTTTCACACTACTGACACTGACATACCCAAAACTGGATTATTTATAAAGAGAAAGAGGTTTAATGGACTCATAGTTCCACATAGCTGGGGAGGCCTCATAGTTATGGTGACAGGCTAAAGGTACATCTTACATGGTGGCAGGCAAGAGAGAGAGTTTGTGTAGGGGGACTTCCCTTTATAAAACCATCAGATCTCATGAGATTTATTCACTATCACAAAAACAGAATGAGAAATTCCTGCTCCCATGATTCAGTTACCTCCCAACAGGTCTATCCTACAATATGTGGGAATTATGGGAGCTACAAATCAAGATGAGATTTGGGTGGGGACGTAGTCAAACCATAGCAATTATATTTTCTTTATCCATTCATCTGTTGGTAAACACCTCAATTATTTCCAACATCTAAGCTATTTGAGAAATATTGCAGTGAACAAGGGAGTGCAGATATTCTTTTGAGATTCTGATTTTAATTCTTTAGACATATGCCCAAAAGAGGGATTGCTGGATGATATGGCAGTTCTATTTTTAGTTTATTAAGGACCTCCACACTCTTTTACACAGCTGCAACACCATTTTACAATCCCACCTACAGTGTACAAGGGTTCCAGTTTCCCCATATCCTCACTATTTATTTGTTAAAATAGTAGTCATCCTAATAGGTGTAAAGTGATATGTAAAAGTATTTTTGATTTTCATTTTTCTCATAATTAATGATGTTGAACATCTGTAAATACCTATACATCATTTGTCTGTCTTCTTTGGAGAAATGTCTGTCAAGTCCTTTTTCCACTTTTTAATTGAATTATTATTATTATTTTTGCTGTTAAATTAGAGACATTCCTTATATATCTGGAAAATAGCTGTTATCAGATATATGAATAAAGTGTGGTATATACATACAATAGAACACTATTCAGCCTTAAAAAGAAGAACATCCTGTCATTTGTGACATTAATAAAACTGAAGATCATTATGCTAAGTGAAATAAGCCAGTCAAAGAAAAACAAACACTGCCAATCCACTGATAGGAGATATAAACAATGGTCAAATTCAGAGAAGCAAAGAACACGATAGTGGCTGTTGAGGGCTGAGGAGGTGAGGTAAATGGGGAGCTCTTTATTCAATGGGAATGAAATTTCAGTTATGCTGGAAGAATAAATTACAGAGATGTGCTGTACAATGTAGTACCTATAGTTAAAAATATGGCATTGTGCATTTCAGAATTTGTTGAGAGGGTAGAACTCACATTAAGTATTCTTACCAAAGTATAAATAAATCAAATAGTAAATCAAAGGGATACAAGGAAACTTTGGGATGTGTTGGATACAGACATTACCAATGACCTTGATTGTGGTGATGTTATTATGATGGGTATTTGTATATATCCAAACTCATCAAACTATACATATTAAATAGGTACTATTCATGGTATATCAATTATACCTTAAGAAAGCCATCTAAAAAGAAGCAAATGGATCATCACAAGGACTCCATGGTATTGGGTTTTGAAGTATACTAAGATTTGAATTTTATTTCCCCCAACCTCATGTTGAAATTTACTCGCCATTGAAACAGTACTAAGAAAATTAGACCTTTAAGAAGTGATTAGAGATTGGGCGCAGTGGCTCATGCCTGTAATCCCAGCACTTTGGGTAGCTGAAGTGAGCAGATAAAGAGGTCAGGAGTTCGAGACCAGCCTAGCCAAAATAGTGAAACCCCATCTCTACTAAAAATACAAAAAAAAATAGCCAGGCATGGTGGCAGGCATCTGTAATCCCAGCTACGTGGGAGGCTGAGGCAGGAAAATTGCTTGAACCCAGGAGGCAGGGGTTGCAGTAAACCAAGATCATGTCATTGCACTCCAGCCTGGGCAACAGTGCGAGACTCCATCCAAAAAAAAAAAAAAAAGTGTTTAGGGCTCTTACCCTCATCAATGGATGAATACTGTTATAATGGAAGTGTGTTTGTTATCTCAGAAATGGGTTTCCTCATAAAGGGATGAGTTTGGCCCTCTTTTGTCCCTCTCTCATTCTCTCGTACCCTCTTTTTGCCTTTCCACCATGAAATGATGCAAGTCCCTTACCAGATGTCTGAACCTGATATTGAACTTTCCTGCCTTCAGAGCTGTAAGAAACACATTTCTGTTCACAATAAATTTCCCAGTGTCAGGAATTCAGTTACAGTAACATAAATGAAGTAACACGGGATTCATTTGAATCTTCTTTATTATATCCCATTAAATATTTTGTGATAGAACCTATGGCATCATTTTAAGTGCGTAAACTTCAAATGTTGCTCCAATGGTAACAACTTAAATGCCTTTGGAAACTCAGTGTGATGGGGTGTATAAATGGCCCCAATTCTTTGCTATTTCTCCATTCAATAAATACTCTCTTTCTTCATGGTTGGGTTTGTGACTTGCTTTTGACCAACACATTGTAAGAGAACTATTCTAAGCCTGGGCCTAAGAGGTATTGACGTTTTTGGTTTCTTGCTTCTGGAACTCTTTGCCCTGTGAGTAAGCCCAGGGAAAATGCGAGGCCATAGTCCCAGGTATCCTACATAAGTTAATTGTAAATTACTATTCCTAGATGAAGTCTTGGACATATCGTAATCTCAATTAAAAATAGTCACACTTGGCCAAGGACAGAAGAACAATCTGGCTGACCCCAGTACAAGTTACCCTCAAAATAAATAAATGGTGGTGTATTAGTAGTCACTAAAGTTCTGTGATGGTTTGTGACATAGGAAAAGCTAACCAATACACTCAATAGCTGGACCCAATATGACATTTTTATCAAAACAACATGGATGATTTTTCCGGGCCTGAGAAAACTGTAGTCTACAGGTCAAATATAGCACACCATTGGTTGTTTTATGGCTATGAGCTGAAAATGACTTTTACATTTTTAAATGCTTGTAAACAATACAAAGAATAATATCTCATTGAATGTGAAAAATATAGGCAATTCAAATTTGGCTCTTATTAATACCACTTTATTGGAATACAGCCATTCCCAATCTTTTATGCATTGTCTGTGGTTGCTCTCATGCAACAAGGCAAGAACTGACAAGGCAGATTTTTATGCTCTATAAATCCTAAACTATTTACTATATGGCCCTTTACAGAAAAGACTTCTGATTTAGATCCATATTTCTTCTTCAAGAATTTTACTTCAAGAAAGTAGAAGAATTCTTGAAGAATTTTACTTCAAGAAAAAGTAAAAATGGCAAATTTCAGATACTAAGCTGATGTTAAATTTCATTGCAAATACTCATATTTGAAACTCCATTGGGCTCATATTTGAAAACTCCATTGCTTTTCTGTCCATGGCACCTTAATTCCCATGGCATGTTTTGCATCATCAGTGGCCTGGCATCCTTCATCCTGTACTTCGGTGTCAATTTTCTTCAAGTGCTGTATCTTACCTTATTGGACATCTTGAACTGTTTTTCACTGGCTCTGTAAGATGACTGATTTCTCTTGCTGCTCAATCACTCTTAGCATTTTTCAGTTAGTCTTGGTTATCTTGAGAATGCTTAACTTTCCCTATTGACTGCCAAATTGTCCTTATATTGGACATCAATTTCATTTGCCATTAATTGATCCTCTTAACTGTTAATGCTTCACCTTTTTTCTCTTTGGACTCTTAAAAACATTATTTTTAAATGTTTGGCTCACATAATTCTGCATGTTGATCATCAAGGCCTAACAGGCACATTAAAAAATATTGCTTTGAAATAAACATTTGGAAATATAATTATAAAATTAGATAAAAATTAAAAGAAATGCACATTTCAAACATCAGATTAACACCTTTTAAATGATTTATTGCGTCTGTAAGAGAAATAAAAAGTTGTAAAGTCAACTAAGGATTCCTAATGCAAATTCCCTTTTTACCATGAAGCTAATATATTAAGGCAACCATCCCAAATATGCCAACTTTTAGAAAAACCCAGACTTATTTTTCGGTGTGTGTTATGTTAACAGATATAAAGACAGAAACTTAATTGTATTTACATAAATAACAGTGTTGCATATATTTATTTTCTACTAACAAGAGCATCTTTTTTTTTTGAAATGAAGTGTCCTCCTGTTGCCCCAGGCTGGAGAGTGTAATGGTGCGATCTCAGTTCACTGCAATCTCCACCTCCCATGTTCAAGTGATTCTCCTGCCTCAACTTCCTGAATAGCTGAGTTTACAGGTGCCTGCCACCATACCCAGCTAATTTCTGTATTTTTCGTAAAGACAGAGTTTCACCATGCTGGCCAGGTTTCTCTTGAACTCCCGACCTTGGCCTCCCAAAGTGCTGGGATTACAGGCATGAGCCAGGGCGCCTGGCCAAACAAGAGCATCTTTATTCAAGAATATTTCTTTCATTAACTTTATGTTCAGTTTTCTTTAGGGAAAACTTCAGATTTAACATACTATATACTTCATGAAACTCTGTGTCATCTTGATTTTTATTACCTTTTAAGATGCCTTTATAAATATATGAATTACGCTACTTATAAACAAAATGTGAATCAAAACAGGCACATAAAAATGGTTGATACTGAAATTTCCTTCTCCCAAACACTCATGAATTTCACAGGAAAGAAGGAAAAAAATGAGAAGTTTTCATGAAACATAAAATAACTAAAAATAAGGTTATACTTAAATAACATGCTTGTACCATGCAATACATAAATCAATAATATGTATAAATTTGCCTTTCAATTATGAGATATATCAATAAGAAGGCAAAAGGAAAACAATAAAATATAAGACCCAGAAATATTAACCACCATATGCTTTCTCGATCAAATCCTCAAATACCACTTACTCAGTGTTCTGGAAGTCCTTCCATAAAAGTTAAATTGGAGGAAGTCGCAGTTTTTGAGAACTCTGCTTAGAAACAGATGTGAATGTTGGCTTATCCTTTCATGTAATGTTTTCTGGCATTATTTACTGAGTAAGTGAAGACATCGAATTGCATCTGGGATGGAAGGGAAAGCTGGAATACAGACTTCTTAACAGGTGTCCCAATTTATAGTAATAGCTGTTAACACACACCTGCATTTTTACCCAGACTGAAGATTTTGGCTAGTCTTCAAAAGTTTCTCTTACAGAAACTATTGTAATGATTTACCAATACCAGACATATTTGGGATTAATTACTTTACACAAGTGTGGGACGATATACCAGCTATGACTAGAAAATAATGATTTTTGTGCAGGGCTAAAAAAGTTATCTTTACAGGGACTATTATAACTTGATTATGGAAGAAAATGTTTTATTTAGTAAAACGTCATGGCAAAATAATTAGAATTGGAAAATGAGTACCTGTAAGCATTGGCTAGAAAGAAATAATAAAATAAGAAATTAGCAGTACCACTCTCACTTCTGATAACGAAGAGCACAAATGAGAGCAGAGGAGAAAAATAAGGAAGCATTTAGAAAGACCTATGTCAATTATAAGTTGTTTCAATGTTCTATCACTGTCAGATTTTCAGAAAAATATGTTGCTAACCCAAATGCATTTTTTATATTTGTTTGTGTATGTGTTTGTGTAAATCACAAAAGTGAATGCTGAGCTTCTTGACTTAGGCAATAGAGTGAGCACAGGAAGGGGAGATGACCAAATAATCTGTTAAACCTAAATACAGGAAAAGATGTAACAAGGAAAAAACTGTAATTTTCCTTTTCTACAATATTCCCATCCTCCAGGAGATATTAGGAGGTTGATATAGTTTGGCAGGGTGCTCACCCAAATGCTGTCTTAAATTTAACTCCCATAATTCTCACATGTTGTGGGAGGGACCTGGTGGGAGCTAATTGATTCATGGGGGCAGTTTTCTCCATACTGTTCTTGTGGTAGTGAATAAGTCACAAGATCTGATGATTTTATAAGGGGCTCCCCTTTTGTTTGGCTCTTACTTTCTCTCTTTCCTGCTGCCATGTAAGATGTGCCTTTTACCTTCTTCCATGATTGTGAGGCCTCCCCAGCCACATGGAACTGTGGGTCCATCAGACCTCTTTTTTTTTTTTTTTATTAATTGGCCAGTCTTGGGTATGTCTTTATCAGCAGCGTGAAAAGAAAAACTAATACAGAGGTCTTCAGAGAGAATGCTCGATTAAATGTTATTTAAATCCTAATGAACAGTATTCTTCAGCAATTATTTAAAATACCTAGAATGAAAAACACATCTCACTAAGAGCAACAAGGAGCCATGGACAATTTTGCTCCCGTCATTTATCTCTCTTCTTTGTCACCATCACTCTCTCCCTCTCTGTATCTCTTTGTCTTTGTTCTTTTCCCCATCTCTTCCTCCCTCCCTTTCACTCTCCTCATAATCCTCTAAAAACATATTCTAGTAACTCACGTTAAAAACAAACTTACAAGCGATCATAAAAATTATGTCTTTTACATTAATTATTTTTCTGCTACCACCGTATTGATTTGTTCCTTTTGAGAACAGTGTTTCTCTCGAGTTGTGAAAGCCCACATCTCTCCTGTTATTCACTCATTACTCTTAAATCCACTTTTTTGATAATATTCTATTGCAATGGCTCTAATTAATGTCAGTAACATGTTGTTACTTCATGTTGTCAAAACCAACACACATTCTTCTGTGTTCATTCCATGCAGTCTCTGGGTGGCATTTGGCACAATTGGTTACTCCCACCCTGTACGTATCTACTGTAGATTCCCACATGGTACTAAAGCTTCAACACTTGAGACTTTAAATCTTTTCTTGACGTCTAATTCCTGAACACTGGGATGATTCACAGCCTCTGAAAATTGTCCAAAAGAAGATACTTTCTCCTCGGCTCCAAATCCAACCTCTTCCTCCACCAGTCTTCCCCATCTCTGTGTATGTAAAAACAATAACTATTTTGTCACCATACTAAGCCTAGTACCCAACAAAATTTTCTCCTAAACTTTCTTTTAGAAGTTTTATAGTTTTAACTCTTAAATGTATATCAATGACGTACTTTGAGTTAATATTTATGCAAAATTTGAGGCGGGGGGAAAATAAACTGAGATGTTTACCTCAATTGATGCATAAATAAAAACAAATTTAAAAATATTTGAAGAAAAAAATGATACTGGGAGAATTGGGATTTTTGAATACACTGCCCTTTCTGCATTGAATTGTCCTTTGTTGAGTCAGTTGTATCAAAATATTCTCTAGGGTACCATTTTATCTTCTACTGATTTTAAGATAGTCTTTTATTTATTCTTCCTTTTTAAAATTAATTATTTTCTTAGTGTTTGTTCAAGGATTACAATATACATTTTAATGTATCAAAATAAACTTTGGGTTATTAAACATTTAATTCTCGTAAATATAGAAACTTTGCTCCAATAAAGTTACAATTCTTCTTTTTCCTTGTGGTATTAATTACATATATATATATGCAGTGTTTTATATTTACCCACATATTTACTCTTTCTAAAGACATTCGTTTTTTCCTATGAACTCAACTTATGCGCTGGCATCATTACCTTTGCATATGAAGATCTCGTGTGAACACTTTTTGTTAAAGCAGTACTATACAAAAATAGTTCTGCTTGTATTTATCTGGAAATATCTTTACTTCTTTTTTTTATTTTGGGAGATACTTTTTTTAGATCTCTAATTCATGGTTTACAGTTTCTTTTTCCCTTCTTTCAGAACTTTGAACGATCCATCTTCTGACTTGCTGGCCTCAATTTTTTCTAAAGAAAAGTGAGATGCTGTTTTTCTGAATGTGATGAGTATTTTTTTTTTTGCTGCTTTCAAAATTTTCTGTTTATCTTTCAACACTTTGAGTAGGTGTACAACTCTTTGAGTTTATCCCCTTTAGAGTTAATTGAGCATTTTGTTCTATACACATGTTTTCCATCAAAGTTTGAACGTTTTCAATCATTATTACTTTAAATGATTTCACCGCCTTTCTTGTTTTCTATTGTTATTCCCCTCTTACACTTATGATGTTATGTTTGATGTCTCTGAGGCTCTATTTGTATTTTCTCTTTTCTTCAGAGTGGATAATTTTTATTGATCTATTTTTTCAATTTTTTTGTATAAAAAATAAAAATAATGTAGTTCATTCAGACTCATATTAAAATTCAAAATATTTGAGCTTTGAAAGATGGCTTGGACTCTATCACAGAGCTGCTGATAAGGAGCCATCCTCTAAAGTACTCTCCATGAACCCTCCCATTTTAACTGGTACTATCTATATCCATATGCCAAAAACCTAGCCACTCTCAGATGCTTTTCTTTTTCTTTTCAGCATCTACCAGGGTACCTAGCCCTGAGAATTCCACTTTGGAATACCTTCTATCCAACTTCTTTTCATCTTCCCTGTTTATCTCAGTTCGGCTCTTAGGACCAGTCTTTGAATAGGTCCCTGTCTTTCTACCCCTAAGATGTCCTCTTCCAGTTCATTCTCTACAATTATGCTATCACTTGTATTGAAATGCAAATCTATTATTTTCTTCAAAAACTTCAATTAATCTACCATTATTTAAAATATAGCTGTTGTCTATTTCTCTACCTTGGTTCTACCCCTGTTCAAATTGTTGTAGCAATCCTCACCTGCTTCCAGACCCGCTGGTCATGCTCCTTTCTCTTGCACTCTGAGGACTTTGCCCTCCCTAAAAGACCCTTTCTACATCTTTCATTTACTAGCTTGGGACCTTTCTTAAGATTCAGCTCTTGCATCATCTCATTTCTCTGGCATAATACCTTGATTTTTCCTCCATCTATGCGCCCCTGTGTTAGCCATGAAAGCTCCTGTGTACACTTCCCTCATTCGACTGTGAGCCCTGAGAAGATGAGCTGTGGTCATCACTGAAACCTGTGCTTGTACAATGCAAATATTAGTTGAGGGTGAAATATATTTCAAGCCTCTTTCTGGGTGCAAGAAAACTGAGATATAGCTCAATGTTTCCTTAAGTGAAAATCTAAGTTATCATGGTTCACTAATGAGCAGCAACAAAACTGGAATTCCCATTTCAAATGCGCAAGTGAGAAGTCCTATAACCTCATCCATGTGTCATATTTTAGGAACACATGCCTATTTAGCATAGGACCTAGGATATAAAAGAAATAATGAAAAACTTTAAATTTGTATTTTCTGCATTAAATGTTTTTTATTGATACAGTTAAATGTGATAAAATCTGATCACAAGGATATTGAACATTTCCCTTTGGAATTAGTGATAAAAAATGAACTAATTTTGACTATATGCCATCAAAAATAAATATTACTTAATGTGGTCTTATATTTTGATTATATCAAAATATTTCTTCTATCAAAATCATGGTTCTAAGAAAAATTAAAAATTTCTTTAAATGGAAAAGGCACTTCTGAACTAGTGAACTTATAAATAATGGCTTATAAATAATGCAACAGATTGCTAAGTATACTCAGTGTAATAGGAAAGTATATTAATTAAAAAAGAAACTGGAAATATGATAAACTTTGATTTCTTTTTAAAAAAAAGCATTTTCACTTCATTTACTTTTGTTAGGTTGGAGCAAAAGTAATTGTGGGTTTTGCCACTACATTTTAATAGCTATTTTATGAATACCAGTGGAGAAATTAGAAATGATTTTTGATGAAAATTAGAAAAAATTATTCAGGAGGAATGCAAATCCAAATCATAATGAGATACCACTTCACTCCAATTAGAATAGCTATTACAAAAATAGTGAAAAGATAACAAGTGTTGGCATGAATGTGGAGAAAAAGAAACTCTTATAGTGTTGGGAATGTAAATTATTACAACTATTATGGAAAACAGTATGAAGCTTTCTCAAAAAATTAAAATCGAACTACCCAATTCCATTACTGGGAATACATCGAAAGGAAATGAAATCAGTATATCCAAGAGTTATCTGTACTCCCATGGTTATTGCAGCTCTATCATAATAGTCAAGATATGAATCAACCTAAGTCCCATCAATGAATGAATAAGGAAAATGTGGTGTATATATATATACTCTATGGAATACCATTTAGCCATTATGAAAATCCCAATATTTGCAATAATATGGATTAAACTGGATGATACTATTTTAAGTGAAATAAGCCAGGCACAGAAAAGTAAACACTGCGTGGTCTCACTCATAGGCGAAATTTTAAAAAGTTGAGCTCATAGAAGTAGAGAGTGGAATATAGGTTTTCAGAGGCTGAGGAAGGAGAGGGGAGGAGAAATGGGAAGAAGCTGGACAAAGGGTACAACGTTATGGTTCTGATCTTACAGATGACTGTAGTTAACAGTAATATATTGTATATTTCAAAAGCTGGACTAGAGGAATTGGTTCTCACCACAAAGAACTGATAAATGTTTGAAATGATGAAAATGCTAATTAACCAGATTTAGTCATCAATATGTATGTATTACATGTATCTATATTGAAGCATTAAATGCTTCTCCATAAATATGTACCATTATTAGGCATTAATTAAAAATGAAATATTAATAAAAGGGCCAGGCGTGATGGCTTGCTCTGTAATCTCAATGCTTTGGGAGGCTGAGGTGGGAGGGCTGCTTGAGGCCAGCAGTTCAATATCAGCCTGAGCAACAGAGCGAGACCCTGTCTATACAAATAATACAAAAATTAGCTGGACATGGCATAGCGGTGCATGCCTATATTCTCAAGTAGTTGGGAAGCTGAGGCAGGAGGATAGCTTGAGCCCAGCAGTTTGAGGCTATAGGAGCTATGATCACTCCACTATACTCCAGCTTGAGCAAGAGAGCAAGATCCTGTATCTCTAAAAATAGGTAAAAAATAAACTAAAATAATACATATAGATAAAAACTAAATATTCTTTGACTCTTTCTTGCCTTCTGTCACAGTGTTGAAAAGATTTTGAGTGTGTCCAGATTTTTGTTTAGCTAGATAGTTCCCAAACTGACTGAATCCTCCAGCTTGGTAATTCGTACACAGAGTTTTCCTGTCACTGGATCTATGACTTTTTGAAATATAAAAATTATCTCAGCTAGTTCCTGTTTTGCACTGTTCATTCATGGAATCCATAAAGCTTTCACAAGTGCAATATCTTCAACTGTGCACTGCTGAAAAGCACTGTGAGTGAAGCAGGTTTTTCCACTTATTTAAAATGCCATAATAAATAGGAATCCAGAATAAGCAGGGTAACTGTCACTTTAGTAGCTTCTTGCATTCCTGTTATAATCACTGTCCCCATTATCTGCTTGGCATGATCAGATGATTGTACTATCAATGTGATGTGGCTTTTGTCATTCCCTAGCTCTATTGTCCTGTTTTGTGGCTCGTGGAGCATTTGCTGGCTCTGTTGACCTATTTTTTGAGTTGATTCTTTGCTGTCTTAAATCTACTATTAAGCCCATGTGGTATATTTTCTGTTTCGGTTATTGTATTTTTCAACTCGAGAATATCCACTTGAATGTTTGATATGATTTCTGCTTTTTAAATTGAGATTTCGTACCTAGTACCTCTCTTGTCATCAAATTGTTTTCTAACTCTTTAAACATAGTTCTCTCTCATTCTTTGCATCAATTTATAATAGCTTATTCAAAGTCTGTCAGCTTAATTCACTATTTGGGCCCACTCAGTGAAGTTCTATTGACTTTTTATTCCTCTAGTATGGGTCACGTTTTCCTGTTTCTTTGCAAATCTTGTATTTCTTTTTTGTTAAAACTAGACATTTTATTTAATATATTATCTGTGTGTCTTAATAGTTAACTACTATTTGGTCAGAAGTTGTGTTCAAATACCTTGAGCCAGTAGCCTTCCTCCTTTTGGCAATAAATTTGTGTATGGGTTGGGGAGCATATTTTTTGGAACTTCTTATATCTTTCCTGTCCCTGGGTGACTTGTAAACAAATTCCCAGTCAATCAGCATTGTGTGGAGAGTATGGGTCTTCTCAGGTCTCCTCTGTTCATGTACACAGCCTCCCAGTCAGCCAAAGATACAAGGATAGCCTATCAAACTCCTCTATGGCTCTTCTGTTTTCAGGATCTTCCTGTTAAGTGTCTGTCCAAGCACTGATCTTTTGTTGATCCCAAACAACTCCAAAACCTCCAGTTTGTATAGCTGTGTGCTTTGATCATTTTACTAGCAAATTTTCTCCTTTGACTCACAAGTCCTATAGGTGTGAACGCCTTCTTCTCTGGTTGCAATCAAATCAACTTCATCCATTAGCAAAGCTGCTGTTTTTCATAGTCAGCCCCATCCTATTAGAACTATATCACTCACTGGACGTGGGGGAGCAGCAACACCAGGCAAGAAGCCACAGATTCCCACTGTTCTTTCCAAAAGTTTAGCAATTTTTCATGAATAAATGGGTCTCAATTAATTGTTTGTTTATGGCTTTCAGAGTCCTGAAATGGTTGTTTTAAAAACCAAATCAAGTTTTATAAGCTTTTTGTGAGAGATTTGCCAACTTCTTGTCATTTATGGGAATCCCATTCTTTTTTGCTTTTGATCCAGTGTACCATTCAAGGTGCCTCTTGTCATATCTCTTTACATTTATTTGACCTGTGAGAGTAACCTCACCATCTCACCACATTTTATCCTTTGTGACAATGACATTTTGAATAGATGTTAACATAGATTCCTCCCTTTTCCTTATCACTCCATTCATCAGATATCATTAATGGTTACTTTTTTTTTCTTTCCAAAATAGTTTCATTCACTTCCATCTATGTCACCACTCTGATCCAGGTGACTGTCATTTCTTTTCTGGATCTCTGCAATGATATATGTCCCTACTTCCACTCATTCTCCCTGACTCTATTTTTCTAAACAACAGAGTGGTTTTTTTTAAAGGTGTAATATTTTCTGTATTTAGGCAGAACTTCTAAATGAGGAAATTATTATGTATGTATCCTCACCATCTTAATTATTTTAAGTGTATAGCTCAGTAGTAATATATTCACATTGTTGTGAAACTGATCTCTAGAATTACTTTTAAATAGTAAAGGAGAGGCTGAGCACAGCGGCTCAAAACTACAATCCTAGCACTTCAGGACACCAAGGTGGGAGGATTGTTGGAGGCTGTGAGTTCAAGACCAGCCTAGGTAACATAGTAAACTCCCATCTCTATATTTTAAAAATAATAAATAAATAAATAGCCAGATATTGTTCTTCTGCTTAATATCCTTTTATTTCTATTTATAACTTTGTTTTCTGGACCGATTTTACTCTTTCCATTCTTAGAAAAAGATTGAAACAAGTTATTATGGCTATAACGCAGATATCTGGCTGAAGCTTATCTCTTGGATTTCCTCTCATCACATCTTCTTTATGTATTACACTCATTCAAATTAGTCTTTCAGCTCTTTAAGTTTGCCAAGCTTAGACCCACATGAAAACCTTTGCATTTGCTGTTTCCTCTACATCAACTATTTTCCTCCTCTTCCTCCTATGTTTGGCCCCTTTTCATTCTTCATGAATGAGCTTTAATGTCACCTATCCAGTGAGAATTTCTCTTACAATTCCATCTCATTCAGCATTGTCGATTCCTTAACTCCTTACTTTCTGATAAATCTCCCAGGTCATTTGTTTCATGATACTTACCATAATTGGTGACCATGTTGTTCACTTCTTTATTATTACCTCCTCTAGTCCATGTACTTTGTGAAGAAAAAAAATCTCTTTCACTTACTCAGCACTGGATCTCCAATCTTTTTTTTTTTGTTTTTTTTTTGAGATGTAGTTTCGCTCTTGTTACCCAGGCTGGAGTGCAATGGCACAATCTCGGCTCACCGCAACCTCCGCCTCCTGGGTTCAGGCAATTCTCCTGCCTCAGCCTCCTCAGTAGCTGGGATTACAGGCACGTGCTGCCATGCCCAACTAATTTTTTGTATTTGTAGTAGAGACGGGGTTTCACCATGTTGACCAGGATGGTCTCAATCTCTTGACCTCGTGATCCACCCGCCTCGGCCTCCCAAAGTGCTGGGATTACAGGCTTAAGCCACCGTGCCTGGCCTTGGATCTCCAATTCTTTTAACAGTTCCTAGCACATAGGAGAAGCTCCCTACCCTGCTCGCTCATTAAGAAATTAAGTGAAAGAAAAAAATACATCATCTTCAAAAGGCATTGCTAAGAAACATTAGATAAGGAAACCCACAAATACACTAAAATTTATAACTTGAATAAGTATGAACATAATTTCTCCTAGTGCTTCTCAACCATGTTTATTAGTTAAAATGGCTTTAGATGTTTATTTTGTACAATAAGATACGAAGCCAGAATGGTTCAATAAAAAGAACTTCAAAGGAAAATAATTGGAGTATGCTTCTGGCTTTGTCCCTTATTCTCTCATTTAAAGAAGATGGATACTAAAAGTTAAAATTGTCTGTTTAAAAATGGGGATAATATAGACATTGTAACCTAGAAATATTGTTTTCAATTCCAGAGACTCATGACATGGATGCCAATCTTCTATTTCTACAAAGAAAATACATTTATGTCACATATTATGCATGAGAAAGGACTATTTAATGTCATCCATCTTCTGGACACCAATGCGTAACAGCCATACCTCTCGGTAAGTCTATAATCTTCATAATTCCATTATTTTTTTCTAAAAAATTTTAGGCACTTGTTCAGTTTATGTCCTGTCTTTTGAAAAACTTTTTACTTAAACATCTTTAAAATCTTGGTTTCTAAGGAGAAAAAAAAAATGAAGCTGCAACTTAGTGACTACTAATTCATTTAATCTATAAATCCGCAAGAACTGGAAAATAATACATATCATTTCTAGAGCTTACAACTTCCATAAATAAAAATTTCATTTTCTGGTCCTGACAACTGAGTTTCTACTGTAGGAGTAAGCTCTCATCATGTCACTTGCTGTTTATGGCTAAAGTGAATATTAAAGCCTGCATACTTGATAGATCTGCGGTGCTTCTCTCTTCCTCTCAGCTTTTGAAATGAAATAAGAGTTCAATAAAATGGTGCATTGCAAGTCCGCTGTTCAGATGCATACTGTTTATCTCTGGATATACACAGCATACTCCTTTCTTCCAAATGTTTTATTGACCTTGGTGCTTGGGGGTGATGAAAAAACAAAAAGAGTAGAAGCTGAAGTGCTGACATATTTACAGGGGGATTTATAAAATATAAAGTTGATTATATTTTCAAGAATATAATATTTAGAAAAGATAAAGTTTATTATCAAGAATAACATTCAATTTGATTTTTTTTTTTTTTTTTTTTTGCATGGACATGACTAGCATGTGACTGATTGAGGTTTGAAAACCTTCAGGTGCTTTTCACCAAGAAGCATAATTAAAATCTAAGAGACACTTAGGCTTGGGGATTTAATTTCAAGCAGTCCCTCTTCTGAAATTCGAACTTGGATCTCATCCAGGTTTTTCCCTGTATCATTTTAAATCACCGTTATATACTGCAGTAGCAGCCATGCAAATTAGCACATTCCTACATGTTCAAGGCATTCGACAAAGTTTGTAAGGATAAAATAAGAGGGCATACACTTCCCTTTTTCTTTTTCTTAATATTTAACATTTATTAAAATTTTCAGTACATCACACAAGGAAGAAAAAATTAGGTTTATTTCTAACTGACAAGTGCCTATGTATTCTTAACATAGTGAAAGAGAAAACGAGAGCTAATTTCAAGAAGAGGAAAGACACAGGACAGGGCAATGATGGATGTATTACCAAGACTCTTTTCGTTATAAAAGAAAAAAACTCCACAAAGGCACAAAATATAACTTACTGGTACATTGAATTTGGTAGTTGAGAGCTCTGAAATCTGGGTGATTTCAGAGAAGCTTAGAGCCAGAGTCTTAGGCCATTCAAGCTGCCATAACAAAATGTTTTAAACTGTATATGTTATAAAGTTGTAATTTACACACAATAGAAATTTATTTCTCCCAGTTCTGGAGGCTAGGAAGTCTAAGTTTAAGCTTTCAGAAGATTAGGTGTCTGCTGAGGGCTCCTTCCTCATAAATGGTAACTTCTATGTGTCCTCATATGGCAGACAGGGTGAATGAGCTGGCTCAGGCCTCTTTTATAAAAACACTAATCCAGTTTGTGACCCAGTCACCTCCCCAAGCCTCTCCTTTTAATTTTATCACTTTGAAGGGTTAGGTTTCAACATACCTTATTTGGCAGGAAACAAAATTTCAAGTCATAGCATGTGGAGACCAAAACAAGGTTGTCTTTTTCTTGACGCATCTTTTTGTTCAGCTTCTCTTGAACAAAACAATGGTGCTATTGTCTGACTGTGGCCCCTGCAAATTCACATGTTGAAATCCTAACTCCCTGCCGAGGCCGGTGGATCACGATGTCAATAGATCGAGACCATCCTGGTCAACATGGTGAAACCCTGTCTCTACTAAAAATACAAAAAAAATTAGCTGGGCATGGTGGTGCATGCCTGTAATCCCAGCTACTCAGGAGGCTGAGACAGGAGAATTGCCTGAACCCAGGAGGCGGAGGTTGCAGTGAGCCAAGATGGTGCCATTGCACTCCAGCCTGGGTAACAAAAGCAAAACTCTGTCTCAAAAAAAAAAAAAAAAAAAAAAAAAAAGAAATCCTAACTCCCGAATAGGTAAGGTATTTGGGAAATGATTAGGTCATGGGGGCAGAGACCTTATGAATGAGGTTAGTGCCCTTATAAATAGGCCTGGGACGGGGCTTGAGAAAGATCCTTCGCCCTTCCCATCATATAAGGACACAGCAAGAAGGTGTCATCTATGAGCCAAAAATTAGACTTTCACCAGATGTGGAATCTGCATTGGTCTTAGGCTTTCCAGGCCCAGAATAGTGAGAAACAAAGTTCTGATGTTTACAAGTTACCTGATTTGTGGTATTTTGCTATAGCAGTCTAAATGGACCAAGACAGTTGGTTTCTACCTTTCCGACTTCAGGTAAGCAGTCATAATATGTTGGAGAATCTGGTTACCTGGAGATATCTAGTCACATTCTACCTATCTATGGTCCAAAAGAAAAGGCTTTATTCTCATCAAGTCATCATTCCAGAACTACTTATTGCATACCTATTATGTGCCAGACCTTTCACGAAGGCTACATTCTACTGGGAAGAGACAGAAGATAAACAGATGAAACAGAACTGGGTGCCCAAATTCCCCTTTTCTTTAGAAACGTAACTTCAGTGCTACTGTCAAATAACCTGTGAGAGTTCTACCAATTACAAAGTATTATTTGTCTTTTATTTACGTTGCAAACTGCAAGCCATTGATGGATTTGCAGATGAAAGGGGGTTATTTGCCAAAAATGGGGACAGCCTCCAAAGCTGAAAAAGGCAAAGAACAGCCTCTGGAAAAAATGCTGCCTTGCTGATTTTAGCTCAGATATACCAACTTCAGACTTTGGATCTACAAAACTGTGAGATAATAAATTCTATTTTGTTTTAAGCACTAAGTTGTTGTAATTTGTTTGCAAAACTAATACACCCTTTATATGCTACCATTGCTTCCAGCATATATATCTGCATTCATTCATGTATTCTTCTTTCTCACATCTTCCTTAAATCTTTTACTTCTCCGTCTCATGAATAAACGTTTCTCCATGACAATCAACCAATTATAATTCTATCCTGCTCTTTCCTACAATTAATTGGTGATCCTAAGGGAAAGTAATTCTGACTAATCTTAGATACTTTAGAGATTAATGATGAACATTCATTATTTTTTAAATGTTTAAACAATTTTTCTCTGCTTCTAATGTTACATATTTCTAGCGTGAGCAACTTCTGGTCTGTGGCTTTAAAACGAAGTATGTTCTTGATTTTATCTAATGTCATGCATTTAGGGAATATTTATTGAATACCCACTATGGGTAGGGCATAATGTTATTTATGTACTGCTACAGATACCTGCATAAGAAATAGTGTCTAGATTATAGAACTGATAGAAAAGTCATCTTCTTGAAACATATGACCCTAATTGATGGGTTCTAATAACAAAATCTAGGCTTTGAAGGCATTTATTAGACATAGTTGTTATTTAGTGAGTATTAAATAAAAATAATATGACAGTGATCTCCCTGTTGCCCGAATATGTTTAAGACTGTCTACACAAATTAAATTCTGATTTTATTGCATCTTTTAAAGAAACAAATATATTGCCTTCTAGGCTTCCCTACATTAGAAGAAAAAAATCAATACAAATAAAAATGATTTCATCTCTTTGCTGGCATCACGTTTGCCCTGAAACAGTTTGCATATTATAAAATTTCATTTGCTCTGCTTTTAAATCCTGGTAAAGCATGTATTGCATCTATTGCTTTGTTATAAATATCAGAAGTCTATGTTGTTTTCTTCCTACATATGAAAAGCAAACCCATTTCTGAGTGATCAAGCAGGGAGGAGATTTTGGAGGAGTATGCTCTGTTCATTTATTTCTAGCACCCTTAGTCCCCTAAATGTAAGATTTATTTTATACTTGTTTTAAATCAGCTTTACTAGAAAACATTTGGCTCCTGCCTGGGTTTGAAAGCGTTTTTTTGAACAGCTTGAAATCATTAGGGAGGGAGGTAGTGGCAACAAAGTAGAGCTTCAAAGACCTTGCTATACTGAAACAATACACCACACTCAGGTAACGAATCAACAGAGAAGACATTGCAGGCAAGGTCAAAGCTTAAAATAAGGTCACTTACTCTTTCAATGTTATAGAAACCCATTTGCTGGCCTACAATATGATTCAAGGAGGCATAAGCAAGAGAAAAAACATTTGAAATGTCATCTGCCCTGAAGATGTCCCTTACAGTTCAGTTAAATAAGAAAACCTCTATGAGAAATGAGTGATTTGAATGTTGTGAGTCTTGCTTGTAATCAACTCAATTCAGGCTCTGAACTTTCAAGTCTTGAGTGAGGCTGATTGCATTCTCAGTAAAAAACCTCATTTTCCTATTACTTACTTAACAACATAAATATTTTCCCAAATTGACATTTTCTAATTGCAATATGAAAATTGCTCTGCTTGCCCAGTGTCCATTTTAGGAAGATTTAATAATATGTCTCCTCTGATACCCTGTATTTTGGCAAGTGATGAAACAGTGATTACGTATATGGACTTTAATACCAGACTGCCTTAGTTTACACATAAAATTTGCCACAATCAGTGTAATTTTGGCCAATTAATCTGGGAATGCCTCCTTTTCCTCTTCTGTAAAGTGGAGCTGGCTATTAACCACTATCTAACCACCTCTTGGTTGCCATAAGAATTAAATGAGGTAGTACTTGTAAGATAATTAAAAAAGTAATTGTTACATGACAAATGCTCAACAAATATTAGCTATTTTTATTAGTCTGTATTCCCCAGATAAACAGAATCGACGGTATTTTCATATGTGTGTGCATGAGAGAGATTTTTACAAATTGGTTCACACAATTGTGAAACTTGGCAAGTTAAAAGGGTAGCCCAGGATAGAGGCCCTTGAAAGAAGTGCAGTTGGAGTCCAAACTCTGCCTGCTGGCAAAATTCTTTTTTGCTTGGAGAAGGTCAGCCTTTGCTCTCTTAAGCCTTCAACTGATTGGAGGAGGCCCACCCATATTATAGAGAGTAATCTACTGAACTGTAAGTCCAATGATTTAAATGTTGCTATCATCTGAAAAAGACTTTCACAGAAACATTCAGAATAATGTTTGACAAATACTGGGGCACCATGATCCAGCAAAGTCAACACATAACATTATCCATTTGCTATAGACAGAAGGTTTGTGTCCTTCAAAAATTTGTATATTGAAGCCCTAAGCCCCAGTGTGCTAGCATTTGGAGATGAGGTCTTTGGGAGGTAATTAGAGTTACTGAGGTCATGAGGATAGGGCCCTTATGACCAGATCAGTAGTAAGAAGAGAAAAAGAGAGATAAAAGATATGTGAGGACAGAGTGAGAAGGTAGCCACCTGCACCCCGAGGAGGAGTCCTTAAGCAGAAACAGACCCTGATGACACTTGGATCTTGGACTTTCAGTCTCTGGAACTGTAAGAATACACTCCTATTGCTTAAGCTATTCAGTCCACGATATTTTGTTATGGCAGTCAGAGCTGACTAAGCCATTATCATGCCATTATTATCAATATGTAATCTCCACCTCAATATATAATCTCGAACTGAATCAGATAATGGGTAAGGAAGTCAGACTTCTGGAGAGGACCTAGACCTATGCTATGTTCCACCTGTCAGCGCCTTCGACCTTAGTCATAGGAGTCAGAGTGAGAGAAAGTTGATTTAAATGAAATTAATTTCATAACTTTTGACATTATCTGAAGGTAAATAGATAATTATTAATAGAGTATAACATAACAGATGATGAGAAAGTTTTTACTTCTAGAAACTCAAACTTCCATGGCATTTTCTTCTATTTTCCCTACTAGATCAACATTTCTTGTCACTTTTGTAATAAATAGTAAGACTAGTGACTTTGGGAAGCTGAAGTGGGCAAATCATGAAGTCAAGAGATTGAGACCATCCTGGCCAACATGGTGAAACCCCATCTCTACTAAAAATACAAAAATTAGCTGGGCGTGGTGGTACATGCCTGTAGTCCCAGCTGCTCTGGAGGCTGAGGCAGAATTACCTTAGAGCACATATTTTCATTTTTTTCCCCAAAGATTGAATTCATTCCCATGACTTCCCTGCTAATTGCCGTAGTCAATAACACACTTTTATCCTGGCAAATACTGGCCTAGGGGGTCACTGACCCACTCTACTTCACAGGAAATCTCACATTTTAGAGTGTCTTTCTTAAACTTTTGTAAGTTTCCTTCTAAGGACTAGACTGGCTATGAGTCACTGCCTTTTGGATAAGGTGCTCTCATCTGGAGCAAGGACCCTTGTGGGCCCGGGTCCCTGCTTCTCCTTTTTGAAGTGCTGTTTGACCCTTTACTTCTCATGGTGATCAGATGCTCGTAGGGCTCCAGACTGAGCCTATGGGGATTAGTCAAGGCCCTATAGTTGGGTCCTAGTCCAAAAAAGTTGACCAGTAAGCAGATTATTTCTATTGGTCGGCAAAACATTTTTTCCCAAGATAGCATGAGATTGGGCTGTCAGAATAGGAATGACGTGTTGATTTTCAGTGACTCAAAACATTTATATAGGGATCTCCTCAAAAAAGCTTTACCAGGGAGTGGTCCTACATAAACTAACGCTCAAGATGATTTTAAAAGAATAAGACGGGATCTTTAAAAGTATGCCTACAGAAATTGTCATTCACTGTTGATGGGATTATACATTGACACAGATTTTAAAGGATGGTAAATTGGTAGCATCTGCCATAATTTAAATAATTGAAAGTTCCTATCCAGTTGGCCTGGAAATACAACTTCTAAGACACGTAAGTGCAAATATGTATGTACATTAATGATTATCATACTATTATAATAGCATGAAGTTGGAAACCATCAGTTATGGGTGGGGATGCATAGCCTAACCATATCACCCTTACCAGGAGTGGGTATAGGCATAGGCCTATAACACGTTCCTCCTCTTTCTCTGTACGTTGCTGTGTATATTGCTGTGTACAGAGAAAGAGGAGGAATGTGTTATAGGCCTATGCCTGTATCACATCTCATTGGGAATCACATCCCAACACAGCAATGTACAGAGAAAGAGGAGGAATGTGTTATAAAATGGAGCAGCCATTTCTTGACCACAGGGGTGTGAATATGTTCAGGTCAGCAGAGCTAATAATTGAAACTGCCTTCCTCATGAAATTTTGTTGATCTTCTGAATTGTACAATCTAAAAATGAATTTTAGGATTTCTACTTATAGGAAAATATAAATATTCCTGGTTATTTATGTTGAGTTTGAGGTTTTAGTTCTTTTTTTCCAGCTTGTGGGAAAAATCATTACTAACAATTAACAATACAATGAATCAAAGAGGGAAGAACTGTCAATCACCCAAAAAGATTTCATGTCACTACAATTATTAGGTTTCTGGCAAGAAGCTATTAAAATAACTATATTGAAATTATAATAATGGCTCTGTAATGATTTACTCTGTAGATGCTGCTGTCATTAGGAAATTAAGATATGAAAAAATGGGAAAACCTATGGTTTTTTTGGCTAAGTCTGATGAAAAGGTGGATAGTCATGGAGAAGTCTAATTGGAAACAAAATATGATCTAATGGTAGTAAACCAAGGGGAGCTTAGCAAGGCCTGTTTCTCGTGAAGATTCTTCTCCGTGTCTCTGTGTCTTCACAGATAAGAATGCTCTCTTCCTCCAGGTGGAGGGAGGCCACTTTCCAGATGAAGGTCTTATGATCTGCTTCAGGAGGAGGTCAGAAAATTCGTTCTAACTTTTATGATCTGCTTCAGGGAAAGATTATGGGAAGGTAAGAATGAGCTTCTTACTTCTGTGATCTCAAATTTTTTTACTTAAAATATTGTAAGATAGTGTAACTGGGTTGTGGGCAGCAGGGGAAAGCAGAGAGGTGTCCCAAAGATGTTCCCAATTCCCTGATTGGAAGGGGGATGCACTCAGCTCCCTCCCTGTCTGCTTCTTGTCTGATGAGTCTGAGGTTCTTGGGCTCCCTTGCCCCAGGAATGGGGAAGAGGGCCCCGGGTGGCATGATGAACTTACCATTCAAGTAAATATCAGACCCAAAGAGTTTAGCAGAAAGCAATGTATTAGGCAGAGGAGAGAGAGAGAGAGAGAGAGAGAGAGAGAGAGAGAGAGAGAGAGAGAGAGAGAGAGAGAGAAAGAGAAAGAGAAAGCTCCCACTCTGCCATGAGAAGGGGATCTGAAGGGGATATCAGCATGATAGAGAAGAAAAGACATCTCCCACGTTGTTGTGGAAGGGGATTCCAGAGAAGGAAATCTGAGCAGGGAAGGTGTGGTGGAGTTTTAACTTTGAAGTTATTCCTGCCCCATTCATGTTCTTTTATTTATTTATTTTTTTAGGGAGGAAGGCAGGAAGGGAGGGAAGGAGGACGGTAGGGAGGAAGGAAGGGATGAAGGAAGGAAGGAAGGAAGGGAAGAAGGGGGGAGGGAGGGAGGGAGGGAAGGGAAGGAAGGAAGGAAATCAAGCAATGAGAGAGACATTGCCGACCTGGATCTAGAGGTTTACAAGTTGATTTCTTTTTTTTTTTTGAGAGAAGGAAAGAAAAAAAAATAAGTAAAGGAGAGGAAGAAAGAGGAAGAGAAAGAGGGAGAGTAAACGGAAATATTGCTTTATTCTGAAAAAAATTGGGTATTAATAATGGCCAGTCAATGTTTCATTTAAACTTATGAGTAGGTGTGATGTGGTATTGACAAGAATGTATATTTTGTGTATTTGAAGTGGAGAGCTCTATAAATATTTATTAAGTTTACTTGTTCCAGATCTGAGTTCAAGTCCTTGTTATCCTTATTAATTTTCTGTCTCATTGAGTCTAAGTCTTTAGGTATCTGGGTGTTAGGATCGTTAGCTCTTGTTGTTGCATTGATCCTTTTACCTTTGTTGCTTTAAAATTCTATTTTATCTGATACAAGATTTGCAACTCCTGCTTTTTATTTATTTATTATTTATTTTTGCTCTCCATTTGCTTGGTAAATCTTTCTCCATCCCTTTGTTTTGTGTCTTTGTGTATCCTTGCACGTGAAACAGGTCTGGATGTAACATGCCGTTGGGTTTTGGTTGTGTCTTTTGATTGGGGGATTTAGTTGATTTAGATTTAGGGTTACTGCCATTTCTGTAAATACAGAATTAACCATCTGATGTGTATTCTCTATATCCAGATGGAAAGTTTGTTGTAGGGTTTTAAGTACTTTCCACCAACTGGCAGCAGGTAGGAGTACTTTTCCCTCCTCAGTAGCTAACCATCCTGAAGGAAGAAGATTATGTCCCTGGGAAATTGCCCACTCTTCCTCTTCTGATGAGTATTGAGGTCTAGTTCCCTGGAGAAGGATCTCCCATATTAAAGGTCCTTCTATAAATTCTTGTCTAGCTGCCTTTTTTTTTTGCCTGTAGCTCAACTAGGTGATTGCCCTCTGCTGCCTTCTCATCTCCATTCTGGTGACCAGCAGTGTAGGGCTGCTACCCCTTTGGGTTCTTGGACAGCTTGTCATAAGTCTAAAATTTCCTTATGCTATTTAATGGGAGCTCCTGCTGAGGTTAGGAACTCTCTTTCCTTCCATATGGCAGCATGGGCCTGCAGAACCAGGTCAGAATATGTGGAATCTGTGTACATGTTTAATTCTCTTTCCTTTTCCTAAATTTAGAGCTCAAGTGAGGGCTACTAGTTCTGCCAGCTGGGCACCAGTTCCAGGAGGAAGGACATTACTTTCAAGCACTGTTTGATCACTGACTACTGCATATCCTGCCTTTCAAACTCCATTTTTCATAAATGAATTTCCATTAGTGTATAGGTTAAGATCAGGATTGGCTAGAGAAGTTTCTAAGAGATCCTCTTGAGCTGCATAGTTCTGGGCTAAAACCTGCTGACAGTCATGTTCTGTGTTTACTCCTTCCTCAGGAAGAAAAGTAGCTGGACTGAGGGCTGCACATGTGTGCAGCTGAAGTACAGGCCCTTTGAGCACTGAGGCCTGATATTTGCATAAGTGGTTGTCGAATAGCCATAAGCCTCCTTTAGAGGCCAGAATTCCAGCTACATTATGTGAAGTCCATACAGTTAGATCTTTCCCTTGAACTATTTTAACATCTTCTGAGACCAGTATAGCCACCGTGGCTATGACTTGCAAGCAGTGTGGCCAGCTTTTTGCTACTGCATCAATTTCCTTACTTAGTTATGCCACTGGTTGTGGTGTGGTCCCCCGAGTTTGGGTGAGAACACCCAGTGCTACTCCTGACTTTTTCGTAACGTATAGGGAGAAGTCGTTCTCTCTAGGAAGGCTTGGAGCTGGAGCCTGCAGTGGTGCCTGCTCAGGGTCTGAAAGGCTGCCTCAGCTATAGGGTGCCATTGTATTAGATGGGTGTTAGCTTTCTGGGTTTCCTTAATCAGAGTGTAGAGGGGTTTGGCTATTTCACCATATCTGGGAATCCACAATCGGCAGAAACCAGTTATTCCTAAGAATCCCTGCAACTGTTTTAAGGTCTTTGGATGAGGGAAGGCTCATATGGGTTGGAGATATTCTTTATCAATGGCCTGAGTGCCCTTAGACAAGACAAGCCATAGGGATTTTACCTCTTGCCTACAAAGTTGGGCTTTTGGTTGGGAAACCTTTTATCTGCAGGTGGCTAGAAAGTTTAGGAGGTCCTGGGGGGACTGCTGACACTGGGTTTCTGAGTTAGCAGTTAAAATCTATATATTGAAGAACCAGTGTACCTGGATGTGAAAAATGACTAAGGTCTTGAGCAAGAGCCTGGCTGAACAGGTGGGGGCTATCTCAAAAGCCCTGGGGTAACAGTGTCCAGGTGGGCTGAGAATTCTGGTCTGAAGGGTCTTCAAAGGTGAACAGACACTGGGAGTTAAGATGTAATGGAAGACAGAAAAAGGCATTCTTAAGGGCCAGGACTGTAAACCATTGTGCCTATTCTCGTATTTGAGAGAGCAAGGTGTGTGGGTTGGGTAAAGCTAAGTATAAAGGGATCACAACTTCATTAATAAGCCTGAGATCTTGCACCAGCCTTCATTGTCCATTAGGTTTTTGTACTCCTACAAAAGCCAATAGTTATTACTCCCAAGGACCAGTGAAAATTATACCTTGGTTATCAGCTTTTACCTTTAGCACACTTACATTTATATTTTGAAATGTAAAAACACCTTTAACTTATTAACCAATAGGCAGTAATTATTTAAAAATCAAAATATAGAAGGCTAAAAATGTGTATTTGTACATACACATCAAAAAACCTGTACATGTGTATATATGTATGCATATATAAAAAAATATATAAAATACTTTTCAGTTTTGTAGACACCAAGGGAAAACTTCTTTGTTCTCTTATGGTTCACTGAAAAATCAGTTCTCAAAAGACAGGAGAAAGGAATATATTTTTTTTTAATTTTAGGAGAGAAGCAATAACCTTTTTAAAATGTATATGGAGGAGAAACACAGGGTGATCACTCCAGATATCTCAATGTGTAACCAGGTCACAGGATGGGACAGGGCTTAGCTCCCTCCTCAATTTGATGTGCCTGAGGTTCCTGGCCTCTCTTTGCCCCAAGAATGGGGGAAGGGGCCCTGGTGGCGAGGTGAGCTTACCATTCAAGTAAATATCAAACCCAAAAAGTTTAGCAGAAAGCTTATTAGGGAGGGAAGGAGGGAGGGAGAGAAAGACAGAGAGAGAGAGAGAGAGAGAGAGAGAGAGAGAGATAGATAGAGAGAGAGAGAGAGCACTCCTACACTGCCATGGGAGGGGAATGCAAACGGAATATCCTCACAGGTAGGGAGGGAGATACAGCTCCCACTTGCCATGGGAGAGGATGTGGAGAAGGAATCAGCGCAGGTAAGGGGCAGATTTTAACTTTGAAGTTATTCCTGCCCCATTCATGTTCTTGTCCAATGAGAGGAGTTCTTTCAGACTTCTGCTAGAATGATTGATCTTTGACTCTGGTGCTGCATTGGCTATTCTGCCCACAACAGAGGCTCTTCCTCCCAGAGGTTTTCCTCGGATTTTTATTTTTTTTATTGCATTTTAGGTTTTGGGGTACATGTGCAGAACATGCAAGATTGTTGCATAGGTACACATGTGGCAATGTGATTTGCTGCCTTCCTCCCCTGCACCTATATCTGGCATTTCTCCCCATGCTATCTCTCCCCAACTCCCTACTCCCCACTGTCCCTCCCCTATTTCCCCTCAACAGATCCCAGCGTATAGTGCTCCCCTCCCTGTGTCCATGTGTTCTTATTGTTCAACATCCGCCTGTGATTGAGAACATGCGGTATTTGATTTTCTGTTCCTGTGTCAGTTTGCTGAGAATGATGGTTTCCAGGTTCATGCATGTCCCTACAAAGGACACGAACTCATCGTTTTTGATGGCTGCGTAATATTCCATGGTGTATATGTGCCACATTTTCCCTGTCCAGTCTATCATCAATGGTCATTTGAGTTGGTTCCAGGTCTTTGCTATTGTAAACTGTGCTGCAATGAACATTTGTGTGCATGTGCCCTTATAGTAGAATGATTTATAATCCTTTGGACATATACCCAGTAATGGGATTGCTGGGTCAAATGGAATTTCTATTTCTAGGTCCTTGAGGAATCGCCACACTGTCTTCCACAATGGTTGAACTAATTTACACCCTCACCAGCAGTGTAAAATGTTCCTATTTTTTTCCACATCCTCTCTAGCATCTGTTGTCTCCAGATTTTTTAATGATTGCCATTCTAACTGGCATGAGATGGCATCTCAATGTAGTTTTTATTGCATTTCTCTAATGACCAGTGATGATGAGCATTTTATCATATGTTTGTTGGCCTCGTGGATGTTTTCTTTTGTAAAGTGTCTGTTCATATCCTTCACCCATTTTTGAATGGGCTTGTTTGTTTTTTTCCTGTAAATCTGTTTGAGTTCTTTGTAAATTCTGGATATCAGCCCTTTGTCAGATGGGTAAACTGCAAATTGTTTTTCCCTTTCTGTTGGTTGCCGATTCACTCTAGTGACTGTTTCTTTTGCAGTGCAGAAGCTGTGGAGTTTGATTAGGTCCCATTTGTCTATTTTGGCTTTTGTTGTCAATGCTTTTGGTGTTTTGGTCATGAAGTTGTTGCCTATGCCTATGTCCTGAATAGTTTTGCCTAGATTTTCTTCTAGGGTTTTTATGGTGCCAGGTCTTATGTTTAAGTCTTTAATCCATCTGGAGTTAATTTTAGTGTAAGGTGTCAGGAAGGGGTTCAGTTTCTGCTTTCTGCACATGGTTAGCCAGTTTTCCCAACACCATTTATTAAACAGGGAATCCTTTCCCCATTGCTTGTTTTTGTCTGGTTTGTCAAAGATCGGATGGTTGTAGATATGTTGTGTTGCCTCCAATGCCTCTGTTCTGTTCCATTGGTCTATATCTCTGTTTTGATACCAGTATCACGCTGCTTTGATTACTTGTAGCCTTGTAGTATATTTTGAAGTCTGGTAGTGTGATGCCTCCTGCTTTGTTCTTTTTCCTTACAATTGACTTGGCTATGCGGGCTCTCCTTTGGTTCCATATGAAGTTTACAGTGGTTTTTTCCAGTTCTGTGAAGAAGGTCATTGGTAGCTTGATAGGGATAGTGTTGAATCTGTAAATTACATTGGGTAATATGGCCATTTTCATAATATTGATTTTTCCTACCCAAGAACATGGAATGTTTCTCCATCTGTTTGTGTCCTCTCTTATTCCCTTGAGCAGTGGTTTGTACTTCTCCTTGAAGAGGTCCTTTACGTTCCTTGTTCGTTGTATTCCTAGATATTTTATTCTCTTTGTAGCAATTGTGAATGGCAGTTGGTTCTTGATTTGGCTCTCTTTAAGTCTGTTATTGGTGTATTGGAATGCTTGTGATTTTTGCACATTGATATTGTATCCTGAGACTTTGCTGATGTTGCTTATCAGTTTCATGAGATTTTGGGCCAAGACTATGGGGTCTTCTAGATATACAATCATGTCATTGTCTCCAGGGGTTTTTAAACAAAGGAGCACACCTAGAATTTTAACTGACCCATGGGCAAGAAAGTTAGACAAAGAACTCTAAAAAATCAAACATCACATGTTCTCACTCATAGGTGGGTGTTGAATAATGAGAACACATGGACACAGGGAGGGGAGCATCACACACTGGAGTCTGTGGGGAGGGGGTTACTGGGGAGGGACAGTGTGGGGTAGGAAGTTGGGAAGAGATAACATGGGGAGAAATGCCAGATATAGGTGATGAGGATGGAGGCAGCAAACACATTGACATGTATGTACCTATGCAACAGTCCTGCATGTTCTTCACATGTACCCCAGAACCTAAAATGCAGTTATGTATTTTCTATATGAAGAACTCTATGTTTCCACATGGGGAGGTGTATAGAGATGTGAAGCTGGGAAGCTCTTGCCTTTGAAACCACACTTCTTGTGGACTTGGTTTTCCTTCACAAGGTCCCTCATTACTGTGCCCTGAATCTCTTTAGGAGCTTTACGAAAACCTTAGCAATTTACACTGGCCCACTGAGTCTGTATATCTGGTTGAAGTCCATTCCTTCTAGATCATGGTGTGGAGATTCTTGATACATGTCTGTTGTGTTTTGGAATAAAGACAGGAATGAACTTTTAATTGTGTATGTGTACATATTTGTGTGCAAGTGAAAGACAGTCAATATAGGGTGAAGTCCATTCTTTCTAAATCATGGTGTAGAGATTTTTGATACGTGTCTGTTGTGTTTTGGAATCAATAAAAGACTAACCTTTTAAGTGTGTATGTGTGCATATTTATGTCTGTGTGTGTGCATGTTTGTGTCTGTGTGTGTGTGTGCGTGTGTGTGAAAGAGAGTAGGTATAAGGGCCGGACCTTAGTTGTTAATTGTTGAATACCTAGGAAAGATAAAAGCAAAAATTAGGTAAGGGTTAATTTTTCAGAATTTCTCAAAAATAGCATTTCATCAAAATTTTATAGCTTCCTCACAGAGATTCAGAGGTTTTGTCACTAGCCTTAGGTTGTAAATAAATCAAGGTCAAAAATACTCTTACGAGTGTCAGTTTTAGGTCTACCTTCTTTTAAATCTAATCTCAGTTCCTCAAAAGAATCATTAGAAAATCCAACCCTGAGTTCCCCAAGGAACATCTTCCCCAAGGTTAACATCTCTCCATTTAAAATTATGGTATTAATCACAACAAAGGAATGCGTATTTAATAATGTTCATATACACTTTAGATTGTCCCAAGCAAATTAATGACTAATTCTGAGAGTCAGGTGGTGGGCCCTGGAAGAGATTTTTGAGGCCTTTTGTCAGACTTCAAAGCAAATTTCAACTCAGCAGGCTCCAGTCCAGCAAGCCAGAACAGCCTGGGGGCAACGTTCCCTATGACCTAGCAGAAGGTTCGAAATTTGCATTCACATTGTGTGTATTTGTTTATAGCTGGAGAACTTTGTTTCTTAAGTCATTCACTAGCATTCCCATGAAAGTTTTATAATAGAAGATGAAAGTGAATTTGAGGGAAACAAAAGGAGAAAACCAATGCCTATGTCCCTGAACAGTAGACTTTTTGACTAGTTTCCCAGATTCTAAGAGCAGCACTTTCACATCATTGTGTATTTAGAGGTCCCCATTTCTACTGGTTTTAGGCTAACTTTTGTCACATTTTGGTATCTTTTTTCCAGGGCCTTTTCTGGGACTAAATGCTAAGTAGCTGCCGGTCTTGTTTCCACCCTTGCTGAGTCAGCTCAGCTCTGTCAGGGCCGTCTCCCTTTGATTGGCAGTCACAGGAGATGTAAGTGAGGGGCAGAGAAGGGGATGTTTCAGGTCAATGCTGTCAGAGACTATAAAGGCTGGCATGGTGACGATTTATTATTTCTGATGACTAATTATAGGGAGGTTTGTGTTTCACGGGTATTTTGATGGGTGTCTTTTGCAGAGCTATCGCCTTACGAAATAATTCAATACGTCAACCCTTTGTCAACACTTAAAAGATATTACCTTTCTCTGTGGGTTAAGGAAGATAAGGAAGCAGAAAATATTTATATGGTCAATTTCATGACTGTCTAGAAGGAAACTAAGAGGGTTTAGGAGGGAGATGACTGATCTCAAGATTTGAAGGATTAAGACCAGGCAGAGAGAGGAGTTTATTAGGACTTAGGAGATGTGTATTTGGAACAAGTCCGTAGAAAGCAAAGATCTTAAGAATGCAATGTGACTGTTTTATCCTGATTGAGTTCAACACCACAGAATATTATATGCCCGGAATTGAACATTGTTTCCAAGATTCATAAGTCAAAGTTATCTCTTTGAACACTAGATAGCTTTTTTTTTTTTAAAGGCAGCAGAAGGGAACAGTTGTATCATGCCTGTTTGCAGAGAGTTGTTATTCTGCTAACCAACCCAAATGTTGTATAAAATGTGTATGAAGAAAATAGCTTTGAATGTAGCATAACATTTATCTAATTTGATTATCAATTTTTAAAAATGGAAGATTATACTAATTTTTTGCTGTACCAACAAACAACTTCATAATCTCAGTGGCTTATAACAACAAAGATTTATTTCTCACTCATGTTTTACGAGAACCACTGGCCAGCTATGACACTGCTGAGTTCAGCTGGGTTTCACTGGCCATAGCTGGCCTTGACTCTAGGTGACTTTTATTACAGGTCTCAGGGGTGCAAGAACAGCCCTAATCTGAGTCATGATCTTTTTCACAGCTTGGTCTTTTTTTAGAAGGCAGAAGCTCAGGGGCAGAGCCAAACCACAAAAGTACATTTAACATTTCTGCTCAAAAATTGTATAAGTCCTATCTGCTCCTGTGCCATTGGCCAAAGTCAAATGACCAAGGCCAAAGTGTGTAGGGATCATATTCTGGTGATAGGGAAGTATGACAAAGCCTGGGTTGGGGCAAATGATTGTGAACAAATAATACCACCTACCATAATAACCAAAAACATTAAAATGAAAAGAAGTAAATTTTACAAATAAAACTAGAAACAGAAATACAAAGGCAATAACCTATGTGGGATAGCTATAAGTGAGGTATATATCTAATTTTATAAATTCTGAGAAAGGCTCCCTAGGCAGTCCTGGATTGATTGAGAAACTTTCAAGGAAGGATGTGGCAGCACTCAACATAATACTTTTTATCTGACACCTGCCAGAATTTGTAGTAAAGAATTTGCAGAAAGAAATAATAATCATTTACTGATCACTTATTAAAATCAAAGCTTTTGCTAGTTAAGGAACCTCATGCCTGTCTGTGGATGCTTTTTCTACATGGAACTCAACTGAGAACACCTTAGCTAGAGGAGGCTCACCTACTTCCTAAGCCTAGCAATTAGCTTTCTTTTTCTTTGGCTGAAGTTGTTTTTTTTTTATTAGACAGAAAATTTCTTGCTAATGCAATTTCTCAGCATTTAACTAAACTAACTCTGCTGCTAGTAATAGATTGTACCAGTGTGAGACTACTGCTTAAAAAAATCAAAACAAAAACTCTTGTCTTTTAAATTGGACTTATCCACCTGTAAGTTATAAGTGGCTGAATCTATCTAGTTTGCTATTATATCCCAATGTACCAAGGAGAATTCTTAACATACAGAGTTGCTTAATAAATTTTTATGGAACCATGCTGAATACTCTAAAAAGACATATGTGTAGAATGAAATAAAAATTTAGAAGTCAGGTATCTAATATCCAAAATCTACAACTAAAAGTAGTCAGAACTAGAAGAATGGATGTGCCTTCTCCATAGAAAGAAAGAGAAACTAAGAATGAATCTTGAGAAATTCTATTTGGAATTGTGGATTTACTAAGGTTGAGGTGCCCATGGGAAAATCCTGGTGAGTATTACATCAAGTTAGCCTCTCCCATTTTCCCACAACCAAACTATCAAGGTGTTTTAGCCAATCGTCAGCAAATGGAAATATTTTCTTTATAATCTTAGTCTAGTCAAAGACACAATGCTCATACTGCCCTCTCTTTTAGTGGCCAAATAATCAGTTTAATTAAAAATTATGTAAACAAAGTCACTATTCTCAGGCTATATGCAGTTCCTCCCTCATTTTCCCTTCTATAAATCATGTTTATGTCTTTTAAAAATCTTGACTCAGTCTACCAGCTGATTCTCTGGGATATGAGTAAATTATTTGCAAAGAAATTGCCTGAGCAGCCTGCAGAATCACTCGATTAATATATCTCACCCATTCTTGGGTAATCTGAGAAGGGTGAGCAGTGATTACTTCTGAGACTGAACACGAGGTGATGGGGAGACAGTAGTGATAGGAGAAGAAGCTGCAAAGCTAGGCCTCCCCAGATAGTCAAAATCTTTGTATGTTAGATTAGGAAATGTAAAATCGATGCTATAACTTGTGTGGAAAAGCAGAAGCATTTTTAAAAAGCAGAATTATGATTATGTTAAATAGTTAAATACAGTGAGTTCCAAGTTTCTCTTCAAAGAATCAATATGCTGATATGTTCAGTTTCTATGTTCTTTGTTCTTCATTCTAAAGTTTAACTTCTTTGTTCTTTCCATCTTCTTGCCTCTAGTTTAAGTAAACAACCTTCCTACCAGCTCTAATCAGTATTTCATATCAGTACCCCTGGTCACCTGTTCCATGCTGAGTCACCTCTGATCACCTGCTCTGACCTAAGTCACCTTTAGTCACCTGTTCCATAACCGTTTTTCCTGCCAAAACTGCTCACCCTGCCACTCCAGCTCACACCCCTGCTTTCTTTAAAATAGCCAATTGTAATCAGCTTAGACTAGTGGTCCAACCCTAGCCAACAGGGAATGTCACACCAGTAGGGGCTACTAAAGTCAGGGATAAGAACCTGTTCCCTTCCCTTGTTCAGGTATGCTCTCGCCATTGCTCCATCTGTGAGACGTACCCTTCTATAGAAGTAAATATTGTCTTGCTGAGAAAATTTATATTTGAGTTCTATTTCTTTTATGGCACCAAAAATTTGCTTCTAACAATTAGAACTGTATAAAAATTCATTAACTAATGGATTAATTCGGGGTCTATTTACTGTGTACCCACATGCTGCCAATACGTGTGCTGTGCCATGATGATATACAATGGAGTGTCAAACATGCATGATGTCTGTTTTACAGAGGCTAAAGCTGATGTGGGAATAGGCAAAATCACACACCTAAGTCATGAAATATCTAGCTATGAACTGCGTTAAGTCTTATGAAGGAAAAATAATGGATGTTTGAATGATAGGTTAGAAGGAATGAAGTGAGGTCAGGAAGATGACACCTGAAAATGTTTTTTACCTAAAGATATAGAAATGCCAAGTCAACAGTTCTAAAAATAAGGAAGTTTATTATCTCACACAAATAATTTCAGAAGAGAGATTCCACTGCTGTTAATTCAGCAGCTTGTTTTAGATGTGATTGAGGACCCAGATTATTTCCATTTCTTTCTTGTATCTCCTCAGTATGTAGTCATTTGACCTGAGGCTTGTCTCCTCATGGATATAAGATGCCTATAAAAGTTCTAAGTATCTTGTCTTCACACAACACCTAGAGAACAGAAGAATGTCCCATTCTCTATCTCTTTTTAAGAGGGAAAGGTTCTCCGGAAGTTCTCTGGCGGGCTTTTTCTCATGTCTAACTTAGTCAAAATTCTGTCAAATGTCCATTCCTGTATGAGTCATTGGTGAGTGATAAGGAAACACCCTGCCTGGCATATGCACTGTCTGATAAAGTAGTCATTAGTCACATATGACTATTTAAATTTAAATTAAATAGAATTATATACAATTAAAAATTCTGTGCATCGTTTGCTCTTCTCACAATTCACATGCTTAATAGTCACACATAGTAGCTACCATATTAAACACAGCAAATTATAAATCATTGCAATCATTAGAGCAGGTCCCATTGTACAGTGCTGGTTTGGATAAGTCAAGACTCGCACTCTAGGGCCTAGAAGAGACTCAGCCTTTCTTGAAGCATATGACCTTCTCCCGGAATAAAATCATAGTTCAGTTAGAAGAATAAATGGAATGAGTATTAGGTGGGAAACCCACGGTGCTGTAGATGTGATAAGAGAGAACTTGTGAGTTTGCTTGAGGGGATAGAAGCAATTGGTATTGGGGACTGACTGCATGAGCTGAGAATAGGAATGTATAAGGCTTGGGTAACATGATAAATGTTTGTCCCATTGACTGAGAAAAAAATGTAGAGAAGAAGAAGTTTGGGGGAAAATGATAATAGATTTGTTTTGGTTACACTGAGTTCAAGATATCTGTGATAAAGGAAGGTGGAAATTTCTAGTATGCCCTTGGTAATCCAGAAAAGTAGCCACGTAGGCTTCAGCAGTGAAGGTATTTGAAGGTAGTTGCAGCAAGAGTTTCTTCTGCTTTCTCTACTGGAACCTGGGGCAGCACAAGATGCAGCTCTAAGACGGTTTGGCTTAAGATAAAATCATCTTCCTAATACTAAATTTAAAATAAGGAGAGGTAAGTTGAATGGTAACAGAGCCTTCCTTTTAACATGAACTAGTATTAAATGTTGGGTAAATCAGCAATAGTGTTTACCATTGAAGTACAACATTTGTTGTCTACTGGTAACAGAAGAGTTTGCCTTGGCAAATACAAGTATCACTAACTGCAGTAGCTAATAAACATTTGACTACATTAACTGTGTATCGAATATGATTTGTGTTAATGTATACTTTCTTTTAAGCTAATATTGTGCCATCTTCACAGTTTGTCATTTGCTAGAATGATTTCACTCAGAATATTAAAAGGAATGGTGATACATTTAATTAAGGGGGTGGCAGGCCAGTGATATCTGATTCACCTTCCCCCAGTTTGCCACTGAAATGGTCATAGGAGGCAGAAATGAGGTGTAGTGTTTGAAAACGTTGGGAATAGTGAATCTTCAGTCGCAAAAAGAGTGCAACAAGTTTTGCTCTCTGAAGGCAGGATAAAAGGGAAAAGAGAGAGAAAGAGTAGGTTTCTGTCGACTTCCAACAGGCATCCTGCCACAAAGATGAACAGAGAAGGCCAAGTCGAAAGAGCAAGATGGCCTCGTCCTTTCCCACAGTTCCTCACTGCTCCCTCCATATAGTATATGAGATATGCTTTCCGCAAAAAAAAAAAGGCATATTTTATTGCCTGTTTTTTGTTTAAAAATTTTCAAATCATTTGCTGCTATCTGGTACACAATCCCCATGCATATACACACAGTAGATATGCATACACAGATATACATATATCTACCAATGTTACATATGCATATTCATATTTATATTCATGCATACATAAATTGATAATTTGTTTATTATATATCTCATGAACATATAAGCTTCATGAAAGCAAGAACCTTGTTTATATTGCAAAGTAAAAGAAGACTAACAATTGACTGAAATGCAGAAAGCCCTTAAAATTTATCTTCAATTTGTGGGTTTTTTTTCTCAGCTTCTCTGGTAATTTGCATAAGAAAAGATGTATTATTTTCTGATCATTTCTGCGAATGCCTGATGTGACTTTAATGTATCACTTACAATGGAAAGACCCACGATTTTAATGGATGATGCAACTACAGGTTGTGTGAAAAGCTGACAAAAGCTCTTAATTAACACTCCACTCTAAGAAAATCTATCTTGGTGGGCAAACTGCTATCTGAAAACTCAGAATGCTTGCCTTAGTCCCATTTCTGTTGCTATAAAAGAATACCTAAGGCTGAGTAATCTATAAAGAAAACAGGTTTCTTTGGCTCACAGTTTTGAAGGCTGTACAAGAAGCATGGCACCAACATCTGCTTCTCATGAGGAGCTCAGGCTACTTTCACTAATGGCAGAAGGTAAAGGGGAGCCAGTGTGTAGAGATCACATGGCCAGAGAAGAAGTGAAAGTAAGTGAGTGAGAGAGAGAGAGAGTAAGAGAGAAAGAAAGAGAGAAAGAGAGCAATGAGAGGTGCCAGATTCTTTTTAACAGCCAGTTCTTGGGGGAACTCCTGTGAGAAGCAATAGAGTGGGAACTGACTCATTACAGACTGAGAACTCACTCATTACCACAAGGATAGCACCAACCCATTCATGACCCAAACACCTCCCGTTATGCCTCACCTCCAACAGTGGGGATCAGATTTCAATATGAGACTTAATGGGACCAAACAATCCATCTCCAAATCATGGCAACATTATACTATAAAGTGATTTTGTGATGATTGCTGGGAGGTTTTAGGAAGTGGTAGGCTCCCTTTTGCTTCTTAACACAAGGCAATTACTTATCTTTCTAGAAGTAAATTTTTTATTAAAAAAAAATTGAACCTCTGGGACACATTTAAAGCAGTCTCTAGAGGAAAGTATATAGCAATAAGTGCCCATATGAGGAGAATGGAGAGATCCAAAATTGACACCCTATCGTCAAAATTGAAAGAGCTAGAGGAGCAAGATCAAAAAAACTCAAAACCCAGCAGAAGACAAGAAATTACTAAGATCAGAGCTGAGCTGAAGGAGATTGAGACACGAAAAACCCTTCAAAAAATCAATAAATCCAAGAGCTGGTTTTTTGAAAAGATCAACAAAATAGACAGACCACTAGCCAGATTGATTAAAAATAAAAGAGAGAACAACCAAATAGATGCAATAAAAAATGATAAAGGGGAAATCACCACAGATTCCACAGAAATTCAAACCATCATCAGAGAATATTACAAACAACTCTATGCACATAAACTAGTAAACCTGGAAGAAATGGATAAATTCCTGGACTCCTGTGTCCTCCCAAGCCTAAACCAGGAGGAAGCTGAAACTATGAATAGACCAATAACAAGGTCTGAAGTTGAGGCAGCAATTAAGAGCCTACCTCACAAAAAAAGCCCAGGTCCAGATGGGTTCACAGCCGAATTCTACCAGACACACAAGGAGGAGCTGGTACCATTCCTTCTAAAACTATTTCAAACAATTCAGAAAGAGGGAATCCTTCCCAAATCATTTTATGAGACCAACATCATCCTGATACCAAAACCCGGCAGAGACCCAACGAGAAAAGAAAACTTCAGGCCAATATCCATGATGAACATAGATGCAAAAATCTTCAATAAAATATTGGCAAGCCGATTGCAACAGCAAATCAAAAAACTTATTCATCATGATCAAGTAGGATTCATCCCAGGGATGCAAGGCTGGTTCAACATACGCAAGTCTATCAACGTAATTCACCACATAAACAGAACCAAAAACAAAAACCACATGATTATCTCAATTGACGCAGAGAAGGCATTTGACAAAATTCAACAGCCCTTTATGCTAAAAACCCTCAATAAACTCGGTATCGATGGAACGTATCTCAAAGTAATAAAAGCTATTTATGACAAACCAACAGCCAATATCATACTGAATGGGCAAAAACTGGAAGCATTCCCTTTGAAATCTGGTACTAGACAAGGATGCCCTCTCTCACCACTCCTATTCAATATAGTACTGGAAGTTCTAGCCAGAGCAATCAGGCAAGAAAAAGAAATAAAGGGTATTCAAATAGGAAAGGTGGAAGCCAAATTGTCTCTATTTGCAGACGACATGATAGTATACCTAGAAGACCCCATCGCCTCAGCCCAAAAACTCCTGAAACTGATAAACAACTTCAGCAAAGTCTCAGGATATAAAATCAATGTGCAAAAATCACAAGCATTCGTCTACACCAATACCAGACTTAAAGAAAGCCAAATCAAGAGCGAACTGCCATTCGCAATTGCTACAAAAAGAATAAAATACCTTGGAATACAACTCACAAGGAACGTAAGGGACCTCTTCAAGGAGAACTACAAACCACTGCTCAACAAAATCAGAGAGGACACAAACAGATGGAGAAACATTCCATGTTCATGGTTAGGAAGAATTAATATCGTGAAAATGGCTATACTGCCCAAAGTAATTTACAGAATCAACGCTATCCCCATCAAGCTACAATTGACTTTCTTCACAGAACTGGAAAAAACCACCATGAACTTCATATGGAACCAAAAGAGAGCCCGCATAGCCAAGTCAATTCTAAGCAAAAAGAACACAGCGGGGGGCATCACACTACCGGATTTCAAACTATACTACAAGGCTACAGTAATGAAAACAGCATGGTACTGGTACCAAAACAGAGATATAGACCAATGGAACAAAACAGAGGCACCGGAGGCAACACAACATACATACAACTATACAATCTTTGATAAACCTGACAAAAACAAGCAATGGGGCAAGGATTCCATGTTTAACAAATGGTGTTGGGTAAACTGGCTAGTCATGTGCAGAAAGCAGAAACTGGACTCCTTCCTGACACCTTACACTAAAATTAACTCCAGATGGATTAAAGACTTAAACATAAGACCTGGCATCATAAAAACCCTAGAAGGAAATCTAGGCAAAACTATCCAGGACATAGGAATAGGCAAGGACTTCATGAACAAAACACCAAGAGCATTGGCAACAAAAGCCAAAATAGACAAATGGGACCTAATGAAACTCCACAGCTTCTGCATGGCAAAAGAAACAGTCACTAGAGTGGATCGGCAACCAACAGAATGGGAAAAAATTTTCGCAGTCTACCCATCTGACAAAGGGCTGATATCCAGAATTTACAAACAACTCAAGCAGATTTACAGGAAAAAAACAAACAAGCCCATTCAAAAGTGGGCAAAGGATATGAACAGATACTTTACGAAAGAAGACATATATGAGGCCAACAATCATATGAAAAAATGCTCATCGTCACTGGTCATCAGAGAGATGCAAATCAAAACCACATTGAGATACCATCTCACGCCAGTTAGAATGGCCATCATTAAAAAATCTGGAGACAACAGATGCTGGAGAGGATGTGGAGAAAAAGGAACACTTTTACACTGTTGGTGGGAGTGTAAATTAGTTCAACCATTGTGGAAGACAGTATGGCAATTCCTCAAGGCCTTAGAAATAGAAATTCCATTTGACCCAGCAATCCCATTACTGGGTATATATCCAAAAGACTATAAATCGTTCTACTATAAGGACACATGTACACGAATGTTCATTGCAGCACTGTTTACAATAGCAAAGACCTGGAATCAACCCAAATGCCCATTGATAATAGACTGGATTGGAAAAATGTGGCACATATACACCATGGAATATTATGCAGCAATCAGAACTGATGAGTTCGTGTCGTTTGTAGGGACATGGATGAATCTGGAAAACGTCATCCTCAGCAAACTGACACAAGAACAGAAAATGAAACACCGCATATTCTCACTCATAGGTGGGTGATGAAAAATGAGAACACATGGACACAGAAAGGGGAGTACTAAACACTGGGGTCTATTGGGGGGAAAAGGGGAGGGCCAGTGGGAGGGGGAGGTGGGGAGGGATAGCCTGGGGAGAAATGCCAAATGTGGGTGAAGGGGAGAAGAAAAGCAAAGCACACTGCCATGTGTGTACCTACGCAACTGTCTTGCATGCTCTGCTCATGTACCCCAAAACCTATAATCCAATAAAAAATTAAAAAAAAAATTATTTCTGTAGCTATGGAAGGTAGCGTGGCTCTGACCAAAAAAAAGAAAAAAGTTGCATTAGCCTTTTTATCCAGGTAATGAGTTTTTGATACAAAAACTCATGCAAGAGATGAGCTAATACAATTTGGTTATGGAAACTGCACTAAAGAAATGAACTTGTTTTACAGTCTTTTAATGCAAGTGAGAAATCCCTGGAAAACAGGACAGGAGGAAAACTGTGTATGTTTGCATGTGAACTCCAAGTAGTTATAGAAAGGTAAACAAACAATTGTGAATGGGGTGAAAAGAACTTAAGTAAAAAACTAATGCAGACTTTGATGGCCATTACCAAAAATTCAAACCAAACCAAACATGTCCCCAGAGTTATCAAATTGTTAATAATAGTTACACACGCATATCCCCTTGAGAATTGAGTAGATTGACAGCTTAGAACATGAAATATTTTTCTTCATTTCAATTAAGTGTGGTTTATTATTGTCTTTTTTTGGCTTTTTTTTTATATCTGTTCATTTTTCTAGGTGACTTGAATCAAGGAAATGATATGAAATTTAAAGCACGTGTTTCAAATGAGGCAAATACTTGTTAATTTATTGACCAAATAATTTTAGACAAGTGTGTTTATGTGTATATGAAAGCATGTGTATTTAAGGTAAAACTGAAGATTAGTATCTTTCATAAGTGCATTCAAAAAGATCTTTATGATATTTCAATAACACTATTATAAAAAGAAAGATCTTTATGAGTATGAGGACTTTGTGTGGCCAATTGTGCAGAAGCTGTGAACTGATTTTGGTGCCTTCACAAACATTCTATGAGGATGACATTTCAGAGAAGAGATTAGGTTGGATATTTGCTGTACAAAATGTTTGAACCTGGTTTTAGTACACTAAGATCAATATTATTTATAAGTAGTTCACTACCCACATAGGAAAAGCATCTGTATCTATATGAAAGGTATTAGTTTTCTACTTTGAGATATAATTTTGAATTATATTTGGAAAATATAGAATGGGATGTATTCTAGAATTTAAAAAACTGAAACTTTAATAATCAGAACAAAATTTTGAAAATTAACTATATATAACTATATAACTTATATAACCTTATGTAAGGCACAGAATCAGTCACACAAATCAATCTAATAGAATTTAAAAAGAAATCCAATTTTTATCAGACAACAGGAAAAAAAAAATAGGACCTAATCAATTCCTCACTTGCTCACCTGTGCTATGATGAGATTTCAGTATATACAGTTCAGTGGCCACCTTGTTTATAGGAAAGAGTTGGCAGTGTATATAAAACGCTGAAAATTTTCTACAACAGAGTGCTAGTGAAAAAACAACATTTTTTTCTCATAGAAATAAAGGAATAATGGTTATGATTCTCCTTGCCCCAATAAAGTTGATCACAGAAAAATTAGAATAAACATTTTCAATAAAAGATAATTTGTAGAGGCCTTTTCAGAAGAGGCAATACTTCCCCCCCCCAGGAAAGCTATATCTTTTTAAAAAATGACCCTAGTTTTCTGTATATTTTTAAATAAATACTTTCTTAAGTTTCACAGCACTTTTATATATTTTATATTTGGCTGATTGTATGTGTTTGAGGGTAGTGTATGTCTGTGTTCTTTCGTATCTGAAATTTTTGTGTATTGTATCTAAGTGAGGATCTGACCGTAGATCTCTCAAAATAAAATTTCCCAGTGAAAACCTCAGCTTCCCTCCGTCCCTGTCTTTACAGTCTTTGTTAGCCTCCAAGTCCTCCTCTACTTTCACTGATCCATGAGCAAATACAAAGTCACAGCGACTGCTTTTTATAACATATGTCTGTGAAGGTCTTTCCCTGCACATGTCAAGACAACGCTCTCGAGCATATGTGAGTTATTTATCATCAAACAGATTTCATAGTAACAGGTGCATCTATGGGACCCAAATATATAAAAAAGACTAATTTTCTTTCTTCTCCTAAAAGACAGTGAATAAAAGTGATAAGATAATGGCTGGAATCCTAGACAACTAAAAGCTTCCAGCAGATGTAGCTCTTGAAGCTTTTACTCAGCACTGGAAAAGCATTATGCAATCACTGCAGGCAAACGGGTCAGATGACTAAAAGATTAATAATCTCATGCTCCTGTTTTAGAACAATGGAACATATAGACCCAAAGAGGAGCTCTCATCCAAACTCCTCATTAACTGATGCCAAAAAAAAAAAAAGAGAAAATAGATGGTTTGCCTAAACTCAGAAGCTGTTTTTACAGAAACCAGATATTACTGCAACAACCTCAGGATTCCCTGATCCCAACACTTTTTACCTTTTTGTTAAAAATCAGCCAAAATATCTCATCTTTTGATCTCTTAACTGAGGAGTTTCTTGTAATATAGCTTTCTCTACCCTCTGTTCATATTTATTACTCTCCTATTTCTTACTCCTAATTTGTGAAATGCTCTTTGAGTCTGTGTGAAAAAAATATTAAGTACACTACAAGGAGTGATTTGAAAGGAATATTATCAGGCAAGAATCTCTGTGCTAATGCATGTCACACCTGCAGTGTAGTAGTATTTTCTCCTGGAAGCATCCATATGATCACTTGACACAGAATTAAAAATCAGCAGCTCCAAGAGAAGGACTGTGCAGCCCCACCAGGCCCTCGTCACTGGTGGCTGAGCTCAAGAGCACTCATTTAGAGGGAGTGCGAAAATCAGCTCTGAACCTGGCCACTCTGCTGTGTTGTGTCACTTGCTCAGACCGTGCATGACAAATCCTCAAATGCGTTTGGTGACATTTAGAGAGCACTGTGGACTCTGCCAATATGCCAAGCAATCAGAGTGTGCATGACAAATTATGAAACACATACTGTGAAAATTATGGACTCTGTCACGGTGCCAATCTGCTGCTGAAAACCTACTGCTGCTAGAAGTAATGTTGGCACAAATTTGTTGCTAAATTCAGTCGTATTTCTAATTCAGTAATGGATTGATTCTAATGGTGAGTTGCTGTACCTGTTTAGGTTTCAAACAAGTACTGTGGGGACTAATGACTTCACCTGCTATTATAAGTAATCAGAGGAGTCGAATCCTCTACCACTTCTTTCTGTCGATGGCTCTTCTTTACTCTTGTATCATACAGGATTTATGTATAGGTCTCTAAATCTTGATCTCCTCAAAGATTTTTTTGGATGCATGCCAGTAGTAAGAGCTGTTTCAATATGCAGTAAAACACTGAGGGTACTACATTCCCTCTGCATCTTAACACAGACTACACAACACCCTCAGATACTTGCCTGCAGGATAGGAGCAGCAGGAGATCGTGAACTGGAGGCAGCCATAACTAGCTCTGCCAGAGAAGTGGACAGTGTCAAATCTGGACCCAGTTAGCACTTGACACTCATTCATTAAATAAAAGGCACTGGGGAGAACTACCTCTCAAACCCAAAAACACAAAATAACAGCAACACGATTCTAGCCATCCAGTGAAAACAATAAGAATATAGAAGCTAAATATTCAAAAAACTATGTTCAAGGACACAACGCCACAGGCTGGTAGAGATCAGAGTGAACCTAATAAAAGTCTTTAAAATGTGTGCTCTCTGGAGATCATCTTTTACTGATTTACATGGAAATAATGTGGTAATACTATGGAACAAATTTAAGTGTGAAATAACTAGTGTGATACATTTACATTTACAAATATGTCTCTTGGAGAGACCTATACAATATTTTTTCTGTGTGTATCATTTTAAGTTTGTAATTGCAGATTTAATTTTATTTTCTTATCTGTGCTTGGATTAGTCTGCATTTTACTGATAATAAACATCGAATTTTGTGCAGTGATATCATGATACTTTTTTCTTTAGATATAGTTTTATAATTTTCTCTAGGAACAGACTTCAAATCATGTTCAGCATTAGATGGCTTAATATAATAATCATGAAATTTATCTTATCACCACAAAAAAGTGAATAGTGATCCTCAAGCAAGCCTGTTTATAACAGATTTGTTGCAGTATGATGTATGCCTCTTGTCTGGTTTTTAAAATTTGCTTGCACCTAGGTGATCAATTGCATTTAACTGTTGGTTTTGCTTGTGAAATCTACTTATAATTTAGAATTATATTATTTTTGTATGGATTATGTTTAAAAATCAGCATCAGAATTCTGAGTTTTTCTCTATTGAATTACATTTTGTGTGTGTGTGTGTATGTGTGTGTGTGTGTGTTTTTAATAGAAATCATGAAGTCCTCAAAGGCGTGTTAATTTTTTTGCTAATTTTAGTACCAAAGTATAATGTGAAAGCCTTAGTCTAGAAGAGATTTGGCAAAACCAGATCTGGATCTGGCACTACAACTATATGGATAGGGCTCATTTTCAATAATGTGAAAGGAAACTACAAAAAAGAGGAATGGAAGGAGAAGGCTTTCCAGGACTTTCCCTGCGTGGTGCATGCTGAGGCCATGACTTTTAGCTTCTGTCAGTACCAGACATTTTAAGATTGAAGCCAACATATGCCTTCTGACTCGGTGCTCCTTTCCTTAGATGAAAAGAGAAGTTGACAAGGCAAGTACCACCTAGGTTCTCTGAAACTTCAAGGAGCCTGTCTAAACTGTCAAGACAAATGATTGGCAGTTAACAACTTTTCTTTTATGTGATATGGAAGAAGAATCCAAAAAACTGAAGAAAACTGGAGCAAGGATTTTGCAATAAGCACAAATCTTACATCTAAAAAATTGTGATGGAAATAGCGAAATGGTTGTATTTAGTAATCTGCATATTAATTCTCCTAAATATGAGTTTTTTTTTTTTTTTTTTTTTTGCCAAAAAGACAGTCTAGGAGGCTGACCAGTGCCAAATGAAAAAATGGCAGCATTCCCTCCATCTATGTCTCTGATTATAAAACAGCAGGAGAGATCATTAGGGTACCATACACGTTCTACTTTGGGGCATATGTCAGGTTCAATACTGTGAACAGCTTTAAGTTTTGCCAAGGATGCCAAGTACTTCTTCCTGTGACTTCTCCAACAATGAGGTGCTAGGCTTGTGCTGCTGGCTGTTTTGCAGAAAACTGTGGTGGTGAGTGACACAGATGGTGTGGAGAGTCTGACATTGCATATTATTTAGCAATCAGAAAATGACTCAGTTATTTTATGCACACAATTATAAAGGGCCACCTGTACCACTGTATGCTGCCTGCTTACGGGCAACAGCAGGAACAGGGCATGTGTCCATGGAAAAGATAAACGGTTTCATTCTTTGTTATGTTTTTTATAGTTTTGACACAAGCTTTATTCGTATTCAGCTTGTGAAAATTTAATAACATTTCTCCTCTCATTAGGACTGTGCCTAATGCCATTTTTATAGATAGATTTCTGGATAAGGTATCATTTTTGGATTCCATTTTCTGGATGCAAGTCTTGAAATATCATAATGCTGCATTGTAAGGTGATGTCCTTGTGTAGCTCCTAAAGCATGGCAATCTAAGGAAGTTCCAGTGCATTAATCAGACATTTCTTGGGCATACTTTAGATATTTAGAAAATGTTCTAATTATTTGAATACTTAATGGTACATTAAATCATGTCACGTTAAAAATAAGGAAACCAGCCTTTCCTGAACACCTGTGGTACATTTTATAGTTACTGACTTCTGTAATCCTCTCAATATGTGATTCTAAATCCTATTCTGTTTTCACAAAGGCTGATTGTATCTTATTCTCAGTTTTCATTAGGCTACTGGATTCATTTTTATTTTTCCAAAATAAAAATATCTTTAAGTCATTGTTGTATCTGCCCATTGCAAAAAATTAACTATATTTATATAAAAACCGATGATCTCCTTCAGATATTACCTGTATTCCCTGCCACTAACACTCTCCCAATCTTTAAGAAATAGCTACATTTAAGACTGAAAAAATACATATTTCAAACTTTGAAAGGTGCATCTATATATGAACATACATATATATTTTTATAAATGGGATTATAAAATACACACTAGTTCAAACATGACTTACTAAATACTATTAATATATTTTGAGTTTACAGATCTGGATCTAGCTCGTCTCTTCTCCTAATTTGTAATGATGTGTAGTATTCAATGTTACAGATAGAGGATACTGCATTTTGTTTAACAAAGTCTTGTTGATGATCATATGGATTATTTAAAATTTATTGTTACTTTTCACAACACTCCGTGAGCATCTCTCTCTATATTATTATATCATTTTCTACAAATCCATGGAAGGCAAATTAATTTGTCAACATATTTATTTAAAATTTTAATATAAAAGTTCAGATTTTTTTTGAGAAATCTGGATCTTTTACACTTTTATTAGTATATTGGGTATATCTGAAAAAAAATTAATTTTTCAATCTTTGATAATCCTATATATAAAAGGGGTTGTATCAATGTTTTCTGCATATACAATTTTGTAACCAGTAAGGTGGGGCACTTTTTTCATGTTTTCATTGACCATTTGTATCCATCTTGGTGAATTACTTTCTCAAATCCTTTGGCCATTTGAAATTTGGCAGCTTATTAGTTTGAAAGAATTTTTGTCCAATAGGATTGTTATTGCCTTGTATATTGCTCTGTGTGTGTGTGTGTGTGTGTGTGTGTGTACACTACAGGTAGCCATTAATATTATGAATACATCCCTAATTTGTCATGTTCTTTTTGGTACTTTTTTTAAATTTGAAAAGTAAATTATAAACAATTTTTAAGTTGTATAAAGCAGAAGATAAGCTTTTAAAAAACAGTATAAAATCTTTTTAGCCATATTCACTTTTACTCCCACATCCTAGTGGTAGCTACTATTTATTATTCCTATATATTCTTTTAAAAAATAGCATTATTGAGGTATAACTAAACTGCAGATATTTAAATATGAATAGATAAGAAACTGTAAAGATTTAAAGTGTTTAATCACTACCTTTGGAGTAATGAATTTATTCATCACCCCCAAAGTATGGTAGTGCCTCTTTGTAATCACTTCCCATGGCTTCTCCTCACCACCTCCTTCTTTCTGGCTGACTATCAATCTGTTTTCTATCACTGTTGCTTAGTTTGCATTTTCTAGAATTATGGTTAAATACAGTCACATGTTGTATAGCCTATTTTTGTCTGTCTTCTTAGCAAAATCATTTTGAGATTCAGCAAGATTGTTACTTGTATCAACACTTATTACTTTTTCTTGTTGAGTAGTATTCTATTGTATGGATGTACCATGATTATTTTATCTATTCTCTTGTAGTTAGACATTTCAATTGTTTCCAGTTTTTGGATATTAAAAATAACATTGATAGAAACAAAGCAAGATAAAATTTGAGTTTCTTTTATAATATTCTCTGTAGGAAGAAAAGTCTCCCATTTCTGATATTAGTACTTCATGTTTTCTCTTTCTTTTCCTGATTAGAAGATTGTGAATTTCATCAGTGTTCTGAAATAATCAGTTTTTGGTTTCATCGATTTTCTCTATTTTTTTTTTTGTATAATTGATTCTCATGTGAAACTTTATTATTTCCTTATTCTTGTTAACTTTTAATTTGTTCTTACAGCTTTTTTTGGTGAAAGCTAAAGGTATTGCTTTGGGTTTTCTTTTTGAATACAAACTTTTAATGCTATAAATTCCTCCTAACTACTACTTTAATGACATCAGAAAATTTATATATGTTATGTTTTCATTTTTATTTAGCTCAAAATACTTTCTAATTTTCCTTTTGAGTTATTCATTGATGCATAGACTATGTAGAAATGTTGTTTAATTTTCACATATTTGATAATATTCCAGATATCTGATTTCGATTTCTTATTTCATTCAATTGTGTTAAGATAATATCACTTATATTATTCTAATTGCATTCCATTTATTTTTGGCCCAGGATATTGTTTATTTTGGTAATGTTCTATGTGCATTTCAAAAGAATTCTGCTCTTGCAGGATTGAGTTTTCTATAAGCGTCAATTAGAACAAGTTGATTGACAGTGTTTTTTCTACTGTGTCCTTGCTGATTTTCTGTCTTAATCTACCAATTATTGAGAGTGGTATTAAAATCTCTGACTATGATTATTAATTTGTCTTGTTCTCCTTGAAGTTTTATCAGTTCTGTCTTCATATACTTTGAAGCTTTGTCACTGGATATATAAATATTTAGGATTGTTATGTACTTTTGATAAATTGATACAGAATTTTGAAATTTCTTTCTTTATCGTTGGTAATATTCTTAGTCAAACTCTTATTTGGTACCAGTATAACCACTATATACTCATTCTTTCATTCTTCTAATCTATTTGTATCTTTATACTTAAAGTGCATTACTTGGAAGAAGCATATAGTTGGGTTTCACTTTTTTATGCAATCTAACAATGTCTGCCTCTAAATTGGAATGATTAGCCTATTTACATTGAATGTAATTTTCACATGGTTAGTTTTAAGTGTATAATTTTGATGTTTGTTTTCTATTTGTTCTATTTCTTTTTGCTTTTCTCTTCTTCTGATTTCTTTTGGATTTAAAAAAGTTATTCCACTTTATCTCCTTTATCAATTTATTAGCTGTAACTCTATGTTTTCTTATTCTAGTCGTTATTATTTGCTTTGTAATGTTTATCTTTAACTTCTCATAGTCTCTCTTCAAGTTATATACACTACTTAATGTGTGGCATAAGAACTTTATAAGTGAGTGTTTCTATATATTCCTTCTCAACCCCTGTTACAGTGTTGTAAAATATTTTAATTCCATCTATGTTATAATCTCCACATTACATTATATTTTGTTTATAGACAATTCCCATTTAAAAATATTTAAGTAATGAGAAAAATGTATATGTTTATTCACACACTTATCATTTTATAATTATTCATTCTTTTGTGTAGATTTCTATTTCCATCTGGAATCATTTTTTCTTCTGTCTTAAGGATTCCCTTTAACATCCTTCCAGCTTTGGTGCGTCTAAAATTATCTTTATTTAGACTTTGTTCTTGAAAGATACTTTTTCTAAATATAGAATTCTAGATTGACAGTTTTTTTCTTGGAACTTTAAAGTTGTTGCTTCAATGTCTTCTTGCTTACATTACTTCCAAAGAGAAATCTACTATCATTGCTATCTTTTTTCCTATGTATATAATCCATTTTTTTTGTTTTGATTCTTTCAAGATTTTTTGCTTTATCATTGGTTTTGAGCAATTTGATTGTAGTGTTCCTTATTGTGTTTTGATTTGCTTCTTGTACTTGGGGTTTGTTGGGCTTCTTAAGCCTTTTTGGTTTATAGTTTTCATCAAATTGGGAAAAAGTATTTGTTCATTATTTCTTTAAATACTTTTTTCTATTCCCCTCTGTCCTCTCTACTAGAAGTTACAATTATACGTTGTATTTATACTAAGATGCTTGAAGTTGTCCCACAGGAGACTGATGCAATTTTTAAAAATTCTATTTTCTTTGTGTTTGTAAATTTTCTATTACCATGTCTTCAAGTTATTTAATGTTATGAAATTGTTTACAGTGTTATTTTTATATAGTGTATTTTTCACGTCAGATTTTGTAGTTTTCATCTCTAAAACTCTGACATAATTTCTATTTATCGTGTTCATGTTTAGAACATAAAATATTATTACAATAACTTATAGTTTTTCTGTTTCCTAATTATTTCATGTGAGACAGTTCTGTCATAATTTCAATTAATTGGTATGAGTTGTGTTTCCATGCTTTCTTGTATGCCTGGTAATATTTGATTAGATGTCGGACATTTTAAATTTTATTTTGTTAGGTGCTGGAGATTTTTGTATTCTTGTACATCCATTCCTGTAGCTTTAGGAGTGTTCTAGAATACAGTTAAGTTTCTAGGAAAGAGTTTGATCCTTTCAAGTCTTGCTTCTATGTTTTTTTGGGGCAGTTCTAGATTTGTAAATAGTCTAGGGCTAATTATTCTCCACCTACAAGACAAGACCTTCTCCATCTACAAGACTATGTTTGGTGTGCACCCATGCATTATGAATTATTTCAGTTTGGATAATGGAAACACTACTCCCAGTCTTATGTAATCTCTGGTCATTATTCTTTCTAATGCTTTTAGGTTGTTCTATCTCTTAACTTTGAATAGTTTCTTCACATGCATATAGTCATCAATACTCTGCTGAATAGGCACAAATGACTCAAAATGTCTGGGGTGTTCTCTCTGTACAGGCCTCTTTTATCCTGTAGTTCATCCTGCAAACTGTAGTTGCCTCAATCTCCCTGGAAGGCATGGATCATTGTCACAAAAGACAAAATCTCAAAATCTATAATCTTGAAAGTTGACATTTTAAAACATTAAAATCTTTAAAGTCTCAATCACTAAGGTTTGAAATTGCTAATGTATAACATCTCTAACATATAAAATCCCAAATATCACTATCTCAGGATACGTGCATCAGGTTAGGTGAAAACAGTCTTGCTCTACTGTATTGAGAAATATGTATATGCAGAAACTTAGTAAAGCGTTAGTATCAGTGTGTCCATGGGGGTGTTTTCAGAGAAGATTAGTGTGTGAGTCTAAGTGAATTTTGTGGGAGAAGATCTGTCCTCAGTGTTGGCAGGCACCATCTAATTGGCTGGGAGTCTGAGAGAATAAATTCAGAGGGCGAATTGGTCTCTGAGGGCTAGGACAGACTTTCTTCCGCTGTCTTGGACATCAGAAATCTAACTCCATGAAAGTGCATTATCACAACATTGACTTTTTGTGTAAGCATCAAGCATGTATACTCTCAATGAACCTTCTTCAATAAATGAAGAGGTGTCTTCTTTGTACATCTACATCTGTGAAAGATAAAATTTCTTGAAATCTAGGCTCTTTGGGCAACTGCATATGCAGTGGTGACCCATTGAGTTTTTATTTTTGACTTTTAAGAAATGAAGTCTCTCTTTGTTTTCCAAGCTGACACGCAGTGGCTTGATTACATTTACTGCAGGAAGCTAAGGTAGTCTTAGGGCCTGTTTTTTTCCCGTTTCTCAGGGATCACTGTTCATTACTTGATATCCATTGTCATGAAATCTGTTGTTCACTTATTTCTGACTTTTTTTTTTAGTGAGAAGCATATATCCAGTCCCCATTTTTTCAATCAAGCCAGAAGCTAAATTCACACAATTTACATTTACAAAGTAAAACTAGGTTATATCAGACTCCTCTTAAGAGTCTATGTTAGATCATTTCATGTTTAACATAATCTAAATTCCTTAATAACCACAGAGCATGGTATAGGTTAGCTCCTGCTTGCTTTCTGGACTCATCTCTTATTTGTTCAGGAAATATGCACATGAAATAAAGGTAAATCCTCTTGTTTTCCTCTTTTTGTTTTTAAACTAGAAATACAAATTCATAAATATTTTTCTTCAGTTTGCCTTTTCAATTTGCTAATATAACCTATAAATATTTATGTCTCAATATACAGAAATCAATTTCTTTTTAATTGCTGCATTTTGTTTCATGGAAGAAAACATAACTAGATTATAAATTATAATTTAAATTATAAATTATGATGTAACTCTTTAATCTATATGAAACTATATGACTATTTCCTGATCTAAGAATATATTTTACTTGAAACTTACAGCTTATGCAAATAGCGGCTTTACAAAGTTTCTATTCTTTTCATCTCCTGAACATTGTATTAACTGCTGGGGCTCATGTGAAAAATGATTTTTGTTTTGTTTCATTTTTGTTTTGTAATTTCAAAGACCTGTGTAAGATAAAAATCTGGCTTTAAAATTTACATTTCTAACTTTAAATTTCTGTGTCAACGAAAATTATGCCTTCTTACAAATTAAGTCCATCCAAGAGACTTTCCTTTTGGAAATTCCCCCACAAGAGCTAAGGATGCCAATGTTTGTGCTAGCACCTCTGTTGTCATATGTACTACATATGGATACACAGAGATTTACAGAAATGACGATTGGACTGATTTGTGAATAGCTAAAGCAACTACTTGATGCAAAACTGAACTATAGGCCTTAAATATGTATTTACTCTTAAAATTATATAAAAATACATTATATAAATATTTCATATCTATCTGCCTACCTTTACTTTCTCTAAATTGGCAATTTCACTTTTTCAGCAATTACTTTCTGAGAAATTTGAAGCTAATATTTTAGTAAATAAAATTGCTGATAGCTCTTTTAGATTTAAAATATGCTTTCTCCCTTGAGCCACAATTACAGAAAGAAAGCACATTGCTCACTCACATGCTTACTTATGTTTCCTTAGCTGTTGACAGAATATTTAGCTCATGGTAATATACAGAATTATTTGTTAAAAGAATATATATATATGTAATTCAGAGTTTCAATTTGAAAAATTTACTAATAAAGAATATGTGAAAAATGACAGTCTTTAATTAGCTTATCAAAATTTTAGATTTTTCTGTAAATGATAACCATATCAATGCAGTACATTTACTGGAATATAGGCCTTGGTATAAAAATGTAAACTTTATAAAGACAGAAATATTTTGTTTCATTCATCACTATATCTATAGTGCTCATAATAGTAAATAATACAAAGAAGGAACTCAATACAAAAATAAATGAAATCAATAATTTTAAACAAATGTTATTTAAAGAAAAACATAAAATATTTTATTTAACTACTTCAGCTTAAAAATTCAGTCAAAATATGTAATCAGGATTTTTATATTGGCATATATACAATAAAATATTTTGAATAAAGAGATGAAATTTTATATTGCTCCTTAATAACACTTGCTTCTTGTCTTGTATTCATAATGGTTGTAAATTCTAGAGGCATGTATAATTTATTTACAGTATTGACAATTACTGATGTAGCATGTGAATACTTGCATTGCCTTCTTCTACATATTTTTTAAATTGATATAGTTTTTGGTATGCTTAACCTACCTATAACATTACACGTGGCTTAGTACTGACTACAGCCAAGGAGAAATGCCACATTCTGGCCAAAGTAATTTTTATTTTGCAAAATGGGCTTATAACCCAAATGGAGCAATAAGAAACAAGAAAGGTAGAAACTCTGAGAAAGGGAAAACTTCCCGTTTTGTTCTTGAAAGAGTTTAATAGAAGGTATATATTTTTTCTTTCATAGGAATAGGATTGTGTGGCATGAAGATATGCATTATTATAATCATTACGATTCAAATCGGGGAAGCTCCTAGAGTTTTAGGGATCTTACACAGCCTGAGGAAAAGGTAGACCCATGAGAAGCACCATGAGGGATCAGAGAGAACTTGTTCTATGGTAACATTGTTGGGCTGCGAGGCCACACTCAGAGGCTTGTGCTTCCTCTAAAATTTCACACGTTTAAGTCAATAAAAATTCAGATCAAGTTTGGTTTTCTCTCTTTGCAACACAAAAAGTACAAATGATATAGGAGAAAAAAACTGCTTTCTCTTCCTTCACCAAATGGAGTCTTTTACAATATCTCTAAAAATAGAATGCACACATATAAACAAAGAATTCAGAAGTAATTCTTTAGATTTTTTTCTGTTTGAGTCTATACTTTGGTTTTCACTTTCGAGTGGAGCACTTCAAAATTCATCTATAGGAATCCATAATTGTTAATATAAATAATTCAGTGTTGAACTATTTGTTTTATAGAGTTTAAAAACCGTAACTATGATTTTGCCAGTTTATTGAGGGTGCTGACTTTACAGACTATAGTGAGATATGTATTATATTTAATTTTGTCACAGGATCCTTGGGGTGTCATTTAGCCAGCTGAAAACCTCTGTGGCCAGTGGCACCCTCTGCCTAAGTATTTCGTACAACCACTGGGCTCATTCTGCCCACTCTGCCAAGCAGGATGCACTTGACTCACACCCCTGGCCCAGATCCAGATCCCACACCTGCCACTGGAGAGCCAGGTGTAGAGTGGTGAGGGGTGTATGGGCGAGCAAGCACGGAGTCTGGCCACTGCACACAGTCAGGTATGCCAGCTGCTGTGGTAAGATGGGCAGCTCCAGGCACCAGCACAGGTGCCGGCTCCATGAGTAACTGCAACTTCCGCTGAGGGCACCTGCATCTAAATGAGGGGAACGAAGTGGTTCCCAGTAGCTTTGAGATGTCAGGAGCCACAGAACCCCAAAAGAGGGTCACAGCCCTGGCTCAGGGAGCCCCTAGGTCTGGGCTCCCCAAAAGGCCACAGCACATCTCTCCTTCCTGTCACCTGCAACGTATGAGAGTTGGCGGAGGCGTGTTTCAGTCCTGTTTGTGTTACAGCTCTTTCAATCCAACCATTCAGCAGGTCCCGAGTTCTTGTCCTATCTCCAGGAAGAATGAAGTACACAGACAATTAGAGGGTGCGCAAGGTGAAGAGGAGCTTCACTGAGTGACAGACACCCAAAGTGGGTAGCTCCTTTCCGCAGACAGGTCGTCCTGACAGGTATCCAGCTCTCAGCGGAGAGGAAACACACTTTAATTAAGTAGATTCTTTCCACAGGAGGTCATCCCAAAAAGTTGGGGAGATCCAAAGTGGATAGCTCTTTTGCACAGCTGGTAGTCCCCACATCTGTCTGAGTCTGGCTAGTCCAGGTTTTTACGGGCTCAGAAGGGAGGAAGTGGGTGCTGATTTGTCCATGGGCAGCCAATTACTCAACATCACTATTATTTTGTCTTTTGAAAATGTCATATAAATTATTTTGTTTCTTCTACCTGATTTGGGTTTATTTTCCACTTTTTCTACTTTCTCGAAGTAGAAGCTTACATAATTAATTTTAGACATTGCTTCTTTTCCAATAAAAGCATTTCATTATATATTTTCCTATAAGTTCTGTGCTTAGCTACATCCTACAAATTCTGATGTGTTGCATTTTCAGATTTTTTTTTAATTGTTTTAAAATATTTTCTAATTTCCTTTGAGACTTCCTCTATTCAATGGATTATTTAGAAGTGTGGTTAAAAAAACTTTCCGAATGTTTTTCATCTTCTGTTATTGATTTTAAGTTTAATGCTATTATAGTTAGAAACATACTTTGTATAATATCAATTCTTTTAAATTTGTTAAAGTTTGCTTTATAACCCAGGTTAGGTGGATTATGGTAAATGCACATGTGCACTGAAAAATAATGTTTATCTTTACTGTATCAAGCTGGACCTGGTGGGCTTCTAGTACTCTGTGCCAGTACTCACTTCTGACATTTTTGCTGCCTGAGTCCAAACTGGAAAACACTGAAGGGGGAAAAAAAAGGTGAATTCCCTATGAGTTTGTCAGTATCATTGCAATTCTGGTACAGTGCAATTGATGTGCTATTGTTTACTTTTCTGAGTTCTCCAATGGCTGCTCATGCATTCTTTCCAGATTTCATAGCTACAGTCTAATGGGAGAGAATAAACAGGGTGTGCTTATTCCACCTTACCCTATAAGATATCAGAATCACCTAAAAAATGTATTATTCAGCCAAATCATTATTGTTAGTTTCACCACTTTAAAAATTACACATGATTTAGTTTAAGCAAAATCCTTTGCTTGCAGAACAAAATCTTTTATTCATTGACAAATGTTTTTTGAACGCCTAATATGTACTGGCACTATTCCAGGCATTGAAGATATTATATCAATGAATGAACAAATGCCAAAAAAATCTTTGCCACATTGATTTTATATTCTAGTGAGAGGAGAGTTTGCAACTAAAAATACATAATGTGTCACATGATTAGCAGTAGGTCCAATAAAGTAAAATAAGGAGGAGGCAGGTGATTTAAAGCGCTGCAAGAAGATACCAGAATTTTCAAAAAAATTGTGAAGAAGGTCATCACCACTTAGGAGATATTTGAATTTATATATATAAAGATTGGTATTCGAATGTGCACATTGTAATCACAATTTTTGATGACTAAATTTGAAACAGATGATGTCGAGGAGAATATATGTGTGTGTGTGTATGTGTGTGTGTGTGTGTGTGTATATATATATTATACACACATATATTATAAATAATTATCTCTCCCATGGAAAGTTTTATGCATCTGAATCATGGATGCTTTATCCTTTACATAGTTAAATTACTTCTGAGTAAATACATAAATTGTAAAGATTTTATTAAATAAGTCACTAAATAATTAAAGTTAGGTATCAAAAAAATGGATTTTTCAATTCAAATCAGACAAAATCATCCTGATTATGTGTAAAACTAAACTGTGTTGGCTACAATTTTTTTTTTTTTTTTTTTTTTTTTTGCAACACAGGCTGGTCCCTACTGGACTATTAAACTAATGTGATTTGACATGAAAAAGGCATTACTTTTTGCTATGTAACTAAATTTAATTGTTTCATTCAAGAAATATTGAGATTGGTTTATCCATATGAATTACCATAGGGAAAAAATTATAAAATTAAATTTGTGGTGGAGTTTAAAATAACCTCTCTATTTTCTGAATGCTGAAGAGCACTTCGAATGTCAGTACTAAATGTTAGCCCCAGACAGTCTTTAAATGCTTTAATATCTTACCTCACTTATTGTCAACGTGGACCAAACAATATGGACAGTGCTAGGGCAGAGTTAGTTGTCACTACCTTAGGTAAAATGTCATGTCCAGATGTTGTCTTCTGCAGTGGCTATGTAATTTTAATTGGCTCTTTGGGGATGCTGCTGAGGACCAGATTCAGCTTGGGAGTTGTGAGTGAGTATCCGATGACAGAGATTGACTCAGTGTGTTTGTGTCTGTGAAAGTGTTGAGAGTAGGAGGTCATACAAAAGCCAACAGTTATTACTCCCAAGGCCTAGTGGGAGTTATCAGCTTTTTCCTTTAGCAAATTTGGTTATCAGCTTTTACCTGTAGCACATTTAAGTTTATAGTTTGAAATGTAAAATTACCTAAAACTTATTAATCAACAAGCAATAATCATTTAAAATCAAAATATAGAAGGCTAAAAACAATGCATATTTGTACATACACATCAAAAAACCTATATACGTGTATATATGTATGCATATATTTAAAAACCTTTTCAGTATTGTAGGCACCAAGGGAAAACTACTCCTTTATTCTCTGATGGTTCACTGAAAAATAAGTTCACAAAGACAGGAGAGAAAGAATATATTATTTTTAATTTTAGGAGAGAAAGAATATATTATTTTTAATTTTAGGAGAGAAGGAATAAAATTTTTTGAATGTACCTGGAAGAGAAACAGGGTGATTACTCCAGATATCTCAGTGGGACTCGGATACTTATATATCTTTTATTAGAGGGGTAGGAGTAGATGAGGAATATAGGTAATTCTGTTGAAAGTTGATGAAAAGATTATTAAAGCAAATAAATGGATCGGGGAACAGAGATTAGCCTGTAAGTAGTTTTCTTTGAAAATGGAATGATCCTGAGAGACAGATATTGTCTTGTGAAAGGGTCTGCTCAGGTGTGTTTTCAGACAGAAAGTCTATTCTGTAATAGATACTGAAACAACATGGAGGAGGTGGAAAAAATAGTTGTTCTCCTTGGCAAGTTAATCTGATCTTTATATAGACAGGGAAAAAGTTTCTTCCAGTGTATGTTAAACTTTTTTTTTTTTGTTTTCGATGGAGTTTTGCTCTTGTTGTCCAGGCTGGAGTGCAACGGTGTGATCTGAGCTCGCTGCAACCTCCGCCTCCCAGGTTCAAGCAATTCTCCTGCCACAGTCTCCTGAGTAGCTGGGATTACAGGTGCCCGCCACCACACCCAGCTAATATTATTTTTTACTTTTTTTGCAGTTTTAGTAGAGATGGAGTTTCACCATGTTGACCAGCCTGGTCTTCAACTCCTGACCTCGGGTTATCCACCTGCCTTGGCCTCCCAAAGTGCTGGGATTACAGGTGTGCACCACTGCACCTGGTTATGTATGTTGAACTTCAAGGGTCTTTAATCCTGTAATCATTCTACTAGGGAGCCACATTTTGAAATGTAACATTTTCTATAGTATACATATTTCCTATAGTATACATATCATCTTAGAATAGTGGCATAGGTTCACAGTGCTATGCCCAATATATCATGTTGCTTTTGAATACTCAATTTAATTATCTGAAAATAAGTAAAAGAAAATCTAAGCTGTCGAAATTTTAAAATATTTTGAACCTTAAGGGAATGTGATTAAGTGACCTGAATCATATGATAGGCAGTTGTAATCTAGGCAGCAATAACCAGGGAAGCCAAAACCTTTGTTTCTCCAATTATACATTAGCCTTTTTTTCTTACCTAGATTGTGTTGTAAAATATTGCAAATTAGGAATCAGAGAAGACCCCTTCCTTTTTTAATTTGATCTTCATTGAAGATTAACGCTCCTCATACTTTTCTCATACAGTGATTTCATGACTATCACATTATCTAAGGTGGAATATAAGATACTTAGATCTACTCTCCTAGATTGGAAATAAAATGAAAAAAGTCTATAAAAGAAAAAAAAGCCATAGGGAAAATAAAACAAACCATAACTGATTAAATTTGAACATGCTTTGCATAGAAAGTATTGTAATTCTCTAATTTTTTTTCTTCTTCTTATATAAAGAAGACCTTAACTGCTGACTTTGAAACACAGAACCCATTTCTCTGGAGTCCATGTTTCAGGGATGGCAATTTCCAGCTTTAGGCTCAAATAAACTCTATACTTGACTGTATTTCTAAATCTTAGTATTTAAAGTTGACTGTTGTCTTTTTGTTCCTGAACATAGTTGCACATATTCTTTGTTGAGAAATGGAACTGCCTTCAAATCCTTTACCTTACTACAATTAACTTCTCAACTAAGGAAAAATATGTTCTTAAATTTCTGTATGAAAGTGACCAAAAGAGAATCCATTTTTTTTTTTTCTATATGTCACCATCACAAATTTTCCGTTGGATGTAGCCCAGCTCTAAAACTTCAGCACTCTGATGCACAAATATTGACTTCTTTGCTTTATATTTTTTAAATTTTAAATAAGTTAATAGTTTTATAGTAAAAAAATACAGATGAATATTTAGACTTAGGCCAAATAGTATCTCGTATTTTATTTTAGTAATTAAAAAGAAACATTCTTATGAGGCAAGCCAGATTATTTCACCACAAAATATACTTCTTTGGAATATTTTTAGATGGTGATTCTGAAGGGCGGCAAACACAAGAACTGCTCGGTAGAGCCTTCTTTTGTGGGAAGAAATTTGCATCTGTAAATGAAATCTGCATTAGTAAAATGAAGTAAACAACAGTTGTAAATAGGCTTTCTTCCGGCCCCCTTATCTGGATCTTGGAAAGATCAACTCACAAGGAAAGGAGACCAAAGATCCCATAGAGAAATTTTCACTACAGGCTACCATCTATTTTTTCTCAGAACAGCACTGAGATTACGTGATGTATTTTTATCTTCATAATAAGATAGCCTTTGTTTGACATACTTTTCTGTGTTCACTCTCCCATAACCTGTTTCTACTTCTCCACCCTTTTTGGAGCCTCAAGCCCCTATTCTTTCTGTAACCTGAGGATGGTATAACATTTCAGTCATCTGGGCCATACTTTGAGGCTCATATTTTGTGTATGGCTCTTGTATCCATATGCACATTAATAAATTTGTATATCTTGTTCCATGTTAATTTTTCTTTTCTTACAAAGGTGTCCCAGCTAAGAATTTATGAGGGGTAGGAAAAGTTTTTATTTTCGCATTAATATTTATCAAAGATATTGGCCTGAAGTTGTATTTATTTGTTGTGGCTCTAGAAGGTTTCATATTAGGATGATGCTAGCCTCATAGTATGAGTTAGAGAAGAGTCCCTCCTTAATTTTTGGAAATAGTTTTGTAATGGGGGAGGGAACTTAGCTCCCTCCTGGTTCCAAAGAGGTTCTTAACCTTGTTAACCCCAAAGAATGGGGAAAGGGGCCCCAGAGGTGCAATGAGTTTGCCATTTCAATAAATATCATGGACCCAAAGAGTTTTGTGGAAAAGTGATTTATTAGATGGAGAGAGAGAGAGAGAGAGAGAGAGAGAGACAGAAAGACAGTTCTCACACTATTGTGGGAGATGACCCAGGGAGGGAATCCATATAGATAGGAGCAGCTGGGGTTTTAACTCTGAGTTATGCCCTTTCCATTCATGTTTTTGTCCAGTGAGAGGAGTTCTTTCAAACTTGCTCTGGAGTGATTGACCTTTGGCTCTGATGCTGGATTGGCTACTTGGTCTACAACTCTGAGTTACAGAGCCCCCTTCTCCCAGAGCTTTTGTGGAGGACAAAGGAGCCTCACCTGGCCTTCCCTACCTACCCTGTGCATGGGAAACCCAGACGAAGAACTTTACATTTGAAACCCCTTTGGTTCCTGGATGGAGGCATGGATTTGAATGGAGGTGTGGAGGAGGTGATCAAAGGAAATCCCTGCATTTGAAACCACACCCATCACGGACCCAGGAAGAGAAGTTTTTCTTTAACACAATCCCTCAGTTCCCCCTCTGAACAGGAAAGTCCAGTTACTGTTGGGACATGGGCAGTGATGGCTCTTTAGCTACCTTCCTGCTGAATTGGGGCATAGAAGGGGCCCTACAGTTGAGGTTGCCTACAGAGGGGAGTCTCCCAGGTTGTTCCAGAGATTCATGATAGAACTCATGAGCCAAGGACATCAGGGGTTCCATTGCAGGACCATTTGTAGCCTCATGGATTTAATTCTAGAAGAAACAAATTTGACAAGAAGGTTAAACATGAGAGGCCCAAAGGCCAGCAATAATAGAATGGTTATAAATGGGCCTAGAAGAGGGTAGAGCCAGGGCAGCCAGTAGTTAAACAAGCTCCATGATCCTATTTCTTGGAAGTCTTTAGCTCTGCTTTTGATTTGGTTTCTGAGTGCTTTAACTTTGTTTAAGACAATACGCAATTGGTTTACAAAGTAGCTGCATTCTTCTCCTAAAAAGAGACAGGTTCCTCCTTTCTCTGCCCTTAGCAGATCCAGGGCCCTTTTACTTTGAAGAGCCATGGTAGCTAAAGAGTTAAGAAATACACAAGAATTAGCAACTTTTTCCATGTTGCTTTAACTCCTGAGATAGCTTGTAGTAAAACTGAGTCGAGGTAGTGATTTCTCCAATGCCAGTACCAAGTCCTCCTATTATTCTGCTCCCTCACCCACAAACTGTGAAATAAATAATTGGGGTTCAGGTATGGTGTGGCCTTGGCAAGAGAAGACTCTGCACCTGAGAGTCGGTATAAATCGTCATGGAGGGGGCACTAAGAAGGAAAGGAGGCACATTTACCGAAGATAAACAGAGAAAGACTAATTTATTTATAAAATAAGTCTAGTCTACTTAACTTGGCCTGATTATTTGTATAAATTGTAGTAAAAATAACAATTTACCATATAAGCTCTTTGGAATTTGGCTTTGCTGCAACGTTTTATAAGGAATATCAGATTAGACTTTTAAAACTCTCCCAAGGCTTAGGAGACAAGTCAAGGATGTCCTCAAATTGTGTCTGTAATACCTGTATGAACTGGGTGAATTCCTCTCTTCTAGAGGTTTTAAAAATATCTTTAGATTTCTGGGCCTGTCAGTAAGTAACATTCTTGAGCTAGGCAGTGACTTGCACCTATAATCCCAGCTACTCAGGAGGCTAAGGCAGGAGAATTGCTTGAGGTTAGGAATTTGAGACCAGCTTAGGCAATGGAGAAAGACTGCATCTCTAAGGTTAAATAAATAAATAAAATAAATAAAACATTATTTACTTACCACAAGGCTAGGTGGCATGTCAGAGAGCTGTATACACAAGGTACCAGGCCATATTTTCCAAGGGTCTTTTTATATGCTTCAAAAGAGTTAGCCAACTTCCATTCCTCAAAGCAGTCTAATCATATCTGAAAATACGACATTACAGTAACAGCCTTGGTAAAAAACCAGTGTTTCCAATTGTCCTGTTACAAGAAGAATAGATTCTTATTGAATTTATATAAGTAACTATACTGCAATAAAATAAGATAGAAATAGTTTTCAAATTTTGGATGGATCAAGCAGAGAGAAAGCTAAAGGTTTTCATTCTGCTTACTAAAGTAGACTTGACTAGATTGTTATAAATCTATAGATAGTTCAAGAGAAACACATTTTCTTAACTCTGGAAAGTCAGACATGAAAAGAATCAGCATTGTTTCAGACAAAAAGCCATTAAAAACATAATCATGTATTAGTTTAGTTCCTTGTAATTAATTCTAGGTCTGCTTCATATTAGGTTAGTAATCTTTTTTTTTTTTTTTTTTTGAGACGGAGTTTTGCTCTTGTTACCTAGGCTGGAGTGCAATGGCGCGATCTCAGCTCACTGCAACCTCCGCCTCCTGGGTTCAGGCAATTCTCCTGCCTTAGCCTCCTGAGTAGCTGGAATTACAGGCACGCACCACCATGCCCAGCTAATTTTTTGTATTTTTAGTAGAGACAGGGTTTCACCATGTTGACCAGGATGGTCTCGATCTATTGACCTCGTGATCCACCCGCCTCAGCCTCCCAAAGTGTGAGATTACACGCGTAAGCCACTGAGCCCGGCCCTTTAGGTTACTAATCTTATGAGTCTAGTGTTTTTCACTAGGGTTCTGAAATTTTTACCCATTCCAATACTATGATCCTAAAGTAATAAAAAATTATACAAACAAGTACTTGTTAGGGTCCTTTCCATAAATGCTTTTGACAAATAAAATAACCTTGGAGTGTAGCTAATAGTAATATGCTTTTCAGAGTATCCAAGTCAAGCAATTAACTGGAAGCAACAAAACTTAACATGACCAGGGTTAAAAGAGGCAATTGCCAAAAAAAGCCTATATTTTTTTCCTCTGTGGCCTACAATAATGTAACATAATAGTCATTGTGACTTATGACATATATTTAGACATATCGGAATTTTGTGAATCTCATAACATTATAAAACACATATCAAATGCACATCCATACAAATATTACTCAAAGAAGGTTAAATGTCATTTCTATTTGACAACACCTCCCATATAACTTAACATATCAGATAAGTCTGATTTGGTTTGTTATCTTTCCTTCAGCGCTTTTGATGCCCTCTGAAACATCCAGAAGTCAGTTTGAGGTCAAAAAGGCTTAAATTAGAATTTAAAATTTGATTTTTAAAATCTGTTCCATATGTCAAAGGTTTAAAACACTTGGTCATGGATAAAAAGGTGACTCATTCTTCCAGCTAATCAAAATACCTAATAAAGGTGATGAGGCACAGAGAATATGTTTTTCTCCCTTTCCCTTCTTTTTTGTTTTTGTGGTTACTTTTGCATTTTACTCAAAGGTGAGGAAAACTCCTTTTCTATTTCTTATTAATACCACACAAAAATTTTGTTCAAAAAGAAAACCAAATTCTGCCTTTGTATCATGGTGTTATAAATAATAAAGCTAATTTTAATTAAAGTTTATAAAAAATCCATCCAATTTGAATCAGTTTCGACCTATAAGATTTTACAATGCTTTTATAATGTCTTAGAATTTTCTTATTTATAATTTTTTATATACATTTAGTTTTATCTATATCATTTTTCTATTTTTTGTTTTGAAACAATCTTTAAATAGCCTGTAAACTAGATAAAATGTTTTTACAAAATGGTGATTCTCATATTTTACAACATATTTACTTTGTATTCCTGTGTATAAAATTGTGTCTCTTATATCTAGTAGTTTTAATTACATATTCTTTAATCTTTAGCAATTTGAAACCAGTATTTTGTAATATACCATTTTATAATTTCAGAAAGATATGTCTTAATTTTTTAAACAAGTATTGACAAAACTAGATATATTTAACTTTTAGAGACCATATAACAATAAGATGCCAAAGTATATAAACTTATACTTTACTTAATAATGAATAATGTTTCAGTATTTAAACTTATTTAGAAATGACTCAGCATTTTATGATTATTCATTAACTTATAACATATTTAATATTTTCAATTATTGAAAAGATTTTTGAAACTATGACAAGTTTATCCACAAATGTTTATCTTTGTTACATTTAACCAATGTACTCATTCTTAATAATTATTTTAAATTTATTGTGGAAAACAATTTAAATTATTTTTGAAAAAGTAACACCAAGTTAACTGTGAATCAGCTAGCCTTATTCTAGCCAAGGCCTCTAAGACACTGGACACAGAATGTGGCCGTACTGGGCTTAGCTCTTTCCTATGGCTAGTGTCCCAGGTGCTGTGGACACACACATGTCCCCCGGCATTACTATGGCTACATACCTGAAACCTAGGATGCAGACACATGAAACCAAAAATATAAACTCACAGCAAGATGTGTGCTAGGCTTTGAGGAGTCCAGCAGGGGGTCCTAACAGCTTTCGCTCACGTACAAATTAAGCAATTATCAAAAAATAACAAAAACATAGCAAAACAAAAAAAGTCAAGGTTAAACTATTTTTTAACTTTTATGTTTATGACTATGTATCACAGAATTTAACAATCCATTATTATGGTATATTCTGCGCTTAGATCGCACTTACAGTTTGATAATTTGAAAGCATGTATCACAGATAGCGCACACCTGTCTAATCAGCAAACCTAGGCAAAAATGTATGTGGATAATTCTGAAGTCATTTCTATTTTTATTTTACCAAAAAGTTTGAAACAAACTTTACCAAAGATTATCTCAGGTCACATAAACTAAAGGCATTTTAATTAGTTTTTATGTTATTTTATGTATTTTGTTTTCTGCAAGGAAAAGCTTAGGGCATATTGCCTATTATCAGAGATTAAGAACCTCCAGAAATTTTATGGAGGCTGTGGACTAAGTTTTAGGTATGAATGTTTTTAAAGCCCATCTGGATAGATAAAATAGTCATTTTGCTAAAGCTGTATTTTTTTTCTTTTTAAATTTGTTCTTGAGGTATTTCTCTATAAAGTGACTGTAAACTCCAGCCCTGTCCTGAGAGGTTTATCAAGAGAGCCACTCTCTAGGATAACACTGATTAGGAGACAAATCCAATTTAGGTATGTCAGTTGGATTAGACACAGAGGAAGAATTCAGTTATGGATAGCCAGGCAATATAAAAATCATAGATTTGTGACAGAATTTTACAAGAAAATATCTAAGTAAGCCTAGGAAAAGATGTATAAGTTTGTTCAAAATAACCAGTTGAATGACGGAAAGTCATATTTTGATGATAAATCTAGATATTATAGGGGGCTTTTTAATTTAGCTTTTATTTCTTAACTGGATTACTGAATTTATTGGCTCTAATGAAAAAGACCCACAAAGCATTTGTAGCTTTTGGGGGCCTAATACTTATACATGTGAAAGGCAGGAACAGCTAGAAGGCAGAGCATCTAGGTCTCCAGAAATCAAGGAATTCAATGGTATGTTGAATCCCAGTTCTTTCAGAGCTGAGACAAAAGCCCAAGAGGAAAAGACCAAGTGGCTGTGCTATGCAATGCTCTCACAGTGCAACTCACTGCAAGGATATCCCCTCTGAGGCTGGTGGGCCATCCAGCACCATCCAGCTCGCTTTGTGACAAGCTCACCCACACTGGGAGCACTCCAACAGCCTCTAAATGCCTAAAACATGTCCACTGTCAACTTTTGGCTTTGGCCCTGACATCCCCTTGATCAACTTAGCCAATTATTTTTCTTGTACCAAATTTTCATTTACTATCAGTTTCTGTTTGGCTCAGTCATAAATTTGAGGCTTTTCTCAAATTCTTTCTTTGTATGCAAAGAAACAAGTTAAAAGACCAGAGTTCACCCCTGGAAGTAATGACCGTTCGTTGCAACTCATGTCAGTTACCTTAAACATTGCTGCCCTTGCCAGTTACTCATTAATTATCATATATCCAAAGGCCAAGTGTCTTCTCAAAATAGAAAGCCTTGTTACCCCTCAAAGCCAAAGTGGTCAGGGAGCTCAATGTGAAAGAAAGCAGAGCTTTAGACTTCAAAGAAATCACCCACAAATCTTCCATGCTGAAGACAGGGGACCCCAAAAAGGGAGTCAGTGGCACCTTTTCTGTGTTCCTCAAGGATTTGAGTTGCAAAGATTATCTTTAGCTCACTCCATAGGGTAGCCAGAACTTTGATGTTTCCATGGAAGAAGTAGGATCCAATAAAGGAATCAGAGGCCTTACAAAAATTATAGTTTGACATGGATATGGTGAAAAGGAAACACTTGTACACTGCTGGTGGGAATGTAAATTAGTACAGCCACTGTGGGAAATAGTATGGAGCTTCCTGAAAGAACAAAAAGTAGATCTACCGTTTGATCCAACAATCCTACTACTGGGTATCCACCCAGAGGAAAGGAAGTCATCATATAAAAAAGACACATTCACATGCATATTTATAGCAGCACCATTCACAACTGCAAAGATATGAAACCAATTTATGTGCCCATTGACTGAGTAGATAAAGAAAATGTGGTATATATACACCATGGAATACTACTCAGCCATAAAAAAAGAACAAAATAATGCCCTTGCAGCAACTTGGAGAGAGCTGGAGGCCATTTTTTTGTTCTTTGACAGAGAAAGTCTCTGGAGTGCAGTGGTGCAATCTCAGCTCGCTGTAACCTCCGTGGGGGCCATTATACAAAATAAAGTAACTCAGGAAAACCAAATACCGTATGTTATCACTTATACGTGGGAGCTAAGCTATAAAGATGTAAAGACATAGAGTAATATAATGGACTTTGAGGACTCCATAGAGTAGGGAAGATTGGGAGGGGGCTGAGGGATAAAGGCTTCGTATTTGGTATAGTGTACACTGCTCAGATGATGGGTGCACTAAAATCTCAGAATTCACCACCAAAGAACTCATCCATATAAGCAAAAAATACCTGCACCCCAAAGCTATTGAAATTATGAAACATTATAGCTTTAATTTCAGCTTTTAATTAAGTCGACTTCTGATCACAGAGATCTTAAAAAAAAAATTCCTTAAACCTCTTAACAGATTTCTTTAGAAACAAACAATAATATTCGTCTTTCCATTTTATTTTATTTTTCTTTTAAAACAAAAGTATCTATCAAGTGACTCAGAACCAAATTCAATAAGCCCTTTATGACTTAAACACACACAAGTTGCCTCCAAACAAATGCAAAGAAGCAGTTACCACAAGATCCGACGCCACCCCCAAAGATAACTAAAAGAAAAAAAAAAAGAGGCTTAAGTAACTGGCAACAGTTATCTCTGAGAGCTGGCAACAGTTGGTATGCTAGCCACAAATGGCATTCGACTCACATTTCTGTCTGGCTATATTCTTTCTACGGGAGACCCTGCACACATAGACCTGATAACCTGTACTTACCCACAGGCAGAAAGCCAAGCCACATTCTCAGGACACAAACAAGACAAACAGGAAAACAATAGCTGTCTGTGGAAGGAGAAGGATCAGCAACAAATGGATATCCCCAAACCAAGCTCACATAAAACTCACAGTCCAAACAAATGATTTTTTCCTGCTAACCTGAACTTAGAAAGGAAAAGATAAAAATAAATGTTTACCTTCCACTCCTGCACAGGTACCATAGGAAGAGATCTGGGAGAACTGACCTTGGTAAAAATTCTGACCCTTTTTTGTTGACTTTCGTCAGCTGTCCCAGGATCTCATCTGCAGGCTTTGAAATGAGTCAGCTGCTGGCCTTCCTATACTCATCGCCAGAACTGTAGTGGTGATGAGGATCTGTACAGGAAACAAGGGGAGGAAGGGAGTCCTTTCTTCCTGATTATAAAGGACACAGCCAACATCCCTATAACAAAGATAAGTTAATGAGAGAAAAGCATAACAAACAAATTTGATCATAGTTTTATATGGCATGGGAGCCTTCAACATAAAGACTCAAAGATACAGGGAACACTACATAGAGTTAACCCACAAATAAAGCAGGAGTTAGGGGAGTTGACCTCCCATGAAATTAGAAATCTGCATAAAACTCTCCCAACACTTAAGTAGTAATAGCCTACTGTTTACCAGAAATCTTACAGATAGTCAATGATTACATCTTTTTATGTTGTCTTTATTATGCAGTATATTTTTATAATAAACTAGAGAAAAGAAAATGTTAAGAAAATCATAGGGAAGAAAAAATATATTTACTATTCATTAAGCACAAGTAGACATCAAAAAGGTCTTTATCCTCATCGTCTTCATGTTGACTAGGCTGAAAAGGAGAGGAAGGAGAGTAGGGGTTGGTCCTGCTGTCTCAAGGGAAGCAGGGACAGAAGAAAATCTGTATATAAGCAGATCCACAAAGTTTAAATCCATGTTGTTTAGGAATCAACTGTATTTTTATGCTTAAGTTCAATGAAGAATGGAGAGCTGATAGGGTTTGGCTGTGTCCTCACCCAAATCTCATCTTGAATTGTAGCTCCCATAACTCCCAGGTGTTGTGGGAGGGACTTGGTAGGAGATAATTGAATCTTGAGGGTAGTCTTCCCCATATTGTTCTCATGGTAGCAAATAAGTCTCATGAGATCTCATGGTTTTAGAAGGGAAAACCCCTTTCACTTGGTTCTCATTCTCTTTCCTGCTGCCATTTAAGACATGCCTTTTGCCTTCTGCCACGATTGTGAGGCCTCCCTAGCCATGTGGAGCTGTGAGTCCATCAAACCTTTTTTCATTATAAATTACTTTATCAGCAGCGTGAAAATGAACTAATACTGCAGCTGTTTGGAACTATTATTGGAAAAGAAGAGTATGATATTCTAAGATACTGAGTTGAAAAATTCACCAAGATTGGTCTGTTTAGATTTTTTTTTCCTTGTGCAGCATGTATTCCTCCAAAGTATGGGATAAGTTATCCCCAGAATGAGGATTTCAATTTCTTTATCCATAGCTATTATACGAAGAAGCAGCTGGGGAGAATAGGGTAATAATTTTTGGCTTTATTGCTGGCTTTGGAGAAAATGGTTTCTTCTTTCTATAACCTGGCTTAGGGATGAGGGTTTCTAGTTTTTATGGCTTGTCTCTGGGGCGAATGAGAGTCAGAGACAGAATAGCAGAAGGTCAATGAGAGACTGCTTCTTAGAGGGCTTTACATTGGGGTGTCATTTTCTGTGTCTCAACACAATGAATATGATCAAGTGGTCCACTTTCAATGGCAATCAAGACTTCAATGATGGTTGATGAATCACCTCTAAGAATGAAAAATGGAGTGTTAGACTTAATTATTTTACTGTCAGAGATCTATGTATCAATCGTTGATGAAAAACATCCTCGAGAAAAGCTGGCTATTACTTAATTGCCATTGGAATATTACAGGCACATATTTTCATTTCATAACCATATTTCAAATGAATTATGAAACTAAATGGAAGTCAAAGATGTAATACAGGCTGTAGATGCTGAATATTAAGATGAGTTTAGCCACATATAACAGATCAGCAAAGCAATCACCACACAACCTATTTTGGTTCTTATGAATTTGAAAATAAAAAAAAGTCCTTAGGCACAGAGAAACTCAGAGCATGGATTTATCGGTAATGATTTTGTATTCAAATTAGCTGCAATATTTGATAATTGCAATATTTGATAATTAAGTGTAATATTTGATAATTATAAGGACATTGATCTCAGATTGTTTTTTGAAATGAAGATAAACTAGTAGTTACAAGGTGGTAGAAGCAATCATAACCATTTTAGTCTAAAATTTCAGCTATTGGGGTTTTTGTGGCAGAATGATTTAAAGTCAGGATGAAAAGGTGGAATTAGAGATGATAACTTGGTTCCCATTTAGAGCTGTTAAACTCTTTGGTTAGATCTCTTATGAGCAAAAACAAAGGCAAAAACAAACAAAGACTGAAAAACTGATACTGTTTCTACAAGCTGGTATTTGACGTCATTTGAAATTTTTATCACTTTTTGCTTTTCAAATTCTAACATTATACTCATTTTAACTTTTAACTTTTTAATGTAATCATTAGTTTTAATACAATGATATTAAATATTTTTACTAACAAAAGAGGTTAGCACAAATTTCACCCTGGCATATAACGCTTTCATTTTTCTATCTGTATCACTCTTAAAAACAGGATAAATGACAGATAGTTTTAGGTATAGTTATAAAGCCACAAATAAAGGTATATAAGCAACATACATTTTAATAATCTAAACGGGGCCTCTGACACCTTCAAGTTTTTCATTTTGATCTGTACCGTTTCCTAACACACCTCATGATTTCCTGAACAACCTTTCCTGGCCTTCTTTGCTTTCCACCTTGGGATTAATTCTCTCACAGAAAACCTTCTCTTTGAGTCCTGTTCTCAGCCTACTTCTTTGTGAGTTTACCCTCTCTTTTCCCCATCCCTGGCCAAGTCGCTGACTCAGCCTGTTTTCCAGAATGAAGGGTTATGCTCATCTCCGTGGTTCTCGACTTTGGCTGTATTTTAAATCAATTGGGGTGCTTGCAAATGTGTGTGGACTACATTTCAGAACTCCTAAATCAGAATCAATGGGGAATTAATTCCATGATTAAAGACTGTTTAAAAATTTATTTTATTCTAAAGCACAGCTAGGGTTAAAATCATTGCTCCGGATCAGACTTTCTCAACCTTGGCAGTACTGCCAAATTGTGCTGGATAATTTTTTGTTGTGGGAGGCTTCCTGCCTTCCTGTACATTGCTGTATATTTAACAATATCCCTTGTCACCCCCATTTATGAACTGGTGATCTACAGCTAGAACACAGTGCAATAAAAAGAGTTTTAAATGAAATTGTTGTTCTTACTTACAGCAAAAAGGATGACCAAGTGACTTAGGAGCTAATGTGCTTCAGGATGTAATGGTCATGGCTTAAATGAAGTAGACCTTGAACAAGAAGCCTCACCCTGGCCACTTGTATGGGGCAACTATTAGGGAAGCTGGCCCAGCTTCTTGTGCTTGAAGGGGCACTATATGTGTATAAAGTCAGCTAATTGGAAAACATGTGGTGATGGGTCCTTCACATGTTGCAATAGATGCTGCATTACAGGGAAATCATGCACAACAGTGGTGGTTCCCAGAACAGGAGATACTTACGTGTCTCATTGAAAACGTTCAAGGTTAAGTTATAACACAGGCAAACAGAAATCATGACAATGAACTGGGTATCAGTTAGGGACTGCGTTATCTACGTAACAGAAAACAATGGAGAAGCACAAACAGGTCAGGGGTGATCTTCCTCACATAAGGAAGAATCTGCAGTAGGCAGTATTTCTGTGACTGTTGAAGGTTTCCCAAGGACCCAAATCGTTCTATCTGCCTTCTCTGTTATGTTTACACTTGGCTCCTATCCTTACGACTGCAAGCTGTCTCTTATACCTCTAGGCATTACATTAACATTTTGGACAGGAAAAAAGAACACAGATTAACAGCCAAGAGCCAAGAACAAAAAGCCAAAGGACTTTCTTTTAGAAAGTAAAAAAAAAAAAAAAAAAAAAAGCCTTAGGCCTCTTAGGCCTTCCTGAAAGAAATCCAATTACATTTTAATGACTAGAAGTTTGCTAATAGATACCCTGGCTTCAAGGGAGGCTTGGAGATAGAGTACTTTAGCTAGATTCAGTACTACTTTGGGCAAAAACAAAAAGCAAAAAATGTTAGTATGAAAGAATGGAAGAGGGAAAAATGGCGCTGGGGCAGGCCAGTAGCAGGGTCTGCAACAAAGGAAGTCTAAAATCTAATTCTGTCATCTGGAAAACAGTAATTCAGAGGAATTTAGAGAAATGGCCCAGGCAGTAGATGTTAGAGACAAGGAAGGAAATTACCTGCAACCAAGCCAAATGTCTGTCTCCCTCAGGAGGGTTTTGTGTATTTTCTACTGGGTAGTGGGCCAATTTCATGGCACAATCAACCCAAAATGGTAAATTGACACAAGTAACTACTTTACAGAGCTGGCAGTTGGTTAATCTGGCAGGAATGAGGCATCTCAGGACAGTGTCTGAACTAAACTGAACTTGTATGCAACATTATGGATTTGCAATATACTTTTCCATTTTTCTCAAAGCATGAACAAAGAAAGTTAAGATTTCATAGAATTTTGATATTCCAGACCTTCTAGGGTTAATTTTATTTCTTAAACTGTACTGAAATCTGTTTTCTAAAGCTGTAGTTTAAAAGCACTAAGCATTTAAAAAATACCATTTCTTATGTGTAATTGGCAGTAAGACTCATTTTTTTTCCCAACTTGAATTTTATCTTTTGCCTGAAAAGCACGTCTTTGCTGTATTAACCTTAGAAGGGGTGTTCTTTATGTCTGCACTCATTAACTACTCTAGCAGAAAGACTAGATTTTAATTAGTGACTAATGGGATATCTCTTTTTACGAGGAAGATTTTTATATTTAGTGCTTGTCCAATCGATGACACACTTATTTGTTTATATGCCTCTCCTTTTAGAATTTTACACTGATAATATTGAGGATATTATGTTTTTTGATCTAGGTTTCTTTCGATATTTCAAATTATAATTCACGTTCTAAAATAGAGCACATCAATTATAGTAATAAATTCAGAAGATGTTTCAATTATTTTTTTCATAAAGAGCGTGAACTTTATTTGTATAACATGTATTTTGTTGGTGCTCCATGCAAAGACATTAATTTCCAGACCTTCAGCAAACAGCAATTACAACTATTTCAATAAAAAGTTACAGTTCTTAGTTTTAATTTGATTGTAAGGATTAATGTGGCAGGAATGACTAATTTCCACCCTAAAATTGCGTTTAAAATAGAAAATGTACTGGATTTGAATGTTTCACTGAGAAAGGGTAGTGTTTTGTTTACTTTAGTCGATTGATATTTGTGAAACTTCTAGGGAGTTAAATAGCTTCTTGTAAGGCTCAAAGGTCCATTAAAAACTTCTGAAGCTTGGTGTTAAACAAAATTGAGGAGCTGAACTAAGTGCTATCTTTAGAGTATTTATTGCTAACAATTAATTTTAATTTTTTACACAAAACCCATTTATGGTGAAATAAATGGTGTTTGGACAAAAGTCACAGATCTTTCAAAATGTAATATTGATTTTGTGCTTAATTTTATATTTATTGCACATACCTAAAAAATATTATTGGACTGAAGAGTTTATGTCAACTTTTTGAGTCATCACTTTGAAAAATCATTGATGATTTCTTTTGAAATAGATTGGCAGGAAGGATACTTATATTCAATTTCTTATACACAACTTCCAAAATTGTCATAATTTCAAAAATATATTAAATAAGAAATGACAAGCCAGATGTGGTGGGTCTTACCTGTAATCCCAGCAATTTGGGAGGCTGAGACAGGCAAATCACTTGAACTCAGGAGTTTGAGACTAGCCTGGACATCATGATGAGAACTCAACTCTACCAAAAATACAAAAATTAGCAGGATGTGGTGGTGCACACCTGTAGTCCCAGCTACTCCAGAGGCGGATGTAGGAGGATCACCTCAGCCTGGGGAGGTTGAGGCTGTGGTGAGTCATGATTGCACCACTGCACTCCAGCCTGGGCTTCAGAGTGAGACCTGGTCTCAAAAAAAGAAATGGAATAAAAATAAATAAAATAAATATGCAGTGACAAAAATGTCAGTCAATTTCTTCTGACAAATTAATGCTAAAAAGATATATAAATTAGATACTAGGACCAACAATTGTTAAAAAAGACTTGTGGAAAATGTCATTGGTATTTATTGTAGGTTCTAATGTCTATCTACTGAAGTCAACACATGTCCAAGACCATTCAATTCCTTTTAACATATTTCACTCATTCATTCCATCCTTTTAAAAAATGAAACCTCCTTTCTTGGAGTCCCAAATCATGAAATCACCTTGGTTTATCTCAGCCATTTACAATGTCGAATCCACTAATATGCTTGCCATTCTCATACTGCCATCATTATTCATTCTTCTATCACATCTTCCTAGGTTATTATCATCACCTTTGCCTCTTGTCCCAGGCTGTTTCTCCTCATCTAACTTGACCTCTCTTATCTCCTGCACAGTTGGATGGACGTTCATAAGGACCATGACAGCACCTTCCTCTGTACGGAGATCCCTCAAAGGGTCTCTATTATCTATAGCTATGTTCTTTAAAAAAACATTGGTTTTGTTCATATACCAAACACAATTTTTCAGAAATTTTGAAAAAAATCTGTGTATTCTCAAATATTAAAAAGTTGTGAAAATTTATCATCAGTTTAAATCTTTATTCATAGTGCATATATAATTTTAACTTCAAACCATTACATCACTTTCAAGTGTATCTCAAAGTAAGCTAACCTACTAATTTTACATGTTTTGTCACTCATTAAGGTGATTTTTCTCTGACGGTGAGACATGTTAGCATTACTTCTTCTTCCTCAGAGTATTACATACTCTTAAGGTTATATACTGTTACGCTTGACAGTCCTTTATTGTCACTACTACATGCATCTATTTAACAAAAATATATGTAAATTAGAAATATTTTTTTCTTCTGTGCTCATAAAACTTAGGCATTAAAAAATTTCTCCAGGGTTCAATCAGTATCATAATTGTTACTAGTATAAAACATACAAAACAACATGAATATATAATGAATTGTGATGGTTATCTATAAAATATATGCCTTTTTTGAAAATGTAAATATTAATGATATCACTAGGTCTTTTTCCCCTTAATTAATAATCATTTATCTCTTTATGGGAAATACTTCTTAAGTGAGTCAAGGTTCTGTATAAATTCTCTCTTATTCTTATTTTTAAATAAAATAAATGCCTTTTATTTATGAAATATTTGATATCTATACTTAAAATTTTCTTTACTTAAATACATAGATGGAAATAGAAGAAGTTTAATTATAGAGATATTATGAAATTCTTCAAACTCCTCTAAATTATATGGCAAAACTGTAAATGAAGAGGAAAGATTTGAAGGCCTACTGCAGGTTTATGAGTTCCCTGAGAATGCTGTGGCAACTTGTTTCCAATTCTTCTTCTGTCCTAATGCCAGTGATGTGGATCCCAGGATTTTTTTTATATTCTGTTGCCATCTCTAGGCCACAGATGTCCAACCTTTATGGCTCAACCAACCACAAAGGTTGGTATTGCATTTGGGATTTTGAGCCAGAATAAGTGATTACCATAGTAGCTCAAACACATGAGCAGGAAACACTATGCCTTATAAATATCACCATCTTTAAAGCTTAGTTTCCTCATCAATTCATATGGTGGTTGTGAAGGTTATCTTAGTGTATATATTCAGTACTTAACACAATGTCTAGTATTCAGTGCATATTAACTGCTATTACTATTAAGTCACAGGGTCCTAAGTATCTGCCTGCCCCTACCGTGGTAGTATTAAATGATTAACACAAATGTATAAAGAAAACAGTAGGCAATCTGATTTATTTCTTGAAACAGAGAAAAATAACCTTTTTGGTCTTCACATTATTTTTATGTGTTTATTTAATTTTCAAGAAGAGCAACCCCAAGGCACATAATCGTTAGATTCACCAGGGTTGAAACGAAGGAGAAAATACTAAGGGCAGCCAGAGAGAAAGGTCATGTTACCCACAAAGGCAAGCTTATCAGACTTACAGCAGATCTCTCAGCAGAAACTCTACAAGCCAGAAGAGAGTGGGGGCCAATATTCAACATTCTCAAAGAATAGAACCTTCAGCCCAGAATTTCATATCCAGCCAAACTAAGCTTCACAACTGAAGGAAAAATAAAATCTTTTATGAACAAGCAAGAACTCAGAGATTTTATTACCACCAGGCCTGCCTTACAAGAGCTTCTGAAAGAAGCATTACACACAGAAAGAAACAACCAGTATTAGCCTTTCTAAAAATACACCAAAAAGTAAAGAGCACCAACATAAAGAAGAATTTACACCAACGAATGGATAAAACAGCCAGTCAACATCAAATGGCAGCAACCCTAAATTTAAATTGACTAAATCCCCCAATCAAAAGACACAGCCAAAACCCAATGGCATTTTACATCCAGACCTGTTTCACATGCAAGGATACACAAAGACTCAAAACAAAGGGATGGAGAAAGATTTACCAACCAAATGGAGAGCAAAAATAAATAATAAATAAATAAAAAGCAGAAGTTGCAATTCTCGTATCAGATAAAATAGATTTTAAAGCAACAAAGATATAGTGGTAAAAGGATCAATGCAACAACAAGAGCTAATGATCCTAACACCCAGATACGAGACTTAGATTCAATGAGACAGAAAATTAATAAGGATATCAAGGACTCGAACTCAGATCCGGAACAAGTAAACTTAATAAATATTCATAGAGCTCTCCACTTCAAATACACAAAATATACATTCTTGTCAATACCACATCACACCTACCCATAAGTTTAAATGAAACATTGGCCATTATTAATACTCAATTTTTTTTCAAAATAAAGCAATATTTCCATTTACTCTCCCTCTTTCTCTTCCTCTTTCTTCCTCTCCTTTACTTATTTTTTTTTCTTTCCTTCTCTCAAAAAAAAAAGAAATCAACTTGTAAACCTCTAGATCCAGGTCGGCAATGTCTCTCTCATTGCTTGATTTCCTTCCTTCCCTTCCCTCCCTCCCTCCCTCCCTCCCTGCTTCCTCCCTTCCTTCCTTCTTTCCTTCATCCCTTCCTTCCTCCCTACTGTCCTTCTTCCCTCCCTACCCGCGTCCTCCCTTCCTTTCTTCCTTCCTTCATCCCTTCCTTCCTCCCTACCGTCCTTCTTCCCTCCCTTCCTGCCTTCCTCCCCCCCACAAAAAAAAAACATAAAAAAAAAAATTTCAAGTTTTAATTAAAAACACAGGATAAAATTTACTCTGTTAGCAATTTTTAAGTGTACAATTGGACAGTATTAATTATAGTTACCTATTGCGACTATAGAACTAGAACCTTTTCATCTTACAAAACAGAAGCTCTATACCAATCAAACAATTCTCCAATTTCCCCACCCCTGGCCACTGGAAATCACCAATCTATTCTCTGTTTCTGTAATTTTTGTCTACTCTAGATATCTCATATAAGTAGAATCATATGGTATTTTTGCTTTTGTAACTGGCTTATTTCACTCAACTTCCTCAAGTTTCATCTATGTTCCAGCATCTAACATAAACTTATAATTCATTTTTTAACAAATAAAAAATGAAATGTCGGCCGAGTGTGGTGGCTCATGTCTTTAATTCAAACACTTTGGAGGCCAAGGCAGGTGGATCACCTGAGTTTGGGAGTTCAAGACCAGCCTGACCAACATGGGGAAACCCCATCTGTAAAAAAAAGAAAAAAATTAAAAAAAAAAAAGAGAAAAAATGAAATGTCTAGATTTTTATAAAATGATGTATATTTGGAAACACTTATATGGTCATGCTTTAAGTCAGCAATGTCTATTAGAAATATAATGTGAACCATAGCTGTGATTCTAAATTTTCCAGTAGACATATTTTAAAAAGTAAAAAGAAACAGGCGAAGTTGATTTTAATAATATACTTGATTTAAACTAATATATCCAAAATACTCTACTTTCAACATTTATAAAATTAACTCATTTAAATTAGATGACTTTTTATTTATACTAATTCTTAAAATCCTGTGTGCATTTTACATTTGTAGTATATCTGAATTTGGACTTGCTCTCTGTCACATGTGGCTCGTGCAGTACTGGTAGTAGATAACTATTACAGTTTAGATATCTGACCCTTCAAACCTCATTTTGAAATTGGATCCCCAATGTTGGAAGTGGGGCCTAGTGGGAGGTGTTGGGATCATGGGGGCAGATTCTTCATAAATGGCTAGGTGCCCTGTGATGACTGTCAGGTTGGGGACACCACTTGAGACTTGGATCATGTTGGGGTCACTACCTGAGATGTTAATCACTACTTGCAGAGGTCTGTCCTGCAGACCCTGACTTAGCAACTGGATAAATGAATGCACTTACTTATATACACAGAATACCATGTCAAGTGGGCTAGGGATGGTCGTCAGCTGCTTTCACAGGGCAGTTGCAGCTGACTACTACATGCTGTTGCTTCTTACATTTATTCAGTATAGATTTAATAACCAGTTATAAGTCAACATGCTTGTGGATAATTAACATGCTTAAAAGAGTGGTTTTGGCCAGGCACGGTGGCTTAAGCCTGTAATCCCAGCACTTTGGGAGGCTGAGGCGGGTGGATCACGAGGTCAATAGATCAAAACCATCCTGGTCAACATGGTGAAACCCCGTCTCTACTAAAAATACAAAAAATTAGCTGGGCATGGTGGTGCATGCCTGTAATCCCAGCTACTCAGGAGGCTGAGGCAGGAGAATTGCCTGAACCCAGGAGGCAGAGGTTGTGGTGAGCCAAGATCGTGCCATTGCACTCCAGCCTGGGTAACAGGAGCAAAACTCTGTCTCAAAAAAAAAGAGTGGTTTTACGAGTGATAAAAGGTTTTCCTTCCAGAGCTTAGAATGAATACTATTAACGGATAATTCTTCTTTGACTTCCTCTTGAAAGGACCATCCAGCACAAAATTTACATGAGCAAACAAATAAGAGTAGGGACAAAGGAATTTGGGGCAAACAGACTTATTTGGGGAAGCTTTTATTATCTTGATCTTACTCTATGACTTAAAGTTCTAACATAATAAACTTGCTGCCTTCAGCTCATTCCATTAAAACTCTTCAGACTTCCAAAGGTTTGAGACTATAGTCTTCTAACTATCCTTAATATTTTGCCAGCCTCCCTGAGTGAATCCCAACAGTGCCCTTCTTGTGGCAATAAGTGAAGTCTCAGTCTAGTAGGTCCTGCTAGAGGTGGCTGTTAAAAAGGGCCTGGCGACTTCTCCCTTTTGATTTCTCTCTTGCTATGTGATCTGTACACACTGGCTATCTATCACCTTGCACCATGAATGGAAGCAATCAGAGGCCCACACCAAAAGTAGATGCTGGTACCATGCTTCTTGTACAGTCTGCAGAACTGTGAGGCAAGTGAACCCATTTTCTTTCTAAATTACCCAGCCTCAGGTATTCCTTTACAGCAACACAAATGGACTGACAGTGATGCACTTTAAATGCTTAAATTCTATGGCTTTCAGGAAAGAGAAAACTACTATAAAGGAAAAATCAAAATACAAATTGATTTCTTCTCTTAATAAAAATATTATCCACATTTAGTGTTATAAAAGAGTCAAATGCCTGCCTCTGATAGATAATTTATCAATTTAGTTGCCTCACATATTTAAAAGCACATGTCCGTCAAATAATATATTCAATAAAATATTACTTTTCACTAACATTTTATAAAACAATTGTATCAATATTCATGTCTTTGTCATCCCTAGAATCCTCTCATCATTTTCTGGAAGACATCAAATTACTATGATCTGAGTTAATGAAGACACACTTTGGATTTGTATCACAGGATCTCACTGTAAATTTGATGTCAGGTCACAAAAATAATTAACATAACTTAAGGACAGTAGTTCTCAATAGGGTTTAATTGTGTGATATTTTTGCTCCCAGGAGACATTTGAAAAGGTCTGGAGATATTTTTCATCATCACAAATGTTAATCTTGAACTAAATGTGAACTAATACTGTATATATTATTTCAAACCAGTAGCCCCATTAAAAATTTCTGATCCATACCTCCATTTCATCTCTGATATCTGTTCAATAGAGTTATAGAACAGTTTGCTCTCTACTCTTAAAATGCACACATTTGTGGAAATATAACACAGCATGCATAATTACTCATGTATATTTTTATATCTAGAAATACACAAAGTATTTCCGTTGCCAGATACATTTGTTTCTTTCCCCCACAACAAGATTTTCTTTTTAAAATATACTTTAAAAGTTCTAGTTGTTGATAAAAAGAGCCAAACTGTAAAATATTGGTAGAGATTTATTCTGAGCCAAAGATGAGTGACCATGGCCCACAACACAGCCCTGGGGAAACCCTGAGAATATGTGCTCAAGGTGGTCAGGGCACAGCTCGGTTTTATACATTTTATGGAAACCCGAGACATCAGTGAAATACATTTAAGATATACACTGGCTTGGTCCAGAAATGTGAACAACTTCACATTGGGGCTTCCAGGTTACTTAAGATTTAAACATTTACTGATTGGCAATTGGTTGAAAGATATTATCAATGGAAGGGAATGTCTAGGCTATGATAAGAAGTTGTGGGAAATCAAAGTTTTATCATGCAGATGAAGCTTTCAAGTAGCAGCCCTCAGAGAGAATAGATTGTAAATATTTTTTGTCTTTATTTATTTATTTTTTTGATCAGACTCGAGGTCTGTGTTGATGTTAAATGCCAGTCAACTTTTTCTGAATTCCTAAGGAAAGAGGGCATAATGAGACATGTCTGACTCCCACTTCCTACCATGGCCTGACCCAGTCTTTTAGGTTACCTTTGAAGTTCCCTGGCCAAGACAAGGGAGTTTATACAGATGGTTGAGGGGGTTTTGAATTTTATTTTGGGGTTACATAATGAAGTACTACGGAGGTGAATCTGGTTGCTTTAATAAAGAAGGCTAAGTCCTACTGTGAGCCCAGCAAGAACAGTGTCCAAAATTCCAGAACATGGTGAGACAGAGATACTTGGTCAAGCTCCTATAGATGCTTCACTGGGAGTCATACAGGCATCTGAATTTTAACATAAATCCAGATCAGAGACAGAGTGGATTATTTTGAAACTAAGTCGCCAAGACTAAGAGAAAGAAATGAATGGCAAACAAGGGCGCAGTGATTTAGTTCAACATTAATATTTGTGCTAATGTAATAAGAATAATGATTAAGTCAATAATAATAATTAAAATGTGGGATACCATAAAATAGTTATAATAGTATTGTGTCATACCGCCACAAGCATAAATTAGAAAAAAAATTTTTATTTTATTTATTTATTTTTTTGAGACAGAGTTTCGCTCTCGTTACCCAGGCTGGAGTGCAATGGCACGATCTTGGCTCACTGCAACCTCCGCCTCCTGGGTTCAGGCAATTCTGCTGCCTCAGCCTCCTGAGTAGCTGGAATTACAGGCACGTGCCACCATGCCCAGCTAATTTTTTGTATTTTTTTTAGTAGAGACAGGGTTTCACCATGTTGACCAGGATGGTCTCGATCTCTTGACCTCGTGATCCACCCACCTCGGCCTCCCAAAGTGCTGGGATTATAGGCTTGAGCCACCGCGCCCAGCCCCCAAAAAAATTCAAGTGTCCAACAGGAAAGTAAATCTATAAGGGTATAAAAATGTGTATAAATATGGAAAGTAAACAGAAACAAAAAAGATTAAAGCAATATTTCAACACACTATTGATTCTATTTTTTTAAAGAATATCTCCCAGATTCCACTTGTAAGAAGAGCAGGACTAGCTGACAAGTGACCATGGGCCTGAAGCTGTCACCTGGTGAGACATGGGCATCTTGCCTCAAGGCTGGGATAGAACAACACAATATAGACAACAGGCATACACATTAGGAAACAAAATAGTCACTTCAGCCACAGCTAACACCTCTGCAAATAATGCCGACTTGTGCAATTCCTCACGATTATTTCTACCAAGCCCACAAAAGTAAATGTCTCAGGGATATTCTGTTGAAATTACAGTACACCTCTTGGTTTTTGACTTAGTACAGTATGCAACATTTGGCAGCATATTGGAATGTACTCACATTTCTGTTTCTGTCTCTTTCTCTCCATCTCTGTGTATGTATGTGCATGTGTGTATAAGAGAATGAAATAAGAGACAAGAGTAAAATTTCATGATTAATATATCTATTGACATGTACATAGAACATATTTTATAATTTCTCTTGAACTATTTCTCCATGATTTGTAAGGTATAATGCTGATGGACTACCAGTTTTCATCCTTTATTCATCAATGAAGAATTTCATATTTAAAAAATGTTATAGTTTTGCTAGATTATTTCATCTGTGACTTTCAAGCTGAGTTCCACCTAGCTAGAGCATTCCTAAAATCGAATTAGACCTTGCCATAGGGTTCCTAAAATGTTCTTCTGTGTAGTATCATTCTGTCACAAATATCTCATTTAATTTTCACAGAAACCTCTAAAGTGCTAGTAGCATCCCCACTGACAGGACACTAAAGCCAGGAGACCAACACCTAGTGAGATGTAGAGCCAGAACTCAAGGCCTGATCAAGTATTTGTCTTCTCTGTGTTTGCCCTGATGAGATAAAAACTGCTGTAGGGAAGAAAAAAATCACATAACAGGACAACTGAAAATGTGTTTTCAATCAGGTCAACCAAACTCTTATCAAAGTATACAATATTACAAGATTGATTCTTTAGCTTTCTCTCTATCTCTTCACAAAGCTTATTGGATATTTTCTGCAACCAAAGCATACTGGATATTTTCTGCAAACTTATCCAACTTATGCCCTATTTCTGTTTCTCAGGCACATTTATTACAACCTAGGCAGTCAGGGTCACATTGCTGGGATAGGAAGCAGTTCTCAGTGAAGGTAAAGTCACTTAGGAAAGGAGTAAGGAGGGCTTACAGACTGGAAACATACTTCTAAAAGGAATCTACCTAACAAAAAGCCTCCAATCTAGAAACATTTTTAATTGCTATCGCTGAAACTTCCTTCCTTCCTTCCTTCCTTCCTTCCTTCCTTCCTTCCTTCCTTCCTTCCTTCCTTCCTTCCTTCCTTCCTTCCTTCCTTCCTTCCTTCCTTCCTTTCTCCCTCCCTCCCTCCCTCCCTCCCTCCCTCCCTCCCTCCCTCCCTCCCTCCTACGGCCTCAGATCTCCTCACTGAAACCTCCTACTCCTGGGTTCAAGCCATCTCCCAAATAGCCGGGGCCACAAGTGTTTGTCACCATGTCCCATTAAATTTTTATTTTTTATTTTGTAGAGATGGGGTTTCACCATGTTGCCCAGGCTGGTCTCAAATTCCTGGAATCAAGCTATCCACCCACCTAGGCCTCCCAAAGTGCTGGAATTACAGGCATGACCCATTGCGGCCAACCTGAACTTTGTAGTTTCTTGATTAACCCTTTATTGTACTTCACAAGAACTGTAGTTAATTGAAGAAAGTATCATTAATGATATCACACTCATTGTCTGCCTAATTATTCAATGAAATAACCAAAGGGATAGAATAAATCTTTTGTTAGTTTATTGTATTAAGAATAAATGCGTGCATATATTTCTCTATGACTATGAATACAAATCCACTGGAATCTTTGACTCTGCAGTCAGAACATTATAGCCTTTTCCTCATCAAAGCTTCTTAACACCATATGAAAATGATGAGTTTGTGTCGTTTGTAGGGACCTGGATGAATCTGGAGAACATCATTCTCAGCAAACTGACACAAGAACAGAAAATGAAACACCGCATATTCTCACTCATAGGCGGGTGATGAAAATTGAGAACACATGGACACAGAGAGGGGAGTACTAAACACTGGGGTCTATTGGGGGGAAAAGGGGAGGGCCAGTGGGAGGGGGAGGTGGGGAGGGATAGCCTGGGGAGAAATGCCAAATGTGGGTGAAGGGGAGAAAGCAAGCAAAACACACTGCCATGTGTGTACCTACGCAACTGTATTGCATGCTCTGCACATGTACCCCAAAACCTAAAATGCAATAAAAAAAATTAAAAAAATAAAAATAAATAAAAAGAAAATGGTAATATTTAAAAAAGGAGAAAACTTGTTCGGATATTTAAGATAATGATGGTATCTCTAAAAGTATTACAGTTAATTGGCAATCTCATATAGAAGACAGCACCCAAAATGACATTTCAACATCTAAATATGAGATATCATTGTTATTCATTTGAAAGTATGATATCTACATACTTTTATTAAACATAAAAAGTATTTTTCAGCAATAGATTGCTTAACTAAAAATATTAAATCCTTTAATAACTATCTCTTCATCCCTCCTTCCCCCTACTCTTCCCAGTCTCTAATCTTCTCTGTTCTACTTTGTACTTCTATGAAATGAGTATTTTTGGCTTCAAAATATTAGTGTGAAAATGTGGTGTTTAACTTTCTCTTTCTGGCTTCACTTAATAAAATGTTCTCCAGTTCTATACATGTTGCTGCAAATGACAGGATTTCATTCATTTTTATGGCCCAACAGTATTCAATTGGGAATATGCAACACATTTTCTTTCTACATTCATCTATTTTTGGACACCTAAATTGATTCCGTATATTGGCCATTAAAAATAGTGCTGCAATAAACAGGTGCAGGTGTTTCTATTTGAAATACTGATTTCCTTTTCTTTGAATAAATATTCAGTAGTGAGATTGCTCAGTGATATGAGAGTTCTATTTGTATTAATAATTTTTTGAGGATGCTGTATACTGTTCTTCATAGTAGCTGCACTAGTTTATATTCCCACTGACAGTGTTTGAGCTTCTTTTCTCTGCATCCTAGCTAGCATTTGCTATTTTTCTTGTCATTTTAATAATAGCCTACCTAAGTGGAGTAAGGTGATGCTTCATTGTGGTTTTACTGTGCATTTCCCTGATGATTAGATATGTTGAACATTTTTTATATACTTGTTGATCATTTGTATATCTACTTTTAAGAAATGGCTGTTCAGATCCTTTAGATTATTTGTCTTTTGCTGTTTCTTGAGTTTCTTGCATATTCTGAATACTAGTTGCTTGTCAGATACAATTTGCCATTATTCACCCATTCTACAGGTTGTTTCTTCACTGTGTGGAATTTTTCTTTTCTGTGTAGAAGCTCTTTAGTGTGATACAATCCCACTTGTCTATTTTTTCTTTTGTTGCCTGAGCTTTTGTGGTCTTACCAAAAGACTTTGCCTAGACCAATGTCCTGAAGTGGTTCTTCTATGTTTTCTTCTAGTAGTTGGTATAGTTATGGGTATTTCATTTAAGTCTTTAATCAATTTTGAGTTGATTCTTGTAGAAGGTGAAAGACAAGGATCAAATTTTATTCTTCTGCATATGAGCATCCAGTTTTCCCAGTATCATTTGTGGAAGAGATCATCCTTTCCCCATTGCAATTTACCAATTGGCTGTAAATATATGGATTTGTTTCTCTGTTCTGCTCTATTAATCACTTTGTCTATCTTTTTTTGTTGTTGTTACTGTTATTTTTGTTTTTAATACCAGTAACATGCTGTTTTGGTTACCATGGCTTTGTAGTATATTTTGAAGTCAGGTATAGTATGATGTCTCCAGCTTTGTTTCTTTTGCTCAGGATGGCCTTGGCTATTCAAGGTCATTGTGATTCCCTAAAAATTTTAGAATTTTTTCCATTTCTGTAAAGAATGTCATTTTTAAAATAGAGATTGCACTGAATCTTTAGATTGCTTTGAGTAGTGTGATCATTTTAATAATGTTAATTCTTTTGATCCATGGGATGTCTTTCTATGTTTTTGTGTCCTCTCCCAATACTTTCATCAACATTTTATAATTTTAATTGTAGAGATATCTTACCTCTTTGGCTAAATTTATTTTTAAGTTTTTTTTTAAGCCATTACAAGTAGAATTATTTTCTTGATTTTTTGTTTCCAACTAGTTTTTTATTGTTGTTTAGAAAAACTACTAATTTTTCTGTTTATTTTTTCTATCCTACAACTTAACTAAATTTGTTTATAAACTGTAGGAATTCTCTTATGAACTTTTTAGGTTTTTCTATATATAGGATTATGTCATATGCAAAGAGAGACAAATTGACTTCCTTTTTCTCCAATGTGGGTGCCATTTGTTTATTTCTCTTGCTCAATTGCTCCAGTTAGGACATCTAGGATTATGTTGAATAAGAGTGTTGAAAGCTGGCTCTCTTGTCTCTTCCATTTCTCAGAGAAAAGGCTTTCAGGTTTTCTTTCCCCCATTCAATATATGTTAGCTATGGGCTTGCCATCTATGGCTTTTGTTGTACTAGGGTATATTCATTCCATATCTAATCTGTTGATAGCTTTTATCATGAGAGGCTAATAAATTTTATTAAATGCTTTATCTGGATATTTTAACAGGATCATAACATTTTTGCTTTTTATTCTGTTGACATAATGTATCACATTTATTGCTTTGTGTATGTCAAACCACCCTTGTATCACTAGGATAAATCCTACTTGATCATGATGTAGCATCTTTTTGATGTGTTGTTCAGTTTGGTTTGTTAGTATTTTGTTGGAATTTTTGCATTTATGTTCATTAGGGTTGTTGGTCTGTAGTTTTCCTTGTTTGTTGTGCCTTTGGTTTTGGAATCAGAGTAATTCTAACCTCATAAAATGAGATAGAAAGAATTTCCTCTGCATCTATTTTTTGGGGTAGTTTGAGAATTTCTGTTAGTTCTTTCAAAACTTTGTAGATTCACTGGTGAAGTTATCAGTACTGGCCTTTTCTTTGTTGGGAAACTTTTTATTACTGATTTTGTCTTATTACTTGATATTGTTCTTTTCAGGTTTCTATTTCTTCTTGGTTCAACCTTGGCAGATTTTATGTGTCCAGGAATTTATTTGTTTTCTCTAGATTTTCTAGTTGTTCTCTAATGGTCCTTTATACTTCTGTGGTATGATTTATAATTCTGTCTGGTTTTTGTTTCTGATTTTATTTATTTTGCTCTTGTCTGTCTTTTGAAAGATAGTTGAGCTAGTGATTTTTAAAATGTTGTTTATGTTCTTTTAGAAAACAATTTTTTGTTTTATTGATTCTTTAATCTGTATTTTGTTTAGCTCTACTCTGATTTTTATTCATTTTTTACTTGTATTCATTATGGTTATGGTTTGTTCTTGATTTTATAGATCCTGGAGATGCATCATTATGTTGTTTAAATATTTAAACATATTTACTAAATATATATATATATATTTTATGTAGGATATTTGTTGTTATAAACTACCTACTAGTACTTCTTTTGCTCTATCCTATAGGTTTTGGTATGTTGTGTATCTATTTTAATTTCTTTCAAATCCATGCATTGAACATTCAGGAGAATATTATTTAATTTCCATGTATCTGTACAATTTCCAAAGCTCCTCTTTCACTGTGTTTACTATTACTTTATTTCACTGTGGTCAGATTAGATACTTGACATAATTTTGATTTTTTTTTTTAAGATGCAGTCTTTCTCTGTCACCCAGGCTGGAATATAGTACACCATCATGAATCATTGCAACCTCTACCTCCTGGGTTGAAGCAATCTTCCTACCTTAGTCTCCCAAGTAGCTAGGACAACAAATGTGCACTGCCACAACCAGCTAATTATTTTGATTTTAAAAAATTATTGAGACATTTTTGTGTCCTAACATATGATCTATCCTGAAGAATGTTCCATATGCTGATGAGAAGAACATGTATTCTGCAGCTGTTGAGTCAAATGTTTTTTACATGTCATATATACATACATACATAAACATTAGACCATATATATATACATACATATATATATAACATTATACCATATATATACATTAGACCATATATACATACATATGTATTTATATACATACATATACATACATATGTATGTATGGTACAGACATATATGAATACATATACATATGTATGTATATATATGTCTGGTACATACATATACATATATACATACATTAGAATATATATACATATATGTATGTATGTATATATATATATATATATAGTCTAACTTGCAGTTTAACTTTAATATTTCTTTGTTGATTTTCTGTCTAGGATTCTTTCCAATGCTGAGGGTACAGTGTTGAAAGTCCCCAACTATTATTGAACTGGAATCTCTCTCTCTCTCTTCAGCTTCAATAATATTTGCCTTATATCTGCAGATGCTTTTATGCTGGCTACATATATAATTCTTATAGCCTCTTGCTGAAATGATGGCTTATCATTATATTATAATAATATTATATATTATCATAAATATGTGACATATTTTTTCATCTCTTTACTTATAGTCTATGTGTGTCTTTACAGGTGAAGTTAGTTTATTGAAGGCCAAATACAGTTGGGTTTTGTTTTTTTGTTCATTCAGTCTATATATTTTAATTGGAAAGTTTATTTACATTTAAAATTATTATTGACAGATGAGGACTTACTTCTATCATTTTGTTCATGGTTTTCTGATTGTTTTGGGTATCTCTTTTTTCTTTTTCCTCTCTTATTGTTTATCTTTACAGTTTGCTGGTTTTCTGTGGTGATAACTTTTTATTCCCTTCTCTTTGTTATTTGTGTGTCTGCTCTGTCATCAATTTTTATGCTTTCTTGTGATTACAGGATGCTGGATATGGTCTATTCACTTTCAGATTTAAAAATTCCTCAAGTATTTCTTGTAGAACTAGTCTAGTAGTAATGAATTTCTTTATTTTTTGCTCTTGAGGAAAGGCTTTATTTATATTTTATTTCTGGAGGGTAACTTCAATGGATATAGTATTTTTGGTTGCTAGTTATTTTCTTTCAGCACATTATATCATCCTATTCTCTCTGGGCCTGTTCGGTGTCTGCTGAGAAATCTCTTGTTAGTTTGATGAAGATTCCCTTGCATGTGACTTAATTTGTTGTTGTTGTTGATATTTTCATAATTCTCTTTTTGTCTTTTACATTTGACAGGTTTGACTATAATGTGATGTGGAAATCTTTTAAATTGTATGTGTGTGGAGATCTCTGAGCTTCCTATGTCTGAAGTCTAAATCTCTGGCTAGACCTGGGAGGTTTTAATCTATTATTTTGCTAAATAAGTTATCTATCCATTTTGTTTTCCCTTCACCTTCTGGGGAATAAAAATTCAAATACTTGGTTGCTTTAATGTCCCACTATCATGTAGGCTTTGTATAGTCTCTTTTATTCTTTCTTTTTTGTATTCTGAATGGATTATTTCAACAAACCTATCTTCAAGTTCAAGACTCCTCTTTTCTGCTTGAGATCCAATCTATTGATGAAGCACTTTATTGTAGTTTGTATTGTACTGTATTGTAGTTGATTTGTATTTGTATTTATATATTCATTTAATTATTCAGTTCTAGGACATCTATTTGGTTATTTTTGAATTATGTCTATGTGTTGCATTTCTCATTCAGATCATGATTTTTTTTTTAGTTTCTTTGTATTGTTTATGTTATCTTGTATTTAACAAAGTTTTCTTAATATTATTATTTTGAATTATTTTTCAGGCATATACATTTTCTTTATGTTGGGGGTCTATTACTGAAAAATAGTGTTACTTTTGAGGTTTAACGTTTTCTTGCTTGACGTTTGTGTTTCTACATTGATATCTGCACATCTGGTATAAACACTTCCAATTTTACGAAGTAGATTTCATATGAAAGCCTTTTTTTTTCTGTAGATGTTATCTATAGTGTCCATTGTGCACGGTACTTTGGCTTTGGCTCTGAGTCAGTACAGTAGTTCACTCACCATGTGATTTCTTCAGCTACAGTTAATATCTGCAGTGTCTGCAAGTTCTTCAGTGTCTTAGATTGCAGTTGTTTGTGAAGGCTGTGGTATAGCTCTTTTGGGGACTGGCATGCTGGAATGCCTGGTCCCTGAACCCCTGGGCTGCATGCAGAAGCACCGGTCGTTGGTATCAGTGGGCCCAGGGTAGGTCAGTCCTCAGGATACTGGACAGTGCATGAAGGCATATGGCAGTTTTGATACTGACAGGTATGGGTTTATTCATCAGTTTTGGTGGCATGTTCTGTGGTGATAACTTTTTATTCCCTTCTCTTTCTTGTGAATCTGCTCTATCATTAATTTTTCTGCTTTCTTGTGATTATAGGATGCTGTATATGGTCTGTTCACTTACAGTTTAATGAATTTTGTGAATTTCTGGACAATGACTACTCTCAAACAGTGCATGTTCATACCAGGAGTTGTGGTAGTGACCATGGATGTGCCAGTCCTTGAGCTTCTGGGATGGCATACTAGAGCCCTGGACAGGGTGACACTTGGACTGGTCTTTGGGCCCCTGGGTGGCACACATGGGCCCTGGATGGGCTGTTCCTTGGGCTCCCAAACATGCACATGGGTGCTGGGAGTGGGTCCTGATTGAGCCAATTCTTGGGCCTCTGGTGCCACGTGCAGGGGTTGAGGGGTCTCTGTGGCATAATGGGGAGGTCAGGCAGATCTGACTTTGAGCCCCCAGGCAGCATGTATTGGTGCATGGCAACCTCCTTGATGGAGGGAGTGAGGTTGTTATAGTTGGCAGTGAGACTAGGCATATGGCTCTCAGGATCTGGGGAGCATGTGCTCTGGCTCCTTATGTCCTGAAGGCAACCTCCCTGATGTGTGGGTCCACATATTCTCTGGGGTATAGGATGTTGGGTGGGTAAGGTGCCAGAAATGTGGCTGTACTGAAGGGCCCAGCTGGTGTTGTGATGCTATAGCCTTCTGGGTGGTTTTCAGTAAATGTTGGCAGCACTCCAAAGATAGGGAGATGCAGGGGTTAATGGACCCCAGGGCAGAATGTACTCTGGTCATGTCTTCACTCTTAAAATAGCACTGTGCTGCAGTAGCTTGGGTTCTGGAAGGTATTGGAAGCCCAGTATGAATTTTCTGCCTGGAACAATGTGGTTGTGTAGACTCCAAGTGTTCACTTTATGAGGCTCAGAGACTATGAGGGCAGAGGGCTCTCCTGTAGTAAGGATTAAAGGTGTCTATGATGAAAATATGACTGCTGGGGAATCTCCTTACCTTTGCCCCACAACGTGTAGTTCCCTGTGGCTTTGAGCTGATCCTCCTGACTGCATCACTTCCCTCTCTATGATGCCATCTTGAGTTTCTATGTTTTTGGGTGGATATTGTTGGATGTTGGCATGACCCAGAGATGTGGTGATGCAGGAGTTATTGGGCCTGGGTTTTTGTGACTTCCTTGCTGAATTCATATTCTCCCCTAAATGCTCTATTTGATATATGGTTATCTACTTGCTGTTTGGTTCTTCTTTTTGGAAAACATGAGTACTGAGTATTCTAGTCAGCTATCTTGATGACATCTCTTAATTATTTTTCTACTGGCATAGCTCATATTCCTATTCATAAAATGGGACACTTGTTAAAGAATAATTGGTTTGCTACCCAATTAATTAGTGTGAAAATACCATATACCAAGCACAACTTTAGCGCTTACTAAATTTTCATCTATGATAGAAATTTTTATGTCGAAGGAATATAGCTTATAAAATTATAATTAATGCCACTCTTTCAATAGTGTATAAAATGAGGAGCAAAAATAAATAACACAAAATGTATAATCAATATTTAATATAAAGTTTAACCGTAGCCATTTTTTAGTTGTACAATCTCTCAACTTCAGTTTCTTTATACTTAAAAGGAGAAGAATGAAGCCTACCACTACAATCAGATAATATATGCCTGAGTATTGTGAAACTTTAAGCACTATATGAATGAAAGCTATTTTCATTACTTTCGTAGCTTATGGGCTAGTATTCCCCTAAATATTAAAGGTTCCTGTGTAAAGGATGCCATAACCTAAACTCTGAGGGCTACTGCAAACCTACTCCTAAACTTCCACTTTAACAGAAATGAGAATTTATTAGTGAAGAAGAAAATGTTCTGTAAGAGCATAAAAGAGAGAATTTAGATTTAAAAAATGTTTTTACCTTAACATTTTCTTTGGTGATAAATTACAGCCACATGTAAGAGTTCAGGTGTATTTCAAAGTACAATAATTTGGATTTGCAATTAATTTGATGAGACCATTGTCTCCTAAAAAGCTATGCATGCCATTTAAAAATAACTCCATTCTCTACCACACTTAATTAACTCAAATGCTGCATTTTGCAGGCTGTTTCATACAAGGAAGATGAAATGACAATGTTGCAACAGAGAAGAGGCTGCTGAGAAGCAATATGATTAACTCCTCCTCGAGATACTGATGGATAGATGGTAGGGGATGTAAGGATTAGTAGCCATAAGTATTAATCATGTGCGGTAATGTGACTGATTGTTATTACTTCATACACTAGGTGGCTAGGAATGCAGCCAGTTCAATAAAATTATTTTAATTTCCTTTTCATCATGGTCATTTTTCTTGTGTCTCTTTTCTTCCTTTGATGTTCTTCAATTGAGGAAGAAAAGGCCTTCTTTTCATTTCACTGTAAGTGACCCATGATTGGGGTTCACTAAGGAAAAAAATGACTGTGCTGTACAAAGCATGTTACTTTGGGTGAGAAGATTCTGCAAGGCTGGCTCTGAACCATGAGAAGAATTGGCCAAGTTGACTCCCCTCCCTTTTCCACCTTTGTTCCATAATCTTATTGCCAAAAAGGGGTAAAGAAATTCAAAAATTAATCTTTTCCTTGTATAGTAAATGTTTAGATATTACTGTATATTTTTGCTATATAGAAATTCCTCCAGAAATAAAAAAGAGAACTTTTAAACGTGGAACAGACTGTATGGTTTGCTATTTGAAGTATCCCCACTTCAATTTTGCAGGAAATGTAACACAACTAATAAAATGTGGCCTGAAGTGTTGAGTGTTCTGGACTAAAATTATGTTAAAGACCATGTTTGGCCTTGAAGGATCTCAGAAATCCTAATCTGCAAGGAATGTTATTTTGTTTCTGCAGAGTTCAGTGTCGCTTTCCAGAATTATAAAACCATTCCCGTGAAAATGACTGTAAGTGGAGAAACATTAATGAAACTACTTCATTGATGAATGAAATACCATCTATAAATGACTAGGTGTTTTGGCTAGTATAAAGCAAAAGCAAATTCAAAGACAGAATTTCATTAAACAGTTTGTTTATAGAGTTATAATTTAAATATTAAACATATTTTGCATATATACACAAATACAAAATGATTGGAAGTGCTTTTTACAAAAATTGCAATAAAAAAGAAACATAAATATAATGGTATAATACATTTGATCATAAATAGTTGTTTTGGTAACTAATATTAGGTTTAAATGACCTTTTTTCCCCTATTGACTATTGCTGTGAATCTGGGATTTGAAATATTTTAAAAGGGGCTCTCAAATAGTGTTGTCCATTTTCACATATAAGTAAAGAATAATTCTTTTGATTATTAAACTTTCCAGGCACTGATAGTGAGAGATTAACTAAAACAATATTTTGTTCCCTGCTATAATGGTGAGTACAAAGCATTAAATATAATATTAATTCAACACAGTATCTGCATGCTAAGTTATTTGGATCCATCAGTACGCCCTTTGGAATTGATGGATTACTGCATTATCATTTAATTCAGTTTTGTTTTAGAGTTTTGTTTCAAACATTTTACAAGATTCACCTTCATTTTAGTTAATTGTATATAAGGAGAGAAATTGCTCCAGGAAAATGAATAATTTAGAAAATAATTCTTGTTAATTATTAAAAATTGTTTTCTTAAAGAATCTGTACATAATACTGCATATACTCTTCAAAGTACCTTCAATGTAACAGAGAAAAGAATTAACGGAGAAGAAAAATTCAATTATTTGTGATTTGGGGATTTTACTTTTCCTTTGAAATAACAGTGATAACGTGTCAGTTCTGTTCATGGTTTTAGTTTTTTCCTCAGAACAATTTTCAAATACAAAACCAACTCTGTTCAGAGGGAGAATTACTGAAAATCAATTGCAATTGTATTTGTGGTACTTAAAATTATCCCCACCCACTATTTCTGCTCAATTATACCACACTCAAATAATTTGTTAAATATCTTTGTGTCATAGAGTCGACATACAGCAACGAATGCTACCTGTGTATTCATGCAATTTTACAAAACAACGGAAAGTTCTTTCTTTGATGAAGACTGATTTTGAAACTCTTGAAATGCATACTAAATTACTCTAATAGGATACAAATGGCTCTTGTAAAATGTAATTTTTAAATTTAGAACATTTTAGAGTTACAAAATTACTATGCAGATAGCACAGACAGCTATTGTATATACCAGACCCAGCTTCCTCTGTTACTAACATCTCATATTAGTATGGTATATTTGTCACTATTACTGAATGCATATTGACATATTATTAAATTTCATACTTTACTCATATTTCCTCAGGTTATCTCTAAAGTCCTTTTTCTATTCCAGGATCCCATTCAGAATACCACACTGCATTCAGTAGTCAAGTCTCCTTGGGCTCATCCTGGTTGAGACAGTTTCTCAGACTTTTCTTGCTTTTGATACCATTGACAATTTCAAGAATTATTGGTGAGTTGTTTTGTAGAATACTCCTCAAATGAAATATGTTTGATGTTTTTGTCATGATTTCACTGGGATTATAGCTTTTGGGGATGAATACCATAAAAGTTACCTCCCTGCTATGGTCTGAATATCTCCCTCCAAATTCACATGCTGGAAACTTGATCCCCAAGGTAGCAGTGCTGGAAGATGATGCCTTCTGGGAGGTGTTTAGGTCATGAGGGCTCTGCCCTTTTGAATGAATTCATGCTTCTTTAAAAAGCGATAGCAGGTAGGTTCTCTCTTCTGCTATGTGAGGACATTTCTGTTTTGTTGTTATTTAAATAAGTCACCCAGTCTCAGGTATTCTGTTACAGTTGCCCAAGATGAAGTTAGGCTGTGCCATTCTGATGACATTGTATCAAGCGTATGTACTATCAGCATGACTTGTCACTATAAGTGTTAACCTTGCTCACCTAGCTGCAGTAGCGTTTGTCAGGTTTTTTCGTAGTAAAGTTACTCTTTTGTTTCCTATATGTATTCCACTCATTGAAAGAAATTTACTATGTACAGCCTACACCTAAGGAGTGGGGATTGTGCTCCATCTCCTTTAGGGTGGAGTATCTATATAAATTAGTTGAAATTCTTCTGAACAATAAATTTGTCTCTTCTCTTCATCTACTTATTTAGTAATAACTTGTTCATATCAGTATGAACTGGTGGTTACTTATTTTATACTTTAGGTTATAATACAATATTACTTCTTGAATTTATTTTGCTCAAATTGCTCCAGCATTGGGAGGTCCTTCAGTTGGTTCCTGTATCCCTGTTGCATATCCTATCATTCCATGTTTGTTTGTGTGTTTGTTTTGTTTTCTTACGTTTTTCTTTTATGCTTTCTTGTTTTCTGGAACTATGATGCTCTAGGCTTTTCTTGCAGATTTTCTGTCCTTTCCTTGAATCAGGCATTCTTACAAGGAAATCTGGAAGCAACCTCAAAAGTCACTCAAAATATAGGCATAAACCTTCTTTTACTGAGCTTTAGATAAACCATTTCTCTAATAAATACCTTATTTCTACATTCAAATATCTGAGACTAAGGAACTGCCATAATACAAACTGAAAAAACTTTGACCTAAAATTGACTATCATTCGTGTTAAAAATGTTTTATTTCCCAATTTTGAATAAAAATGTTTTATTTCCTAATTTTTTAGTATTTATCTGTAATGTAGTCAATAAATAATAAGAGTGCAGTGAATTATTATGGAAGATGGGAGTAGGAGGAACCTGTTACATTGGCTTCAGTAGGATTTGGCTGTTACTGAATTAACTAAAGTTACATTACTAAAGCAAAGCTCTGTAATATCTAAAAGAGCAAGATATATGAGTGTCTAGTTTATATGATAGCTTTATAAGTTATTACTCAAAGCTGATCTTTAAGGAAAATAAACTAAAATATTTTCAGTACTATGCTGGGATTAATGGCCAAGATGATTGACAAAGTACACTGAATAGGCCTACATTATTGCTATATTTATTTTATGACTAATACCAGTCAATAATTACTAATATAAGCACTATTTATAGTTTAATTAGATTAAATGTAACACATTAAACTATAGGTTTGTATATAATGTGGATTTAGTACCTAAATAAGGCTGTGTGGTTGATATTTGCTTCAAAGGTAAGGAAATGGAGGTTGTGAGAGTGTAGCTAACTTAACCAAATATCACATACAGAGTAAAAATAAAGTTGGCTTTTATCACAAGGATTTCTGATCTATATTTTTAATTGCTAGACTATATCACCTCATTGAAAATAATTTGATTTGGGGCCAAAAATGTCAGATCACTCATTTGTAGCCAAGAGTAAAAATCTGTCTGACTACATTATGAAAAGCCTAAGAATTTTATGTTAAGATATAGAGTGCATTGCTATTACAGAAATATAAGTATATGCATATATATACAGGTAAATATACAGAAATGGGGAATGAGAGATAGTAAATTTAAATTTAATTTTCTACTAAATTAGTAATTGGACACATAGCATATAGAGATTTTACTAATTATATGGATTTCAGCAGGTAGATTTTCACTATGGTTATTATGATTTTTCTTTATCTCTGTTGAAAACTCAGATAGATAAAAGAAAAAAAAATAAGGGCTGACTAATGTAGATGAGAAATTACTCATGTTGCAGAAACATTGTACATTTGCTTCTGGCATAAATTGAGGGAAGAGACCATATATTTATGTCACAACATAATGGCACACTCTAGGCTATTTTCATATGCTTTCTCATTCTAGACTAATTTGTCAGTTGTCAGTAAATTCGGCATCTTCCACATCTGGATAAATATAGATTTCTTTCTTGGTTGATGGTAAATACATTGCAGCTGCTTTACGGCAGGCGGCAGATAGATGGAAGTGTTAAGGTGACTTTCTTGCTGACTGTCGTGTAGTAAGATCAGGCATGCTATGGAATACGTATTTGGAATGTGTTTGAAAATGAGACAAGAGTTTGGTGTTAACTTACTATCATCATTATGATTCTTCTTTTGGCCACTGTGGTTTCTTGAATTAGTAAGTTAGTTAAGACCAGGATGACTGGGTCCAGAACAGGGAGCTGCAGAAATCAGCTCCCAGTTTTGATAAGTTTTTGTTTCCATCAGCTTTACTTTGATCGATTTGTCTTAAATCCTTTTGGAACAAGATGGGAAACAAAGAGGTGACTAAATAAGTAAGTGCATAACACAAACTTTGATTCCTAGCCATCTTTGACCCATTGCATAGTGAACACTAATGGGTCATCTCAAAAATGCTATAAAAAGCAATCAAGTAAAATATTAGTGCGTGTTTAAAAAGAAGAAGAAAGAAAAAAAGAAAGAAAATAGTAAACTTTGACCAACAGAGTCCTAACTGTTATATTCAAATAAAAAATAGCATTATATAGGATATTAATTGGAGGAGTTCAATAATTTATGCATAAAGTTAAAAGTAATGCATATAGTGGTCCACTGGTTCTCAAAGAGTGGCAGGCATAGTCCTGACCAGCATCAGCAATCCTCAGGAACTTGTTTAACATGCAACTTTTAGAGCCCCAGTTCCCAGTTACCGAATCTGAAACTCTTAAGAATGGAGCTCAACCTTCTGTATTTCAACAAGCTCTTTATAAAATTTTATATGAGAATCACTAGTAAAATTTTATTCCATTAAAATTCTTGAAAATAGGGAAAGACCCTGGATTCATTTAAAAGGAACAACAAAAAGAGCTTTGCAATGGACTGCTGCCTCCAAACTCAGTTATTTATAGATATATTCAATGACTTGGATTTTTTGTTGTTGTTGTTAAGTTCTTTGTCTAACATATTGGATAAAAGGACCTTCCAGCTTTTCAGAAGTAATTTCAGGACATTTTCCTGATAGACCTCATTTATTTCAGATTTGCAAAAACTGTTAAGGTGATCCGGATGAACATGTAAAGCACCTAACAACTGACCTTTCTAATTTTACATAGCTGAGGTGAACGGCTCAGGAATATAGAACCTCTGGGTTGTGTTTGGTGGGCTGATTCTAACAGAATTTTATTCAATAAATACTATTAAGGGTGACTATGAGGAAAATAATGAAGTTGATGATGTGGAAAAATACATGAACTATGACTCTGAATTTCAAATTACTTACCATTTTTATTTACTTAAGGAAGATATTGAAAAAGATCGATTTTACTAGCAAGTATTTGCATACGTATAAATTATCCATTTTGTGCTGACAGTTCCTAACATTCCAGCTCCAGTTATTTTAGATACTAACACCAGGTAAAGCTACACAGTGATAATTGGTCTCTGATGAGTCTCCTTATGAATACAACTTTATGACTTTCTCTTGGTAATTTGTTAATTGCTGAGGCACAGAATTTAAATTATTTATTATGGTAAGATAGTATTATGACTTATTATGGTAAATAATAACTCTAAAGGCAAATTTGTCTGCAATAAAGCAGAAGGTCGTGAATACTCATACTCATTACCTGAAACGTAAGTTTTTGATATGGCATTTTAAAATCATCAAATATAGGAGCAGAAAGAAATGAGTTTGGCATCAAGGAATAAAATATTCCTTATCCTTATATTTGAAACTAGATAGTTGGAAAATCTAGAAGAGAAAATAAAGTGTCAGAATGGCCCAAGTGGTAATGAACATCTTTTCAAAAGGAGGAAGTAAAGCAGGTCACCACAGTGCATGGATAACTAAGCAGACTTGTAGGGACAATGTAGCTTAAGCAGGAAGTTAGGTATGATGATTTGGGAATAAACTAAAATACAAATGTAGTCAAACATATCCAGAAAATGAAAACAGTTCATTTTTATTAAACGTATATAAAAAAGTGATGCTAGAACTAAAATAGAAACTCTCATAATGAATTCATTAAAACTCAGGTAATGATTAAAAACAATTTGTTGGAAGTGGGCCAGGATAAATTTGCAACGTTATAATCTAAACTAAGAATAAAAAATTTTGGGGACATATACATTTAAGTGGTGCCTGACTACTTGTGTTATAATGAATTAACGGAAAACTTCAAACTCAAGGCTAAATTCACTACTATTTTGGCTTGTGAAAGTATCTTGATGGAGAGAAGAAATAGGGCCTCTATTTAAAGGTAGCAACAACAAATTTCTACCAATGAAAGATCTGTGGTATTAATTATAGGTCAGTGATTAGTATCAATTATTTACACGTGTCAATTTACAACAAGGGTCAATGCAATTTCCAAAAGAGGAAAATATTGGTATGGGATCAATGTATACATTGCCTCAATCAATTCTCTTTAAATTAATCTGTATGTAAACTACAGAATTATTGACAATTTGAGTATAAAATTCATGTGAAAATGTTCACATGTAAGTAGAACCAGGATGTATAACTTGTTATGGCGCATAGTAAAATAAAAACTTTAAAATTCTGTCAGTACAAATGCATCAAAATTCGGAATAAAAGACATTCAAAAATACAGTTTTACACCTGTTAATCTTGGAAATAAAAAAAAGGAACACAATATCTGGGTTCCAGAAAACCAGCAAATTGAAAACCAGAGCTTAATGCTTCTGTGACTTTGAGGTAGGCAGTGTAAGGAAAGGGAAAGTGTTGTCCTGGCAACCAACTGGATTTGGTTTTAATGTCTAAACTGGGACAAGAAGCAAGGCTTTTTGGATTCTAAGAGTGAAATCCAAGCAAAGATCCATGCACAAACCAGAATCTCTGAAGAGCTGCACATTGCGTAAAATGTGAGTTTGAAAAAATAAAATCCCTGCATCCCTGCAGGTACAGAAAGTGACAAAAAAGTTCTCTACCTCTGTCTGAGTTTTGAGGGAAACAGAAAGGTTCTCCAAACTGTGATTTTTAACATAATAAGTGATGCCAAAGTAGTTGACATGTGTGAGTAGATAGAAGAAACAAATGAAAAAGTGCTTCCGACGACTGTCACCCTAGATTAAACAAGATACCTCAGTTAAATTCCTACTGAAGTTCAGGTAGTTGGGGCTCAGAAAATGATACGCCCAAATCAAGGCCTCAGAAGCAGCCCCAAAATTAAAGTTTTACTCTGACTTTTCCCTGCCCACCTGTTCCTCACTCCTCATTCTCCCCTGTGGGTAGCCGTAGAAACTGGAATCCTTCTTTCCTATAGATACCAGAAACCCTTTACCTCAAAGCCAGCCATAAAGTCTAAAAATATTACTCAAACCTTTTCCTACTTTTCTGTATAAGAGCTGGCCATAAAGAAATATCTTGACCTACCTTGTTTGATAATAGGTCATAAGATTTCCCCATTCCAGAAAGGGTTCTGAGAGATACATGGGAGGAAGAAATGTTGCAAGAGAGAAGGCAAGAAGAATCTGAACAGACAGGACATGCTGGGTTTCCCCACTGCCTTAGATCTGCACTAGATCATACCCTCTTTTGTCCAATCACATTTCTACATGACTGTCCATGCTTCATTGAACTTAAGCGCAAAAATGAATAGTTCACTCCTGGGTCTCAGGGTCTTCGTTCTGAAGGCTCCCACATCATGTAAAACTATAATTAAATAAATGTGTTATTCTTTTATCTTATTAGCTTGTCTTTGTTATAGAAGTGTTAGACATGACCGTTATGATGAGGAGGAGAGGGATACATCTTTTTCTCCCTTACAAGGTCATTGTTCAAAATTACAGGGCACCTGGGGGAAAAATCTCCTGGGATTGTCACTCGACAAAACCAACAGGAGCATTAAGTGCTGAAAGGTCACAAACACAACTAAAATAAGTATATTTATTTAAATAAGCAAACACCAATTTAAATAAAAGTGTAGTAGTCATTAATCTGACATGTAAATATAAGAATGAAAAATACAATACATGGCAAGTCTGAGAAAAATGTCAGGTAAATTTAAAAATAGATATTATGTGTATCACATGAATGAATTATTTCCTTATTGGTCCTATTTGTTTAAATAAAAGGGTAGAGGGAGAAGCAAACATCTGGATGAAAAAGAAGCCACAAACCAGGGACTAAGAGTTACAGAAACAGTCCAATTTCTCCTTTTTCTTTCTCCATGATTCACGTTTTCTTGGTAGGAGAAAATGTTAAAATATCTAAAACTGTGATTAAATTCTCATGCTAAACCAGATTCAGTTTGAGTTACAATGTAGCTGTTTTCAAAATAACTTAATATCATTTCTGGAAATAATAAAATAGTCAATAAAATTAAACAACTCGAAGGAGGTCTTGTTTTTGTTTGTTTTTCATTTTTATGAGCACACGACAGAGAACAGTATGGAGGTTCCTCAAACAACTGAGCATAGAGCTACCATGTGATCCAACAATGCCACTGACAGGTATATACCCAAAAGAAAAGAAATCAGTATATTGAAGATACAGTTGCACTCCCATGTTTATTCATAAAAGCCAAAATTTGGAAGCAACCTAAGTTTCCACTAACAGGTGAATGGATAAAGTAAATGTGGTACATACTCACAATATAGTACTATTTCATCATAAAAAATGAATGAGATCCTGTCATTTGCAACAATGAATGGAACTGAAGACATTATGTTAAGTGAAAGCCAGGCACAGAAAGACAAACTTCTTTTCTTTTTTGTGGGGGACAAGGTCTTGCTCTGTTACCAAGTTGGAGAGCAACAGCATAATCATTGTTCACTGAAGCATCTAACTTGTGAGCTCAAGCAAACCTTGGCTTCCTAAATAGCTTAGGACTTACAGGTATGTGTCATTATGCATGGCTAAATTTTAAAATTTTTTGAGACAGGATCTCACAATGTTGTCCAGACTGGTCTTGCATTCCTGGCATCAAGCAATCCAAAGAGATCTTGTGATAGGCACATTAGACATAGATGAAGAGCTAGTTAGTGAACTGAAAGATAGGGCTGACAGAATTTTCCAAAAGGCAGTACAAAGAGATAAGTAGACGATTAGTATCAAAGTGGTTAAGCTATGTGGAAAGTGAAATAAGAAGATCCAAAATATATCAAAAATATGTTACAGTAAGAGAGCCTGGGAATAAACAAATATATAATATCTCTTTCCAAACTGCAAAAAAGTAGAATAGTTGTGTTACACCATAATTTATGTAAATTATACAATATGCTTATGCAATTGTCTATGTGTAGATTACCTTCAAAAGCAATGTACTAGATAATCAAGATGTTGGTGAGAGTGGTTGCCTCTGGGACGGGGTCTGTGAGTCAAGAGTAGAAAATAATTTCACTTTTGTATTTATTATAGTTTTATTTCTATTCACCTGTACAAATTATGTTTTAGAAAAGAATATTTTTCACTGCAACAAATTTATTGATGAAAATGAGGACTGAAATAAACTGAAGAACATAAAGCCAGCAATACAGTTGTATAAAATATGCACGTAATGTTTTTCTATTAATGAGAAATTTGATTTTAAGCTTTTGTTATTCATAACAAGAAAGAGCATCCAACCATTTATATGATTCTTAATTTTCAAAGACAAAAGCAGACTAGTAGCTCTGTAGAAGACTAACTAACCTGTGTGTTGAAATAAAGATGTCTTCTGGAGATCCTCAAATTAAGACTGGAAAGTGCAATTATTAAATGTACTTGTATCTCCCCAGAAAGTGGAAGCCAGGAAATAGTCTTTTCACTGACAACACTAAGGATTTAAATATACATTGTCCGTGTCTTTGTAACTTTATTAATTACATTTTAATTAAATATGTACTATATCCAAGCACTGCAAATGTATTGGCCAGAGTGATTCATGTTATCATTAGCTAGAGGAAAAAACAGGCATAGAAGTCAACAATTACAAAACAATATGATAAATAATAGGACAGAGGATATTCACAAAGCATAATAGGCTCACAGAGAATAGTGGGAGAGACAGTTGAGGGAAATTTTTTCGAAAGAGGTAAAGCTACACTGAAAGATGGAAGTAATCTAGAGAGACAAGTAAGACAGTGGATGGAGGATTTCCAAGTTTAGGAAACATATCTTTCCTGTCTTCGAACTTCCTAATTTACTCACTTGCTTATCAGTTATTTATTGATTATGAATAGCAATTATACATATTATTAATTTCTATGTCTCTGGCTCAGATTTAGGTACTGGAGATGTAATAGTGATATGATAGTCAGATATCTTTCTAAAAGACAAATAGCATCAGGTCACTTTTGTATTTATATAAAGTGTAATTGTATAGCAGCATTTTCTTGTCAATGGAAGTGTTCTGCAAACTAAGATGTTTCAACCTCTTGGCCACAGAAGGACTTTCTAGGGCAAACAGTATGAGATCGCAGATATTTCTAATGAAATACATTTCTGGATCTCCCATTTCTATATAAATTTCTCCTAAAATAAATCTTTCTGAGAACAATTTGCTTTTCTGCAGGTCTCCTTTACCAAAACTCCTTTTATAATTATCCTTGTCCATTTTGTCATCCACTGGGTGATATTTTCTGCATTTCCCAGGTAAAAACATCTCCAGGGTCATAAACAAAGGGACATTTCAAGATTTATAACTTCTAAGAGCAATTTCCCTGAGAGCAAAGCAAAAAGAGCTTCCTTTTCAAAAAAAATTCGAAGGTGTAATACCTTATTTTAGCCAGGTCATACATTTTTTTGTCAAGGTCCCATTTTCTAATCTATTTGTCTGACTGTTTATCTAGCTACACACCTAGCTGTCTAAGTGCCTAACTACCTTACTCAGAAGTGAGTTTATGTGAATTAAAGATGAAGCTAGACTGTATCTAATATAGCCATATTACAGGAATAAACAGTTTTAAACAATTCATTCAGGTATACAGGAAAGAAAATATATAGATACCACTGGTATGAAATTAAGCCTAATCTCTTCAGCATGATAGGCAAGTTTTACAATCTGCCCAGATCCCCCTTTCCAATATATTACTCTCTCTTCCTTCTCTTCTTCCCCCATACGTGACACCCTTAATCATATAGGATTGTTTGCTCTTGAAAAATAAATTGTGTTTTTATATTCCTTAATTTTACACGTTTTTACATCCTTGAAAACATTTCTTTTGTTTCCAAGATAATTCCTGACATTCCATTGGTTATTTCCTCCTATGTTATTTTCGTAAGGGCTCCTGTCATGTTACATATTACAATGTGAGTTATTTGGCTATAGTTCTGTTTCTTCCTCAGTGCAGCTCCATATGGTAAGGGAATGTGTTTTTACAAAACTATAACCACCCCCACCCTCCCAAATACAAAACTGTAACCAGAATGACAGCTCCTACAGTTTCACTGTCTTCAGCATAGTAATTATTGACATTTTGATGAATATCTCTGCATAGTCACTGTCTCTCAGACAATACTCGCTCTCTCTCTCTCTCTTTCTCTCTCTCTCTCTCTTATCATTGCATCTCTTCCTTTCTAGTATCTATAAACATATTTGTTGTTTCCTTATAGAAAAGTAATAACTTCCAGATGGTTGAAACATAGTGCAATGTAGGGGCTTTCTTTCTGATTTGAGTGGGACATTTTCTTTTATTCTTTCTTTTCTTTTCTTTTTTTTTTTTTTTTTGAGATGGAGTCTTGCTCTGTCGCCCAGCCAAGAGTGCAGTGGCACCTCCCAGGTTCAAGTAATTCTCCTGCCTCAGCCTCCTTAGTAGCTGGGACTACAGGATCCCACCACCATGCTCAGCTAACTTTTTGTATTTTTTTTTAGTACAGAGGGCATTTCTCCATGTTGGCCAGGATGGTCTTGATCTCCTGACCTGGTGATCCACCTGCCTCGGCATCCCAAAGTGCTGAGATTACAGGCGAGAAGCCACCACATCTGGCCAAGTGGGACATTTTCTAATAACTCATCCTTTTGGAATGATCTCTATCAGTATTTCTAATTTAAGCTTTGTGTGTTAAGAATATTTTCTTTTGTTTCCATTTTGCTAACACAAATACCAGAAATATTTGGGTATTATCAAAATTCTTTTTGGCAGGTACTGCCATGATTAATTATTCACTTTTAGTTAGCATCATAATGACCTAAAATTAAATCATCTTTTAATTACGGGCTGAACTTTAGTGTTCATACTGCATTATTGTTATTATATTCACATGTATGAGACTACTTGGTATTATTTTATCCGATCTATAATTTTTTCTATGTTTATAATTGAGCAATGACAATATCTTAGTTTCCTTTTCTATTTTTAGTGTTGGAAGGAGAGGTTTTCAATAAATATTTATTGAGTAAATGGATTAATAGATGCTAGCATCTGATATTTCTATTTGTACATAACCGTAATATATGATTTGCTACATTTATTTGGTATGCTCTCATCTGTGTTCTATTCATTTTTTTATCTTCTCATTAATGTATTTAGCAAATATTTGCTAGCAGGCCATGATATGCCAAGGATAAGAGCTTGTTATACAGTAGTAATAAAAAACAAACAAGAGCTGGGTCCTTGTAGAGCTTTCAGTCCAGTGTCTACAACACAGTAAAGACCTCAAAGACCTAAAGTCTGGAGGGTTTTTTTTTTCTGTATACTCCTCAGAGACAGGAGCTATGTTTATTTCTATACGCAGTAACAAATAAAGCATGATATTCAGTATACATATGGAAATACTTTACTAGAATGCCAAATTAGCATATAGCAATTTCAGTTTTACCCTCTTGCTATACTCAACATTTTAGTGTTATTAGATAAGGGTACTGTCCAATTTGAGGTCCTAAAGGAGTTTAGTGAACTTTGTGTAGGATTCACTGGAGAGTCACATCAATGAAAAAGGTGGAAAATTATACTCAGGAGGGGAAATTAAAGGAATGAAAATGAAAATAATTCTGCTTTTACAATGGGAGACTGAGACCTATTTCAAAATAATCTGCAGGCTTATTCAAAAAAATTGAACAGCTTTCTAAATCTCTAACGAGGATAGAATTCTAACAAACAATTTTTTAATTCATTAAAATATTTTATTCATTGCATTCAGATGATAGAAATGTATTAATGATGAGAATTGTTTAACTTTGAAATATGCTGTTGAAAAAAGTAAAAAAAACAAAAATGGGATAAAAACTACATTGTCTTAATGGTCTAATTGTCTCAATAGAGAGACACTTAGTGTAGATCAAGAATGGCCTCAAGGGTCTTCCTAAGCCAATAATAATATTTTTAAATATCAGTAAGAATATTCTAACACCTATTGTGTACCTAGAGTTCTAATTTCTAAGTCTCAGTGTTTTCCGATTTAATAATGTTAGGCACTATTACTAGTAAGGTGACTATATGTGTCCTGGATTATCTTGGACAGTCCAGCTTTATGTCTGTTTTGCTAGAGTATTTAGTATTATTTACCATTCACAAAATATCACTTTGGCAAAAAATGATATAGTTACACCAGTTAATATCTATTTTTCAGCATAGACTTTAAACTGTATAGAGGTTAAATAATTTGCCAGAGTTACACAGATATTAGAAGCTGTGAAGTTATGATTAAATAGATGTATATTCATGATCTGTATTGAGGACTGTGACAATAAAGACAAGGCAATACCTGTCCTTCTGAAATTTTTGCATTAAATCACAGTATATTATACATGAATACGACACACACAATTCCAGGTAGAAATACTGAGGAAGTCAAAGAACTCAGAAATAATATAAAGATATCTTTATACTACAATTAAAGTTGTGTTGTATACATTAGCATATGTCTGTGAAGATTCACTTCTCTAGTTCTCAGAGGACACAGTCTTTCATAAATCTTAGAAGGAAGCATTTATGAAATGGAAGCATTTATGAAACACTTGGAATGGTTGAAATTAAAGTAAAAAAGACCTTTGACTTTAAAGAAACTTGTAAGACAGGTGACTTTGAAACCTGAGGAAACAGGTGTAGCAAAAGGGACAGCACCAGAAGAATAATTTAAGGAATTAACCAAAGGAATCTGGAATAGAGGAGATAGCGCACAAGATAAGTAGTGGGTTCAAGCTTCTTCAAATAACAACTTCACCTCCTTTAAAAAAATGGAAGGACAGAAAGTCTGTATCTACAGTGCAAAGGAACTTCTCGGAAGAGTATGTTTCTTTAACCATCTAAAGGCCACTTACTGTTTAGTTGACCTGTTTCCTTTTCCCCCATACCTAACCCAAAAGCACTCACAACATTTACAATCAATAGGAACAAAATGATGTTTCATGAGCATACTTATTGGTGCGTTCTGTGGTTGGTTCACCATTCAGTGTTCCTGGTTCCTCACTTCTGAAGTTGGTAAAGTGTGAAATTGATATTTGCAGAAACCATGTCTTTTTTGGATGGACCTGCAATTGAAACAGAAAACCTAACATTTTTACTTTATTTTGCCTCTTTGTTCTCCTACTCACTAACACTGACTGAGGAGCTATTTTGCTTTAGGTATCAGACAGTATGCCGAGAATACAAAATGAAGATAACGTGTGTTTCTTTAAGGAGCTCCTAGCCAAATGAAACAAACTTGTGTCAACCAGCAAATGAAATAGAATTGATTCTTCTTATTTGCAGTAGTTGTATTTTATAGGTAATGTTGTTGTAACCAATGAATTAACAAATACTGAACCACTGCTCCTAGGGAAAATATAAAAACATCTAAAGCAATACCTAGCTCAAAGTAAGCTTGCAATAAATACTTGAGTGAATGAATAATGTCTATTGAATATACAAAATAGTAAAAAAAAAAACAAGAACAAACAAACAGAAGAGCTCGGTACTTTTGTTTTAACTTTAGAAACTGTTCAGGCAAATAACGTACTTTTAAAATGTATATGTATTAACTATTAATATTTATCTTGTAGGTATTTCAAACGTAATATTAGATTGTTCTATAATCTTTGATCAGGGGAAAAGAAGACTGCACTTGTTAATAAATATCAAACTTTTATTTTCTATTTTATTACATATGCTATATTGCTTATCACTAAAAAATAAGTTTGCAGAAAATCAGAATTTTTATTCACACCTGGAGTATGTAATATGCTATCTGTTAATGTAGAAATAACTCAACTCTCCATCCTATGGCAGGATTGACTGATTTTAGTCCACAGGTTCGACTTCAAACTTGATCTCATTTCTTGCTAAAATACTGTAGTGTTTTATTTCCACTGACCACCCAGCTCCTTTAATGTTACATGTACTTCACAACTGCTGCTATGAATAATCCATCTCTTATACATCTCACTCTATGAGGTTAAACTCCCACTTCACTACTGAAATTAATTTGTCAAGTGTCACCTAGAACGTTCACATTTAATTACCTTTTTTGGTGCTACTTGACCTGTTTACGGCATATGCAGTACCATTAAATTCCCATTCCTTGAAAGTCTGTTTTTCCTTACCTCTCATGACTGTATTTTCTAATTCTCCTCCCTGTTTGGTCACTGTTTCTACTTCTTTCCTTCATTTGTCCTCCTTTCTTAAATATGGCTGTCACCCAAACCTCCAGCACTGGTTCCTTGATCCTCTTTTTTTACACTGTAAGCATAGTCATTGAATTTCAACACTATAAATACCACTCAAACTAGGTGAGGACCAAACTACAATCTCAGTTGTGATCTTTCTGCTGTGTTCTTATTTATTTCCACTTTCCACATAACAACCTTAGCTAACTGTTCTGCTGTTTCATCCAACCAATGGGATCTGTTCTTTCAAGGATCTATTTTCAAGGTGGGAAAATAACATTAACAAATTCCTCAATTTATAAAAGTACCATCTATATTTTGATAAGTACAACAAAAGAGACATCCAGGGGAATTTAGCTTAGGTGAGACAGTGAAGGTTTCCTTCAGGAAATAACATGATAGGAAAAATAATAAGTTATTTGTAGCAGTATCTTTATTTATTTGTATTTATTTGTTATTCAAGAAAAATTTAGGACTTACAAATGTGAAGCACAAAGCGACTAAGACATAATTTCTTGCCATAAAATATCATTATCTAGTATGGGAAACAGGCATTTAAACAAATACATGCAATACAGAATATCATACTTGTAATCTATAACAGTTGCAATAGAATGGGTAAGAAGGGAAATACAAACTCTTCTTCTCTTCTTGAGGAGTGTTCAGTGGGACTGATCCGCATTAAGGAGAAACTAAATGACCAATTTATGAGATGCATGAAGCAATTGAGGGTTCAAAGAGAAACACTGACTAGAATATATGAAAATTTCTACTTATGAAAAGGTACCATTGCAATGACAGAGACATATAAATGAAAGTTTTGGAAGCCAGAGCTTACAGCAGGGTTAAGGAGTCTGAAAGCTGTCCTCACACCCCACTTGAACAATTTTGTATCTGAAGTTGAGGCATGACATATTAGGCATGACTGGCCAGTTCTTAGCATAACCAGACAACTGCAGCCAGCCAAAATATGCAAACTGTTAGACTGTCTAGTCAGCCAAACTTTTGTAAATGGTCTATGATCACTGCTAGAGAGACTAAATGGTATCAAACATCCTACTTTTGTGTGCATGTCTGCCTGCCTCAGCAGAATTCACAGTCTCTCAAAGGACATTTCTTGTCTTATTCATCTCTGTGGTTCTTTCCAGGAGAATTCTCCATTATCTTGCCCAGCATTTTTGTTTTGTAAAGTTAAAATTATGTGAGAAGTAATATGAAAGAATCACAGTGATTTTTCTCAAGTAAAATCATGGTATGACTATACATATTTTTTTTAATTCCCAGGTTTACATCTATTTTAATTGCTATACTTATCATCTTCAATGTGTTTAACATTTTAAGCTACATGTGTGCAAAACAAATACTTTATATTGAGATCATTTAAATGGATTTTATTATTGTTATAGCTATTTCTTTCAAATCTGATTTGATTCAATACTATATGAGATTTAACACTTGAAAAGGTTTGAAAATTGATCTACACAAATTTGTATGAAAGAGAGCCTGGGTGTATTTTTCCAAATGAGGCATTATATGTTAAATTGCAATTTTTTAAGACAGGTGCCTTACATTTTTCAAGCCACTGTGGTCTGCTAATGAGTCAGAAGAAAATTGTGACTTGACGTTTAAAACTTATAGCAAAAAATATGCTCTTGACTAATATTGCAGAGAAAATCACCTTACAATAGCATAGAGCATTATATAGAAATTTAGCATAATTCAATTCATAAGGTCATGAATATTTTTAGTGAGGAAAAATGTACATTTAGCATTCTATAACCTCTCCTGCCTTTCACTATGATGTTCCCACATCCTTTTGAGAGTTCCCCATTTCTCTGTGATATCGTTTACATATTCTATACATATTACCATCAGAAAACCTCTAAAATTATTTATGCATTAGGTTTACATGTTGTATATGTCGTTTACATATTTCATACATATTACATCAGAAAACCTCTAAAAGTCTATTCTTCATGCTTTAGATTTACATATTGTATGTATAATTTACATATTTCATACATGTTACCATCAGAAAACCTCTAAATTTCTTCATGCTTTAGTTTACATGTTGTCCAAGAGAACTTTCCCCATCACAGAAATGCATTCACATTTCAGTAGCCACTAGGTACATGTGACTATTGAATATTTGAAATGTTGCTAGTGTAAATGAGGAATTGAATTTTTAATTTTCTCTAATTTTAATTTAAATAGCCACCTGTGGCTATTTAAATGTTATTACTACCTTGAACAATGTAGCAACGCAGGCTGAAGCTTTTCTCAGATTATTGAACCTTTACCCCAGAGAAAAACTAAGTCAACTTAGAAAAGAAATCACATGTAGAAATAAGAAAAAATAAAATACAACCAAGCATAAAGTCTTTGCCATTCAGAACTCATATAACGAGAAAAAGGTCAATTTTCTAATTTCCAATATATACCTAGAATAAACAATTAGGGCATTTAAATCACAGTGAAGCATCTCTGAGCAAGGTTACCTTCACATTCTTCATGAGTGCTGCTGCACACACATTTTCTATTCGAGAACAATAAAATCATGCTAAAACGCAGGGGATGGGCAGTCAATTCCATTTATGTGCATAATTAGGTCTACAACTCAGAAAAAGCACAAATTACAATGAATCACGGACCTTTGAGTTCTTTACAATTAGTCCAGACAGACAAGGTTCAATTCATCAAGTAAAATTTCCATATTAAAAAAAAAATGCAGTGTAGATCTTTCTTTGAGAACAAAATTAGGAAATACCACCCTTTGCTCCTGATTATTTTTGCTGAGTTACCTAATTTTAGTTTCTATTCCCCTGATAGCCTACATTTTTCATAGTGTGGCCACAAAAAGCAACGTTAAACATTATAGTCTCAAAATCCCTCTCTACTGCCTATCAGAATGACTCCTGGTGGGTGGTTTATGACGTGTGTTGTTATCTTCTAGGTTGTTGGGGGCACTTTGGGTATGTAAGAAGAACCATGCACCTATGCGAAGGCAGCAGGTGAAGCACCAAAGCTTGGCTGGGCACGTTTTGTAGCCATAATCAGGCTACTTTCTGGGATAAGGCATGAGCTGAGGAAATTAATGTACTACAGGAGATTTATTATGGCACGCATCCATAGATTCTGGAAGACAGATAAGGAATAACCTAGAATGCAAACAAAGAGCTGGTTTTGGTGAGGTTACTGTGCAGTAATGCAGATGGCATAAGAGATAAGGATTTCAGAGGAATCTTGTCTGCGCAGACATGATGACAAGTATTTGGCATGTGGGAAGTCTATCATTTAAAAATAGGTGACAGTGCAAGAGGAAGGAAGGACTAGAGTGCTAGAAGGACATAAGAACTAAAATGGTCACCTAGAGAAGTTTAGTAGAACAGCAGACACTTTCTTACTGGAGCTAGGGTACAAGATCAGGACTGAACTAGCAATACCATTCGCGTGTGGCTAAAACTGTGCCGATTAGAGTTCTGCACCACTTTTTGTCTAAAATGAAGTTTGTCTAAAGACATGGCCTGTGAAGAGCTTGTAAAGGACTAATCAGTCCCAGCTGTTTTCAGGAAGAGGCAGCAAAGACCGGGCAATAGGCAGGGGATGAAATGCTCCGGGCGAACAAGAGGGCTCCTTTCTCTAAATTCCTATCAAGGTCCTTATGTGTGATGTTCCTGTGGAGCTCTGCATTAACTTACTTAAAAATGTACAAAAGCTTTAACACATTACTTTATTATTTTATTTTCAATTTGCAATTGACTAACAAAAAGTTGCAGAAAGAATACAGTGAATTCCTGTGTACCTGTGATATTAAGATATGTATATTGCTTTTCATCCATGATTCCCAGCTAACAACTCCCATGAGGCAAGTTAGGCCTCAGAAGGCAGAATCTCTCTCTATTCCTCTCCTTCCCTCTCACCTGCTGCTTTTGTTCTCAAGGCAAGACTCCCCCTACTTTTCTGTCTTGGAGCTGGCCATAAGTATATTCTCTGACCTATCTTGTCTGATTGTAAATCATAAGACCTTCGTTTCAGAAGGCGTCTTGCTTCATACCCTGGAGGAAGGAATGTTGCACAGAGGCCAACAAGAATCTGAACAGATAGGCCTTGCTGGGTTTCCTCACTCAATCTATTAGCATTAGATGATTCTTTGACCAATAACATTTCTACACAGTTCACACTTCAATCATGCTTATCCCGGGAAGGACTGGGTATGGAGATCTTTCGTATAGCTGAACGCATGGAGGTTCCTAGGGGGTGGTATGACAGGAGAAAGCATGAAAGCTCTGCCATACCTTGTGTGTGAAGTCTGTGGTCTTTCTCCCATACATTGCCCTATGCATCTCTTCACTTGTATCCTTTGTAATATTCTTTATAATAAAGCAGTAAACCTAAGTAAGCATTTCACTGAGTTCTGTGAGCCACTCTAGCAAATTAATTGAACTGAAGACAGTGTCATGAATCCCCAATTTATAGCCAGTTGGTTCAGAGCACAGGTAAAGCAACCAGGGGGCTGCAATTAGCATTGGAAGTGCAGACAGTCTTTTGGGACAAAACCCTCAACTTGTGGGATCCGATTCTATACCCAGGTAGATAGTGTCAGAATGAAATTGAATTAGAGGACATCCACCTGGTATCTGGTATCTATTGCAGAATTGATTAATTGCTTGTTAGTTGGGAGAAATCCCCACACATTTGGTCATAGAAGTATTTTATATTGATTATTGTTCAGTGAGAGAAGAAAAATAGCACTGTGAGTGTGTGTTTTCCATGGACAGTACGCTTTCCCCAACATCTCCAGATGTCAACATCTTATATCACTACAGTAAAGCTATCAAAGCAGGAAATTAATATTGACATGATGCTGTTAACTAATCTACAGACCATATTCCAATTTTGCCAACTGTACAAAAGAATGTTCAATTTCTGGTTCAGAGTCTAGTCTAGGACACGTACTGCATTTAGCTGTTATCACATTAGTTCCCTCTTCTCCATGACATTTCTTTAATCTGTCTTTGTGTTTGTGACCCTTGCATATTTGAAGAGCCCTGTAAAAGATGTTTTGTTGAACATCTCTCAGTTTTCACTTGCGTGAGTTTTTCTTATGATGAAAATTATAGTAGGAATTTTTTGGCAATAATATAATTGAAGTGATGTTTAGTCCTTGCCGTTTCATACCTCAGTGGTTCTTGTTCCATTACTTAAGAGTTAAACTTAACTTGGTGAGGGTGGTGTCTGCCAGATTTCTCTACTATAAAGTTATTTTTTCTGTTTTAATGAATAAGTGTTTTGTGAAGAGATATTTTGGGACTATGCAAATACATATTCCTCATTGTGCTTTTTACCCAGTAATTTTAGCATCTATTGACGATTCTGAATATTCTAAATCATAAATTTAAAATCATCACTATTTGATATTATGGTTTCCAAATAGCGATTTTCTGTTTAAATCATTTTTTTCTACATTTGTTAATCAAAATTTCTCTGTAAGGAAGCACCATCCCTTATTTATTTATTTTACTTATTTCAGTGAGATTCAATGATATTTTTATTATTCTAAGGTTCTCAATCCATTACAATCAGCATTTTATTTTCGGTTATTAACAGTTATTTTCTAATTCCAGATTTGGCTAATGGGAGCATCTTCAGTCTGTGTCTTTCGACATACCTCATTATATATATTTTTTGAGTATTTCTTTATTTTCTTGCACCATAAAGTGTCAAAAATACATTTTTAAATGCACTTTTTAATTTACATCATATAAGCACCAAACATTACAAATATAATGTACAGAAGTTATGTCTACTTAAATCAAACTTATCTGGCTAAGAAAAAATTGATTTATTTTCTTTTCTCTTCCACATGTTTAGATATCATCTATATAGAATGTTTCAGATTGTCACTTACTAATTGATTTTGACAATTGAAAACAAAATTCTTTTTTATCTTTAAGTATTATTTAATATGTTTTATGTTCACTTTTCAAATTCTCAAGTCATTATTAGCTTATAAATATTTGTAAATAAAATACCAGTATAGGTAGTGCTGAAATGATATTTATAAAAAGAGGGTGTTCAACATGGTCTATAAATTTATGTCAAAAGTAGTATACGGAGAAGTTGCTTCCTACCAACTGGATTAACTAGACATACATTTTTTTCACTCGCTCTGTATACATCATTTTTTCAATGAGTTATTGATGAGCTTATAACTCAGGAGTGGAAGAGCAAAACAAAGTTAGAAAATCATGATGAAAGGTCATCAATAACTTTCTGAATGTATTCACAACCTGCCGATTGAATATGTTGTTTATGCAACATCAGTTTCAATATACATTATGTCATCCTGTGGGGATTGGTGGAGATTTATTTCACTTGATTTTGACAAATCCATTCCAAACAATTGTTTCTGACCTTATATGTGACTGGCAATTGCACTTCAAAATATTATTAATAACTTCACATAGAATAATTCAAATCCCTAATTTTGAGCCGCTTTTTCCCCTGTGATACCACTGAGTTCTCTTGGATAGAGATGGATTTTTGCATTGTATAATATTGTGTTGTGTTTTGTGTGTATAAAACTTGGAAATCCGTACAGTATTATCAGCTTTTATTTTACACAGCAAAAACTATTATGGCAACAACTACAATTTCCTATCACTATTGTTATACAAAAGAAAATAACTTCTAACACTAAAATGTAGGAAGAACATAACCACAGAATCCTGCACACTCTTTTAAATTTAATACATAGCTTTTTGACAACGTGTGTTGCTATTACTTTTCTTCATTTCACCATGGACGGCTGCACAGATGACAGAAATGAAGAATTTCTGATAGCAATCACATTAGCAGATGAAGAATACATAGTGGCAATGGGGATGCTCCTATTAAATATTAACCCTTCAAACACTGAGTGGGTCATTTTGCAGGAGCACATCTAATATGCTTCTTTTCTGTGAATTCACTTACTAACAATATATAGAAAAGCTATGAACTAAAATAATTTCATGATTTTAATTCTAACCAAGAAGGAATGATGTAGAGCTCAGGGTAGTTGTATAAGCTTACTAGTTGTTTCCAGAGCATGGGTGCAGTCTCAGATTCTTCAAATATTATTTGCGTCCATATTTAAGAATCAAGGATCTGCCTTTCGCCAGCCCTCACTTATCACCTTCCACAGCATAGTGATTCCTCTTGCTTTTTTTTTTTTTTTTCTTTTTTCTTTTTTTTTTAATTTTTTATTGGATTATAGGTTTTGGGGTACATGAGCAGAGCATGCAAGACAGTTGCGTAGGTACACACATGGCAGTGTGCTTTCTTTTCTTCTCCCCTTCACCCACATTTGGCTTTTCTCCCCAGGCTATCCCTCCCCACCTCCCCCTCCCACTGGCCCTCCCCTTTTCCCCCCAATAGACCCCAGTGTTTACTACTCCCCTTTCTGTGTCCATGTGTTCTCATTTTTCATCACCCACCTATGAGTGAGAATATGCGGTGTTTCATTTTCTGTTCTTGTGTCAGTTTGCTGAGGATGATGTTCTCCAGATTCATCCATGTCCCTACAAACGACACAAACTCATCATTTCTGATTGCTGCATAATATTCCATGGTGTATATATGCCACATTTTTCCAATCCAGTCTATTATCAATGGGCATTTGGGTTGATTCCAGGTCTTTGCTATTGTAAACAGTGCTGCAATGAACATTTGTGTACATGTGTCCTTATAGTAGAATGATTTATAGTCTTTTGGATATATACCAAGTAATGGGATTGCTGGGTCAAATGGAATTTCTATTTCTAAGGCCTTGAGGAATCGCCACACTGTCTTCCACAATGGTTGAACTAATTTACACTCCCACCAACAGTGTAAAAGTGTTCCTTTTTCTCCACATCCTCTCCAGCATCTGTTGTCTCCAGATTTTTTAATGATCGCCATTCTAACTGGCGTGAGATGGTATCTCAATGTGGTTTTGATTTGCATCTCTCTGATGATCAGTGACGATGAGCATTTTTTCATATGATTGTTGGCCTCATATATGTCTTCTTTCGTAAAGTATCTGTTCATATCCTTTGCCCACTTTTGAATGGGCTTGTTTTTTTTTTTTCTGTAAATCTGTTTGAGTTCTTTGTAAATTCCGGATATCAGCCCTTTGTCAGATGGGTAAACTGCAAAAATTTTTTCCCATTCTGTTGGTTGCCGATCCACTCTAGTGACTGTTTCTTTTGCCGTGCAGAAGCTGTGGAGTTTCATTAGGTCCCATTTGTCTATTTTGGCTTTTGTTGCCAATGCTTTTGGTGTTTTGTTCATGAAGTCCTTGCCTACTCCTATGTCCTGGATAGTTTTGCCTAGATTTCCTTCTAGGGTTTTTATGGTGCCAGGTCTTATGTTTAAGTCTTTAATCCATCTGGAGTTAATTTTAGTGTAAGGTGTCAGGAAGGGGTCCAGTTTCTGCTTTCTGCACATGGCTAGCCAGTTTTCCCAACACCATTTGTTAAACATGGAATCCTTGCCCCATTGCTTGTTTTTGTCGGGTTTATCAAAGATTGTATAGTTGTATGTATGTTGTGTTGCCTCCGGTGCCTCTGTTTTGTTTCATTGGTCTATATCTCTGTTTTGGTACCAGTACCATGCTGTTTTGATTACTGTAGCCTTGTAGTATAGTTTGAAATCCGGTAGTGTGATGCCCCCCGCTGTGTTCTTTTTGCTTAGAATTGACTTGGCTATGCGGGCTCTCTTTTGGTTCCATATGAAGTTCATGGTGGCTTTTTCCAGTTCTGTGAAGAAAGTCAATGGTAGCTTGATGGGGATAGCGTTGATTCTGTAAATTACTTTGGGCAGTATAGCCATTTTCACGATATTAATTCTTCCTAACCATGAACATGGAATGTTTCTCCATCTGTTTGTGTCCTCTCTGATTTCGTTGAGCAGTGGTTTGTAGTTCTCCTTGAAGAGGTCTCTTACGTTCCTTGTGAGTTGTATTCCAAGGTATTTTATTCTTTTTGTAGCAATTGTGAATGGCAGTTAGCTCTTGATTTGGCTTTCTTTAAGTCTGTTATTGGTGTAGACGAATGCTTGTGATTTTTGCACATTGATTTTATATCCTGAGACTTTGCTGAAGTTGCTTATCAGTTTCAGGAGTTTTTGGGCTGAGGAAATGGGATCTTCTAGGTATACTATCATGTCGTCTGCAAATAGAGACAATTTGGCTTCCACCTTTCCTATTTGAATACCCTTTATTTCTTTTTCTTGCCTGATTGCTCTGGCTAGAACTTCCAGTACTATATTGAATAGGAGTGGTGAGAGAGGGCATCCTTGTCTAGTGCCAGATTTCAAAGGGAATGCTTCCAGTTTTTGCCCATTCAGTATGATATTGGCTGTTGGTGTGTCATAAATAGCTTTTATTACTTTGAGATACGTTCCATCGATACCGAGTTTATTGAGGGTTTTTAGCATAAAGGGCTGTTGAATTTTGTCAAATGCCTTCTCTGCGTCAATTGAGATAATCATGTGGTTTTTGTTTTTGGTTCTGTTTATGTGGTGAATTACATTTATAGACTTGCGTATGTTGAACCAGCCTTGCATCCCCGGGATGAATCCTACTTGATCATGATGAATAAGTTTTTTGATTTGCTGTTGCAATCGGCTTGCCAATATTTTATTGAAGATTTTTGCATCTATGTTCATCATGGATATTGGCCTGAAGTTTTCTTTTCTCGTTGGGTCTCTGCCGGGTTTTGGTATCAGAATGATGTTGGTCTCATAAAATGATTTGGGAAGGATTCCCTCTTTTTGGATTGTTTGAAATAGTTTTAGAAGAAATGGTGCCAGCTCTTCCTTGTGTGTCTGGTAGAATTCGGCTGTGAACCCGTCTGGACCTGGGCTTTTTTTGTGTGGTAGGCTCTTAATTGCTGCCTCAACTTCAGACCTTGTTATTGGTCTATTCATAGTTTCAACTTCCTCCTGGTTTAGGCTTGGGAGGACACAGGAATCCAGGAATTTGTCCATTTCTTCCAGGTTTACTAGTTTATGCGCATAGAGTTGTTTGTAATATTCTCTGATGATGGTTTGAATTTCTGTGGAATCTGTGGTGATTTCCCCTTTATCATTTTTTATTGCATCTATTTGGTTGTTCTCTCTTTTCTTTTTAATCAATCTGGCTAGTGGTCTGTCTATTTTGTTGATCTTTTCAAAAAACCAGCTCTTGGATTTATTGATTTTTTGAAGGGTTTTTCGTGTCTCAATCTCCTTCAGCTCAGCTCTGATCTTAGTAATTTCTTGTCTTCTGCTGGGTTTTGAGTTTTTTTGATCTTGCTCCTCTAGCTCTTTCAATTTTGACGATAGGGTGTCAATTTTGGATCTCTCCATTCTCCTCATATGGGCACTTATTGCTATATACTTTCCTCTAGAGACTGCTTTAAATGTGTCCCAGAGGTTCTGGCACGTTGTGTCTTCGTTCTCATTGGTTTCGAAGAACTTCTTTATTTCTGCCTTCATTTCATTGTTTACCCAGTCAACATTCAAGAGCCAGTTGTTCAGTTTCCATGAAGCTGTGCGGTTCTGGGTCTGTTTCTGAATTCTGAGTTCTAACTTGATTGCACTATGGTCTGAGAGGCTGTTTGTTATGATTTCAGTTGTTTTGCATTTGTTGAGCAGTGCTTTACTTCGAATTATGTGGTCAATTTTAGAGTAGGTGTGATGTGGTGCTGAGAAGAATGTATATTCTGTGGATTTGGGGTGGAGAGTTCTGTAAATGTCTATCAGGTTTGCTTGCTCCAGGTCTGAGTTCAAGCCCTGGATATCCTTGTTGATTTTTTGTCTGGTAGATCTGTCTAGTATTGACAGTGGGGTGTTAAAGTCTCCCACTATTATTGTGTGGGAGTCTAAGTCCTTTTGTAAGTCCTTAAGAACTTGCCTTATGTATCTGGGTGCTCCTGCATTGGGTCCATATATGTTTAGGATCGTTAGCTCTTCTTGTTGTATCGATCCTTTTACCATTATATAATGGCCTTCTTTGTCTCTTTTGATCTTTGTTGCTTTAAAGTCTATTTTATCGGAGATGAGAATTGCAACTCCTGCTTTTTTTTGCTTTCCATTAGCTTGGTAAATCTTCCTCCATCCCTTTATTTTGAGCCTTTGTGTATCCTTGCATGTGAGATGGGTTTCCTGGATACAGCACACTGATGGGTTTTGGCTTTTTATCCAATTTGCCATTCTGTGTCTTTTGATTGGTGCATTTAGTCCATTTACATTTAGGGTTAATATTGTTATGTGTGAATTTGATACTGCCATTTTGATGCTAAGTGGCTGTTTTGCCTGTTAGTTGTTGTAGATTCTTCATTATGTTGATGCTCTTTAGCATTCAGTGTGATTTTGGAATGGCTGGTACTGGTTGATCCTTTCTATGTGTAGTGCCTGTTTTAGGAGCTCTTGTAAAGCAGGCCTGGTGGTGACAAAATCTCTGAGTACTTGCTTGTTCGCAAAGGATTTTATTTTTCCTTCACTTCTGAAGCTCAGTTTGGCTGGATATGAAATTCTGGGTTGAAAGTTCTTTTCTTTAAGAATGTTGAATATTGGCCCCCACTCTCTTCTGGCTTGTAGTGTTTCTGCCGAGAGATCTGCTGTGAGTCTGATGGGCTTCCCTTTGTGGGTGACCTGACCTTTCTCTCTGGCTGCCCTTAGTATTCTCTCCTTTATTTCAACCCTATTGAATCTGACGATTATGTGCCTTGGGGTTGCTCTTCTTGCGGAATATCTTTGTGGTGTTCTCTGAATTTCCTGCAATTGAGTGTTGGCCTGTCTTGCTAGGTGGGGGAAATTTTCCTGGATGATGTCCTTAAGAGTATTTTCCAGCTTGGATTCATTCTCTTTGTCCCCTTCTGGTACACCTATCAAACGTAGGTTAGGTCTTTTCACATAGTCCCACATTTCTTGGAGACTTTGTTCATTCCTTTTTGCGTTTTTTTCTCTAATCTTGGTTTCTCGTTTTATTTCATTGAGTTGGTCTTCGACTTCAGATATTCTTTCTTCTGCTTGGTCAATTCGGCTATTGAAACTTGTGCATGCTTCGCGAAGTTCTCGTATTGTGTTTCTCAGCTCCTTTAATTCATTCATATTCCTCTCTAAGTTATCCATTCTTGTTATCATTTCCTCGAATCTTTTTTCAAATCTTTTTTCAAGGTTCTTAGTTTCTTTGCATTGATTTAATACATGATCTTTTAGCTCACAAAAGTTTCTCATTATCCATCTTCTGAAGTCTAATTCCGTCATTTCGTCACAGTCATTCTCCGTCCAGCTTTGTTCCCTTGCTGGTGAGGACTTTTGGTCCTTTCTAGGAGGCGATGTGTTCTGGTTTCGGGTGTTTTCCTCCTTTTTGCGCTGGTTTCTTCCCATCTTTGCGGATTTGTCCGCTGGTCGTCTGCGTAGTTGCTGACTTTTCGATTGGGTCTCTGAGTGGACACCCTGAATGTTGATGATGAAGTATTTCTGTTGCTTGGTTTTCCTTCTACCAGTCTAGCCCCTTCGCTGTACGAGTGCTGAGGTCCGCTCCAGACCCTGCTTGTCTGGGGTGCACCTCTGGCAGCTGTGGCACAGCGAGGGATGCTACCAGTTTCTTTTACTGCTATCTTTGTCCCAGGATGGTGCCTGCCTAATGTTAGTCTTTTGGATATAGAGGGGTCAGGGAGCTGCTTGAGGAGACAGTTTGTACTTTATAGGGGTTTAATTGCTGAGCTGTGAGCTGTGTTGTTCATTCAGGGCTGTTAGGCTGCTATGTTTGATTCTGCTGCAACAGAGCTCATTAAAAAAAAACCCTTTTTTTTCTCAAATGCTCTGTGTTGAGGGGTTTGGGCTTTATTTTTGGATGTTGAGGTCCTGCCCAGCTAGGATGCAGACTAGCCACTGTTTGCCTGCCGAGGCTCCGCCCTGCTGTTGTGAGGCTCGCCCTGGCTCAGCTGTTCTGCTGTTCTCCGCCACGCCCTGCGGCGGAGTCTCTCTGTTGTAGCGGGTTGCCTCGGCAACGGCAGGCTGCGTCAGCAGTGGGCGTGTATCTCAGTAGGGACGGGTTGCCTCGGCAATGGCTGGCTGAGTCAGCAGTGGGCGTGTATCTCAGTAGGGACGGGTTGCCTCGGCAACGGCTGGCTGTGTCAGCAATGGGCGTGTATCTCAGTTGGGGTGGGTTACCTTGGTAATGGTGGCCACCCCTCCCCCTCAGAGTGTCTCGGGCCGTCTGCACGGGGCTTGTTTGAAATTGCGGTTTTGTTCGTCCCACTGGGCCAATCCTAACGCTCTGTTCCTGCAATCCCCTGGGCTGGCCCACTGTTCAAGTCTAGCTCAGTCTCAAGTCCAGCCCTCTCACGTCTCCAGTTGCCGGTTCAATGGGGCACCCGGACAAGTTTGCCCTGTGGGGAGCGCTGGGTAGGGCCGGCTGCCGCCACCCCGGCTGCCGGCTTCGCCAGGCGGAATATCTGCCTGGCGTCCCGCGTCTCCTCTTCACTTGGGAATTTCCCCGTTCCGTAAGCAACAAAGATCAGTCTGGAAATGCAGCTCAGACTCACCTCTCCGCAGACACAACGAGAACTCCAATCCTGGGTTGTTCTCACAGCGCCATCTTGAGTCCTCCCCTCCTCTTGCTTTTTAACCTAGCTTTTTTTCTTTCTGCCTAGCCTTTGAATTGGGTTTTCTTCTGGATGATTTTGTTCTTGAACTTGATTTTTACCACACTCTGTCTTTCAGTAACACCTGGCTCCAAGACTTAAAATCTGTAGGTTAGTCCCTGCTCATCTTGCATATCCCATCTTGTTTATGACGACGTACCTATCAGACTCTGCCTGGTAGTCTCCATCACTGGCTGAAAGGTACTGCAGTGTAACCGGACTACTTACTGACTGTCTCCAATTTTTATCTCCATCTGAAAAAAAAAAAAAAAAAAGGTATTTCAGAGTAGAATTCTCTGCATGGGGAAGGAGGTTGGGATTTGATTTTCAGCTGAAACATGTATAAACCTGTGGGTGTCTGGAATTCTAAGGACTAATTTGGCATGTGTTGTATTTCCACTTGACATAACAATGGATATTAAATGTCCCTTGTTTAGTTTGCACATAACCTGCAGTCATGGGGGGCATTCTGTTAAGAGGCGATATTTACTGTCACTTTCTCTAGATCTTCTCCTTTGAACCTCACCTTCCCTACCTGAATGATCTTGAGTTTTCTCTTTTGAAAGCCTACAACCTTCAGCCAGCTTAGAATTTCTAAAACCACAATTGTTTGGGACCACCACCAATTCACTCACTGCTTACTGACCTTGCTGATGATAATAGATTTGTCACCTGTGGAGGGGGATTATTAGCACTTAAGTAAAGGAGCTGTTTCTCATCTAGATCTCTCTTTGGCAGGCCGCAAAAATTACATGCAGTCTCCTTCTCTCAAGACTCCATCCACAAGAGGCATGAGAGATAGTACTTGATTCTGGGAGACCCGTCACTCTGATGATTACGGTCATTCAGCCATACCTGCAACTGGCATAGGTTGTTGGCATTGGTTAGAAACAGACAACTACACGTCATGTTGTCTTTGAACAAGACAGTGTCAGGACATGTTCAGGTACAATTGATAGAAAATCCTACTTAGCTTTGACTGAGAAATAAAAGAAAATTTATGGTTCATAAAACTGAAAAATGTTAGAGTAGCTCAAATTTCAGGCACAGTTGGAATTAGAGTTGAAATGATGTGATCAGAAGTTTGTTTTTGTTGGTTATGAATTGCCTAGTGTCCGCAGTATGGGTTCATTGTGTCTTCAGCCTGTGATTATTTCAAACTATTTCCATAACCATATTCCAGTGGCTTGGATTTCATTACATGTTCGACCCAAGAATTGAAGACTTTGGAATGCAGTGGGCTGGCTGGCCATGCTTGATTCACTTCCTCTACTTTTTGAGCTAGAAGCAAAGTCCTGCCTAAATTCATTGGATAAAAGTGAGAAGAGTTATTAATTCAAGGAGTGGGAATTAACCTAAGTGGGAACTAGTCTAAAAAATAAGACTTTAATAAGAGTTTTTTCTGAAGTGACTCAGGTAATTTCCAGGGAACAAACTTAGTGACATTGAACTTCAGTTCTTTATGGCATATACCATTTCCTACCATCTACCCATGCTTGTGGTATAAACAGCAGATTATAATAAAGTGAGCAAATACTTATTCTATTTGACTCTGTAAATGAGAGTCACTGGCCATTAGATATGAAATGGTGTATGCCATAAATAACTGAAGTTCAATGTCAGCAAATTTGTTCCCTGAAAATTTCCTGACTCTCTCTAGAAAAAACTTACCAAAGCTTGATTATTTTCCTGCCCTTTTGGTGGTTGTTTCTCAATGTTATTATTTCCAGGGAAAAATTAAATTTGATATCCTGTGTTCTTTTTAGTTTGCATCAGTGGAAAGAGATTCTTACGGAAGCACAAATAGTTTCATGGATGTAATAGATAAGAAGTAACTCTTTCCTTGGCAGATTAAAATAACTAAGACAAATTTATTTTGAAATCACTTAAACTCTATTTTCTAAAGTCCATGCTTAGATATCCTCACTCAATTCTTTCTTAAATCATCTTCCAAAAAAAAAATCTGTGATGTTACTTGTTACTCATTCTATATATTCATTTTAAAGCTATTAATAGTGAAACACAAAGCTAGATGCTATCTGAGGTACAGTATAGAAAATATGATCTTTGCTGTTCAGATGTTTACAATTTAATTAAATTTTCACTGCTATCAAAGGACCAACCAAGAAGAAAGTCAGCAGATGCTCGGAAGTGTACTTTGTCACTTAGGGCTTCTTCATATGAGCTGATATGAGATAATTTAATGCCTACAAAGATTGGTATAAAGTTAAATGACTTCTGGGTTCTGGTAGAATTTCCAGGTAATGTGAGTAGCCATCCATACAACCTCAATACCAGAGAAAATTGCAGAGTCCATAGGACTACACAAAGAACTTAGGCATGAGATAGAATAAAATTGTAGGGGTATGAATAATTAGCCTACCAAGTCACAAATGCTTTCAACACAGGATATGCCTTTAGTCTTCATAGCAAAGAGGCTAATGATTAAATTATGTTCTTCCATTTCAAACACACTTTTAGATCTTTATTCCCTTTCAAAATTTCCATAATGATCATGTTGTGCCTGTCAGGAGTTGACTTCATTATTAAAACTTTTATGTTCATATTGTTGACTTTTATCCCCAAAGTCTCAAACTTCCCGTCACTCCCTATAATTACTCCCAGTCACACCTGTCATTAATCATCTCAGAAAAGCCCATGCGAAGTCACAACATTTGAAGGGCAGAGAAAAGAATTGAGGTTTCTGGTGGCAGTGGTTTTCTAATTTACTTGACTTGAAATGGGAAAATATTGAGCATTCTCCAACAGGACCATTTTTGACTTTGCTGGGAACTCAAATAACAAGAAGGCAATCAACAGAGATAAAAGAATTATGTTTTCCGTGTGGAATTCTGCTTATGTTTTTGTGCCTGCTTTTTAAAATTCTTGAAGAAAGGCAGAGGAAAAGAAATAAACAGGAAAAGAGACTTGAAAATTTTAAAATATCTCAAAATACCATGTATTATTTTCTAGCCACTGACCACTTTTGATGAATATAATAGAACTTGGGATATATTTATAAAACCAAAAACCCAACAAACATTTTCAGGCAAATAGTTTACAGTAATCAAATAGTAAACTCTCAGTTTAGTGATCAAATAGTTTACAGTAATTTCCACCTCAATGACATAATTATAATTCCAATTGACTAAGCAACTTCCTAAATACAAAAGCCTGCTGGAAATGAAGTTGGCCGTAGTTGTCAGGTTGAGTGGTTCTTGGTGTAGATTCTCTGCATTTGTGAAATTATGGGAGTTAGAGGGGGAGTAGCTGTGACATGATTATCAACTGATTTTCATCCATTTACCAAATCTACAAACCACTTCTCAGGAAAAATCAGTGCCGTCAGTTGGCATGCAGATTTTGAAGCTAGACTGGACCCCTGATGATGCGTTAATTAGATGGTAAAGTTTGTGTTGAAACCTTAGAAATCAGATAAAATGTGGGATTATTTTTTAAAGTATTTGGAGATTGATTAACTCTTTAAAGGCTTTGTAGAACATACTTTTCCACTACTCTCCTATAGTATTGTCTTAGTTCTATTTATATAACTATTAATTGTTATGACACAGAAAATCACTAGTTATATGTGGAAGTTAGGAAATCTAGACCATTTTGGATAATAATGTCCAAAAAGTTAAGAGTGATAGAATTGTTTTAATAAACACTGAATCATACAAAAAAGCTGGAGTTTCTCTGTGAGGTTTCTGATTAAATTACATAATATTTTACAACAAGGAATTTTTATAATTATGTTCCCACCCCTTGGGAAGTAAAGCAAATATTTCTAGGAGCTCTTAAATCTATCTCCTGAATGTAGTTAAATGTTAGTAAATATTTTAGCTAGAAATAATATGATCCTATGTCTACTTATTATTTAGGAGATGTGCAGGATTCATTAGATTCTTATTAAACTAAATCTCTTCTGAATAAAGATGCATCTACTTTTTTCAACTTTTGTGTTTGGCAATAATTTTACACTTCCCCTTACCCTAAGTCATGTGCTACAATTATTTTTACTTTATATAATTGAACTTAAAATTTGTTTAGTCTTTTCTTTTGATATATTTTATCAAATGTTTAATTCATGTGCTTTCTACTATTTTTTTTGATCATGTGGTAAAATAATGCAATACATTAAAAAGCAGAAAAGTACACATATGTATTAGATGCTGTAATACTAAAAAAAACTCATATCATAATTGTTCTGAAACTTAGGGTAACTCTGGGTGATACAGTCCTCACCAATCAGTCACTTGGGCTCATGTGACTATTCATCTGGCAGATACTAGGGATATGTATACCGTTATATTATGGTATGTAGGTTTCACAGGTGAATCATTTCTTCCAGCCTTCTTCACTGCATTCAGTGCAACCCCAGTGTACCCAATTGCTTCAGCCTGAAATCTGAGAGTCAACCTTGATTCTTCACTTTTCGTCACTTCTCCACATCTGCCACATCAACAGGCACTGACTATTTATTTATTCAGTCACCAGAGAAAACAGAATTTGTCACAAATTGCTCAAATAAAAATACTTACATGAAAGGACGACTCACAGTGATGTGAGCAGAATTATCGATCAAATAAGGAATGCTAAGGCAATCAGAGACTAGGAGTAGTAGAAAGCCATGAATGTCCCAGGGCTGAAGGATAATGAGTGTCTTAGTCTTCACTGGGCTGCTATAACAAATTAACACTGACTGCGGCTTATAAGCAACAGAAACATATTTTTCATGGTTCTGGTGGCTGGAAGTCATGGTTCAGGGTGCCAGCATGGTGGGGTCCTGGTGAAGGCCCTCTTCCAGGTCGTTGGCTGCCATCCTGTCATATCCCAACAAGGTGGAAAGAGAGAAAAAGCTCTCCAGAGTCCCTTTTATAAGGGCACTAATCTTCTTCATCCTATTCATGAGAATATCTCATGACCTAATCACCTCCCAAGGGCCTCACCTCTTAATACCACCCCATTGGTTTAAGGTATCACCATAAGAATTGTGTGGAGGCATAAATATTCACATTGCAAAGGGAAAAAGAGTATTGCAAGAGGCAGAAATACCCAAGGAAGTGAAGTAGAGCTCATATAGCAGGAATTATAGCCATGAAAAGATGCGGAAACTCTGAGAGGTTCAGGCATGACATAGGAAGTATGTGAAAAAAGAAATAGCCTTGAACATTCCAGTTTGCTGCTAGCATGTCCTGTTTGCCAGATCCAGCTAGACGTCACCTGGAAAGGGAGCATGGGTGGCCCAGCCTGGATATTCAGCCTCCCAGCTGCAGAGTGCTGCAGAAGGATGAGTAAGTTTGGAGGATTAATAGGACAAATTGAGAATAAACATTAGGTTGTACCTTAAATATTTGTCCAAAATTAGTCCTTTTTTGTATGTCATGGAAACTCCACTACTCTAAACCTACCCTTTACCCTACTTTCACCTTGCTGCTCATTTTTAACCAGGCATGCCTACTTTCCAACATCAGGGTGACTTTTAAAACCAACTAAATTATAAACTTCTGCTACTTAAAACTTGAAAAGTATTCTACCGCACTTGAAATAAAACCAATATTTTTTTTTACCATGTGGTGGGCACAAGACATAGGTTGAAATGGACAAAGTGACAGAGGATATGAAATTCTTTGCTCCGGGTTGTCTGTGGCGTTGATTATGTACTACATTTTTCCTTTCAGAACCATCTGGCCCAGCCACAAGTTCTTGACTAGGCTGTTTATTCACACTGAAATAAATCAGTGAAGATCAGCTTTTCCCATAACCCAATATGGGGATGCAAAAGACGTTTGATTATGTAAATGCTTTATTAAACAGGTTAACAATGGCAGTCTACCTTTTCTTTATCTCTCCTTCTGCATTTCCATAATTCCCACATGGAGAAAATATTAGGGAGCCCTTTGAGAAGGGAGTAGACAACTTTTTCCTGGTTATTTTTTTTTTGAAATTTATAAAATGTGATGTTTGAATACAATTGAGAGAGTCATTGGCTTAACTCTTCATGTACAAAGAAAAAAATGAGGCTCAGAAATATGAGTGGATTTGTTCCATGTCAATAGAGCTAAAAAATGGTAGATTCTGTTTTAGAATCCAGTTCCTCCAGCTCCCAAGTCAGTTTTCCAGTAATAGGTTGGATTTCTTCACAGTTAATAACTTATTTCTGTCTCTAGTACCATTTAGAATATCTGATGTGGTGCCTTTTCAACACTAGATGCTTAAGTATTTGGATTCTTTAGTCCTTGCTCAAAAAGCAATGCAATAAATAAAATGCTGCTGCTTTTTTTGCTTTTATCAAATACATCCCAGATTAAAATACATTGTTTGTCCATCAGAAATACAGTCCTGACAATTACAAACTACTGTTTGCGGAAGTTGAGGAAAATCTGTTCATTGCTATTGCTTGTCAGTGTTGTGGCAGCTGATAACACACTTCTAGGTTTCAGAATCATTGCAGCCATGTGCACTGAAGCTTCTCACAGCAATCAGCTTGTGAGAGTCTACTGTTGCTACAATGAGTTTTTGTCAAGGTTAGTGCAAATTTTGTCTTTAACTTTGTTGTTTGTCATAGCAGATGCATATGTGTTGAGGATAGTGAACAGATTTGGTTTAGAAATGGTAGAAGCTGCTCGGGTTGTCTTAAAGAAAACTAAACACATAACAGGCATCAATCTAAAAACGATCCCCCGGAAGAACAACTCTATAATTTGGTTTGTTTTGAGCAAAGATTTCCTCATGCTCTATTTAAGCTATCTTTATTATAATCAGAAAAATAGAGTTATTTTTGGAATATACTATTGGCTTCTTATTTTATTTTGCTTATTTATTTTCTTTTGGAGAGAGAGGGTTTCACTAGGTTGTCCAGGCTGTTTTCAGACTTCTGAGCTCCAGCAGTTCACCAGCCTCAACCTCCCAAAGTGTGGGGATTACAGGCGTGAGCTACCGCCCTTGGCCTAAAATACTGACTTCTAGCAGTTAATATCTTCAGGTAAAATTATTTGCCTTTGTAAATGTTTTTCTTCAAACTTCACTTATTACAGAAGTTTCAAGTGTCATAGTAAGTGGTAGAGAGATTTCCCCCATGGCCCCTGCCCCACATGTACATAGCCTCTCCACGGTATTATCGATGTTCCCCCAGCAGTGGTATTTTTCTTTTTTTCACGGGTAACACTTCTTTTCCATTCTATATCATGGCATGCCCCGAGTTACCATGCACTGCCATTCTATTCTAATATAGAATAAACATTTCCCCGAGAATCTATTATGTGCCAAGCACTTGCTAAGAAGAAGAAGTATTAAGATAAATAGGCTATAGTTTATACACTCAAGGAACTAAGGCAGCTGAGAATGAGGATAATGTTATAAAAGATGAGTGGCATACATTTACTACTTTCTTTAACTGTTATTAAACACTATCTGCTAAACACTGTCAGCTTCTAGGGATACAAAGCTAAACAGAATATAGCCTCTGTCCTCAATCACCTCAATGCCTGTTGTGGAGACAGACATACACAGAGATCAATATAATGTATTATGTTTATGTATAAGTATAGAGATAGGCAAAGAATATTATGTGAACACAAAGAAAGAGGAGCTAGTTTCAGGCTTGATGGATCAGGAAAGGTTTTCTGGAGGAGCTGTTAGCTATGCAGTAGAACACAAGTTGTAAAGATATAAAAGTGAGAAAAAATATATTGCACATGGGGATCTCCTCGCAGTTGTGGTTGACACAGTGTACAATTCAATGCAGAAAGTGGTGAGATATAAGGTCAGAGAATCAAACAGGGTCAGATTTTCAATGACTTTGACTGTCATATCAGATTGACATTTGCCCTTTGGTCCAAAAAGAATAATAAAAATGGTTTAGAACAGAAGAACAGCATAACTGTATTTGTATTTTGACACACCATTTTATCAGACTGAATTTGCTTGGTACAAGACATAAAGCAGGGAGCTGAATCGCAGGGCTAGTATATTAGAGTAGTCCTGTAATGATCAGAGATGAATGAGGAGAGTGGTCGTCAGTATGAACAAAAGGTTAGGAAATCATTAAGCAGTTATGCAGATATGCAAGAATTTGTGATTGATTACATGAGATGAGGTGAATAAGAAAGAGACAGGAAACAGTTTCATATCTCGATCTTTAGGGAAAAGAGAATGTTAAAGCAATAAATTCATAGAAAAAAATGTTGAGTTAAAATTGTACACAAAGACTGTAACTTCCAGGAGGGCAGTGCAAAGTCTATTTTCTTAATAACCATATGCCTGATGTCTAGTACAATTCATGTTGCATTGCAGGCAATCATGTACAGTGGAATTGAAGAGGAAGACAGCTTGAATAATAAATACCAAACAGTAAATAGGGGGTTAGGAAGTAGAGACAATGAGTTTATATTGTTCTTCATAAAGAAAAAATGGAGTGAGCTAGGTGGTAATTTCATGTCAAGGGAAGTAATTTTTTGAAATGATAGTTTGGAGGATGCAAATAGGATGAAAACAATTGCATGTGGAAAGAGATTAAAAAAGCAGGAAGAAAATATGGAGAAAGAATATATAAAATACATAATTCTTATAAAAAATCAAGGCACTGCACAAAGGTGAAGATGAAACAGATTTGTATTAAAATGTTAGAGGGTAACCTCACACTTAAAAACCAGAAGTTAGGTGAGAAAGGGTGAAAATATCAATAAATGTATAAATAGTAGAGTGGAGATTGAGTGCGGTGGAATCCTGAAATAAGAGGCACCTTTGCCTGCTGAGAGTTCTGAGATCAGGGACTGAATAAAGAAGTTGAGAGGAAATATGAACATTTGTTATTGGAGAATATCTGAAAGAGAGATAAGTGAGGCTAAGTGAAAGGACTGACAGATAGTACTATGCAAAACAACTGTGGTTGATGGGCAGACATTTGGAACAATGTCTCTATATAAAAGTTCTATGGATGGGACTCAGCCCTCTACGTTTCAAACAGTGAAAACGTATAGTAATGTCTGCCAATGTGATCATTTTACTGGGTGAATGCCTTTCGGGATAAAAGGGAAAGGAATTCAGGATGTGGTTAAAAGGTACTTTAGTATTAATCAGATTTAGACTAAATCAGGAAAGAACAGATGTTTTGAGGAAGGAGAATTGAGAGATTAAGGATTTGTAAGTATAAAGTTAAAGAACAGATGAAGTGTGATTATGAAATACAGAATAGAAAGTACAGGTTTGATCAGTGCACAATTCAGTGCAGAATTTCAGAAGTAACACAGTTACAGGCAAAATATTTTACATTTTACGGCCATGGGAGTGGATGACTTAAATGTGGGTAAGGACATCACTAAACCATGGGCCTAAAGTTTTGGATAAAATTATCCCCATGGATTTTGAAGCCACCTAGATGACAGCTGGACTTGAGATGGAGAGGAGGACAGTGGTATAGGGATTAAAGAATTCAGTTAATGTGGTGCTGTGAATAGATTGTGAATAAGCACCAAAGATAAGTACAGATAGAGCAGAAAAGAAGGATTTTTTTTTTTTGCATAGATATGTGGACGTAGTCCGGGAAAGCTGAAAGAGTGTTCATATCTCTCGCACCTAAAGGTAGACAGTGTATGAGATAATGAATAGGCTGCCTTTGGAAGCATGGATAGAAGCTATATGATGTGGGGAATAGCTAGAGTTTAGTAAACATCTAGTGTAGAAACCATTTTAAATAGATTAAAAATAGATATTATTCTGTTTGTTATTTCATGGGAGTAGTGGAAACATTTGAAAGGCAATGGTAAGAGATTTGGTGAAAAGAAAGGAAGTGTAGAAAACAATAAAAACGAGAATACAGTATTGTGAGATAATAATGGAGGAAGCAAGTAAGGAGGCTAAGGAAGAGAGGAAATGCTTCTCCCACTGTTATTTAAAGCAGGAGTAGCAATCATTCAAAAGGCTGCTATAATTCTGTAAGAAGGACATTGTACAAAGAAGACAGAATCGACAATAGCAAGAATATTGAGATGGCTGTTATGACTTGTGAGGGTGTGTTGTAAGTAAAAAGTGGGTGCATATGTGTGTGCACACGCTTGTGGATGCATGTGCTGCAGGTGACATAGTAATAATGTCAAAGCGATTTGAAATGAAATTGGAAAAGTATCATGAGGAGTGTTTGTGTGAAGCACCTGGGCTTTCATTCCATGACCATTTCTATTTAACCTAAGGCAAAAGAGAGATTTACAGTAATGTATTCAAATCTGTGTTTAAGAAAGAAACTTGAGCTTGGAGTGTGAAATATATAGGAGAGTGAAAAAATGAGGAAGCTTGATCAAGAGTTAATATTATCATACATCATGTCAGGTGAGGGAGAAATGGCTGTGAAAGAAAATATGAGGCTAAGAAATTCAGCTGTGTGATTGGTAAAATACTTAGGGAGGTTGAAGGTGACTCCAGTATTTTCTGCTTAAGAACATGAGTTGAGATTACATTAAATGAAATTAAATGTGATAGGTCTAGAGCATATTATACTAAAAGAACATATTAAGATGTTGAAAGGGAAGTCTAAAGATCAAGAAAGAGATAAATTTGTTGGAATATGTGCTTAAAAACATTTGGGTGTAAATATAAGAATAGAAATGATAGATAAAAGGAAGATTGTCAAGGTGAGCGTATTAAACAAAAATGAAGCAGGACCATGGACAGAGCTCTGTGTAGCATCAACTTTTCAGAAATGGCTGAGATGATCAGATGAAAGAACGAGGCGGGAGTGGTGGGGGAGCAGAGAGATAAAGTAAAAATGAGAGCATATTTTCACAAAATATATTGAGAGTGTCAAGAATTGCAAAGGGCCTTACATTTTTATCTTACTTGGAAGGTAACAAGTTAGCCTTTTGCTATTTTCTGGATGCTGACAGAAGCCACAAGACTCCTAGGTCAGAGATGAGAGACTTTATTACTCACATCAAGAATTGCAAAGGGCCTTACATTTTTATCTTACTTGGAAGGTAACAAGTTAGCCTTTTGCTATTTTCTGGATGCTGACAGAAGCCACAAGACTCCTAGGTCAGAGATGAGAGACTTTATTACTCACATCAAAGCAGGAGCCAGATTCTCTGCATGGTCATGTCGGTTCTCTGATCTTCAGTTCCCATAGAGGTGATGCAAGTGGGCATAGATTAATGTCTGCACACACAGTAGGCTGCATTACAGGAAAGGGACACTGGCCCTGGGACACTTACCTGTTCATAGCCTATAAACAAGCCTGGTTTTTGTCCCGGGGGGAGACATTACGTCTTCCCCTTAAGGTTGCAAACAGGAACCTGAGGAATGGCACTGGTAGAGTGGTCAGGTCCTTGCGTTCTTGGGTAAACTCAACAAAAAAAATGACAAACCCATGGAAGGCTCTCCCAATAGAAACTTTCAGGGAAGGTATAGCCAGCATATCACCTGATGCAAGAGGGTAGGGTGGCTCTGGAAAACAGCTCATGGACTTGGCCATTAGAGAGAGGATCACTTTGGTAATCCTTCTGAGTGAACATGTTTCCTGTTTAGTGCCATTTGAGTAAATGTTCCACAAACTGAGGTTCACTGATTTCTCATGTTTTGGGGCATATCCTAGGTTTGATAGGTATCTATAAAATTTTAATATTATAGATCAACTTTGATGTAACCTAGAAAAGATAAAGTAAGAATATGCTGAATTACTTGTATGACCATCTTATATAGTTATTTTATTTCTGTATTTGCATATTTAATTACCATAGATGTCTCAGATGCTATTACTTTAGTTGCTCCATGCCAAAGAGGAAAGAACAGAGCCAATGTTGATGAAAACAAATGTTTACCCCAAACTGAAGGCAAATAATATTATTGTAGGTTCTAAGAATGTTTTGCAGGAGTTTAAATATGCCAAATTTGTAGATCAATGACATACCACATAAAATTGATTAATACATGATACCAAACTGGAATAAAACTAAATTATGTCTCTCCGTATCATATCCATGTTGCCACTGTAAACTTCTAATCAGCAAAATGAAATGTTTTAAAAATAATTTTATTAGTTTTATAATGCTTTAAAAAATCTAATATGTTGAGTTACTCACATTGCTACATGGTTCAAATATGATTAAAAAAACTTATTTTCTACCATTTCATTTGCATATTACCCTCTTCTCTGTTCTACTATAAAGATACACATCCAGGTAGCCAGTATTACTACATTGTCATGTAGTTTTTCAGAATTTTCTTTCTCATAATAAAGCACATAATATATTTGTTGTGGGATGACTTCTGAAGGTGTCCTACCAAGACTTCTCCTCCCTAATTATTCAATCCAATACTAATCTAGATACTGCTGTGGGTACTTTGCACATATAATTAATGTTACTAATCAGCTAACCTGAAAATAAGGAGATTATCTTTAATTATCCTGGATGCAAGGTCAAAAAGCCCTTTATAAAGACAGAAAAGGAAGGCAGAAAAGTCTAATAGAGAAAACGAGGTGGGAACAACAGGCAGAAGACAAAACCAGAGAGATTTGGAAAGTAAGAAGGATTCAACTTGCCATTTCTCGTTTGAAGACAGAGGGTTCTATAAGCTAAAATAAAAAATCTGTGTAGCTTCCAGAGTTGAGAACAACACCCAGCCAAACGCCATCAAGAAAATGGAGACTTCAGTGCTATAAGCACATGGAACTGAATTCTGCGAGCCATGTAAATGAGCTTGCAAATGTATTTTTCCTCTGGAATCTCCAGGTAAGAGGTCAGGTCAGCCAACACTTTGATTTCATTCTTGAGGGGCCTTAACAAGAGTAACCAGCCTTGGCAACACAGATTTCTGACCTACAGAAGCCACGAGATAATACATTTATGTTCTTAGGCAGGAAGATGACTTGAGGTCAGGAGATCGAGACCAGCCTGGCCAACATGATGAAATCCCATCTCTACTAAAAATATAATAATTAGCTAGGCTTGGTGGTAGTCCCAGCTACTCAGGAGGCTAAGGCAGGAGAATAGCTTGAACCGGGGAGGTGTAGGTTGCAGTGAGCAGAGATTGCACCATTACACTCCATCCTGGACAACAGAACAAGACTCTGTCTCAAAAAAATAAATCAATAAAATCAATCAATAAATAATTTTTTATACTGCTCTGTTTGTGGTAACTTTTATGGCAGAAATAAAAAATAAATGCAATCTTATTTTTCTTTCAGCACAAAGAGAATCATGCTATTACACTTTTGCATTAGCCTGTTTCCACTCAAACTCATGGCTTGGAGAGGTTTACATAATAGTACATAGAGACTTTTGCATTCTTATCTACAGCTGCATAATACTTCACTGAATGATATATATTAATTTATTTGGTCAGGCCCCTATTGACAGATATTTGAGTTGTTTATCATAATTTGCTAATATACTGCAATAAATAACCTCATTCACACTTAACTGACACATGTACTAATATATCTTAGAGACAGACATTGCTGGAACAAAACATATTTAAAAGTATTTTGATTGACATGGCCACAGTGGTTCTTTCCTCATTCCCTACCCAGCTTTCAGACTGCGTAATTCCTCTCAACTTCTTACTATTGACTACAAGGATGGTGTAGTCTCTGTCTTCTTATCACGTAATATCCTCAGAAATCTTGTCTTCTATTGCTCTTGCTAGGCTTCTGTTTTTCAAACATGCTAACTCTTTCCTGGCTTAAGGGTTTTGCACAAGATAATTGCTTTGCCTATTATAGTCTCCACCTCACTTCAAGTCTCAACATAACTGAACCCCCTTGCTGTTCAGGTCTCAGTTTATATATTCCCGCCTTAGAGAACAATGTGAAGCATATAGTGGTTGGCCCACACCTTGTTGACTGGATGAATAAATTATTAAATAATGCAGGAAATCAGAGAGCAATATGGTCATAAACTCTGCCTTGGAGTTAAGTAATCTGGCACTGGGCTAGGACTTGCCAAGAATGGGGCAGTGTAGTTTCAGATTATGGAAAGCCTTGATTATAACACTATCTGACTTGAAGTTAACCCTGTAAACAAAGAGAATTACTAACAGTTTCTTAAACATGGAAATAATGTGATGAAATAATCTTGAAGATTTCCACCTTTAAAGTGAGGGGGTAGGAGGAAATCGATGATTATAGTATCAGGTATCATATGTATCAAGCATGACATTACCTAGTAAAAAAAATTAAGAAATTATCTTTTTGTTTATCACCAAATCTTCTGTGTTAGATTGAGATATCATTATATAAAGATATTATTTCAATTCCTGATGTCCTATGTATTAGTGTATTGAAGGTATCTGCCTGTCAATCATTATAATTTTTATAGCATAAATTTTGTTTTATTGGAAGAATCTGAAAATTTAAATCTAAAGGTAATATTTATAATTATTTCTATTTTTTAATTAACTCATATTAAAAAATAAAGATGAGTCTTAAAAGGAATTTATGAAGAACAAAATAGTTCATTGCCATATTTATTTTTAAGCTGCAGAGAAAAAAGTTCTTTTGGATTATCTCAACACAGCATTTAAAAAGATTAATAATACATAGAGTGAGATAATATGGCATAAAAATTTTTAAATAAAAGATATATACTGGATACAGCTGATTTTATTAAAAAAGAAAGTAAGTTTTTCTAAAAATTGTATGAGCATTTTAGGTGGTGGCACTTGCTTATTGAGGTCACTTGATCTTTTCAGGAAAACCAGTGGACATGGAAGGGTCATTGATGACATGACATGTAACTACTTTCAGCCTCCAGAGAAATGACAGCAGCTGAGGATAATTTCTAATGTCACAAGTTCAGGATGGATTTGACAAAGGAACTGCTCTGGAGAAACATAATTTTTTTAAGTATTGACCTTATACTAAAAAAAATATTTGAGAGACAAGTGGAAAAGAATAAAATATTAGGGTTTGGCACTTCTGTAAGTGAGGCTATATGTGTAGGGAAAAGTGAAGAGATTAAATATAAGAACTGAATTCCCCATTTGTCAACTTGGAGTTGTTTAAATTTTTTCGGGCATGTTTTTTATTACATTTAAAACAAAAACACCATAATAACTAGAGATTATTTTTTAGTTTGTGTGACCCTGCCCAATAAGCGTCAGTCCCCCACAGTCAATTTGACGGGCAAAACGCTCCATTCCATTTCCAAATGCCGCTCTGTGGGCCAGTGCCATCCGCAGTTGAGAAATGCTAGAGCAGAAGGACCAAGTTTATTCTGCTTTTTCAATTTCAAGAGAAAAGCAGAGTAACAGTATGAGAACTTGGCACATGCAGATAATGATGAAGAAGAGAAAGATTGATGAGGTTTTTGTATGTAGACAAAAGTAAATACCATTATGCCAAGAGGCATAGTGTATCAGAGTTGCAGAATTGAAATAAATTGATAAAACACAAAATATTTTATTTTCAAAAAAAATTTAAATATTAATGGTCATTTTTCTTCTTAAAGCTAAGTAGTATGTGGCTAATCTGATGAAAAGACTGAAGGATTAAGCACATTTTGTGGTGTCATATTTGATTATGACTCAGAAAAGCTATGTTTTGGGCAATAGCTAATTAAGAAGCAATTATTAGAAATACACTAGAAATCTAATATAATGCTAGCATGATAAAGATAAGCTAATGTCTATTTTGCAAAGAGTTTTAAAGTGGAGTTTAACAGTCCCTAGAATTTGTAGGAATCAGAAAATTCTAGTAATATAGCATTTAACTATATACAAAGCAAAGTGGGAAATATAGGCAATCATTCATCTAATTTAAACCAGAGCATAAATTCGCCTCAATTGCCTGTGTTTTTAGCTGACATACTTTTGACTTGAGTTGTTCATATTAATTGCAACAATTCTCCATGTCTCTTTGCATTTATTGACAGCTTTGGATTCAGAGAAATAGTTTTGTTTGCTTCTTGACATTCTGTCAGAGAGCTATGTTCTGAGCATCCTAAAACTTCAAAACTCTTGAGTATAATGGTATAAGCAAGTTGTATATCAACTGCACTCATGGGAGAGCAAAAGGATTAGGAGACAGTATGGAAAATTGCTTAACTGATGCTTTCGATTATTGATGAGAAGCAGAATAATCCAGAAAGGGACTGTTTACCTCCCACAGCAATGTATTCTCTGATTAACTCAAGGATGCTGATATTAGAATGCACTTGGATTCAATGGATTGTACCAGAAAAATCTGCAAAGAGATTATTTTATTAGCAGAGGGAGAACACATAAAATGAATTGATATACACGATAGCTAAGAGTACAAGACAAGTCCCCAAACAGTGCATCCTTAATGAAAATGTTAAAATATATGTGTATCTAAGATAAAAAGGGGAATATTGACATTGTTAAGACAGGGGCTTTAAAAATGGGGTTATGAAATAGAGAAACATAAGGTGCGAAAAACTGGAAACTGATAGAATGTATTTTGCAACAAGAAATTTGTTGACATATATTTGGAAACAAGAACTATAACAAGCATAAGTAGATTTTTGGATATTGCTTTAGTGTAGATCACCAGGGCTTTAACAAAAGGAAATGGGGAAATGTTTTTATAGATTGGCAAAGGCACGTTCTTTGATCCTGGCAGGATTTTAATTGCTTTGCCGTTGATTGGCATGCAACTATGTTGAAATGAAGGAAGAGAACATATTTCGAGAGCTATTTCAAGGATTGCTTTCCGATACACTTCAGTGAACAACTTAGGTGGTTAGAGGCTATTTTGGACGATAGCCTAGAAATGGCTCTGAGTAAGATAAATAAGGCTGAAATAGAAGAAAGTTGCTATCTCACACTGTAATCACAATAACCTTCACTTAAAAATACTCTTGAGAGGTCAGGAAAGAAACAAGATCATTACAGAAAGAAATATACAAAATCTTAATTAGAAGAATGTCTGAAATGCTTGGGTAAATTTTGACTGTGCTCTTAATATAAATGAATAGCAACAGTAGAGGTGTATTCCCCTTTGAGGTTTGAAGTGCCTGTGTGTGTGTGTGTGTGTGTGTGTGTGTGTGTGTGTAAATGCTCACACAAAGGTCTGAACAAACGAAATCAAAAAGGAGCTTCTGTGGGTCGTTCTGTCTTTCTGAACTCGCTTTCTGAAAGGTGAGCTAAAATATAATATGACAAGACACGACAGGAACAATAACCAGACCATGAGGCATTCTTGACAAGGCACCTCGTGTACTGTTATTTTCCCTGGGGATTCAGAATTTTACATTATGGGTCTGGAAAACGGGACTGTTTAGGACCCAAAATCCTCCACAAAAATTCTGTTTTCTCTCTATGATTATCTCCCAGCTGAAGGTACATTGAGAAACCAAATCAGGTGAAGCCTATTCTGAGTACCCAACCACGGGATTTTTTGTGTGTGCATATTTATTTATTTAGAGATAGAATCTTGCGCTATAGCCCAGGCTGGAGTGCAGTGACATGATCATGGCTCACTGTAACCTTGACATCCTGGGCTCAAGCAGTCCTCCCACTCCAGCCTCCCAATAGCTAGGACTGCAGACATATGTCACCACACCCAGATAATTTTTCAGTCTTTCATAGGGATGCAGTCTCACTATGCTGCCCAGGCTGGTCTTTAACCCCTGGGCTCAAGCAGTCCTCCTGCCTTCACCTCACAAAATGCTGGGATTCCAGACACGAGCCACCATACCCAGCCTAAAGTGTCACTCTGTGTAGGCTTTGCTTAATAACATCTGCTTCTATTTTTGTTCAAATTAACCATGGCATGCTGTTTTTTGAAGTACAGGATTGTGAGTTAATTTTTGAAAATTGTTTCTGGAGTAGCATTTTTAATTTCCTTTGAGAGCTTTACCTTTGCATTTATAGCTTGGCTATTTGGTGCAAGAGGTCCAGCTTTCAGACTATCTTGGCTTTTGGCCTATGTTTCTCACTAAGATTAATCATTTCTAGCTTTTGATGTAAGTCAGAAACATGGGAATCTTCCTTTTACTTGAATACTACAGGCCACCATAGGGTTATTTATTGACCTAATTTCCATATTGTGAGAGGGAAAGAGATGGGATATGACTGGTGATTGAAGCAGTCAGAACACACACAACATTTATGGATTAAGTCTGACCTCTAATGTGGTGCTCAGGAAAATTACAACGGTAACATCAAAGATCACAAATCACAGATTACTATAACAGATGAAATAATGATGGAAAAGTGTGAAAGTTTCAACACTTACCATAATCGGACAGAGAGCCACAAAGTGAGCACAGGGTGTTGGAAAAATAGACTTGCTCAGTGCAGACCTGCCACAAACCTTCGATTGGTGAAAGACAGTGAAGCAGCACACAGTAAAAGGAGGGATGCCTGTAAACAAATCTAGGATAAGTGTGGTGTAAGTGTCAACCAATCAGCCCCGTTTCTTCTATGTAGTTCTTCACTCTCTCTAGATTGGGTTAGTTTCTTAATTTCCAGGTTATTACTTAGGGCAATTTGCAAATTAGCCACAAATATAAAGGACAGCCTTTTTCTCCTTTCACATGTATAGTGGAAGCCGTGTCCCCAAACCAAAAGCAACCCCTCTACCCAGGCTTTGGGTCAATCCCCTCCTGACTACTTTTGGTCCCTTTCTCTATTGAATATCACCTCTCTTTTCTAGATCTTCATTTTTCTCTTTTTTTTTTGAGACGGAGTTTCTCTCTAGTTACCCAGGCTGGAATGCAATGGCACGATCTCGGCTCACCGCAACCTCCGCCTCCTGGGTTCAAGCAATTCTCCTGCCTCAGCTTCCTGAGTAGCTGGGATTACAGGCTCGTGCCACCGTGCACAGCTAATTTTTGTATTTTTAGTAGAGACAGGGTTTCACCATGTTGACCAGGGTGGTCTCGATTTCTTGAACTTGTGATCCAGCCGCCTTGGCCTCCCAACATTTTTCTCATTTTTGACAATTTTATTTGAATCATCAATGCCCTTTTTAATATTAAATCTAAAGAAAATTGGTTTTGACTGCAAATCTTACTTTTCTAATTTGCTTCCTTGCCTTCTATTTTTTCTGGCTACTTCCTCCAAAATTTATTTCACAAGATCTTTTTCTCCACCCATACTTTATTAGTTAATGTTCCCTTAATGTTGATCTTGCTTTTGTTTTTCCTTCTAAGTGTTCTCTTCTTGCTTATGACTTGAACTACTGTTCATATTCTAATGGACCTCAGATCTGTATCTCAAATGCACAGATTTGACTAAGAAACATCTACATAGAGGTTTCACAAGCACTCCAAACTCAGTATTTCTAAGTCTGGACTCATCCTATTTCCCCTCAAATGTAGTCCTGTATTCTCTACCTAGCTTCTCAGAGGGCCTAGCTAGATTCATGGCCATCAATCTTGATAACCATTTTCTTTTGCTGTCCCCACCAAATCACTCAATCCTCCAGCACTGCAGATTCAGCATCTTAATTCCCTCCATTAATGTACTCTTCTTAATGGTCTACCACTTCCATGAGAGTCCCTCTGTTTAATTCATTTTTTCATATTGCAGCTAAAATGTCAACTTAATTAAACAATTCTCTTTTTAAAAACTGTGAAGTTTTTGTTTAGAACTTTCAGGGTAAAGGTAAACATCTTAGCCTGGAATATTAAGTCATTTTTTCTTCCAGAGTCTGTGTACCTGCTTCGCTTTCTCCTCCTCCTCTAGTTTTGTAAACTTATAATAATGGTTTCCTTAAATTCATCCCCACTCTCTTTTTGGAATGTTCTGCATCATTGCTACCCATGCAATACAGCCACCACCCATGCACTACAGCCACCGTTTCTGCTACCTGGTACCCCACCACCCGCAAGACTTATCTCTTTTTTATTCGCTTTCAAATGTCACCTCCAGGAATCCATTTATAATTTTACTGTCTGAATTAGGTGTCATCCACTCTTGTGACTTGTCCATTTGTTAACATGATATTCTACAATCAGTGACCTACTTGTCTATATCACACATCAGACCATGGGTTTCTTGAGGACAGAGAGTATGGCTTGATTAACTTCATATCCTTATGAGCTGGCAGGTGCCTGCTGCACAGCAGGCATCGTCTTTCAAATAAAATTTCATGAGTTGTGGATTTGTCCCTTCACTCCTCATTCCTAAGGTGAAGTGTTTAACCCCATTGTGGGCACTTATTCCACATTTAACCAGGCTAATAGAAGAGGGCCTTTGCAGAAAAGTAAAAATGATGCTGTTATTATGATAGTGAAAACAGACATCTTGTATGATCTAATAAGGGACTTAAGGTCGAATTAAACAATTCTCTCTTGATTCAGTATTTATATTTGATGGTCTGATGTTAAAATCTCACTATGAGATGGTCAAACACAAACATAAATTATTATTCATGATAATCTTGTCTTCCTATTGACGAGGTTAAAAATGATGATGAGAAAAGTTCAACATGATAGCCATGAGAGTTCTGAGAAAGCAGTTTAAATGTGACGTTGTTTTGTAGATGTGATTTGAGAAAGAGATTACAGATAAAAGGATCGGGAGTTTGTACTGATGTGATGGAAGTTTGTCAGTCTTAGTTGTTGTTAAAATAAAATGGCAGATGAGGCATTTTACCAGTAAAAAGTAGAGATGCCAAAAGTATTAAATGTGGATATGTTGTTTTAACTAGATAAACTATTCGGGAGAGATGTAAGATAAACTTATTTCTAAATTATATATTGGCTGGGATTTTAAGTAATATACCCAAATTATTTTCCTTTGCCTCCAGACACTTTTCAGATGAAGCATCTCTGAATTTAAAGGGGTGTGTACCAGTGTTAATCTGAAGAGAGTGCAATAAATACACCTATCTTTTTTTTTCTAGACACTTTTGACATTCTGTGTTATATTTATTATACTCCTTTCAGATTAATAATTGGACCCATTACTGTAAATTTAGAGGTACTTCACCTGAAAACATATTAAGCATTATTTGAAAATGTAACTTGCATATTGTTTTAAAATAAGTTTATTCTAGGTTTCTCAGCTTTGTGGATATCCTGCATTAAAAAGAGATTATATATTACACATTTTTAAGAATATAAAAAAGCTCATGGAATATATGTTAAGTAAAAAAGAGTCAGATATAAGCATACAATTTTATGTATGTTACTATCTCAAATTTATGAATATATTTGGAAGGAAATATGATATGTTAATTGTGGTTATATCTACTAGTGTGATTTCCTGAATTTTATAAAGTTTCTAAAAGAACTATTTCTTGTTCTTTATAGTTAAAAATATATTTTAAAAATTTTCACTGTATTCCTGATGCTTTCCACAGAAATATTCTTTATAAAATGAATCCTTGAGAACATGTTAGCAAGTTTGAGAGAGCAGTCTGAATTAATGACACTTGCTTAATCCTGCTTTTGAATGGTTACTTTTAATCATAATCAAGAGCAACTATTTCACAGGGACAATGTCAAACCTGTTTGATAATGTTTACTGACAATTACAGGCTTAGCTGAGAAGTAACAACAGGGAATAAAGCAGTCTTTGAATAAAGTCAGCTTCAAAATGAACAACGGTAGGGGACTGATTGGCTCAGTTTTATTTAACATTTTTAAACCTGATCTTTGACATTTTCATTAGTGAGCAGAAATAGTACATTGATGCAATTCTCAGGTGGCTCAAAGAGAAAAGTGCTAAACATACCAGAAATGACTAAATAATTCAGAAGATCCTGCTATGTATAAAAATTGAGATATATATGGAGAAATTTTAGGATGCCGCAATAGAGAAAGCTAGGAAATATTTCTTTCACTTTTTTCCTGTTCTTTGGGAGGCAACAATATATTTGTGGAAATCAACCATTCTGTTGGGAAAATTTTGGAGATTTATTAGAATTATAGCTGAATTGTGCTACAAAGAAATGTGGAAGTTTAGTCATATATTGGGGTAATTTTATTCTTACTTTCTTATAATGGTTTATGGACATAATTAGAAATTCTTCTAACATCTTCCCCATCAACTACAAAAAATAAAAGGGAAACTAGAATTAACTGGATAAATCATGTTCAAGCAATTGCATAATGCTAATATATGTCACTACATAAAGATTAGAGAAAGAAAGTACTTTACTGAGATTTCATCGCGTTACATCCTTGCTGCTTTGGCTGCCCATTGTCTATCCTTTGGCTGTCAAATGAAAATAAGCATATCACCAAGAATACGTGAGAGTGTGCAAGAAGTATGTAATATAAGGTCACAGAGTGAGTACAGAATATCCTAAAATATCAGTTGAGAACTCTCTGTCAATGTCATCGAAGTCAATATTTAAATCGCAAATTGAGAACTGTCTCCCAATGTTGCTGAAACCATACTCCAACCCCCGTACCCTGAGATAAAGCCTTTAAATGTAAATTAATTTGAAGTTCAAATAACAATGTTATTACTGAATAGTAAAAATTGACTCTGTTCCTAAAATGGGAATTGCCTGGAGAGATCTTGTTTCTTTCTTCAATTATTTATTGATTCAACAAACTTTATTGAGCTGCAATTTATATTTGCAAGTTATTGTAGAAACTAGGAATGGTGACTTATTGGAGGTCTTAAAGACAGGGCAGCATGTCATTCTTTTTTACAGCTCTTTCTTCGGCTCTGTGTTGGGTAGAGAGTGTCCTTGTTAAATAACTAACAATGATAGCATAATGAAAGACTGTGGAATCAAACTTCCTCAGTATAGATCCTGGTCTGAAAACTTATTCTCCCGGGAGACCATGACAGCTTATGCAACATCTCTGAGCCTTAGCTTCTCTTCCTTTTTTTTTCTGGCAGCGGTGGGTTGGCGGGGGTGGGGGGTTAGAACATGTTTGTTTAGCTCACAGAAGTTTCTTATTACCCACCTTAGCTCCTCCTCTTTAAATTAAAGGATTATATTTAGGCTGTTAACATAGTGTCCTGACATGATAAGAATATCAAAATATTAGCTATTTTTTTTCAAGGAGTTTACTGTCTCTTTTTTTTTCTTTCATTAACATTTTTAGGATAATATGAAAAAAAAACAGTGCAAGTTAACTCAGTCTCTGCCTGTAATTTTTATAAATCTCACTTTGTGTGTGTATGTGTATGCATACATGTGGAAGAAGAAAAATTAAATGTGTTTGTGGAAAATTGGACAGTCATATTACAATGACAAGAAAACAGATTTAAAGGTTAGCAAAAGTCCCTGAAGCCATCAGTCCTCCATATTGCAGGACTGAAAAGACAAACAGGTTAGAGGGCTTCATCAACTGAAATTGAAATGCAATACAAATCTGGAGAAATGCTCTGTCACTAAATTCCAGAAACACGGCAGCTAGAACACTTCATTCAATATCAGAAAAACTATGTATGATTGTTCACTGTTATTGATTGGGAATGTATTCTGTTGTACATCTAAACAGCAGAAAGTGATAATACTGGTAATGTAGTGTGGAGTAATTATTTAAAACAAATCTGATATTTTCTTGTGTTAATGTTTATAAATTAAGGTAATGCTGTTGCTTGACTAAAATTTTTTCCAATTTATTTGAAAACTCAATAATGTATGCTCAGCATTTCAGACCAAAGGATAATTGGTTTTGGGGTCAATTCTATCAACTTTTAATTAATCCTTGGGAAGTCTTGAAACAGAAGACAGAGTGTAAAATAATGCTATATCTGGGTTAGGTGAACTTCCTTTCACTCAAAGCCATGCTTCCAAAAAACATCTATTTGATGACCAAAAATTCTTAAAGTTGAAATTTTAAAAATGCTTATTTCTTGCCATTGAACTGAGAAGAAAACATCAAAAAATCAAAATGAATTACTTAAGTCCCTTTATACCAAGAGAATTCAGGAAGGAAACAAAATATGATCTCAAATTCTCTTGGGAATGAATAATGAAGAAAGATTTAACTCAAGTTCATAATTGCACCTAATGTATTCCTCTTCTTCAAAAACTTTGGAGAGACTTTTCTTCATTAAAAACTGCTCATATGTTCACACAACCATGCCCACCTGGGTTAATGCCACTTGTTACAGGAAAAGTAGGGAAACCAATTTATGACATCTCAATCTGAAATATTGAATTTGGGAGATGACATTGACTTCACCCACGTAAACTGAAAGTACAAATTTTCAAGGTTTGCTTTAAGTTGAAGAAAGTCACACACACACACATACACACACACACTCTCTCTCTCTCCTCCAAATTATGGTTTTTTTCTTATCAGATTTTAGCATAGAATCTTGGAACATGAAGAGACATGCTTTGTGTTTTTTTTTTAAATTACAAACAAATGTATTGGACTTCTTTTATATTAAAGACTTTACTTATACACAGTAACTTATCTGAAGAACCCTGGTTGTGACTTGGGAGTGTGATATCTGCTCCAGCTATTCTTGATACAGTCATCATCTTCCATTCTCTTGAGCTCTCCTTGATATGAGGTAGGAGTTCAGAGGAAGAAAAATATCCTTTCCTACTAGGCTGAGTTCAAACATGCTCAACCCAGATTATAGATGGAATTCAAATACTTTGCCATAGGCAAGCATGTTACCAGAGAAGAGAGGAGAGAGGACAGAAGATTAGGTGGCTAATCTATATTGTTTATATTTAGTATTGGTTAACAGCAACAACACACCGCACTCTGCCTTGTTCCAAGAGAATATTTAGTAGCTTTTGGTCTTCATTAAATAGTATATTAGTCCATTCTTGCACTGCTAATTAAGACATACCGGAGACTGGATAATTAATAAAGAAAAAAGATTGTATTGACTCACAGTTCAGCATGGCTAGGAGGGGCCTCAGGAAATGCACAATTATGGTGGAAGGGGAAGCAAACATGTCTTCTCCTTCCAACATGATGGCAGTTAGGAGAAGTGCCAAGCAAAAGGGGGAATATGCCTTATAAAACCATCAGATCTCATGAGAACTCACTCACTATCACAAGAACAGCATGTAAATAAATGCCCTATGATTCAGTTACCTGCTACTGGGTCTCTCCCATGACACATGGAGATTATGGGAACTATAATTTAGGATGAAATTAGGATGGGGACACAGCCAAACCATATCACATTGCCCCTGGCTCATCCCAAATCTCATATCCTCACATTTAAAAACACAATTATGCCTTCCTAACAGTTTACCAAAGCTTAGCTAATTCTATCATTATCCCCAAAGTCCAAGTCTAAAGTCCTGTCTGAGACAAGGCAAGTCTCTTCTGCTTATGAACCTGTAAAATCAAATGCAAGTTAGTTGCTTCCTAGAAATAATGGGGTACAGGCATTGAGTAAATACACCCATTCCAAATGGGATAAATTGGCCAAAACAAAGTGGCTACAGACCCTGTGCAAGTCTGAAATCCAGCAGAGCAGTCAAATCTTGAAGCTCTGAAAATATCTCCATTGACTCCATATCTCACATCCAGGTCATGCTGATGCAAGGTGTGGGCTCCCGTATCCTTTAGCAGCATCACTCCTGTGGCTCTGCAGGATACAGCCCCACTCCCAGCTGCCTTTGTGGCCTGGTGTTCAGTGTCTATGGCTTTTCCAAGTATAGGATGCAAGCTGTTGGTTTCCATTCTGGGGTCCAGAGAATGGTGGCCCTCTCCTCACAGCTCCACTAGGCAGTGCCCCAGAGTGGACTCTGTGTAGGGGTGCTGACCCTACATTTTTCTTCTTCATTGCCCTAGCAGAGGTTCTCCATGAGGGCTCCACCACTGTAGAAAACTTCAGCCTGGACATCCAGGCATTTCACACATCCTCCGAAATGTAGGCATAGGTTCCCAAACCTCAGTTCTTGATTTCTATACACCCACAGGCTCAATACCACCTGGAAGCTGCCAAGGCTTAGGGCTTGCACCCTCTGAAGTAACAGCCTGAGCTGTACATTAGACCCTTTATCCACAGCTGAAGTTGAAGCAGCTAGGATGCAGGGCCCCATATCCCAAGGTTGCATAGAGCAGGGGGGCCCTAGGCCTGGCCCACAAAACCATTTTTCCTGCCTAGGCCTCCAAGTCTGTGATGCAGGGATTACTCTGAAGGTCTCTGACATGCCTGGGGGACATTTTCTCCATTGTCTTGATGATTAACATTTGGCTTCTCCCTGCTTATGCAAATTTCTGCAGCCAGGTTGAATTTCTCCCCAGAAAATGCAAGTTTTGTTTTCTATCACATTGTCAGGTTGCAAATTTTCCAAACCTTTATGCTCTGCTTCCTCTTGAATACTTTGCTTCTTAGAAATCTCTTCCACCATATACCCTAAATCATCTCTCTCAAGTTCAAAGTTCCACAAATCTCTTGGGCAGGGGCAAAATGCTGCCCATCTCTTTGTATAGCAAGAGTGACCTTTACTCCAGTTCCCAAACAAGTTCTTCAGCTCCATCTGAGACCACCTCGGCCTGGACTTTATTTTCCATGTAGCTATCAGCATTTTGGTCAAAGCCATTCAACAAGCCTGTAGGAAGTTCTAAACTTTCCCACATCTTCCTGTGTTCTGAGCCTTCCAAGTCTCTAGGAAATTCTGAACTATACCACCTTTTCCAGTCTTCCTCTGAGCCCTCTGAACTGTTCCAATTTCTGCCTGTTACCTAGTTCTAATGTTGGTTCCACATTTTCAGGTATCTTTACAGTGGCACCCCACTACCCAGTACCAATGTACTGTATTAGTTCATTTTTATGCTGCTAATAAAGAGATACCTGACATTGGATGATTTATAAAGAAAAGAGGTTTAATTGACTCACAATTCAGCATGGCTAGGGAGGCCTCAGGAAACTTAAAATCATGGCAGAAGGGGAAGCAAACACATCCTTCTTCACATGAAGGCAGGAATAAGAATTGCCAAGCAAAGGGGGAAACACTCCTTATAAAACCATCAGATCTCATGAGAACTCATTCATTATCATGAGAACAGCATGAAGGCAATCACTCCCATGTTTCAATTACCTTCCACTGGGTCCCTCCCACAGCACATGGGGATAGAAACTACAATTCAAGATAAGATTTGCATAGGAACCCAGCCAAAGCCTAATAAGTAGGAGCATGGCTTACTTGGTCAGATTAACAATATTACCTTTTGAAAGTGAAGAAACCTAAAGAACATAGGATGATTTAATTGCATTATAGGAGTAAGGAGACACTTGACTTGTTTTTCTTTTTGTATGAAATTCCAAAACATTGATGACATGGTTTGGCTGTATCTCCACACAGTTCTCCTCTGAATTCCCACATGTTGTGGGAGGGATCCAGTGGAAGGTAATTCAATCACTGGGGCAGGTCTTTCTTGTGCTGTTCTTTGATAGTGAACAAGTACAAGATCTGGTGGCTTTATAAGATGAAGGTTCCCTGCACAAGCACTCCTTTTGCCTTCTGCCATCCACATAAGGTGTGACTTGTTCCTCCTTGCCTTCTACCATGATTGTGAGGCTTCCCCAACCATGTGAAACTGTGAGTTCTCCATTAAACCTCATTTTTTTGTAAATTACCCAGTGTTGGGTATGTCTTTATTAGCAGGGTGAAAGTGGACTAATACAGTAAATTGGTGCCAGTAGAGTGGGGTTTGGCTGTAAAGATATCTGAAAATGTGGAAGTGATTTTGGAACTGGGTGACAAGCAGAGGTCAAAAGAGTTTGGAGGGTGCAGAAGAAGACAGGAAAATGTGGGAAAGTTTGGAACTTCCTAGAGTTTTGTTGAATTGTCTTTGCCCAAAATGCTGATAGTGATATAGACAATAAGGTCCAGGATGAGGTGGTATCAGAGGGAGAGGAGAAACTTGTTGGGAACTAGAGCAAAGGTGACACTTGTTATGTTTTAGCAAAGAGACTGGCAGCATTTTTCCCTGCCCTAGAGATTTATGGAACTTTGAACTTGAGAGAGATGATTTAGGGTATCTGGCTGAATACATTTCTAAGCAGCAAAGCATTCAAGAGGTGACTCGGGTGCTGTTGAAAGCATTCAATTTTAAAAGAGAAACAGAGCATAAAAATTTGACAAATTGACAGCCTGACAATGTCATAGAAAAGAAAAAACCATTTTCTGAGGAGAAATTCAAGTCAGCTGCAGAAATTTGCATCAGTCATGAGGAGTTAGTTAGTTATGTTAGTCCCCAAGATAATGGGGAAATGTCTCCAGGGCAAGTTAGAGGTCTTCATGGAAGCCCCTCCCATATAAGCACAGAGGCCTAGGAGGAAAAACTGGTTTTGTGGGCCAGGCTCAGGGTCCTGTGCTGTGTTCAGCCTAAGGACTTGGTGTTCAAGCTATGGCCAAAAATGGCCAATATACAGCTCAGGCCATGGCTTCAGATAGTGCAAGCCCCAAGCTTTGGCAGCCTCCATGTGGTGTTGAGCCTGTGGCTACACAGAAGTCAAGAACTGAGGTCTAGCTCTGCCTAGACCCTAGATATTCCTCTAGTATTTCTAATTTATTAATAAGTCTTGAAAATTTTAAATGAAGGTCATCTAGATTATCAGAAATGAAAATAATCAGTGTTGGCTGAAAATATTGACAATGCCTCATAGAGGAGGTAAAACCCAACACTGATCTTTGAAGGATGAAAAGAATGTAAATGGGTAGAAAAAAGTTACAACTATTTTCTTTTGAACTTGCCTAAGGAATGCAATGCACATACATTACGTTGTCTGGCAGAGTGTCATCACTAAAATCTTATGTTCTTATTATTTAAATATTCAAATCCCTCATTAAGCTAGAGAATTATATTATTATAAAGTTACATATAAATAAGGTTTCAACCATTTTGTAACAGATATGAATAATTATGACGATAAAAAAATATAGCCATAGCTAAGTGTTGAATACCTTGAGATAGCACATTGTTTGAGATACTACATTGTTTTTCTAATTCTGGTCAATAAAGATAATTATTCCCATCATCTCAGTAAGCTGATTAATATAGAAAATTCTTCCAGGTATATTATTGGTTGTACTTTCTAGTGTAGTTTAAAAGGTTCTGGTGGTATATATTTCAACATCTTCTCTGAATGGTTTAGACTGGACAGTTACAAAGAATTTTTTGCATCTATCACAAAATCTAAAATCTGAAGATTTTTTGAAATCAGAAAGTAAAGTTTATTTTTAGAACAGATTCCTCTCTTTTCCTGTTACTTCCTTTAAATAGAGCGATTCTAAATATGACTCTAAATTTTTTTCTGTTTATCTTTTTATTTCCAGATTAGTTTTATTAATGAATAACTCAAAGTGTTCATGTTAAAAGTGGCATTATATAATTGTCATTGGATAGAAACAATAAGACATTTATTAGATTTCAATGATTGTTTTCGTATTTTATCTGACCTTACTGAGCTCATCATGGAATACTGTAATAGAGTTGCTGTGAATTGTTTTGGATAACTTTCTACTTTACTTGCTTTGTATTTCCTTTAAATGCTAGTATATGGTTAATATGTGGCTTTCAGTACTATTTATCTAAATGGTATAGATATACGTGCATATGCACATACATGTATTTTAATTTTATAGAATCAAGTTATTCAATCCTTATTGCATTTTTATAGCTCTGTTATGAGTTCCCAGGAAATGGAAACCTCTTTGAGAAAGCTGTTTGTACAAACCTAAATCTCACTGAATTTTATTTTCTGCCTTATTGCATGCAATTTGCTTCTTTTTCTGTATATTTTTTCACATCATTACTCCTTTTCAAGTCTAATCCATTAAATATTTTGTAGGATCTTCTTCCAGTGTAATAGCTTTGTGCATTTAGAATACAAATTGTATGCCACACCCATTTTCTTTACCACCTACTGTGCATTTAAAAGTTGTTTATATGTACCACTATCTAATGCCTTTTAGATGAATTAGGTATGTAACTAGATTGGCCACCTAAATGATTTCAGACACTCCCCTAAATATAAGACACATATTTTTCTAGCTTATTGGAGTCAGGACAGTTAGTTCCTATACAAGAGAAATTTCACATTTTCACTACTAGACAAATTGATCCTAGACAATTGCATTATTAGATACTATTAGAAGATATAGTTTCTTAGATCGAGTAACATTCAGGTGACATCTCTCTACCTCTTAAATTTCAGCTTGTAAAGAAATAATTTGTGACCATAGCTTTAAGTAGAGTCCTTCCATAATTCATATATTCATTGTAAAGTCTTCTTATTTGCGGTCTCTATTGGCCTACCTGGAACACTCCCTCTCCTTTGTAATTTTAGCATAGTTTCAACCCTGGTAGTGAATCCTCAGTGTTTCTTTTTTTATCAGAAAATTCTAATACCTTATTTTCTAAAATGTTATAATTGCATTGCTACTGTAAGTTGAGTAAATCCAGTGTCCCGTGTATTTCACGCTTTACTGACCTTGAGAAGATTAGCGCAAATTAAATTTCACGTTAACCAACCTAAAGCCAGGAATAGGAAAGCATGCTCAAGGGGATATGGTTAATTGTGCTAAAAATATATTCATGCTTTTTGTGGAGGGCATAAATGTAGCAAAAATCTTTTTCTAATAAAATATGGGTCATTAGAGTTTGATTTCTTATGCTTTCCCTTTCATTTGTAGATGTGAATAATAGTGACTATTTTGATGTTTTGCAAACCTGATATGTTTTGCTCAGCAAGCTATAATCCTTTTAGTATTTTGTGTTTGAGAGACATTTATTTAGTAAAATTATCTTTATATATGTTTTTATTTAAGATTTTTCTTTCTATTGTTTTATTTTTTAACCATTCATTATAGGCATAGACTTAGGATAAAAAGAAAATCTAAATTAAATCAATAATAAGTATATAAATTATGACTATTATTTACTAAAGACTTGAAGAATAAAGTCATTTTACTTTTATTTCTCCTCTCCTTTACTATAATGATAAAAAAGTGTTAATAAGCTTTAGTATGAATGAATGTACGTTTTTCTAAGGAAAATGTACACAAATTTCATTAGATTTGACAGATCTATGTCTCAATGATATTAAAAGCTAAATGGTTTCAGAAACTATAACAAGCTTTGAGAAAAGTGTAAAATTATTATGATACTCAAGTTTTATTTGGAATAAATGCCAGATCTTTATTAAGGCTGTATAGGTAATTACCTCAAATGTCATAAAATGCCTATTAGCCAGGTATATGGAATTTTGATTTTATTTTTTGCCTAAATTTTATCAATGACTATATTAAAAACATTTAAAACAGTAGGTGAGGACATGAATATTTTAAACCTTAAAAGTGACATATTTCATCATGTAATATCGCTTGGGAAGTGTATGTTGCATATATATATATATGTACACATATATATACATATATATATATATAAAGAGAGAGAGACATATATATATATATATAGAGAGAGAGAGAGAGAGCTACTAAACATTAGCCCTGATAGTTTTTCCTCTTTACTATTTTATTCCCTTTTGGTTTTTTAGGCAGTCCATGACATGGATGATGCTTCCTTTTCACATCTTCTTTCTTGGATGTTTAATTTAGGATTTGAATTGTTAATATATCTTAATTATTACAAGCTGTAACTCATCAGATTTCATTTCCAAGCTTGGAAATGTACAACTCACTTACTGAAAGGGAAATCACTGGTCCATTTGAATGCTAATTACTATACAAGTCCTGTATACTGTATCAAAACTCAGCATAAATATTGTCCTCAGGGGAGGTGAAAAAACCATTAAAATGCTCCCCAGGAGACTGAGCTCATTAGAACCTACATTAATATCCAACAAGGAATGGAAAGAGTTGCTTAGCTGGGCTAGTTCCCTTTTTGGACATGCAATTCATAGATTTTCTAAGTGTGAGTCAGGTAAGTGTTCTCTATTCCAACAAGGAAGGAGATTTTAAAAATGTTCAGGTTTCTCAGAGTACAAAGCAAGAAGCTAGGGCAAAGGATATCTGACTGAAAAGAAATACTAATGAAGATTGGTTTTGTTGTGTAAAATACTTAGTCTTCTTTCATAGAAAAGGAAAACCACCATTCCACATTTTATACCAACAAGTTTTCTAAATCACAAAAGGTAGTAGTTATTAACAAACTAGTCTTTCAACCTTCTTGCATCTATTATGTACCTAAATCAAAAATATCAATTTTATCTCATCTGGGTTGCATCACACAATTTTGACCAAGAGTTGACTTTAACATTTTGACTGGTATTATCTCTAGAAAATGATTAAAGTCATAAAAAGTTTTAGCTAGCACATAAAGTAAAATCTTGCCATTGGGCAGATGCAGGTACGAAGGCAGCAATATTACCAAGCAAAATTATTGTTGACTCTCATGCTTTTTATTTTATTCAATGCTAATTTAAACATACATTACTTTTTCCAATATAAATTAATTAAATATGTACCAGTTTCACCAGTTTCAATCAGTAGCTTTTAAACTATCTGTGCATCAGATTACCTGGAGTATTGTAAAACCCAGAGGCCTGGACCCCAGTGCCTCAGGGGATCTGCATGTTTAACAAGCACTCCAGGTAATCGGTGTGCAGATAGGACCACATTACTTCAAATAAATGGCATTAATTAAATAGTATTATATCTGTTCATGCCCAGTGAATTTAAATCTGTGATTCGTTGTGACATCTGGATGATCTATTGTTGGAACTGCATGACTTTTTTTAAAAGAAATCAACAGATGGGAGGGGATTTTTTTTTTTAATGTTTTGGCATCTCTGACTCAAATGATGCATTTTCTCACATTAACTAGATCTTACTTACCTGGTTTTAGGGTTCTGTAGGTAATCATTATGATATTATATGACTCTCAAATTATTTTCTCACAAGCTTATCGAAGAAACACAATGAAGTGAACACCATCACACGCTCCTAGCCCCATTAGAAAGATGGAGACTCAGTGTCTTAGTCTGTTTGTGCTGTCATCACAAAAGACCCCAGACTATATAATTTATAAACAAAAGGTATTTATTTCTTATCGTTCTGGAGACTGAGAAAGTCAAGATCAAGGCAATGGCAGTTTCAGTGTCTGGTGAGGGCCCGGACTCTGCTTTCAAGAAGATGTCCTGAATGCTGTGTCCTCACATAGCCGAAGGGACAATAGGAAAAAGGGGTGAAGACTCCCTCAAACCCACTACTCACCTCATAAAGACCCTACTTCTTAATGCTATCACATTGGCAATTAAATTTTAACACGTGAATTTTGGGGAACATTCAGAACATAGCTCATGGCTTCCTTGTCCAAATGATTCTAGGCTGAGAGAGAAGTCAAGCATCAGGAACTTAACACTCTGTTATGGTTTGCATGTCCCTCAGTGAAACTCGTGTTGAAACCTAATTGCCAGTGTGGCAGTGTTGGGAGGTGGGGCCTCTGGGAGGTGACTAGGCAGTGAGGATTCCACTCTCATGAATAGATTAATGCTAATAGATTTGGGGAGTGGGTTAGTTATTGTGGGATTTCAGCCCCCTGTTTTTTTTGTCTCATGTGCTCTTGCTTCTGTGTTTGGCCCTTCCACCATGACATGACACTTACCAGATGCTGGCGCTGTGCTCTCAAACTTCCCCTCCTCCAAAACGGTGAGACACATAAATCTGTTTTCTTTGTAAATTACCCACTTAGTGGTATTTTGTTACAGCAGCAGAAAATGGACTAAGACACCCTTCCCTTTAGAAATACATATTGAGGACCTAAAATAACATATGCCAGATAATGAAATAAGGACTTAGCATACAGAAAGCTTGCCCTCAAGAGGATCAGATATCTTGTTTTTTACCTTTTATATATTTTAACAGGTTAGCTACAATATAAAAACAGAAATATATTTCTACAATTAATAGGATAATAATATTTACCTATATTTTCAATTTGTGTGCAGTTGAAATAACAATTGTAATATACATGCTCTTAGCTCCTTAAGATGATCCTTTAGAGCTCAAAAAAAAAAAAAAAGGAAAGAAAAAATCCATTAGGAACATGATTAGTATTTTAGAAAAGGATATCAAACATAAGAATAAAGGTCTAACAAAAAAACCCTCCAAAACTTAACATAAGTGTAAAGTGAATAAACATTCACTATGTTTTCAACAACAATTCATTGACTAATAAATATTTATTCTGTATGACAGTGGTCAATTCATGAGCCTAAGATCTGTTTATTGTCAGATTCATGCATGTTCAGGCATAATTTGTAGAACTGGTGAATAGCTTCTAGGGGTGTGTTTACATAGAGAATCAAAAAAAAAAACTCCTAGAAAAATAAAAAAATTCATCCTAGGGGAAAAGAGGGTCAAGATGGGTAGGTTTTGTTGAAGGATTGTACCCACTTACTATACACAGAAGGAAGGGATGATTCTGAGCAGGGTTCATGTTTCTGAGATTGTTACATAGCCCAGATCTCATTATCTCACACACAAATTCTTGGACAAGAGGGCTGAAGCATAAACTAAGAAGCTCCAGTTCAAAAGAGCTATTGCTCTGTAACTGCTGTGGGACCTGAAGAGTGTGAGGCATTGGCAGCATTGGTGCTGATGGTGTTAGCAGCACTATTGGGGCATGGCATTGGCAGAGATTACTATGTAAATGCCAGCAATGGTGTTGGCAGCAGCATGATGACCATGGCATTGGGAAAGATGTAAACCTTAGCAATGCCAACATGATGGCTCACATGTCTCCAGGGTTCAGCATATTGGATAACACTAGTCACAAGGTGAAGGAAGGGTCAAGGAAGACTTCCAGTAATTTTATTTTCCTTAAATAATGTGTCATGCAATTTTCTGAAGCAGAGATCTTGGATAAGAAGCAATTCAAGGGGGAATAAAATTTAATTTTTGTACATATTGAACTTGAGCTGTCTGTTTTATATATAAGCTGGAATTGGACATGTGTGTGTGAAGTTCAGAAAGTGGGGTCATGTCCCAACTTTGGGAGTCACCAATAATTGAAGATATGAGAAGTGGTTGAGAAAATCCAAGGAGAAAGTATATTAATTATAAAGAACAGGATAAAAAGTAAAACGGAATTATAGAGCAATAATATTTGATACCCATCTTCCTGGATTAAGTAAATCTGGACTGGGTTTGAAAGATAAAAGTGCTTAATAGACCGATTGGGGGTAAGTAGTAAAACACAGCCTAGGTTAAAGGCATAGCATGGAATAAAGGCAGAGATGAGTGAAGTGCCCCAATGCACTTAACGAACAAAAGGAAGTTTAGTATTGTGGAAACGTAAAGTTCCATATTGCTAGGGAGAGTAGTAGGTGATGAGGCTGGAGATTTAGGGACCTGATCATAAAATGCTTTATACGGCACATTCAGTAACGTGAAAATGGAGACCATTATAAAGGTTTTTAAGCATTGAAGAGATATAATCAGATCTGCATGCTTAAAAATGACTTTGTTAGCTAAGTTAAGGACAAATTGAAGGGCTTTTAGGCTAGGTGGGGAGAACAGTTAGAAAGCTATTTTAATAGCCAGAAAAATACTGATAATAGCTTTAAAAAGTTAAGTGTAGGTAAGAAGAGAGAGGAGATAAAGTGAAGCTCAGAAAGAAAAGGATGGCTCCACACAGCATACTAGTCAATTTGTCTTCATCTGTAATGTGGTATTTTATTCATCATGGATATTTTTGAATTAGTTTTTATTTTTTAAATTGTAATAAATATTATTTGTCTCAGAAAACAGAAGGAACTATTGAGAATGTTCCTGATTCTGGCTGAGGAGAAAGAGCAAACTGGCATTGTCCTAGAATAGTAGTAGAGGCAAAAGATAATTTTTGAGGGAGCAGGAGGAATATGATATGAAGCTATTTAGATAATAGTTGCCTTGAAATGGTTCCTCTAGACAACTTAAAGTAATAGAGCGAAATGGATTGCTTAGGAGAAAGATGTGTACACAGAAGGCATGCTTCTTGCCTCTGTTGCACAAGACAAAAATCCGATTCAAATTAGAGTATGCAAGAAGATAATTTGGGAGGATAAGCATCTGATGTATTCTTAGGAGATTCGGGAATGTGGAGAATAAGCCTGAACCGCAGGAATAATTGGAGACAGTAAGTCAAACATCATCAGGACCCTCTATCTGTTAGCTATTCCTCTATGCCTGTCTACCTCCTTTCTCTCTCTTCCCTCCTGCCCCATAAACTCCACCATTTTGTTGTTCCACAGGTATGATGAGTCTGGGGCACTTTTATTGCTTGGTTCCAGTTCTAAAACTGTAAGAGAAGACTTACATTTTAAGGGAAGACCTGATCACATTAAACATCTTCCTCTAAAATATTTTTAAGCAGCATAACATAGAAAATGTCTAAGTCATACAATGAAGAGGTTCATTGAGGTTTTTTCCAGCATAAAAGACAGCTTATGGGGCTTCTACCATGCTCTCCTACATGATTGTCCTTAAAGCTAAATACACACTTGTAAGATATCTAGACACATAACACATAGTTAGTTTGTGGTCATGGAGCAATAATTATAGCAAAGAAACTAACACTGGATCAACATGACTTCAACAATATGCACCATAATTTAATAACCGTACCTCTTATTTCTTAATGGCCCACGGACTCCTAATGGTGAAGTGTGTGTGGCTGGGCTCGTGGCCTTCTTTGTCTCCCTTATATCACTCTCCGCATTTACATACTTCAGAACTCTTGCTAACATTAATAACAAATGACTTGTTACCCATCCCACTAGTGATCACCATATACCTTATTGGATGACAGCACTCTTAACCTATACCCTCCAAAATTACCAAGCTTTATCAGAAGCTTAAAAATATTTGTATTTATTGTTGGACCCGGTGGCTCACACCAAATTAGGTGGGCATGGTGGTGAGTTCTGTGGTTCCGGCTACTTGGGAAGTTGAGGTGGGAAGATTGCTTGAGCCCAGGAGGCAACGGTTGTAGTGAGCTGAGGTTATAACTCTACACTCTAGCCTGGGTAACAGAGGGAGACCTGGTCTCAAAAAAGAAGATTTTTAAAGAAACTTTAAAAATTCCTGGATTTATGAACATTCATTAAGTGCCTAGTGATCTACATAAATGCTAATGTTTCACTTTACAATAATCTTCTGAGGTAAGTTTTAGCATCCCTGTTTAGTAGATGAAGAATCTGCAGCCCGGAGTGCTTATGGAACCAGACTAAGATCACGCTTAGTGCAAATGCCAGATCTCATTGGAAGTCAGTCAACCTGACACCAAACGTGTGCTCTTCTTCACCCTGCTATCTTGCTTATGCTGAGCAGCAAGAGAAGGACGATGGCTTATTGACAATTTAATGTACATATGCATATGTATACAATAAACCTTCTTTTGTGTTATATAACATATTGATTGACACAATGCATATGTATACAATAAACTCTTTTTTGTGTTATATAACATATTGACACAGTTTAATTAAACAGTCCTGAAATCTTCGATATGGATATAAATTACAAAATAATGTAAAATGCCATATTATCCATCTTGAAATTGAAAGACAACATAATTATTCCACAGATGCATAATACACAATTATAGCAAAAATAGTTGTGACATATCCACATGCATGCAAAAAATTTGGTTGCCTATAAATCTTAGCCTATTTACCACTTTCAGGTGAATACTCTCAGTTATATATTTCAGTGAGGCTTCTAAATGCCTTCTTAGCCTTCTTTGTCCCCTTTATATCACTCCTCATATTTTTAAACTTCAGAAATTTTGCTAATATTAATAGCAAACAACTACCCATCTTACTACTGGTAACCACATATCATTATAGAGTGACAACACTCTAACAAACTTTTTTTACTAATATCTAATTGTATGTCTATAGATGCTTCTGTGTGTATAGTTGACTCTTGAAAAGTGGGGGAGTTGGGTCACCAACTTTTTGCACAGCTGAAAATTGGTATATAGCTTTTGACTCCCAAAAAATTAACTACTAATAGCTTACAGTTGACTGGAAGCCCTATGGATAACATAAACAGTCAAAACATAATTTGTATGTTTTATACTGTATTCTCTCAATCAAGTAAGCTAGAGAAAAGAAAATTCTTTAAAAATCATAAGGAATAGAAAATATATTTACTACTCATTAAGTGTGATGACTAAACTCTGATTTTTTTATTTTTTATTTTTCCCCAATTCCTGTCTAAGGAGTCTGGGGAGACATGTCCTGTGAATCATAAATTCTCACCAGATGAGTTTTATTTATCCCTATATATCATGACTGACTTTTTAACCTGATTCTGGCATAACATTACATGACAGATAAAGAAGAAAATCAAAATGCTTTATCCCAAAACATGTTTCTTTGCCATATTTTGAAATGGCCTTGCAAAGCCATCCTTTGTGGGAGAAAATTTGCATTTGTAAAGAATCTCTATTAACATAGCTAGATTTATTCATTCCAGGCCCTCCCAATCATGAAGAGATTAACTGAAAGTCTAGTGTCTTTTAAAGGTCTGTATAGGAAACATTTGCCATCTATTGTCTCTAAGGGCAGTCACTATGAGACTTAAGAACATTGGTCTCCACAATCTTTTATCTTAACCTAAACATTTGCTTTCTATTAATCCCAGATCTTTAGATAAACTCAACCGATTGCCAACCAGAAATTTTTAAATTTACCTATAGCCAGGGACCCTCCTTTCCCCCACCTGTCCCCACCTGCTTTCAGTTGTCATGAACCAATGTACATCTTAAATGTATTTGATTGATGTCTCATGTCTACCAAGAATATATAAAACCAGGCTGTGCTCTAACCACCTTGGGCACATGTTCTCTGGATTTCCTGAGGGGTGTGTCACAGGCCATGGTCACTCATGTTTGGCTCAGAATCAATCTCTTCAAAGATTTTGCAGTTGGACCCTTGCTGTCGACAAGCGGAAATGAGTCATTACAAAGGACTTCATCCTCATCGTCTTCATATTGAGAAGGCTGAGGAGGAGGAATAAGAGGTGGAGTTGGTCTTGCTATCTCTGAGAAGGCAGGGGTGAAAGAAAATCCATGTGTAAGTGCACCTGTGTATTTCAAACTTGTGTTGTTCAAATGTCAACTGAATTTTCATAGATGTTCGTATATCTACAGTGGCTTTTATATGATATATGACTTACAGGACTAAAGCAACTTTCCGCAGGAGGAAAACCTATCTTTTTGAGTAAAAATGAGATAAATTAATATTCCTTCGGAGTGTACTGTTAGAGTGTTCACTGATGCTAATATCTTTCCTGACATTCTCCCTAGAGGTGAATGAGTAGTGGAGAAACAAAGACTTATCAGTGTATACCAGAAGGAAATATTGAAATCAGCTCATAAGAGTAAACTGTGAAGCACTCACTTTAAAAGTGATCCTGATTGTAAATGAGAATACAGTATGTGACATGTCTAACTAGTGCCCAGAGTTTTCAAGAGCTGGCATTCCATCTTCAGGTTTTGTATTACCAAAGAAACCTACATTGTTTACAACCTTGCAAAATTTCTTTGAGCCTCACTAAATTGTAGAGACTTAAATCAAGATCCTGCCGGGGTGAGATGATTCTTGCAAGAATGATAACCTGCAGATAAGGCAAAACGAAATTTAATTGGATCTTAAAATAACTTGGGTTAACTCTAGCAATGGAAATTCCAGTCAAAGGGCCTCCAGTCAAGGCCAACTCCAAACTGGTATTTGACCCCTAAGGCTGGATACCTTGGTTATTATTGCTTCTATTATATTTATACATTTTGCAACTCCAAATGTAGCAATAAAAACCCATAAGCCTGAGTGAACAAATATCAGGGCCAAATACATTAGTAATTTAATTTGAAGTAAGGAAAAAGAAGTTGGTTCTAAATCCAGAACGTTTGGACCTTATAAATCAAGTCTAGACATTAAGAGTTCTAGTGCTACCTCTCTGTTTCTTTGTTGTTTTGTTTCTTTGTGGAGCCAAAGATGGAGATGATGGGTAGCTTTGCAAAGTCACTGAGGAGAAAGACCAAGCACGTTCTTCATGTAGCTATATTGTAAGATAGAAATATTATTTTTGCCATTAGATTCTGAGATATTTTAACCTGAAAAAGTGTCAACAAATACTTTATACCTATTACTAATATCATCAATCAACAGATATAGCTTTGGCCTTTTCTTTTTCCTATTTATAAGTAAGTAATAGGAATTTTCTAGCATTATATACTACAATGATGTGAATAATTTTTGATATGTATCATGGACTAAATGACAAATCTCACACTATTAATATTATATTAATAAATAAAATAAATTCAGGGCCATGATAATTTTGATTAATTTAATAATTATTTTCTAAACTGAAGACATCAGTTGCTTCTATTTAGCAAAATATTTATCAATCACCTCTGTTGTAGAAACTGCTGTTTTCCATTATTTATTCTCTCCTTCCTTTGGTAGTAAAATCTCCTGAATTTTCAGTTGATGCCAAGATTAGTAAAACAAGGTGTTTTTTTCCTTTAATTCTCAGAAACTTGTAACACAAGAGTAATCTAAATACATATTACAATCTTTTCTTGGATGTTTATCCCAAAGAAATTGTAACAAAGTATATAACAATTGATTTATAGGAAGATGAAGTGACTATATTCTTTTTGAGGAGATCTGAAATAGTAGGTTGGGTGCATTTTGTTTCAGACATTTTAAGTTCATGATTTCTATTATTTTTGCAAGTGGAGATATCACTTGAGTGATTGCATGATTTCAGTGTGAATCTGGAGGCCTGTAGAGAAGTCTGAACTGCTGTCAGAACTAAAATTATAAATTCAGTCTCCACATAAAATTGCTATTTAAAGCCATAAAGTTGTATGAGATTACCTGGAACAAGACAGTATATGTGAAAAGAATCTACAATTCATTTATAGCACTGTGGCATTCAAATATTTATTTATAGTAAAGGGGGAATTAGAATTGTTGGGAATGTCACTGAATAATATAGAGATCAGGAAAATGTGATCTCCTGGAAGCCAAGGAAACAACATGTTTTGTTAAGAAAGCAGTGCTTAACAATATTGAATGTCACTGAGTTGTTAGGAAAGATAAAAAAACACAAATGACTTTTGAATTTGAAAACATGAATTTTACTGATAATCTTTAAAAAAGCACTTCCAGTGGCTTGGTAATCATTGAAAACAAATTGAACTCGGTTGAAGATAAAAAGGAGGAAAGAAAATGAAGACGACTATTACTGATAACTCTTTCAAGAAGTTTTTATGAGTGGGGACAATCACGTCCATAGCTAAAGCTTACAGAGCTCACTTACATGTAGATACAGTTCTAATTCTGCTGACATGTATTAACTCATTTTATCTTTACTTCAATACTACTAGAGTGATATATTGATTGTTCCCATTTGAGGTAAGAAAGCATGGAGTATTCAAATAATTTGTCCAAGGTCGGGTGCTAAAAAGTGGCAGAGCTAAGATTCAAATCCAGGCAGTTTATAGCAGTAGAGTCTGTACTCATGCCTAATTTCATTGGGTTTGACAGACCATCAGGACTCTTTCATTCCCACGTGTTTTCCATTGTCTTGTAGTTGACAAGGTCCCAGGTCCCAGACATTGAAATGCAGCTAAGAAGTAGAATTTCAAAGCTGATGGTTTGAAAACGAAGTGACATTCAGATCTATATCATCTTCAGATCTATAGTCTTTAATCTAGAATACTCTAATTTTTTTTTTGCTTGGATAAGGTTTGTAGTTTCTTTTTTAAGCCATATTTATTTTGTGATGGTTTTGTAATTTTTAGAGAAAAAATGACACTCACAATTACATTGGCCACTTATTCATTTGTCAGTCTGAGACTGTAATGCAATTATTCTTCCAATAACTAGCTGGTAAGAAAGGGATAGTGAAGTCAACTGTTGCATGGTCTTTAGGCAGCAAGGCGGTTCAGGCATTGGCTTCTGACAAAATAATACTTATAGGCATAAAGGAAAACTGTAGGAAGCCTCAAATGAAGACTAAAACAGGGTAGCCCTGACAGAGTGCTTTTACATCTTATGGTAAAATATTTCTCACTGTTGCTTTAGACTGATACGTTTTCCCCCAGAATACAAAAATCTGTTTTTTCCTGGTTGAAAGTGAAGGTGTATGTATCATGTCAGAATTTGTAGTGACATGAAACCATGTTCACTTATGCTTTTATAGTGAAATACTGTATATTTGGAGCATGACTAGCACACTAGTAAAAAAAGGCACCTTATTCATCTTCCTCGTGATATGTCCATGTACAAGTTACTTAAACTCTCAGTGTCCCAATTTCCTCATCTGTAAAATGAGAATAATAATAAGTATCTATTTACTGAATGTAAAGCATAGTTAGCATTCCAAATTTGCCCCAAATGAACAAAACGGTTTATGTTTCTGAGAACCGCTGTGTAACATATGATTAATCTACAGAAAGGTCTAAACTTTCTGTGACACTCCCAGACATATATAGCTGACTCCAACCAACTCCAAGTCTCTCCTTCAAATCATCCACTCAGTCATCGTTTTCCTAAAGCACTTTTAACATCTTGAATATTCTTCACTCAAAAGTGATAACAGTTCCCTCTTATCATCTACATCACAGTCCATGTATAATACGTATATTTTAAGATGCTCCCAAGTTTGTGGATTATTCTGTTTTATTTTTCTTAACTTCCTTTTATTCAGCTAGTTATTCTTACTTTTGTATAGACATGCCCTTCTCACTATACCATTAATTTACCTGCACTCTTTTCTCAAATAGGTTCTGGAAACCCTCACATTTATTATTTATTTATTTATTTTTGAGACAGAGTTCTGCTCTGTCAACCAGGCTGGAGTGGCGTGGCCTAATAGCAGCTCACTACAACCTCCACCTCTTGGATTCAAGCAATTCTCTTGACTCCATCTCCTGAGTAGCTGGGATTACAGGCACATGCCACCATGCCTGGCTGATTTTTGTATTTTAAGTAGAGACTGGGTTTCACCATGTTGGCCAGGCTGGTCTCAAACTCCTGAGCTCAAAGCAATCAGGCTTCTAAGGTACTAGGATTACAGGCATGAGCCACTGTGCCTGGTCTCCCACTTAAATCTTTTGTGTTTCCTACAAAATAAAGTTCAAACTTCATATTTACCATTGCAGCAGGACATTCCATTCAATTATGTAAGCTCTTAAACCTGTTTGTAATTGCTAGGGGTTTTTTGTTGTTTTATTTTGTGGAGTGCTTTTTTCCTTTCCTAGAAAAATAGTCAATACAGATTCTTGACTGATTCAGATAAACATGCCTCTTCCAACCTCACTTTCCTGCCTTATCTTTTACAATTGCCATTTATTTCCTCTTCGGAAACAGAGTATGCTCTAGACTACTGCCATTTCTAAAACCTTCCAAGTACTTGTATGGTTTTGTAAATCTATTTATTCTATCCCCTATGGTTAACATTCACTGTTTTACTTGTGGAGGAAATTCCTACTCTCTTTTCCTGGTTTCTACATAAAGCCTTTGCAGACTTTTGAAGCTAAATTAATTTCTTCCTCCACTGGATTTTAACAGCAACTCCTACACACATCTCTCATAGGCTAGCACTGATCACACTGTGTTCTGATTATTAGTTTAAATAACAGGCTCATCAGATGCTGAGCTCCAGCAAGTGGGAAGAGAGCCACCTCCATCTGTGCATTACATACTAGGTCTTAGATCTGGAAAGTTATGTCTAATATTGGTTGTTTCATAAAGCCTATTTGATATCACAGATTCTCTTGTAAGCTTTGTTATTGAATCTAGCCAAAGTAATGTTAACACTTTTGTAATGACGCAAATTGCAAAGCTGCTGAATTTTTCAGTTGAAAAGGAAATAAGATATCCATTGGTCCACTCCATGTATGTGTTACGTATTTCCACGTCATATAGTGAGACAGTAATAGATAGTAGTTTTTTTTTTTTACACATTAATTGACAGAATGCTGCCTCATATCTAGTTTCTTAAAGTCTAGCTCATTTTTACATGAAAATAGTGTTATTACTAGCAAAGTATAGCTTATTTTGATAGAGCTGTTTTAAATATTTTATACCCATTAATATTAATTTATTAAATCCTGGTAATAACTTTAGAATTCATTGGCAAGCCAGTTTGTAGTATCTTCAAGCACAGTAACAGTCTCATGTAGTCTTTTGTTCTTCAGTTAAAAATTTAACACCTACAATGTGTCAATGTCATAATACAGACTAAGGTACCTGTCTCTATGTAGCTTCATTCTAGGTGGGTAGAAAAATATGGACATTAAGCAAAGTAGTACCAGGTTTGATAAGGGCTATGAAAACAATTATAATAAGGTATACTTTAGATGGGGTAGTTAAGGATGGCTAGGGGAGACGAGATCAAGAGACGTTGTAGAAAAGCTGGCCTTTGACAGAGAAAGCTCAATTCCTCTATTGTAATGATAGTGAGAAAGAAGAAAAGAAGGTAAATGTAGGTGTATTTGTTGTTTGATTGTGGAAAAGTGAAGGATTTCCTATTAGTGACTGACATTTCCAAAGTAAAATTAAAGGTGGCATAAATATATTAAGTAGTGCTTGAGATTTTTAAAAATATGGCCCCTCTTTAGCTTGTGCCAAATGTCTATACACTTTCTCCTGTGGAAAGTGCCTCAGTCGCATTCTGTTTATCAGAATCTCATATTTAAGTTATTATCCTGTTTAATTCTGAGCACATATTTGGCAAACAATAAAGAAGTGCTATCACAAGAGCCGCTAATCACATTCTTGCTACCCAGATTTAACAACCATTAAACTGGTTGGCATTGTGTTATGATAGAGATGGGTGGTCTTTGATGAATGTTTATAACTCTACAAATAACTCGATTGTGACTGTCCAAAACTGAAAGCTTTTCAAGGCTTTGTACACGTCTACGAAAGCAGAGCCTTTGTTGGTTATAAGTTAATAGCTTTAGCAAACATGTAGCCAAGACGGCTTTTGAATGAAAGGTGACTTCAAGCTAAGTCACCTTGCCAGGCTATCAGAAAAGGAAATCACTAATTATGTGTGGGCCCTAAAGAGTAACTGTTGTTATTCTGTGCACTGAAGATATAAGGCATCAGGAGCATCATATCCTCGGTAAGCACTTCTCTTTTTCTGGTTGATTCTGAAGATACTCTTATGCTTTTCTACCTTATGTTCAGATACTTGCCTAACTCCAGTTGCTAATATATATAGTAAAAGATTAGTTATTGTAAAATTAGCATAAAATGAAAAAAGGACACATTTTCAGAGCAATTAGAGAGTGAAGCAATGCTTTAGGAAAATGCAGAGAAGGTGTGACTTTTCTGTCCATGTATATCATTCCTGCACTATCTATGTATGATCAAACCTTGTTTTGTAATCTATTACAGTAGTAGGCCACCATTATTTGCATTTCTGTTAAAGATGAGAAATAGTCCATCAATTAACTTCATGTTTTTGGGGTTTGGGAGAAGGTAAGAGGTTTCGTTGCTTTATCCAAATTGAAATTTCTTTTCTTTTCTTTTTTTTGAGACTGAGTCTTGCTCTGTCATCCGGGCTGGAGTGTAATGGTGGATCTCGGCTCACTTCAACCTCTATGTCCCAGATTCAAGTGCTTCTTCTGCCTCAGCCTCCAAAGTAGCTGGGACTACAGGCATGTGCCACCACGCCCAGCTAACTTTTAAAATTTTAATGGAAAACAGGTTTCACCTTGTTGGCCAGGCTGGGACCAGGCTGGTCTCAAACTCCTGATCTCAAGTAATATTTTCTGCTTGGCCTCCCAAAGTGTTGGGATTACAGGCATGAACCATCATGCCTGGCCTGAATTTTCTATAAACATAAAATTTTCAAGATAAATTTTACTATATTGCTCTCTGAAATTTTTCTCCATCCTACTGCTTTATTTGGAAAATGAATTTTCTAAATTAAAATTTTATACAGCAATTAGTATTTATGACCAGTAATTATAATTTTCATTTATATACATTTTTTAGTTTACAGAGTGCTTTTGTTACTCCACGTCAAAAGGGAACAATCTGGGTAATACAAGAAAATTGACTATGCTCATCCAGCTGAAAAGGGTTTGTAATACAGATTATCTAAATACTAGTGCTATGTTTGGTTACTCTTGGCTTTCTCCTTGTATAATTTTTATAATTTATGTAAGATAGTTCATCTCATAAGATTCTGTAAACTACTTTTGAATTTTTAGTGTTAGTTTATATATACAATTAAAAATAAAAGTGAAACTACTTATTAGAGAATGAGAAGAATTTTATTGGTAGTCAATTTATCCTGTAGCATATTTGTTCCTAAATAACAGAAAAGTAAATATAAATGATGTTACGCTGGGTGTGGTGGCTCACACTTCTAATCTCAGCACTTTGGGAGACTGAGGCAGGAGGATCACTTGAGCTGATAAGTTCAAGGTCACCCTGGCCAACATAAAGAGACCTCATCTCTAGATTTTTTTTTCCTTTTTTATTAGGTGGGTATGGTGGCACAGGCCTGTCTGCAGTCCCAGCGACTCAGGTGACTGCAGTGGGAGCATTGCTTGGGCTGGGAAGTTCAAAGCTGCAGTGAGTCCTGTTCATACTATACTTCGGCCTGGGTGGCAGGAGTGAGAACCTGTCTCAAAATAAACAAACAAGCAAAAATGATGGTAGCTCTACCCTGTATTCAGTGAGATTATAAAACAAGTCACTCCTTAGGACATGTAAAATAATCATATAAAATGTTGGAGACATGGTCAGAATCTACTAACTCTGTACTTTCTATGTTCATATCTTTTGATTACTCTACTCTTGTTCTTATATCTTCTATTATATTAATTTATATACAACACATACTTATAGATTTTTAAATTGGTTTGGGACCTATACAACAGGGGGCAAACTAGCCTAAATTCTAAATCAAAAGGCTTTGAGCATGCCCTTTATTTTTCTACATGGTAAAAAAGAATTACAGTTGGATGTGCTGCAACTGGCCTACAATTTTTGCTCTTGGGAAGAAAATAAAAGAACAACTAGAAAATGCGTAATTCCTCTTTATTCATTCAGCCATTCAACGAATATTTGCAGAGTTCCTTTTCCTTGCCAGCGACAGTGCCAGGTGCTTGATATATAATAATGAACAAAAGAAACAAGACCTCTGTCCCCATGAACTTCAGAAGGATATTCAGCCAATAGACACACACACACACACACACACACACACACACACCTTTAAGTCGTGTCTTGTAGAGAGAAATTCTATGCAATGAATTAATACAACATAGTTTATGTTCAAATGTTTAGTCTAGGAATGCAGTCTGGAATTTTACCAGGCACATGCCACCCACTGTGTGCTCCTAACAACCTTTAGATCTTATGGCCACATTCAAGATTCTTTTGCTGTGTAGAATGTGTAAAAAGCTGATATTTGAAAATGTTCATAGAAACTCAAGCAAGAAACAAATACATAATATTGTACAAAAATTTTCACCAACTCTAGTCAGAATTTAGATATTTAAAAATAAGATCAATTAGATATCATTAATATTTCAGGAAAAGCAAAAACTAATAGAGATTTCTCATAAATGAGATCAACTCATCTTGGGTAAAGTTTCAAGTAGCTAAATTATTATTTATTTTTTTCAAATTTAAAATAGTACTTTGTTAATTTACATTTTTTTTTGTTTTTCTTTCATTACTATTCAGCTCCTCTCTAAAATTGACTGTGATGATAAATTGTATATGTCATCTTGACTGGGCCACAGAGTTTCACCAAACATTGGGCCAAAAATGATTCTGGTTTTGTCTGTGAGGGTACTTATAGATGAAGGGAACATATGAACTGGTAGACAGAAAGGCAGATTTGCCTCCTTAATGTGAATGGGCTTCAACCTATCAACTGAAGACCTGAGTAAAGCAAAAGGCTGAGTAAGAGGGAACTTTTTCTCCCTGATTATATAACTTGGGGCATTGCCCTTTCTGGTCTTTGGACTCAGACTGAAGCATTAGTTATTTCTAGGTCTACAGCCTGCCAGCTTCTGAACTGAAATTTGCATCATCTGCTCTCCTGGTTCTCTGACATCTGGACTAGGGCTAGAACTGTATCAGTTCTCCTGGATCTCCAGCTTGCCAGCTGAAGATCTCGACACTTCTCTTCCTCCATAACAGTGTGTGCTAATTGCTGATAGATTTTGGTCCCATTAGTGAAGCTAGAGGAACAACATTTTAAGGATAAGTTTTCTGAATTGGTTCTGTGGCTTTTGGAATTAGTTCTCTAATCCGTACATATTTAAATAATCAATTTCTAGTAGCAAAGGACTGATAATCTATGGCATGATCTCGCAAGGGAGATTTGCAAAGTGTCAACACTGGATATTCCTAATAAAATATGTCTAAGAAGCAAAGATCTAGGTGACTATGTATATGATACCCTCAATACTTTTGTCCAACTAATGAGTTGAATGGGTTGGCTGGTTGGTCTAATGTTATTGGACAAAGCAGGGAAAGAAAAGGATAAGGTTATGGATCTGAATTCCCAGCTCAGGTGCCATAAAATAACTGAAAGATTTTCTATGTGCCCAATACTTATTTCCTTATAGCTGTAGGACTGAGATTGCTGGAAAAATAACCAAAATCTCATCCTCTGAGTGGCTGAATTATAGTACATGTTGAATTCTCAGCCTTACAGGATGCTTGCTGAGTTACTGGAGTGGGGTGGGGAGCAGGGAGGGGGAGAGAGAGAGAGAGAGAGAGAGAGAGAGAGAGAGAGAGAGAGAGAGAGAGAGAGATGTATATGTGTATGAGTTTGTATGTATGGTTTTAATTTTGGATGACACTGTACTAAAAAAATGATGGAAAACTGGCAATTATGTATAATTCAGTTTTTCAGTGTTTATAGTTTAATGTATTTTAAACAGTTCAAGTCTACAAATTCAGTCATGTTTAGCATTACTAATTATAAATGGGAATGGGGATACACAATAGCAAACAAAATTAAGCAAAGTATTTTTCCCCTTTGGAGACTGAAATAGCTGTGAGACCTGTGAGATAATCAGCAAAAGATTAGAACCATTACTCTCTGTCATCGAGAAGCCTATACATACCTGTGGTTGGCAAAGGTCAGTTTCCCCAGAGGGAAGTCATTTGTTCACTTCTACACAAACTGGTCTTCTAGCAAGTGATGTAAGTCCTTTGAAATTAAGTACAATCTCAAAGAATTGGCAAAACCTGAAATCAATGCCTGAACATGAGCAATCAACGGTTCAAAAGCCTGGAGCTAGATTGAAGCTATTCAGTAGCCAAACCACTCAAGTGAAGAAGACAAAGAAAAATAAACTTTCTGTGGATCATAAATGCACAGCTGAGAGTTTTATAGTTTGAAGGATTCTTCTTTGTGAAGAGAAATGACCTCAAAATATTAGATGATTTGGGGTAGTTTGGGCAGGGGCACTTATCTGTTCCACAGCCTGCTTGTGCCAGCTCACATGCCCAAGTGGCCAGATGTGACTGGAAGTGGTTCCATGTGTCTAAATGGTAGCACTTGCAGGCACAAGTCAATGATTGGATTAATGGCTCTTGGCATGATGTCATCTAATCCAATTGAATGGGTGTCCTTGTCCTGTTATGAAAAGAAGTAAGACCTGTCTTATTATATCATTTGTTGGGGTGTCTTTCCATGAATCCAAAACAGAAACCGTCTGTTCTCAATAACTGCCATTTTAAAAATAAATATTTAGCTTATATTTAATCCAAGCTAAGTTGACCTACCTATATGTTTACTTTTCAGATTTAGGAACTATTTTATGATACATTAGATACTTTTGAATAGTAGTATATTAAGGGTTCAACATTCTAAAAATTTTGCTCATCTTAGATATTAAGTTGTCTCATAATTATTTTAGAGGAAACAAATCAAATATTACATTGCTACTCTTAGAAATATCTAACGAATTACTAATTTTCACCCTAATTTTCTGGGGAGAGGGGAAGGAGTTGAATTTGGAAAAATAATGCAATTTTTCAGACTTGTTAGTGACAAATTTTCACATAAAATACTTTATATAGTACAATTAGGAATTCCGACAAAAATATTTGGGCCACTTTTACCTTTTTTCTCTTTTAGCATATACATGTGTATATATATACATATATATCTACATTAAATATACCAATTTTTATATATAAGTTGTCTTTCAGAATGCTATTGATTGAAAGGTAATTCTTATTACAAATGTTGTACGTATATACACTTATTTAATAATTAAATAAAACATGACACAAGTTGTTCCTTGCCTGAATTTCCTGATGTCATTGACTGAATAATAATGAAAATTAGAATCTCTGTCTTTTCATTCATGAGTGTATTGTCTGGGAAAACACCGTCTAGTGACAGACTGTTAATTTGTTTTTCCAACTTGGTGTTCAGTGACACATTGCAAGGAGTCAAAGTCCTTTTATAATCAGAGGACCTCATTTCTAAGAAGATTGTTTTAGCTAATTTCATCCACTTATGCTATTTTTGTGAATCTTCATACTTGGGCTTCTTCACAATTATAGACATTTCTAGTTATTATAACATTTCTTCTGTATTTTGCTAGCACCAGGAAATCACCTATGTTCTATGAAAACAGCTGGACACTTTCGACATAGCTTTTGAACTATGTCAATTTCTTGTCTGTCCTCATTTTTAGTGGAATGTTTATCCTTTCCTGAAAATGATTAGGACTTGATGGTGCACAGCATCCTCACCACCAAATGTATCCTTAGCATTTTGTGCAATTACAAATACGTGAATGTATACAAAATTTTAGTGCTTATAAGCATTACAACAGCATGTGTGCAGCTCACACTTTGAAAAGTCTTTCTGCATCTGATTAAAATACATCAGCGCTATCCCAATCAGCTTTGGAAAGTTTCAAAGATACTTCATAAGGTCAAAATTTTGTGGTTGCTTTCTGAAAAAATGATAAAAAGTCTCCCTTTTGCTCACCCTGTGTATGAAGAAAATGTCATTATAAAAACTTCATTAATATGTAAATTGCAACATTTTGATTAGCACTTGCAGACCCCTTTTGTTAAGAAAAAAGACAGAAGGAGCTAACCAGATTGCAATAATTTACATAATAAAAACTCAGTGGTGGCAATGCCACCAAGTAGAGAACCTAAAGAAAGCTAGAATGTCTTTTTTAAACAGATTAATAAAGTATTGGAATCACAAAGTACAAAAGGAAAGAAAATATTTCCCTTTTAACTGACAAACTCTATTTTAGGGGAAATTACAGGTACTGCAGATTATATTAAGATGATAGGATTGAACATGTAGCCAATGGCATCAGCACATACACATTTTTTTCAATTTAGAAATTCATGTTTCCATACTTGTATGCAGGGATTTAAGTTAAAAACACAGACGTCCATTAATTAACTTGGTTTTGGTAGAAGATAACGTAAAGGAGACAAGTTTCTTGTGAAAATGACTAACTCATACTCATTTAACTAATCAAAAGCCATATTTCAATTTAATGTGAAACATTTTTAAACGCTAAAAAAAAAAAGAAAATTTAACATTTTATTTATCATTCGGTTTTCAGTATGTGTTTTTGGTGCCTTGTAGTTGAGGACTAAGCTCTGATTTTTTTCCTCATCTTGCCCAAACTCCTAATCTAACGGGTCTGGGGAGTTATACCCTACCAACCATAAATTATCATCACACACTTTATATATTGTTAAAAATGGAGGGTGTCCAGGTTCTTGGTGTCTTGAACAAAGAAGTGGACAAAACACACACACAAAGCAAGGAAGGAATAAAGGGTTTTATCGAAAATCAAAGTACACTCTGCAGTGTGGGAGCAGGCCTGAGAATAGAGGCTCAAAGGGCCTGTTACAGAATTTTTGAGAGTTTAAATACCCCCTAGAGGATTCCATTGGTTACTCTGGGTATGCCCTATGTAAACGGGGAGGATGAAGTAAAGTTACAGTCATTTATGGCATAGGCCCTATGGAGAGGATGTTCCCTGCTGCAGCTGAGGTGTGAATTGGCCTATGTTCCCCGACTCCAGATCCTATTTTCCTGCTTCCTTGTGACTTACTTTCCAAACTGACTATGGCATAGCATTATGTGCCAAGGAAGAAAATAAAAATATTTTACCCTAAAACCTGTGTCTTTGCCTTATTCTGAAATGGCCCTACAAAGCCATCCCTTGTGAGAGAAAATTTGCATCTGCAAAGAATCTCTGTTAACTTAGCTAGAATTTTTTCTTCCAGGCCTTCCCAATCCTAAAGGGATTAACTGAGAGTCCAGCACCTTTTAACAGTCTGCATCGGAAACAATTGTCATCTGTTGTGTCTAAGGGCAGCCACTATGATACTTCAAAAGAACGTTGGTCTCCACAATCTTTTATCTTAACCCGAACATTTCCTTTCTATTGATCCCAGGTCTTTAGAAAAATTCAACCAATTGTCAATCAGAAAATGTTTAAATTTACCTAAAGCTTGAAAGCCTCCTCCCCCAGTTTTAAATTGTCTGCCTTTCTGGACCAAACCAGTGTATTTCTCAAATGTATTAACTGATGTCTCATGCCTCCCTAAAAATGTGTGAAACGGAGCTGCACCCTGACCACCTTAGGCAGATGACAGGGCTGTGTCACAGCCAGGTCACTTATTATTTGACTCAGAATAAATGTTTTCAAATATTTCACTGAGTTTGACTGTTTTTGTAGACAAAGCCCACAGGACATTTTAAGAATAGGTCGTCTAAGCAGAGAAAAGCACATGAAAAAACGGAAACAATATTGTGTGTACCTTGATAGAAAAGTACTTTTCTTGGAAATATAGACATGGCACAAATGGAACTAAGGCACAGATTCTTCAGATTATTGCCTTTTCTGCACTTCACTTATTGTTTGTTAAATACATCTACACATTCATTTGATACTAGGTTAGTGGTATTATATTAAATAAAACTTAAAGTCTATGGCACATATGGAAATATAATGCTATGTGGAAGGAAAATGTAAAAATACTAATTAGAATTTTTTTTTTAATCGTTCTTTAGGTTCTGGGATACACGTGCAGATCATTCAGGATTGTTGCATAGGTACATACATGGCAAAGTGGTTTGCTGCCTCCATCCCCCTGTCACCTGTATCTGGCATTTCTCCCCATATTATCCCTCCCCAACCTCCCCAGTCCCCGCTGTCCCTCCTCCAAGCCCCCACCAAGAGACCCCAGTGTGTGATGCTCCCCTCCTTGTGTCCATGTGTTCTCATTGTTCAACACCTGCCTATGAGTGAGAACATGCAGTGTTTGACTTTCTGCTCTTGTGTCACTTTGCTGAGAATGATGGTTTCCAGATTCATTCATGTCCCTACAAAGGACATGAACGCATTGTTTTTTTGTATGACTGCATAGTATTCCATGGTGTATATGTCCCACATTTTCCTTGTCCAGTCTATCATCAGTGGGCTTTTGGGTTGGTTGCAGGTCTTTGCTATTGTAAACAGTGCCTTAATGAACATACCTGTGCATGTGTCTTTGTAATAGAACAATATGTAATCCTTTGGGTATATACGCAGTAATGGGATTGCTGGGTCAAATGGAATTTCTATTTCTAGGTCCTTGAGGAATCACCACACTGTCCTCCACAATGGTTGAACTGATTTACACTCCCACCAACAGTGTAAAAGTGTTCCTATTTCTCCACATCCTCTCCAGCATCTATTGTCTCAAGATGTTTTTAATAATCGCCATTCTAACTGGCATGAGATGGTATCTCAATGTGGTTTTGATTTGCATTTTTCTTTTTTCTTTCTTTCTTTCTTTCTTTTTTTTTTTTTTTTTTTTTTTTTTTTGAGACGGAGTTTCACTCTTGTTACCCAGGCTGGAGTGCAATGGCGTGGTCTCGGCTCACTGCAACCTCCGCCTCCTGGGTTTAGGCAATTCTCCTGCCTCAGCCTCCTGAGTAGCTGGGACCTCAGGCATGCACCACCATGCCCAGCTAATTTTTGTGTTTTTAGTAGAGACAGGGTTTCACCATGTTGACCAGGATGGTCTCAATCTCTTGACTTCGTGATTCACCTGCCTCGGCCTCCAAAAGTGCTGGGATTACAGGCGTGAGTCATTACGCCTGGCCTGATTTGCATTTTTCTAATGACCAGTTATGAGTATTTTTTCATATGTTTTTGGCCTCATATATCTCTTCTGTTGAAAAGTGTCTGCTCATGTCCTTTGCCCACTTTTGAATGGGTTTGTTTGTTTTTTTCTTGTAAATCTGTTTTGTTCTTTGTAGATTCTGGATATTAGCCCTTTGTCAGATGGGTAGATTGCAAAAATTTTTTCCCATTCTGTTGGTTGCCAGTTCACTCTGATAATTGTTTCTTTTGCTGTGCAGAAGCTGTGGAGTTTAATTAGATCCCACTTGTCTATTTTGGCTTTTGTTGCCAATGCTTTTGGTGTTTTAGTCATGAAGTCCTTGCCTATGCCTATGTCCTGAACGGTTTTGCCTAGGCTTTCTTCTAGGGTTTTTATGGTGATAGGTCTTATGTTTAAGTCTTCAATCCATCTGGAGTTATTTTAGTATAAGGTGTCAGGAAGGGGTCCAGTTTCTGTTTTCTGCACATGCTAGCCAGTTTTCCCAAAACCATTTACTAAACACAGAATCCTTTCCCCATTGCTTGTTTTTGTCAGGTTTGTCAAAGATCAGATGGTTGTAGATGTGTGACATTGCCTCCAAGGCCTCTGTTCTGTTCCATTGGTCTATATCTCTGTTTTGGTACCAGTACCATGCTGTTTTAAATACTGTAGCCTTGTAGTATAGTTTTAAGTCAGGTAGTATGATGGCTCCAGCTTTTTTCTTTTTGCTTAAAATTGTGTTCACTATGTGAGCTCGCTTTTGGTTCCTTATGAAGCTTAACGTGTTTTTTTTCCAGTTGTATGAAGAGGGTCATTGATAGCTTGATGGGGATAGCATTGAATTTATAAATTACTTTGGACAATATGGCCATTTTTCCTATGTTGATTTTTCCTAACCATGAGCAAGGAATGTTTTTCCATCTGTTTGTGTACTCTCTTATTTCCTTGAGCAGTGGTTTGTAGTTCTCCTGAAGAGGTCCTTTACATTCTTTGTTAGTTGTATTCCTAGGTATTTTATTCTCTTTGAGCTGTTGTGAATGGGCATTCACTGATGATTTGGCTTTCTGTTAGTCTGTTATTGTGTATATGAATGCTTGTCATTTCTGTACATTAATTTTGTATCCTGAGACTTTGTGAAAATTGCTTATAGTTTCAGGAGATTTTGGGCTGAGATGATGAGGGTCTTCTAAATATACCATCATGTCATCTGCAAATAGAGACAATTTGCTTCCCCTCTTTCCTAATTGAATACTCTTTATTTCTTTTTCTTGCCCGATTGCTCTGGCTAGAAATTCCAATACTATATTGAACAGTAGAGGGCATCCTTGTCTAGTGCCAGATTTCAAAGGGAATGATTCCAGTTTTTGCCCATTCAGTATGATATTGGCTGTTGGTGTGTCATAAATAGCTTTTATTATTTCGAGATATATTTCATCAATACCTAGTTAATTGAGGGATTTTAGCATAAAGGGCTGTTGAATTTTGTTGAAGGCCTTTTCTGCATCTATTGAGATAATCCTGTGGTTTTTGTCTTTGGTTCTGTGTATGTGGTGGATTACATTTATAGACTTGCATATGTTGAACCAGCCTTGCATCCCTGGGATTAAGCCTACCTGATCGTGATGGATAAGCTTTTAGATGTGTTGTTGCAATCGGTTTGCCAGTATTTTATTGAAGATTTTTGCATTGATGTTCATCATGGATATTGGCCTGAAGTTTTTTTTTTGCTGAGTCTCTGCCGGGTTTTGGTATCAGGATGATGTTGGTCTCATGAAATGATTTGGGAAGGATTCTGTCTTTTTGTATTGTTTGGAATAGTTTCAGAAGGAGTGGTAACAGCTCTTCTTTGTATGTCTGGTAGAATTCAGGTGTGAACCCATCTGGACCTTGGCGTTTTTTGCTTGGTAGGCTATTCATTGCTGCCTCTTCAGCCCTTGTTATTGGTCTATTCAGGGTTTCAACTTCTTCCTGGTTTAGGCTTGGGAGGGTGCAAGTGTCCAGGAATTTATCCATTTCTTCCAGGTTTACTGTTTTATGTGCATAAAGTTGTTTGTAGTAATCTCTGATGGTAGTTTGTATTTCTGTGGAATCTGTGGTGATTTCCCCTTTATCATTTTTTATTGCATCATTTTGATTCTTCTCTCTTTTCCTTTTTATTTATCTGGCTAGCTGTCTATTTTGTTGATATTTTCAAAAAATCAGCTCCTGGATTTATTGACTTTTTGAAGGATTTTTTGTGTCTCTATCTCCTTCAATTCTGCTCTGATATTACTTATTTCTTGTCTTCTGCTAGCTTTTCAGTTTTTTTTTTTATCTTGCTCCTCTAGTTCTTTCAATTTTGAAGATAGGGTGTCTATTTTAGATCTTTCCTCACTTCCTCCCATTTATTGCTATAAATTTCCCTCTAGACACTGCTTTAAATATGTCCCAGAGGTTATGGTACATTGTGCCTTCATTCTTATTGGTTTCAAAGAACATCTTTATTTCTGCCTTCATTTCATGTTCATCCAGTCGACATTCAGGAGCAGATTGTTCAGTTTCCATGAAGTTGTGTGGTTCTCAGTTAGTTTCTTAATTCTGAGTTCGAATTTGATTGCCCTGTGGTCTGAGAGACTGTTTGTTATGATTTCCCTTCTTTTGCATTTGCTGAGAAGTGATTTACTTCCAATTATGTGGTTAGTTTTAAAGTAGGTGCAGTGCGGTGCTGAGAAGAATGTATATTCCATGGATTTGGGGTGGAGAGTTCTATAGATGTCTCTTAGGTCTGCTTGGCCCAGATCTGAGTTCCAGTCCTGGATATCCTTGTTAATTTTCTGTCTCATTGATCTGTCAGTATTGACAGTGTAGTGTTAAGAGTCTCACACTATTACTGTGTGGCAGTCTAAGTCTCTTTGTAGGTTATTAAAAACTTGCTTTATATATCTGGGTGCTCCTGTATTGGATATATATATATACTTAGGATCATTAGCTCTTCTTGTTGCATTAATCCTTTTAAAATTATGTAATGCCCTTCTTTGTCTTTTTTGATCTTTGTTGGTTTAAAGTCCATTTTATGAGAGACTAGGATTGCATCTTCTGTTTTTGGTTTTTTTTTTTTTTTTTTTTTTCAGACAGAGTTTCACTCTTGTTACCCAGGCTGGAGTGCAATGGCATGATCTTGGCTCACTGCAACCTCCACCTCCTGGGTTCAGGCAATTCTCCTGCCTCAGCCTCCCCAGTAGCTGGGATTACAGGCACACACTACCATGCCCAGCTAATTTTTTGTATTTTTAGTAGAGACAGGGTTTCACCATGTTGACCAGGATGGTCTCGATCTCTTGACCTTGTGATCCACCCGCCTCGGCCTCCCAAAGTGCTGGGATTACAGGCTTAAGCCACCGCGCCCGGCCATCTTCTGCTTTTTTTTTGCTCTCTGTTTGCTTGGTAGTTCCCCCTCCATCCTTTTTCTTTGTGTTTGTCTATGTTTCCTGAATACAGCACACTGATGGGTCTTGACTTTTTATCCAATTTACCAGTCTATTTCTTTTGATTGGGGCATTTAGCCCATTTACATTTAAGATTAATATCGTTATGTATGAATTTGATCCTGCCATTTTGATGCTAGCTGGTTGTTTTGCCCATTAGTTGACACGATTTAGCAGGAGGTGGGCTAGGAGACTGGCTTAGAAGTAGAAAAAGATGAAAGAAAGAAAGAAAGAGAGAGAGAGAAGAGGAGAGAGGAAGGAAGGAAGGAAGGAAGGAAGGAAGGAAGGAAGGAAGGAAGGAAGGAAGGAAGGAAAAGAAAAGAAAGAAGGAAGGTAGGTAAAGGCAACATTAAACAAGCAATGCTCATTCAAAAAAGTGTTATATCTTTTGTATAGGCTAAAATTAATGTGATTCAATGCGTTTTGTAAGTTGCAATGCTTCTTCCCTTCCATATTCACTTAGGTAAATTTGATGAGTGTTCCAAAGAAGACTGTTCTCTGTGCTCTCTGTGCCTGTGACTTAAGGGCTTTCACATGGCAAAGAGACTGTTCTCTGTCTGTGACTTGAGTGCTTTTGCATGACACCTGTGGGTCACCTGAGTCCTGAGTCTTTATTAGCTCTAGTCAGGTGCAATCTAAAGGGTTCAGAATCGGCCCTAGCTTGTTCACCTCACAGAAATGTTTTTATATTTCTTGCATACTCTGAACATTCCAGTGCTAGTGACTTTGTCTGGCTTCAGTATCACTTAGTGATATCACTTAGTGCTTTCAGAAGGAGAAAACAAAAAGAAAAAAAATTAATAGAAGACAAGAACTTAATTTATTATAGTTGAAAAGAATTCTTGAAATCATTCTGGTGACACCGCTCTTCAAATGTATAGTTTATCTTTAAAAGCATATAGTCTTGAAGGGATTTTTTCTTTTTTTGGTTATAATTTTGAAAGGATTTTCCTTTAACTGGCATCTATAAAAGAAATTCTATTATAACTAAAGCAAATATTGGTTTAATGGTTAAGAAAAACAACATCTTTTTATTTCCTTCAACCAAAGAGCTATTCCATTTCATGAGAAAAATAGTTCCTAAGAAGTAATGTACCCATGGGCAACTTAACATATATTAAAAAAAAAAAAAAGAAAAGAAAAAGAAAAAAAACTCACAGAAAAGTTTGTGGTTAGTGAAACCCTCAGACCATTTACCAGCATTTTTGACATCTTAGGCATAATAGACCTTTGAAAAACATTTTGTTCAGAAGAAATTACTCATGGTACTCTTAGCATCGTGAAAAGAAAAATACAGCCCTACCACCTCCAACATCCTAACGTCTTGTACATAGTTCAAATGTGATTTTGCAATCAAGTGACAGAAAGGTATGAATATCATGGGTTACTTTAAAAATATTTAAGAATACATAAAATCAGATGTTTCCTTTGCAAATTTCTATATACTCATAGGAGGGAAGTCATATTAATTAAATATAACCAACACTGAATCAAAAAAACAAACAAAAAAAACAACTAACAGACCCCTTTTTCTGGCTGTTGAAAGAGTTCATGGTATTTATAGTTGAGACAAAATTAATTGGATATGTATTTCTGTTCTGAACTTCAGCTTGCATGTGTAAGCACAAGTCATGACATTTATGATGATTAAACACAGAGCAAATATGTAAGAACAGTGCTAGCATTTTGCTCTACATCTTGTCTCAAAAAATGTTTATTCCCAAAGGAGCAGGAGTCTTTTTTATATATTTGAAGAATTATGGGACCAAGTTATGATTTTACATGTTTGTTGCAAAGTTTAAGCTAAAACTTATTACATGCATCAAATAACAGCTAGTATTTTCTTTTAATCGTAATATAGTAAATAGGTAAGAGCTTAAATTTGAACATAGGAGTTTCTCATTCCAGAGGTTCTCATCTTCTGTATTTTTACTGTCCCACCAGTGTGCCTCAGTGGTCATCTATCAGGAAAGCAAAGCATCCTTTTCCCTTGTAAGGACGGGAACAGTTTATTTTAGCTTCATTGGCTGGAGCCCTGCAAATTGGACACAAAAGAGAGATCAAAAAGAGAAAAACCGACAGAAGTTTGTTAACATGTGCACCATGCACACATGATGGATTCTCACGGCTGAGGAACTCAATGGGGTGCTTAGAACTTGAGCTTCTATAGCATCTTAGCAAAGAAAAATAATTTTGTGGAAAAGTGACAAGACGGCCAGGCACTGTTGCTCATGCCTGTAATCCCAGCACTTTGGGATGCCGAGACTGGCAGATTCCTTGAGGTCAGGAGTTCGAGACCAGCCTGGCCAACATGGTGAAACTCCGTCTCTTCCAAAATACAAAATTAGCTGGGTGTGTTGGTGTGTGCCTGTAGTGCCAGGTATTTGGGAGACTGAGGAAGGAAATTCACTTGAACCCAGAAGGCAAAGTTTGCAGTGAGCCGAGATCACACCATTGCATTCCAGCCTGGGTGACAGAGTGAGACTCGGTCTCCCCCAAACCCCCACAAAAAAAAAGTGACAAGACAGCAGAAAAGGACTTAAGTTTCTAGGGCAGCAAATTGGGGGTGCACTCTAAGGGAAGATAAGGGCTAGTTAGTAAGTTTTGTTAAGCAGATGCTTCTGGTGCCATCTCTGGCCTGATAAGGGTCTGAGTTGTCTCCTCTGATTAGGAATCCTCCTGTCTTTCCTAGTAGAGAGGGAAAGGGGAAGGGCAGAGAGTTTCTCGGGTATGTTTCTTTTATAATTGCTTTCACCTCAAAGTAATCCTTAGGTCACAGTTGCATATTTTGGGATGGCACACTCTGAATTTCCTTGTTTTCTTTCCAAAATCTTACATAGTGGGCCTGATAAGAATGGAGAATTTTGCAAGATATTTAAAATTAGTTTCTAATTTGCAGATACTTGTTTCTAGGTTAATTAAATTATTGGATAATTGTATATTATCAAATTGCAGTATATCAGATTGCTAGCAAGTGATCTGATGAAGACACCTGTTCTATAAAGTACATCATACCTGAAATACTGAGATAAAAAGCTATGAATGACAATTTGTTAAAATTTGCATTCTGCCTGTTGTAGATTATAAGAAGGCATATACATTTTGTGGTAACAAATTTTAAAAGTAGATAGAATAGGTAAATGCACAAATAGAAATATAAGTACATGACATGAACTGACACTTTGTAATGCTTCCTAAGGGGATCACACGTCCTCTCTGGAGAAGGTTGTCTCTGAGCCGGGCCCTGAAGGATGGAGATGGTACTGGTGGGGGTGCTGAGAACCCTCACAGGATGGGGCAGTCATCGTGGATCAGGCAGGAGGGTGTTTAAGGTAACAGTCACTTTTTGGAATTGACTGTACAATAGAGCTTGTGATTTGAGAAAATGGAATTCTTGAAAATTACACTATAAATAATGGAGGAACCATGAGAGCCATGTGTAAGAATATTCTGGTCAGGTATGGTGGTTCACATCTGTCATTCCAATGCTTTTGGAGGCTGAAGCAGGAGGATCAGCTACAGCCAGGAGTTCTAGACTAGCCTAGGCAAGACTTTCTCTCTATAAAAAAAAATTTAAAAGTGATAAAATTCAGCTGGGCATGTGACACTGCAGGCTGCCTACTGTGCCTGTAGTTTCAGTGACTCAGCAGGTGAGGCAGGAGGATCCCCTGAGCCCAGGAGGTAGAGGATACAATGAGCAATGATCCTGCCACTGCACTCCAGCCTGGGCAATAGAGCAAGATTCTGTTAAAAAAAAAAAATTTCTGGTAACTTTGTGTGGGGTGTATCACATATAATATAGGAAAAGACAATTGTCAGGGAAACTAGCATGCTAATTTAGAATGCCAAATCTGTACCAGAATGTTCTCTTAAACCAATGTTTCATCTGGAAGCAAATAATACATGCACACTGCTACCTTATCTCTCAAATAATGGCATATTATCATATAGGGCATCAAAACACCATAAATATTCACAGTGCATGCCTTAACTTTTTGTGATTTCTCTATTCTTCGAAGCAGATTATATATTTGGGATCTTAACAGAGTGCCAAAGGAGGAGGAAGAAGCCATGTTTATTATGGGTCTGTTACAGTATTTTTCCATCATAAAATTCAAGATATATTTTACAATGATTTTTAAAAAATATATTAGTTTTCATACCCAGAATAATTAGACAGAGGTAGTGTCTTAGTCTATTTGGGCTAGTATCATAAAATACCATAGACTCGATGGCTTATGAACAATAGAAATTTATTTCATACAGTCCCCTGCATTGGAAAGCCAAGATTAGGCTGCCAGCACAGTCGGGTTCTGGTGAGAGCCTTCTTTCTAGATGGTTTTTTCACTGTGATCTCTCATGGTAGAAGGGAGCACTTTTTTTTCTTAAGGTACCTAACCTATTTGAGCATTCCTTCTTCTCATGACCTAATTAATCATCCCCTAAGGCCCTAATACTATCACACTAGGAGGTTAGGATTTCAATATATGAGTTTAAGGGTGGCACAAGTATTCAAACCACAACATACAGTAACTAGAAAAAACAAAAACAACACTGCAATATTTACATAAAAGCAGAAATCTTATTTTTTTCATCTCAAAGAGTGTCCATTGAAATCAAAACAAAACAAGAAAACAGCAACAACAGAAACCCCTTGAGTATTAGATTCTTAGATACTAGACATGCACGTTTCTTCACTCAGTGTGGAACTGAACTTCTCTGACTTAGGTTAGAAAAATAACAAGCAAGAGTAACAATACGTTCAGAAGAATTGAAGTCAGATAATCAATTTTCAGTAACTCTCTGATTTATATGTCTGATAACATGACTGGCAATTTATAGTCTTTACCAGTAAATCTCAAAACACAATTTGCTGCAGCCATAGCAATTTATTTAGTATAAATGGTCTTTAATACTATTAATGATTGATTAATTCATAAATCACCAAAAGAGCCACATAAGCCCGAAAAAAAAGATGCCTTAGCTTTCTTATTTATTTTTAATTCAAAAATCCTGTATTATTACTAATAAAAAATGACATATAAGATCTTTCAGGTTAAGAATGTTAGTATAATATGAAAACTCTACTTTTTATTACTATTAAATCATTTTTTAAAAACTCAGCAAAACATATACAAATTCTGGTACCTTTAGAAGTACTTTGAAATTAATTAATATACTAGAAAAATCAACAGAAATGTGTTTCATTAGCTATGCCATGAAAACCTTGTTTCTTTCCTAGGATTTAAAAGTTTCTTTGTCATTTAGGTAATGGGTAATCAATTTAAGATAAAAAAATATTTTTGAAGGAAAAAAATATGTAAAATGAGATATTTATTTAGAAATATGAAAGCTGGCCATTTATTTATACATTCAGCGACAACATGTAATGACTCAACTCTGGGTTTATTATATTTAGAAAGCGAAGGGAACTGCAAGCACCGTCTGACTAAAAAGCAAAAGGAAGACATTCGAATGCATTTAAACGACTTTCCATTTCCTTCAATAGAGATATTAAACACATAGTTTCCCTGTAAGGGGCTCTCATGGTTTTGATGAATGAGCTTGTAAGGACTGTTATGTAGAGGACTGATAACAGTAAAATATGTTTACCTTTCTACACATATTCCATAATCTTGTTACTCTCATACAATTTACCTTTCTCTTTGATACTCCAGTGTAAAACTGGATCACGGACCTTTCCAACTTTCCCCCACTAAAGAAAAAACATAGTTGTGAAAACTTGACTTGCTCAATTTTTGTCAATCTAGGTGTCCAACACCAAATTTTTGCCTTTGTCTTTGTTTTTCATCCCTCAAGGTGGCTTCACGTTAACATTAGACTTCGAGTAATATCCCAAGTCTGGTGAACTTGGTTATCACAATTCTTTCTTTATGCAGAAAGCAAGTTGAAAAGAAATTTGATTCTGTTGCTTCCTGTTAGAACATTTCAACATACTCAGATGTCAAATGAAAGAAATCGATTTCAATAGTTCTGGGCTCAGCTTGTGTAGGCATACGTTTATAGGGTTTTATTCACTCCCATTCTAATTTTTCCGGTGAGCTGACTGCTAAGGCATTATTCATGCATGTCATAGGAAGTTGGTAGTTCCATTTAGTGATTTACTGGCTTGGGTGCTTTTTGTTGAAGCCTGAATAAAGTGACAGGAATCTTTTTTACTCTGGATTGCTCTCGGCATAGCAGATGCAAGATATTCAGCTAAAATAAATACCCGTGAGAGTCATAAATGCCATTAAGGACTTTGATTCAAAAGGAATGCTGAAGTTTGGCTTGAATTTTAAAAGAACCACGATTTCATTGTTACAGTTGCTGAAGTTGGCAGACGTAATTGTTTTCTCAGATGCATTCTTTTTACTATCTGTAGGTTGTCAATTCAAGAGGCAAAGGTTTTATCTCTCCCTCACCCCCCACCCCCATCGCCTACACAGAGAAAAATATGGAAAACCTAAACACCAGTGAGAATCCATGAATTCCATGGGGGGCTTTGGGTGCTACACCGAATTTCAGAGACTTTCATCTCTACCTTTTTCACTGCCTCTCTTCTCTTTTCTGCCTTTTTCTTCCTTCTTGTAGTTAGTTCACAGAGTACATTTTACTGTGTAATTATTCACTGTTTTTTTGTCTCCTCATGTGCTTTTTAAAAAGAGAAACAAAATATTATTTTCTAGCAGGTGGTGACAGATTTTCAACAAGGCAATGATCAAAGCGACAAGATATAAAGTTGTTTTTTTTTAATTTATTTCTTATTGGCCTGTAGAATCAAGACTTTGGGCCTTTTGTGAATGTATTAGGTTGGCTGGCAGAACATTTTTTCCAGGATGCCAAACCAGTGTAAAGACCTAGTCCATAACCTCTAATCTTACAGACATGAACTCTATTATTCTCCATTAAAATTAGAGGTTACCAGATTGTAACAGATGTCCTTAATAGACATGTCTTTATTACCAGGGAACATTAGGTAAATGAACACTGAACCCAGTATTTTAAGTCGCAGTTCAGGAAAATACAAAGCTCCATGGTTGGAGCTAGCATTTTAAGCTCAAATTATAGAAGTCTTTAGACAGTTTGATGCATTGGCAATTTTTCTAAATTGCTGCAGGTATGAAATAGTGGAAATTTTAAAAAATGAAGAATCCTAGCTACTCTAAGAAAACTACAATATTTGAAATCCCTTAATTTATAGGCACTATACAGTACATTTCAGTAGCAAGAATATTTTAGTTGACTGCTAGGAGAATAGGACTGAGGGTGCAAATCTTCCAATAGGCTATAATGAAAACAAGCTGAAAAATGAATAACATGATATAAAAGAGCTTTATGACTATGTTATTGCAGGTATCCGAATAACTTAAAATAGAGAAGCTGATGTCTATGTATAGAACAGTTAAGCTATAAACCTGCAAAAAAAAAAAATGGACAAAACATGAGACAAAGCTGGGCCAATGGAGGCAGTGAAATTAGATATCATATCACCATGAAATGACTCCCATTGACATGCTTAATAAAATTTAAATACATTAATATTCTATAATATCTGCATAAAATTCTATGTGCCTCCACTGTCACATTAGAAGTTTTAATTCACAGCTCAGTGTTTCTCCGCTTATCAAACTGCTTTCCAAAATACTTGAGTATAAATCACTTTACCATGGAGCCCATAGGCAGGTAAAATATTTAAAGAGATGGACAGTATTTAGTACCCATGAACAAGCAGAAACTGATTTTAAATTCATTGCTTTTTCCTCTCTCATTGATAACCTTCTGTGAACAAAATAAATGCCACATCTGAAGCATTTTTCCGTTAGTCATAGTATTCCCATGACATTTGCTATAACCAGAAAGACAGCATATTTAGATAATTTTATTTTTTGGTCAAATTCTGGAAGTGGCAATGGCAATTCTAGGCTAATTTGGGAAAAAGAAGTGTGGGATACATACAAGTGGGAATGTATGACATCAAATCTGCAGGTAAAACCACAGCAAAAGCAATAGGAGGATTTTCTATCTGGCATCTGAGATATTTGGAAGTTTTCACTCTGTCCTGACAGTAACTACAAAGCACAGAAACTGAAAAATCAGCAACTCTTCATAGATTTCTTAGAGAATAGGGTTACAGGGCAAACCACTACCCCCCAAATTGCAGCAACAGACAGTCGGAAACCTACAAGCAAACTTCTCCAGAACAAGTATTTACTAGGGAAACAAACAAACTGTAATTGACAAATTCTGGAGGCTCAGCACGGACAAGTCTGAGAATTAAAAATTCCAGAGCATTGTGAGAGGGAGACATTTTGGTAAATTTTACCTCCAGGAGCTCAACCAGGTTCTCATAGTGAATACTGCAGAAAAATTCCTTTTTGCTTCTGGCAAGGGATGGGGGAAAGGAACCATTTTGATATATGCCAGGGCATTCTGTTTTTCTTAACAAGACTCATACTCAAGAGAATATATTTTACCAGAGCCTAACCTGCTGGGTTTCTCCAAACTCTACCTTACCTGGTTGGAGGATGACACTCAGCCTCAGTCTCTGTTAGTCATCATATCCCCCCTAAACTGAGAGAAACACTTGTGCACTTCACAGTTCAGTGGCATAGGCTCACTAAAAGACTGAGACCTAATCACAGGACAGAAAAATTCTTTCACTCCCCACACCTTACCACTACATGAAAGAGTTCTATTTACAACAGATCCTCTTACCCAGTGTGTCATGTCTGACTGTTAAGAAAAGATTAAAGACCAAACAAAACAAAAAAACAGTTTGAAGGAACAGAGCAAACATCAGAACCAGGCGTAGAGATAGCAGGGATGCTGTCATTATCAGAGGGAGAATATAAAACAATGATGAGTATTATGCTAAGAGCACTAATGGATAAAGTAGACAATCTGCAAAGACAGACAAATAATTGAAATCCTAAGGGAAAAGAATAGAAATGCTAGAGATCAAAAACACTATAGCAGATATGAAGAATACTTTTGATGAACTCATTAGTAGACTGGAGGTAACTGAGGAAAAGAATCTGTGAGCTTGAGGATATGTCATTAGAAGCTTCCAAAATGGAAGGGCAAAGGGAAAAAAACAAAACAAAACAAAACCAAAAACTCTAACAGACTATCCAAGACCTGTGGGGCAACTATAAAAGGTGTAACGTATGCCTTATGGGAATACCAGAATAAGAAGAAAGAGAAAAAGGAACAGAAGAAATATTTGAAGCAATAATAACTGAGAATTTCCTCTAAATTAAGATCAGATACCAAACTGCACATCCAGAAAGTGCAGAGAACTCTAAGCAGGATAAATAGAACAGAACAGAGAGCCCAGAAATAGACCCACATAAATACAGTCAACTGATCTTTGAAAAAGGAGCAAAGGCAATTCAATGGAGCAAAGATTGTCTTTTCAACAAATTCTGCTGGAACAACTGAACATTCATGTGCAAAGAAATGAATCTACACACAGCCTTTACAACCTTCACACAAATTAATATAAATCGTAGACCTAAATGTGAAACATAAAGCTGTAAAACTTATAGGAGAAAATCTAGATGTCCTTGTGTAGAGAATAACTTTTAGGTAAAACACCAAAGGCGTGTTCCATGAAAAAATAACTGATAGGCTTGGTGATGTTAAAATTAATTACTTCTGTTCTGCAAAAAATGTGGTCCAGAAAAATGGAAGGAAAGCTAATGACTGGGAGAAAATCTTTATGAAATATTCATCTGAAAAGGGACTGTTATTCAAATTATACAAAGAATCTTAAATCTTAATGAAAGAAAATGAACAACTTTATTAAAGGAACTGACAAAATACATGAACAAAAAATTGGTAGATGAAAAATATGAAAATGTGTGTAACATCATGTGTTCCCAGGAAATTACAAATTAAAACAACAATGACATATCATTACACACCTATTTGAATGATCAGATTTCAAAACACTGACAACAGTAAATGTTATAGATGGTGTGGAAAAACACTGACAACAGTACATGTTATAGATGGTGTGGAAAAACACTGACAACAGTACATGTTATAGATGGTGTGGAGCAACAGGAACTCTCATTCATTGCTGGTATGGTTATAAAATGGTACAGCCACTTTGGGAGACAGTTTTTCAGGTCCTAACAAAACTAAACACACTTTTACCATATGACAAAGTAATCACAGTTCTTATTATTTACCCAAATGAACTGAAAACCTATGTCTACACAAAAACCTGGACACCAATGTTGATAGCAATGTTATTCATAATTGTCAAAACTTGGAAACAACTAAGATGACCATCAATAGATAAACCAGAAAACTAACTGTGGTACATTCAGACAATGGAATATTATTCAGTGCTAAAAAGAAATGAGCTGTCAAGCCATAGCAAGAAGACATGGAGAAAACATAAATGCATATTACTAAGTGAAATAAGCTAATACAAAAACACTACATAGTTTATGATTCCAAATATAAGACATTTTGGAGAAGGCAAACCTATGAAAACAGTAAAAAGATCAGTGATTGCCAGGGGTTGGAGGGAGAGAAGCATGAATAGAGCACAGAGGATTTTTAGGAAAGTAAAACTACTCTGCATGATACTGTGATAGTGGATATATGTTGCCAGAACTTATAGAATGTACATAGTGAGCCCTAATGTAATCTGTGTACTTTAGGTGATACAATGTGTTAATGAGTTTCATTGATTATAACAAGAACATTTTATGTTTTTGTAATACACATGTGGGTCAAACTCACCAAATTGTATGCATTAATTATGTATAGTCTTTTTATATATCAATAAATAAATACAGCTGGAAAAAGAAGTTAGCAACCTTTTTAAAAGTCTACAAACATGCACACCATGGCATAGATGGAGTGGAGCAGACTATCTCATATGTATTGTAAAATTGTCATAGAGTAAATAACTTCTCATTGAAAGGGCAGTATTCATAAGCAGCACTTGTTTGAAAAATAAATGTTCAAGATTAGAAATGGGCAAAAAATATTATCAGGAGTCCTTTTGGTGAAATGCTAAGTCTTGTCATGCAGACTTTCATAGATGATCTGATTCTATAGGGTCATGAACCTCTAATTGGCTTTCTATGGGGTAGATCTTACAAAAATACAAGTCAAATTATAGAAAACCGACAGTAATGAATATGATTCTTGTCTGTATCAATGCAAGTAAATTTTGTCTGGATGATATGCAATTAATTTTTGCTCTGTAGAAAATATAACAGCAATTATTACATGATATGGTCCTATAGGATATTAACCAGTTTTGCATCTCTTAGAAAATTTATTTCAACATTCTTGCCTTTGTTCTTTAAACTCTATATCGAACTTGTTTTAACATCCTACTGGTTCCTTCGTTAATAAGTTTAATGAAATTGTAGATATAGATTCATTTTATATTTGCATGAGAGTTACATTTATAACTGTCAGAAAATTATTCTAAATCACACTCAGTTTGAAAATTTACTTTTTGCCAAAAGCCAGTATACTTTATAAAGCTCCATTTGTTATATTACAGGGAAGAAAGACTTTCCCTGTTATGTAGAGGAAGCTACAGCATCCATTTTCTTGACTTTATATTATAGAAAGTAAACCAAATTTTTAAGGATGATAATATAATAGCTAACATCTCCTGAGAATTTACTATAAACAACTATGCATTTTATATATTCTTTATCAGTTACTTTTTAGAATCTGATGATGTGGTGCTAATTTCAGTCCCAGTTCATAGACAATTCTAAATATTAGCACAGTGGCATTGGTCGCAACTAACACGCTGAGATCATACTCTGTCTAGCATTATTTGGAATGCTTTACACATATTATCTCACTGAATCCCCACACCAGCCTCAGCCAGTTAATATCATTCTTATTCTGGTTTAACAGATGGGAAAGCTGAAGCTCAGAGAGAATGAGTAATTTGTCTATGGTCTGCAGTCTATTCCGAGATGAATCCAAAGTCTATGTTCTCTCTGTATATGAGGCTTCTTAGCAATTGTCCTAACTGATATAGTTTGGATATATATTCCTGCCAAATCTCATGTTGAGATGTAATCCCCAGTGTGGAAGGTGCGGCCTACTGGGAGGTGTTTGAGTTGGGCAGTGGATCGCACATGGCTTGGTGCTATACTTGTGGCAGCGAGTTGTGAGTAAGTTCTCTCCAATTCCGGATGTTTAAAGTATGTGACACCTCTGCCACCCTCTCTCTTGTTCCTGCTGCAGTTATGTAGTGTGTCTGCCTCCACTTTGCCTTCGGTCATGAGTCAAAGTTTCCTGAAGCCTCCCCAGAAACTGAGCAGATTCGGGCATCATACTTGTATAGTCTGTAGAACCATACACCAATTACCTCTTTGTAAATTATCAAACCTCAGGCATCTTTATTTTCGGATACACAGTTTTGCTCATGTCACCCAGGCTGGTATGCAGTGGCATAACCTCGGCTCACTACAACCTCTCCCTCGTGGGTTCAAGCAATTCTCCTGAGTAGCTGGGATTACAGGTACCCAACACCATGCCTGGCTAATTTTTTTGTGTTTTTAGTAGTGATGGGTTTTCACCATGTTGGGCAGGCTGGTCTCAAACTCCTGACCTCAGATGATCTGCCCACCTCGGCCTCCCAAAGTGCTGGCATTACAGGCATGAGCCACCACACCCAGTTTCTGGTATTTTTTTATAGCAACACAAGAGCAGACTAATGCACCCTTCCAAGGAACATCATCAATTAACCAGGAAAGATTAACCACCATAGAGGAGATGAGACTAGAAGACACCATCACACCCAAACAGACTTTGTATTTATTCTTGTGAGGGAAGCTATTAGAGATTACCTGGAGGACTTTATCTGTATAATAAGACAACTTTTCTTCCTGTGATGTTCTGCCCCTTACCTTTCCATAGCCTGAATGTGATTCAGCTTCGAAAGAGAATCATTTTCAAAATAATGTCTGCTTCCTGTGTCCGTACATTTCTCTCCTATGAAGAGAATATTTAAGCTTCAATCATTTGGCACCTCTTTGAGTCTCTTGATTTTTATATAGCTTTCATATCCATATGCACATTAAAATAAATTTCACATTCCTTTATCTCCTATTAATGTACTTTTTGTTAGTTCATTTTCAGTGAACTTCTAGAAGATGGAGAGAAAGTCTTCTTTGGCCCCTACATAGGGTGTTAGGTCATTCTTGCATTGCTATAAATAAATACCAGAGACTGAGCAATTTATAAGAGGTTTAATTGGCTCATAGTTCTGCAGACTGTACAGGAAGCATAGTGCTGGCATCAGCTTCTGGGGAGGCCTCAAGAAGCTTCCAATAATGATGTGAGACAAAGGGGAAGCAGGTATCTCAGATGGTGGGAGCAGGAGCAAGACAGAGTGGTGGTTGCTGGGAGGTGCCACACTTTAACCAGATCTCACAAGAAATCACTGTTGTGAGGATAGCACCACACCAAGAGAGATCCCTACCCATGATCTCTACCTTCCACCAGACCCCAGTTCCAACATTGGGGATTATAATTCACCATGGGATTTAGTGGAGGCATATATTCAAACCATATCAATGCGCAATGATCAGTGCTGATAAATTCCTGCTATGCTTGGGGTAGCCTTGTACAATAAACACTGTCCCATCCAAAATACCAATATCACCACTTTACAAAAACATTATTGAATGAGCTATAAGTAGAAAGTAGAAATGATGATTTGATAAAGCAGCAGAAATGGATTCGAGGAATATGATAGAAAAGTTACTGGTTATTTTGTGTTAAACTCTACATGTATCCCCAGGAAAGAAAATATATAAACAACATAAGAGTAATGTCTTGTCTATTTTCACTCACATTAATCTTAGAGTAGTTTTGTTTGTGAAATGTACTTTTCTGTGATTGTATTTCAAATCTATTCCAAGCATATACTGTACTGTTTTCACATGCATTATATCATTTGATCCTCATATCAATAACTTTAATATACAGATCAATAAGCCAAAACTAAAGAGACAATTATTGTTCCTTTTCTTTTATAGGAGGTAACATTATTTGGCTAAGTTCACAGAGCGTGAACATCGTGAAACTGGAACTGAATGCCCAGATCTACCTCATTCAGCAGCCAGTCAGTATTTGTTGGATTCTTGGTAGCAAACAACAAAATTCCCAAATCTGGTGAAATGAGCAGATAATTTAACTGGAAGGATAAGATAATTGCAGCATCATGAGTAGGTTCCCGTGATGAATTAGACTCAGAATTTGGATTTGAACCAACAGGGACTAGGCTGATGAAAACAGAGCCAAGATGATGTTTTTGACACTAGAGCTACAAACAATGGACTCTCATTGCCACCACAGCTGGTACCGCTGCTGTGAGGGAGATGCTTACCAGCCCACAGCTAAATTTTCAACCCTGTCACCACTTCTGTGAATATTATGTTTGTCTCTGGGTCTTTGCTTTATTGTCTTAGGATTCAAAACTACAGGTAAGAATACTTAGTTCAGTAAACCAATGTCCCCCAGCTCCCAGAGCAAGAGGGGAAGAGAATAAATACCCCCGTACCTCAACGCTTAACTTCTTTAAGTGTCTGACAAGGACTGATATGCCACTAATATGGCATTTCCCTTGGAAAGAACGTGTCAGAAAACTAATACTCTTCACATCCTGAATAATAAAGTAGCTTTGGGTTAATTATGTAGACATGAATTTCATTTACACTCTTCTGTCATCATTTAATGTTGTTTCATTATCTCTTAAACGCATGGTTAGATGCCATCAGACCCCTGTTCTTTTTGTTTTTCTTTTTGAGACAAGATTCTCACTCTTGTTGCATGGGCTGGAGGGCACTGGTGCGATCTCAGCTCACTGCAACCTCTGCTTCCCAGGTTCAAGTGATTCTTCTGTCTCGCCTCCCGAGTAGCTGGGATTATAGGTGCCCGCCACCACGTCCAACTAATTTTTGTATTTTTAGTAGAGATGGTGTTTCACCATGTTGGCTAGGCTGGTCTTGAACTCCTGACCTTAGGTGATTTGCCCACCTTGGTCTCCAAAAGTGCTGGGATTACAAGTATGAACCACTGCGCCCAGCCAGACTCCTGTTCTTAATCCTATGTAATAACAAGTTTTATTACAAACACGTGGACTGAAATAGGTTTTAACACAAAGTAGGGAACAGCTAATTATACAAGTCAATTTACAAATGACTTGATTCTAGTGCAGTTTTAACTTTAACAGTTTTTATGAATATGATACTTCATATTTATAAAGCCCTTTTTTATATATTATTTTAGCTTAGCAGTTTTCAAATTTCTTTGCCTCTTGATCTGTTTACACTCTTAACAAAATATTGAACACATTATAGGAGAAGAGAATATGCTACCTCAAAACATGACTGTAGGAGACCAGAGTATGCCACCCTAAAATATGCCTCTTTTGGCTTAAGAATTATTTAAAGTTGATTACTTCAAGAAACTCTGGACACAGGAAAAGCTCTGAAAACAAAGTCGAATTTTCTTTTTATAAGGAAATCTAAATCTAAGAAGGAAATATCCATTTGTAAGAGTATCTCCTAAAGAGAAAGATCACTGTAAATCACAAGAAACTTTTGTTAATGGTTAAGGCACTGACTTAAATCTGTATAACAAACTTCACTTATTTTTACTGTGCTTTTCTGGGTCACCTCCTCATTGTTAGCCTCCCTAGTACCATTCTCTTTGTTCCAGCTGAAGACAGCATTTTTGCCTGGATTCTAAACCACCTTTTGGAGATTTACTTGTTTCTTTGGGTATCTCCTATGTATGTATATGAGGTATGCGTGTTAATAAATTTCTGTTTGTTTTTCTTTTGTTAATCTGTCTTTTGTTACAGGCAGTTCAGATAAGAACTAATAAAGGGTAGAGAGAAAATTACTTATTCTCCCTTACAGCTCTGGTGACTGTGACAGAAAGTCAGAACTCTATATTTCCTTCTCTACAACCCTATAGAGCTGTTTTATATATAGAGATAATATTTATCAATATTCACTCTGTTAGAAATTAGAATTGGAAAAATTTAAAAATGTTTATTGTTTTATTTAAAATATACAATGCATGTATTATGTTAATATAAATAACATATTTTAAGTACATTTTGAATCATTTTCCAAAATAGAAAACAATTCCTGAGAAGAGTTGCATTTTAAAATATCTTGGTAAAGCTCTTTAATATCTAGCTTAAAAAATACACTTTTCTCGATTTTCACATCTGCTTCTTCATTTAATCTGTTGTAGTATCACGTGTCATGTAACTTCTGGAAAAAACCACTATATGCTTCTGAGAGAATACAAGTGAAAAAGGCAAATAATGTCTTAATAGTGAAAAGAGAATAAACTTGGGGCCCCCAAAATCACAAAGCTAAAGGGAGAAGTCAAGTTGGGATCTGCTCAGGGCAAACCCGCCTTCCATTCTATCCAAAGTCACCCCTCTGCTCACTGAGATCAATCAATATCTGATTTTCTCATCTGGAGAGGCTAGTCAGAGACTCCAAAGAATGTAACCATTTGTCTCTTATCTACCCAAGACCTGGAAGCCCCTCTTCACGTTTGTTTGTCTTGCCTCAGCCTTGAGCTGTCCCACCCGTCCAGACTGAAGCAGTGCACATCTTACAAATATTTATTGATGTCTCATGTCTCCTTAAAATGTATAAAACCCAGCTGTTCCCCGACCACCTTGGGCACGTGTCGGCAGGACCCCCTACGGCTGTGTCACGGAAGGACGCACATCTTCAACCTTGGCAACATAAACTTTCTGAATTAACTGAGACCTGTCTCAGATTTTGGGGTTCACAATAGTATTATTATCAACATAGTGTACCTCCTAAATAGTAAGAGGAACCATCGGAGGTTCTTGGATTTGACCATGCAAACTACTGTTTTAACTGAAAAATTATGCAGGGTGGATAATGGTATTATTATTTCCAGTTTGCAAAATACAGTTATAGCAATTTTATATGCTCTATACATTCTATTGATGAATTTTCAAATTAATTTTATACACAGCATTTTGAAAGCTTTATACTAACACTGTTAAATGGATAAGAGATAATTTTAGCCCCAATTTACAGATGAGGGCAATGAAGGTTAGAGAGGTTAAAACTTGCCCAGTATTACTTGGCTGCTAAGTGTAAGGGCAGAAATTAGAACTCAGGGTTTTTGCTTCTGATGTAGATATTTTTCACACAGCATATTAAAAGTAAGGATACTGAAAATCAATTTAATTATAATTCTTAACTGATTCTGCATGAAAGTGTGGTTTCAATGTAATCCATATTACATTTTGAGATAGTGGTAAAAGGAAGGTGGTGATGGTGGCTTCTTCAAACGGGAATGGTCATTTTGGAATTCAAAATGTAGATGGAGCCGTGCACGGTGGCTCCAGCCTGTAATCCCAGCACTTTGGGAGGCTAAGGCAGGTGGATCACGAGGTCAAGAGATCGAGACCATCCTGGTCAACATGGTGAAACCCCGTCTCTACCAAAAATACAAAAAATTAGCTGGGCATGGTGGCGCGTGCCTGTAATCCCAGCTACTCGGGAGGCTGAGGCAGGACAATTGCCTGAACCCAGGAGGCAGAGGTTGCGGTGAGCCAAGATCGCGCCATTGCACTCCAGCCTGGGTAACAAGAGCGAAATTCTGTCTCAAAAAAAAAAATGTAGATGGGAAAAACTGATGTTTTATTGGTGTAGGCTGTGCTTATGAAGATTTCGTTTATTCTTTAACCTAAGTAAAGATATGGCACCTTGACTTTTCAGGTCCAGAATTAGGAGACAAAGCAGCCTATGCTCTGGAAGCCTCTAGATTTAGAGTTTTCTGATGTATCCTACAATCAGTTCCTCTTAATTAATTATTTTCCTATTGGGAAGTGAGAGTATCCTCTCATAAAGAAATAATGTAATATTCATAGGGCAGTGACTATTTCTCCTGTTAACCACTGGTAGCCAAATCCTAAAGTTAAAACCAGATAATCAATAAATATTTGTTTCATAAATGAATGAATAACAAACATAATGGTCTATCTATTTTCTCCTGTGTGGGAGAGTAAATGTGATTTAACCGCTCCAGCCAACCCAACTGCTGAGTATAAAATTTGTCAATTAAAGGGCTGTTTGAACCTGCTGTGTGATAAGCTACACCTCCCTTTCACTCTGAAAGGCTTCACAAAAGGTGGTGACCCCAGGATAATTAACAATTCTGTTGACACCTAATTGGTTTCAAGTGGTTTGCATACACCCAAAGAGTGAATAGCCTACCCCTTTCTTTCCTTTTAAAATACAGGTTTCACTCACATTATACAGTTACAGAATAGAAGTGAAAATGAATAAAGACAGAATGACACCCTTTCCCCTCCATAGCTGAGACTGTCAATGGTGGCAACTGTCAGACTTTAGCATCTGAAACTCTGAATTGATTTGTTTATGAGGAGGGTGTGTGTGTGTGTGTCTGTGTGTGAAATATGCCTGTGTTAGTATTTTCTTTAAGATGTTAAGCCACACTGCGAGGGACTGTTTTTTCTCAATTTTGTAAATATTGCCAGGAGCTAACAAACAATGAACAAACAAAAAAATACAACACAATGTTTTAAATGTGTAAAAAAGAAATTATATTGACATTAAATAAAATGGTCTGTAGGAAGAGCATTTACCAATATAATTCTGTTAGAAGGGCAAAAACATCCCTTAGGAAAAGAGTTTGAGTTATGCTTTGAAAGTAAAAGAAAACTATCCTATGAAAATTGTTATTAAGAATTAAAGGTTCTGTCTCTACTTGTTACATCTGAAAAACAGAATTTGTTTTTTGTGAAGCATCATGCTTTTGAACTAAAATAATTCCCACACTTGTAGGAAGTCGATATGTTAAGTCATCTTTTTCATACCCACATACGCACAAAGAATGCTGGTGTTGGAAGGGAGTCCTTGAGCCCACCTAGACTTATTCTTTCATTTTTACACATAGTGTGTTGGTTGTATTGAGACTCAGGACACATCCACCAAAAATATGCCTCTTTTGCATATTATTTTGAGTTGGTTATTTTGAGAAACTCCTGATACAGAAATAGCTGTGAGAAGTTGCCTATTTGTAAGAGAGATTTACATTTGTAAAGGAAATCTCCTATTGTTAGGGTGTCTGCCTCTGCTTCAGGATAGAAGATGACAAAATCACTAGAGACTCTTAATTAATGTACCGTTAATCATGGACTTTAACTTGCATAACAAACCTTGTGTTTATTTTATGGTGCTTTTACTCACCATCTTGTCTTAACTGGGCCTTCTTCCTTATTCACTCGTAATTTGCCTCCATCCCAACTCGCTCAAACCCTTATTACTTTCTGTAGCTCAGGAAAATGCATACGCCTGAATCATCCAGCTTCTTTGGGTCCCATCTTTTTGTGGGATTCTATGCATATATAAGTAATTAAAATTATTTTTCTCCTGTTAATCTGTCTTATGTCAATTTAATTTTTAGACCAGCCAAAGAACCCAGCAGCACAGAAGGAAGTAATATTTCCTCCCCTAGAGTTGAGGATGAATCTGTACTGCTAGAATCACTGGGTTATAATGCAGATTCTAGTGCAAACTAGCTTTGAAATGAAAATGTTTGAAAAACATTTCCAGTTCCAATGGCCCTTCATCTATATCCATCTCATTGTTTGTAGGATTAAATTATTACATAGATATAAAGAAACTGACATGGTAATTGCTCAGTACTTGCTAGACATCATTATTATACTTTCAGAAGGGGCTCACAGAAATGAAGAGATACAGCAAAGGCAGATTCAGACTCTGTTTTCCCAACAGTTTGCCAGAGATTTTTCCATTACTCTGGGGTCACAACCATCGAGAACCAGACAACTTTTATTGATTGCAACAAGAAAAGAGATAAGAATTTTCCAAGGTCAAACTTGCTTTTTTCTCTCCAACTCTAAGGAAGAAAAAAACATTTTTTTTTTCTTTATCCACATTAGTTTCTCTGGCTGGGACTCTGAAAATAAGACTGATCAAAGACAGATTAACAAGAGAAAAATAAAACAAAGTTTGTAAGATATGCATTGTACATACTCATAAGAGCACTCAATGAGGAGAAACCCAAAGGGGTAGTTAGAACTTGGGCTTGTATACCACCTTAGGCTAAACAAAGAAAAAGCGGTTTTCATCTTGAGATGGAAGAGACAAGTTATAGAAAGGTGACTGAAAGAGTATGTTAAATAAGAGCAGTTTAATAAGATTCTTATGCAGATTTTCACTGGTGCTTTCTCCTTTGATAAGAATTGTTAAGAGTCTTACTGCTTCTGATACAGGACAGAAAGATAACTTTTCCAAATAAGACTTTTCTTTATAGATAGAAAACTTGTGCCCTGTTTTTAGAGCTTTTCCTAAATTTGCTGCTTTTCAATGGCCTTTAGTTCAGAATACTCCAGATGCCAAAGAGGCATATTTTGGGATAACATACTTTGGTATCCTTCACAGTTCTTTTTCCTTATCTGCTCTTTTCTCTTATATGTGTATTCCTCTTGAGTTAGACTAATTTGGAAACAAACACACACAGAGGGTCAGGGGGTGTGGGGGGAAGAGAGAGAAAGAGAGAGAGTAAGAGAGAGAGAGAGAGAGGTCTTGCAAGAAGAATCATACACACATTCAATAAATATTTATTTACTGTTTGCAAAATCCAAAGATAGCAAATATAGTCTTTCTGGTTTAGACGTATTAGACAAAAAATAAGAACTTTTTTTTTTTCTTGAGCAGAAGGACCTCTTGTTGATGATGATTTCCTGTTTATTTATTTTCATATAACCTGCAAAACCCAGACTGGATTTAGAAGTAGTTTAGTTAATATTAACTATGTTTTCATTAGGCTAAGTCTATAATTTTCTGTTAATTATCTATGGGTTTCAACATCATAGAAAACCAGAATTATTTGGCGCAAAAGGTATGCACTGTGTCATTCTCTAGTACAATGGTAAAGATTAAAAGTAATATATTTGATCTGCTAAGAAATTAATGTTAACTTATTTAATCTTCAGAAAAATTCTATGAAGTACCAATAATAACATATTACTTTGTGTCTGTATATCATGTGCCTGGCACTGTGCTAGGTACTTAATGCTTGTAAATACTTAATCTTCATAACAACAAATGAGGAAGAGCCTGCTGCCATTGCCATTTTATAGAGAAGAAATCAAGAATCCAAGAAGTACATAATCAGCCCATGGTCACATAGTAAGTGGGCAAAGAGCAGAAACTGGATGTAAATTCAAATTTGTATCACATGTATCATGAAAAAGTGTACACTATTTTGCATACATTCTGCCTCTTCAGCTTTGTATTAGTCCATTCTCATGCTGTTATGAAGAAATACCTGAGACTGTGTAATTTATAAAAAAAAATAAGTTCAATTGCCTCACAGATCCACATGACTGGGGAGGCCTCAGGAAACTTACAATCATGGCAGAAGGGGAAGCAAGCACATCCTTCTTTACAAGTTAGCAGGAGAGAGAAATGCAGAGTCAAGTGGGAAAAAGTCCTTTATAAAACAATGTAATTTCACGAGAACTCACTATTATGAGAACAGCATAGGGGAACTGCCTCCATGATCTAATCACCTCCCATGCATGACATCTCTTTTCCTACACATGGGATTAAAATTCAGATTAAAATTCAATATGAGATTTGAGTGGGGACACAGAACCAGACCCTAGCAAGCTTTTAGCACCCAGCACAGTACCTGGCACCTAACACAATGGCAGATTCACACTAGAGAAGCCATAAATATTTGTGGGATAAGTAATTGTGAGAAGCAGTATAGCATGTGAGGAACATGGGATTTGGAGTGTTGGTTAAAATCCCTGCTTCAATGCTTTCCATTTAATGAATGTAAAATGTTGTTTTATCACTTGAGCAACTTGCTCTGTATGTCTCTATAATAGGTTTAATATATTGTGAGGATTAAAGTATATTTAAAATGCTTAGCATATTGTACTTTCTGTAGTAGACACTAAATTTTAGTTATCATAATAATGAATTTAGTAGACATTGATGCTCTTCAGGACATCCTACCTCAAAATGTGGCACCTTGGCATACTGAATATTTAAACTGAAGAAATTTGAAAATCAGCATGTGCAGTGCAGGAAAATCTCTCTCACCTTCCCCAACCCTTTTCCACTGAACCAGGTCAAAGAACCTAGGAAGAAATTTCTGACCTTCTCCTGAACCAGGTCAACACAGTCTGATATGAGAAGTGTTCTCCCTCTACCTGGGGGAAAGGAGCATCCTTTTCTCAAAGACACAGAACACAGACAGGAATCTAAACAAGCAGGCCTTGCTCTGTCTCTTGAGTTTATTACATTTAGCTCATATCCCATTTGTCTTACCATATTTCTCCATGACCATTCACTCTTTGTCAAACCCACTCCAAAAATCTGTTCACTGTTTAGCAGATTTAACTCTTTCTTTGGGTCTTCACTTCCTTATGAAGGCTCATGCACTATGTACAACTTATGTTAAATACACTTTTATGTTTTTTCTCTCATTAATCTGTCTTTTGTTATAAGAGACTCAGCCATAAAGTAAAATATACATTTTTATTTTAAAAAGACTTTTAGATTATATATATATTTGGGGCAGAATCTCACTTTGTTGCCCAGGTACAGTGGCATGATCATGGCGCAGTGTAGCCTCAAGCTCCTGGACTCAAGTGATCTTCCCACCTCAGCCTCCTGGGTAGCTGGGACCACAGGCACATGTCACCATGCCCAGTTAACTTTTTTAATTTTTGGTGGAGATGAAGATGTTGCCCAGGCTGGCCTAGAACTCCTGGGCTCAAGTGATCCTCTCACTTCGGCCTCCCAAAGTGCTAGGATTACAGGTGTGAGCTACCATGCCCAACCCAAGATATTTTATCTCTTCTACAGCATTAATGCTAAATGAATTAAACATATTGCATATACCATCATAATGATGCAGAGAGGTGAGTAATGATCTTATTGTTCATAAGAATTTTCTATTGTTTATCTTATAAGCACTTTCCATTTTAAGTAAAAAGTTCTTGTTTCTTTCATATCGTTGTATCTTTTAAAATCTTATTTCCTATTATAAGAAAGAACATTTTATTACTTATCTTTTATTTTATATTATCCAACAAGTTTTTGTTCTCAAGTTTCATCATTCTATACATAAATGTTCTTTATTTTCATTCAATCAAAAATATCCTCTGTTAATTTTTAACTTTCTCCCCTAAATTATAAGAAAAGCAGGGTGGATCTCAGTTACTTCTACATAAAGCATTACCTAATATGTCAAGTATGTAAGATGTATTTTAATAACTTTTTTAATGAGAAGAAAATGTGAATTCTCATTAAAGTATTTTAGAGAAAAATATATTTATACCATGTATTTATTTATAAATAAGACCTAAGATTTGCATAGGCTGTATATTGATTATTGAAGTATTGTCTAGGACTAAGCTGTCCATTTTGTAATAAATGAGGTCAATAATCACTTGGTTTATCCTTATTTATGATATTTAGATTACTAATAGCTTGTCAATTCCTAGAGTATATCAGATAATCCCTGTATTTCCTTCCCTCATTTGAGCTAATAAATCTCTGTATTGTATTGATTTAGACAGCTACCAGTGATTATTTCAGACCTTAGATATTTATTGGCATAAATGTTCATCTCTGGCTGAGGTTGTTTAGAAATGAAAGATTCTGTTGAAACATCTAGATGTAAGGTAGTAATACCAGAGTATGTGAGTATTTTCAGTTAATTCTGATAGAAATCTCCTAGACAAGTATCTTTTTTTTCATTCCCATAGCATATGGATCAGAGCTTCCCTGTATTCCTCTGGAAATACCGGCAAATGTTTAAGCACCTAAATTTATTTCTTACTATTTTCTGCTTCTCATTAGTGAACAGTTCTCAGTATGTTATAGTACAAGGAATATTTTGTACTGAGTGGCTCTTGTTATCATGTCCTCTGAGAATTTTTTGACATTCAAAATGTTGTTCTACTACAAGACTGAAATATTTTTTTTTCATGTAAAATTCCCAATGTATAAATTATACAGTTAAAAATGAGATCACCAATATGTTAAGGCTCCATTCTCTACAGACATTTTTTAACATTTTTATAAATAAAAAGCTTTTAGATACAGTATACAATGTCTGATATGTATCTTTCAGAAAATAGGCATAGGAAAAAATAATTTTATTCAGCTCTGATATCATATTTGATTTTTAAAAAAGCATTTTAAAATAATTAAACTCTTTTCTTGTGCTAAGTGTAAACTTCAGTCAATTGTTTATACCTTTCATTCATTCATTCATGTGCCCTAAGTTCCAGGTGATGGCATTTAAAGAAAAAAATCTCTACACCATAACCTTATTTTTCTTATCTATGGAGACATCAGAAAATTCCACGCTTTTATTAACATAGCTTTTGAAATCCCTTGACACGTGTTTCCATATTTGATCTTAATTAATGAGAAAATTATCCTGAAATTCTTAGGAAGGTTTATCAGATTTCATTAGCTTCTTGTTAAGTAAATTCTTTTGTATTCCTGCACTGTTTTCCTTTAGTCCACTTGTGCCAGAGTTCTCAGGCCAAAGAAATTGCTTGATTTTAAGCTTGAAATTAATAGAAAATTGGGACTCACAAACCTGCCAAAAGCAAGCAAAGAGCAGAATAGAACGTTTCTGTGAATACATTTAATAATATCAGAATTAAAGTCAAAGATACATATTTCTATTTTGTTGTTTTTTATTTTGTTGCTGTTGTGACAAATTTAAATCTGTAAAACTGATGCCACGTCTAAATTTTCAAATACAATAGCTGATACAGGTTTTCAAAAGCATAGTTTATCCCTTTTTACTCAATGTGACTTTGCAATGTCTTGGGACTAGGTAATTGGAACTGTATGCAATTCACTTTCTTAAACTTTTGCTTTTTTTGCCCATTTGCTTGTCCACTATTTTCCTTTTAGGAACTGGGTAGATGATATGGACATATTTGTTTTCTTATTAAGATATTTTAAAACTTCTTTAAAAGGATGAGGAATGTGGGTAATTATAAACTGAGATGTATTTGAGTTCCTCAAAAGCAAACCCTTAGGGTTTCAAGGATATTCTTAACATTCTCAAATTAAAAACAAAAAATTAAAACCTATTTTAGGGAGATAAAAATGTATAATATCTATCTGATATTGTTTGACTATGTCCCCACCCAAATCTCATCTTGAATTGTAGCTCCCATAATCCCCCCGTCATGGGAGGGACTCATTAGAAGGTAATTGCATCATGGATGAGAGTTTTTCCCATGCTAGTCTCAAGATAGTGAATAAGTCTCACAAGATATGATGGTTTTATAAAGGACAGTTCACCTGCACATGCTCTCTTACTTGCCACCATGTAAGACATTCCTTTGCTCCTCTATTGTTTTCCTCCAAGATTGTGAGGTATCCCCAGCCATGTAGAACTGTAAGTCCATTAAACATCTTTATCTTTATAAATTACCTAGTCCAGGGTATTTCTTTATAGCAGAATAAAAATGGACTAATAACCTATCAGAGAGTTTATTAATATGCAATAGACAAGTTACTTTTTAAGTAAATGTTAACCATTTAATCTTTAGTGCACCTTTAAAAATGATGAATTAAAGTTTACTACTACAGAAGTTATAGATTCTGTGATGCTGACCATAGTAAGAGAATTCATACAATGTTATTATCAGAAAGAGTTTATTCTATAGAATAAAGTATACATGTTAGTCAGGCATTTCAGTGCTCCAAATTTATCTGAAAACTATAGGACAAGGAGAAAGTTTCAGTGGACTCAAGGTAGAAAGAATGATAGTTGTAATGTATAGGCCAATTCTATCATGTTGTTGGTGATTTTCAATAGTCTCTTTTCCAGTAATACTCTTTACTTTTCCAGGATTTTCTTCTTTACTTCTAAATGTTTGGAAATTTAGGTTTTGGCTCTTTTTTTTTTAAACCAGAAGTGGATATGTACATTGTATTCTCAAGATGACATTTGGGTCTGGTCAGCTAACAGATTTAAAAAATAATAATTTTACTTAGCTGAAGAACTCTGCCAGTCTTTGAACCAAAATATTATACTTTTATCTAGAACAAAATAAATAGGTTCAATTTCTTTATATATTTTTAAGTAAAAACAAAGAACCCTATTTACTTACTATATGAACTTAAGCATATATATAGTAATTTTGACTCATATGAAAAACATTTATACTCAGAACAAAGTCATTCACCATTTGAACTCCATAGTGGCTATGAGTCATACCTTCCAGGTCTCTTTTCATCTCCATTCTGTATTCTTTTCGGCATAATGGTGCTAAAAGAGAATTAGTTTCCACTTCTTTATTCTTGAGAAGGAATCATTATATCAACAACCCAAAGACACTCTGAGGATTAAATTAGACAATACGCATAAAACACTTAGTGCAAGTATATCCTAGAACCAGTAAATAAAAGATTTTATCCTCTGTTCTCCTCAATCATTTTAAGGCATAATCCTGCCATTTTTTAATTAAGAATATGTAAAGAAGAGATTTTCTTTTTGCTATGTAAGAATTACATTTTTATTTTTAAAGGAGACCATCTTACTGTGTTTCCCAGGCTGGTCTCAAACTCCTGGCCTCATGTAATCGTCTCACCTCAGCCTTCCAATGTACTGAGATTACAGGTGTGAGTCATTATGCCCATCCCATTTATTCACCTACAAGAATAAATACAATATGATGCTGTAGAGTTGTATAATAGCTTTAAAGTAGAAGAGAGTATTTCAATGGGGTTTAGAGAGGCAGGATATTAACTTCTGGAGATATGATAAGTTACTTACTTTGGAAAAAGAGCATAAACAGCAACTGTCATTCAGAATTAGACTAAAATGCTTTTTTGTGTTAAGTCAAACGTGTGTTATAGTAACACAACTCGTGTTATTTTTGCATTTTCTAAAAAAATACTTTTCAAGAGTAGCATTTTTACAATATTTTAAAAATATATTTCAATTTCTTATGAAACTGGATATTGCATTTCTGCAGAAAAAGTAATACAGAGAAAACTAAAAATTAAATCCAAATTCTGGAAAATTTGCTCTATTTATTACAGTAATAAATTATCTTGATTTAACTTCTGATAAAGTATAATACAATTCAGAGATTGTATTTTTATCTATAATGATAACAAGGTGGCTAATCATCATTATTACATTGAGTGAAGTTGAGTCATGTGTATGAAATGATCATGTGGACTCGTTCCAGTTCCTCTGAGAAAGACCCTGTAATTGGCATCAATTAGTCCTCTTGTTGGCAGTTTTAGTAAACCATCTGAAATTTAATAAACAGAGACTGAAATGCATTCTCAATGAAAGACAGTCATCTTGGACATTGATGAGAGCTGATTAGCAAATTGGCAGTTGGTATTCACCCTCCCTCTTCAAATATTGACTTAATGCTTTTCCATCTTTATCGGCATAAGACTTCATTTTCACTTCAAAAAATGAATTATTTGATTATTTTATTTTAAATAGTTATGTGATTATTTTACTTTGTCTCTTTTGTGCATGTTTTGATGTGAATGCATGTGTTACAGAAAAATGGGGAAACCCCAGGGTACCACTTACCACATTGAAGTTATAGACATTAAACACAACTATGATCTTGAAACAATGGTTCATTACCTCAAATGCTTAATTTAGGCATGGGGAGTCTAGCTATTTACTGAGAGCTTCTAAGCAGCGTTTTCATATAAAATTTACAACTTGGTGAAAGAGAAGACTTCAGTTATTACCTCATTTAACTGTGAAGTAAAATGAAGTTTCAACCCCCAGAGAAATTAGATCAAGAAAACACAAGTTATTGTTTTATTTTAAAAATTATTATTATTATTTTTGAGACAGAATCTCACTCTGTCACCCAGGCTGGAGTGCACTGGATTCATCTTGGCTCACTGCAACCTCCACCTCCTGGGTACAAGTTAGTCCCCTGCCTCGGCCTCATGAGTAGCTGGGACTACATGCATGTGCCACCACACCCAGCTAATTTTTGTATTTTTAGTAGAGACTGTGTTGGCCAGGCTGGTCTCAAACTCCTGACCTCCTAATCCATCCGCCTCAGCCTCCCAAGTGCTGGGATTACAGGTGTGAGCCACCACACTCGGCTAAAATTAATTCTTTTTTAACCTCATAAGTACCAAGCCTATGATTTCAGACTTAATTCACATTTTTACATTTAACATTAAGAATAAATAGGTATGCATTTTATCAGGTTAGAAGAATCATATGTGGTGTGAGTGTGTGGAAAAAAAAATATTTAGGAAAGTAATAAGACAATTTGTATGTCATGTGTTGTTATTTCAGAATGTTGACTAGACAATTAAAAATGTTTTGACCGTTAGACAAGTGCCTTTTAGGAAACATATTAGTGTATAATTTTGTTCATGTTTTGAGTTACCTAGAAGTTTTATTCCCTTTTTTTCTCTCGGAAGTACAATGCCAATGCCAAATCTGCTGAAATTCACATTTAATATTCACTTTAAAAATATCTACTGCAGATGCAATGAACATTTAAAAACTACAGTGTAATTTGAACTAGTTTGGGATTTATTTATTTCATGTATTTCACTTATTCATCAATGGATAATGTTTCTTGAACAATCTGTATCAGGTATAGTATACTGGTGTCTGTATTTATACTAACCATATCTCATAAAATACTTCAGTATGTCTAGTAGATATTGCAATAAGACCCACGATACAGACCATATCAGTTAAACTTAAATTGAAGGGTTAAGTGAAATGAGGTACATCAATAAATATTCACCTGCATTCTTTTTGCATGTAGTATAGAGACAGAAAAAAGCAGCATATTAAAACCAAAAATTAGCATAAAATGTGTAGAATACAATGTCAATAATGCATTTATATTTCAATGAAGTTAACATTTTCTAAAATGTTGTAAATCTTCATAAAGTTGATAACATAGAGTGGTCACCTAGATATCCAAGGAAATCACGTGGTTGTGACACCTGAATAAAATGAGGTGAACACACCATTTCAGTACTATGGGAAGGTCCTCACCAAACAATATGCGATTTTTAGAATTTCCATTGGCATGGCCCCCCTCCAACTCGTTTTCAACTTTTAGTTCACTCCTTTTCACTTTATCTCATTCTCGCCTCTTTGCTCTGCATGAATGCAGTGTGATTCGTCAGCTTTGCTTTGCTTTCTGCCCAAGTACTTGGGCTCATCCTTAAATCTCTTATGCTTCCTTCCTGGGAGCTACCCCGATTTAATTATGCAAAACACTTTTGTTCTCCACCCACTATGGAGACTCGTTGTGTTCTACTAAACTAACAGGGCTCCTCCAAGGTCAAAGTTTTTCAGAGAAAAAAATATTGGTCTTCTTTCTTTCTCCCGTTTTCACTGCTGACTGCAAATGGTATAGGAGAGAATTATAAGACAGAATGACCTTCATCAACCTTAACTTTAAATGGTATTTTCCCCCAAGATATCACATTGATCCCCTTCAATAGTTTCATTGCTGTGCCACCAAGGTCAAATTTCATAATAAATGGCAAGTTATCATTTCTGTTGAGAGCATGGTACCTTTCAGTCAACAAAATCAATGCTTCCTGCATTGTAGCTTCAGCGAGGAAAACACACACACACACACACACACACACAATAGATGGCATTTAGCAGCTTTTATGTAATAGAAGAAACTCAAGGACAAATATACCTGTCACTTCAATAGAGATGGATCATAAAATGAACTCTGGGGAAAAATAATTTTGATCTTTTGTGGAAAGAAACATTTCCAGGATGGTAACTATTTATCAAGAAGTTCTTGAGATGAATAGTGAGATTTTTACAGCAGTAAAAATTTAAAAATCAATGTAGGTTTAATTTGCTGATTTTTCATGGTCTACATCTCTAAGTCCTGTTTCAAAGCTTCTGTGGTATCTGTCCCAAGGAAGCAATTTTCTACTTAAAAAAATAGGTTCCCATTACTCCGTGGCTTTGTCCTCAGCTAATAATGCTCAGAGTTTTAGAAGAACTTAGAGGAAAATTATTAGAATTTAAAAGCTTTATTTTTATTTTTATTTTTATTTTTGAGACAGAGTCTCACTCCCTCACCCAGGCTGGAATACAGTGGTGCAATCTTCGCCTACTGCAACCTCTGCCTCCCAGGTTCAAGCAATTCTCATGCCTCACCCTTCCAAGTAGCTGGGATTATAGGTGTGCACCATGACTCCTAGCTAATTTGTGTATTTTTAGTAGAGATGGGGTTTTGCCATGTTGGCTAGCCTGGTTGTGAACTTTTGGTCTCAAACGGTCCTCCGGCCTCAGCCTTCCAGAGTGTTGGGATTACAGACATGAGTCACCACACTGGCCTTGAAAAGTTTTTTATAGTCAGATGAGTAATTTTTTTACTAGAGGAATTCCAGGTAGCCAGAAAAACATTTTAGATATAGGGCCCCGTTGACATATCACCTCAAAGAGGTAAACTACTGGTCTATTTGTATTAAATCAAAGTCAGTGTATTTCTAAATAGTCTATTAAATATCACCAAATATACTACCCAATACCTAATATCTAATAATACAGGGTCCATATCTATATTAATTATGGAATTTTTTTATCCAACAATATTCACTAAAACTTTTTACTACTTGTCATTGTTTTACTTGTCTTGCCATCTTCTATCTTGTTCTCTCAGCAATTATTCCCAACATTTTCTGGCTTTCTCGATTCTTGTCCACCCGATCTTCAGCAGATGGCCTCGCCTTTCAACCTGAAGAGAATGAGAACATTGTCATGCCCACTATTAAATCAATGCCCATTCCCCACTCAGATTGTAGAAGAGAATTTTTTTCTTTTTTTGAAATGGAGTCTCACTTTGTCACCAGGGCTGGAGGGCGGTGGTGTGATCTCGGCTGCCTGCAGCCTTGACTATTGGGCCCAAGCAATGGGCGAGTTTATAATTTCTCTAAATGCTTCATTCAGAATAGACTATGCACCTTCACTTGGTTGTCTTTCCAAATGGACAGGGCTCTCTATCATCAGTCTCAACTAATCTGAGCTCCGGACAGATGAACTAGTTGCTAGGATTCTGTTTCCTGGAGAGTGTGCCTCTCGTGGAAGTGTAGATACTGATAGCACCTTCCTAGGTCGACAGTTTGCTCATCTGTAGCTTCCATTCTGCTAGTTCTTTCATAATCTACTCAAGGCATTTCTTTGTCTACAGCATTCCTGCTCTTGTCCTTGAAAATGCTTCTTTCGTCCTGTGGGACTTTCTCTTCTTTAGGAACTTGGACTTCTTTTTATTGATGAATGCGTTTTGTCTCCTCCCGCCACCTTCATTCTCCCTTCTGCTCGCCTTTACAGTTGCTCTACCTTCCCTGTGGCTTGTCCAGCTCCTGACTTTCAGCAGTCTTCCTCACCGTGAGTCCTCTCTTCAGCCACCTTGTGAGCCAACTTTTCTCTGGTGTCTGTTGAATTTGTTTCTCTTTCTCCTCTCTATTTCCCCCTTCTTGGCTACTGTTTTCTTGCTAACAGCCTGTGTTCTCTTAGTGGGCTCCTGCATAACGGCATAGTAATAGCAGGTGCAGTCATGCTGGATGACCCAGCTGGGAACAAGGCTGGAGCAGCAGGAGGGGCCTCTGGCTTGGCAGGTGACTACCCACTAGTATGGCTTCTTTAACCATCACTGAAACTACTCTGTTCCTTACAGAGGCTCACAGGCAACTTTCTTAATTTATTTCTTTGAGTTGTCTCTCTCAGGCAACATTCTGACCTCTTTCTTTTCTTTCCCTCCCTCCCTCCTTCTCTCCTTCCCTCCCTCTCTCCCTTCCTTCCTTCCTTCCTCCCTTCCTCCCTCCCTTCTTTTCCATCCTTTTCCTTTCCTTTTCATTCTCTTCCCTTCCTTTCCTCCTTTCTCACTCTTTCCCTCCCTCCCTTCCTTCTTTCCTTTTTTCTTTCTTTCTTCTTTCTCTCTCTTTCTTTCTTTCCTTTCTTTCTTCCTTTCTTTCCTCTCTCTCTCTCCCCCTCCCCACCTTTTTCTTTTCTTTCCTTCCTCACCCTGTTGCAGTAGCATGATCTTAGCTCACAGCAGGCTCAATCTACTGGGCTCAAGCAATCCTCCTGCCTCAGCCTCCTGAGTAGCTCCATCTACAGGCATGCCATTCATTTATTCTATCTTTTGTAGACACGGACTCTCACTATGTTGCCTAGGCTGGTCTTAAACTTCTGGCCTCTAGTGATTATTTTCTCTTGGCCTCCCAAAGTACTGGAATAACAGTCATGAGCCACCGTACCTGGCCCTGACCTCTTTATTAACAGGGAAAATAGGGGTCATATCCTAGTGGGAACAGCTTTGGCTGAGGCCAGAGACAGGAGGAGGTTGGTTTGGATTTTCTGGGTAAAGGATTTAGATGTGATAAAGGTTGAAAGGGAGCTGGACATCTAGCACTGAGATTAGATGAGGATATAGCACACGTGGTGCCACATGTATTATAAAGCAGAAGAGTTCTCTCTCTTTTTCTATCTGAATACACAACCCTCAGGTCCTATGGCAGAGTTTAGTTGCTTTGTAGGACATAATGTGGATACCCATGTGAGATGCTGCATCTCTGGACAAGGCAGCCGTGTTCTGCTTGTGGTAAGGAAAGAACAAATGCGTGGGCACTAGGAATATGCTAACAGTATCCAAGGAGGAATGTATAGAGCTGAGAAGTCAAAGGTGTTCCATGGAAGGATACCCAACTCTGAATAGGAGCCAGTTTTTTTTTTTCTACTTCCTCCTTTGTGGAAATTATCTTGTAGTATTAAATGTTCTCATACAGTTTTTATAGGATTAAAGCTAATATATGCCCCTTAGAACAGAACACGGCATGTAGTAAATGCTCACAAATGTTAACTATTAGTAAATATTAAGGGTTTTCTACTAATTACTATGGGCAAACAAAATCACAAGTAGCATGAAAAAATAGAAAAGTTTAATAATTTACACAAGAGGTTTTAGGGAGTATATTCTCTATTTGTACTAAGATAATAACTAGGTTTTTAATACTGAAGATGAGATTTCTGAATCCACAGCCACTGCCTTTGTGACATATTTTACTCGGATCAGAACAATAGGGCAGGGCTTTGTTTCAAGAAGGCAATTTGGATTCCTGAAGCCCTGCAGCTAAGCAGTCACCCATTTTTTTAACCTTGGATCAGCTCAGGAATAATTTGCACTAAGCACTATTTTAACTTAACTGTGCTATATTTAATACAAAAAACAAAGTAAGACAAAATGCACAAAAAAAACTTTCAAATGATTCACTGTTTACTCTTTCATATTTTTCTTTAATTCACTAAAGGATGTTTGCTGAGATTAAGTGTTCTTTCCTTCAGAGATAATAAATTAACATCATTCAAAAAAGTCTCTCTGTATGTGGGGTTTTCAGCCAATTCAATTAAATTCAAAATATGTATTTGGATCCTATGAATTGTCAAGCACTGAACCACATGCTATTCAGCCTTTTTATTAAATATTGCATTGAAGAATTGGTTTGGGTGAAAACAGTATGCTTACAACTTGGCAAACTGTTTGCTTTCCTGCCTTGAATGTAGCTTGAAACATACTATATTGTTACTGGTAAGATGTCATACAAATTGAGTCTATACAATTTATTCATAATGAAAATAAAGATACCAGTTTCCCTTTATCTGGAGACATGGAGTATATTGTATAAAATAAGTAAATAATCCCATATTCAATGTTAAATCTTTATTTTTACTTTTCTCATATATAAGCGTTTGTATAGGCTGTACCTTCCATACAGCAAAACATCAATGTTACTAACCCTTGTTATTAAGATGATAGATAGGGTAGGAATTTTGGTGAAAGGAATGGCATATTCTCTATTTGATTAAAAATAAATGTTATTTATTACTCCAATCCTTCAGGCTTTCTTTTGAGTTAGAGCTATAAATTAAATAAATAAAACTCCAGGTAGTCTTGACTCTCAAAGATTTGCAGGACATTTTTCATCTTGTTTTGGGCTGCAGAGCGGATCAGAGTTGAAGCCTAGAAAAGCACATCCTATAGACACCAGCTTCATGGAGCTCAGGCAGAGCAACAAAACACAAGTGACTTTCCTAAATGAGATTCCCTTAAAATCTTAGATTCACCTTGAATCATAGGTTATAGATAGGCAAACTGAGTATGTATAAAACTATATATTGTTACAGGATAACTTAATGATTTTTTTTTTTCTTTTTGAGACTGAGTCTTACACTGTCTCCAGGGCTGGAGTGCAGTGGTATGATTCTTGGTTCACTGAAACATCCGCCTCCTAGGTTCAAGTGATTCACCTGCCCAAATAGCTGGGACTACATGTACCTGCCACCATTCTTGGCTGATTTTTTGTGTTTTTAGTAGAGATAGGGTTTCACTGTGTTGTCCAGGCTGGTCTTGAATGCCTGACCTTGTGATCCATTTGCCTCAGACTCCCAAAATGCTGGGATTACAGGTGTGAGCCACTGTACCTGGCTGGTCGTTTTTATTATAAATACTTACAACAAGATATTTTAAATTTTAAACCTCAATATACTTACGATTATATCATATACTTGCTATTACTAAACTTTGAATTCCAGGCTGACAGAAGAACTCATCAACAAGTTAATGGATGCTGATTGTAATATTACCATAAATTCATTATTTCAGCTAAAGAAAAGCCTAGTAACTTAATAGAAACTCTTAACTTCCACCCTAACTGGGAATAGAATGCTATCTGAGACCTAACTGATAATTTGCCTGGTTTTAAAATTCAAGTGCTTGAACTCTTATTATGGGAAGTAATAAATGATCAAGAGGATGCTTTGTTGTTCCACTAGAATAAACATGACCCTAATTTGCAAATTGGCTAATAGCAGTTCTCATTTTACAAAAGATTAGTCTATAAAGGGGGGGAAAGAAAACCAAACAACATTATTTATAACATTTCTTGACCAGGTAGTTTAGGAGAATTTTAAACAAGACATCTTGGATAAATGCCCATCTATTTTCAGATTTCATGTTAATTAATAGTATTTTTGGCAAAGACCATGTATGAATGGTTCAAAACTCCAAAAGTAGACTGTAGTCCGAAATGTTTTTCCACAAAATCTATTTTACTACTCAAGTCTTAGCTAATAATGCTTAGTCTATCCTTACATTGCTATGAAGAATTACCTGAAGACTGGATAATTTACAAAGAAAAGAGGCTTACCTGGCTGATGATTCTATAAGCTATACAGGAAGCATGGCTGAGGAGGCCTCAGGATACTTACAATCATAGTAGAAGGTGAAGAGGAAGGAGTCACATCTTACATGGCCAGAGCAGGAGGAAGAAAGAGAGTAGGGGGAAGTGCTACACACATTTATAAACAAACAGATATCTGGAGGGCTCACTTACTGTTATAAGAACAGCAAGAGAGAAATCCACCCTGATGATCTGGTCACATCCCACTACGCCCCTCTTCCAACATTAGGGATTACAGTTGGGCATGAGATTTGGGTGAGGATACAGACTCAAATCATACAGTTTTTCCACTGCTCCCTCCCAAATATCATGTTTTTCTCACATTTCAAAATACAGTCATGCCTTCTCAACAGTCCCCCAAATTCATAATCCATCTCAGCATTAACTCAAAAATCCAAAGTCCAAAGTCTCATCTAAGACAAGGCTAGTTCCTTCTGCTTATGTGCTTATAAAATAAAAAAAAGAAGTTAGTTACTTTTAATATATAATGGGTATACAGGAATTGGGTAAATACAGTCATTCCAAAAGGGAGAAATCAGTCAAAACAAAGAGGCCAGAGACCCCATGCAAGTCCGTAACCCAGCAAGACAATCATTAAATCTTAAAGCTCCAAAATAATATCCTTTGACTCTGTGTCTCACATTTAAGTTATACTGATGCAATGGTGGGCTCCCAAGGCTGTGCAGCTCTTCTCTTGAGGCTTTGCAGATCACAGCCCTCTCAGCTATCTTCACGGGCTGACATTCAGTCCTTGAACTTTTTCAGGGACCCAGTGCAAGCCGTCAGAGGATCTGGCATTCTGAGGTCTGGAAGACAGTGGCTATATTCTCACAGCTCCACTTGGCAGTGCCTCAGTGGGGACTCTGTGTGGAGGTTTCAATCCCATATTTCCCTTTCATAGTGGCCTTATGGATGTTTCCCATCAGGTCTCCACCCCTTGAGCAGATGTCTGCCAGGAATCTAGGAGTTTGATGCATCCTTTGAAATCCAGGAGGAGGCTCCCACGCCTCAACACTTGCCCTCTGCACATCCACAGGCTTAACATCACACAGAAGCTGCCAAGGTGCATGGATTGTACCCTCTAGAGCATTGGCCTGAGACATATTTTGGGCCCTTTGAGCCATGGCTAAAGCTGGAATGGCTGGGACACAGGGAGCAGTGTCCTGAGGTAGCACAAGGCATCAGGGCTCTGGGCCTGGAGCAAGCAACCATTCTTCCCTCCTAGGACCTCAGGCCTGTGATAGGAGGGTTGCTGCAAAGGTCTCTGAAATGCCTTCAAGTCCATTGTCTTGGCTACTAACATTTGGCTCCTCTTTGCTTATGAAAATTTCTGCAGCCAGCTTGAATTCTTCCCCTGAAAATAGATTTTTCTTTTGTATCATATGGCCAGGCTGTAAATTTTCCAAACTTTTACATTTTTCTTCCCTTTTAAGTGAAAATTCCAGTTGCAGATTACCTCTTTGCTTAAGCATAGACGTAGCTCTCTGCTTAGCTTGTGATCTAATAGACGTAGCCAGACCACATCTTGAATGTTTTGCTTCTTAGAAATGTCTTCTGCTAGATACCCTATACCATCATTCTTAAGTTTAAAGTTCCACAGATCTCTAGGCCAGAGGCACAATGCCTTCAACTTCTTTGCTAACATATAGCAAAAGTGACCTTTGTTCCTGTTCCTAATAAATTTCTCATCTCTGTCTGAGACCTTCTCAGTCTGGATTTCGCTGTCCATATTACTGTCAGCTTTTTGCTCACAACTGTTAAATAAGTCTTTAGGAAGTTCCAGACATTTTCTCATATTTCTGTCTTTTTCTCAACCCTCCAAAGCGTTCCAACATCTACCCAGTTCCAAAGCCACTTTCACATTTTTATATATCTTTATGTTAATGTCCTACTGTTAGGTACCAATTTTCTGTATTAGTCCATTCTTCCATAAAGAACTATCTAAGACTGGGTAATTTATAAAGAAATAGGTTAAATTGGCTGATGGTTCCACAGGCTACATAGGAAGTATGGCTTGGGAAGCCTCAGGAAACTTATTATCATTGTGAAAGTTGAAGAGGAAGGAGTCATGTCTTACATGGCTAGAGTAGGAAGAAGAAAGGGAGAAAAGGGAAGTGCTATACACTTTTATAAACAACCAGATCTCGTGAGAACTCACTCACTGTCACAAGAAAAGCAAGCAGGAAATCTGCTCCTATTATCCAATCACTTCCCTCCAGGCTCCTCTTCCAACATTGGGGATTACAGTTTGACATGAGTTTGGGTAGGGTCACAGACACAAACCATATCAAATAACAACATTATTTGACTAATCCATTTATTAATTCATGTGTATATCTTAGGGGTCTACAACATAGTGGTTAAGCCAGAGTCTTTGGGATCATATTTCAGCTATATCATTTCCTGGTTGTATGACTTTGGACAAGTAATTAAACTTGCTGTGCTTCAGATTTCTCATATCTGAAGTGGAGAAGCTGGATTATCTATTTAACAGGGAAATTAAGTAAATAAATGAATATGTGATAAGAGCTCTTTAGTGTTAGTTTTTATTGCTAGTATGTGTCAAGCATTATTTAGATCCAGGGCAAAATGATTGACTTTATAGAACTTATATGTTGAGATATAATGAACAGATCAACAAATACAGTCATGCCTTGCTTCATGACAGGAATATATTTTGATAAATGTGTCGTTGGGTAAATTTTGTCATTGTGTGAACATCACACCCTGTATTTACATGAATCTACATAAATCTAGATGGTCTAGCCTACCTACCCACCTAAGCTATATGGTGTGGCCTATTGTCCCTAAACCACAAACCTGTACAGCATGGTACTGTAGTGAACACTGTAGGCAACTGTAATACAATGATAAGTATTTGTTTATCTGAACAGAAAAGGTGTAGTGTTGTCCTACAATATTAGAATGGCTATGATGTCACTAGGTGACAGGAATTTTTTAGTTCAGGGTTCATATGGGAACACTGTATGTAGTCCATTGTTGACAAATGGTATTCTGTGGAGCATGATTGTACTAGTAAAACAGGGGTAATAATACTTGCTCTAAAGAAAAATAAAACAGAGATAAGGTGTACTATGTGTGTATGGCAGGGAGATGAGGGTGAGGGGTTGTAGTTTCTTTAGAGTGAGGACTGAAAGCCTCTCCAAAAGAAGACATTTGAAAAGAGACATGAATGAAGAAATTCTGGCTTATAAATGTTCAGGCAAGAACATCATTTTGCTGTTTCTCCCCATGACCTATTCCCCAAACTCCTTGCATTATATTATGTATATATATATATAATATATGATGCATGTTATATACAAATATATAACATGCATCATATATTATATATTTGTATATAATATATTACATATATATATAATTTGATGATTGTTTCATTTCTCAGTTGATTTACATAAATGCTTCAATAAAGGTTTTATTCAAGTATGCACCAATTATATTTGAAAGTTCAAGAGAAGAGATGTGAACTTTGCCATCTAATAATAAAGAAGGCCAGCCAATACCTTTCCTATTATCCCTGACATATCAAAGTTCAGAAATGTATTGACTAATATCTGTTTGTAGAACCTCTCCAAAAGTTTTAAAGAATTGCACAGACTTACTGGATAGAAGGACAGCGAATTAGAGCTGGAGAGACAATTCAGTTCCCCTGTGAGGGACATGCCTAGTAGTTCAGTACAGTGAAGAGTACTCTCTATGAGCACCTGTATTTTGTGAATCTTAGTCTTTCTATAACTTTATTTTAGTTGCTGTAAAAATTAAGTAAAATTAAAGTTGTGAAAGCACTTTACAAATGATAATGTGCTATGTATAAAGGTTAGTTTTTTTAATTGAAGATCTATTATTCTCACTCATAAAATGAAGGGGAAACAGGAGTTAGAGACATTTTCATTTCATGCCTCATTCAAGCTTAAGATAAATTATCATAATGTCCTCAGGTGGGGAAAATGGATAGTTTTTTTGTGAAATGTAATGTATGATTATATCATCTCCTTTGTACAGCTTTCTTGGCCCTAAAAAAATTACAAATCAAAGGATGAGAGTGTCCCTGTAATCATTCTTTTTCCTCTCTGGACCATTTCTGTTTTACTCCTCTGTTCTAGATAAAGCTGTAACCACGACAGGATATATTAGCGACTGAAATCTGAACAGAAGGGCAATTTCTAATCAAATTGGCACTAATTTCTTTCAGTACAAATTATCATCATTCACAGCAAATTTGCTTTCAGTGAACTGTGCCAAACTGAGGTACAGTTCTCAGCACTTTTATCTCAGCCCATCAATACAATCGATCAAATCACTCTGTAACAGCAACATTTTTTTTCTCTTCATTTTTATGATGACCAGTATGGGAGAATGTCAATTTTCTCCATTTGTTTCAACTTTGTTCCACTTAAATGAAAACTGCTATAAATGGAGCTCTATTTCTCTATAATATTTTTTATTGAAATGAATTGGGATAAAATGTGGAAATTTAAACACAAACATGTTGAGGACTTTATAGTAATATTAAGAAGTGAATTTGATTAATTATCTCCCTGGATACTTATATTACTATAAATATATGTATATTCAAGAAGATATACATATATGTATGTGTATGTATATGCATGTCAGACTACAGCTTCATATGTTACCAACTGTTCTGCTAGTTTACATAAGTTGTACAGACTTCCAGGTGTCATCATAATATTTATATATAGTTCTCTGACTCTTCCTCATCCACACTGTTGTAGTTAGCTGCTCCATCTGCTCAAAATATACATTTTTCTAGGTTTATAATAATGCTATCATCTACATTGCTCGTCTAATTACAAATATTGTTAAAATGTATCAGAAAGATAGAAACACTAGGCAGTGCTCTGATTCTGCAATCTTGTTCCCGTCTGCATTTAATTACCTTTTGTTGTTGCTCAGATGTAAAGCAGTCTCATGTGCAAACTTGTGGCTATGAAATTTTCATAATTATGGTTTTATTATTTCAGTTTTGTAGTTATAACCACAACAAGATGAAAGACTTCATCTGAAAACAACTGTCTTTACCAGTAAAAAGTGTTAATTACAACATAAATGATGACAGTGAAAATATTGGAAATTTTCAGGTTTAATTAGGTCTACCACAGAAATAGAACTGTCACAAGGCTTAGGATTTTGGCAGTTTTAATTCCTGTATGGGTATTCTTCTTTATGAGGATCACATATAGAGAGTGAGAAAATGAACATGTCATTTGTTTAAAACATATTGTTCAAGTATGTACCAAGCTGAAGTGTGATATTCATTCACAATATGTTACAATGACAAAATATTTCCAACCAAGGTTTCTGCAAAGATACATATTCATTCTTTAGGCATTGCCTCTTTTCTTTCCTTTTCCTAACATATGAGGATAATCTAAGCCACCGAGATAAAAGCAGTTCCTCAGACTTGTTTTCAAGAATTCTGCCTTCTGTATATTACTTATGTATGTTAAATAATCTTGAGACTCATAACCGAAAAAGTAGGATATATTCTAAGCCCAGTGGAATGGCAGAAGCAGTCTCATGACTGCAAAGCTGTAGTCTGCCTGCCAATAAGAAGATCTTAATTGCTATAATTAAAAATAAGAGTCACTTTTATTAAAAACTGAACCCCCTGTTGTGCAAATCATTCTAGTAATGCTTTGCATAGCACTCAGGAATTTGTAATGCCTAAGGGTAAGACAAGAATGTAACTTTCCCTAACTACTTGCAACTGAAAATGAGTGGTTTGCCAGTAATGGTTTCAAATTATCAAATTGAGATATTCATGAATAAGTTAAATAATAAAAGCTCCTAATACAGATGGTGAAAAAGAAGAAATTGGAGTACGATTGCATATCTATATCTATATATCTATATATAGATATATATGTTTTTAAATTTATTAGATATATTTTTGCCTGCATTCCTAACAATAAAGCAATTCTCACAGAAAAATCTTGTTTAATTCACCACCACAATGCTAGCATTCAGCAGGAGCCATGCCAACAATTAAATGAATAATTTTCCAAACAAACCAATGAAGTTGTGGAGAAAAGCTCATCTGTGATATGGAATCTATATCTTCAGGGAATAAAATATTACCTATGGATCTTGGTGATAACTAAAATATTACCTATGGATCTTAACTCCTAAAATGTCTTTGTTAGCTGAACTGTATACATAATAATGCAATCTTGGAAAGAAATTACACATTGCCAGCCAAATCTAGCCACAGATTATCAAGGTGATATCCTTGCTCCCCCATCTTTGGTAATTTTTTGTTATCCTACTAAGGATGTGAGACTTTGCTTTTGCTCAAAATATTCAGCCTGCTCCTTTGTGTTCTTTTACACTTCCAAAATCACAGCTGCTTCTTTATCTTTGCTCTGCACACTAGACTATTTCATTCCTACATGAGGAAGTAGCCTAATTATCTCCAAAATTACTAGGAGAAATCCTTTATATTTTCATCAGAAAGTGGTAGAACTGTGTCTACTGTTTTTATCATCTACCCTCCTACTCCATACAAGAAGGCATCTGGGGATGGGGATAAGGAGAGAATAATCAGAGTCTGGGATCATCTATTTGGATGGGGTGAACCGTTTATAATAAATATATCTAACCTCACCAACTCCTATACTTTTACTAGTCAAAGGAAGTTATGCTTAGAGAGAATCACTAGAGAGATTAGAAAGTCCTACAAGAAGGAGACACTGGACTCTTGGCCTAAGTCTGGTTGCTTTCTGGGTTAGTCTTCAAGCAGCCTGGGTCATATCAGTGAAAAACAGGGAGAAGTTCTTGAACAGCTTGAGTTTAGGGATGCTTATGAAATTAGAGTATGGTTCACATGTTTCAAATGGAGATTTCAAAGGTGACGTTTCAGGAAAAATTTTCCCCAGTTGTTTGTAACTATAGGGTGCCCAGGAAGAAAAAGGTGACTTTCCCACAACAGATTTCTTAAAAATATTTAGCAGCCAATATCTTTCTATAGGAAGGAGCACAGTAGATGAAGAAGGAGCACAGTAGATGAAGAAGGAGGAGGAGCTTTTAGACTAGTTTAATGGCAGTTTAACAAAGCAACACCATATCCATAGGGATTGGGGTTGGACACATTGTCAGGCCATTTGGAAATGTAACTGTTGTTCTCTAAGGGAGTTACCAGCTTTGAATGGTAATGGAGTGAAGATGAATTCATTACTAGCAAACCACGTGCAGTCCACATGAGACTACCATATTGGTAGAGCCACTGTATGTAAATAATAATATCATGTGAGATGACTCCAATCCAGACAGGTGTCCAGCAATGTAAGCAGACAATTACCTGCACACTTTGCTCTTCCTAATCACCATCTGTCTTAGTCTCTTCAAGCTGTTACAACAAAATACCATAGACAGGATGGCTTATCAACAACAGAATTTGGTTGCTCACACTTCTGGAGGCCCAGAAGTACAAGATCAAGGCTCCTGCCAATTTTCTGTACATTGAGGACCCTCTTCATAGGTGGCCATCTTGTTGTTTGTTTTCACATGGTGGAAAAGGTGAGAAATCTCTTTGGAACCTGTTTCATAAGGGTACTGATCTCATTTATGATGGCTTGGTCCTCATGACCTTATCACCTTCCAAATGTTCCACCTCCATTAGGTTTTGATGTATGCATTTTATGTTCAACATATGAATTAGGTTTCAATATATAAATTTTAGTTTCAACATATGAATTAGGTTTTAAAATATGAATTATAGGACAATCAGACCATGGCACCATCTAACAAAGGACAGAAGCCACAGAAAGAGATTGTCTTTATCTCAAAATAAGACCAGGCTAGACTCTCTACTGTAAAGTAAAGGAGCAGGGAGAGGAATGAAAGATCAGTCCCTCTGTCCACTTCAAGTCCTCTTCAACCATCAGAGTAGCTGAGGTCAGAATTTAAAACATTGTATTATACTAGAATTTCAAAATGGACCTAAAATAACTAGAGAGTTACAAAATTTGTCCAAGACATTGTTAAAAGGTAGACAAGGAAGAATTGGCAATACAATTAGAAGGTGGTTATTGGAAAAAAAAATCTAATTCATGTTTATATCTACTATGAGATTCTCAATGAACTGTTGAATTGAATATGTTAATATGTGTGTGTTTTTATTAGGTGTTCAGTACCATACTAAGTCATTCACATTCATATCATCATTGTCATAATAAAATGATTCTTAGTTACTAATTTTGCATCTGTTGAATAGCTGAGGACATTCAGTGGACAGTAAAGCTATGTTTGAACCCAGGTCTGTTCGACTTGCTCTTCTCTAGAGACATTTCTGTGATTTCCTGTTGTATTTAGGAGTAGATCCCAAACCCCTATGAGGGCACACAAGGACCTTTACCATCAGTACTTTGTTTCCCATTATGACTCAGCAAAGGCCCCTTTCTTATTTTGCTAATTTTTAAAATTCTAAACACTTGGTACAAACATATAAAGTAAACCCAAGTATAGCTTTTTGACATATGTAAAAGAGGAATACAGAATTCCTAACAAAGTGCAGAAAGAATAACTTTTTTTCAATCCTGTCATCATGCAGGAAACTTTAGAGGTCAAAGCATGAGCAGAAACATTTGTATGCTCAAAGTCATCTGCACGTTTGAGAAATGGACAAAGACAAGTGTCATCGGAAACCATTAAGGATCATTAATTCTTTTTTGGATGAGATAATGAGATCCTCTTTGGAATTTAAATGAATATGCATGAAACATTTTAGGTTATGAAGAGTACATCATCCATTTTCAAAAAGTTCTTACCCAAAATACAACGGAGATTGGTATATATTTCTTTAATAATAAGAGGTTTCTAATTTTAAATTCTAATTTTTAAGATTTAGTTTCATTCTTTAACATCAAGTAAATAGCATATTTCAGTTCCTTTTAAGTTTTGTTAGGTTTATAGATAAATTCATCTATTTCATAAAAAAAGATTTCTGAATTTTAGTATATGTTTTTTAAATAATAGAAACCGCATATCCTCATTTCAAATGTTTATAAACAATTTTTTTTTAAAAAAGGACACATCTATATATACTGTCTTGATATATACTGTCTTTTGATTCTTTCCATTTATTTTACTATGTTTATTTAGAAATTTTTCTTTTATGTATATATATTTTATTGCATTTTAGGTTCTGGGGTACATGTAAAGATCATGCAGGATTATTGCATAGGTACATACATGGCAATGTGGTTTACTGCCTCCATCCCCATCACCTATATCTGGCATTTCTCCCCATGTTATCCCTCCCCAACTCCCTACCCCTCACTGTCCCTCCCCGAGTCCCCCTACACAGACCTCAGTGTGTGATGCTCCCCTCCCTGTGTCCATGTGTTCTCAGTGTTCAACACCTGCCTATGGGTGAGAACATGCAGTGTTTAATTTTCTGTTCTTGTGTCAGTTTGCTGAGAATGATGGTTTCCAGGTTCATACATGTTCCTACAAAGGATACGGACTCATTGTTTTTTATGGCTGCATAGTATTCTATGGTGTGTATATGCCACATTTTCCCTGTCCAATCTGTCATTGGTGGCATTTGGGTTGGTTCCAAGTCTTTGCTATTGTAAACAGTGCCTCAATGAACATACATGTGCATGTGTCCTTATAATAGGATTTATAATCCTTTGGATATATACCTAGAAATGGGATTGCTGGGTCAAATGGTATTTATATTTCTAGGTCTTTGAGTGATGGCCACACTGTCTTCCACAATGGTTGAACTAATTTACACTCCCACCAACAGTGTAAAAGTGTTCCTATTTCTCCACATCCTCTCCAGTATATGTTGTCTCTAGATTTTTTAATGATCGCCATTCTAACTGGCATGAGATGGTATCTCAATGTGGTTTTGATTTGCATTAGAAATTTTTCTTAAAAAATTATTCAACCTAGTGGAAATTGTCAAAACATAGAAAATTCACAAGTTAGTGAATACATTTTGGGGCCTAACTTTTGTCAGGAACTTTGGTGTAAGGAGCTGTCAGTTCAGTGCGGCAGACAGACGGGCATAACATAGAGTAAAAACCAGTTAGTGTGGTGATGAATCACGTACAGAAAACCAAGGGTACACAAACACATTATAGCTGAAACTGCCAACATATTTCATGCAACCTCTGCTCTTTCTATAAATATAATCGTAAATCGTTCAGTAGATTTGGAGATTAATCAGTTTGTTTAATTGAATCGAGAACTAAAAATAAAAAACAAAACTAAAGTTGTTGAATGAATATGCAAGGAATTTGAAAATGAGCAACTAATTCAAGGTATTTCCTTAAATAACTTAGTGCTTTGGTCAGGTTGAGTAACTTCCAGACTCATACTTGACTTAAAAAAGAAAAAAAGAAGTTGAAAGTTTTATTGCTTCATTTTAAATAACAATGCTTTATGCAGTAGATCCCAAAATAGATTGTGTGTACATGTGGGTGCAAGTGCATGTGTGTGTAAAGATATATTTGTATTTAATCGAATTGCTGATTTTTATAGGAATGCTATGTTATTATACCCATATCTGAGAAATGCTTCTTTAATTGATTTTTAGTTTTGACTTTCTGCATGTCTGCAAATAGTTTAATTTTTTAAATAGATTTTTCTTTTGATACATCCTCATAGCTTCTTTCTTAAGTCCCATAGTCTTTGCCACCATTATCTTTATTAGTAATTATTTATTATTTATGGGAGGAAATAAGCACTTTTTTGTGCTTTCACATGTGTTAAATTGTTATCTTCTGAAAGAGGCCTCTCTTGGGATTGGGAACATCTGAATGAGCTCTGAGAGAATAAGAGGAGGCTGTTGAATGAACCAGAAAGCCCTTTACCAATCTAGGCTAGCTAGTTTCTGCCTTGTAAGTGATTGACCTGAGAACTGGAATCAGCCCTTCCATGGTAAACAGCCATTCTATGGGAGATCCAAGTGGAATAAAGGGTGAAAAGATGGCATTTGGGCTACCTGCAGGAAAGAGAAGATACAACTATGTTAGCTTCTGTCATCAAAGCCCCATGACCTCTAGGAAGGACTCTGATGTTAACTTAAATCAATAGACAAGGAAGACCTTGTCTATTAAGCAAGACAAGCATTAAGCACAAAACTACTGGTGGTTATGTTACAATGAAGATGTTATCAAAGCTCAGTACAAGGAAGAAGTTAACACTGCAAAGGAAACAGCACCATATAGTTTTCTAGGAGTGATGACGTTGGCTCTAATAATGCCCATATAATAATAATAATAGTAATATTACCATGTGATTATTCATTATGTGCCAGATCAAGGAACTGTGCTGAGAACTTTTCATATGTTGCACCATTTAATATTCACAATAATATTTTATTGTATATTTTGCTATAATTATTATTTTCAGTTAAAGGTAGTGATGGGGTTCAGGCAACACCACCCCAAAATGCTGCACCTTGGCATATTAAACATTTCAAGGTGAAGGAATAATTTGAGATCACAGCAGCAGGAAGTTCACTCTGACCTTCCCCTTTACCTTCTCCACTGAAGCAGGTCATAAAACCCAGGAAACAACTTCTGACCTTTCCTTGAAGCAGTTCAGAAGGTCCTCTTGTGAGATGTGCCTTCTCCACGGTAGGAAGAAAGGAACATCCTTATTTTCAAAGACACAGGGACACAGAGAATAATTGGAACAAATAGGCTTTGCAAAGGTTTTATTACCATTAAATCATACTCTTTTTGCCTTATTACATTTCTCCAGAACGTCCCATTGTTCATCAAATCTAGAACAAAAAAATACCCATTCATGCTTAAATGCTTCTTCAGATGTTCATTTTCATATGAAGGTTTTATTTCCTGTGTGATGTGAAACTTATATTGAATGAATTTGTATAATTTCCCTTGTTAATCTGTCTTTTGTAATAAAGGCCATGAACTTAGAAAAGTAGAAGGAAAAGATAATTTTTCTCCCATATTCTGGGAAAACTAGATTGTAAGATTTTCTCGCTCACACTAATACTACTAATAAAGATCAAAGCTTAGTTTCAAATCTAAGACGGATTCTAGCCCCTGTGATTTACTCAATATGAGACAATTAGAGTAACTGGACTTAGGATTCAGGGTAGAAATAAGTAACTTCATCAAACAGGAAGGTCAAGAATAAGGATTATTTCAAAAATCAAACCATTACTTTTCAACTAGGATGATTTTATCCCTCTTCTAGGGGATACTAGCAATGTCTGAAGACATTTTTAATTGTCACAGTTTAAAGAAGTGCTACTGGCATCCAGAGGCCAGAGGCCAGGGATGCTTTTATATACCCTACAGTTCAGAGGACAGCATCTCAAACAGAGACTTACTGGACCAAAATGTCAAAAGTGCTAAAGTTGATAACACTCAAGTGAAACTGACAGGGCCAACTACATAATTTGTGGGGCCAGTACAAAATAAAACTTCAGGGCTCCATGGTCAAGAAGCAGTAAAGTTTTTTTATCTTTGTCTGCCCTTCGTGGTGTCTTGTATTTGGTAATTAATGGCATGTTTCCTTGGGCAATCTTGTGCCCAAGAATGTGGAAGATGATAGTTTGAGGCTAAGCAGGGTCATTTTATGATGCCATCCGAAACAAGAAAAGTGGAAAAAGGATAGAAGTACTTGATTACCTTTGCTTAATTGGTGCTACTAGGCCAATGCTTGTGTTAGTAACATGTTGAGACAGGACAGTTCCTTTGACCCTCTTATGAGTGGGAACTGGAGTGCACTGGCTCTGGGTCCAGCTGGCCACTTTGATGCCAATACGGATGAACTTCACTCACTCAAACACACTGGGCTCAACTTCTCATGAAAGGGAGCTCTCAGGCAAGCAGGTGCTGGAGCTGTGGCAAATGCTTTTGGGCTCCAGCCCCATGGCAGCATCTAGGGCTGTGATACAATTAATGCTCTTTTAGCAGTTGCTGTCTATGAACAGCTAAGTGTGAACAGTCTCAGTGGATAGTCAGGGTGACAGCCTTTTACACGCTGCCCTCTTGGTACCCAGGTTCTTGTTCAGCATCTAGGAAGAATCAGATTGCCTGAATGGTTTGAAAGGTGATGAATACAGAGGGTTTTATTAAGCAGTGGAAGTGACTCTCGATGGAAGGGGAGCTGTAAAGGGGATGGTGTGATAAGAAGATGATCTTTCTCTGAAGCCTGGCATCTCCATCTGAGTTCCTCTCTGAAGTTGTGCCATCTGAAGTTAAGCCACATCTATCCATAGTCTCCGATGCTCAGTTGCTTCTTCTCCTTTTGACGTTCAGCTGTTCGTGTTGCTCTGCCAGCTGAAGTCTGTTACGTGCACAGGATATGGGAAGAGTGGGACAAAAACGCAACTTGGGCAGAAAAATGGGGTCAGATGTTTTCACTTAGGGCCACTGTCCCAGGTTTAAGGGTGGGGTTCAGATGGCTCAGCTCTTCTGTATCATTGTGGAATGAAGAATAATTGCCTGCCAAGATGCCCACATGCTAATCCTCATAACCTGTGAATATATTACCTAATGATGTGATTCAGATTACAGAACTTAAGATCAGAGGATTATGCTGAATAATGTAGAGGCTCCCAATCAAATCACATGGGTCCTTAGAATGGAGAATCCTTTTTAGCTACAGTTGTTCAAAGAGATACAAAGAGAGAAGGACTTGACATCCTGTTTTGGACTTTGAAAAAGGAGGAACAACACATAACCCAAGGAATGCAGGTGCTCTCAAAAGCTGGAAAATGCAGATAACCAATTCTTCCCTGAAGTCTCCAGAAAGAAATATAGCCTTGTGAACACTGATTTTAGCACAAGGAGATCATGTCAGATGTTTGATCTTCATAAATACGAAGTAATAAACTTGCCTTGCTTTAAACCATTAAGTTGGTGGTAATTTGTTACAGCAGCAATAGGGAACTAATATACATCTATTGGGCTGCAAGGTAGACAGCTCTGTGAAAAAAGGAACCATAGAAAATTAGTGCTGAGGTGAACTACTGAGATAGTAGAATCTAATGTCCTCATTTTAGGGAAAAGAAACCTGTTGTTTAAAGGAGTTAACTGATGTGCCTAAGATCACACAGCTACGACCCTTTAGGCCAAACTGTTGTCCTTTTTATTATCTTACACATTTCCTCATGAAGAAGATCATGTGTAGGAGGTTAGAGACGAAGAGAACAGACACACCATTCTCAATATCAAGAGAAAAGCTCTATGAGCCAGGAAGAGAATAAACAAAAATGAGGGAAGAAAACCAAGAGAGAAGTAAATTTTTTTTTGTTGTTGTTCAAAGACAAGTTCCAGCCAGAAATGTGAACATTTGAAGCAGAGAAGGCAGAAAAAATAAAAGCTAAGTCGGCCCCTAGAAGCACAGGTAAAGCATGAAAAATGATCAAATGAGACAGGAGGGAGAAACCTCGCCTGCACTTCTGTGTCATCTAAATCAGAGTAGCTTCGTTTTGGCCGTTGCTCCCAGTGTCGACTTCTCCTTAATAAAGTACGTGGTGAGTCCATGAGGTGACTGGTATTGAGGACCTGTATATCTCATTAGTCCCTGAAGGACAACAAGGGAGAAGATCTACTTCACCTCCAAGAAACGAGACTGCCCTCGGAGAGTAATTCCACCTGAGCAGCTGATCTGAAAACAGACCTTTTTTTTTTTTTTTTTTTTTGCCTAATACCAAGTCTCAGAGGAGAGCTGCCTTTCTCATGACATTCTTTATGGGCCTTCTCTAGGTTAGAAATTAAAGAGAAATATGTCAGCTACAAAGTCCAGGAACAAAATATAAAACATGACTAATAGGGCACTAATAATGATCATGCCATTGGAAATACCCAGAAAAGAGCAAAGTGTCAGTGTTTAAAGGTCATTAAACATTAGATCATGAGTCATGTTAAGTCTTGCTTTTGTTTGCTAATTAATTTCTTTTATGGTAAAGAATACACCTGAAAAATCCAGTGGTAGAAATGTTTTCAGTGCAGGTTCCATTTGTATAGAATGACATTTGTGTCTATTTGTTTCCAACTCTTATGATGAAACATCCATCGCATTAGACTAAATGAATGTATAGTGCAAGTGAAGAAGGAATAAAGATTCTTGTGTTATTTTAGTTACACTTCCATAATAATTGTAGCTAAAAGACCAATTATGCAAAATTTTACAATAGCCTCTGTCTTTGGTATGTGTCTACCTCATTTGTCATATGCCCCATGCCTTTTAAAAATTCTCTTTTATAGCTCCTCTATGGAATGCTCCTCTAGCTTCCCCTCTGCAGCTCACCCAAAGGTGGGAGCCAAGTATTCTAAAGCACATTATTTAATTTACAATATAGTATCTGGACAGGTCAATATCATCTGCTTAGAGAACAAAATCTTTCCTCTGAAGTGATTTCTCCCCTATTCTGCAAACCCCAAATTCCCCAAATGTGTCAGATTTTACATCCGTGTCAGATTTTACTTTCCACTCATTTTCTTGCATGGTTTCTCCCCAGGTTTCCAATGAATCCCTCTGTCTCACGGTGCTCTGTGATACGAGTAGAGGGAATATGAGGCTGTATTCAAAACTGTCTCTTTGCGCTCTTTCTGGTAGTTGATTCTAGGCTTCCTTTATACAGCACATCATTGAAAAACCTCCTTTCGGTTGCTGTTGTTTCATTATAACCTTGAGAAGAAACATTGATTCCTGCTTGGGGCCAATCTATAAGTGATGTTTATACAAATGTATAAAACCATGTCTGCATGGGTTTTCTTTCTCTGGGTACACTGTGTTTTTCCTTTTTTATAGTGTCCTATATCCCCCAAAAGGTCACGCCAAATGAATTGTGTGGACATATTGTTGAGTGGTCCCAGTCTGAGTGAGCACAGATGTGTGTAAGTGTTCCTTGCAATCGGATGGTGCTCTGTCCAGGGTGGGTTCCTCCCTTGCTCCTTGGGCTGTGGGGATGGGATGCAGCATCGAAGACCTGAAATAGAATAATTGGGTAAATAATCATTGATAGGGTTTGGCTGTTTTCGCACCCAAATCTCATCTTGAATTGTAGCTCCCATAAGTCCCACATGTTGTGGAAGGGACCCGGTGGGAATTAATTGAATCATGAGGGCAGTTTCCCCCATACTTTCTCATGGTAGTGAATGAGTCTCACAAGATCTGATGGTTTTATAAGGGGAAACCCCTTTTACTTGGTTCTCATTCTCTCTCTTGCCTGCTGCCATGTAAGACATGCCTTTGGTCTTCTACCATGATTGTGAGGCCTTCCAGCCACGTGCAACTGAGAGTCCATTAGACCCATTTTTCATTATAAACTACCCAGTCTTAGGTATGTCTTTATCAGCAGGGTGAAAATGAACTAATATGATTATCTTACTTATTTTTGTTAATCTTTCTTAACTGTATGCATGGTTCTCATTTATTTCTGTGTTTAATATTGGAAGTGTTTTGGCCTTCATTTAGACATTTGGTGATGTTTTTGTAACCAGAAATATGCCATATGAACTTAACTCTCATTTATATCAATTAACCTATGGGAAAATTGGTTTCTTCATACGTAGTTTTACTTAAAGTTGCAGTTACCGAAACCCATCAATGACATTAGGTAAGGACTGACTATACTGTAAAACTAGATTAAGACATATTTTTTTTTTTCACTCTAAATAAAAACAGTGGTTTTGGGAACCATTGTGGGTTTTAAAAATCTGACTTACCTCTGAGATTATCTTACAATAATATATTTAAAACTTTAAAAATTGTGTTTTCAAGCATTAGTTTTTTTACGTAAATTCACTTATTATATCCAGAAAGTGACTGTCATTTGGTTATGATGTTATCTGACTTCATAACCGTTGTCTTGGTATAATGTAGCAATCAGACTCTAAGATATTAATTCTTAAAGGGAGAAAAGACAGGTTACTAAGTTACCAAGTCTGTCAGTCTTCCTCCCCATCTTCTGAACCCTTTACTTCAGGACCATATCCCACCCCTTATAACACCTGAGAATGATTGGTCTGTAGTTACCCTTTAAAATATCATTGCACACAGTGTGTGGCACAATACAAACAGATTAGTATTATTTTTATTCCCATTTTACCTTTAGAAACCCTAGCATAGAGAGGTTAAGAAATTTGCCTATAAAATAGTAAGAATCACCTCTCAATCCATGTCCATTTGACTAGAAATCCCTAGTATTTAACCACTCCATTAAAAAACTCACATTCATCTTTCACATCCTTTTTTTCTTATACATTTAAACATAAAACACAAACTTTGTGGCAGGTACCCACACACTAAAAAGCAAAGAATAAAGAAACAAAAGCAAGGTAAAAAAAAAAAAAAAGTAAAGGAAAATGTAAATCTTGATAGTTGAAAGACAAATTCAGCTCAAATTCTCCTCTGTGGTTTTTCTCTTTCACTTGTCCATATTCACTGACAAAGAGACTACTGGGAGAAGTTCAGGCTGCCACGAGCAGCATGAGCTGAATAGGAAGATTATTATTCATGGGCCTGCACTTTTCTCAGGCCATCAAAGGAATATTCTACAACTAGCAGGTGCCAAGGTCAATTCTGGAACAAAGTCTAGACTCTTCCTCTGACTAAATAAATAAATCCTCTTTGGAGACAGTGTCAAAGACATTTCTCTCTACTTGTGGATTTGGACGTTGGTAAATTCACTGACTACATTTCTCACAATAGAGTAAGCAAATGCATTAACAAAGAACAGGAAAGTGGAGAGTATGGAATAAATTATAATTGTGCCTCACTTAAGGATGGGAATTTTGTCATTAGGCAATTTTCTAGCGTGAACTTCATGGAGTGTACTTACATAAACCTAGATGGGGCAGCCCACACCTGGGCTTTATGCTATAGCCTAGCGCTCTTAGGCTACAAACCTGTATAGCAAGCTACTGTAACAAATAATGTAGGGAATTATTAAACACTGGTAAGTATTTGTGTATCTAAATACACCTAAAACCAGAAAAGGTACAGTAAAATACAATATTTTATCTTATGGGATCATTTTCGTTACATGTTGTTCACTATTGAACTAAACATTGCTGTTCAGTCTATAGCTGTATTTAAGCCCCACAAATGTAGAGACGCTGTCTTATTTCTATTTTTCCATTTCCTAGCATAGAATGTAGCATGTAAGGAGGGCTCCATAACTATTTATTAAACTGTAGTTATCAATCTACAATAATGAGGGTAGGACAAAAAATTAATAAAATAGATAATAGCTTAAAAACTCTTAATTATATTAAAGCTAAACACTTATATTTTTCTCTTGTTAATAAGAAAAACTATTTTTGCAAGACTTGAAAAGCCTTGGGTATGATGGGATGGAGAGAGAAAGTCTGATAAAAGTAGGTGGCAGGAAGCCAATTTTTCAATAAATATTTCTACATAGAGTTAAATAGAGTTAGCTGTAGATTAATGTTTTCTAAACTATGACATCTATTCTGAAATAAAGATCTTATTATTAGATACAAATCCAAAAGGATTAAGCTCACATTTGGGAACAAGATATTATTTTACCTCAAGTTATTTGATGAAAGGAAATTCTATTGTGTGGCCACATTCGTTTAAATGCATATAAAATTTACTCTTCTAGTCCGGGTTCTCTGACTGTTTATTTATGTTAGAGAATCAGCTAATGTGATTATAGAGGCTAAGTTCTAAAATCTTCAAATGGCAAGATGAAGATGCAACCCAGGAGAGCTGATGATATAGCTTCAGTCTGAAGCCAGAACACATGAGATCCAAGTGTTGATGTTTCAGTTCCAGTCCAAAGGCAGAAAAAGATCCATGTCTGAGCTCAACAGTCAGGCAGGAGGAGTTCCCTGTTATTCATGAAAGTGTCATCCTTCTTGTGCTCTACAGGTTTTCAACAGATCATAAAAGGTCCACCCACATCAAGGAGGGCAATCTGTTTTGCTAGGTTTACTGATTCAAATAACCTAGATACACTTACAGACACATCTAGAATATGTTTGACCAAATATCTGGGTGCTTTGTGGCCTAGGCCACTTGACAGATAAAATTAACCATCACACTTACTAATAGGAATGAAGAGTGAGAAATAATCTTTAGTGGTAAATTGATCAACACAATACTCAGGAAAAGAACTGCTATTCACAAAACAGGCATGATTTGTAAAGGACTGACAAATATTTTCCTGGTGAAAATGCCCCTAACTAATAAGGTTCTTTTTCTGACTTCACTTATGTATTGTTTGCTTTAGGGTTCACGTCTCTCTGGAAATCAGAAAACCCAAACCATATTGACGTATTGATCTAGCTCTCATCACTGTAACTATATTTAACATTTTTATCCAAAGGAAAAGACTGTTTCTGTTTCTGCAGCGTTTTGTGAATATACACATTGTAAAAAACCTGGGTAAACACTGCTTCCTCTTTAGAGATAGAAACTGCGTTTCATCCTGGATTCAAAATATCAGGGAGAATTTCTCTCAGTCATAATTTCTCAACTAATTTACTTATTTCACAGATTTCAATTAGTTATTATCTCCTCGTGCTTCAAGAAGCAAGCATATCCATTGTTAGTTCCTTTGTCCAAAGAATTAATGTCACAGGATCATAATCCTATGGAGAATAATTATTTTCTTTTTATAAGAAAAAATAAGAAATACATTTGTCAACCTGTCCTGCAATTATTAGATGTACAAGTATAACAAGGATTCCGGCTGTCTCAATTTGGTCCCTTGTTAGCATGATTAGCCTTGTTAGCACTGAGATCCTTTCAGAAACAGAAGACTTTTTATCGGTATCATTTTTATCCATTTCAGGTACTGAGCCATATGCAAAGCATATGGTTGAGGCCAGGAAAGAAACTCTAAGTACTCCAAGATCACACAGCTTTAAGGTAGCAAGGCAGTAATTACAACTCAAGCGTTAGACAGCGCTTACAAGCGTGCCTCACGTTGTAACTGATCACTCCAGTTTTCACTTGTGGTTTCAGGAGATTTTATGACCAGTGTCCTGCCTGACCAGGGTTGCAGTCAAGAGTCCCATTGGGAGATAGTTGGCCTTTTCTCACGATTCAATATTCCAGAATATTTACTGTGCAAAACAAGAGCTTGAAAATAATATTTCAATTAGGAATTTGCTAACAGAGTCCAGAAATGTATAATACTGACCAATGAATAAAGGGCTGAATTATTTGAACATATAGGATGTTCTTGTTCTGAAAACAGTAATTAGCTCAATTTTATTCAGAAGAGGGAGCATCACAGAGGAGTCGCAAGCATAAAATCTGAAGTCCACTTCTAATGCTGGTTCTGCTATCTTCTAGTTCCTACTTAGTCTCCTTTTGAACAAAATCTTGTTAGATATTACTTAGAAAATATAGTTATTTATGCAAAATAGGCACATTACTAACTGCAAGGAGGGATATCTTGACTTACTCTTTTGAGCACTGCAAGCTCAAGCCAATTAATTAAATTAGTTATTATCTCCTTGCACTTAAAGAAGCAAGCATACTCCTTGTTAAGTTCCTTTGTCCAAAAAATTAATGTCACAGGATCATAATCCTATAGAGAATAATTTTTTTCTTTTTATAAGAAAAAATAAAAAATATGTTTATCAACCTGTTCTTTGTGATGTTTGGGCAAGCTGAACCATAGCAAAGGCAAAAAACATATCTACTCCACTTTTTATGATATTCTTTTTTTTTATGATATTCTTAATTAGATTTCTGTGTACACAATTTCTCAAATTTGAGGTGTTTGTGTGTTGCTTAAGTATAACTTTAATAACTGTGATCACAAATTCTACACTGTATATAGTATATTAAGGACCATTTATATGTATTCCATTAGTCTTATACTTCTTAAACAAAAATATCTCCCTTCGGTGTTTGAATTTATCTTATAATGAAGTACAAACAATGTATTGAAAATTGTCGAACTGGTTATTGTCTATTCAGACATTTCTTAATTCTAACAATGGCAAGGTCAAATAAAATCAGTAGAAAATGTCACAAGGAATGTCAGACTATGTGGTTTGAAAATCAAATTTACTTACACTTTTACCAAATAATCCCATTGCCAGTCTCATTAAATAATCTTCATTGTGTGTCACTGTGTTATGCTTATGGGAGAAACACTGAAGGAAAGACTTGGACATACACTGATATTTTCATCACAGTCATCCATCACTATAATGAATAACCAAAGCCCCTTTGAAAATCGTATGTCTGGCATTGCATAGTTTCCAAAGCATTGACTTCTTCTGTAACATGCTTTCAGAGTCATTAATATGAATGTTATGCTAATATGTCTGTTTTGACCTAGAGTTTATATAAAATCCTAGAGGATTTTCAAGAGGCTATTGCTTCATTAAACTAACTTGTAAAACAAAGCTAACTTCAGCCTTTTATTTTATTAAAATGAATTAATCTAAAAATTTATTTGAAGAGTGAATCAACACAAGCTCTTCAAGAAGTGTTGTTCAATTTAAGCATTAATTGAAGGTCTAGAGTAGTGGCTTAAAGCTGGAGTAAAACAATGCTGAATTTAATTCCCAAATTTAGTACTTGCTAGCTATATGTCCTTAGGTACGTATGTTATTTATGCTCTTTTAGTTATTTGTATACTGAACATTACATTGCAGTAAATGATACTACCTCTCTTCCACTTGTTGTAAGGATTAAGTACACCGATTATATAAAGATTTAGAACAGTCTCTGGCACCCAATAGGCACTAAATAAGTGGTTATTATTAACTACTCTTAATCATTCTTTTCAGTACCTGGGCTTATAACAGGAAATAAACTCGTATTTAATTCAGAATTTTTCTCTGAAGGTGATCATAATGGTTTAGAATTTGGGGATATGATTTCTTTTAAAAATTCTTTAAAATATTCAAAACACGAACTTTAAAAAATATTTATGGTAGACTTTCACAGAGTGAGTTTCAGGATAAGTGCTGTTCATAAAGTGAGGCTCCTAACTTCAGACACTTATGATCCAGTTTCTCAGGTAAGGAATGCATAGATGATGACAGCAAGCATCCTCAAACAATAGTAGTGACTTAAAGCCACTACTCCAGATTCTCAATTAATGCTGAAATTGAATTGCTCTTCTTGAACAGCTTTTGTTGATTCACTCTTCAAATAATTTTTTAGATTAATTCATTTTAATAAAATAGTAGGTTGAAGTTAGCTTTCCTTTGCAAGTTTGAGGGAGATTGATAAATGACAAACAGCTTGAGAGAAAAGAACCCATTATGGGCTCATAGAGATGGTAAACCTCTAACTTGGCTTTTTAGAGAAGGCAGAATTTAAATTCAGTGAATTTCATTGAAGTGCATAAAATTTAAATTTACAAGTGTGAGGTAAATGTAAGTAAGAAGTTCTAAGATGAGATTTTTACCATGTATTTGGGAAACAAATGTTGAACTTTTCATTTGGAACAGAGTTCTTATAAAAAAGAGATCAAAGGTCTTCAGAAGTTCTTGGATGCTAGAAAAGGAGTATAACTCAGCATATTAGACAGTAGAGTGTCAATTAGGTATAATATCTAAATGAAAATATAACCCCTAATAAATCAATGACATAAGTAAATGCAAAAATATATATTTACGATACCCTCCCTACAAACCTTTTTACTTCCTTGCTTTCTTCCTTTCTCTTTCTCTCTCTTTTCTCTTCTTTCTTTCCTTCTTTCATTTCTTTCTCTCTCTTTTCCCTGCTTTCTCCCTTCCTCTCTTTCCCTCTCTGTCTCTCTCTCCCAACCCTCTCACTCCCCCCAGCTTTTAACACACACACACACACACACACACACACACACACACACACACACACACTCACTTAATCCTGTTAGTTCTTTGCTTCTGGCCTTTCCCCTCTACCTCTCCAAAAGCATCCGAGTCCTTCTCCCTTTTCAGGGAGAGATGATGCCTTTCTTTAGACCTTCTTGTTGCTAGTCTGACACTGAATCCTAGACACTACCCTCCATCTTACAGTGGGATTGTCGTAGCATTTTCTTAACACAGGCTGCCTTCTCCCTCTTCCTGGGAATTCTTGCACTGCTGACAAAAAAGACAATTTTGTTTTTATCAGGTTTTCTATGGTTTAAATGTGTTCCCTCTCAAATGCAGGTATTGGTGGGCCTTTAAGAGATGAAGAGGCTATGAGGGCTCCTCCCTCATTAATGGAATTAAGTTTCTCATAAAAAGGCTTCAGGCAACACTGGGTTCTCTTACTTTTCTGCCTTCTGCTATGTGAGGACATGGCACTGGTTTCCTCTGCAGGATGCAACAAAAGGTGCTATCTTAAAAATAGAGAGCAACCCTCACCAGACAAATGAAACTGCTAGCACTTTGAGCTTGAGCCTCCCAGCCTCTGGTACTATGAAAAAAAATTATCTTCTTAATAATTTGGCTAGTCTCATGTATTCTGTTATAGCAGCGCAATGGACTAAAACAAAGTTGCAAACACAAGTAAGTACTCTTGTTATTTTAAAAGGGTGGTAGAGATGACAAGGAAAATTTTCTATGACATATTAAATAAAATGAAGCTACAGAAATAAATGTACATATGTTTATTCATTCTGTTCTATAGAAAAATACTCAGAAATATATGACAACATTTACAGCAAACAGTTAATAGTGGCTATCATTTTGAGGATGATACAAAGGGACTTTCTCTTATTACTCATACTTCTGAATTATGGAAAAATTTTATAATATACATGTTCATATTATAATAGGAAAGAACAGTTAGTTTTTACATTTGAAAAATAAATCGGATCATATACATTGATTTTTTCAAAATGATTTTGGTAATATAAATGTAGTATGAACTTACATTTTGAGCAAATTATAAAGACATTCATTTTATTGTGTATATAATAAATAACAGTCTCTGTAGTAGATACTTAAAAGACACAATTATATTTTATTCTGTAAGCCACCTTATAAATAACTATTCAATTCTCATTTTATTGATAAAGAAATAGAGAGCATTTAAGTACTTTATCCTAAGTAACTCAGTTAGAAAATGGGTGGAACTAGGGTTCAAATAAAGTTTTTGTGGTTGTTGCTCTTCACTATTACATCCACTCCATGAAAAACATTCGCTCAACTAGAAATATAAGATATATTGTATAGATTTGGTTGCTAACTTGTATTTATGGTTTACATTATAGAAAAGTCACATGACTGAGAAAGATAGTAATCAATTTAAGGACATTTAAGGTCTAGGGTAAATTATATGGGATCTGATTTATTCTGTTGATTGTAATTCTTCACTGTGCCACATGGGAATCTCATCTTGCGATATATCCCGTGGAACCATTGAATTAACCCCTTAGGGAATTAATGCAACTAAACATTAGGGAAATTTTCGAATTCACCAATTCCACATAAACTCAATGGACCATGTTAAGAATTTATAAAGAATTCCTTGGCATTATCAGAACCTGCTGCACTTCGTATGGTGCCTGGATGGTGTCCTTATCCACAGTGCAGCTGTTGCTGAAGCTGAGGTGATAAATGTATTGAGAAAGTGAACCTTCCCATCTTCTTGTTTGGAAAAAAGTTATCTCAATGGCATTTGGTTTACAATGTTTTAAAATTTTCAGAGGAAACATTATTTTATAGTTAAAGATAAAGAACCTTTTAAAAATGAGGTCAACCAACAGGTCTCTTCCAATCAAGTTGGAGTTTAAATCTAGAGGTCAGACATAGTGTGGACAAGAAGGCAGAACACAGTCATATTAGCGGGCTGAAAAATGTCATTTAATAAACATTTATTGAGTGATTTAGAGGTGCCAAGCACTGTGGAATTTGCTAGGAATACAGGAACAAATTAAGCATAGGTCTCCTCAAGGAGATTATAGTCTCAATGGAAAACAGGTTAAAAATGACAACAGACCAAGTATAGTAAAATCATTTCAGAGTCAGGAGTTGTTCCACTGAAGACGTGGCATTTGATTTGCAACCTAAATATTGCCTGGGCATTATTCCATAAATAAGTCAGACTAGTAGTGGCAGGGTGGGGGGCACCCCGAGTTGAAAGTGTTATGAAGAGGCTTGACTCATTAAGGGAATTCCAAAGGTCTTAGAGAAGTGATGGGGAATAAAGTCAGGAAGGTAGGTGAGAACAAACTCAAAAGACCTTTGAAGACCATGTCAAAACACTAAAATTATATTAAAAATAAACTCTCTTCCCCTTTTATTGTAAAATTCTCACTACTCTTTATTCAGATGATTAGGGGAAAAAACAGACTTTCGTCCTCACTTCAAGTTGGCCATCTACCAATTGCCAGCATGTTTTTCAAAATTTACTTCAATCTTCATTGCTTTAAGACATGATTTTATAATTCTCTTTTTCTGTGAATGAAATCACCTTAACAGTTCTCCATTATTCTCTGTTTTGCTTCCTGTGATTTACATTTACATGACGAAGGAAAAGAGCTAGTTTGGAAAGAGAAAGTGACAGGGTAAGAAACAAGGAGAAAATGTGAAGTCATAGATTCCAGATGGAGTAGAGAACAGTGATGGAGAAATTTGCCTTGCGTAGAAATGCCTTGCTCTCTGAAATAGCTAGCAGAACCCATACGAGTGCGTTTAGAAATGGCTGGGAAAACAATGAGGAGTTCAGAGGTGCAGCCAGTTCCCAATTGCTCATGTATGATACTAAAAATCACCAGGTGTATTAGTCAGGGTTCTTCAGAGAAATAGAACAAATGTGTGTGTGTGTGTGTGTGTGTGTGTGTGTGTGTGTGTGTGTGTGTGTAGAAAGAAAGCAAGAGAGAAAGAGAGAGAGAGAGAATGATTGTCTTATGAAATTGGTTCTTGCTAATTTGGAGATTGGCAAGTCCAAAATCTACAGAGTAATTGACAGCCTAGAGATTGCAGGAAGAGTTGATGTTGCAGTGTGAGTTTGAAGACAGTCTGGAAGCAGAATTTCCTTTTCTTCAGGGGCTTCAGCCTGCTTTCCCTTAAGGCCTTCAGTTGATTGGAAGAGGCCCATACATTATGGAAGGCAATTTGTTTTACTCAAAGTTTACCGATAAACATTGATCTCATCTAAAAAATATATATTCACAGCAACATGTAGAGAAATGTTTGACCAAATATCTGAGTATTATAGCCTAGTGAAGGTGACATATAAAAATAATTATCACACCAAACTGCACTATACTATGCAATCAAAATCACAGAGGTTGTAGAGAAAGTGGACTTCAAAAGATAACATTCAATTTCATCAGTGATGCAATAATAAAAATGGCAGCACTATTTTATACACATTAATTAATTAAGGAATGCATAAATGCTACCATAAATAAAACACTTTACCTTAAAAATCCTGGAGTTTACTTGCAGAAATGACTGTTAAAAAGGTTGCAGCTTACAAGCTATTTGGAATGATATGATTTAGATTTGTGTCTTTCTTTGCCCAAACCTCATGTTGAATTGTAATCCCTAGTGTTGGGGAAGGGGCCTGGTGGTAGGTGATTGGTAGGGGGTGGACATCCCCCTTGCTGTTCTCATGAAAATGAATGAGTTCTCATGAGATCTGGTCGTTTAAAAGTGTATAGCATCTCCCAGTTCTCTCTGTTACTCCCGCTCTGGCCATGTCAGACATACCTCCTTCATTATCGCCTTCTGCCGTGATTGTCAGTTTCTTGAGGTCTCCTCAGCCATGCTTTCTGTAGCATCTGCAGAACTGAGAGTCAATTAAACTACTTTTCTTTATAAATCACCCAGTCTCAGGTAGTTCTTTATCTCAATGTGAGAATGGACTAATACATGCTAGAAGGAGGGTTAGCTAAATTTGGCCAGAAAGTTGCAATGCCGGATGTGGATGAGTGTGTGGCTCATAACATATGTGGAGTACTGAGGTACTCGGTTGATGTTTTTAAATTCTCTTCCTTTATTTATCCTCAAAAAAAAAATGGGATACATGTGCAGAACATGCAGGTTTGGGACATATGTATACGTGTGCCATGGTGGTTTGCTGCACCTATTGACCCACCCTCGAAATTCCCTCCCCTCACTCTCCACCCCTTTACTGGCCCTTGCATGTGTTGTTGCCCTCTCTGTGGCCATGTGTTCTCCATGTTTCACTTTCACTTATGAGTAAGAATATGCAGTGTTTGGTTTTCTGTTCCTGTGTTAGTTTGCTGAGGATTATGGCTTCCAGCTTCATCCGTGTCCTGCAAAGGTCATGATCTCACCTTTTTATGGCTGCACAGTATTCCATGGTGTATATGTACCACATTTTCTTTAGTCAGTCTATAATTGATGGGCATTTGGGTTGGTTCCATGTCTTTGCTAATGCAAATAGTTCTGCAATAAATATACATGAGCACGTATCTTTATAGTAGAATGATTTTGAGTCCTTTGAGTATATACCCAGTAATGGGATTGCTGGGTCAAATGGTATTTCTGGTTCTAGATTCTTGAGACCATACTGTCTTTCACAATGGTTGAACTAATTTACATTTCCACCAAAAGTGTAAAAGCTTTCCTATTTCTCCATAACCTTTCCAGCATCGATTGTTTCCTGACTTTTTAATAATTACCATTCAGACAGGTATGAGTTAGTATCTCATTGTGGTTTTGTTTTCCATTACTTTGATGATCAATGATGTTGAGCTTTTTTTAAATATATGTTTGTTAGCTGCATAAATGTCTTCTTTTGAGAAATGTCTGTTCATATCATTTGCACAGTTTTTGATAGGGCTGTTTGTCTTTTTCTTGTAAATATGTTTAAGTTCCTTGTAAATTCTGGATATTAGACTTTTGTCAGACAGATAGATTGCAAAAATTTTCTCTGATTCTGTAGGTTGCCTCTTCACTGTGATGATAGTTTCTTTTGCTGTGTAGAAGCTCTTTAGTTTAATTAGATCCCATTTGTTAATTCTGGCTTTGTTGCAATTGCTTTTGACATTTTTGTCACGAAGTCTTTGCCCATACCTATGTCCTAAATGGTATTGCCTAGGTTTTCTTCTAGGGATTTTATGGTTTTGGGTTATACATTTAAGTCTTTAATCCATCTCAAGTTAAGTTTTGTATGAGGTGGAAGAAATAGGTCCAGTTTCAACTTCTGCATATGGTTGGTTAGCCAGTTTTCCCAGCCCCATTTACTGAATCCTTTCCTCATTGCTTGTTTATGCCAGGTTTGTCAAAGATCAGATGGTTTTGTAGATGTGTGGTGTTACTTCTGACGTCTCTGTTCTCCTCCATTGGTCTGTATGTCAGCTTTGGTTCCAGTTTCATGCTGTTTTGGTTACAGTAGCCTCATAGTACAGTTTGAAGTCAGGTATTGTCATGCCTCCAGCTTTGTTCTTTTTGCTTGGGATTGTCTTGGCTATATGGGGTCTTCTTTGATTCCATATGAAATTTAAAATAATTTTCTCGGGAGGCTGAGGCAGGTGGATCACAAGGTCAAGAGATGGAGACCATCCTGGCCAACGTGGTGAAACCTCATCTCTACTAAAAATACAAAAAAAAAATTAGCTGGGTGTAGTGGCATGCACCTGTAGTCCCAGCTACTCGGGAGGCTGAGGCAGGAGATTTGCTTGAACCCAGGAGGTGGAGTTTGCAGTGAGCCGAGATTGTGCCACTGCACTCCAGCCTGGTAACAGAGTGAGACTCTGTCTCAAAATAATAATAATAATAATAATTAATAATAATAATGTTCTCTAATTCTGTGAAGAATGTCAATGGTAGTTTTATGGGAATAGCATTGAATCTATAAATTACTTTGGGCAGTATGGCCATTTTCATGACATCGATTCTTCCTATCCATGAGGATGGAATGTTTTTCTATTTGTTTGTGTCTTTTCTTAATTCCTAGAGCAGTGGTTTGAAGAGATCCTTTACATCCTTTGTTAGCCGCATTCCTAGGTATTTTATTCTTTTTGTAGCAATTGTAAATGGGAGTTCATTCATGATTTGGCTCTCTGCTTGCCTGTTATTGGTGTAAGGAATGCTTGTGATTTTTGCACATTTATTTTTCATCCTGAAACTACGCTGCAGTTGCTTATCAGTTCAAGAAGTTTTTGGGCTGAGATGACTGGGTTTTCTAAATATAAAGTCATGTCATCTGCAAACACAGACTTCCTCTCTTCTTATTCGAATACCTATTTTTAAAAAATTTATCTTGCCTGATTGCCCTAAACAGAACTTCCAATACTTTGTTGAATAGGAGTGGTGAGAGAGGGCACTATTGTCTTGTACTGGTTTTCAAAGGGAATGCTTCCAGGTTTTCCTCATTCAATATGATATTGGCTGTGGGTTTATCATAAATAGCTCTTATTATGTTGAGATACATTTCATCAATACCTAGTTTACTGAGAGTTTAAACATGAACAGATGTTTAATTTTATCAAAGGCCTTTTCTGTATCTATTGAGATAATCATGTGGTTTTTATCATTGGTCCTGTTTATGTGATGGATTACATTTATTGATTTGCTTATGTTGAACCAGCCTTGCCTCCCAGATATGAAGCAGAGTTGATTGTGGTGGATTCGCTTTTTGATGTACTGCTGGATTAGTTTTGTATTTTATTGAGATTTTCGTATCAATGTTCCTCAGGGATCTTGGCCTGAAATTTTCTTTCTTTTTTTTTTTTTTTTTTTTTTTGTTTGTCGTGTCTCTTCCCAGTTTTGGTATCAGGATGATGCTGGTTTTATAAAATGAATTAGGAAGAAGTCTCTCCTTTTCAATTCTTTGGAATAGTTTCAGAAAAAATGTTACTGACTCCTCTGTATTTCTGGTAGAATTCTGACTCTGTATTTCTGGTAGAATTCAGCTGAGAATTTATCTAGGCCTGGGCTTTTTTGTTTGTTTGTTTGGTAAGCTGTTAATTACTGCCTCAATTTCAGTATTTATTAGTGGTCTATTCAGGGATTCGGCTTCTTCCTGGTTGAGTCTTGGTAGGGTGTATGCATGCATCCAATAATTTATTCAGTTCTTCTAGATTTCCTAGTTTATTGGTATAGAGGTGTTAATAGTATTTTCTGATGGTAGTTTGTATTTCTGTGGGATCAGTGGTGATACCGCCTTTATCATTTTTTATTGTGTCTATTTGATTCTTCTCTCTTTTTCTCTTTATTATTCTAGTTAGTGGTATATCTAGTTTGTTAACTTTTTCAAAAAAACAGCTTTTGGATTCACTGATTTTGTGGAGATTTTCTGTGTCTTTGTCTCCTTCAGTTTTTCTCTGATCTGAGTTATTTCTTGTCTTCTGCTAGCTTCTGAATTAGCTTGCTCTTACCTCTCTAGTTTTTTTAAATTGTGATGTTAGAGTGTCGATTTGAGATCTTTGTAGCTTTCTGATGTGGGCATTTAAAGCTATAAATTTCCCTCTTTACATTGGTTAAGCTGTGTCTGAGAGATTCTGGTTCATTGTCTCTTTGTTCTCATTGGTTTGAAAGAATTTCTTGATTTCTGCCTTAATTTCATTATTTACCCAGGAGTCATTCAGGAGCAGGTTGTTTAATTTCCATGAAATTGCATGGTTTTGAATGAGTTTCTTAATCCTGAGTTTATTTAGATGAAACTGCTGTCTTAGAGATAGTTTGTTCTGTTATGTTTCACTTCTTTTGCATTTACTGAGGAGTGTTTTACTTCCAATTATGTGGTTGATTTTAGAATAAGTGTCATGTGGCATGGAGAAGAATGTATATTCTATTGATTTGGGGTAGAGAGTTCTATATATGTCTACTAGGTCCTCTTCCTGCAGATCTGAGTTCAAGGCCTGAATATCCTTGTTAATTCTGTCTTGTTGATCTAATACTAGTGGGGTATTAAAGTCTCCCACTATTATTGTGTAGGAGTCTAAATCTCTTTGTAGGTCTCTAAGAACTTGTTTTATGAATTTGGGTGCTCCTGAATTGGGTGCATATATAATTAGAACAGTTAGCTCTTCTTGGTGAATTGTTACCTTTACCATTATTTAATGTCCTTCTTTACTTTTTTGATTTTTGTAGGTTTAAAGTTTGTTTTGTCTGAGGTTAGGACTACAACCTCTCCTCTTTTCTCCATTTGCTTGGTAAATATTCCTCCATCCCTTTATTTTAAGCCTGTATGTGTCTTTGCACATGAGATAGGTCTCCTGAATATGGCACACTGATGGTTCTTGACTCCTTATCAAATTTGTCAGTTTGTGTCTTAATTGGGGCATTTATCCCATTTACATTTAAGGTTAGTATTATTAAGTGTGAATTTGATACTGCCATCATTATGCTATTTGGTTATTTTGCACAATAGTTTATGCAGTTTCTTCATAGCATCATTGGTCTTTATATTTTAGTGGGTTTTTGCAATGGCTGATACCAGTTTTTCCTTTCCATATTTAGTACTTCTTTTAGGAGCACTTGCAGGGAAGGCCAGGTGGTAACAAAATCCTTCAGCATTTGCTTGTCAGAAAAGGATTATTTTATTTCTCCTTCACTTATAAAACTTTGTTTGACTGGATATGAAATTCTGGGTTAAAAATTCTTCTCTTTAAAAATGTTGAATATTGGCCCCCAATCTCTTCTGGCTGGTAGAGTTCCTGCTGAGAAGTCTGCTCTTAGTCTGATAGGCTTCCCTTTGTAGGTGAACTGGCCTTTCGCTCTGGCTGCTTTTAAACGTTTTTCATTCATTTCAGTCTTGGAGAATCTGATGATTATGTGTCTTGAGGTTGATCTTCCCATGGAATATCTTAATGGTGTTCTCTGCATTTCCTGAATTTGCATGTTGACCTTCTGGTACTCCAATCAATTGTAGGTTCAGTCTTTCTGGAAGTCCTGTATTTCTTAGAGGCTTTGTTCATTCCTTTTCATTCTTTTTTCCTATTCTTGTCTCCATGTCTTATTTCTGCAAAGTGGTCTTCAAACTCTGATATTATTTCTTCTGCTAGGTCAATTTGGCTTTTGATACTTGCTTATGTGTCATGAAGTTCTCAGGCTGTGTTTTTTAGCTCCATCAGGCCATTTATGTTTCTCTCTAAACTGGTTATTTCTCTAATCTTTTATCAAGGTTCTCGGCTTCTTTGCATTGGGTTACAATATGCTCCTTTAGCTCATTGTAGTTTTTTATTACCCATCTTCTGAGGGCTACTTCTGTTGATTCACCTACCAGATTCTCCATCCAATTCTGCACTCTTGATAAAGAGGCATTGTGATCATTTGGAGAAGAAGAGGCACTCTAACCTTTTGACATTTAGCGTTTTTTTTTCATTGTTTCTTACTCATCTTCATGAGTTTGTCTAGTTTTTGTCTTTGAGGCTGCTGACCCTTGGATGGGTTTTTGTGGGGGTCTTTTTGTTGTTGCTTTTGTTGATGCTGTTGTTGTTAGTTTCTGTTTGCTTGTTTTTCTTTCAAATAGTCGGGTCCCTTTTCAATAGGGCTGCTACCATTTGCTGGGGGTTCACTTAAGACCTTATTTATCTGATTTGCTCCTGTGCCTGTGGATGTCTCTCAAGGAGGCTGGAGAGTAGCATAAGATGAGTGCCTGCTCTTTCTTCTGGGGCCTCTGACCTTGAAGGGCACCAACCTGATGCCAGTAGGAACACTCCTATATTGGGCGTCTGATAACTCCTGCTGCAGGGTCTTACTCAGTTGGGTGGCACAGGGAGCAGGACCCACTTTGTTCTTTGGTAAAGAGTGTGTTTTGCTAGGGGAAAACCCACTCATCTCTGCTGCCCAGATCCCTCAGAATTACCAGGAGGAGAGACTAAGTCTGCTGGTCTGCAGAGACTGTAGATACCCCTCTCCCTATGGGCTCAGGCCCAAGGAGATTCAAATTCTTTCCCTGAGCCACTGGCTGGAGTTACTGGAGATCCTGCAGGGATGCCTCACCCACTGAAGAAGGATGGGTCAAAATTAGACCTGAAGAGGCATTCTGGCCAGACTGCCACAGCTGGTGTGTTGGATTGTGGGGACAAGTCTTGAGACCAAGTTGTCTAGCCCCCCTGGCTCCAGCAGGGGAAGAGTGTAGCCTGGAGCTATGGAAATGGATGCACCCCTTCCCTGCCCAGGGAGCTCAGGGTGTTAGGCAGGTTTGAAACTCAGTGATAGTTGCTGTCTCTCCCCCAAGGAGCTCAAATGGCTTAGAGAGCACACAGGGGCAGCTGGTGCAGGTCACCCCTCCTCCCCAGGGAGTTCAGTAGCCTTAAGCAGATTCCAGCTGAGAGGCTGTAAGGATCTGCACATTCCAGGGTTGGGATGCTATGCCCTGGTGTCATGGGTTCACAAGTGGGATCTTCTAAACTGTGGGTTGCACCGTTCCTTGGAACAAGCACAGTTTCCCCTGTGGGTGGTGTGCTCACTTACTACTTCTTTCGGCTGATGGTAAGGAGTTCCCTTTCCCCATGTGGCTGTCAGTTGGGCCGCCACACCACACTTCTCTTCCTTCTCCTCATGGGTCACACTGGCCTGCTAGTCAATTTTGATGAGAAAACATGGATACCTTGGTTGCCGGTGAAGGATTCACATGCTTATTAGGTTTTTATCCAATGGGAGCCTCCGAATGGCTCAGTTTCTAGTCTGCCATCTGGGACCCGCCCCTGGTCAGTGTTTGAGATGTGTATTTAAGTGTATTTTGTTTATTTCTAGGCAGTTCAACTTAACTTGGCACAGCTTTCTGTATTCTCCCAGTATTTATCATGAATAAAATCATGAATCAGCAAGCATGAAATTTGGGTTATGCTTAAAAGGTTCCTGGATATATGAATTGTATTAGAAAAAATTCACATTTTGAAATCAGAAATAATTGTACTAAACTTTATGGCAGGATGTGGATTAAAAAATTAACAGACATTCTTGCCATCATCAATGTTTATTGCAAAGGAATCACGCTCATCTTCTGAAAATGAAAGTGATAGAAAGGAATATCTGAGAATATATAGATGTATACATCCAGCACAGGAGGTACTTAGTATGGATCTATTAAATCAATGAATAAAGGGAATTTTCATGGTAAACGATAACTGGAGCTATTTTTGCATCAAGCGGTAGAATTTTAGATTGGCATTGGCTGCTTACCTCAGTTAAAAGGAAAATGGTAGTATTCATTCAAGGTAGAGAATCTTGAATATCATGAAAAAAGAAAGAATTGTATATTGCATGGCCCAATTACTGGAAAAAGAAAGAAAGAAGGAAAGAAAGAAAGAAGGAAAGAAAGAAAGAAAGAAAGAAAAAAGAAAGAAAGAAAGAAGGAAATTTACCTGTCTTAAACATTCTGTGGTGTTATTAAATCATTGAATCACAATAAATTGAATATTTTTAAATTTTTATTTTTTCTTACCTGGCCAAATACATATACATACACCAACCACAGTTTGACCACTCAGGGATATCTCTTAGATGTAAAATCAAAATAGAATATTTTAAATTTTCTTCAGATAGACTAAGGGCTGCCTTTAATATCTGAAAGAGCATCTAGAATCATCAGAGTTTCAGCCAGCTCCACTCTACTCCTTCCTGGCTTAGTAAACATCAAGGATTTCTACTTATTTGAATGATAGATACAACCAGGAAATAATTCAGTCATACTTTTGCCAATATTGCCCACCAAGTATCATATTTTTAAACTTTGGCATACATAAGAATCATTTGGGATACTTGTTTAAAATGCAGAGTCCTGGACACTAGTCCAGGAAATTTTTATTTGTATATTTGGGGTGAGAAACAGAATTCATAGTTCTTAATTTTATTTTTTTTTTGTGGGTACATAGTAGGTGTATATATTCATGGAGTACATAAGCTGTTTTAATACAAGCATGCAATGTGAAAGGGCTTGAGGGCCACAATTCGAGAAGCACCAGCCTGAAATGATCAATGTTAGTAGCTGATCAATTTGGTCACATGTCAGTTTGACTGATTAATTTTTCATTCAATCAACCCATTTGATCAGTTAAGCCAAATGACACCCTGGTTACAAGCATAAGCAGAGCCTCATTGTATGGCTTTGGATCAATAATTTAACTTTCCAACTGCTCAATTGCTTGATCTATAAAATAGTAACTATTTCCTCACAGTGTTGTTTAAAGGAAGAGCTATTAAAATAATACAAAACAAGTTTTAGATATGAATGCTTAGTGGCAGAATACTGTCAGTGTATTATGGAAATTAAATAATTAGTATGAGGGGAATTGATTTCACTGTTGTATAAAAGTACGTGTTTCTGCGCTACAAGGAGTAACTCGAGTTCTGATATGATTTGATCTACTATTTTTATACTGAATATGCATTACTGGAAATAGGTCACAGCAGGAAGACAGATTAAGGCAGTTTAAAGGAAAATAGAAACTATAAAAAATAAATTTGCAATTACAATAAGAGAGCAGAGCATTCTCCTTTTCTTTATTTACTCAGGGGCCAATATAATCATCCACAATTTCACATACAGGGTTAACCCTTGCATAACCTGAAGTCTTCCACATCCCCAAAAGGAAGTGGGCACTTTACTTCTGGTGTCAACATTAGAACAAAGTGTATTTAGCACTCAGAATTAATGTGGCACTGAGTTCTCCAGAAATATCAAACGTCGTAAAGCATAATTTACTATCAATGTAATTTAGAAGACAGATAACAGGTAAGACCAAAGAAGAGGAGGAGGAGATAAGGAGGGAAAAACACATAAATATGGAAAGTTATATGTAAGAAAGTATGAGAAAATGTATTCAGACTTATTTTTTTGTCGGGAGCAGTGGTTCACGTCTGTGATCCCAGCTACTCGGGAGGCTTAGGCAGGAGAATCACCTGAGCCTGGGAGGTGGAGGTTGCAGTGAGCTGAGATTGTGCCACTGCACTCCAGCCTGGGTGACAGAGTGAGACTCGATATCAAAAAAAAAAAAAGTATTTTTGAACATGAATCAATACTAATGAGGTAAAATCATAAATTATTTGGTTATAATATTTCAGAAGTCTTCCTTTAAATATTTTATTGGAAACAATTTCCTACCACACACTTCTCTTCCTTCACACAGTTTCGGTCACACTGGCTTCTCTGGTATTCCTCTGCGGCACTCCTCAGATTCTTGCTTCAGAATCCTTCAACTTGCTCTTTCCACTTTCTGGACCACTCTTCCACCAAACGCCCACAGTTCATTTTCACATTTTAAACACATCCGTCTAAAATACCACCTTTTCAGTGAGGCCTTCCTCGATCTCTCTATCTAAAATAATGTCTTGGGGGCCTGGGCAGAGGCTCCTGTCCTCTAAGAAAGCGTTGGCCTTTTTAAGAATAATTCTTTAGGATGGATAAATTAGGTTCCATTCATAATTGACAGACTGATAGTATTCTGAGGATACTGCAGAGAATTGGGTTTATAATGTTAATAAAGGTCACCCGCTAAAGAATGAGAAACGACTGAAATAAATACAAAGAATTTCTTGTGGTCAACCCTACTGCCCTGAAAACTCTCCCAGCTGTTACATTAAAAACAGGTGACATTTAAGAGACGTTATCATGACAACATGGGAGGAAATGGCCTTGCTGAGGTGGGTTCCTTAGCAAAAAGTGTGAGGCAAGCTTGAGCCAGCAAAAAGGGGCAAAACTACAGCTCCAGCAGAAAGCAATGTGTCCGTAGCTGTCGAATCAGGAGGTCCCCACAGTTGACATAGATGGTAGCAATAATGGCCTTACTGCTTCATGTAGGGCTTTGGGTAAGCAGACAGTATTTAAAGTGCTTTTGATTCAGGCATGACCAGTCTTAGCAAGGCTTGAACCACAAGTAAAGGTACCTTATTTATTTATTTAGTGGCACAAAGTCACTTTCTCACTCCCTTGTTCTCTAATACTGTTGCTGCTTTAAGCAGAAAGATGACTAGGGTGAGATCAAGGTCCCCCTGTCCCCAAGGAGGAATAAAGTGAACACACTGCAAAGTTCCAGCAGTAGAGGAGGGAATCAAACATTAATAGTTCTTTTGGCTATAGATGCCTATAAGGGGGCGCCTGCTTTCAAATGATGGGGAAAGGGACCTCCGTAGGGTCATTGTGGCCTATTTGTCATACTAATATTGTAGCTTCCACTGCTGAATGTAGAGTGATTCTCTCGATCTTAAAGAGCCACATGTAGAAAGTGACAGACTTATAAATCTGTCACCAAACCATCTCTTGGTCTTTTCCTGAGTAGTCTAACCAAAGCTATATAGAATCCTAAGAGAAGAAAGAAAAATGAGGGCTTGGATGAAGGAAATAAAAGTAGCAGGGGTGGTAAGAGATGTAGTGCATTAAAGCAAAAGCTCTGCGTGCCAGGAAAAGTGAGCTGGCAGGTTAGGGTTGATTGAATTCAGCTGTTTTTCCTATAGACCTACCTGCTTTAGTGCTCTAGATGTAATGATTATACCTGAACCTACCACAGGCTGATGCTATTTGGTATACTGTCTTCAATGCTGATAATGCCTTCTTTTCTATTCCACTGACACTAAGGGATCAAGAAAAATTATTTTTATATTTTAACAATGTAGATACGGGGTCTCATTATACTGCCCAGGCCAGTGTTGAATTCCTGACCTCAAGTGATCCTCTCACCTTGTCTCCTAAAGTGTTGGAATTACAGGTGTGAGCCATGGTGCCTGGCCTAAGATCAATTCTTGAGTCATTAGCATGGCTTTAGTGGGAAAGAAGAATATGTTACTCCAAATACGGAAGATTGTGGATCTGAGGACAATTAAGAAGGAGCAGATGCAGGAAAGCTCTCTGCCCTTCCTCTCTTTTCCTAAAAGCAGGTCTTAGATTTACAAAGACAGAATGTATCCTGTCTCACCCCTGCACAAGGAGAACAAAGGTTCACCACTGAAGACAGCTTTCAACTCTTACTGGCCTTGTGAAAAACCTTTACTAATTAGCTTCTGCCTGCCAATTATTTGTCTTTTTTAAGTTACCACCCCCAAAGAGTGAAAATCCTTCTTTTTGGTCTTGTCTGTTTTCCAAACATTTATTGTTCTGTGCTGAAGATATTCTGTAAGCTGAAATTCAAAGCCACCTTTTTGAGAATTATTCATTCCCTGGCCATCTCTCTCTGTCTCTCTCTGTCTCTCTCTCTCTCTCTCTCTCTCTCTCTCTCTATATATATATATATATATATATATATATATATATACACACACACACACACACACACACACACATACATGGTGCTGCATGACAGAGGCAGGTATAACACATATAAAAATATTTGAAATTTATTTTTCTAAAACCAATGCAGTTTTGCTATAGTTACAATTTTGAAATATTAACTGGGGCTCAAAATCACCACCCAGCCTTTCTGTCAAGCATATCTATGCTCCTCCCATGTCTCAGTGTTGCCTGCATTTCTCCCAGGACTTAGGGGTGGAGTGAAAGGGTACAGAAGGTATGTGAAAGGTTTCCTGGGGTACCCAAGTCCACCAGAGTCCTGAGCGAAGTGAGGCCTTGGGCCCTCCAAATTCTGGTTTATAGCAACCTCGCTCTACCCGAGTCCTCCAGTTCTACTTCTGTCTTCCTCAGGTTTGTTATCTGGCAGGTTTGACTACCCAGAGGAAATTAAATATTTTTATATCAAATTAAATTACAATAAATATTGCCAAATGCTTTCTTTCAAAAAAATATATATATACACATATATACATATATGTATTATGTATGTGTATTACATACATATTATGTATATAACATATATGTATATATATTGTTGAGAAAGTTCTGAATGTCTGCTCTATCCAGGCCACTGTAATAAATCTGGCTCAATCATGGTTGTACACATGAACCACAAAACGAACACCACAGGATTGCCAGGCTGCCTCAGAACTGATCAGGCCACTTCACATATGCCTTCTCCATGGGATGCCCACTATATGTTTCCTTCTTCCTACTCCCACATCTTTATAACTCTCCTCCACATTTACCCCAAAAAGCATAGTGTCCTCATTCCTCACATCTTTCTTTTAATGTTTTTTTTTTTCAATTTGACTTGGGTGTTTTCTTTCTGGACAGGTATTTTTGTCTTTGTGATTTATTCTCTGGCCTAGCTCACGAATAACCATCTTTGTTTCCACATGTCTCTTTCTTTGGAAGTAGAATTAGACAAAGAAGAGAGGTAACAATGCCAGAATTGAGACCATAGAAGTAGGGTTTGAAAGAAGGGGATGGTGAAAAAGAGGCTGCTTTCAGGAAGATGTGTTGAAATGAGCAAAGTACAGTCAGCAGGCAGAAATGGAGCTGAAAAGAGATGGAAGGCTCGAACACAGCTTTCAGGATTCCAGCTCTAGTGCTTCATATACCATGGTGCTATTTTCTGAGATAGGGAATACAGAAAAAGAAAGATTTGGGATATGAGGTGGAAGACGGTTAGCTTAGTTTTGACTTGTAAGAGAACAGACTTACATCATCTTCACAATTGGCTGTGACTATTCATGTCTCTATCTGCAATAAGAACTACATATTTTCTATAGAGCCTATCTTTTGAGCTAGGCTTGAATCACATGTAGTGAGAAGATGGATTCTGGAAAATGAAACAGGAGATATGTAGTTCCTCAATGACAGGAACATTGGACAGACATAAATACATAAATTCCACCCCCAATTTTAACACCTACAGCACTGACTTAAATATAGCAGACATTCAATAAATGTTACTAATTCAATAAAACAGTTTTTTAAAAATCACATATCCTGGGACTTTGGGATATGCCAAGAAAATAAAACATAGACTGTCTAGAAGAGACTGTAATCAAATTAAGGAGGTGTATAAACATATATGTATAGTTGGTAATATGAGTGTGTACAAAGGGAACAAAAGAGAGACAGAGAGAGAGAGAGAGAGAGAGAGAAACAGAGAGAGGGAGAAAGACTTAGATGTTATGTATAAGACACCAAGAGAAAATAGAAAAAATAGATCTATGCAGCCCAGAGTGGATTATATATATTGTGGGCCAGTGAGTTTAGAGAAGGGCTATAGGTCAAGGTACATTTCAAATTATGCTCTAAAAACCACTCTCATTAAAGTATCAGTAATAGAATTCAAGTATCATAAGGTATTTTGTTGGCTTATATAGCAGAGAAGTATGAAAGGGGAGTGATTTCAGATAGAGCTGACGGTATGCTCATACAAGATCATCAGGGCTTGCTCTCATGATTTCTCACCCCTGCTTCCCTCTGCTTCTGCGTTTCATCTTTCCTGCAAACAGATTTTCTCTATGTGACTGGTGGAGATGGCTATCATCAGCCACAAATTCAGATTTCCCCAACTTAGTGATACACTTGGAAAAGAATGCCTCACTGATTTCTCACGTCAAGGAAAAAACGTCAGTTGGGCTCTGCTTTAGTTAAGCATAGCATCCATCTCTGAATCAACCACTGTGTCCAGGACAATAAAGCACTATGACAAGCCAGGTTTGGATCACATTTAATCTTGGGAATAAAAGATTTATGATGTAAAATAAAATGTTTCATCAAAACAGTAAGTAACACAGCCTACCAAAATATGTAAGACATACACACAGAGAAAAGAGTTGAATAACCTGTCCACATAGAGTACTGGCATGTAGAAAGTACTAAGTATTTCAATAAATAATATTTTATCTAAGTGCTGAAGCTACAAAGATGAATAAAAACCAGAACTTACCTTCAAATGAAAAATTTTCTACTTGGTGATATAGACATAAGTAGATGTTTATACAAATGCAGCCAGACCCAGGACCTTGGCAGATTGTGTTAGTCTGTGTGCATTGTTATAAAGGAATAGGTAATTTATATAAGACCAGGTAACTTATAAAGAAAAATAAAGATCTATTTTGGCTCATGGCACTACAAGCCATACAGGAAACATGACATCAGTGTCTGCTTCTGGTGAAGCCTTGCAGTTATGGTGAAAGGTGAAGCATGTCACATGACGAGAGAGGGTGCAAGAGAGAGAAGCCAGGGTCTTTTACACAACCCGATTTCATGTAAATTCACAGAGGGACTACTCACTCATTACCATAGGGAAGACATCAGGCCATTCATGGGGGATCCAACTCCTTGACCTAAACATCTCCCACCAGGTAAACTTCCAACATTGGAGGTCACATTTCAACATAAGATTTGGAGGGGACATAACATCAAAACCTTATCAGGTACCAAATTTGGCACGTATTACATGTGGCTGAGACAAGGACATAGAGAAGTCCTGGAAGACTGCCTGAAGAAGGTGATTTCTGATATTAATTAGAAAGACTGAATCCGAATTTGCTAGAAGGATGGGAGATAGAAGAGGGTATGTGGTTGCACATGATTATGCTTCTGGTGTATCTCTGTTAAGTGCACAAGACAAGAGTAAGAGAGAAAGAAGTCTTGAGGCTTAGGAGAGAAATCAAGGGTTAGATCATATATCCCACAGGGAGTGTATTGGGAGGAAAAGTCAGTAGGTCACAATCTCCTTTGAAAATTCTGAACAAAGAGAAGACATAAAAAATAATAATTAGATGTTACAGACGCCAAGCCAAAGGAAAAAAAGGCCCAAGTCAATAGAAAGACAATAGAAACGAAGAGAACAAAGACTGGATAATTACGTTTTACTTATTTATTTATTTATTTTTGAGATGGAGTCTTCCTCTGTCACCAGGCTGGAGTGCAATGGTGCAATCTCGGCGCACTGCAACCTTCGCCTCCTGGGTTCAAGTGATTCTCCTGCCTTAGCCTGCTGAGCAGCCGGGACTACAGGCATGGCCCACCATGCCCAGCTAATTTTTGTATTTTTAGTAGAGATGGGGTTTCACTATGTTGGCCAGGATGGTCTTGATCTCTTGACCCCGTGGTCTGCCTGCCTCCGCCTCCCAAAAGTGCTGGGATTACAGGCATGAGCCACTGCACCCGGCCTAGAGAATTATTTAATGGCACAATTTGACAGAACTTAGTGATTTCTTGCATATGGGAAATGGGGGAGAAAATTAGCCAAATAGTGTTACCAGGTAGAAGTATTGGGTAAGTATTGGTGGAGGAACCAGGTTACCAGCTAGAAGTTATTAGGTGAGCATTGGAGGAATCAGGAAAAGAGTGATACATTTAAGACACTTCAGACCTACTTGGTAGAAATAAATATTCAGCATGCTCTTGAATGTAAGTCATAAACTTAGGAGAAAAGCTGAGTTAGAAATATAGATCTATGGCTTACCAATATGTAAAAAAATGAATGAGCTTACTCTAGGAAAACCTATATAATGAGTAGATCAGGGGACTGAGGGAGAAATAAATATTATCATTAAAGATATGAATAGCATAGGCCGGGCACGGTGGCTCAAGCCTGTAATCCCAGCACTTTGGGAGGCCGAGGCGGGTGGATCACGAGGTCAAAACATCAAGACCATCCTGGGCACCATTGTGAAACCCCGTCTCTACTAAAAATACAAAAAATTAGCTGGGCATGGTGGCACGTGCCTGTAATCCCAGCTACTCGGGAGGCTGAGGCAGGAGAATTGCCTGAACCCAGGAGGTGGAGGTTGCGATGAGCTGGGATCGCCCCATTGCACTCCAGCCTGGGTAAGGAGAGCGAAACTCCGTCTCAAAAAAAAAAAAAAAAAAAAAAATATGAATAGCATAACAGAATTCTACCAAGGAAAGAAGAGTTGGAAGGCACAAAGACAATTCAACAAGTACAATAACAAAAGACCTTAGAAGACAATATTTGACGAAGAAAGAGTAATCAGTAGTTAAAAGAAGCAGGAAGATTCATTAAGGTAAGATTTATATAGTATTTCTAGAATTAGAAATTAGAAAACCCTGTTAGAACCCTATTCAGGTTAGAGGCCATGAATGTATAGAATGAATGTACAGAAGTCCAGGAATGTATAGAAGTCCCCGTCTAGCTGTGTGATTTCTCTAGCAGCCCGTAGTCAGCTTGGTTGCAGTTTTGCTAGGAGGATAAATAAGAAGGAGAAGGATGAAGAGAAGGATGAGGAAGACGGGGAGGGGAAGGGAGATAGAATAGGCATAAAAAGTAATAAATAAAACAGGCTATATAGGCTTATAGGCTTATAGATTGGTTTATAGTTCATATAATCAACTTTGAGGCCAAGGCTGAACATGGAAAGAACAGAAGATAAAATCAGATAAGAGGATCATAAGGATTACAGAGGGCTCACGAAGGAGGATAAAATGGAGCGGTTAGGGCACTGAAGTCTTCGTGTGCTCAAAGTTTTGGTAAAGAAAATTAGATGGAATTTGGGAGAGCAGGGAAGACAAATGAATAGTAGTCAGGGGTTTTCAGATTTTGAGTTAGAACAGCTCCCTAGATGATGATGACCACTGTTTGGATGATTGATACAGAGGGCAGATATAGCCACTAAATCTAAATGGGTTCAGAAATATATGCTTTAGTTCATTTGGGTGTTAGAACCATAAACTGGGTGGCTTATAAACAACCGATATTTATTTCTCACAGTTGCAGAGGCTGAAAAGTCAAGATCAAGGTGCTTTCAGATTTAAAATCTGGTGGGGGTCCAGCTTCAAAGGAAGTCATCTCCTATAACCTCACATAGAGGAGGGGTGAGGGAACTCTGTAGTATCACTTTTATAAGAACACTAGTCCCATTCATGAGGGATCTACTCTTGTGACCTAACCACCCTAAAGTTCCCACCTCCAAATACCATCACATTAAGGATTAGGATTTCAATGTATGAATTTTGGGGGGGACAGAAAAATTCAGTCTATAGCAGTGAGATTATCAAATTATATATACATGGAAAAATAAATCTGTAGGAGAGAGAGTATAAATGGCCTATTAGGTTGTGAGCTGGCCCCAAAATCTTCAATGAATAAAAAGAAGATAATAGAAGTTTATTGGTTATCAGCAGTGAGAAAGAATATGAATGGAGTCTAAACCTCAAAAAAATATGTCTTTTATACTACGTGTTGAAAAAACTGTAAGAAAAATATTTTATGCACAAGTCATTAGGAAAAAAGATGGAATAGGATAAAGATTTTTAAGTGTCAGACCAAATTCATATGAGATATTACGAACTTGATTCTACAACTGATATTACTATATTTTAAAAATTACTTCTTGCTGTGAGAGGAAAAAAAAATCCCTTTCTGCTACTTGCTAACTCTCTAGGTCAAAGATTTCACAGACGAAGAAAATAAAACAAATTAACAAAACTGTTTTTTAGATTACCCAATAACCATTCATTTAACCTAATATTCGTTAAGCCGCCACTATGTGTAAGGAAAGTATGTCCTTGATGCCTTACAATTTGAAATTTGACATTGAGAAAGACAGGATTGATTGTATTCGTAGTTTTTCTCATCTAAATTACTAAATGACCTTGGACGTTTTTCAGATGTGAAATGCAAGACACATTAAATATAGTTTTTTTGGTCTAAGAGCCAGGAGAAGTTCCTGAAAAAGGGTAAGTGAGAAGCCGCGGGGCTCCACATTCTTGACACAGACTTTTGCAGTCCTAGCTCCGGGGGAGCCTCTTGACCCTTGCAGGTTTTGTAACTAGCAAAACGGTAGCTGCCTTCAGATTGCACAGAGACATTGCTCCAGAGAAGGAACTCCCACAGACCCCACAGGGTTCAGAGCCCTACGCACTTGCTGCACGATGCCATTCTGAGAGATCAGGCTCCAGAGGACTGCATCCTGCTTTGGGGCTGAAGCTGCTGCTGCTGCTCCCCCCAGGCCAAGGTGGGAGAGCAGAGGCCAGGCTCTTTCATGGGCTCCAAGGATAAGTCTCACCACTGCTGGTGTGGGCTGCTGTGAAACTAAGGCACAAGCAGTGGTGAGATTTATCCTTGGAGCCCAGGCACACACAGTGACATAGGAGCCCTGCAGCTGCCTGCCTATGCCACTCCCACGGAGAGTAGTCCCACCCCCAGATGGCAGGCCTGGCGCTGAAGCTGGCACTTCTCTAAAAATTCAGCCCCCAAAGGTCTGCATCCTGCTGGAGGGCTGCCATTGTCACTGCCACCACCAGACCAAAGAGGGAGAGAGGAAACTGGGCAATTTCATGCACACTGAGGACAAATTTTATCACCTCTCCTGCAGGGTGCTGTGGCACTGAGGGGCCAGGAAATCATGCTTTCCTAGGCTGCCTGCCTATGCTGCTCCCACCTGGGTGACAGGCCTGTGCAGATAGTGGCTTTCTGAGAACCTAGCCCCCCAAAACTGTTTCCTTTTCTGGGGCTGATGATGCCACTGCAGCTACTGGGCCAGTAACGGAGAGGGGATACTGGGCACATTCATGCACCCTGAGGACAAATGCCAGCACCACTTCTGTGGGCTGCTGTGGGACTTAGGCACAAGCAAACAGGCCTCCTAGAGCAGTCTATCTATGGTGTTCCCAATGGGAGTGGTCCTGCCCTCCTCGATGGCAAGCCTGCAGCACAGCTGCTGTGCCACTCACCTGGGCATTAGGCGAGTAGCCTGGGGACCACCTGCTTCACTTATTACAACCAGAGCCTGCATGTACTACCAAAGGGCTTGAGGACAAGTCCACCATCCCAATCTCATCCTCCCAGTACTTGATCATGCCAGCCAGAGACCTGGGATTACCTAGCCAGTCTACACTGTTGGCATTTGAACACTTCTCGGGGTCTGAGATCAGTCTGAACCAACTTGCTAATACTACGATAGCTGGTACTCACTCACATGCATCCCTCTGGGTCAGGGTACTGGCCTTTCCAACCCTGTTGCAGCCACCACCAACACTTCAGTTCCAGTATGTCCCACCACTGCTACTGCCATCACCCACATCACACCCAACACCAAGAGACATGAGAATTGCCCATATAGTCATCTCACTGCTGCTACTACCATCATCCAAGGAAGTCACCTGGAGGCCCGAGAATTGGCCCATCTACACCTGCTAACATGGAAGCCGGCACATACTGCTCTGGGGCTCAAGAACAGGCATGCTCGGCCCAGTGCTGCTACAACTGAGGCCTGAAGATGGGTCCATCTGGCATCTCAGTCCCCAGCAAAACTTCACCACAGCCTTCTCTAATGACTATACCCTAAGCCACTGAGGAAATCACAGATGCCACTAATACTGTTTCCAGTGTTAGTGGAATTCTCAAATAAAATTATACAGTGGAAATTATATTAGTGGAAAACTCAGATAAATTATACAGATTTTACACTGCTGCGTGCACCTAAAATAAAAGCCAAAGTGTCCCACCCACCCAACAATATCTGTACATCTTTAGGGAAAAATCCTCTCTAATGCAAGAAAATTTAAAAAACTGAAAGAAGAGACTGGTACACTAAATGCATAGATATAAATGTAAAGACACAGAATACACAAAAAGCAAAGAAGTATGATACCTCCAAAGGAACCAGATAATTCTGTAGCAACATATCCTCAATCAAAAAGAAATTCACAAAATTCACAGAACTCAAAATATTGACTTTTAAAAAGCTAAACAAGATATAAGAGATTTCTAAAAACCAACACAGAGAAAACAGAAAAACAGTTCAAGTTATAAATGAGAAATTTACCAAAGATTTTAAACCCTGCAACTTTTCTGAAGTACTAAGACCTCAAAAGTACAAATAACTATAACAAAAATAGAAAAGTAAGACTATTAAACTAAAAAGTTTCTACACAGCAAAGGAAACGATCTACGGATAAAGAGTCAACCTATGAAATGGGAGAAAATATTTGTTATGTCTTCATCCAACATGGGACTAATATCCAAAATATACAAGGAACTCAAACTTCTCAACAATAAAAAACCAAATAATCCTGTTAGAACTGGGCTATAAATATGAATAGATGTTGCTGAAAAGAAGACATACAAATAGCCAACATTTATATGAAAAAATGCTCAGCATCAGTAATCATTGTGGAAACGCAAATCAAAACCACATTGAGATATTCTGACTAGCCTGCTAGAATGGCTATAGTCAAAAAGACAAAGCAAAACAAAACAAAGAAAAACAGATGCTTGTGAAGATTTGGAGAAAAGGAAACTCTTCTACACTGTTGGTTGGAATATATATTAGTACAGCCACTATGGAAAATAGTATGGTGATTCATCAGAAAACTAAAAATGGAACTACAATACAAACCGGCAATCTCACTGCTGGGTATTTATCCAAAGAACAAAACATGTGTACACGTGTATATCAAAGAGATACCTGAATTCGCATGTTCAACACAGAGCTATCTACAATAGCCAAGATTTGGAATCAACCTAAGTGTCCATTGATGGGTGAATGGATTTAAAAAAAATGTGATATACACATAACAGAATACTATTAGGCCATCAAAATAAGAAAATCTTATCATTTTAAACAACATAGATGGAACTGGAAGTTATTATGGTTAGTGAAATAATCCAGGTACAGAATGACAAACACATTTTCTCTGTCATATGCAGGAGCTAAAAATGTTGATCTCATGCAGACAGAGAATAGTATGATAGAAACCAGTGGCTGAGAAGCATGCTAAGTAGGAGGAGAGGGCAGATAAAGTGAGATTGGTTATTGGGTACAAACTTAGAGTCAGACAGGAAAAAAAAGCCCCAATATCCCATAGCAGAGAAGAGTAGCTACAGTTAGCAACAATGTATTGTATGTTTGGAAGTAGCTAGGAGAGATAATTTGTAATGTTAGGAACACAGAGAAATTATAACTACTAAACAATGACCCTGACATCATCACTATACATTCTATGTGTGTAAAAAATACTCACGTGTTACCTATGAAATGAACTATTTTGTTTCAATAAAAAATACAAAAAAATTAATATTTTGTATTTTTGATTGATATTTTGTATTTTGTAGATTCTGGTTGATATTTTGTATTTTGTAGATTCTGGGTAATATCCAGAATCTACAAATAACTTAAACAAATTTACAAGGAAGAAACAAACATTCCCATCAAAAAGTGGGCAAAGGATATGAACAGACACTTCTCAAAAAAAAATTCATGCCACCAACAAATATATAAAAAATAGCTCATCATCACTGGCCATTAGAAAAATGCAAGTCAAAACCACATTGAGATACCATCTTGTGCCAGTTAGAATGGTGATCATTAAAAAATCAGGAGACAGCAGATACTGGAGAGGATGTGGAGAAATAGGAACACTTTTACACTGTTGGTGGGAGTGTAAATTAGTTCAATCATAGTAGAAGACAATGTGGCGATTCCTCAAGGATCTAGAAATAGAAATATCATTATACCTTTGACCCAGCAATCCCATTACTGGCTATACACTCAAAGGATTATAAATCACTTCATTTAAAGACACATGCTCATGTATGTTTATTGTGGCATGGTTCACAATATCAAAGACTTGGAACCAACCCAAATGCCCATCAGTGATATACTGGATAAAAAAAAATGTGGCACATACACACCATGGAATACTATGCAGTCATAAAAAAGGATGAGTTCATGTCCCTTGCAGGGACATGGATAAAGCTGTAATCCATCATTTTCAGCAAACTGATATAAGAACAGAAAACCGAACACCACATGTTCTCACTCATAAATGGGTCTTGAACAATGAGAGCACATGGACACAGGAAGGGGAACATCACACATCGGGGCCTGGTGGGGGGTGGGGGGCTAGGGGAGGGATAGCAGGGGTGAGGGATTAGGGGAGGGATAGCAGGGATGAGGGGTTAGGGGAGGGATAGTATTAGGAGTAATTCCTAATGCAGGTGACACGGTGATGGATGCAGCAAACCACCATGGCACATGTATACCCATGTAACAAGCCAGCACATTCTGCACATGTACCCCAGAACTTAAAGTATAATTAAAAAAATAAAGTCACATTAAATAAGATGGAGTAAAGAGAACTCTTTATAAACCAAGTGCATGAATTCGAATCAACAAATGCCACCTCCCGCAAATAACCCTTGTAAAGTTTGCGAGTGTTTGAGGTCTGTACTCTATTTATCAATAGAGGTCTATGTTCTAAAGAAAAAACAGAAGATTGATTTTTGCTTAGGCATAGAGATCAATAGATTAACCCTAACAGAATTCTAGATCATGATATTTAAAACTATTTTTACATAAAATCTTATATTAAAAATATTTTCATCATTATTTCTTTACCATATATAATTTGTAGTTTCAGGAAAATTATGCAATACATAGTTTCTAGTTACCTGTTCTACCCCTAAATTTTTCTTTTGATGAGTTATCTGAATAGCTTTCCTTGAAGATATATATTCATCTTTATTTTCCATTAAAAGATTAATATGGCATGCTAATATGTGCTCTATTTTAATGAATTAAATGAAACAAAAATTGCTAGTATATTTTCATCCCTTGAAATACTTTGTGAATCCTAATGAAATAATAGAATTGCTAGTTTTTAAATATATATCCTTAGCAAATAAATTAACATACACAGCAGTTTATTATTTGACTATTTTATTTCTATTCATACCAACAGTGCTACCAATACTATGTCAGTTTTAATGTCAATATCATGTAATTTCCTAAACTCCAAATTTGTTAGTAATAATGAGGGAAACCCCGTCTCTACTAAAAATACAAAAATTAGCTGGGCATGGTGGTGCATGCCTGTAATCCCAGCTATTCAGGAGGCTGAGGCAGGAGAATTGCCTGAACCCAGGAGGCGGAGGTTGTGGTGAGCCGAGATCTCACCACTGCACTCCAGCCTGGGTAACAAGAGCGAAACTCCATCTCAAAAAAAAAAGTAAAAATGAGGGAATAATTAAGAAATCCATAATGACTACGTACTTTACTAGTAATTTACTAGTTACTTTCACTTAGGGCACTTGTAAATTAAAGACAGAATGCATATATGATGGAGGAACTTTAGTTGTAAAACATTTGAATATCTGTCTTATGATAGGCACTATTATTAGTCATTACAGATACAAGAGTAATCAAATAATGACCTGTCTTCATAAAGCTTACATTTACTTGAAGGAGGAAAAATAATAAACATGTAGAGACATATCTGTGCACCATGTAGAAGATAATAAAGAATAATATTATAAAACATGACAGGAGAAGCTGTTAGAATAGTCTTTTCTAAGAAGGTGACGTTTGAATTAAGACCTTAATGTTGGCATAGAATGAGCAATGTGAAGTTTTAGAGAGAAAGCAATATACCCAGAAGTACAACTCTCCTGAGGTAACAATTAATTCCATACATTGGAAAAACAAAAGAAGGCCAATTTCAGTGACTCATGCCTTTAATTCCAACAGATTTGGAGGCTGGGATGGGAGGATCACTGGAGCCCAGGAGGTTGAGGCTGCAGTGAGCTGTGATTGCACAATTATACTCTAGGCTGGGCAACAAAGTGAAACCCTGTCAAGGAAGAAAAGAAAGAAAGAAGGAAATAGAGAGAGAGGCAGGCAAGGAGGGAGGAAGGAAGGAAAGAAAAAGAAAGAAAGGAGAAAGAGAGAGAGAAAGAGAGTCAGTTTGTCTAGCCTAGAAAGAATCTGAGAAAATGAAAAAATTTGAAGCTGGAGAGAGAGAAATGGGCAAGATAATACCAGATCCTAGGTCATGTGAGGAGTGTCGATTTCATTATAGGTATACTGGAGAGCCTTTGAAGGAATTTTTATCAGGGATGGAAATTTTATATGAATCAATTAGTCATGTACTAGTCAAACATTTCAGAGTATTTTTTCAAAGTCAAATATTGTTTTTAGGAGTTTATTTTTTAAGGTTCTTTACAATCAAGAGCCATTTTATGACTAACCCATTCCAATTTACATAGCTTTAATTGGGCTCACCCATTAATGAAAATAGAAAAGATTACATCAACTGAACCAACTTTAATCCTTGTCCAGTTATGCAAGGTTTAAATAAATAAGTCAACATAGGAGCTTTAAAGTGATGGTTTCCATAATTTTTGTTAAAGTATGAAAACCTGGCATTGAATCACTTTAGAGTAATGTAAAGAACTTTGGCTATACAGGAATGAGACACAACTAGAATGGACTTCAGGCTCTTCCTATTACTGAATTTGTGGTTTTAGGAAATTGCTTACTGGTGTGAGTATTTGCTTTTTCATGCAGATAATAATCTTTATATCATATTGTTGTAAAGATTTTTAAAAATTTTATACACAGCACCAAATGTATTTGTATAATACCAGACCCATGTCACCCTAAATAACAAACAGATAAAAGCTCTCTAAAAATTAATATTTATTAGGGAATAAGGTATTGCAAGTGGAATATGCATGTCATAGTAAGTATGTCTGTATTCAGGGAGGTAGAGGAAGAAAAACGATTTTTTTTTTTGTGCACTCATATTATATAAAGGCTAAGCCTCTCCTCCAGGCTAGAAGAGGACTAAATTCCAGTCCATATATTTTTTTCTTCTAAAACCTGACCTCATTCTTTAAAAACGTTTTACGTGGCAAGCATTACATCTGCTCACATTTTATTGGCTGAAGCTCATGAGATGTCCAAACACAAGTCAGTAGGGTCAGGATATTATCCTCCCACAGGGAAGAAGAAACTGAATATTTGAAGTCTACTGCAATCAACCTGTTTGGTTACCAGTATTTATTTTCCTCCCTTCTGCATTTCACATACACCCACCCCCTCCCCAAAGAGGAATTTCCAAAGCCACATTCAGTCATAACAAGCTTTTCTTCTGGAATTTCATCCAAGACACCTTCTATAACAGATACCAGAATCAAGGATTCCATGACCTAAAAGGGAGGAATGGGAGGAGGCAAAATGATTCCACGTAATGATGGAACAGAGAGAGGATAACTACATTAACTCCTCCCTTTCATAGAGAAAGAGTGGAAAGTACATAGCAGTCACCAATCCATAGCCATTCAAAACATCCTTCTGGGAAAGCCTGTATGAGTCCCTTACCTTGTAAGTGTACAGTATTTCTAAAGAAACCCTGTTTTTCCTGGCTGTGGATCTCCACATTCCTTGGTTTTACCCCATAGGAGTTTTAAATATTCTTTTCCTTGGCTGCACCATAAGGTTTTTACAGATTTAGCAGTTGTCTAATGCTACTTCTTGTCTGAAGAAATCTGAATTAAATGTCATTTTATATCTCAAACAGTCACAGTCTTTTATTGTTGTACTTTATTTTACCTATTTGATTCTAGTCAGTTCTGCATCCCAATAGCCAATCTATAGCCTCTTTGGGACTACCTCTTTCTAAAGGTAATTATATGTGTTTGAACATTTCATGCTTCTGGGTGACCACATTCTTTGTCTTTTTGTGCTCAATTATTCCAGCTAAAAGGATTTCCTGGGGAACTACCTTAATTCAATCAGAGGCTTTAACAAAGGCTGTGCAGATTTCATCCTTGATTTGGTCTTTGCTCAAAGACTGAACATAAACCAGCCTTAATTGCTCAGGAGATGAATATTTGCATCTTTCAACAATGTGAATCTTCAAATACCTAGACTCTTTTCTCTTCCTTTTACTCCTTCAGAAAAAATGGTGGATTCCTTCCGAAAATACCTCTGTCTTGCCGTGCTTTGTGGTATGCAGCAAATGGCAACCAAGGCACATTAGCAACACTGAATTTTGCAAATCCCTTCCATAAAGCCACACATTTATTACATACATCATTTGCCATTCAAGTTGTTTCTCTATTGCATATTATGAATTGCCATTTCCTGTTAGGAGTTATCATTGTTTCAGACGTAGATCTCACTTTTCCCACTACATGCCCTGGACTCAAAGCCCAATCCACATATTTTAGAGAGTTTTTGTTATGATAGTGCCCTACGTTTAGGTATCAATTTTTGCATTTGTCAGTTTTCCAGAGAGAATAACAAAGCCCCGAATCTAACTGGCTTATCACTCAAACGTTTTTTTTTTTCATTCACTTTAATGATGCTGACTGCTTTACTTTGCTGTTATCTCTGCCCAGCTCTGCTCTAGGACCTGGGAAGTAGAAGCCTCTATATGCAGGACATACCAGCCCTCTTTTCGGAAGGAAAGATTGAGAGAGTTGGTAGTAACTTTGATATTTAAGCTTCTGCTGGAAAGCAGCTTAAGTCATCTCTGCTCACATACATTGGCCTAAGAATATAAAGTGGTAAATCGACATTCAAGGACCTGAGAAGGTGTTCTGCCACAGAAAGAGTAGAAATGAATTTTTACACGCCATATGCAATCTGATACAAAAGCTAAGTTGGTCTCCATTTCATATCAACTCTAAAAAATAAAAATTATTTTTATTATGGGCAGAGATGCTTTTCCAGAGATTAATCAATGATGCATACAGTTGAAACAAGCTAAAATTATAAGAACTAACACTTACTAACTTTTCTAAATTCTAGAATTATTTCTGAAATTTATAGGTATTATTTCACTAATGAGTTAGGCAATAATATTATGTATTGTACAAAAGCAGAGAAACAAGCTCTGAGTGATTTAATGACTTACCCTCCATGGTATAGCTAGATAGAAAAAGACAGAATCTAGACGGAGGTGTTTTTGACAAAGAAACCGTGTTTTTCACCACCATGCAACTTTGCCTGTCAGCATCCCACCCACCCAAAATGGGTTTGAGTTCGAAAACCACTGAAAAAACTACAATATAAATATTTTTTAATAAAACAGGCCATAAAACTAATATTATAATCTTAAGATATATCTATAAATCATGAATTGAAAAGGAAAAAAATAGTTGGAGTATTTTGGTCTAGATGAACAGGCTTACACATCAGCAGCGCTCCTACCAGTTGAAAAATGGCACAAGTATAGTAAACAGCTATAGCTATAAACCCAAACCATCCACAGTTTGCAAAATGGTTTGCAAAATATTAGTTTTCAAAAATATTTAGACTAAGAAAGAAAAAAATAAAAAGAAAGACATTGAATCACAGCAATATTATTCAGTAAAATTGCCAGATTAGTATTTCCTTTGGGTCACTATGGCCTAAAATATTTATTTCTACATGTACTATTTATATTTTTGATAGAAAATGATAAAGTAAAAGAGCTACTTTATTAATTAATTGTTTAATAAAGTAGCCCTTTTAAAGAGACAGCACAATCTGTTTTGATTCTTTCATTACCGGGTAAAATCTTGGATACATGTCATTTTCACTGCTCTCAATTTCTATTTGTATATTTCAGTCTATTCTAAGTGAAAGCAAGCACTTAAATGCACTATCAAATTGATGATAGACCCTCAGGAAAAGTGGTCTCATTTACATGCAGCTTATAGTGCTTTTTGTAAGAACATGTTTGACTTTGCACTTTTCCTTGGTAGCAAATGGGAACAGAATAAATGTGGTGTGCAGAATTCAGTTGACAGCTTAAAAACCTTAATAGCATTTGGTCCTTTTTATGCTATATATTCCTAACAATGCAAATTTTCAGGGAAGTAAAATCTCTGGTATTTTAAAGAAAGGTATTTGCATGATTTCAGATTTCAGAAAAAAAGCATTCCTATGACATATCCAGAATATAGCAAAGATATTTTTAAAATAAAAGATTTACATATTTAGTTCTCATACAATTAAATTCTGGTAAAAATTGATTATTTGGAAATGTACATGTGAAAGGTGAAAAGAATAGTTTTTTAAAATAAAGAATCTTTGGCATATTGGATGGCAAATTACTTAGGTATTTAATAAAAAAAAACATAATCATATTTTCTTGGTTAAAAACAGACATACAAAACATTTTATATATAAATAATTAAAGCTAAAATGAATGGCTATTTTAAAATGCAGAAAACAATTACAAATGAACTTTAGCTTTATGTTGTGAAATAGTTACAGTAGTAAGTTCAAGCTCACTATAAAGTCCAGTTCTCATCTACAGGATATGATCTGAAGACACTGACATGAAATAATATAAACAATTATATGTAAGTGTCTCCTCATGAGCTTAACTGAAGACAGGCATCACTATACAGCAGACATTTTGACCTGCCTGTGACTGCACATGAAATCTTGGCTTGGAGTACCTGAAAATTACCACTTGATGAAATCAAACTTGGTGCCCTTATCAGTCTCAGAGTTTATATGAGAATTTCTTTGAGCAGTGGTTTTTGGATCCCTAAAATTGACCGCAATCAATAAATATCTTATTCTTGCTTCCTCTGGAAGACGTCTGTTAATTTTAAAGAAAAATGATGGATATTTTTTAAGTGAACACTAGTAATCACAAAAGCAACTTCTGTTTTGAAGCCACCTTAATTCCTTTGTGGATTGGGAGTGGAGAAGGAGAGATATCAGTGGTTTGTTTGTAAATAATAAAATAGTCTTTACTTTTGGAGAGCAGATAGAATTTCATTAATTCTAATATCTTTGATCAACTCTCTTTTACTCTCAAAAGTTGCTGGTTACACACCTGATTTTGAAAACTTTATTGCAGGGATTGGCATAGATTATTTTCTCAACTATATTATTCTCCCTCAAGTTTATTTCAATCTTATTAGCACAGTCAAATTCTGGTTCTCTTTGACTGTGTGCATTCATAATGAATCCACTATTATCATATTTGACCCTGTAAATGTGAGTGAGGTATGGAAGCATTTTGAACTATTTCAAATACTTGCCATAATATGTCCTCAGAGTTGGCAATTTTGGGTTATAAAAAACAAATAATTATGGCATTAAATGTGCTTTTTAAAACCTGGATATTATTGTGAGTTCATGCAGTTGTAATTATATAGACAGTTAGAGATTCTATGCACCTCTTACTCAGTTTCCCTCAGTAATAGCAGCTTGCAAAATTATAGTACAATATCACAACCAGAATATCAACATTTATATCACCTATCAATGTTTTTTTATTTCTCCAATTTTACTTGTATTTGTTTGTCTATTTCATTCTGTGAGTAATTTTATCACATATATGAGTCCATGGATCTACCATCACAGTCAAAATAAGACCTTATAAAGCTGAGGCCAGCCATGGGTTTGTATTCTCTGACCTATGAGTTGGGTGATCCTCTCCTCTTAAGGTCCCAAGATAAACTTGATCTCCTTATCATAAGCCACATGGTAAGATGAAAGCTGTTATAAAGTGACATTCTTTACTGACCACAGGTCAGAAACCCTGTACAGGGACTGTGTAGATGAGGGTATAAGGCCAGTCTTCTATGGGGCTTTTATCAGCTCTGCAGTTGAGACTGTTGAGTCAGTTGAGACTGACTCCTTAAAGGGAAGTATACTCTTCCAGTCAAAGCCTGGGTAAAAATACCCAGTTTTCCCAATTGCATCCTGCTGCAAACAAAAAATGGATTCTTATTGCACTAATGCAAACAACGATATTGCTATAAGTTAAGAATACTCACAGATAGTTTCCAAATTCTAGAGGAACTAGGCAGAGAGTAACTAACATGCTCTAAATCTTGATCACAGGAGTGTACCTTACTCAATTATTAAGGGCTGTAAATAGTTCAAAATAAGTTCCTTGACTCTACAAAGAACAAAAACAAAAAACAAGGATAGCAATATTCCAAGGAAAAGTCAAAAGCTTGCTTCAGTTTTCTGAGTTCAGTTCATTTAGTTAACTCTTGTTTTGCTTGATATTCCTAAGCATTTCAGCTCTTCATGAGTCCTGTACATTTTTTTATTCCAGTGTTAGTCTCCATAGTTATCAGAAGCCTGTATTTGAGAGCATCTGTTACAGTTCTTTAGCCTACTATAAACCATCTTTTGAAAAAGATGAAAAGACAATTGTCTGCAAATAACAAAATGTCCAGGGTAGTTACACTTAGATACGCCATTGACAAAGAAGTTTGATTATGCCACTGATTTACAATAACTTCCACTGATTTACAATGACTTAACAAAAAACTCTTAACTATGATTCATACCATATACTTAGACATTAAAATTTTAGAAATCACATAAAATTTTGGAATATATGTTATTTACCAAAATATAACCTAAAGAAGATTGAACATTATATTGGCATTTATGTGTACCTGAACATGTTAAATAATCCTTTTTATCTCTTTTCTGGATGTTTCAGGGGCCCTCTGAAGTATCCAAAAAATCAGGCTTCAGGAAAAAGAATTTTGAAGCTGAAATATGATTTTGGGAAGGCTGTTAAATATGTTAGAAGTTTAAAACAGTTGATATTATGAAACAGAATTCCAGATTATTGTAAGTTATTTATTTTTCCAAAGTGATGACTCAGAAATTTAAAGAAGCAAAAACCTTTTATAACCCTTTACAAATTTTGCCAAAGAACAGATTAGAGCATTGAGAAAACCTTGCTGTGCTTTTATTTCAATGCTCAATTTACAGAAAAACCATATAATAGCTTTTTTGAATTTAGTCAATATAGCCACACAAAGAATCTCTTCTGCAAGTTTAATTTTCACAATCTTGCCACCACTTGTTTGAATCTTCAGCTTTATCTTATTTAACTTAAAACAGTTCTTTAACCCTAGGAAAAAAAAAAAAAAAAAAAAAAAAAAATTCATTTTCATGCCTTCTTATAACCTTTTACAAAACACACACACACATTTTATTGTTCTTACACAACTTGAACGTAAATCTATTTCCAGTAGTCTCAATGACATGTTATAATGGTAATGCCTAGAAATTTTTAACTTTAATGTAAAACTTGGTAAGTTGTTTTAATTGTGTGCTAGGTGAAACCAAGATTTGCCTTCTTCCAGCATAATTAAGGGCATGGTTAGTTCCAAACGTCACCAGGTCTTACCAATTGTGAAGCTGGAAAATTGAAAAGTTCTCAAAACCCAAAAAAGCAGTTTATAACCTTAAACACTTAGCAAACTTTGCATCTGACCTGCATAATTTAGTTTACCTATTTATACTTTTATGACACCTGCAATTTACCAATAGTCTTTAGCGCTGTTTTTATTTCTCAAAGATTAAAGTCACATGAACTGAAAGGTATCTTTCCTTTAAAAAATAGTTGATTCAAGTGCTTGTCTTCCTTATGGCCAGATTAGTGCTCTTTTACAGACACCATACACACACATATAACTACATAGACAGAAGAAAATCTAGTCCCCATAAGATCCTTTTTCACAACCAAAACTTTACAGAGAATATAAACAGTGATCCTTACCAATCCTAGTCGAGTGAAATGTCTTTCGAAGGAAAAGAAAAAACTTTAAAAGTTACCTGCTGATGGGATAGAGAAGGGGAAAAAAGAAACAGTTTAAAAATGACTAAGGAAGAACATCTTATTCTCATGCAACTGGTTCCTGCACCAGGTGAAAAGCTTAATTACAGTCTGATGGAGTAAAACCCCTTGGCTGGAAAAGGGCAAGGATCCTGTGGCATGTAGTGGGAACCAGCAATGTGGGGCCCTTGTGTTATGCATCACAGCCTTGGAAGGAAGAGGAGAGTAAGGGGAGCCATTGCTCACTGGTCTGTCCTGAAAAAGGAAAGAAAAGGCCGTGGAGGTGAAGGCTGATCAACCTTCCCAACACCTGGGAACAATGGGGGAGGAGGTGCAGCTTCCTGTAAGCTCAAAAGTCTGAGGATGAAAAGGCTTAGAAACCACAGTGAGAGTCCCCATTTCACTGACCACTTCTCAAGCCCCACGTTCGGTGCCAAAAATGTTGCAGCACTTTTTCTCATGGCCGTGAAAATGAAGGCTCAGAGACAATTTGAAGGGCGAAGAAGGCAGAGTTTTATTGGGTGAAAGGGAAAAGAAGGAAAATGGGGACTTTCCACAAAGCCAGAATCCCTGCTGGCATGCTTCCTGCCTTGCAGTTTGAATCTCAGATTCCACCCAGGAAAAGGAGAGGCCAGGCTCCTCCCTCCTGCAAATGCACAAACTTTTGTGGGTCCACTTGGTGTGCATTCTTCCCAGTGTGCAGGCCAGCTCAAGTTTTGCCAGGGAGCCCTTTCTACCTGTCTGCCTCAAATTTGTTCTAGATTTGTTTCTTACTGAACTTGGTACTCAGGATTATTTACGTAGCCTTGGAGATGATTGACAGTCAGAATGGTAGAGACTAATTTTTTTCCTTCCACTGATGTAGTATTAAGATCTCTGCTTAGCTTTTATCCTGTGGGGGACCAGTCAGATGGTATAGATCTGGTGATAAGAGAGTAAAAGCAATATAAACCAGTGAGAACACACTGCTAGACAATGTAGTCTAACACTTTCATTTTATAGTTGAGGAAGATGAGATGCCGCTAAGAAGAGCTTCACTGACTTACTCTAAGACACACACTAAAACTGTAATTCAAGCCTTATTGAAATTATTACTAGTAATAAATTTATTACTTTATTTTCTTTTTTACATCAAAGAGTACAATCTCTTTGAGTACTTTCCAGATTACATCTGGTTAATATTAACATATATATCAATAAATATTTATTAATTTATGCAACAGACATTTATTAAATGTCTACTGTATTTCATGGGCATTTCTCAATACTGAGAATACAACAATGAGGAAAAATACATGAAAATTCTTCTCTTTGTGTAACTTACATTCAAGTAGGAGAAGACAGAAACTAAAATATAGATGGTGAAATTAAACATATGTAGTTTGATAAATCGTTTGAAAACATAAATCAGGGAAGAGTGAGTGTCAGAGTTCCTGAGGGTATTGCAATTCTGTACTGGGAAATCAAGAAGAAAACCTTACTGAGGAGACATTTGAATAGAGAAACAAGTAAGAAAGATATCTTTAAAAGTTATTTGGGAGGATTCAATTGGTTTTTGACCACCAGGCTATTTTAAGGACTGTTGCAAATTAACCATGATCAAAATACCTGAGCTCAGTTACTAAGAGCACTTTTCCATCAGGAGGTATAGTTCTCAAAAATACAACCCACCATGGCTAGAGGCAAACCCAGAGTCTAAGTGACAACTATTAAATCATTTTATGACCCTTAACCATTTGAATATTACTGCCATTTTTGGCTTTATTCTAAGCTATTGAGATTTCAGTGTTAAAATGAAAGCAAGCAGCAACTACAATAAATCTAAGTAAACTACAGCTCACAATGGAGCGAAATCTGGCCACCCTCTGTCTTTAAGTGTTGTCTGTTGCTACTTTCATGTTGTAACAGCAGAGCTGAGTAGCTTATGGTCCACAAAGCCAAAAATGTTAACTATACCAAACCTTTGCAGAAAACACCTTCCAGCCCCTGCCCTAGAGGCCAGAAAACTTTAATTCATTTAATTTATTACTCATTAGGTCAATAAACATCTTCAATTTTACAACAAATCTATTTAATAATAATTCATATGGCAGATAATTTTATGTATCTTTCCATAAGAAACAAAGATTATCAATGGCTTAGGTATAGTCACCTATAATAATAAAATTTAATTTAATTTAATTTAAAATTTAATTAAAAAAATTCCAAAATAGGAAGGCATAATTCAACAAGTAATATAATTGTAGACAAAATTTGCTCACAGAATCAAATATGCTTAAGCAGGATTCTTTATTTTGGTTTTAGCTGAGTATGATACTATAAAAGATGAAATGTACAATACATATGGCAACAGACACATCAAGGGAAGTGAAAGGGGGATAGGAATTTTATGCTGGGCAGGGGAAATGGGACAGAAACTTTAGGCCGGGCAGGGTGGGCAAATGCACATATTCAGTAAGCTATAGGAACAGTGATGAGTATTTATGAAAGAAGCAAGTGCATGCACAATTTAGGTTCATGCCCCTTCATGTATTCCATTTAAAAAATGGCAGCATTAGCATAATCTGAGGCTGAAATTTACAGCTCTCTGATGTCAAATGATCAAGCAGAGAATACAGAAGCCCTTACTGTGCTTCCTTTGTAGACTGGCAAGAATCACTCCACGGTTGGTGGGCATTTCTCATGAAGAAATGCTGCTTTGTTGTTTTGTTGAAATCACAAATCAGAAGGGCCGCAATCAGGTGGTTGGTTGATATCAGGTGTGGAATCTTTTGAAAGGGTTCTGTTTAGCTTTTAAGAAAGAAAGTCTAATAGCACTTAGTGAGGGTGGGGGTGTTACAGGCATGTCTGGCCTCCCCTGCTGTCATGGCCAATAACTTTGTTTACAAGGTTACTCTGGAGTCCCCTTGGCCAAAGGGGATCCATTGAGTCAGTTGCAGGGTATAGAATTTCATTTTTATTTCTCACTAACAAACTATACAATTATCCATTTACTCCAAATATATCAATTCTCATTCTTACTATCAGAATAAGCTGATTCCTGGGGACAGCCTGGTTATATTGTTTTCTATTTCATGACTTCATCTGGATCACCCATTCTTTCGCTTCCACATCTTTATTGATAAGAGCCAGAGCTCAGGAGTTTCATCTTCTACCCAGTTTTCACATTCTCCCTGGCAGAAGGGAAGACATACCCCAGAACAACAGTACATAGTATTGGAAAAATCCCCCCTTCCCCCGTCAAATATCATAGTCTCACTAGCTTTTGGAGACCCACCTGAAAAGTACCATTGTGCCATATAATCTCACTTGTATTTATCACAAGACCCACAGTATTCTAAGGTTATTCCCTAGATCCAAATCTCTTTTTCTCAAGATAACCCCTTTGTTACTAACCTTATCCTCCATCTCTTTTCAACCCAGTACACTCCTCAACTCTAATGTCTAGAACTCATGATTTATCATTCCCCAGATTTTCTACTTCATGAAATTTTTCTCTGAAGATGATCTTGACCTTCTTGCTCAATAAAGTACTAAATCAGAAGTAAAGGAATTTTCCTCTTTGATTCTTGTGGCTGCTATAGGAGAGGAAAAATAATTTTCCCTCTACCCTGTCTGAGTTTTCAGTTGGGACAGACCCCTATAACAAGGCACAGATCAATAAGAGAGAGAGAAAAAAACAAATTTATAAATGTGTATACCTCATATATACATAGGAGATATTCAGAAAAATGAGTAAATCTCACACAGGTGACTAAGAATGTAGGCTTAAATACCATCTTCGACTGAAACAAAGAAAGAAGGGCGTTAAGAGGGCAGTAATAGAGAGGTGACCAGAAAAAGCACAGGAAACAACAGTAAGGTTTGTTTTGCAGATTTAAGTTGGTGCCTTCTCCATTGATAAAGAGTTATCCAGTGTCTTAGAATCATACTTTTATTCCAGAGATGGAGAGGGAGACACCCTTACAAATAGAGATATCCTTTATAGATGTAAATTTTTCTTATTTTTATAAGGGCAACTTATAAAGGGTAACTTCTATTTTCAGAAATTCTGTCTGCAGTTTCTCAAAATAATCAACTCAAAATAATTTTTATGCTAACAAGGCACATTTTGTGGTGAGATATTCTGTCTTAAACTGCTTACATATCATTCATATTTTCTCTCATCTAAAAACTGCAAGCTTGAATCTTATATTATCAGATTGTACCACTCAGTGAAGGTTGGAAGGTGCAGGGAATCAAATCATAGGACACACAATTAAATTTGAATTTCAAATAAACGAGTCCAGATAATTTGGTGTCCTGTACTTTATCTGGCAGTTCTCTAACCCAGTGCTTTCATTTGCTGCTATGTGGAGCTATTATTCAGCATTTACTGAATAACTTAACTCTTTGTTTCTCTATCACTGTTTCTGTTACTATTCTTCATGATTTTGCAATTTACATTGATGATTCTGCTAAGTTCTTGACTTCCTCTTTTGCACTGATTTCATCTTCCATCCAACTTTGTCTCATGAACATACATCAGATTTCATTATTAATAGAAGTTAGAAGAATTCTATAAACTTGATTTCAGTTATTCTGTTCTAAAACTGTCACTTTGTTAATTTTCAACTTCCTGTCTTGTTATACTGATTTCTACGATCATTCCACATCATCAAGACCTAAATAAATAGATGTTTGTAACATTTTTCTGCAACCTCATCACCCTCACAGGGGCTAAAGGAAAACTTCCCCTCTACCCATTGAAGGTTCTATGAAAAATTAACTGACAAAACGTATATTAATAGGAGAAAAAGCATACAAGTTTACTAATGTACATGGGGAACTTATAAAGAGCTCAAAAAATTGGTGGATAGTTGAGGCTTTTATAATGTCTTGAGGTTACAGAAAAAAACAGGGGATTGAATCGTAGCAAAACAGTTTATTGTGGTAAAACAGGTTATAGGAAGAGAAGAAGAGGATGGGCTAGCAAAGGTGGTCTTGTTATTTAGATAAAACCTCACAGGGAGCAGCCCTCAGAGAATAAATGCTAAATATTTCTTTCAGGCCTTTTGAGGTGACAAATAGCAGTTGATCTATTCCATATCTAGGCAATGCCTCAGAGAAAGCCTTACTGCATCGATGCAGATTTTCTCTACAGACACAAATCTCTTCCATAAAAGACAGCTTTGAAGGGCTATTCTGTTTGTAGGCATGTTTGTATTAACAGTCATCTCAAAATATGTCAAGGAAGTATATTTTAGGGTGAAGTATTTTAGTTTTCCTTCAATATAATATGGTCTTTCCTTCTGACATTATAATTTAATGATTCATGCTCCTCACTAAGACCAACCCCTTCAGTTGGTCAATGGAATCTATTTCCTTTTTTACCTACTCAATCTATTTCCTTTTTTACCTACTCAATATGGCCCTAGCAATTGTTGCTTTTGATTGTGATTAATTGGTTTTCCCTTACCTATGAGAGCATTCCACCAAGATAGAAACATCGTATAATTTATCTTGTTATAAGAAGGGGTCTCAGCTGGGCAGTGGCTCATCCCTGTAATTCCAGCACTTTGGGAGGCTAAGATGGGCAGATCACTTGAGCCTTGGAGTTTGAGACCAGCCTACCCAACACGAAGAAATCCCATCTCTACTAAAAATGCAAAATTAGCTGGGCGTGGTGGTACATGCCTGTAATCCCAGCTATTTGGGAGGCTGAGTAGGAGAATTGCTTGAACCTGGAAGGCAGAGGTTTCGGTGAGCTGAAATTACACCACTGCAATCCAGCCTGGGCAACAACAGTGAAGCTCTGTCTAAAAAAAAAAGGCCTCTTTTTTTTTTTTTTTTTTTTTAATAGGACTGCCAGGCTCATATGACCACTGTGCAACAACAGACCATGTACACATGAATACATTTGTATGTCTTTTCTCTTGTTAATCTGTTGATTGTCAATTCATTTCAGCAGAATTAGACTCAAATTTTCAGAAGAAAAGTTTCAACTTCCTTACATCCCTAATTCCAATTACAATGTCCAGGAATGAATACATGTGCATGCTTCTAAGGTGAGATTTTTTTTGTTGGAATTCATGGAAGTTTTGGTGAAGGGCATGTTCCTTCAAAGAGTTTTGTTTTTGTTTTTGCTAAGTATCCTTGAAGTAGAATCAAATTGTAACCATTTTTAATGTTATATTTTGGGGGTACTCTCTGGATTGTGTAGATAACATAAATTCTAACTCTACAACCTAATATGAACAGCTTTATCGTTGTGAAGTTCCAGTTGAGAAGTCTTTCTCTTCTGTTAAAAGCCCAAGCTAAGACTGACAAACTTTCTTTTCTTTCTCATAGTTCTAGGTTTTAGTGAGGATGAGCCCTTCATGAAGTTGTGATGGAGTGTGGAATTTTTGTGAGAAATCTTGGTTCCAACTTTCCACCTTGTAGGGGCCCAAGATTGCCTAAAAGGATGCAGACCATCAATCTGCTTGCCAGATTTAAATCCGATTTTTAACATTCTTAAAAATTTTATAACCCCAGATGATTTTTCTAATTGCCTTATAAGCTTCATTATTAATTTGAAAAAATAATTAGAATGTTTGATTTAGAATTTCTAGATGTTTATAAGCATCTTGTTTCCAGTATTTATGAAAGTGGAAGGATGCCTTTCTCTTTCAACTCTTTTAATTTTGATCAAATAACATTGCTAGTAGAAATCTAAAAATATTTTGTACTTAATCATCTGCTGCTATTGTTAGTGCCTGATTTAAACATGCTTTTACTTCCTGGGTTAAACCAAAAACAAAAGAAAATATCTAAGAATTCTTTCATTATAATTTGAATAAAGTAACTAAACTAAATGAGTGAGCCTAATCATGTAGACAGCCACAGGATGTTCTTCAAAGAAGATTTAGTTTAGGTCTACTCTGGAAAAATAATTATAAGGATATTAATCTAAGGGAGAAAGTTAACACCAACATGAGTATTTCAAAAGTCAACGATCAATGTATTCTCTTTCTCTGTTTAGAAAATAGAAACATTTGATTTAGGGTTCAGAACTGACTTACTGGCTTAGCACAGACCACACATTGATTTGGGAAATTTATATCAAGTTTATGGTATAATTCTATGATTCCTAGAGATTGTACAACAAATACTTGCTCAATATTACAAACTATTGGTTGTTAAGAAATGACAACCTCTGGCTAATTTATATTTACTTCACTGTTTTGCAGATAAATAATAACTGTAGGTGATACCTGCTAATAGAAAATTCTTCATACCTTGTTGTTTATGTGATAAAACTCTCTACTACAGAAGTTCCTCATGTGCGCGCATATAAATATATATACACACACACACACACACACACACACACATTATACGTATACATATATGTATATATAAAACTCTCCACTACAAAGTTTCTTATACGTGTGTGTATACACACACACATATAACACACACACACAGAGACACATGTATATATAATTGGTTTTATATATAAACATTTGATTGTATGCAAATTTACCAGAATAAACAAATCAGTAGATTTCTCTGGGAGATGAATTTAAGAGATTTGTAGAACGGTTCATACATAGTTTAGCATATCCTGTAAACCTGTGTCAGCAGAATGTAATATGTAGGTTATCAAGAGAATAGAATAAAATTTGTGAAAGAGACCAGTATTAATATAGGATTTTAGAAGAGAAATTTGAACTATGCAACAGTTTAAACATGTGGCACAGTTTTATCTCATTTAACAAAAAGACCTAATGTGGGTGGCCAGGTGCCATGGCTCATGCCAGTAATCCCAGCACTTTGGGAGGCTGAAGTGTAGATAGACATAGGATGGTCTTCAAGTGGATCACTTGAGGTCAAGAATTTGAGACCAACTTGACCAACACAGTGAAACTTCATCTCTACTACAAATAAAAAAGATAGCTGGGTGTGGGGCATGCTTGTAATCTCAGCTACTTGGGAGGCTGAGGCATAAGAATTGATTGAACCCTGGGAGGCAGAGGTTGCAGTGAGCTGAGGTCATGCCACTGCACTCCAATTTGGGTGACAGAGCAAGACTCTGTCTCAAAAAAAAAAAAAAAAGAAAAAAGAAAAAATATAATGACCTAATGTGCAAGAATTTTGAAGCCACTTATAGATAAGAATGACAAAAATACAAATGTAGATGAAACTGTAGGTGAGTATAAAAATTATTTTTCCCTCCTCCCACCTTAGGTTCTAAGGCTACAACCCTGTAAGTTTGACCAACAAAAGACAGATTAAGAAGAGAGAACAAACAGACATTTATCTATATGTGTATTGCAGATACACATGGGAGAACTCAGTGTTGAGGAACTTAAAGGAGGTGGTTAGAACTTGAGTTTACAGGGCATTCTAGCATAGAAGAATGATTTTGTAAATGATGGGATAAAAGAAAAGACTGAGCTCCTATGGGTGGCAAATAGTGGAAAGAGAAATATGTGACGGAAACTAATGGAATATTAAAGGCTAATTAGTTAGCTTTGTTATAAAACTTCCTCTGGTGCCATCTCTGGGCTGATAAAGGTCTAGAGTTGTCTAATATGATTAAGAGTTGCCCTATTCTTCCTGGTAGAGAGGAGGAGGGCATGTGTACACTTCCTTGTAATTGCCTTTAACTCAAAATAATTCATATGTTAAAGTGGCACATTTTGAGATGGCATACTCTGAACTACACGATTTTAATCAGTCATGGAGACGATGAGATATATTTCTTGAGTCAACTACAATTCATATTTATATATCATAGAAAATAGAAATAATAGACCTATACATGCTATAGAAGAAGGCAAGTACTTTCTTCATTTTTAAATTTTTTTAAAAAAATTTGTATAGCTACACAGCATGTGTATATATTTATGTAGTATGTGAGATATTTTGATACAGGCATACAATGCATAATGATCACATCAGGATAAATGAGGTATCCCATTTACACTTCAAGCATTTATCCTTACTTTGGCCTACAAAAACTCCAGGTAAAATCTTTAAATTATCATTGTCTGCAGTCACCAGCTGTGCTATCAAATCCTAAATCATATTTCTTCTAACTGTATTTCTGTACCCAGTAACTATCTCCAGTGCTTCCTTGCCAGCTACCCTTCCCAGCCTTTAGTAATCAGCATCGTATTCTCTATCTTCTTGAGTTCAATTGTTTGAATGTTTTTAGCTCCCCAAATAAATTGTTACAATAGGTAGCCTGGCAGACATGAGTGGGGCAGGAGATGGCCACCTCCCAACAACCAGGAATATCAGGCGACCATCAGGTGATGACCAGGCGGTTGTTAACAGTCTCTCTAAAATAATAATTAGTCACAGCCAGATCCAAGGGAGGGGCAGTGTCCCTAAAGGTAAAAACACCTGTAACTGCTGATAGGCATCTTCCCAGTAAGATCTCAGAAACTGGATGTGTGGGCTTGAGCATGTGCATTAAGAAACAAAATGGCAGAATTTAACTGGTATATAACTTTCCATGGGCATTCCACTGGAAAAGAGATGCAAGACACCAGAAGTAGGTCTGCATGTAAAATCCTCAGTCCAGTGTCAAGATATCCACATGACCCTCTTCCAAAGTATACTTTACTTTTTTTTTATTTCTTCTCTAAAGCTTTTAAATAAACTTTCACTCTTGCTCTAAAACTTATTTTGGTCTCTTCCGCCTTATGCCCCTCAGTTGAATTCTTCTGGCAAGAGTTGAGGTTGCTGCAGACCTATATGAATTTACCAATGGTAGCTAGGATAATTTCCACTTGTATCAAAATGAGAACACAAAAAGTTTGTCTTTCTGTGCCTGACTTATTTCATTTAACATAATGACCTCCAGGTCATTCATGTTGTTTCAAATGACTGGATTGTTTTTTTGTTTTTGCTTTTATTTTTCTCAATTTTTATTTATTTCTGCTCTGAGATTTACTATTTCTTTTCTTCTATCAATTTTAGGTTTGGGTTTCTCTGGCTTTCCTAGTTCTTTAAGATGAATCATTAGTTTATTTGAAGGTTTTCTCTTCTTTTGATGTAGGCACTTATAGCTATTCACTGTGCTATACTATAATACGCTACACTACCGAGTACCAGCTGGGTCAGTAGACCTCCACCCAGGCGGCGCTGGAGGTATTGAAAGGCAGACACCCAGACAGAACAAAAGAGTGGATATGTCCGGGGGAAGTGGATCTATCCAGGGGAAGCACAGCCTGAGAGCCTCAGGGGCTGGCAGCATTCCAGGCTGAAGGTCCCGAGCAGATTCTAATCCATGCATTTATTTGCTCTTAGACAGGTGATTCTTATTAATACATAAGTGCTCTACATTTACTCATAGCTCAAGAATATTCCAAGTAGGCAGCTGGTACCTGCCTACCACTAATTACAAACTAAAAGATATCCTCCACCGAGGAGCCATGAGGGCAAGGTAAACTTACTGTTTCTCAACACTACACTATACTATATAATATTATGCTATACTATGCTACTTCACACCATAGGATACTATATTACACTATACTATACTATACTACATTATACTACATTACACTATACTATATGATACTATACAATACTACATAATACTGTACTGCACTATACTGCTTTGCCAAGTCTCATAGATTTTGGTACTTTCTATTTTCATTTTCATTCACATAATGTCAAGAAATTTTTCAGTGTGCTTTTTAATTTCTTCTTTGAACTACTGATCATTCAGGAACATACTGCTTTACTTACATGTGTTTGTATGGTTTTCAAAATTTTTCTTTTTATTGATTTATAGTTTTATTCTATTGTATCCTGAGAAGATACTTGATATAATTTCAATTTTTTAAATGTTTTACGACTTGCTTTATGGTCTAACATAAGATCTATCCTTGGCAACAATCCATGTGCTGAGGAAAAGAATGAATTATTCTGTAAATATCTGTTAGATACATTTGGTCTATAGTACAGTTTAAGTCTGGTTTTGTTGTTGTTGTTGTTGATTTTCTGTCTAGAAGATCTGTCCAGTGTTGAAAGTGAGGCGTTCAAGTCTCCAGCTATTATTGTATTGGGGTCTAGCCTTCTCTTCATCTCTAATAGTATTTGGTTTACATATCTGGGTGCTCCAGCATTGGGTACATATATATTTATACTGGTTATATTCTCTTGCTGAATTTCCACTTTATTATTACGTTATGTCCTTCTATGATTTTTGTCTTGAAATCTATTTTGTTTGATACAAGTGTAGCTACTCCTACTCTATCTTTGGTTTCCATTTGCATGGAATATCTTTTTCCATCCCTTTATTTTCAGTCTACATGTGTTTTTAGAGGTGAAGTGTGTTTCCTGTAGGTAATAGATCATTGGGTCTTGTTTTTATCCATTTAGCTACTCTGTGCCTTTTGATTGGAGAGTTTAGGTTATTTACATTCGATATTATTGATAAGGACTAACTCCTGTCATTTTGTTATTTGTTTTGTGATCTTTTCTCCCTTCTTTCCTTCCTTCTTGTCTTTCTTTTAGTAAAGGTGATTTTTTATAGTATGTTTTATTTCTTGCCTTTTAATTTTGTGTATCTCTTGTATGTTTTTTGATTTCTAGTTACCATGAAGCATACAAATACTATCTTATAACTCATTATTTTATACTGATGGCAACATAACACTGTGTAAGCAAACAAGCAAATAGAAAACTAATAAAAATTCAATGTTTTAACTTTATTCCCCTGCTTTTTTATGTTATGTTGTTTCTATTAAGTCTTACTTTATTTTATATATTTTGAAAAGTTGTAGTTATCATTTTGAACACTTTTATCATTTAGTCTTTCTATTCAAGATATGAGTAGCTTACATGACACAATTACAGTGTTTAATATTCTGTGATTTTCTATGTATTTTTTATTACCAGTGAGTTTTGTACCTTAAGATGTTATCTTATCACCCATGAATGTACTTTTCTTTCTTCTTTTTTTTTTTTTCAGGCTGGAGAGCAGTGTCACAATCTCCAATCACTGCAACGTCTACCTTCTGGGTTCAAGTGATTCTTGTGCCTCAGTCTTCTGAGTAGCTGGGATTATGGGTGTGCACCACCATGCCTGGCGAATTTTTCTCTTTTTCTTTTCTTGTATTTTTTTTTTTTTTTTTTTAGTAGAGATGGGGTTTTGCTATACAGGCTGGTCTCAAACTCCTGATCTCAAGGAATCTGCCCACCTTAGCCTCTCAAAGAGCTGACATTACAGGCATGAGCCACTGCACCTGGGGCCCATTAATGTCCTTTTTTTTCAAATTGAAGAATTCCTTTTAGCATTTCTTATAAGACAGGTCTAACGATAAAAATCCCTCAGCTTTTGCTTGTCTGGGAAAGTATTTCTCCTTTACATTTGAAGGATATTTTCACTGAATATACTATTCCAGGATTAAAGTTTTTCTCCTTCAGCACTTTAAATATGTCATGCTACTTTCTCCTGGCCTGTATGATTTCCACTGTGAAATGTACTGCCAGATGTATTGAAGCTCCATTTTCTGGTTATTTCTTTTTTCTTATTACTTTTAAAATCCTTTCTTTGTCTTTGACCATTGGAATTTGCTTACTAAATGTCTTGAAGTAGATCCCATTGGTCTTTTTTTTTTTTTTTTCCCATTGCTTTTAGTGTTTTAGTCACGAAGTCCTTACCTATGCCTATGTCCTGAATGGTATAGCCTAGGTTTTCTTGTAGGGTTTTTATGGTGTTAGGTCTTATGTTTAAGTCTTTAATCCATCTGGAATTAATTTTTGTATAAGGTATAAGGAAGGGATCCAGTGTCAGCTTTCTGCATATGGTTAGCCAGTGTTCCCAACACCATTTATTAAATAGAGAATCCTTTCCCTATTGCTTGTTTTTGTCAGGTTTGTCAAAGATCAGATGGTTGTAGATGTGTGGCATTACATCTGAGGCCTCTGTTCTATTCCATTGGTCTATATCTCTGTTTTGGTACCAGTACCATGCTGTTTTGATTACTGTAGACTTGTAGTATACTTTGAAGTCAGGTAATGTGATGCCTCCAGCTTTTCTCTTTTTTGCTTAGAATTGTCCTGGTTATATGGGCTCTCTTTTGGCTCCATGTGAAGTTTAAGGTGGTTTTCTCCAATTCTGTGAAGAAAGTCAATGGTAGCCTGATGGAGATAGCATTGAATCTATGAATTACTTTGGACAGATGGTTCTGTACAGCAAAAGAATTTATCATTAGAGTAAACTGGAAATCAACAAAATGGGAAAAATGTTTTTGCAATCTCACCATCTGACAAGGGGCTAGTAACCAGAATCTACAAAGAACTTAACCAAATTTTAAAAAAAGCCCCTTCAAAAAGTGGATGAAGGATATGAACAGACACTGTTCAAAAGAAGACATTTATTCAGCCAACAGACATGAAAAAAAGCCCATTATCACCAGTCATTAGAGAAATGCTAATCAGAACCATGTTCAGATACCACCTCATGACAGTTAGAATGAATATCATTAAAAAATCTGAAGACAACAGATGCTGGAGAGGATGTGGAGAAATAGGAATGCTTTTACACTGTTGGTGGGAGTGTAAATTAGTTAAACCATTGTGGAAGACAGTGTGTCAATTCCTCAAGGATCTAGAACTAGAAATACCATTTGACCCAGAAATCCCATCACTGGGTATATACCCAAAGGATTATAAAACACTCAATTCTAAAGACACATGCACACGTATGTTTACTGTGGTGCTATTTATAACAGCAAAGACTTCAAACCAACCCAAATGCCCATCAAGAATACACTGGATAAAGAAAATGTGGCACGTATACACTATGTGTGTTTATATAGTCATAAAAAAGGATGAGTTTATGTCCTTTGCAGGGACATGGATGGAGCAGAAACCATCATTCTCAGCAAACTAATACAAGAACAGGAAACCAAACACCACATCTTCTCCTTCATAAGTGGGTGCTGAACAATGAGAACACATGGACACAGAGAGGGGAACATCATACACCAGGGACTATTGGGGGTTGGGGAGGCTAGTGGAGGGATAGTAGAGGGTGGAGGGATTAAAAGTGATTCATACACTATCAATACATGTAGTGTATTCAGCATCTGACTACGTGCTTTCTTGCGCAGTGAGGTTCATACTTTTATATGTTTTCATGCTGTTAGTTAGTATCCATTTATTTCAACTGGAAGATCTCCCTTAGCATTTATTATAAGGCAGGACTAGAGTTGCATACTCCTACCGTTCTGGTTTGTCTGGGGAAGTTCTTATCTCTCCTTTATTTCTGAATGGCATTTCTGCCAGGTATAGTATACTTGCTTGCAGTTTTTTCTTTCAGCATTTTAGTATGGGTGTTACTCAACTTGCAATGCAGTTACATTTTAAGAAACCCATAATAAATTGAGAATACTATAAGTCAAAAATCATTTGATATGCCTAACCTAACTTACTGAATGTCATAGCTTAGCTTAACCTAACTTACACGTGCTTAGGATACTTATTTTAGCCTACGGTAGGATGAAATTATCTAACACAAAGCCTGTTGTATAGTAATGTACTTAGTATCTCATGTACTTCATTGAATACTGTACTGAAAGTGAAAAACAGAATTGTTTTATGGATACTTAAAGTATGATTTCTACTGAATGCATATCACTTTCATACCATTGTAAATAAAAATAAATGATTAAGGCAAACCATCTTAAGTTGGGGACTGTCCCTATGTGTCATCTCACTCTCTCCTAGCCTATACGATTTCTGCAGAGAAATGTACTAACAGTGATATGAGAGTTTCCTTTGTATGTGATAAGTTGCTTTTCTTTTATTGCTTTCAAAATTCTCACTTTGTCTTTGACTTTTGAGAATTTGATTTACTATGTCTTGTGAAGATCTCTCTACACTTTCTCTATTTAGGGTTCTTTGTACCTCATGAATTGGGATGTTTATTTTTCTCTTCAGATTTGGGTAGTTTTCTTTCACTATTTCTCTATTAAACTTCCCTCCTCATGTTTCTTTTCTTTCTCTGCTCTTTCAGTGATACCCACAGAATATATATTTGGCTCATTTTAGAGTCTTCCATAATTCGTACAACTATTTTTTTATTATTCTTTCATTTTATTCCTCACACTGAGCAATTTCAAATGACCTGTCTTCAAACTGACCCATTGTTTTTTCTTCTGTTAGATTGAGTCTACTGTTGTACTTTTCTAGAAATTTTTTTATAGTTAGTCATCACATTAGTTTGGTCCAGATTTTCATTTATTTTTTTGTTGTAATGGTTTCTATCTTCTTTTAGAACTTCTCATTTCATTTATATATTGTTTTTCTGATTTTTACTTAATTGTTGATCTGCACTTTCTTGTAGTTCATCGAGCTTCTTTTAGGTGATCATCATGAATTATTTGTCAGGAAGTTTATAGATATCCATTTCTTTATTGTCAGTTACTGGTGTTTTATATTGTTCATTTGATGATGGCATATTTCTATAATTATTCATGATCTTTGTGACATTGCATTCGCATTTCTGCATTTGAAGAGGCAGGTACCTATTCCAGCCTTATAGTCTAGCATCAGCCAAGAAAGCCCCTCACCAATCAGTTTGTCCAGAAACTCTGAGTGGGTGCCCTGGCAGGATCAGTGGGCGGAGTCCTCAAGCAGACTGGTCTACTGCTTGGGTCAACAGGTAAATGGCTTGGAGCCTGGGTCCTTTGGGAATTCCTGGAGCCTGTGTGCATGGGGAGTGGCGTAGCACTGGGCCTGTCTATGAGCCCGAGTCTATTGGGGGTGTCCTGATGTAGAGATGGACGTAGTACATCAGTCTATGGGGAAAGGCCTGGAGTTTGAATCCACTGAGACTGGTCTGCTACTGGGGCAGTCATAGAGCTTGAGTTCATAAAACTGATCTATGTGGGGAAGCACAGCACCAGAGTCTACTGGGTTGGGCCTGGAGCCTGTGTCTATTGGTGTCTGGATGCTGGCCTGAAGCCTGGTTCCACAGGTATTGGCTAAGTACTTTGGAAGACACTGTGGAGCTGCAGTCCACTGGAACTGGCCTGAGACTGGGGTGAGCCTAAAGCCTCTGGCAGGCCTGGAGCCTTAGTCTATGACAGTTTGCCTGGAGCTTGAGGCTGTGGAAGCTGGCCTGGGACAGGGTTTCACCGAATGGGCCTGGTGCTGCTGTTCATCACAGAACTGTTTTTGCTTCACTCTCCTTCCCCTCATGCGGGCATTTTTCTCTCGTGCTGTGCTGCTCAGGCTTGGCAAAGGGTTAATGTGGTGCTGTGAATCTGTCCTTGCTACCTGCGTCCAGGCACCTTGTATTATTTCTCTTCTATATCCAGGCACTGTAATTTCTCACCTGGATTCCTTAACTCTTATGAAGGTATTTTCATGCATGAATAGTTTTTTCAAATGGATGTTTACGTAATAGAATGAGTGCTGGAAAACCCTACTCCCCCATCTTCAGGTTTAAATTCCAACTTTTTCACTTGTTTAATCCTGTTATTCTACCTCTAAAGTAAATATTATAAAGTTCTATAATAACTTTGTTGTGAATATTAACCAAAAATTGTCTATTCCCTAAAACCTAGCACATAGCAAGGATTTTAATTCTTTGTTTTAGCTTTGCGATTGATTAGAAAGAATATATAACAAATTTCTAAATCTAAGATAAAAAAAGAAATGGGACTATTTGCAGAGAAAGCATGATGGCTTCGGGAGATGTAGGTTCCTGTAGAGACTGCCTCTGCATAGACTTAGATGGGCACACGTTTATCCCGGGTAGATCAGGACTATTACAAAGTGAATCAAAAGAAACACAGCAAAAAATTATATGTATTGTTATGAGATTCAGGCCATGCTAACTCAAAATATGGGACCTTGGCATTTAAGAAAACAGCAGAAGCAGGAAGGTTGCTCTCACCTTCCGTCTTCCTTCTCCTCCGAAGCTGGGTCATAAGACTCTCATGTGAGGACTACCTTCCCTACAACTGGTGGGGAGGAGCATCTTTATCTCTGAAGATACTGGGAAACATAAAAGAATCTGAATAAACAGGCCTTGCTAATTCCACCCCTACTGAATTTATAAACATTAGATCCTATCCTTTTCTCCTTCAATTATATTTCTCTATGACTTTCCATTCTTTGTCAAACCTAAGCATGAAAATATACAAATTTACCTATTTCTTTGGGTCTTACTTTCTGAAGTTTCCTGTGTAATATAAAACTCATATTAAATAAATTTGCATGCTTTTCTTTTGTTAATCTCTTGAGGCCCTAGCCATAAACATAGTGATAGGAAAGAAAGGTCTTTTTCATCCCTACAGTACCTACAAAAATGCTGCTATACTTTTCTTCTGAAGGATACACATTATAATACAGACACACATATTAGTCAGACCACCTTTGGTTGCAAGTGATGAAAATCAATTTGTACAAATCAGAGTAGAAATAAGGGACTTTTTCACTTGCAAGTGCTGAGTTGGATCTGACTTCAAATGTAGCAGGATCTGACTTCCAACATAACAGGACTCAAGGGCTAAAAATAATAATAATAAATTGTACTACCCTTATCATTTTATTGCAGGTTGGTTTTCTCGTGTGACTGGAGATTTACAGGTATTTATAGCTCCAAGTCATATTCTGTTCTTTTAGATTGACACCTCTTTCTTTTCCCAACGTTCAGAGTGAAAGTCCAAAAAAAGGAACCTGATCGGTCGCCTATGGGTTATTTCTGGATCATTACTCTGTTCAGGGGAATGTGCCTGTATCAGTCAGGGCTCTCTAGAGGGATATAACTAATTACACACACACACACACACACACACACACACACACACGAGTTTATTACATGATCACAAGGTCTCACAATAGGACATCTGCAGAATGAGAAGCAAGGAGAGCCAGTCCAAATTCCAAAATGGAAGAACTTGGAGTCCAACGTTTGAAAGCACAAAGAAGCATCCAGCATGGAGAAAGATGAGGCTGGGAGGCTAAGCCAGTCTCTCCTTTCACATTTTTCTGCCTGCTTATATTCTGGCCATGTTGGCAGCTGATTAGATTTCACCTACCCAGATGAAGGGTGGTTTGCCTTTCCCAGCCCACTGACTCAAATATTAATCTCCTTCGGTAAAACCCTTACAGACACACCCAGGATCAATATTTTGTATACTTTAATCCAATCAAGTTGACACTCGGTGTTAACCATCACAGTGCCATTGCTGTGAATAGGTGACAACACTGAAAGTTAGGAGGAGGGAAGCCATGGAGGGAGAATGTTGCAGAATTGATAAACAGTAGCTTTCACAGCCTGTGTAAGTGATTTTGATTTTTAATACTTACATTTCTTATTTTTCAAGAATCTGAACTTGTTATTTTGTTAACTTCCTTTTCAGATCTGAAATTTCTGTTTTAGATTGTCAGCTTTGTCTTTATAGCACCAGACACATTAGAAATGGTGAAATCAAAAACTTTATATTTTTCAACCTTTTGAAAAGTCATTTTTGTTTATAGGCAATTTCTTAATCTTAATCTCAAAATGGTTCTTGAGGGACATTTTGTTCTTGGCTCTTACTATGTTTATTGCTTCCCTGGAAATTCATCTTTTTCTCTTATGCTTTCTCTCTGCCTATTTTCTTATTCATTTTCTCTTTCAAAAGGTTGAGCTCTGCAAGGCCATTTAGTAATTTGGGAAGTGTGCTAGTAAAGGGTTTACTTTTTCAAATGTAAATGTACCTCAGCATTGCTTTGTAAGTGGTTTAATGTGCTTCTGTTCTTTCTAGCTACATCCTCACTCCATGTGTCGCAGTTTTAGGTGTTAGTGATGTCAGAAACTACACACTGAAATTTTGGCAGTAATAAAAAGAAAGAACCAATTCTCAAATGTACCTTGAATGTATTTGAAATTGTTAAATTAAATTTAGGTCAGTGATTTGAGATCTAAAACTATAAAACCTATTGACTAAGGAATATGTTTATTTAACCTGTAATTTATCTTTTGTTAAAAAAGGTAATATACATTTAAATTTAGTTATTTCATGGCAAGAGCAAAGTCAACAAAATATTGGCACTGCCTAGATGAAATCTATAATATCATGCAATTTGAGGTTTTAGTTTTGTTTTCAAGGAAAAAATACTTGAATGATCAAACATATATTTAAGACATTAAAGATGGTGCAATTAGAAATGTACCTTAAATAATAAAATTGTTGGCCACATATGTATGCAAGTAGTTCTGCATTAGAAATATGAGCAGAAATACATATGGAAGGGATTATAGTAGAAACCAATAAATTCCTTTTTGGACAAAGACAATTGCATGGTCACAGCCTGTGTGGCCTAGAAGCTCATGCTAACAATACTAATCATCCCGGGATGAATCGATGCCATCATAAAAAGTGGTCTAATAGGAAGGACAATAACAAGAATAATAGTAGGAGCAATTAAAATGCTGCTCACACTGCACTTCTGAAGGACAGGATTAGGGTTCCATGCCCTAGATTTTAAGTTACTGACAATAAATACAATGTCACTGGATGCTCCCACAGTGTTCCAGGCTTCATATAACTTTGAGGTGTTAAGTTGAAAATATAGGATTCTCTGATTTCAAAGCTGAGACATTAGTATTAAACAACATGTAATTTATCTACAAAATATTTATCTACAAGTTTAATAATAAGCCCAGATATTTCACATTCACAATATTTGAATTAGCCACTGAAGCTTTATTCAAAAGTATTATTTTTAGAACAAACACTTTGAAACATAGCAGCTACTTCTCCATTCAAACGAGTTATAACTAGTTTAGTATTTTCTTAGGTAAATAGTACAAGCCAACAAATGCCTCCAAAAGATGGCTGAAATGTCAGAGAGGGTCAAAAGACAGCTGAACAAAACATTAGACAGCAACTCAGAACTGGCTACAGTGTACTGTTCAGCACCATTAGAATGTGGATTATCCTTTGGAATAGTTAATGGAATGGAAATTGCATATAAGATTTCTTTGCATCAATAAAATGCAGCTTAACAATGAGAACTTGTACAAAAAATAGACAGTGAAAATGTGATAAAAGAAATACTTTGACAGATCAGCTAAACATCACAAACAACTGAAGGGGAAAGATTTAATGTATATAAAGAGATTTCAGTCCTGGCACTAATGGACCAGAGTTGTGAATTAAGAAGCATCCAATCCATATGATATTCTGTTCTGTGATGAAGACTTTTATGGAAGGAATGAGCATTAGACTTCATCTTCCCATTTGCTATTCAATTGGAAATATTGAGGAATTATTTGGCATCTGACTAGAAAACAACTGACTCAAGGAAGTAAAAAAATGAAGCAAGATTTGTATTATCCAAATACGGAAAGGCAGCAATACAAAAGGTATAGACAAAAGTAGCCTACTTACAATAGAGGTGAGCAATAATGAGAAGCAGCTTTCACATTAGGGCATCCAAAAGGTCAGAAAGGGCCGCCTTGGTGCTAAACATCTTGATTTATAAATGAATGAACATAATAGTCTAATGTAAAATCCAGAAACTATTCTAATATGTAACTGGATGATTAGTCTTGTTTCTCTTTCTTTAAAGAATGGGCAAGATAATGATGTGTTACAGTTTATGGGAATGTTGTAATTTCCATTCATATTTAAAGATTGCTTTTCAACATGCCTCTTTCTTAAAGGCCCCATACCCTGTCATCAAGAAAATAAACAAAAGAAAAGTATTTGCTTTACATTTGGAACAATCAGCTCTACCAGTTTTTGTTTTGTTTTTGTTTTATGCAAGGTTCTGGGTAGAAAGAATGAAGTAACAGATTATACATAATATTCTAAGTACCAAGCTGCATTTTATGTATACATATAAATTCTTTTTTTATTTCTTTAAGCCTTTTGCTTTTCCATGATTATACAGAAGAAACTTGCAGTGGAATTTGTTATCAATAATCATATTCTGGGAGGATCGGTCAAGTTAAAGCTAGATCTTTTATTTTCATGTGGTTGAACACTAAGTATCTTTTTTGCCACAGTAATGTCAGAAATATTTTATTTTTATGAGTGATGATAGAAAGCCGATCCAAGAGGGACGACAAGAAAGAAATGAAGCCCAATAATTCTTAATAGTTTAGCAATCCCATTGATACATTTTTAAAATCTGTCTTTGCTTTAGTCTCATTTACAAAGTGAAAATACTTTGTAACCATCATAGAGAAATTATAACTCTATGTGATAAATCATTGTCTAAAGTACTTTATCATTTCATTTTCAGTGTAATTATAATAAATATAGCAGCAGTTGTTACCTACAGGAAGAGAAGCAATTCAAGTAATGACCCCGATACTCCTCCTTGATTAACAGGCTGTGGAAAAGAGGAGGGACCAGTAAATAGGACTGGAAAGGAGTGGCTAGTGAGAAAATAAGAAAACCGGAAAAATGGAACTCAAATGAAGAAAATCGTTGAAGGATGAACATTAGTTAAATCTCTGTAACACTGAGAACAGATAGGGTAAAGGTAGAATTAATACCTGAATTAGGATGCTTTGAGAATAAAATTGTACGTGGTTGATTAGACCAAAAAAGTATAAACCAAGACTCTCCAAGGCACTAGGTTACCATAGGACAAGAGAATTGAGTTCCTCCAAAATTTAACAATGTCAGGCTCAGTTATGATGTTAATGAAAGGAGTATTGGAGTGGTGTCGCGTTATGCACATGGCTTAAGTAGATCCAGAAGGGGAGAATGGAATTTGGAGACAGCAAAACTAAGCAAATTCTTAGAAGAATTATTCTGAAATATCAATTTAAAAAATTGAACTTCAGCTGCTAGAGAGGTAAGGAAAAAGAATATTTATTTGTTTAAGATGAGGGAACTAACTGTGTGTTTGCATAATGGTGGATGATCCAGTAGAGAAAGAAAATTGATGTGGAGAAGAGAGGAGAGAATTGTGAGAGCAAGGCTGTGGAATGACTCTGAAGAGAAGGGATAATGGTGAAAGAACAGAATTCATGCAAATGAGATGATGAAAAGGTTGTAGTAACCATAAGATTAAGGTTATGACCACTAAAGTGTAGGTCTGATGTAAAGTGGAAGACAAGGTCATTTACTAATGGGGGTGGAGAATCCAAAGTATTGAAAAGATTGTATCTGTACGATCAACATATGATCTTGGAAAATGCCAAGATTTATGACTAGAATAGTATTAGAGAAATAAATAAAAACAAATTGAAGTTTATAATATCAGCAGTATGAATAGTGGTAGGTGATATGGTAAGATGATTTAAAAAGAGTAATTTTAGGGAAGGAGAAAGAATGATTTCAAAGTGGTAAAGAAGAAGAAGAAAGATATCTATGGCACTTCCATGCCCAGTGGCATGAGAAAGAGAGAAAAATCTGTGACCAGTTAAGAAGACTGCAGAGAAACAATGCTCTTAATAGACTGTCATGTTTTCATGAGAGAAAAAAGGTAAATGGAATGTTGAAAACAAAGATCATACACAGGGTGGAAACTGATGATAATGATTTGTCGGTTCCAGAAGCCAGTAGAGAGGGTTGTAGATGCTGTGAAGGATAGAAGGAAAACTAAAGTGAGGGGACAGATATAGAATCTTATGTGAGTTAGAGTACAAGAGAAGAAGAGTGAATTGGAAGTCTAAGAAATGTTTTTATGGATGATATAAATAAGAATAAAGCATATAACGTATTTCGTGGTAGATTGAAAAATGTCCCCAAGATATATCAAGCCCTAATCTCCAGAACCTGTATTAATTTATAGGGCAAAAGAAGTGATTAAGAGAATAATTTTTAGATGAAGAGATTATTCTGGATTATATGGATGGGCACTAAATGTAATTATGAGGGTTCTTTTAGAAAAATGTAGAAGGAGATTCCATACTGATCCACATGGAATAGAACTTGCTATGTAGACGGAGGCAGAAATCAGAGTGATGTGACCGTATGTCAGGCGATGCTCACAGCCATCCAAAGCTGGAAGAGGCAAGGAATGCATTCTCCTGTTTAGCTCTAGGAGGGAGTAAGGCTGTGCTGACACCTTAATTTCATCTCAGTGATACATCTTTCCAGCTTAGGGCCTCCAGAACTGTGAGAGAATCAATTTCTATTGTGATAAGACACCACATTTGGAGTGCTTTCTTACTGAAGCCACAGGAAACAAAGGCATCGTGGATTCTCACTGGATATTTGTGGCAAGATTATGAATCTTTGATTCTGGCTGTCAGTTGGGCTCCTTGGCTTTCTCCAGGTTGAATGTCCTGGGGCTGAAGGTCAAGTTGGTTCTTATGTGCATGTCTGACTCCTGGCTCCAGTGGCTGAGAGCTGAGGCTGGCTGGGGATCTTTCGTTCCACATGCTTCTTTCTGCCTCACAGGCTTAGGCTTCCTAAGAGCATGCCAGTCTCATGAAGGTTGGAATCCATGCTGCAGGGGTGTCCAATCTTTCGGCCTCCCTGGGCCACATTGGAAGGAGAATTGTATTGGGCCTATTAAAATACACTAATGATAGCCAATGAGTTAAAAAAATTCAAAATAATCTCATAATATTTTAAGAAAATTTATGAAATTGTGTTGGGCCATATTCAAAGCCATCCTGGGCCATGGGTTGGACAAGCTTGGTTTATGCGGTGGCTAGCTTCCCCCAGAGTGAATGCTCTAAGAGAAATGGGCAGAAGATTCTTAGGACCAAATCTTGGGAAGTTTCAGAAAAACACTTCTGCCATATTTTAGTGTTCAAGAAAGTAATTAAGGTTTCCCAAATTCAAGGGAAGTGGAGTCAGATGCCACCTCTTGATGGATGGCCTCTCAATAGAAGGCCACCTCTCAAGAGCAGGGCTACTGGTAGTCTTTGATCTACCTCAAGTACCAAGGAGAAGAACATGAGATACACTTATGCTTGAGAGATGGGTGCAATATGAGAAAACAGAATAAAATTACAGCATTTCTAAAGTACACATAAAGAATTCTCAGAGCAGTTAGATTTGTGAGTGGAAAGCTTGATTTGATATCTTCAATTAAATTTGTCTACCTGAATAAGTAGGGTAAAGAGAATTACAGTACTAAAGATACTTGATGGACTTCATTCTTTTTTCCCCCAAATTTAAAATTCTACTTGTGTATCAGGTCCTTGGGGAATCAATTCCTATGACTGGTTAATTCTTATAAAATTCGGTATTTATAACCAAGTCAATATTTTTAACTTTCTAATTTTAATTAAGCTATTGTATCTTTCAGAAAAATTGTTAGTGACTTAAGTCCACCACTGATGAAGTCTCCTGGTATAGAAAACTAGTGTGTGTGTGTGTGTGTGTGTGTGTGCACGCACATGCGTGCATAGGTGGAGGTGGTGAAGTGAATTACATTTGTGTAAGAATACAAGAGTTTTCTGGCTTAAGATCCCAACCCTTTCTCTATAATAAGATGCAAATTTTAAAAACTTCTTAGATGGACTAGGATTTCAGAAAAAGGCAGGAAATTCTTTGAAATAAAATTACTTGGACAAAGTAATTTTCAAACCTGGATGAGTCTGCCATGATGACCAGAGATCCAGATGAAGTGCTGAAAGGCCAGTGAAATAGGATGTTTCTGGCACAGTGTGTGTCTGTCACTGGAAGCACCAAGGAGAAGCATTTGCAGATACAGCGGCCCAAGCACGGTGCTTATTTATCTTTGTGTGTGCAGGACCTCAGTTGACTCTAGTTACATAAATTGACAAATTTGATATCCAACAACCTTGGTCCTGAGGGAGAGGGGAAGATCTTCCTCTAAAATCCCGTCCCCCAGGAAGGTCCTGACTGTGCAGGAAACCAGACAGTGAGGCTCCACTTTGGAGTGGACTGGGACTTCAGGTGAGCCATCACCCTCTGCAAGGTAGTTGGAGAAGCAACTCAGTAGTGGGTTTTTAGGAAGCCCAGGGGCCTGCTTGCTGGGGGAGAAACTCAGACGATGACATATCTTTTGGACTCTCAGGGCTATGAAAAATTTGAGCCTTAGAATACAAATTTTTTTTGGCATAGCAATATTTTAGTATATCACACCCAGGATACTCAGGTTTTGTTCTGGTTGTTTTAAAGTTTAGTTTAGATTGAGCATATTATCTAATTTGTACCTAGTTTATGGATAGCTAATAACCAACACACACACACACACACACACACACACACACACACACACACACACAGAGAAAGAGAGAGAGAGAGAAAGACTGAAAGAAAGAAACTATACAGAATTTACTTTCAGAAGTGTAAAGAAAACTTTGTACGCAGTTTATGGATAGTTAATAACCAACACACACACACACATACAGAGAGAGAGAGAGAGAAAGATAGAGACAGAAAGAAAAAAAAGAAAGAAAAAGAAAGAAAGAGAAAGAAAGAAACTACAAAGAATTCTCTTTCAAAAATGTAAAGAAAAATTCGTACCCAGTTTATGGTTAGCTAATAACCAACACACACACACACACACACACACACACACACACACACACAACAGAAACCACAAAGAATTATCTTTCAGAAATGTAAAGAAAAACATATTCCACCATCTTTAAGCTTGAATTTTATATTTGAAGAAAAAAGTTAAAATTCCTTGATTTTCCTTTCTATTTCTGATAGATTAATCCCAAATCCATTTAATTACAGTAAAGGTCAGCATGGTGATGGAGGCAAGATAACCAGTTGGTTAGTACCATATTCTTTTCTAAGGTAGCTTGCAGGGTTCTTGGTATTGGGACATCATTTTAAAATATACGGGAAATTTGCCTCTGTAGATCATGAGCTTTTTGAGGCCAGCAGCTTCTTTCCTCACACCTCCTGCTCCAGATCTTGATCAACACCTATTAAATGGCAAAACTTTAGGAAATGACCTTGAATATTTGATTGGTAGCTTGAAGCTGCAATACTTGTTTGGACATGGGCTCAAATACAATTACTGCAGTCTATAGCCAGAGAATGATCAAGCAATGGCAGCATGGTATTATTCTTTGTGTCGTGTTAAGGACAAACAGGTTCTCAGCAGTCAGTTCAGTTTCTGTGCTAGACTTCTGAAGGCAGATCAATGTCTTCAATGTGCACTGAACTGACAAATACTATAAATATTTAAATTTGAAATAAAGCCTCCCCTTAATAAAGTATGCATTACCTTTGCCTTCTATGAATTTAGGATTAAAATGAAATTGATACCAACGTCAACCAAGACCATAGCGTCAGTATTCCTTGAATGCAAATACAACAAATACACATTCGGTTTAGCCTAATGACGTGGAGTTGACATTTCTACATTATAAATAGGTCCTCAAATGGAACACAACAACTCCCCCAGGACTGAAAAGTTCAGGTCTTTGATCTCTCTATGCCACTCATCAGGACTCACAGAATCCTCCCTTTACTTCCAGAAACATCTGGCCAGGAGCTAAATGAACAGCAGATTTGTTTAGGCTCTAACTAGACCCTAGAGTTTATTGCTGATTTCATTTTGCATTTTAGCGATATTGATCCTGCTTCTCTGATTTAACTCTACATCTGCTTCTTATTTATTTGTATCAGCTGAATGTTGAATGATTGATTTTGGGTTCCACACTTTAGCTTTATTATTATGTGTCTCTCTAGATAATCCTTACAAAACATTCTCCTCTACTCACTCCACAGTGTCAGTTGTCTAGCCATGAAATATATTATGTTTTATATGATAACATAATATATGCTTTCTTTAGCACACAGAAAAGAAATTGGAGAATATGATTATATCCTATGCAAATGTTTCCATTAGCCTTGTCGTTTCTCCCTTCTTGATTTCTTCCTTATTTTGCTACTTATTTGGAAGTTCCTCCTAAGTGCAAACCACTGCAATCTATGAAGAAGGCCAGTTCTTCCTGGCTGGTAGCATCCAGTACTAAAGGAATTTATACTGTTTTGAGAAAGATGAGAATATTTGTATGAAATCCACAGTATAAGAATACCGAGGGAGCGAGAGGGAAAAAATAAGATACACAGTTGTCAAAGTAATTGACAAAAAGAAAAGAGCAATAAGAAATAAGTAAAATAATTTAGATGAAAGGCTTTGCTAGCTATTTTTAGAGCTTAGAAATGTGATACTTCGGAGGTAATGAAAGAGTGGGAGCTGCCTTGGAAGTTCCACACTAGAGGAGGCCATCACAGTGCTCATGAGTTTCCTCTCCTTTTGGTTTATATTTTAAATATATAAAAATATTTGTACCCAATTAAAAGAATCAAATAGTATACAAGGGCTTAAAGTGAAATGAGAAAGCTCACTGTCTCACCTACACACTCAGTCTTATACTCCAGAGGCAACCTCTTTTAAAATTTTTAAAATTAAAATAAATTATTTAGTTACTATAAGTTCTACTCACAGAATCATTAGGTACTGAGTTGTGTCCCCACAAAATTTCTATGTTGTGACCCAGACTTCCAATGTGACCATATTTGGAGATGGAACCTTTAAAATGGTAATTAATGTCAAATAAGATCACAAGGGTGGGGCCGTAATCTAACAGAACTGGTGTCCTTGTAAAAAGAGGAAAAGAGAGCCAGTCGTGGTGACTCACACCTGTAATCCTAGCACTTTCAGAAGCCAAGGAGGGCAAATCTCCTGAGGTTAGGAGTTTGAGACTAGTCTGGCTAACATGGTGAAGCCCCATCTTTACTAAAAACACAAAAAGTAGCTGAGTGTGGTGGTGGGTGCCTGTAATCCCAGGAGGGAGGCTGAGGCAGGAGAATCACTTGAAACCAGAAGGTGGAGGTTGCAGTGAGCCGAGATCAGGCCATTGCATTTCAGCCTGGGCAACAGAGTGAGACTCCTTGTCAAAAGAAAAAAGAAAAAAAAAAAAGAAACCTCTTAAGAGCTTCTGCACAGCAAAATAAGCTATCATTAGAGTGAATCAGCAACCAACAGAATGGAAAAAAAATTTGCAATCTACCAATCCGACAAAGGGCTAATTTGTGCATAGCAAAAGAAGCTATCATTAGAGTGAACCAGCAACCAACAGAATAGGAAAAAAATTTCGCAATCTACCAATCTGACAAAGGGCTAATATCTAGAATCTACAAAGAACTTAAACAAATTTATCTATAAATATAAATTATATATATATATATATATATATATATATATATATATATATTAAAGGGCCGGGCACGGTGGCTCAAGCCTGTAATCCCAGCACTTTAGGAGGCCGAGGCGGGTGGATCACAAGGTCAAGAGATCGAGACCATCTTGGTTAACATAGTGAAACCCTTGGTTAACATGGTGGCGCATGCCAGTAATCCCAGCTACTCAGGAGGCTGAGGCAGGAGAATTGCCTGAACCCAGGAGGCGGAGGTTGCGGTGAGCCAAGATTGCGCCATTGCACTCCAGCCTGGGTAACAAGAGCGAAACTCCATCTCAAAAGCAAAACAAAACAAAACAAACAACCCCATTAAAAAGCTGGAAAAGGACATGAACAGATACTTTTCAAAAGAAGACATACATGAGGCAAACAAACATATGAAAAATGCTCATCATCACGTCATTAGAGAAACACAAATCAAAGCCACATTGAGATCACACGCCAGGTAGAATGGTGATCATTAAAAAACTCTAGAGACAACAGATGCTGGAGAGGATGTGGAGAAATAGGAACACTTTTACACTGTTGGTGGGAGTGTAAATTAGTTCAACCATTGTGAAAGACAGTGTGGCAATTCCTCAAGGGCCTAGAAGTAGAAATTCTATTTGACCCAGCAATCCCATTACTGGGTATATACCGAAAGGATTATAAATTATTCTATTATAAAGACACAAGCACATGTATGTTCACTGAAGCACTGTTTACAATAACAAAGACTTGGAACCAACCCAAATGCCCATCAATGATAGACTGGGTAAAGAAAATGTGGCACATATACACCATGGAATACTATGTAGCCATAAAAAGGAAGAGTTCATGTCCTTTGCAGGGACATGGATGAAGCTGGAAACCATCATTCTCAGCAAACTAACACAGGAACAGAAAACCAAACACCACATGCTCTCTCTTAAGTGGGTGTTGGACAATGAGAACACATGGGCTTAGGGAGGGGAGTATCATACGCTGAGGCCTGCTGGGGGATTGGGGGCTAAAGAAGGGATAGCAGGGGTAAGGGGATTAGGAAGGGATGACATTAGGAAAAATACCTGATGTAGATGACAGGGGAATGGCTGCAGCAAGCCACCATGGCACGTGTATACCTATGTAAGAAACCTGCACAATATGCACATTTACCCCAGAAATTAAAGTATAATAATTTAAAAAAGGAAAGAAAAAGAAGAGGAAAAGCTACTAGCAATGAGCAGACAAGAAAAAAGACGATATGAAGACACGGCAAGAAGAAAAGTGTCTGTAAGCCAAGGAGAAAGGCTTCAGTAGGAACCAATCCTATCACCACCTTGACCTTGACTTCCAGTCTCCGGAACTGTGAGAAAATCAATTCCTGTTGTTTAAGCCACCAAGTCTGTGGTATATTGTTATGGAGGCACTAGCAACCTAATACACATATAATACATCATTCAATCCCTACAGAAAGGTGTATGGGGAAATGTAAAAGCTTTTTCAATCCCTTCCATCCCTGCATTCTGATTTTGTTCAATAATTAGCAGATAAGGAACTAATCTTATCTGCTAATTATTGATCTTTTAGAAATGACCATTTCTATGTCTAGTCTTTCAATAATTAAAGCTATATTTCTAACTAATATGCTTGTGCTGCAATTTCCTGATTCCTCAGTCTTCGGTTTCTTGTATATATTTTTTTGTTATGATTAATAAAGAGTATGTTTAATTACACTATCTTCCTTGCCCGGCTTCCTCCTCCTACCAAATAAGTCCAAGTACCTTTATTCCAAGTTTCTTCATTAATCCACTCTGCAACGTCATACAGTATTCTTCAGTTCATACTTTAATCTGGAAATCAAAGGCATCAGTAGATCCAATCTTCATTCTATATTCTCCACCCAGTTTTACCTCTAAACACTGACAGCTGTGCCTATTTTAACAGCATAGTTCAATCTTTCAAGATTTTTCCACAGGTTTATTCTAAAACCTGAAAACCAGTAAGCAGTGTCTAGTTAAGTATGAGACTGCAAATAATGTTTAGTGTAAGAGCAAATAAGGTGTTTGACTTATACAGTCTTCCTAAAGGGTTGGTTTCAATCCAATTTAAATGAGAGAAGCAGATCCATTATGAATATTATTAAATGTGCAATAAGTCATTTCTTATAGAAATTATAATTTACATGATTTTGGGAGGAACTAAGAAAGTAAGGTCTGGAAAAGGAAGTAGAAAAATCACACAAAAGCAACCCTCCCTGAAGCACTGGCAAGGGTAAATAAGTTGGAACTTGGAGGATCTTTTAGAAAGCCAAGCACGTTCAGCTTCCAGGTAGTGTTGCAGAGGTGAGCTGGTGAAGAAGTTTATGGAAGATTATGTCTTTACCTCTTGGGAGGGACTAAAGCGGCTGTCAGCTTGGTATGTCAGTCAGGGTGTAGTGTCAGCATGGCAAGATGGATTTGGAGGAGTCGAGTGGAGGGTAAAAACAGGGTTTCCTTCCTGGCTTTTCTGTTTTTCTGTTTGTTTTTTTGTCCGCCTTACTTCCTCTTTCTTTTTTATTATCTTGATCTTCCTAAGTAGCTTTATTTATTTCTTAAGCAATGCGATAAATTTTCTGAAACCAGAGTGTAAAAATGTCTTTACTCTGTCTAATGCAATATTGATAGCTTGTCTGTATATAAAATTTTAGATTGAAAAACATTTTCTCTTATAATTTTGAAGACATTGCTTCATAGTCTTTGAAGTTATCACATCCTGAAAGACTGAAGTCTCACACATTGTATCTTTTGGTTCTTTATTCCAGAATTATGTTGCATGTTTTAATGTCTTCTTATCCTTGTTTTTAAAATTTATATTTAAGAATAAGTTCATTCGAAAGGTTGTCTGGGTTTTTGTATATAAGAGCAGCCCTTGTCAAATTGCTTTCGGGTGAGTTGATAAGGTTCCAGCCATCATTTTGAGTGACACCTAAATGCTGAGATAAAGACTTTGCTTTGAACTGTCCTAATTTTGTCCAGAAAGTGTGTTCGATTTATTTAGATAATAACACTACATTTTTTTGCTAGTGGATGAATGTCTATTATCTGAAAGATGGGGGTGGTGAAGATGAGAGGAAATTGTTTCCTATAGACACCTTCAATCATTCCCATGTTTTCAGTCCCACCTGTAACTCTGGCATACCCTGATATTGTTGAATTCTTTCTTTATAGGGTTATCCCATGGGTACATGATCTCCCTCCACTGCTATTGCTCTCTCAACCTGTATTCTAGGTAAGGACTTCTGATCCTTTGTTTTATCATCGCCACTTGTCCAGCTGTACTTAATCTTTCAGAAGTTTGTTGAAATCTATCATCCACTACTTCCTTAACTACTGATCTTTCCTTTGTCTGAGTTTGATAACATTAAAAAATGTTTTTGGCATAATCTTGCAGGCATGCCCAACCCTAAAGAAATCTCAGGAAAACCATATGTGTGCTGAGTTTACATGTTGAACCAAAACTGTCTCTGTAATTTTGAGATTTGTGGAAAAGTGAAAAGCTATCTTACTGGTTCAGCAACAAGTGATTGGGAGATTCGACACTAAAACAGGTTGAGCAGTACAACTGAAATTTAGGAGGATTTATTGATAATCTATTATGTGACAGATTTCATAGGGACATAATAAATTAAAATACAATGAATAAGATATAGTCTATGTACAGAATTCACCATCCAGGATGAGGACTTAATGATGTAAACTAGGTAAAATGCAATGAATTTGTAGAGTTCACCCACATCGTAAAATGGAACCGATTAGTTATAGTTAAAAGAATCAGGATTTCATAGAGGAGGTGACAGGTAAGTTGAAAATGTGTATCTAGATGAGCAAGCAAGTAGGTGACTGTGATGGGGAAAAGTTGTCACTCTGGCATAAGGTTCTTTAAATCTATTTTTAAGCTGCATTTTTAGCCTTATCTTTCATAACTCCCTCGCATGTCTGGGCTCCATACTGTAACCAAAGTAGACAACTTTCTTCTGAGTGTGAGGAAGGAACATCAATCGAGTACTTAAGAATGAGAGACATATTTTTGCCAATATTTTAAACTGACTGGCTCAGGTTGCCCTTGTCAAATGACCCCGAAGATGGTAACACTTTTGCAAAACAGAACAAACACTTACCCATAAAAACAAAGCTCACAGGATTATAGGTTGTGATAACTTATCACGACTCAACATTTTCTTGAAGGAGTATTGTTATACAGTAAGACATGTCCATTGATATTCCCTAGCCAGTACCTGACTGTTAGCAGTAAACTCACTCACCAACTTATTACTATTATTTTTTAAAGTCTTTACATGTGGCAGACTTTCTGAATGGATATTCCATTTAATTTTGTAAAACATTATTACATCAGTATGTTTCCATTTTCTAGATGAGAAAATTGCAGGAATTATATTTGTTAGGTCACATAGAAGGTGAATAGTAGATGGGTAGATTTGAACTAAAGACTGACTTCAAAATTCTTATAAAAATTGCTAAACATTTTTTACCTTTCCCTTACCATATCTGAAGCCTTTACAACTCTGCCATAAGGTTTTACTTTTAATGGCAAAAAACACGATTACTTTTGTGCCAACTTAATACTATGCTTGAAATGATTCCTATAACCCAGTCCTTCAGCCTTATCCATCATTCAAAGACCAACTCGTCTGCTGTCTCCTCCTGAAGTATTCCATGATTACTCCAGTCCAAAGCTTATATCCTTCTAACCTCTACTGTGCTTTGCAATATTCTCAAGGAATTTAGGACAAATTCTTTTAATTTAGTTTTTTCATTTACCACTCTTTCCTTCTGGGCAGTTTTTGGATTCTTTGAGAAGGAAACATGCTGTATACATTTTGTTCTGTCTTTCTGGAGTCTTGTGTCCCTGAAGCAATTAAGATGCTCCTCAGACAGTCAGCACTGCAGTTGCAGAAAACATGTAGTCCTTGCGTGAAATAAAACTAAAGAGGCAATGAAAAATGCAAGACAGAGCCAAGTGCGTAGGTGATCCTCAAAAAATGTTAGCCATCATTGTTATAGCATTATTCATCTGATTTGTTCTCCATATCATGAATACATGTGAAGGATTCCCTAACATGATATTCAGTAAAGATTTTTAAGGAAGCCAAACAAAATCAGTTTTCTCCCTTTAAAATATGAAGGCACTAGATTTAGCTAGTCCTCATATTCTTTTTCTTCTAAGTCACCCTTGCATTCATACTCTCCGTGTCTTACCCAACGAATTGAAAAGTTTTTTTAAAGGATCATTTTTTATCTTTAAAAATATATTTTTAACCGTCACAATGCCCAAGATGCTTCTTTATACCCTGAAGAAAAAAAGAAATTTACGTAAGATGTTTTTAAAAAATTCAGTGACTATATTTAGCATATGCTGCCTTGCATTATTATTTTTTCTTGCCTCCCTAACTAGATTATAAGCAAATTTAGAACAGAGATTTTTAATGCCCTGTACACAACAGATTATCAAGTTATTTATGAAGATAATAAGGTTTTAGGGGTTTACTGGCTCCTTTACAATATAAATTGATATTGCATATGTGAAGTGTTTTTCCCTTATGAATGAAATGTATGTGGTTTATATGTATTGAGGGCAGTGAAACCAATGTTACTTGAAGTAATAAAGAAATATAAAGTTCAAATGGAAATACATTTGCAGGGCTCAACTGTTCATTCATCAGTGGGTCAAAAAATGTGATTTTCTTTCAGATGACATGTCATAATAATAAAATCATGACAATTCTGGCACTTCATATTTCAATAAGCATAACAACAAGAACCCAATTTCTGTCTGAACATCCCACATATACAACTATTTTTTCCCAGGTGGCCAATGTGTCTTACCTAGGATGACTCTAAAGATATTAACCCATTGCAGACAAGCCTCTTTGACTATTTTTGTCTTTTCATTAAAACTCAACGTACTGCATTTCAGATTTGAGATTTTTAAAAAGAGACAATAAACTTAAGAATATAAATATTGTATATTTACTATATTTGCTTGTTCAGAGCTGTATTACCTTTCTCATTTCCTTAAAAGGTAATCTTACTGTAATATGTTGGGAAGAAAAGAACTTTTGAATAGTCATTTCTAATTTGCCTGTGTCAACTGTTGTTCCATGTGAAGCTCTAACAGACATTTTGCCATCTATTATGAGCCATAGTGACATTCTCTGTGAATTATTAACTATAAAACTTTTTCTAAATTTCCCCAGTAAAAGGGCACAAGCAGCATGACCAACACTTACAGTCATGGTCCGTTCCTCTTATTCTGCATTACATCACCATAAAAGGCTTTACTGGTACTTGAAGCTGGGCACTGTGGCTCACACCTGTAATCCCAGCACTTTGGGAGGCTGAGGTGGGCAGATCACCTTAGTTGCAGAAAACTGGAATTCCAGACCAACCTGAACAAAACGGAGAAACCCTGTCTCTACTAAAAAAAAAACAAAGCCAAATTACCCAGGCGTGGTGGCGCATGCCTGTAATCCCAGCTACTCAGTCAGGAGACTGAGGCAGGAGAATCGCTTGAATCTGGGAGGCAGAGGTTGCAGTGAGTGGAGATCGCACCACTAGACTCCAGCAACAGGAGTGAAACTCTGTCTCAAAAAAAAAAAAAAAAGGCAATATTGGTACTTGAGACTTAACTGAAGAATTAGAAGTTGCTGAATGGAAAAACACTATAAAACTTAGACAATTGCACAGCAAATGAGATTTTTCTCATAGGCCAAGAGACAATATCCAAACTATTTTGAAGTGATCCTTCCTAAGATGCATTCTCGATCCTAGCTTTGCTCAAGTCTCCCCGTTTCAGAGACAGTGTCTTTCTTCAAATGTCTACTTCATAAATATCCAAGTCACACCTATAATCTTCAGAGGAATACACCTGGGCTTTTTTTTTTTTTTTTTTTTACTCCAGGTTTAGTTATTCTTCTTCCACTCGCAAAATCTCTAGGACAAAATAGCCATCAGCAGTACATATGGCAAAGTCTAAGTTATTAATTTTAGAGCATGTGGAACAGGTTGTGGTACTTTTTAATGGGTCTGTCTAGGATGAAATTTAGCCCTCTAAGTTTTGATCTGGTTGATTTAATGTGAGTTTTGTATATTCTTCTTTGTTATTTCTAGTCATCTGGGACACACACACACACACACACACATCCCTTTCCCAACAATAAATACCAAATTCTAGAGACAGTAAATAAAGGTCCAGATTCAACAATCCTTTCTCTAAATGCAACATAAGTTCTTCCACATAACGGACAAAGCTTGGTACATATGTTTAAAGAAAGTGCTGGAAACACCCCTCACCCTTATTTTGTTACCCTCCTGTTTCTAAACCATACATAGAAAGCTATAGGTGCATTAAAGTACGACCTAGTGCTGCATTTTGTTTTCAAGCTGTAGGATAATCTGCTTCTTGATGATCATCGTCTGACAAGTCCAGTGACCATGTTTTTATACCTTGCACAGGACAACATTCAAAATTAGGGCTTCTCCACATTATTTTATAAGTAAACGAGAGACAATATGAAAAATTATTATTCTCCTATTGAAACAGCCCATTCTCCTGTGTGCCTGTGTGTGTGCATGCATGGGTGTGTGTGTTTGTGTATATGTGTGTATATAGGGGGAGCTTTGCAGTTTCAGTTATTATTACAGTGAGAAAGAAATTAAAATGTCCTTCCTAAATTAATGCAAATTATATTATTCCCAAATTAATGGCATTAGTCCTATAAAAGCATACAATTATTTACCACTAACACTTCAATTTTATTTTATTTTTTTGAGACAGAGTCTTACTCTGTCCCCAGGCTGGAGAGTAGTGGTTTAGTCTCCACTCACTGCAACCTCTGCCTCCTGGGTTCCAGTGATTCTCCTGCCTTATCCTCTCTAATAGCTTTATTCACCAGTGAGGGATAGAGAGATTTGAATAGAAATCATACTCACATGTCTTTTCTTGTTTTGTTTTGTTTTTTTTTTTCTGATACAGGGTCTTGTTCTGCCACCCAGGCTGGAATGCAATGGTATGATCTCAGGTCACTGCACATCTGCCTCCCAGGTTCAGGAGATTCACATGCCAAGGCCTCCCAAGTTGGGATGACAGGTCTGCACCCCCATACCCAGCTAATTTTTTTGTATTTTTACTAGAGGTAGGGTTTCACCATGCTGGTCAGGCTGTTCTTGAACTCTTTACCTTAGGTGATCCTCGGCCTTCCAAATTGCTGCAATTACAGGCATGAGTCACTGCACCTTGCCAACGTATCACTTTTCTAAAGGAGTTTATGTATAGCTAGATGCAGCTGCTGAAGAACATAAGTAAAACTTATGGTCTATGCTATTGGGAAAGCCATCCTGTAAGCAAGATCAATAAATATTGTAAAAACTTGAAAATGTAAGTAATCATGTAGCACAAAGTTGCTGTAACCACAATAATAAAGGAATAGGAAAACTGTAGGGAATCCATGAGCCTCACACATCGGATGCCAGAACGTAGGGATCCAGGAGCCCCACACATCGGATGCCAGAAGTAGGGATCCATGAGCCCCACACATCGGATGCCAGAACGTAGGGATCCAGGAGCCCCACACATCGGATGCCAGAACATAGGGATCCATGAGCCCCACACATCGGATGCCAGAACGTAGGGATCCAGGAGCCCCACACATCGGATGCCAGAACGTAGGGATCCATGAGCCCCACACATCGGATGCCAGAACGTAGGGATCCATGAGCCCCACACATCGGATGCCAGAACGTAGGGATCCAGGAGCCCCACACATCGGATGCCAGAACGTAGGGATCCATGAGCCCCACACATCGGATGCCAGAACGTAGGGATCCAGGAGCCCCACACATCGGATGCCAGAACGTAGGGATCCATGAGCCCCACACATCGGATGCCAGAACGTAGGGATCCAGGAGCCCCACACATCGGATGCCAGAACATAGGGATCCATGAGCCCCATGTTGGGCACCAGAATGTAGGAAGCCAGACCTACATCATGGTGACAAAGGAATGAGAAAAGGACAGATTAAGAGAGACAGTGGGACCAGAGGGCAATCACTATTACTCTGGAGGCGACAGTGAAGGCCCTGAGCTTTGATTATTCACGCTATTTATTGATTACAATCACTTTGATCCATAGGGTAGGGATGGAGTGACGGTGGATGAATCAGTGAGCCGGAACTGGTGTGTCATTCTAAGGGCTGATAACAGCGGTGGTTTGGGAGTTTCACAAAACAAGAACAGGTGGTTATCTTTAGTTTATTATCTATGTGCAGCTGGTAGAACTAGGGCCTTACAAGGAGCCTACAAGTCTGGCTACGTCACAGTGTTAAGAAGGGGTTTTACATGCTTGAGCACAATGTTTATGGTAACAGAGCCTAGGTCACCCTGCACTGGAACATGAGGCATAGAGAGACCTTCCTCCTCAGAGGCCTCCTGCAGCCTTCTGCAGTTTGTTGTTCCTTGTTTGTGTTACTCACAACCAATTTAGGTAGGCACTCTGTAAGTCCTTTCTCTTTTGCTGCTTTCCCCAGCAGAAAACAATTCCTTTGGGTCACTACTATGGCTTCTTGGCATTAAGGAAGCCTAGTAGCATAAAGAACATAAGGGTTTGGAGGCATATATTTTATATATAGTAAAATGCACATAAAGTACATAGTTAACAAAGAAATGTGAAAAAGGAGTGCACAAATGTTAACTGTATAGTTTGGTAATTTTGAGAAATGTATATGTCATGTAACCACTGCCTCAATCACAATGCAGACCATGTTTTATCATCCTAGTGAGTTACATCTTACCAATTTCAACCAGCCCTGCTCCTTGCTCTAGCTCCTGCAGGCTGCTGCTGTTCTGATTTTGTCACCACAGCTTAGTTTAGGAGTATGAGTTGTTCGAGGATCAAATATGGGTTGAAGTTTTAGCTTACACATGTCACACAGGTAACCATGAGCAAGTTACTTAAAGTGTTTGGGCCTCCTTTTTTTGCTTTTGTGTAATAATATGCTTACATTACAGGTATTAGTGAACATTTAATTATATCAAATATGTAAACTATTAATAGAGTGTTTTATGAAATATATAGGTAGTGAGAAAAGGCTTAATTTTAGGCTAATAGAGTCCAGCATTCCTCTCCAAAAATTCCAAACTGCAGAAGCCTGCAGGAGGCCTCTGAGGAGGAAGGTCTCTCTATGCCTCATGTTCCAGTACAGGGTGACCTGTACTGGAGGGATTAAAGTAGGGAATACAAAATGTCAGACAGATGTGTGACTCTGTGAGTGCTTTTTTGAAGAATAGGAATAGGGAGGATACTAGAGGAGGAGGCAGCATCAGCCTCTCATTACAACAGCAATGACAAAATATATGCCGTACATTTTTCAAAGTGATTTGCATAATTGAACTCATTTGATCTTTATAATACTGAAGCCATAACAAAGGGACTGTTATTGCTCTTCTCATTTTATACATAAGGAAACTGAGGCACAGAAACATTAGACACATTGCCCAAAATTATACATCTGGCAAGAGGCTGATCTATGATTTGAACCTGAACAGTCTGGCTCCAGAATCTGTGATAATGTGCTTTGAACCACTATGCAATATTATCATTTCAATTAAAGATAACTACATAAATGGTTAAGAAATGAGTTTTCCTTCTTAAGAATATTTATCTAAATATGCTAACTGTGGCTTCGTTATTAGTGTAGGACAATTAATTTACCAATAATAGCTTTTTTCTTGAACACTTGTGGGTGTCTTGGTCAGTAGATTAAGATGAATTTCAGAATTAGAGTTACTAACTATCACCACTTAAGATGTTCCCTTAGGATATAAACATTTTTTCCATTGGGATTTTGAGGACTTTGATTGGTTCCTGCAAAACCTAAGAAATTAATTGCTCTTAGTTCTTTGACACACTATGTGATTCATGTGGAAATCTCAAATTATTTATATCATCCCAATTTTTCATAAATTAATGCTCTTTCCTCTTATATTCTGCCACTTTGCAATTCAAATAGGCATTTTAAGATTTCACAATTTTAAACCTAAAAAGAGTCGTAAAGGTCATTTTGCTTTCCCTATCCTTTTAGTTGGAAATCTGTCTAAACCAATACATTACAGATGGTGTGTTAGTTTGTTCTGTGCTGCTATGAAGGAATACCTGAGAGTGGGTAATTTCTAAAGAAAAGAGGTATATTTGGCTCACAGTTTTGGAGGCTGTACAGGAGGCATAATGTTTCTGGTGGGCACCTCAGGAAACTTAAAATTATGGCGGAAAGCAGAGGGGAGCCATCATGTCACATGGTGATAGGGCGAGCAAGTGAGAGATGAAAGAGGGTGCCAGGCTTCTTTTAAACAGCCAACCCTCATGTGAACTAATAGAGCAAGAACTCACTTTTCACCAAGGGGATGGTGCTAAGCCACTTAAAAGAGATCTGCCCCCATGATCCAACACCTCCCACACCTTCAACACTGGGAACCACGTTTCAGTATGAGATATAGATGGGATAAACATTCAAACCATATCAAATAGCTTAGGACAATCTGAAGTTTTTAAAAATAGAAAGACACCATATTAGTAGTAGTGGTCTAACTGCTAAGGTGTAACATACCTTTTTTTTAACATTAATTTGCATCTTATCAAATAATTATAGAGATATTATCTAATTCAGTCTTCAAGGTAAATTTGCATATACATATAACAGATATTTGGATTTCTGGTCCTCAGATATGTGTTTAAAAGTTAAGGTTGAATGATTTATCCACAAGTCACAATACATAGTAGTAAGCTAGAGCCAAACCTGAAATCTTTTGATTCAAATCTCACAAGCCTTCCACTTTCCCACGCATCATGAAGACAGCACTCAGATTTCTATTCGTCTTTATCTCATTTCAAATATAACCATATATTTAGTTCAAATTTTGTGTTTAGTATGTTCTATGCCACTGCAACTGTTTTTTTGTAGGCATTACTATTTAATTAAATTATATATTAGCCTTTTCAATTTTATGATACTCAAATTTAAGTTTGTTCTATATAGGTAGACAGTTATGGGCTATGATTTGAAAGTTGTTAGGAAGCTATAATTACCACCTCAAGGTGCTGTTCATATTTGAAATACCGTCATTATCAATGCAATCAAATAGTTTGTAAAGGATATTGCCTCCAAATGAAAATAAAAGTATTTTGAAGGAATAGCAGAACCTTGAAGAAATATGTGTGTTAGTAAAAGGTCTTGGCAGGAAACAGATGAAACACTCAATTTGGGCATTTCCCCAATAACACTCTGAAACAGGTTTTACCATTATTTTTCAACTGAGGAAACTGAGGTCCAGATGGCTCAAAGAATTTCTTCACAATTAATTACATAATTTCCCATAACACGTGATTTATCTGGGTCTCAAATTATCTAATACCTGGGCTAGTCCTGTGCTGGTAAACGGGCTCTCTAAGACAAGTGTTTGTTTGTAGTGTTTGCTGATTTTCGTGGTTTAGACATTCCCACCATAGCAGATTTCAAGCAATCAGCTGGATTTAACGACTGAGTCACACCATTTTTAAATACTTATCAATGTAGTCTTGGGACCAGAGGGAGTGGCTTCAGCACACCAGTGCTCGAACGCTTGCTCTTAACCATCCTGCTCTACTGCAACTTAAAGGAAAATGAATCACAGTCTTCTTCACCTTCAAGGTATCTGCTATCTTGCCAGGTAATACATATCATCAATTTCTGACACTTGCAGAAAATATGACTATGTATTAAATGCCATTTGGGGTGGGTCAGAAATTCATGGGGCAACCGCCATATGAAACGTGCAGGCAGGTGGATATTGTCATGTGGATACACCCAAAGTTACTAGATTCCCAAGGTGATTTTGTCTCTACATTGTCAGGTGGTTATAGTTCCATATATACACCAGTGGTTATTAGATTCTAAAAGTATTCATTCTCTAAATATACTTGCACCACAGGCCCTGCTATGATACACTTTACAGGCCTGGTCTAGAGTTCCTCCTTGTTCATTTTAGTCGAACTCGGAATAGGAGTTGGGCTTAGCACTCCCACTTGATGTCTCTGACTGTATCACCTGCTCCTAGTTTTACCTCCTTTATCCAAAAAGGATATTAGTTTCCTTTTTTAAGCCCACTTCTTTACTGGATTATCTAAACCTTACAAATGTGTACCAAGTTTTGGAGGAGCTTTCCTCAATGTATTTACTCTTGAGATGTTTTAGTAGTAGTGGTCTAACTGCTAAGGTATAACATACCTTTTTTTAACATTAATTTGCATCTTATAAAATGATTATAGAGATATTATCTAATCTAATAGAGATATTGTAAAAGATAATTATATCTTTTTACAACATCAAATAATAATGCACTATTATTTATAATGAGATGTTTTTCTTGGAAATTGAGGTAACATGGATATTTATAGGTATATATGATTTTTTCAAAAGCAAAAGTAGTGAAATTATTAGGAAAATCCCCCACAAACCACATGATATAAATCAAGTGAACAGTCTGAAATTTGGATGAAGGTGGCTGACACATAATAGGCATATAGGAAAAGTGGTTTATAGGAGGGAGTGGTGTCTTAGTCTGTTTGTACTGCTTTAACAAACAAAATACCTGAAACTGGGAAGTTTGTAAACAACAGAAATTTATTTCTTACAGTTCCAGAGGCTGGGAAGTCTGAGATCAAAGTGTTGGCATTTGATGTCTGGTAAAGGTCTTCTTGCTACATCCTTATGTGGCAGAAAGGGCAAATGTTGTATGTTGGAAGGCAGAAGGTTGTAGGAGGCCCAGCTAGCTCCTTCCAGCCCTTGTTTAAGGTGGTTGTTATTTATAAGGGTGGAAGCTCCTTGATTTACTCTTGTCCTAAAGCCTCCACCTCCTTTTTTGTTTTGAGACAGTGTTTTACTCTGCCACCCTGGCTGGAGTGCAGTGGTATGATCTCCCTCACAGCAAACTCCACCTCCCAAGTTTGAGCAATTCTCCTGCCTCAGCCTCCTGAGCAGCTGGAATTACAGGTATGCACCATCATGCCCAGCTAATTTTTGTATTTTTACTAGAGATGGGGTTTCACCATGTTGGCCAGGCTGGTCTCGAACTACTGACCTCATATCTGAGGCAGGCAGATCACCAGCTTGGCCAACATGGTGAAACCACATCTCTACTAAAAATACAAAAATTAACTGGGTGTGGTGGCACATGCTTGTAATCTTAGCTACCCAGGAGACTGAGGAGGGAGAACTGCTGCAACCTAGTAGGCAGCAGCTGCAATGAGTGAAGATCACATCACTGCACTCTAGCCTGGGTGACAGAGCAAGTCTCCATTCAAAAAAAAAAAACCTCAACCTGTCATGTTACATTACTACAATTACAGTGTACATACATTGAATCAATTTTTTACTGAAGTGTTCTTTACCTTATATAAACACTGCATAAATCCATTAGACAGCAATCAATTTCTATAGGGAAAATGCAAAACAATTTAGAAGAAAGTAATTTAATATAGTGGACACTGTAAAAGCAAATAATTATAAAATATTTTTATTTTTTGTTTTCCTTTCTTTTTAAAACAAATTTACAAGAGTTTACTAAGCTTTAGTTAAAAAATGCAGTAAGAATAAAATAACTTTAGCGTCATATCAGATTATTAGTACATTGAAAATTCCCATCAGCTCTTAAACAGAAATTGCCCAGTAGTAATCTAATCAATCATGGATATTCTATTTAGATTAAAAGATGAATGAATCTAAACGGAAAACCAGTAGTAAATTAAAAAGTACAGAGAGAGAGAGAGGAACTTTATCTCAGTCATAGTAGATCCTGCTAGATTAAGTGATATGAATGAAACTGAATTATGAACTATTTACAAAATTCTTGTTTTTTTCTTGCCTGTTTCGGAATCTTTGTACTCTCTTTTGTGGTTGTAAATTTTGTTTTCTTTTATCCAAATCAACTTTCCCCACCCCTGTGAAAACCACGTTGAGACCCCATTCAGATGATTTATTTTCTTAGACCAAAAAATAACTTTCAGCTTCATTCAACTGGCTCACCGGCCGCCATAGCATCTGTCCCCCGGTGGGGTCCATGATAAACAACTCTTGTGGGATTAGTGTTCCCACTTCATGCCTCTTCGTTTTCTAGATTCCTCAGTAATTTTGATTCTTTTCTTTGATCCCAAGAGGGCACTAGTTACACATTATCTTGGCTGGTGGCTTTTTCTGTTTGCCCCTGCAGCCAGGCTTCATGGACCCAGAGTGGAGAATCACTGCTGTTGTACCAGCAGCCTCTATGAATACTAACTTTTCAATAACTGGTTAACATTTACTGAATGTCATTTCTATAGTAGCTCACTACATTTTTACCAAAACTCTGTGAGAAATATTGTATTATCATTCTTACTCTCTGGATGAAAGAAAAGAGGCTAAGAGAGTTAAAATAACTTGCCTCAGCAATGGTTAATAACAGATAGAGCCAGGATTCTACCTGAGGTAGTCTGATTAAAGAGACTATTTTTAACACCACAGTGTTTTTCTTATAGTAGTATAGAGAAGATAATAATGGCAAAAATAATAAAGCAAAAACATAATTTTTACTTATAAAGAGCAAAACCATTTACTTGCATGGATTTTTGTCTTGCTATCATTATCTAAGGAATGTGTTTTATCACCATTTTACAGGGAAATGAAAGGAAACCATCAAAGAGATGATGAGAAGTGTATATCTTCTAATCTCTTCAAATTTAGAGACAATGACATTGTATCCTTGAAAATTATTTTAGAGATGCCTGAATATGCCCAAGCTGCTCTTTCAGTGAGCAGAACTTCCTTTCGGATCTATTCAGCTTGGAATAAAAGTAGGAGGACCATGCTGCTCTTGCGTAAAAATGTCCTATGCCCACTTGTATTGTACCAGGAAGGTTTTTCTCCCCCTGGGAATATATCAAGATGGTTTAGCTACTCCTATTCTCTGTACCACCTAGCAGGCCTTTCTGGATTTCATCAAGCTGGAAGGCTCTGATTGTTCTCTGTTAGAAAAAGAGCCAGATGGGTCATGAGGCTATGTTTGACTACTTTCTTGGCAAGGAACTTCTGTGGATTCCTTAAAGATCTCTTGCTGGATTCTCTCTTCTGTAGTTCCTTTAACAAGAATGGGCGTATATCTTTGTTTGGAGATGAAGTCTGCTTTGTCACCCAGGCTGAAGTATAGTAGTGCCATATCGGCTCACTGCAACCTCTGCCTCCCAGGTTCAAGCAATTCTAGTGGGGATTACAGGTGTGCACCATCACACCCGGCTAATTTTTGTGTTTTGGTAGGACAGGGTTTCACCATGTTGGCCAGGCTGGTCTCGAACTCCTGACCTCAAGTGAAAAATGGATGTATATCTATTGGTTACTTGCAACTGCTTCCATAGTCCCGGGGTTCTTCCTAGGCTTTATAGTTGTAGGTCCACCTGCTCCCTAAATGACATATTAGAGCAGACTTGATGTCCTCAGTCAAACTGTGTCATTCATGGGACACAATTGGTGCATGAGAAACACTTATGCATATCTTGTTCTCATACCTTTTGGCAAAAAGGATGATCCAAATTTAATGGCACATCTCCATACAGTTAGTGAGTGCATTTCTTGTCCTTTAGATTTTTCCTAAGAGACATATTAAGCTCCCCTATTTCCTGGATGCCCTCCTCACAGCTCTTCTTTCACTGTGGATATTATCTTAATGGTATCTTCTCTTCATAGTAGGCCAAATCTTTGAAGACAGAGTAGATTGGTGGTTCCCCATGCCTGATGGGTTGGGTGAAGAGGGGAAAATGACTGCTGTTGGACCCAGGTTTCGTTTACAGATAATGAACATATTTTAAAGTCAACTGTGGAGATCATGGCATAACTCTGTGAACACACTGAAAACCATTAACGTGTACACTTCAGGAGGATGGATTGTATGGTATCTGAAATATATCTCAAGATAGCCTGTATATATTTTAAAAAATAATAAAGGAAAAGGAGACCCCACAATTACAGGTTTATACACCTTGTTCTAATCTTTTAATTGAATTCTGGATTGGCCTCTGTTGGTTATTTCTGTATGCCTATCTCACTTAGAACCCCAAATTAAATTCTTCCATCAAAATTCTTATTCTTAAACTGATATTATTGACATTCTAATCCCTGAAGACTTGAAGGGTTTTGAAGAAACTTTGACTTCATCCTCCAAACTCACAAATAGAAAAAAGCTGGGTAACAAAAAAGAAAACACATCCTAAGAAATTTCTTTGGTGCTCATGGCAGTGTTGGGAAATTTAAGCAAAGTGGAAAGTCCATGGTGATGGTAATTTGTGTCAGAGTCTCCTTTCAGGGTTATCGATACTTAACCTAAGATATAACTTTCCTTTTTCTCTGAAGTAGATATATCAATATTCACTAGTGTTTGTAAGGCAAAGTCCTTGAATCAGAGCACCAGTTTCAAATCCTGCCTCTACTATTCACAGACTTAATCTCGGTGATGATATTGTGTGTTAACTTGACTGGGCCACAGAGTGCCAAGATATTTAGTTAGACTTTATTCTGGGTGTTTCAATGAGGGTGTTTCTGGAGGACATTAGCATTTAATGAGTAGACTGGGTGAAAGAGATTGCTCTCCAAGATGTGGTGGGCCTCAACCAATCAGCTGAAGAATTGAATAAAACAAACAAAGAAAAACTGACCAAAGTGAGAAATTACTTTGTCTGTCTGATTTGGACTGATGCACCAGCTTCTTTCTTGTCTTCAGACTCAATGGAAACATTGGCTTTGCTAGGTAGGCTTTGCTTATGGTCCTTAAGTCTTTCTCCCTGCCCCTACCTTTATTGAGATATAATTGGCAAATAAAAATTGTATATATTCAAGGTGTACAATGCAATGTCCTGATGTACATATATATTGTGAAATGATTACCACAGTCAAGCCATTCATATTTTAATCACCTCACATGCACTCATTACTATGCTCCTGCAGTTCTCAGGCATTTGGATTCAGTCTAGAATTAAACCATAAGATTTCCTACATCTCCAGGTTGTGGAATCACACCTCAGACAATGGGGTGCACCGTCCTCCATAATCACATGAGCCAATTCCTTTTTTTCCTTTTTTTTTTTTAATTTTTATTGGATTTTAGGTTTTGGGGTACATGAGCAGAGCATGTAAGACAGTTGCGTAGGTACACACATGGCAGTGTGCTTTGCTTTTCTTCTCCCCTTCACCCACATTTGGCATTTCTCCCCAGGCTATCCCTCCCCACCTCCCCCTCCCACTGGCCCTCCCCTTTTCCCCCCAATAGACCCCAGTGCTTAGTACTCCCCTTTCTGTGTCCATGTGTTCTCATTTTTCATCACCCACCTATGAGTGAGAATATGCGGTGTTTCATTTTCTGTTCTTGTGTCAGTTTGCTGAGGATGATGTTCTCCAGATTCATCCATGTCCCTACAAACGACACGAACTCATCATTTCTGATTGCTGCATAATATTCCATGGTGTATATGTGCCACATTTTTCCAATCCAGTCTATTATCAATGGGCATTTGGGTTGATTCCAGGTCTTTGCTATTGTAAACAGTGCTGCAATGAACATTCGTGTACACGTGTCCTTATAGTAGAACGATTTACAGACTTTTGGATATATACACAGTAATGGGATTGCTGGGTCAAATGGAATTTCTATTTCTAAGGCCTTGAGGAATCGCCACACTGTCTTCCACAATGGTTGAACTAATTTACACTCCCACCAACAGTGTAAAAGTGTTCCTTTTTCTCCACATCCTCTCCAGCATCTGTTGTCTCCAGATTTTTTAATGATGGCCATTCTAACTGGCGTGAGATGGTATCTCAATGTGGTTTTGATTTGCATCTCTCTGATGACCAGTGACGATGAGCCTTTTTTCATATGATTGTTGGCCTCATATATGTCTTCTTTCGTCAAGTATCTGTTCATATCCTTTGCCCACTTTTGAATGGGCTTGTTTGTTTTTTTCCTGTAAATCTGTTTGAGTTCTTTGTAAATTCTGGATATCAGCCTTTGTCAGATGGGTAGACTGCGAAAATTTTTTCCCATTCTGTTGGTTGCCGATCCACTCTAGTGACTGTTTCTTTTGCCGTGCAGAAGCTGTGGAGTTTCATTAGGTCCCATTTGTCTATTTTGGCTTTTGTTGCCAATGCTTTTGGTGTTTTGTTCATGAAGTCCTTGCCTACTCCTATGTCCTGGATAGTTTTGCCTAGATTTTCTTCTAGGGTTTTTATGGTGCCAGGTCTTATGTTTAAGTCTTTAATCCATCTGGAGTTAATTTTAGTGTAAGGTGTCAGGAAGGGGTCCAGTTTCTGCTTTCTGCACATGGCTAGCCAGTTTTCCCAACACCATTTGTTAAACAGGGAATCCTTTCCCCATTGCTTGTTTTTGTCAGGTTTATCAAAGATTGTATAGTTGTATGTATGTTGTGTTGCCTCCGGTGCCTCTGTTTTGTTCCATTGGTCTATATCTCTGTTTTGGTACCAGTACCATGCTGTTTTGATTACTGTAGCCTTGTAGTATAGTTTGAAATCCGGTAGTGTGATGCCCCCCGCTGTGTTCTTTTTGCTTAGAATTGACTTGGCTATGCGGGCTCTCTTTTGGTTCCATATGAAGTTCATGGTGGTTTTTCCCAGTTCTGTGAAGAAAGTCAATGGTAGCTTGATGGGGATAGCGTTGATTCTGTAAATTACTTTGGGCAGTATAGCCATTTTCACGATATTAATTCTTCCTAACCATGAACATAGAATGTTTCTCCATCTGTTTGTGTCCTCTCTGATTTCGTTGAGCAGTGGTTTGTAGTTCTCCTTGAAGAGGTCTCTTACGTTCCTTGTGAGTTGTATTCCAAGGTATTTTATTCTTTTTGTAGCAATTGCGAATGGCAGTTCGCTCTTGATTTGGCTTTCTTTAAGTCTGTTATTGGTGTAGACGAATGCTTGTGATTTTTGCACATTGATTTTATATCCTGAGACTTTGCTGAAGTTGCTTATCAGTTTCAGGAGTTTTTGGGCAGAGGCAATGGGGTCTTCTAGGTATACTATCATGTCGTCTGCAAATAGAGAGAATTTGGCTTCCGCCTTTCCTATTTGAATACCCTTTATTTCTTTTTCTTGCCTGATTGCTCTGGCTAGAACTTCCAGTACTATATTGAATAGGAGTGGTGAGAGAGGGCATCCTTGTCTAGTGACAGATTTCAAAGGGAATGCTTCCAGTTTTTGCCCATTCAGTATGATATTGGCTGTTGGTTTGTCATAAATAGCTTTTATTACTTTGAGATACGTTCCATCGATACCGAGTTTATTGAGGGTTTTTAGCATAAAGGGCTGTTGAATTTTGTCAAATGCCTTCTCTGCGTCAATTGAGATAATCATGTGGTTTTTGTTTTTGGTTCTGTTTATGTGGTGAATTATGTTGATAGACTTGCGTATGTTGAACCAGCCTTGCATCCCTGGGATGAATCCTACTTGATCATGATGAATAAGTTTTTTGATTTGCTGTTGCAATCGGCTTGCCAATATTTTATTGAAGATTTTTGCATCTATGTTCATCATGGATATTGGCCTGAAGTTTTCTTTTCTCGTTGGGTCTCTGCCGGGTTTTGGTGTCAGGATGATGTTGGTCTCATAAAATGATTTGGGAAGGATTCCCTCTTTTTGGATTGTTTGAAATAGTTTTAGAAGGAATGGTACCAGCTCCTCCTTGTGTGTCTGGTAGAATTCGGCTGTGAACCCGTCTGGACCTGGGCTTTTTTTGTGTGGTAGGCTCTTAATTGCTGCCTCGACTTCAGACCTTGTTATTGGTGTATTCATAGTTTCAGCTTCCTCCTGGTTTAGGCTTGGGAGGACACAGGAGTCCAGGAATTTATCCATTTCTTCCAGGTTTACTAGTTTATGCGCATAGAGTTGTTTGTAATATTCTCTGATGATGGTTTGAATTTCTGTGGAATCTGTGATTTCCCCTTTATCATTTTGTATTGCATCTATTTGGTTGTTCTCTCTTTTCTTTTTAATCAATCTGGCTAGTGGTCTGTCTATTTTGTTGATCTTTTCAAAAAACCAGCTCTTGGATTTATTGATTTTTTGAAGGGTTTTTCGTGTCTCAATCTCCTTCAGCTCAGCTCTGATCTTAGTTATTTCTTGTCTTCTGCTGGGTTTTGAGTTTTTTTGATCTTGCTCCTCTAGCTCTTTCAATTTTGACGATAGGGTGTCAATTTTGGATCTCTCCATTCTCCTCATATGGGCACTTATTGCTATATACTTTCCTCTAGAGACTGCTTTAAATGTGTCCCAGAGGTTCTGGCATGTTGTGTCTTCGTTCTCATTGGTTTCGAGGAACTTCTTTATTTCTGCCTTTATTTCGTTGTTTACCCAGTCAACCTTCAAGAGCTAGTTGTTCAGTTTCCATGAAGCTGTGCGGTTCTGGTTCGGTTTCTGAATTCTGAGTTCTAACTTGATTGCACTATGGTCTGAGAGGCTGTTTGTTATGATTTCAGTTGTTTTGAATTTGTTGAGCAGTGCTTTACTTCCAATTATGTGGTCAATTTTCGAGTAGGTGTGATGTGGTGCTGAGAAGAATGTGTATTCTGTGGATTTGGGGTGGAGAGTTCTGTAAATGTCTATCAGGTTGCTTGCTCCAGGTCTGAGTTCAAGCTCTGGATATCCTTGTTGATTTTCTGTCTGGTTGATCTGTCTAGTATTGACAGTGGAGTGTTAAAGTCTCCCACTATTATTGTGTGGGAGTCTAAGTCCTTTTGTAAGTCATTAAGAACTTGCCTTATGTATCTGGGTGCTCCTGCATTGGGTCCATATATGTTCAGAATCGTTAGCTCTTCTTGTTGTATCGATCCTTTTACCATTATGTAATGGCCTTCTTTGTCTCTTTTGATCTTTGTTGCTTTAAAGTCTATTTTATCAGAGATGAGAATTGCAACTCCTGCTTTTTATTGCTTTCCATTAGCTTGGTAAATCTTCCTCCATCCCTTTATTTTGAGCCTTGGTGTATCCTTGCATGTGAGATGGGTTTCCTGGATACAGCACACTGATGGGTTTTGGATTTTTATCCAATTTGCCAGTCTGTGTCTTTTGATTGGTGCGTTTAGTCCATTTACATTTAGGGTTAATATTGTTATGTGTGAATTTGATACTGCCATTTTGATGCTAAGTGGCTGTTTTGCCTGTTAGTTGTTGTAGATTCTTCATTATGTTGATGCTCTTTAGCATTCAGTGTGATTTTGGAATGGCTGGTACTGGTTGATCCTTTCTATGTGTAGTGCCTCTTTTAGGAGCTCTTGTAAAGCAGGCCTGGTGGTGACAAAATCTCTGAGTACTTGCTTGTTCACAAAGGATTTTATTTTTTCTTCACTTCTGAAGCTCAGTTTGGCTGGATATGAAATTCTGGGTTGAAAGTTCTTTTCTTTAAGAATGTTGAATATTGGCCCCCACTCTCTTCTGGCTTGTAGTGTTTCTGCCAAGAGATCTGCTGTGAGTCTGATGGGCTTCCCTTTGTGGGTGACCCGACCTTTCTCTCTGGCTGCCCTTAGTATTCTCTCCTTTATTTCAACCCTGTTGAATCTGACGATTATGTGCCTTGGGGTTGCTCTTCCTGCAGCATATCTTTGTGGTGTTCTCTGTATTTTCTGCAATTGAGTGTTAGCCTGTCTTGCTAGGTGGGGGAAATTTTCCTGGATGATGTCCTGAAGAGTATTCTCCGGCTTGGATTCATTCTCTTCGTCCCCTTCTGGTATACCTATCAAACGTAGGTTAGGTCTTTTCACATAGTCCCACATTTCTTGGAGACTTTGTTTATTCCTTTTTGCGCTTTTTTCTCTGATCTTGGTTTCTCGTTTTATTTCATTGAGTTGGTCTTCGACTTCAGATATTCTTTCTTCTGCTTGGTCAATTTGGCTATTGAAACTTGTGTTTGCTTTGTGAAGTTCTCGTATTGTGTTTTTCAGCTCCTTTAATTCATTCATATTCCTCTCTAAGTTATCCATTCTTGTTATCATTTCCTCGAATCTTTTTTCAAATCTTTTTTCAAGGTTCTTAGTTTCTTTGCATTGATTTAATACATGATCTTTTAGCTCACAAAAGTTTCTCATTATCCATCTTCTGAAGTCTAATTCCGTCATTTTGTCACAGTCATTCTCTGTCCAGCTTTGTTCCCTTGCTGGTGAGGAGTTTTGGTCCTTTCTAGGAGGCGAGGTGTTCTGGTTTCGGGTGTTTTCCTCCTTTTTGCGCTGGTTTCTTCCCATCTTTGTGGATTTGTCTGCTGGTCATCTGCGTAGTTGCTGACTTTTCGATTGGGTCTCTGAGTGGACACCCAGAATGTTGATGATGAAGTATTTCTGTTGCTTGGTTTTCCTTCTACCAGTCTAGCCCCTTCGCTGTATGACTGCTGAGTTCCGCTCCAGACCCTGCTTGTCTGGGATGCACCTCTAGCAGCTGTGGCACTGCGAGGGATGCTACCAGTTTCTTTTTCTGCTATCATTGTCCCAGGATGATGCCTGCCTAATGTCAGTCTTTTGGATATAGAGGGGTCAGGGAGCTGCTTGAGGAGACAGTTTGTACTTTATAGGGGCTAATTGCTGAGCTGTGAGCTCTGTAGTTCATTCAGGGCTGTTAGGCTGCTATGTTTGATTCTGCAGCAACAGAGCTCATTAAAAAACCCTTTTTTTTTTCTCAAATTCTCTGTGTTGAGGGGTTTGGGCTTTATTTTTGGATGTCCGTTGAGGTCCTGCCCAGCTAGCACGCAGACCAGCCGCTGTTTGGCTGCCGAGGCTCCGCCCTGCTGTTGTGTGATTAGCCCTGTTCCTGCAGGCTCTGCTGTGGTGTCCGCCACGCCCTGTGTCGGAGTCTCTCTGTTGTAGCGGGTTGCCTCAGCAACGGCAGGCTGCGTCAGCATTGGGCGTGTATCTCAGTAGGGACGGGTTGCCTCGGCACCGGCTGGCTGTGTCAGCAATGGGCGTGTATCTCAGTTGGGGTGGGTTGCCTCGGTAATGGTGGACGCCCCTCCCCCTCAGAGCTTCTCGGGCCGTCTGCCTGGGGCTTGTTTGAAATCGCGGTTTTGTTTGTCCCACTGGGCCAACCCTAATGCTCTGTCCCTGCGATCCCCTGGCTGGCCCACTGTCCAAGTCTAGCTCAGTCTCAAGTCCAGCCCTCTCACATCTCCTGTTGCCATTTCAACGGGGCACCGGACAAGCGCGCCCTGTGGGGAGCGCTGGGTAGGGCCGGCCGCCGCCACCCCGGCTGCCGGCTTCGGCAGGCGGAGGTTCTGCCTGGTGTCCCGCGTCTCCTCTTCACTTGGAAATTTCCCCGTTCCATGGGCAACAAAGATCAGTCTGGAAATGCAGCTCAGACTCACCTTTCCGCGGACACAACACGAGCTCCAATCCTGGGTTGTTCTCACAGCGCCATCTTGAGTTGCCAAAGCTGCTATCGAGCCAATTCCTTATAAAAATGTATTTTTGTTTAGAATATATATAATTATATGTAATTATATATTTTATAATTTTACATATTATATATACATATATTACATATTGTTGCATTTTTATTGCATATATTTTATTACATATTACATTGTATGTAATTATATGGAATTCTATTACATATAGTATAGACAAATTTATTTATATAAATGTATATTTGTATAGGCAAAAATACATATATTTGGTTATTTTCCTCTGAGGAACTCTAACTAATACAACCTCTATTTTAGTTAGAACACTTTGGATTACATACAAAAGCAACCCTCAGTCAAACAGACTTAAACTTCGTTACACAACAAGGACAGGCCACACAATTTTCAGGACTCTTTCATTCACTGGCTAACAAATGTCATCAAGAAAGCAGAATTTATTTCATCTCTCAAATCTACTGCTCATTGTTTCATCTTCAAACTAGCTCATACTGCAGGTAACCCTGTTATTACCCAAAAGCAATCATATTCAGGGAAGAAGCTAAAACTTTTTTTTTCAGTGTCTGTTGATATTATTGGGTACATTTTTTTCCAGAAGCTTATTAGACAATTTGTCTTCATGATTGAAGAATTAGGGAATTGGATCTTGTACAATTATTGGTATCAATTCTATTGAAATAAATTGGTATTAGATGAGATCCTAAGAATAGGAACTCACACAGGATGATTGGATAAGTGACAAAAATTGTGACTCCTTTAGGAAGGAATGAGTAGGTAGTTGCAATAAACAAACCCACTACATCCTATAGTTCTTAGTTTCTCTGTTTATAAAATGGGCAGAGATATAGTGTTCACCACATAAGGTTGTCTTGAGTGTTGAATTTGATTATGCAATTAATAAAAGGGCTTATCCCCATAATTGATGCACAATATTTACTTATAAGTGTTGGTTACCATTCATTGAAAGACAGGTATTTTATTTTCCATTATGTTCTCAACTAATAATCTGTAAGGAAGAAAAAGATGGTCAGAGAAGAAGAGGGAAAAAGAAAGATGGTTTCTACCTTTCCTCTACACTTACTTATCTACTGTTACCAATCCTGAGATTAAATATTAACTGATAATATTATAAAAATTAGCTATTTTTACAGAACAGGACAGATTATTTCTCAGGATCAGGTTTTCCAAAAGAGACATTTTAATATTTTCCTATTTTTGAATAATTTTGGGTCCATCAAGTGTGTTTTAAAATACTCAAAGTAATTATTTGCTTGTGACAAACATCATTCTCATGCTTTATTTTGAAGTACATAGGTAAACGTTCTTGTTTATTTCACCCATAATTAGAGACATTTGAGGTAAAGTGTAGAAAATACTTTTTATGTTTAAAGTAGGACATAAGAAATAAATTTAAAAAATTGATTGAATTTATATATGATACTTTTTAAATCTTAGAAACTAACATTAAGTTTGGTCAAATTACACAGAAGAATACAGAATTCATATATATTTGTAACAGTTATCTACTAATATGCTTTGAGTGAAATGAAAGTGATTCTTAGATATTATGCATTTTGATCATTTAAATCTATTTGAAAACCTTGAATGACTTAGAAACTGGTTTATATTAAAAGCCCTATGTAAATTTTTAGCAGCAATAACTAAATAAATGCTCAGAATTATATATTATCTATTTCTTCCAGTAGATAAACTTTAAAAAATGCCTGGCTATAGTTTTTATTTTTAATGGGTTTATCTTTAAATTACTAAAAGACTTTCATAAGCCAGGGGTGAGACAATAATGATCAGTGAATTCTGAAACTATTAGGTGAATGTGAGAGAACAGATCATTCCTCCCAAAGTAGCTCCAAAGATTACTTGCATCTTAGCACATGCAATAAGATGCATGCAACATTAAATGCAGAATTTTTGTGGGAAAAAAGAAAACATTTTGCCTGAGTGTAATCATAAAGAGACAATAAGAAAATATCTAAAATATGTGACATTCTATAAAACTAATGGTTGGAATCTATAAATTACTGTTAGGAAAAATAAGCCAAAAGGGAAAGATACCTCTTCTAGCTTGAAATAGACTAAAAATCAATAATTAAATGTATTGTGTGAGCCTTATTAGATACCAGATTATAGAAAACCACCACCAACAACAAGAAACAATACAAAATTTAAAACTCAGCAGACCTATATGGCATTTAAGAACAATTGTAAAATTTAACTATAAGCCTTATATTAAATAATTTTATTGTTATTTTCTTAGTTATGATAATGCTTTTATGGTTATTTTTAAAAAGTTCATAAGAAATGTACACAGAACTATTTAAGAATAAAGTTTTAAAATGTCTGCAATTTATTTTTAATAGTTTCACATTGCTTTAATACACACAAAGAGACACAGATAAATGCAGCAAAATGTTAAATATTGAATAATTTAGGGAGAGGGTATAAAGGGGTTCATTCACACTAATATTTAAATTATTTTTTAGATTTGAAAATTTCTAGAACCAAAACTTGTACTTGTTCTGAGATTTTATATTTTTGATTCTTATGATTGTAGTAATCCTAGACAGATATAAATATATTATTTTATACTAGAAAAGTGTCAGTAATAATCGTAGAAAAGCAATCTCAAGAAAGTAAGAGTATAAATATAGTGACAATAAAGAAACTTTAAATGCTCTATGTTTAGATGCAGTGTTTATGTGTAAGTGTATAGTAATGAGTTTGTAATGTATGTAATATTTTACATAGTTTTTTCTCTTAAGATGACTAAAGCATTTAAGACAATTTGATATATTAAATTTGTAATTTTAAGAGGGATTTTAAGGAAAAGCTATAAATATTTAAATATCTTAGAACATTTTGATTCTGTTTTTAGTAGTTAAATATGGTGTGTGCACATATTTGGAGAAATATTAATTCAGCCCGAACAACATGGTGAAATCTCGCCTCTACAAAAAGATACAAAAGTTAGCTAGGTGTGGTGGCATATACCTGTAATTCCAGGCTGAGGTGGGAGGCTCTCTTGAGCCTGGGAGATTGAGGCTCCAGGGAGCCATGTTCGCACAACTGCAGCCTGGGTGACAAAGTGAGACCAAGTCTAAAAAATAAAAATAAGGAATATTATGCAGCAATCAGAAATGATGAGTTCGTGTCGTTTGTAGGGACATGGATGAATCTGGAAAACATCATCCTCAGCAAACTGACACAAGAACAGAAAATGAAACACCGCATATTCTCACTCATAGGTGGGTGATGAAAAATGAGAACACATGGACACAGAAAGGGGAATACTAAACACTGGGGTCTATTGGGGGGAAAAGGGGAGGGCCAGTGGGAGGGGGAGGTGGGGAGGGATAGCCTGGGGAGAAATGCCAAATGTGGGTGAAGGGGAGAAGAAAAGCAAAGCACACTGCCATGTGTGTACCTACGCAACTGTCTTGCATGCTCTGCTCATGTACCCCAAAACCTATAATCCAATAAAAAATTAAAAAAAAAAAAAAAAAGAAGTGTTACAAAAAAAAAAATAAATAAATAAAAATAAAAATAAAAATAAAAATTTAAATAAAATAAAAAAATAAAAAACAGAGAAGTACTGGTTGAAGTTGAAAGAAGGCATAGAAAACTGTATTATGGGCTTAGAAGTTTGATTAATGGCACATTAAACAATAGTAAAGGAACACAGAAAGTAAGAACAGTATCACAAATCTAATCAATATATAAATCAAGATACAGTCAACATATAAATAGCATATGACTTGGCTCTTAATGTTCTAGTTTTATTTCTTTGAAAAGCTTGCTGCAATTTTGCATCGATATACTTTGGGAAAATTGACATTGATTCAGTACACATTCCAAAGCAAGAACATTTTAGTTATCCCTCAGTATTTGAGGGGGATTGGTTCTATGACCCCCTACAGATGCTCAATTTCCTTGTATAAAATGGCACAGAACTTGCATATAACTTCTGCAATCCTTCTGTATACTTTAAATCATCTCTAGATTACTCTGTATTGTATACCTAATACAATGTGAATGATGTGTAAATAATTGTTATACTGTATTGTCTTCTATTTGTATTATTTTTATGGGTTGTACTTTTTTGTTGTTTTATTTTGTTTGTTGAATATTTTTGAGCCATGATTGGCTGAATCTGTGAATGCAGAACTCATAGATCTAGAGGGCAGATTGTATTTAATTTACCATTTTACTAAGTTATCCTTAATAGCATTTAATGGAATCTTCTGTAATTTTTCTAGGAGGAAGTGTAAATTAGTGTTTTCTGGGAAGAAGTCTCAGGCACTTTTGTTAGATTTATTTCTAAACATTTGGTGAATGCTGGTACCTTTAAAATAGTATAATTTTTTATATTTTGTTGAAAATTTAATTTGCTACTACAGATAAATATAGCTGAGTTGTATACAATTTTTTTTTTTTGTTTCCAGCAACATTTAAGGAAGAAAATAACAAGCAACAAACACACAAACCTCACTTCTATGACTTACCAATTTTGTCTAGGATTTTTGCATCTCTTTTTATAATAAATGTTGTTTTGTAATTTTACTTTTTACTATATTATTTTCAGGAATTAGGATAAAGATATTGCTGGTGTCATAAAAAATGGTGCTTAAGAATTACTATGATTTTTTTTTATTTTTTCCTTAAATGTTTGGTAGAATTCATAGGTAAATTCATCTTATTCTGAAGATCTCTTTGTGGAAAATTTTCCAGCCAGAATCAATTTTTAAAATAGATATAGGATTCAAATTATCTATTTATTTAGTATAGTACCTTTTTTGTAGAGTTTATTGTCTGAAAGTTTGTCAATTAATTGATATTAAAATGTTTCAAATATCTGATTTTAAGATATATAATTTCATTGGTTATGCCTTTCTTTTCATTTCTGATTTTGGTTGTTTGATTTCTTCTCTCCCTCTGTATTTATTCCCATGATTGATCTTAGTAATAAATGTAATATATTTTTACAAATAGCTACTCTTTATATTCTTGTGTTTCTATATTTAATTAATATCTGCTTTTTGCTTGTTTATTATGTACTTCCTTTCTGTCTTTGATTTAATTAGCAGCTTTTCTTTTTCTAAATTATTGCAATAGATACCAGAAACCTTTTCTCTTACATATCTTATTTCCTATGCATTTTCTTTTAATCACAGTTTTAGGTATATCCCATAAGTATATGATATGTCTGATTTTTATTATTATTCAGTTTAAAATACCTTATTTTATTTTATTTTATTCTCTGGAGCAAGATTATTTAGAAGTTTATTATTTCATGTCTAAAATTTGTAGATTTTCTGTTTATCTTCTGCTTATGGACCCAACATATGGTCAATTTTGGTAAATGTTATTTGTGAGTTTGTAAAGGAGTTGAATCCTTTTGTGAGGTGAATATCATATTATATACATGTCATAAATACAAGTTAGTTTACTGTCAGATCTGTATCCTTATTGATATTTGTGTCTGCATGTTTTAACAGTTATTGAGCAATGCATGTTAAATGTTTTTATTACAATTGCAGAAGTATTATGCATTTGCCTGGTCCTGTTTTTGGTTCTGTCAATGTGTTCTCTATAAACTTCAAGCTTATGCCAATAGCTTTTTATATACTTCTGGTTGTTTGAATTATTCCTTATCATAATATAGAAATTTTTTCTCTCATAATTCTCTTTTCTTAAAATTGACATTTCCTCATATTAATGGAGTATACATGTTTTTATTGGTGAGTATTTTTTTAGGATTTTGCTATGTATTCTTTTAAGTTTAATCTTCTTTATAATTAAGGTGGGTCTCTTATAAACAGTTTATATATATTTTAATCTGGTTTGATAATCTATGTATTACAATTAAAAATTAATCTGTTTATATTTATTGTAATTATTAACAATTTGAGTTTTAATCTTATTTTTTATTTCTTATTTGTCCCACATATACTTTTTCATTATGGTTTTTGCTATTTTTTGCATTAATTAAATATCTCAATTATTTCATTATTCCCTTCTGCATTAGATGCAGAAGGGAAATAACTTCTCTTCTTAGTTATTCTTTTCTGGTCAGGCATGCCAATCTCTTATCTGCTATGAATGTAGTTTCTCATGTCTTAAAGCGACATACTTCTCAGAAGTGCTCTCTGACAGTTGGGATCTACATGACTCAAAATGCCTGGGCTATTAGCTAACCCTAGGTCAACAGCATCCAATCACTGGCTGAAATGGCAGCATTCCTCATTCCTCACAGCTTTACTTGCATTTACTTCCTCAATAGTTACTTCCACTGAATTCCCAACTCAGGTGCTACTTCTAGGGATGCCAACTTAAGACAATCTCTGAGGCTATGTATTATTGAATCTTTTACTTTCTTCTCACCAGTTATCCAGGGGTTTACAATATTCATTCTCAACTATTAGGTAAATTAATAATTTTAGATATTTTCAACATATTTAAAAATAATTTGATTTAATAAATTAATTATTTTACAAGGCAGTGGACAGTGCATATGACTTAGAGCATTTTAACTTCATTGACTCTTCTTACTCTTTTGGTCTTATTTTTTACACATGTCCTAATCATAACTAATTTTAAAATTCAGATATATGTCCTTCTTGATATCATTTTTTATATTTATTCTGGTAGCTATTGAAAGATGCATATTAAAGTCTTTCACAATAAATTCCTTCCGAAGGAATTTCACTCAGACTCTGCTCCTATAAAATTTGACCTAAGACACAATTTTTTAAAACATATCTGTAAAGTATTCTCATTTTTTATACAATTAATGTTTATTTAGGTTTACTTTCTTATGTCATCTTTCTAATAGGAACACAGGTTCTCAGACATTTGGTTAGAACTCAAGAGGTAAGATACACTAATGCAACCATCTGATTGATCAGCATCATGTGGCTGCTATTTTATTTTCAGAGAAGAAACTTTCCATGCTCATTCCAAGGCACAGTCAAGTGTCCACTAAGAAATAGGATAAGGTTTATTCTGTTTTGTTCTGGCTCTGGCATTCCCTGTTTATTCCTTCTGACAGCTACATCCCATTGGTAGCAGCAGCTTTCAACTGGATATTGAGGTAAACTGAGAATTTTTATTTTTCTTGAACAACTGGTTGTGGATATGGGAGTAAATCGAGAGGTTAAAGGCATGTTTTCATGACAATTTATTTTGCACATTCACAAGTATTTTTGTGCCTTGAAAATTTATAAAATTTTTTCTTAGAAGAATTAGTGTTCTTTTTTGCAACAGTAGCATTTTGTTTTAAAGATTTATAAACATCTACCCAGAGGCCATTAGGATAACCTACATCTTTTACAATTTACCATAGTTGAAGAGGGCAGCAATAATCTACCAACCCAAGAAATATGGTTGACACGTCTTGGCCTCATGGAAATTGGCTGAGCCTATTTTGTTAGGGTCATCGTACTTTGCAGCTTACATTTCATCAGCTTACTCCTCTAGACTTACAACACTGTAGAAAAGGGAAAATAAGTGCTTATCTCACAGATTTCTGTTCGATGTCTTGTTACAAAGAGGTCACTACAAGTAGGAGCCTAAACTCAGACTCATAAACAACGTACTGTTTTCATGAAACCAAGTAAACCTGAATATTTTTGAAAGCTATGTAAGTCAGTATTAATTGTTCATAAGGTATGAATTGGCAAATATGAATATTATATAAAACCAGTTTTAAAACACTGAGAGTCAGTATGAACTGACTTTTCATAGGAACATAGAAAATAAGCAAATTTAAATGTCTTTGAAAAAAATACTTTGGTAATTTTTAAATATATGAAGTAGAGGGAATAAATGAGGCTAGAAACCTTATGAAAATGAATGATTTATATATTAACTAATAATGGCATCTATCTCAGGTGCTGAGAGAGTTAATAATCATTAATGTGCATGTGATATACTTTGAAATTCTTTTGCTGGTTTTCCAATTGTTTTGCTTCAGATCCTGATGATATGTAATTTTGATTAAAAAGAAGAAAAATCAGGTTGCTTTCTATGCCAAGTTTGTTCTTATCTGGTTGCTATGACAATCCTCTTTGACAGTTATTTTTTTTCTCTTTTGTGGATTTATCTCCTTTTGATGTTATAAAAAGAGTTTTTCTAGGTAAGGAGTTTGATTTCTTTATTCTTAAAGGATTTTTAAGAAATGAAAAAAAAAAAGCTTTTAGTTAAAGCCTCCACATTCCAGGGTGTCATGTTTTATTTAAAATTTAAAATGAAAAAGTTGTTCTCTTGTAAAAATAAATAAATAGATGAAAAGAAAGAAAGAAGCAGTCTTTGGAAAAATCTAAAATTTTATTTCTCCCATATTGTATGGACTAATTTCATTCTCTGCAATTGTTAGTTGCATTCTCTGCAAATAAAAGAGAATGAATGTTAATTGCATTCTCTGCAAATAAAGCTCTACTCACATAAAGCTTTATTTTTTCCATTTGATTTTTGTGGTATTATTTTAAACAATGAAATAGTTCTTTGGAGCTCTAATTCATCAGGAAAGCTGGATTTTAAAGAAGGGAATACTAGACTATGTGTTAGAAACGTAAATTCCTGTCCAGATTTTGCCACTACACATTGATTTGACCTTGAAAAAAAATCACCTAACCCACTGTGTGCTGCTACTTTTTTCTTTTTAACAAGAAGTTGTGAAACCATATGGTTCTTTCTGATTTTAAAACAATGTAACTGTTTGGAATTTCTTTTTTATTGAAATATTGAAGTTATCTTCCTACAGCATTTAAAGAAATTTTTCTTTGGGTCTTATATGAAATTGTAATAAATGAGGTCAACAAATATTTATTTGTTTTCTTTTATATACTAAGCATATGGCCCACATTCTTCTTGGTAAAGCTGCATTAATTTTTTCAGAGAACCACAATACACAGAAATATTAGTCATGTGGAGAACAGAGGCAACTTTTGTTGATTTATTTAAAGCATAAGATAATAATAATTCTATGGCAGCAGAATGAGCTGATTCCGTTCAGACGTTTCCAAATGTACTTCCTAGGTGATTTGCTAAGTAGTGTTTGCTAGTTTAATGTTCTCAAACCTTAGCATGCATCAGTATTACCTGTAGGACTTGTTAAAGAACGCTTATTCTTTCAAATAGTTTCTGATTCAGTTTGTCTGGATATGGTGGGATAATTAGCATTTCAAATAAGTTCCTAGGAAATACTTGGGCCACTGGTTATTGTTCTGCCACCACCGTTCAATAACCACTAGACTGTTTGATCTATAGAGTTTTTTTAAAGTTTGAGGCATTTCCTAAACTGCAGCTAGCTATGGAGGTATGAATATACGTTTTAGGTGGCCATATGTTGTGTTGCTCACATCTCTGTGGATCATATAACACTTCTTGTTGAATGAAAAATTGATTGTCATTCTAGTGTCTGTTTTGCGGAAGAAAAATGACTTAGTGTTGAATTTTTAAGGCCATATGATATGAGGAAAAAAATAAGTTCTTATCTAGGTGTACATATCCTGCAATTACGAAAATATAGGAGGGTCATATCTAGAACTCAATTATGTATTTATGAAAAAAACAAATTCACTAGAAACATTTTTATATAATATATTGTATAAATGTATTTGAATACTAATTATAATTTTTGTGGGAAATTTACCATATGTAGATCGATGATTTATTGTTACTTTAAATAATAACATTTGTCTCTTCTGAAGAAAAAGTGTCTCTGTAGATGGCTTACAGACAGTTGTATTTTAGGATTTAGTTCCTACATACACAATTTAGATAGGTATACAGACATTTCCATATATCTTGGTATTTCACACTAGGTACCCTCATCATTTCTATTTCTCTTTTCATTCATATATTAATAGTTTTGTAGTCACCTGAAAAGACAAGTCTTTTTTTTTTTTTTTTTTTGCTATTTTTAGTGATTCAGAAACACTAATCAGAACAGGAAGGAATATTACATTTAGTTTAGTAAAACCTTTACAAAATGCACCATGAAAAGTGAGCTCAAAGGAAATGTAAATATCACCTAAATTGTGAGGCCTAGCTTGAATTAAAATCCAGCTTTTCTGATATCCAGGACAATCTTTCTGCCACTATGTTGTAATATTTTTTGAACTTCTATGGTCATTAGATGATATAACTGTTTTCTTTTCTATGTTTCAGGTCACTGGAGAGTTCATAACCACCAAAACAGAGATCGGCTATTCCCTATCACATGGCTCATGTGTATACTGTGAAGGTCTAGATCAGATTTAAATGTTATGCAAGTGTATCTGCACATGTTCGTAACTATGTATGACCTAGGGACCTTACATTTGTATCCATCTCCATTCGTGAGTAACTTAATATGTCTCTAATTAGCATCACCTTTCACAAATATACTGCTCTCTCATATTTCTGCTGCTGTAAATTTATGAATAGCAACCCCTATTTGATTATCCTCTGTGATAGATCACACAAATTGGGACAATTTCTTCTGCTCTGCATTCTCTGCCAAAGTAACCTTTGGCTTTTCCCATCAAGGGGTATAATGTATTGCCCACCTTTTAAATCATTGCTGGCCTTGTGACTTGCATTGGCCTACAGCATGTAGCAGAAATGACACTGTACAAGTGAAAGACTTTGCACAGCCACCAGGGGAACAGGCCGAGAGGAGATTCAGAGCACTCCAGCTGACAGCCAACCTGCCCCTCTGCAAAACTTCAGCTAACCACAGACACATGGGTGAGTACCGCAAAAGCCAGCTAAAGCTAAAACCACCCAGCGGAGCCCAATCTAAATTGCCAATTTAAAAAGTCATGAGCTAAACAAATGATTATTGTTTTAGGCTTCTAAGTTGTGGGATGGTTTGTTATGAAGCAATGGATAACTGATAGATAAATTTTCTGAAATAATTTCACAATTGTCTCTCCACATCTACCCTTTCTTTTGTTTTAGCAATCTGACTTGCTGAGTTTTGATGAGGTACATGGTAGTGACAATACGCTTTTCAGCTGCTCTTATCGTTATTTGTGCTTATGTAACCTGGCCAATGGATTTTAAGAACTAAAGTGAAAAATTTCCAAGTGCTTGTCTTCCATTTCCTCTCCCTACCTGACTAATGGCTACGGCACAGTCATGAAGAAGATCTTTTTCTTCTCTTTCTTAGATGAAGTCTCACTCTGTCACCCAGGCTGGAACGCAGAGGTCTGATTTTGGCTCACTGAAATCTCCGCTTCCTGCGTTCAAGTGATTCTCCTGCTTTAGCCTCTCCAGTAGCTGGAAATACAGGCACATGTCATCACGCCCACTGAATTTTTGTATTTTTAGTAGAGACAGGGTTTCATCATGTTGGCCAGGCTGGTCTCAAAATCCTAATTCAAGTGATCTGCCTGCCTTGGCCTCCCAAAGCGCTGGGATTATAGGTGTGAACCACCAGGCGCAGCCTAGAAGATCATTCTTTTCATAGTATGAATGAAGGTAAAACTCTAGGCACAATGAGAAAGAAGGAGTCTGGATTCCTGAGGGACTCATAAAGCAGATCCACTCCTACTTCATGGACCAATTCAGACTTTTAGGCAAGAGGAAATCTTTCTTAGTTTTTATCCATCCCATACTTATTGCTATATTTTTCTTTGTTAAAGCAAAATAGCTTTTTATTGATAAACACTCAAACTTTATTAATCTTAGAATGAAAAATCATACGACTAAAAGTGATGAATTTATTAAGACTTTTAAATACTTTATACTACTCTACAGCCCCCAGTAGAGCAAAATTCTATGAAAATATTTTGATAGTCACAATTTATCATTAAATATGCTATAGGCACTGGGCTAAGCACTTAAATTAAGTGAGATTATGTATTACCAAACAAATTTATAAGAATTTGATGCATAAATTAATGCTTATACCAGATAAGTAACTTACTGGATCTACATATGATTAAAAAGTAGAATAATTATTTGAACCCAGATGTTTTTGGCTACAAAACCATAAAGTAGGTGGTCAGTGAGGTTCAAACTTTGCCAAACTTTCTTTGCTACAGATATTTAAACTGTGAAGCTCAAGAAAGACATTTTAGGCTGGGTGATATCTAAGGGAATTTTTTAGAAGATAACAATGAATGAAACTGTTATTTTTATATATTTTATTTCCATATTTGCTTTGTAAGTCTTTGATTTTCCTTCATTTTTCCAAGTAAGTATCCCAATTCTCCATTTCCCTATGCAGTGTCTGTTTAATAAAACCTATGTTTTTCACCACAGGTATTTTCTACCATCTTAAGAAGCAGCTTGACATAGTTGTTCCAAGAAGGTAACAATGAGAGCAAAACGGTTGGATATAACATTGTTGATTATGCTTAATTAAATCATACAAAAGGTCTTAAGTATTGCTAAAGATTAAAATGAGTAGTACTGGATCTTGAATAAGTTGGGCACATCACAATCAGAGCTGATTCGTAACATTCTCATCAATTGTATTGCAATTGCAAGGCAACTTCTCAAGAGCCACTGCATTCTGAGATGGAGGTCTGAGCCTGGTATTATTATGGGTAGAAGAGTGTATATGTGTATGTAAATATATATGGATGTGTGTGTGTGTCTCCAAACACATCCATTTTTCTACTGTGATGATCAATATAAAAATCAAACCATAAAAATCTGTTTTTTTTTTTTTTTGTCTATTAGGTATCACAATGGAATTGCACAATCTGGTGCAATTAACCGTTCTGTTCAGGGCCTTCCTATTGTGGCAGGTCAGGTTTCTGGAACATTGTCAGAGCTGGGACAGAAGGCTTAAACAACACCTGCTGGTGCTGTGAACAAAAGCTTATTGCGTTTATACAGTGCTTTTCATCACAGGCTATCAGTTAGCCTCAAAGGGGAATACAGAGCTCCTATTCACGGCCCAAGAGAATGCTTTTCTTTTCAAAGCCCAGCATGTGACTCACCTATATTCAATATCATATGGACCACCCTCCTCTTCAATCCTAGAAGTGCCAGAAAAGGTGATTTTCTATGTGACATCTCCAAATTCCCTTTACCCATTTTGTAAGTGTGAGAGATAGTTCTATAGAATCACATCTGGAAGGGATTGTCAAGTGTGCAATGCAACTGAATCCAAAAATTAGTTTCATTTAGGATATTAGCTAGTTCTTATTCAGTTAAGATAAGGACAAGCAGTGATGCAAGCCAAATGGAGCTATTTAGGGAGAACATGTAGCTGTTTCTCTGGAGAAGCTATATTTTTAGCAGTACAGCCCTCAGAAATCATGATTATTATTTTGACAAAATAGCCTCATTTTCTTAAGGATCTGCATGGATGACTGACTGGCTGGCTTATTAATTGTGTGTGTGTATGTGTGTATGTGTGGGGGGTCTGTGTGTGTGTGTATGTGTGTTTAGATTTCAGATCTCTCTAAGGGTTGTTCTTTCGTGCAACTCTCAGCCTGACTATTCCTAATTCCTCGTCATCTCATTCATTTCCCTCACCTCAGAAATGTCCAAATCGATTTCATGTATCATGGTAGTGTTGTGTAAAATGCAACCCGACAGGAATATTTTAAATTGTGCAGAGCTGTACCATGGGAACTGGGGTGACTTGTGCAGGCTGCTGGCATTGTGGTATGCAGAGCCTGGCTTCTTACACTCCTGTTGAGCACACTGAGGACTTGGCCTTGCAGGTAGACTCCTGTTAGATCCCGGCAGGCCATTCCAATACAAACAAACAAACAAGAGCCTGGCAATGAGAAGAGAAACAACAGCACTGGCTGTTTGGCATTGCTGGAGCACACACACAGCTGCTTAGGCTTTGTTCCACAGCACAGAGTAAATCTCAAGAAATTTCCTCATAAAAAACAAAGAACTAGCACAGGGGAGTCTTAAATAAGAGAAATAGATTCTGAGAGGTGTCAGCATGAGTGGTTTTGAACAAAGGAAAATGAAACAATATTCACCTTAAGAATCTGAATTACCTCTTTTTTTCCTAATTGAGTAAATGGAAAAAGAAGAGCGACAAGAATGAGAAAGTAAGTACTTAAGTTTATAGGAAAGATAAAGTTCTGAGGCGATGAACATTGAGGGAGAGGAGAGTGAAAAGAGAAATTTTAATCTGGTGTTCACTAATCTGAAATTATGTCTATAAAATGCTACCATTTTCAGTAAATGATAATTTTTTTTGTTTTATGAATAGTTCTGAGAAAATTAATTATTTAATGCATATATTTAATGCACATAAATGTCCATTATACACAAGACACTTCATTGCTGTGGGCCTCCTGTAATTCGAACAGAATCTTGGAATTTGTATAACAATAGTTGTGGGCCTAATTCTATCATGAGTTACTGTGGGCTTTGAATAAATTACCTAGAGAAAAGGATGGACAAAAAATTACCTTAGATGTTCTTTTCAGTTTTAGAGTTGGATAATTTCTGACAGTAAATGGTGGTATCACAGGGAATCCTGATTCTATACTCTACCACACAGTGTCTGCATTCACTCTTCTGTTTGAAACATACCTAATCTATTCAGTCCCTTCTGATACTCTTACACCCAATAATATTAGCTGTTTTTTATTCTCACCCTCTTCTTCTGTCTTCCTAATGGAAGTGAGATGGAATGGATTGCAAAGTCAGTGCATGTACAATATTGAAACTAGGTAGAACATAACAATGTGAATATTCCATCAGTGGCACCTCAGTGGTATCTTGTTTTAACTCATTTATTTAGAAATATATCTGCAAACCAGAATATTTTATAAACTCTGTATATTTGGGATACATATATGTTATATATTGTACACTTCATAGTACGTATTTCTCAAGCTAAAATACAATGGATGTTTATATAGTAGCTGATTGTTTATTTTGCATATTTATGATGTGAACTGCTTGGATTAATGATGAAATTGAAATAAGTCCAAAAGATTCAGTGATTGAGACAGATGATCACTTTCATCCAGGTCTTCTCCCCTATGCTTTCTCCTTTTTTTTCCTTCTATGTTATGCATTAAGAAATGGGGACCAGGCATGGTGACCTACACCTGTTTTCCCAGCAGTTTTGGAGGCCGAGGTGGGTGGGTCACCTGAGGTCATGAGTTTGAGAACAGCCTGGCCAACATGGTAAAATCCAATCTCTATTAAAAATACAAAAATTAGCCGGGGGTGGTGGTAGATGCCTTTAGTCCCAGCTACCTGAGATGCTGAAGCAGAAGAATCACTTGAACCTGGGAGGTAGAGGTTGCAGTGAGCTAAAATCACACTACTGCAACTCCAGCTTGGTCAACAGAGTGGGACTCCATCTCAGAAAAAAAAAAGAAAAGACAAGAAATGAGATATGTATCCAATAAGTTTATTCAAGAGAAGTTCAGCACTATAAATATATTTTAATATGTTGAAAAAATATATAAATTATCATGAAATATCAAACATGTCATCAGTGAGAATACTAGGCCATCATTATTGTCCTTCATGAAGATAAGAATCTCCTGTTGTTATCACAAGATTCAGACTCCAAAAGGTCACAGCCTCCTCCCTTACAAACCCAGTGGATTATTGTGCATTATTTCAAATTGTTCTTCAATTTTTTATACCGGTGTACTTTAAAAAAACATATGATTACTTTTTGAACAATTTTTTACAGTCAATCTATTATTTAAATAATTTTGGGTAGAGTCCTGGGTATATATTTATTCTTACCACTAATATTTATCTTTTACTTCAAAATCAGACCTTTGAATTTAAGTTAATACAGGATAATTTTTTGTTACATTAAGTATAGGGCTTTATATGAAATAAAGATGATTCAAAACGAATGCCTATAAAGATTGCTGGTGAAATGCTATGTCCTACATGAGAAAGACAAAAGGGTAGTGACCAGCATTTTATTTTGTGCTTCTCCTGCTTTAATAGAGAAGATTGTCATCACAGAAATTCTTCATCAGATTAAGGAAATATTGTTGGTTTAACAGCTTTAGAGAAGACAAGACATAAGTGCTGGGTGCTGTGTAAAGGGAATCATTAAGACATTTTCCTCCCCACAACCCTCACAGGCTGAACGCCCAAGATTGATTTATTATTACATAAACCCTGGCATAGATAGTTCCCATATTAGTTACATAGACAGCAGTGAGAAACATCAGGTAAAAGATGACTAGATTAAATGCTACTGTACATTCTTCTCAGGGAAATAACAAGTGTTCATTAGAGGTAAATGGCCCAATGGCATTAGTGAAGAATTATTTCTTGATTTATTAGTTTACATTTGGTCTATCTCTATTTTTCTTCTTTAAGCAAGTAACTGGGCAGAAAAGGCCTGAGATGGAATAACACCACCACTACCACCACCACCAACAAACAGAGAAAAATACAATTGTAGACAGCAAGAAGAGAGAATTCTGGGAAACTGTAAAGAAGCTGATGGTCAACTTTCCCCACATGTAGCAGAGATTCATGTTCAACTCTCGACAGTCTCCAGGTGAGATGGCAAGTCCTCAGATAGCTGGTGTCATTCAGTGTATGGTGCATTTGAAGGCAGAACTCGAGACATAGGAATTGCCAACATTATAACAAAAATTCCTGCATTAGGCATAGAAGCAGCAGAATCAGCAGAAGAGTTCAAGGTAATGAAGAGCCTTGTACTGATAACAGTGTAGACAGGTGAGTCCCCACTGAAGGGGGAGGATGGCTGCCAGTGGTTTTTGCTGTATGAGACTCAATAAGCTTTGTACTTGGGGAGATAACTTTAGTAATGTCTAAGATGGAATTTTCTGCTAGCCTTTATTTTAAATACATATAAAGAATAGAATATATATAAATTAAAAGCTTGAGTTTATAAACCAAGATTCGCATCTGCTATCATGCCTAATATTGATCAAGAAACCAGTTAGTCTGGAGTTTATGAGTGGCTAAAAGAGTTTCATGAAGAAGATATGTCCTGAAATGAAATTAACATGCTCATGGAACTGCCCGGCAATGTTGGTGTTCAAAATAGAGGCTAAATGCTCTCTTTTGGAAATATAAAATTTATGTTTCATGAACAATTGAAATCGAGATCATAATTATTCATGAAGAGTTTGATAATGCTATTATGCAGAAAGAACAATTCATTTACTAATCTGCATTATATAGCCACAGTCCTAATGTACTTCAACAAAAAATATCTATTATTTAGAGGAAAATTGTAATACAGATATAAGCCACTAAAATTTAAAAGAAACTTAAACAATACCTAATCCAACTCAAAACCAGTGCAGAAATCCTCTTAACAGCACTCCTGATAGATAGCATCTCTTTGAACAATATTCCAAAAGAATAGCATAACTTTGAACATATCCCTATTAGCGACATGGAACTTGGAAGTAAATAAGACTAGCAAGTCATTGGGAGTGGATAGAAGATGTCAGCATTGCAACTATTTCACACAAAGAGAGGCCAGCAGGCAAGGAGAAATTGGATGGCAGCACTTGCAAATGTCAAATCGTAGACACATTTTCCATTCCGGCAGTCCTCTCCCTCTGTATGATCTGTGTTGTTTGGGTCTTTACATTGCTTGATGACTTTTTGCTATATTGTATAACAGTGTGCTCCAGCTTAAACCTTTTTCATTTAAAATTTTACTTTCCATAAAGTGCTGTTTTGTTTCATAAGTTTTAAAGTTAGAAATTCCAAACAAAAATAATTCAGTGATGAATCAGTTATGTTTGGCTTTCTCTGTTTGCTCCATGCTTTCCTCTTCATTTATTTGGGCCCTCCTATTAAGTGCTTCAAAAATATATCAAAATAAGGCCATTATCTTTTATGTCACTTCTAGATAATCTCAGACTTTGCTACCTACAATAGAAAATATCTTAACATATTTTTTCTTATTTTTATTCTTCAGTGAAAGGACATTATTTTCCAGTTACTATATGGGCATATAATTGGCTTACGTACTCTGACAATTGTGTCACTGATGCATTAATATGTTGGGCTTAAGGTAAGGAGCCCACTCCCCTGGATTTTCATTATGATATTGTTACGTATATGAGAAGTGAGTCCTGCCTGACAGTGAGGTAACTGATTGGTCATCATACTGCCTGTACAATCCATTGCGTTTGATTCAGGCCAGCCATGCAGATTAAAGACTGGAAGCAACAGGAGCTTTGAAAGGGGTCTTTTGGATTAGGTGGTGGGTCACAAAGGATACAGGGAAACCAAAGAATAGCTTGGAATGGTGAGAAAATACCTCTCACTCCCCACAGGTAGGTAGGCAGCCAGAAGGGAAGAAAGTCAAGAAAGGTGTCTGTGATGTTGTAACAGACTTTCAGGGCTAGAGGGTAACTGATGTTGGATCAGAGCTTTGAAAACAAAGTTGTGAGTTTTCAGCAATTTCTGGAATCGTTGTGAATTTTTAGCAGTTTCTGGAATCAGCTGCTATTTGCTATTTGTTCGTTGAATTTACAGGATTCCTTTCTATTAACTCCAGCATTAAAATACTTTCTTATAAATATATGTAACCACCAACATAAACTCTTGATACTTCAGCATTTTAATATTTTTAAAATTTGATTTTCCTATTGTTGAGAATGGTTCTTTTTCAGGCTTCAAAGTCAGTTTCTTGATCTAGTACCATCTGTCCATCAAATAGAGAATATTAAGATGTAAAAGTTTATCTCCTGTGGTACCTGTCAAAAGGTTATATTCATGTGTCAGAAGAATGTAAACTGCTGTCATTTTTCAGACTTCCAATGACTTAAGGAATTCCTGATTATTGAATACATTCATTCAATGACATTTTAATAACATCGAGTAAAATGCAACATGTTAATATGCTTTTCATAATGCTTGCAACAAGTGATGATATTGTCAGCCATTTTATTATTATTATTATTATTTTTGCCAATCAGTGTGAGCTTGTAAGGTTGCTCAGGTTAGCCTTGAACTCATGACCTCGCCTTCGCAAGCGCCACGACATCCGGCGGGAGCCACTTTGGACCCCTTTATTATTTTATTAACCAAAAGAGAAAAGACATGAAGAGAATATCCATGTAGTTAATCAGGAAGCAGTAACTCATTTTCACTTGTATATCAGGAAGTTTTGAGGTTCATTGGAAAGTAATGACAAGGAGACAGTTATAGTGTAAATAAATTGACTAAATTTGCCATCATGGGTCCTAGGTACAAAAGTTAATACCACTGGTAGTTATGGGAACTTTGAAGTACATCTTAAGCTCCCCTGAGCCCGTTTGATCACTTACATTCTGTGGAATACCTCACAGGACTGTTGGGAAAGAGGACTGAGGAACTGCAGGAGTTAGGGAAACATTACATGATTTAATGTGGTTGAAGATTTTGCCTCAAAATTTAAAGTACCAAATGATGAAAAATTAGCATCAGTTGAACTCATGTTAGGAGATCATTACATACCTTTATTTTTAGTTACTCTGGAGGTTAATCTAAATTAGAAATAAAGATTTGAGTTTGAATCCATAGCATATAATAAATAAACTTGGACCTAAAAATGTTTTCAGAAAAACATCAATAAATAATTATAAAAGTCCCTCTTAACACCTAAATTCAAAACAGCAATTACCTTTGAAAGCTAAGGAAGATAGTGTTTTGAGCCAAGTCTTGGAAAGATTTGTTGGTCCTAAAAGTAACCAAGCAAAACCCTGAGGACTGATGAATCAGAAATACAGTTGCCAGAGAAAATATGGAATACGTAGTCAAATTTGAATTCCAGACAAGCAGCAGAATTTGCTTCAGTGTATGTCCTGTGTAATATAATTGGAGCATACTGACACTAAAAAAAATGCTTTTTCATTATGCCTCACGTGATATTTGGGACATTCTTATATAATAAAAAATTATTCTTCAATTATAGGAGTTCAAATTTAACTGAATGATCTATCTTTGTTGTTGTTGCTTTTGGTTAAATCTGGTTACTCTTGGCAGAAGGAGATACTTAACATTGTGTGGAATCACTGCACGTCCCCAAATAATTCTTCTTTCTGTCATAAATTCAGGATATAGTAATGGTCTTTAAAACAGGCTCTGAAAAAGCCCTATTGTTTTCTCAGGAGACAGCTAGGAGAACTGAATCTGGAAGGCTGGGCCTCCAATGCATGTTTTATTTGCAGTTTACAATACAGACAAGGCCCCATTACACAAAAGCTACTGTCGTCCACCCCATTGATTTCTACGCTTCATAGTCTTTTGTCCCTTTGCATACACCATTTTTCCTATCTTCGATTTCCAGAAAAATTCACTTCTGCTTGTTCGAATTCTCCCGTTCTTTCAAGGCCACACTCACCCATTTACTCCTGTGGTAGAATGCACAAATAATTATCCCATAGATCAAAACTCTTTGGAGAGTGAAAGCAGGTCGCATTATCACACCAGGAGTACAGGTATAAATGGAAACTCTTCTATTCAACCTAGCACACAGGGTCACCCTCCCTATGACACTTTTCCGATCTCTTCCACAGCACCGTGGACTCCACCACTGGCAATCTCACTCCACCATGGACTTTTATAGCACCGAGTTTCTATAGCAAGTATTTTGTCATTTGGCATAATGGCTTTACCTTTATTATTATGTACATCACCTTACAGCTTCTTCCATGTGAATATTTGTCTTATTTCTCATTTAAAAACAGAGTGAAAATTTTAAAATCAGAGATTTTCTGTTCCAGAATCTATCACAGAAAACCTCCTCTAAAAGAGGCACTCAATGAATATTTTTTGACTAAAATTTAAACTCCAGATCTACTGATGTCTTTTAATAGCTATAACAACATTCATTATTACACAGCTCTGGAGACGTGATGGGTTTGATGAAATCACAGAACTTATTTTAGAAGAAACTGATATACATGATCATGTGCTATGACACTAAGAATCTTAATTTTCATTGTCAGCTTTTTCATGTAGCTTACAGTATACATGTAATAAGTACAGTATAAGAATTTATATTATTTCCATTTAAGCATGTTTAGGGCTACAATGAAGATGCATAAATTTATTTTGTACATATTTTTATGGCTACAAGTAACAACTTGAATTTCAGAGTTGATAACTCTTAGTGTGGATACCATATTGAGGAAAGATATCCTCTTTTTATGCTTCTTTCTTCACTTTTAAATACTAAGTTTCTCTTAATGTATGCCTTTTTGGATTTGAGTATGCATCTATGTGTGTATATTCCTTTAGTCTCAGTAATAAATTTGAGAAAATGAATATAAAAGACTGATGAGATTTTTGTAATGTCCTCTTATATAGTTAATATAGTTGCCATAAATTTGGCCAGGTGTAGCTAAATGATATTTCAGGCAAAGAACTAATAGAAAGCTTTTGACACAGTAATTTCCTGGGTAAGGTTCAACAAAATGAAAACTCATCAGAAGCCCTGCTGGGATTCCATCAGCAAGCATTTATTGGTAGTCACATGTACACCTGCTTACATAGTAATAATACGCTAGTGAGTTAAGTCACGATGCCAATGCAAATTAGCTTCATTTTGAATCTAACACTGGAATCTTGGAGATATTCTTGCCAGACAAATGAATTGCCACTAGATGGATAGAATAAACTGGAAAGAAATCTACAGCATTTGTCTGTTTCTCTTGTTACCTTAGCTTGTGACTGTCTTTTTTAGAAAACCTTTCCCTCCGTAGCTCCCATCATTTAGATGAAGGATTTGCAGCAGTATGCCTTGCTCCATTGGTGCAGCAATGCTGAGCAATGCAAGCATGCCATCTGCAATGTGATGTTTCAACCCAAGAGATCCTGTGCTGTTTAGTTCAAACTTAAAACCAATTCAGCAAGTATTTGTAGAGGACCAACTATGTGGGAGGCATTGTACTAGGTGCTGGAGGTAGTGGCAAGGTGTAGAAGATAAGTAAGGTTACGACCCCCTCCAAGAGATTTCTGATACAGTAATTGCGATAAGATGAACACAGGACGATATGGCAAAGTGTAAAACTGGAAAAGCCACAGGAGAGTCACAAATGGTGCAGGGCAGAAGAAAAGCTGAACCCACGTCTCTCTAAATTGGCAAAGGATGAGTATAGGACATAGCTCACCAAATTGTCTTAATGTCTGAAGGATTTAAATACAGTGAGGTGAGGGAGAGGGAAGAAGGGCAGTACTTTAATATGATGGGCACAGCATGAGTAAAAGAAAGAAAGTGGGAAAGCAGAACGCCTGTTTGGGCAAATAGCCAGGAATCCAGCTTAGCTGGAGGGTAGTGTGTACTTTATGGTAGCAGCACAAGATAATCCAGGAAAAGGAGAATTCATAGATCTAATTATCAGACATCTTTTTTGTTTGTTTGTTTGTAGAAAGTGATTTATTTAAGAGAAAGAAAGAGCTAACTCTCACACTGAGTGAGAGAATCCAGAAAGATGGAATCCAGGAGAGGAAAGCAGCTTCCACACTGAATGGAAGGCAATAGAGAGAGATGGAATTTAGGAGGAGAAGACAGGCTTCCACGAGAGAGTGTGGAAGGGGACTCCACAGGGGAAATCCAAGAGAGAGAAAGATGGTTTCCACGAAGGGAGTGTTCATGGAAGGGGACCCAAACATGGAGTCCCTAGACATCTTTTAAGAGAATAAAACATAAAGACACTGCTAGACTGAGAAGCTAGGCATTCATTCCATAGATAATGAGGTCTCCCTTATTGAGATTCCTGTGCGTACGAGTGTGTGTGTGTGTATGTGTGTGGGTGTAATGTAATTACATGGCTAGAGTATTAAGAATGGGACGCAATATACAACTTTGTAAGAGTACCTTTGTAATCCAGACTTTATACTTCCTGCTGGAAATATTCCAGCTGTATTTACCTAAAGAAACATAAAAGATATTCATACTAGTATTGTCTAAACTTGCTTAATATGTAAAATTAACTCCCCACTCTGTTATTTTATCTCTTCCTTGGATGATGTATTCGAGTTCTAGGGCCAACATATAGAAGTGCTACAAACTGGATGGCTCAAAATAATATAAATGTATAATCTCTCCATTGTTGCGCCTAAAAGTCCCAAACAAAGGTGTAGGCAAGTTAGTTCATTCTGAGGGCTCTGTGAGAGAATATGTTCTATGCTTCTCTCTTAGCCCCTGTTGTTGGCCAGCAAACCTTGGCCTGTAGAAACATCACTCTAATCTCTGCCTCCATTGTCAGATTGTGTTCTTCCTGTATTTCTGTCCAAATTTCTCTCTTCTTATAAGAATACACATTATATTCAATTAAGACCCACCCTGGTGATGTTCTCTTAACTTGATTAAACATACAAGGCATTATTTCCTAATAAGGTCCCATTTATAGGGACTGAGGGTGAAAACTTCAAAATATTTTTGGGAGAGGCACAATTCAACCTATAACAGATGATTACTTTTTTTTAATACACCAAATAATTGACTATTTTACAAATAAGCCTTGGTTTCTTTATTACATAATATATATAATAATACTACCTTCATAAGTTTGCTTCATAAGATTCAAAATGTTAGAAATTTAACATCTTCTGAAAGAGCTACCGTAGGGCACAGTTACCTGTGTAATTAAGATGCAATAAATATTAGTAGACTTTATACGGACACTTATTTCCAGAAGAGCTTTAGAAAAGCTATACAACTGCTGAAGTACCAAATCTCAATCAGCTTAAAACAAAGTCATAGGTATATGGTAGTGGCCAAAAGAACCACATTACTCCAAAAGGACATTAAGGGCCCTAGAGCTTTCTTTTACCTTGGGGTATTCCATTAGAAAACCAAAATGTAGAAGAATTGCAAAGTTGATTTCTCCCAATCCTGTTTGTCCACTCTGCAATAATAGTCTTAACTATATTTATACCATAAGGCAATATTGGATTTTGTCAATTGCTGAATTACCTCTATCTGGTTGCTTAAGATTTTCTCCTCTCTCTATTTTTCTCTCAGTATTAGATGGCTAGATTTTAATGGTCTGGATAATTACCTGAATTTTCTACCTTTTCCTTTCTTTTTTGCCCTTTGGCACTAGCACATGAAAAGTTAAGATTAATGCAGGGATACCATCTGGCACATTTTCCCATCTCAGAAAAGCAAATTCCCAAACCTCAGTTGAAATATTTATATTTTAGCCTGAATTTCAAGATGATTGCCTCCTCATGTCTCCACATAATTTGGTTTGTGTAGATATAATCATGTGAACAAACGTGTGTGGATTGGAAGCCTTCTTGGTTGTTAGTGACTTGGACATTCATAAGGGATTGTATATGGGAATTCTGGAATTTATAATCCTTTTCACTCTGCCATTAATTAAAAGTGCCCCAGAGACAGATTGGGAGTGACCCAGGGTTAAGGGGCTGGAGGTTAAGCCTTTGAGCTTGAGTCTCCCGTTTGAATCTGATCTAAGCTGTTAATAAACAAGAGCTACTGCTATTTGATATCGGTTTGGTGACCCATGTGAAATGAATTAATAATCTCAAGCCTGTTCTGGTAGACAGGTGTTTTTACACAGTTGGAGTTGATAACCTCTGCAAAGCAGTCCAATATCCTAAAAATAGATGGAAGGGAAAGGACTTCTTAAATGTTCTCTTGTCCTGCTAAGATTGTTGTGCAGTAATTTGGAAAAGTACGAAAAATTCCATATGCCCAGCTGGTAAAAACGCCACATGAATAAAAAGTGGGGAAGGTGGGTTTATAAGACCCAGAGAGTGGGTCAAATGAGAATCAGGTGTTGGGTCTAAGAGAAATTTAATATCCTCAGCTTCTCATTTTTTCCCCTCTTTTCTGTTTGGTTGTCATGAGAATCTGTGTTTGTGGAGGAAACACTAATTGTGTTTGCCCAGTGCAGATGTGTGTACCCCCCAGCAGTGGAAGGACAGAAGGACTGGTCCCTGAATGGAAAGAAAGGGAATGGTACTGGTTAACTCAGGTAGAAAAAGTAAAACCATGACAAGTATTTTTTTTTTCAGACTTGATGGGCCGAGTTGAAATAGAAAAACCTTCAGGACGTTTTGAGGAAGGCTATTTGGAACTTGGCTTGCTCTGATTTTGTTACCTTCACCCACTTTTAAAATAATGTATATTAAGGTGGCTGTGAGTGTGTGTGTGTGTGCGTGCACGTGTGTGCATGTGCGTGTGTGTCTGTGTGTGTATCGAATACCAGAGAGGGAAGCCCTGGGTAATTACAGGAAAGAAACACTCAGTCCTTCAATATACATACATTTTTGTCATGAAAATATGAATTATTAGGATAATGTATAGCTTGGTATTTTTAATGATTATTAAAGATACTATAATTTTTTTTAGTACAAATTACATTTTCTTTCTGAGTCAGGTTTGTAGATTATTATTTTTAATGTCCCAGCTTTATGTATGTGTGCTATATGCCAGTGCTGGAGAAGGGATGATACTCTTGTTAGCACTTTTTATCTTACACAACTTTTCAAAGCTAAATTCATCAATATGTGATGGATGGTACCACAAATGCCATGACTAGCTAAGGTCTAATAAAAAAAATTATGAGGAACCTGTGAATCTCTTTTCTTGATTCTCTTTTCCCTTAAAATCTCTTAGCTTTGGTGTTGACCTCTGTATAATTCATCCAGAACCAAGTTACTTTGTCTTATTTTTATTTGTTTGGTGTTTGCTTTGTGATGCCATTGCAAATAATTTCACATAGAGGTTACTGCCTGATTGTAGATTAAATATAAAAGTTAAGCTATATTAAATTGCCTATATTTGGGCATCAATTTCATGCTCAAACCATATCAGTATCATGTGATTCAGCCTTACCACTTTGAAATTTGCATATATACAGTGGAATTACAGTGCATAACAATGTTAGGGAATTAGGCTCACGGTAGCCAGTGTCAAAGATATTTAGGGAATGGAGACCTTTTATTGGGAGCTTCAAACTCCCATCATGAAAGTTATGGCTATTACACACAAAAGGGGTATCTATCTTTTCTTTGAAATGTCATATATGTGCTCCCAAAATACTAAAAAAAAAAATTGCAATACATAATTATTCATTGTTCACTTGAAGACTTAAATGTTAAACTTGAAATAATACTTGATATAATGTTATTTCAATATAATTTTTGGAAAAATTAATTTTGAAATAAATGATTTTTCATAAGTTGCTATTAATCATCTCATTAAACTGCATTTCCTTTAGTGTGTAGGTCTTGATGATGCTTTAATATTCCAGGAGACCATCCATAAGCTATTGGGATTTTGACATTCTTTCCAGATAATCAGATAATACTAGATGTGGTGTTATCTCCATTTTGAAAACAAGTAAACTCTTGCTTAGAGGCTAAGTAACCTGCCCAGGGACACAGCAAATCTGGTCAAAACTGTGTTTCAAACTCACCTCAATGGGACTTGACACAGCTTCCCCTGAACCATAGAGGAAACTTGCTTCTGGTGACATCACACTACATTTTCTGCTTCAAACGCACTGTATTTACAACCAACATAGGTAAGACGTAACTGAAAATCATGTTACAAGCTCTCTCTAAAACATATTTTGAGACTGAAGTGAGGAAATGCATTTTCAAAATAACTAAGTTAATCAGAAATGCTTTGCTTCAACCCTTGTGGTTAGACATTTTTTCTGAAAACTTAATTGACTGCTTTCCAGCCTTAAATTCCACAACTTATTTATCAACACATGCATTCAGGAAGTATTTAATGAACATTTATTATGTATCAAGTACCTCACAACAAAGAAGATTAATGTTATTTGTAAAGTAATATGTTCATGTGAAGCATATTATGAAACGAAGTGGAAGGTACAACAGCAAAGTGATTATAATTCATCTTTTTAATCTGAAGTTCTTTTATATATCAACTCTATCCTAATCAGAGTTAGTTTTCATTATATTAAATATAATGTGTATTCAGTGTAGGAATATGAGCTAAACCTCAGGGTTTCTTGGGCAAAGCCAATATGTAACATTTTGGTCTACAAACTTTTTAAAATAATAATTTGATTCTACCCTTGAAATTGCATTGCTGCAAAAAAAAAAAAAAAAAAGTAGGAGGAGTTGGCAGAGGAAGAGAAAGAAGAAAAAGAGGAAGAAAAAACAGAAAAGGAAAAAATACTTAAGAAATCTGTGTTTTGTTTTGTTTTGTTTTTGTTTGTTTTGAGACTAAGTTTCGCTCTTGTTACCCAGGCTGGAGTGCAATGGCGCGATCTCGGCTCACCGCAACCTCCGCCTCCTGGGTTCAGGCAATTCTCCTGCCTCAGCCTCCTGAGTAGCTGGGATTACAGGCACGCGCCACCATGCCCAGCTAATTTTTTGTATTTTTAGTAGAGACGGGGTTTCACCTTGTTGACCAGGATGGTCTCGATCTCTTGATCCACACGCCTCGGTCTCCCAAAGTGCTGGGATTACAGGCTTGAGCCACCGCGCCCGGCCCGAAATCTGTTTTAACCATAAAAATATTTGTCAATCCCCAACTATGTGCCAAATACAGTGCCAGTCCCTGGGTGGTCAGAAAGGAGACGTATTAGAGTAACAAACAATAACACAAATAATTGAATCAGTGGCAAGTGTAGTGTAATCAAGAAAATGTTTAAAAATTTTTGATAGAGTTAATGAAAATATGAGAATAAGTAACACACAGTGAACTAAATAAATGAGGAGCTGATATTTCATCTGAGACCTGAAGAATAAAATATGCAAGGAGAAGGGAATCAAATATGCAAAGTGGTGAAGACATTTCAGGCCGAAGGAACAGCTTGTGCTGAAATTCTGAGGTAAAGCAGGGAACAGCATGATGCACGAATAGAAAGAATCTCACTTAACCGAAACTGGCATCAGGAAAATAAGAGGTTACTGAATTGAAGCAGGTATGAACAGGTACCTTCATTTCAGTTATTTTTTACTCTGCTTTTGTTACTAGATCTAGGGAAAAGTGCTTCCCTAAGGCCTAAGGAGAATGTCCTGGAACCTGCAATTCCCATGTGTCAATAGAGAATAAGGGAGACATCAAAACCAGCCTAGTATTTTTCGGGAGCAGAGTCCAAAACTGAGTTCCTTATGACTCTGTAAACAAGTACATGTGTTTCTTAATGCCTACCTGATAATACAATGCTAGAGGGCCGGATAAAATCTTATGTAATATCACCAATAGTGATATTCTCTGTAAAACAAAACAAAACAACATTGAAAGAATAAAATCTATTTTATCCACCCATTATAGAAATCACTTTTCGTACATCCTCAGTTTTAGCCAAGAAAGTAGATTAGCATAAGTCCCATTGGATTTGCTATTAATGCCATTCCATGAACCATTTAAGAGAAGTTTTAAATTTAATCTCTCCTCTGTTCTCCTGAATACATCCTAGAAAAAATAATTATTTTCCAACCTCATGGACACACGCTACTTTTAGGTCAATAAAATTACTTTTTCTAGGCTTTCTTTCCTGGGAAAAAACTGTTAGTTTACACTGGATTGCGTTTTTAACAATGAAGGTAATTAAGGGTTATATTTTTCAAAGGGTTTCCAAAACTGCAATCTCCAAGGACCTATATTTGTAACTGAATTTTCAATTGCCAATTAGATAAAGAGTATATCATGTGAATCCACTTAAATGTGCTCAGATCGAGAAGGTAATCCCTTTGTAAATTTGGTGTTGAAGGGTGCTTTGTAGGGTAAATTCACTTTCAATTGTAGTTGGCTTATTTGAGTCATGATTTGACTTCTGATATATTCTAACATTTACATTATGATGAATTATATTCTCATGTAATTCCAATGTTTAAAATATTTGTAACAGTTAAGATTTTACTCAAGAAGTTCAGATTAAGGAAACAAAATAAGGATATAATTATAAAATACAATAATAAATAATAATTTCAATAGTAAATCAAGGAAAATCTTTCAAGAAACATACATTTTAGGCTTTCTTTAATAAAGCATGTAATTTGAAATTTAACTAGACATAGTGAACTTTGCTTTTAATGTTTTGTAGGTAATAATGTAATCTAATCTAATGTAGATATGTAGTTAGGTTCTAGGGATCCATTCAAATATTTAATGACTTTTGAGCATATAATGCATGCAATAGATTAATCTAAAGGAAAAGAAAAAAAAGATTGTTATGAAGTAGCCCCCACCCTCAAAGAGCTGATAGACTCACCAAAAAATAAATTAAACAAAATATTGTGGGTTTTATGCTGGGACTACATTCATAGCACAATGAAGTAAACAAAGAAAAAATATTAAAAGTAGAAAGCCCAAAAATTGACATTTATTTAAGGTGTTTAAAAGCAATAAACAATTATTTTGTGTTTTCATTTAAAACTTTTATGTTAAAGAAACAAAGGACTACCAACATCAATATGAGTATTGCATATGTAGTTTATCTTCCAAAAGTCATCATTCATAAAATGAACAGTAGCCATGTTTCAGGAATACAGATAAAAATCTTATTTAAATATAAATGTGTATGTTTTAATTTTAAGATCTAGGTTAAAGTTATAGCCTCACCACTTTGTAGACTATGTAATGAAGAAAATCACTAAACCTCTCTGAACTCTGGGTTTATGATGAATAAATATAAGTATTATTTATGTTCCTACTTGTCAGTGTCATGAGAAAAATCAGTAAGCTAATGTGTGTGAAGCCCATATCAGAATATCTGAACCCTAGTTAAGTCTATTACAGTATCCAGTCACATTGAGGCATATTGTGTAATGTAAGTTTGGGTCTCCTTTTACTGTTAACCATGTAACATTCTTCTTTGTATTCTTAGCACCTAAAAACATAACTGCTGCCTAATAAATGTACATAAAATGCTTGGTGGATATAAAATTAGTCTATTGGTTGTTGTTTCTATATAAACCTGGATAATGTATCTGTATATTTAATGTTCTTTAGATGAAAGAGAACGCTTACCACTTGGAAAATATTTGTATTTTTATTGGGAACATTTAATACATATACATAGATATCAAAGTATAGCCTAAATATTTAATTGTTAACCAGTGTTAGGACTTCGCTTCTTAGTTTGAATTCTTAACCTGAGAATACAAAATACTATAATAATAATATATGTTAACCGTGCAGAGAGATTCATTGTTAAACTTTATAATAGAGTAACATTATTCTAAAAGTTATTCTAAGCAAACACACATGCACACTAAGAAAGTATACTCATATTCTGAGTGTTATTTTGAAATTTTACATTTTCAGTAAATGTAAATAGTAAACAACATGTCAACAATTATAGTCATTTTTTAAAAAGTTGTATAAAATTCTATTTTGTGAATATACAATACTAATAGACAATTTTGTTTCTTATATGTAATAATTTAAAATAATAATGCGTTTCTGCCTTTTATTGCATTATTCTCACTAGCAAACAAATATGTTCCCCATAGCAAAAAGGTTTTATTCACGTAAAAAGTAAATCTTTAAAAATAGTTTTTAAAAAATGTTAATGAAGTTAATAAATTATTTGTAAAGATATGTAAAAGTATATTAAATAATAAAAATAATAAATATAAATTACAGTATGTAAACATATTTTAAAACATTTTTAAAAAACTATCTTGACCACACTCTTTTCTGTATTCAACATCTCTGTTTCACATTTTAAATTAATATCTAAAAATATTTGTCTTCACAGTGATCTTAAAACATTTTTTAAAAGAATTTTGAAAAACCATATATCCATCCCTTGTGTTTCAATTGATCTTTAATTTTTTCATTGTAAGTGTAAGTACTTTGCAAAGAACATAATATTTGCATATTAATGTTTTAAAATAAAACACCAATAATTAGACATATTGACATCATGTGCCTCTTGATACAATGCTTTGAGAAGGATGCAATATCAGTTCTATTATTTTCCTACCCCAAGTGCATAAACTGAATTTAATCCTCAAGAAATATTATAAAAACCCCAATTAGAAAACATTTTAGAAAATAACTGGTCTATGTTCTTTAACTGTCATGATAATGGAAGACAAAGAAAGAATGAGGACCTCCCACCAATTAGAGGTAACCAGGAACATGTGATAACTGAATGCAATGTGTGAACTGAATGCAAAGTGTGAGCAGGACTTCAGATTCTAGACCAGAAAAAGAATGAGTCAGATAGAGAGAGCTACTTGAATAATATCTGTGGCTTGGTGTTAAATCAATGCTTATTGCTAGATTTTTATTACTGCATTTGTGGTTATGTATGAGGTTAACATTAACAAAGCTGAGAGGATAAACAAGATTTTCTTTACTATTTTTGCAATACTTGTAATGTCGAAACTGATCTTAGAATAAAAAGTTAAAAAATAAATTATGAATCACTTTAGTTTCAATTGTATGCAATTGATTATAAACTATAAATATATGAAAAATTTTGATAAATATTTTTAAAAGACTAAAATTATTTGAAATGCAATATAAGGAAACTATTTTGCAATGTATGTGTTTTTTAATGGCTAATGTTTAAAACTATGTAGGTCCAACATCAATTTTTCTCTTTTTGTTTTGTTTTGATTTTGTTGTGGTTTATAAATGCAAGAACTGAAATTTCATATTTAAGTAAATTAAAGAATGGGAAAAAAATTTTTTAAATCAATGAGAATTCTATAAACTTTTTATTTGTATGTCCAAAATAAAAAAGTACTCGTTATAAAAAGTATTTTTTATAAATTAATAACTGACAATTTTATTTGGTTCTCCTTAAACTTGGCTAAAAAAAAAATAACTGAAAACATTGTATTTGGGTCGTTCACATTCTCATTTTCTGAAAAAGATATAAAATATCTTATGTTGAAATATATAAAATGACTGATAATTACATTTTTTAAAAATTAGAGACAATGTTTAAATTAACATAATCAGAACATTTGGGGAGAATTAAAATGTTATTAATTTCAAAACACCAGCAATATTTGTTTTTAATAAAATACTTTTATTGCATGTCTTTAAAATATTTTTAAAGTCTTGAAACTTCAGATTTACCGAATTCAATTTTGGAAAAACGTCTACAATAGAACATACTTCCTAAAGCTGGTTTTCATTGTGAGACTAATTACCCAGATCATACTTACTTTCTGTCAGAACAAAAAAAACATACACAAGCAAACAGACACATAATTTCTTAATTACATTATTGAAATTTTCAAGGGATATTATTAAAAAATTAAATTAAGGATTGAAAAATATCCTATAAAGTATATTACAAAAGGCAATTGATGTAATTAATGTTTATTATTAGTTTTAAAACAAGTTACAATAACTAAATGTTATATGTGAAACTATAGCTTTCAGTTATTTAGTAGGCAAAAGTATGATAAATAATATTTTTATGAATATATGTATATTTATAATTTGAATACCAGTTATAAGTCTTTGGGGAATAATCATGTATAAAGTTCAGAAATATCTCCATCAATTTCTTTAAACATTACAGCAATCTTTTCCTGCTTCTTTAATGAAAATAAAAATAGTAATAAAAAAATTATTATCAACTATCATGTAATTTTAATTTTTGGTTATAAGAAGTGAAAAAACCTAGAATTTTATAGATTAAGTATTAACTGTTATTGGAATAAATATTTAATATAATTGATAAAACAGGTCGAAACCTCTGTATTGAGTAGAACATACATAACCTAAAAAGATCTCAGTAAAATTGTTTATAGATTTTATCTATTATCAATGGACGTTTTTGCCTTTTATTGTTTAGTGATCTCTATCACTAAATCGGTTGTCAGAAAATGTGTGCCAATTTTCACATCTAAGGTGTGTTAAGTGAGAACTTTTCAAATAATGACATTAAAACTATTTTTAAACCTTGTCAACTGATAAATATGTAATAGTAATGCATTGTTGTATATTTAAATTTTTAGATTTTTTCTGGAAATTAAATCTATTTCCCTATGCTTATTCATCAATTTGATTTACATAGATATGATAACTTGCCTGTTTATATTTCTTGTCCATTTAGTGAGTGTTTTGTTTCCTTATTAATTCTTCAGTCTCTCTCTCTCTCTCTCTCTCTCTCTCTCTCTCTCTCTCTCTCTCTCTCTGTGTGTGTGTGTGTGTGTTTGCTTGTGTGTGTCTGTGTGTTAGGTTATTAATCCTTTGTTGGTCACATTTGTTTCAAAAAGTTTCCCCAGTTTTTTTAAACACTTTTTATTTAGATATTACTGTGTAACTTGTATTAAAGCAATTCAAGAAATTGCAATTAATTCCTTCTATTATAGCAATTAAAGAAAGAAGAGAGTTACATAACTAGCTGATTCATAGTTAACTGCTACTTCCATGAATCTCTATTGACATTTGAATTTGTCATTCCAGTTTTCTAAATATCAGCAGCCAGTTTTGATATGAAAACATTAATTTGCTACAGATTTTTAAACTGTTCTCTGATTCTCTTATGCTCATATAAGTTAAGCAGTCTGGAGAAAGCAGAACTCTAATCAATGGTTAAGAAAGTTTAGGCCGGGTGCGGTGGCTCAAGCCTGTAGTCCCAGCACTTTGGGAGGCCGAGGCGGGTCGATCATGAGGTCAAGAGATCGAGACCATCCTGGTCAACATGGTGAAACCCCTTCTCTACTAAAAATACAAAAAAGTTAGCTGGGCATGGTGGCACGTGCCTGTAATCCCAGCTACTCAGGAGGCTAAGGCAGGAGAATGGCCTGAACCCAGGAGGTGGAGGATCGCGCCATTGCACTCCAGCCTGGGTAACAAGAGCGAAACTCCATCTCAAAACAAAAAAAAAAAAGTCTAGAAGCAATTTTTATTTATATCACGGATTATATCAATTTATATCACAGATTCCTCCAAAGCACAATTATTGGTCTAATCCCAGCAATATTAACAGACCAAGAAGCTTTTAGGAATCCATATCTCCCCCTCCACTCTCCCTGGTCTAGCAAATGCTTCTGTTAGAGGCCACAGAACAACAGGGGTTCATCTTTTTCTGGAGTGAGTTAAACTGACACTAAGCACAGTTGAGCAATGAGAAACTATACTGAAAATGATGGATTTTAGTGAAGGTTTATAAACTAAATGTTGGGCTCTTAGTCCTCAAAGCCCACACAAATACCAGTCTAAGCCCCACAGGTAGGATACTTTTGAGACTTTTCTAGGGACTGACCAGCCCAAGTGAAAAAACCCTAAAACTAAAATCAGAGGTTCTGTAGAGAAACAGATTAGAAAAGTCAGTCTACAGCAAAAAGCATAATCAGTCAGCACCCCCACCCCATGACACAAAGGAAGTTTCTATACATTGTTTTAGTGGTACGTTTATAAATATAAGCAGTCTGTCAAGAAACATCAAAAAATTAAGAAGAAAATCTGACCTGAAAGTTAGATTTTCAGGAGAAAGTTTTCTCCTGAAAGATCAAGGAGAAAAAAAAAAAAAAATTCGGAAAAGAGTGGCTATGCAATCAGAAACTTGGATAAAAGAAATTTTTGTTTTTCAATTGAGAGACAAAAACATTGCATTAAAAAAAACTGTATGCGGCCGGGCGCAGTGGCTCACGCTTGTAATCCCAGCACTTTGGGAGGCCGAGGCGGGTGGATCACGAGGTCAAGAGATCGAGACCATCCTGGTCAACATGGTGAAACCCCTGTCTCTGCTAAAAATACACAAAATTAGCTGGGCATGGTGGCGTGTGCCTGTAATCCCAGCTACTCAGGAGGCTGAGGCAGGAGAATTGCCTGAACCCAGGAGGTGGAGGTTGCAGTGAGCCAAGATTGCAACATTGCACTCTAGCCTGGGTAACAAGAGCGAAACTCCATCTCAAAAAGAAAAATAAAATAAAAATTAAAAAATTAAAAAAATTAAAATTAAAAAACTGTATGAAAGAAATATCAGAAAATAAATAGCTTTTGGCAAATAAAAATATAAGAGCAAAGATAAAACAACTTTACAGAAGCGATGAAATACAAAGTTAAAGAAATCTACCAGCAGTAAAATTTTTTAAAAAGAGATTGAGAAACTAAAATAAAAAGAGAATGAAAGAATTAGAGTCTAAGAGGCCTTATATGTGAATAATTTGAGTGAAATAAAGGGAAGACCATGAAGAGGAGAAAATTATCATATTACTAATTCAAGAAGTTCTCACAAGTCTGATATGAGTTTTCCAATTAGATGGCCCATTGATTACCCAGTAAAATGTTTAAAACTAGACACATGATAAGGCACATCATTGTGTAATATCAGAACACTGTGGACAAATATTTAAGGCTATGTATTTCCAAACTGGAAAAAGAAATCATTTTTATACAAAGGATCAAGAAACAGAATAGCATCAAAGTGCAGTAGTAGCCAACACTGGAAGCTAGAAGATGATAGGACATTGCTCCGAAATTCGGACAGAAACTAGATTATATACCTAGTTCAGAAATCAACTAAAAGTAGTAGTAAAAGACACTTGCACACAAAAAGGCTCTCAAAAAAAATGATTTAAATGAGCCCTTTTCTAGAAAGCTAGTGGAATTTTTCTTCCTCTGATACCAAAGAGTAAACTTAGAAAGGACATGGGATCCAGGAAAAAAGGAGATTGTACAAAGGAAAAGTCTAGGAAATCCCAACATGATGATGAAGAGAAATGCCAAGACGATAGTCACACCTTAGGCAGAGGGAGCAATGGTGAAAAATTTGTAAAAAGGATTAAAAATGATAGAACATCTGTAAAAGAGGATTAAAATGAAAGAGATTTGTAAAAAATGATGAAAATGATACAGCAAGTAACATATTTGAAGATATTAACAAGGAATGTACTCAAATTGGTGAGCATTTGAGGTTAAACTGAAAACAATGTAAATGCATAAAACAATAAATTTAAGAGAAAACAAAAAGTTGGGCAAAAGAAGAAAAGTAATATTTTGCATGGATCAGCTATAAATATATATTTTCTTCCAAGAAAAGCAGACCGTCATATGCAGCACCTCATTGCTGTGTCTCGAGTCTTGGAAGCTGAATTACTCTGTGTTTTCCTACAGACAGACATAGAGAGTTTGGGGGTTTTAGCAGCAGAATGCAGCTACTCACAAACTCCTGACTTGACAGAAGAGCGAGCCTAATCTCTCAGGAGGAAGGGCATCCACTTTGAAAGAGCTTCTGGAGGGAAAAGCAGAGTGTGGTATGGGAAAGAGGAGACACCAGCCTAGCAGCCAGATCAGTGTAAATCTACCCAGGTGATCACTGGGGTGACAGATGTGGCAGCCAGAGTGCCTTCACATTCAACTATAAATAGTCTTAAATGAAATAACCTGTTTCAAACCCTGAATAGGAACCTAACAAAAATTAAATCAGAACTATTTGGGGAGGATTTTCTGCCTAAGAAGGGCGATGGTGAAAATGTTAAATCCTAACACTATTATCCTAGCACAAAATGCTCCCCAAATAGTTTTATATTTGTATTTATATATAAAATCATGCCGGGCATGCTGGCTCATGCCTGTAATCCCAGCACTTTGGGAGATGGAGGTGAAAAGATCACTTGACGTCGGTGGTTTGAGACCAGCCTGAATGATATGGAGAGACACCATCTCTGTTGAAAATACAAAAAATTATCCAGGTGTGATGGCACATACCTGTAATCCCAGCCTCTCAGAAGGCTGAGGCAGGAGAATAACTTGAACCCGGGAGGTGAAGGTTGTGGTGAGCCAAGATGGTGCCATTGCACTCCAGCCTGGACAACAACAGTGAAACTCCATTTCGAAACAAAACAAAACAAAACAAATCAATAGATAATATCTAATCGAAAATCAAGAGGTACTAATATACTCAAGTTTTTTAGAGAAAAAGAGGTAGAAAAGTATTTTAAAACTTGTTAACTATAAAACTTGTTAACTTGAAACAGGAAACTAGAGGCTGAATTCATAAAAGTTATGTAAACTATTTGACCTTCAAAAAATCTTGACACAATTATGACTTGTTTTTAATGACACATAATTTCAGTAAGAGTAAGATATGGTACTGAAGATATGAGAGGTTTGAGGATAATTTTAGGCTGATGATTTTGGAGGAGGAGAATTACAGAATGATACCAGAATCAAATTGTGGCTTTGATGGTGGATAGCAAAAACCAAATGGAGTTGAAGCTCCAGGAGCTGGAAACATTGAGAAACTGATGACACTGTGTTGGAAAGGTCAGCATGCAGAAAATGCCACGAGCTGCTCCATCCTTTCGGGAGAACACTAATGAAAAACTCCAGAGGAAAATTCAGTTTGCTGATTGGTAGCTCTAACACCTGAGCGGTGAAGAAAAAGAATCACATGATATAAAGCTAAGGCAGTGAGGCAAATGAAAGTTGAAAATCGGTACTAAATTGTAAAAACACCTGAACTAGCAGCCCGTTGAAGAATTAAATTCTAGCATTCAAACACATCTTCCCATGAGTCTGCTCCTCTACCTTGTATGCCCATGAGTTTATGATTCTCAAAAGAAGAGTTCTCAGGGAGAGGGAAGATTTCAAAATTGTCAACGAAAGTGAAATACAATAAATAACTGCTGTATTTACATTTTGTTTCAGGTTTTATACATTTTGTGCTAACATCCTGACCTCTAAAATGGAGACACAGCCAAGAATGGATATTCCATTAGAATGTCAAACCGTACTAAATAGATCATTTGAAATGTTTGGTTTGCCTCACACTTTTTGATGCCACATTGTCTTTTATAAATTACACTGATTACGAGTGCAAGAAAGTATGACATATATATTTGTTTTTTTAATCATGATACATTTGGATAAAAATAATGAAAACTCAATAACTCTTTCACTGTAACGCTTCATAGAACAGTCCAATTGTTGTAAGAAGAAACCTACTCACATGTGGATTTTCAGTCACTTAATTCTAGGGCTTAGGTTTTCAAGGCAGCCATAATACTATACGGGAAGAAGTTATTTCCATCTTTTCTTTTTATTAATCTTTAGCATTTAAGCAAAAAATGTATAGTAAATTGCCATTGGGGTGGGAAAGAGAAAAAAAGAAAACAGGATGATTTATATATTCTATCTTGTTTTTCATCCTGAAAATACAAAACAAAAAATAGTATAGGGAGTTGTTGAGGGAAATCATATGTGGAATTCCACTGTGGAAATTTCATAATCACATCCCTGAAATTAACTACAATTTAATTGCTTTAGAAAAAAAATCTACATGCACAAGAACCACTGGGGGAAAGAACCATTGTGATGAAAGAAACAAAGAGAAATTAAATTCAAATCAGAGTATTTGCTTAATAGCTTAGGCAGTTCCTAATGTTTATATATTACACTGTGAATTATAATGCTTGGATAATGAATTTGTTGCTTTTTGAAAAGTCATAAACATTTCAACTCACAACTTCTCATACTAAACAGATATGCAAATATTGTTAAGATGATTGTCTACTTTACAATAAGGTTAATTTTGGTAAAAGGCACATTAACTCTATAATCATAATAGAGCTAATCAAGACTGGATTTGATAGAGAAAGCAATGTAGGTAAATGTTAAAGAAAAAATAGCCAATTTGGATAATTTACACCAATGTAATAATTTTTGTTTTTAAATAGAAGGGCTGGATTCTTTTGGCCTGACGTAAAATGAAAAAGGGATAATTTCTTTTCACTTCTTTTGCAGAATTTATTAAATATATTTTGATGTTGTATTGTTGTATACTTGAAGATAGTAAGGAAACCTTGAAAGCATATTATTGCTATGTAACTAATACTGAATATATGTTTTGCTCAAGAAATGTGATAAAACACCTATAGATTATTTTCACTTCTGTTCAAATTTATTTCCATGAAGTAGTTGAAGATGTATGTATATTGTATTATATAAAGTACTTGAACATACATGTATATATAGACAGTACACTAATTAGATGCTAATATTAAATGTTTATTTTTAACATTAGAAATTTTAGTCCTTAACACTTTAAAAGTAATCTGTTTAACTAAGACATCATTCCATGTAATTCTGAATATATGATATATTTCAAACGTAGACTCAGAATTTTGAAAAAGGGAGTGACTTCCGATCCCATAGGTTCTATCTGCTCATATATCATAGAAGGGAACTGAGGCTCAGTGAAGTTACATTATTTGACTAAGTTCACATAGTTAATTAAATAATTATGCTTTTATTTACATGTCACAAATATAATATTATACATGTATTTATAAATGAGAAACAAAGACTCAAGGTGACTTGTCTTAGGACAGGCAACTAATTGTTGGAAGATCTGAAAATCAATCATGAGCATGCATATATATATATATATATATATATATATATAAATTTTTATTTCAATAGCTTTTGAGGTACAGGTGGTTTTTGGTTAAATGGATAAATTATATAGAAGTGAATTCTGGTGCTGTGAGAACAACCCAGGATTGGAGCTCGCGTTGAATCCGCAAACGGTGAGTCAGAGCTGCGTTTACAGACTGATCTTTGTTGCCCACAGAACGGGGAAACTCCCAAGTATAAAAAGACATGGGACGCCAGGCAGTAGGTCTGCCTGGCGAAGCCAGCAGCCGGGGCGGCGGCGGCTGGCCCTAACCAGCAATCCCCACAGGGCACGCTTGTCCGGGTGCCCTGTTGAACCGGCAACCTGAGACTTGAGAGGGCTGGACTTGGGACTGAACGAGACTTGGACAGTAGCCCAGCCCAGGGGATTGCAGGGACAGATCGTTTGGGATACCCAGTGGGACGAACAAAACCGCAATTTCAAACTATCCCGAGCAGATGGTCCGAGACACTCTGTGGGGGAGAGGCGTCCACCACTACTGAGGCAACCCGCCCCAACTGAGATACACGCCCACTGCTGATGCAGCCAGCCGTTGCCAAGGCAACCCGCCCCAACTGAGATACACGCCCACTGCTGATGCAGCCAGCCATTGCCGAGGCAACCCGTCCCTACTGAGATACACGCCCACTGCTGATGCAGCCTGCCATTGCTGAGGCAACACGCTACAACGAAGAGACTCCGCCACAGGGTGTGGCGGAGTCCACAGCAGAGCCTGCAGGAACAGGGCGAATCACACAACAGCAGGGCGGAACCTCGGCAGCCAAACAGTGGCTAGTCTGCCTTCTAGCTGGGCAGGACACCTCATCGAACATCCAAAAATAAAGCCCAAACCCCTCAACACAGAGCATTTGAGAAAAAAAAAAAAGGGTTTTTTAATGAGCTCTGTTGCAGCAGAATCAAACATAGCAGCCTAACAGCCCTGAATGAACAACAGAGCTCACAGCTCAGCAATTAAGCCCCTATAAAGTACAAACTTTATACACCTCAAGCAGCTCCCTGACCCCTCTATATCCAAAAGACTGACATTAGGCAGGCATCATCCTGGGACAAAAATAGCAGAAAAAGAAACTGGTAGCATCCCTCGCTGTGCCACAGCTGCTAGAGGTGCATCCCAGACAAGCAGGGTCTGGAGTGGACCTCAGCAGTCGTACAGCGAAGGAGCTAGACTGGTAGAAGGAAAACCAAGCAACAGAAATACTTCATCATCAACATTCTGGGTGTCCACTCAGAGACCCAATCGAGAAGTCAGCAACTACGCAAACGACGAGCAGACAAATCCACAAAGATGGGAAGAAACAAGTGCAAAAAGGAGGAAAACACCCGAAACCAGAACACCTCGCCTCCTAGAAAGGACCAAAACTCCTCACCAGCAAGGGAACAAAGCTGGACGGAGAAGGACTGTGATGAAATGATGGAATTAGACTTCAGAAGATGGATAATGAGAAACTTTCGTGAGCTAAAAGATCATGTATTAAATCAATGCAAAGAAACTAAGAACCTTGAAAAAAGATTTGAAAAAAGATTCGAGGAAATGATAACAAGAATGGATAACTTAGAGAGGAATATGAATGAATTAAAAGAGCTGAAAAACATAATACGAGAACTTCGTGAAGCAAACACAAGTTTCAATAGCCGAATTGACCAAGCAGAAGAAAGAATATCTGAAGTCGAAGACCAACTCAATGAAATAAAACGAGAAACCAAGATCAGAGAAAAAAGCGCAAAAAGGAATGAACAAAGTCTCCAAGAAATGTGGGACTATGTGAAAAGACCTAACCTACGTTTGATAGGTGTACCAGAAGGGGACGAAGAGAATGAATCCAAGCTGGAAAATACTCTTCAGGACATCATCCAGGAAAATTTCCCCCACCTAGCAAGACAGGCTAACACTCAATTGCAGGAAATACAGAGAACACCACAAAGATATTCCGCAAGAAGAGCAACCCCAAGGCACATAATCGTCAGATTCAACGGGGTTGAAATAAAGGAGAGAATACTAAGGGCAGCCAGAGAGAAAGGTCGGGTCACCCACAAAGGGAAGCCCATCAGACTCACAGCAGATCTCTCGGCAGAAACACTACAAGCCAGAAGAGAGTGGGGGCCAATATTCAACATTCTTAAAGAAAAGAACTTTCAACCCAGAATTTCATATCTAGCCAACCTGAGCTTCAGAAGTGAAGGAAAAATAAAATCCTTTGCGAACAAGCAAGTACTCAGAGATTTTGTCACCACCAGGCCTGTTTTACAAGAGCTCCTAAAAGAGGCACTACACATAGAAAGGATCAACCAGTACCAGCCATTCCAAAATCACACTGAATGCTAAAGTGCTTCAACATAATGAAGAATCTACAACAACTAACAGGCAAAACAGCCACTTAGCATCAAAATGGCAGTATCAAATTCACACATAACAATACTAACCCTAAATGTAAATGGACTAAATGCACCAATCAAAAGACACAGACTGGCAAATTGGATAAAAATCCAAAACCCATCAGTGTGCTGTATCCAGGAAACCCATCTCACATGCAAGGATACACAAAGGCTCAAAATAAAGGCATGGAGGAAGATTTACCAAGCTAATGGAAAGCAAAAAAAAGCAGGAGTTGCAATTCTCATCTCTGATAAAATAGACTTTAAAGTAACAAAGATCAAAAGAGACAAAGAAGGCCATTACATAATGGTAAAAGGATCGATACAACAAGAAGAGCTAACGATCCTAAACATATATGGACCCAATGCAGGGGCACCCAGATACATAAGGCAAGTTCTTAATGACTTACAAAAAAACTTAGACTCCCACACAATAATAGTGGGAGACTTTAACACTCCACTGTCAATACTAGACAGATCAACCAGACAGAAAATCAGCAAGGATATCCAGGGCTTGAACTCAGACCTGGAGCAAGCAAACCTGATAGACATTTACCGAACTCTCCACCCCAAATCCACAGAATACACATTCTTCTCAGCACCACATCACACCTACTCTAAAATTGACCACATAATTGGAAGTAAAGCACTGCTCAACAAATGCAAAACAACTGAAGTCATAACAAACAGCCTCTCAGACCATAGTGCAATCAAGTTAGAACTCAGAATTCAGAAACCGAACCAGAACCGCACAGCTTCATGGAAACTGAACAACTGGCTCTTGAATGTTGACTGGGTAAACAACGAAATGAAGGCAGAAATAAAGAAGTTCTTCGAAACCAATGAGAATGAAGACACAACGTGCCAGAACCTCTGGGACACATTTAAAGCAGTCTCTAGAGGAAAGTATATAGCAATAAGTGCCCATATGAGGAGAATGGAGAGATCCAAAATTGACACCCTATCATCAAAATTGAAAGAGCTAGAGGAGCAAGATCAAAAAAACTCAAAACCCAGCAGAAGACAAGAAATTACTAAGATCAGAGCTGAGCTGAAGGAGATTGAGACACGAAAAACCCTTCAAAAAATCAATAAATCCAAGAGCTGGTTTTTTGAAAAGATCAACAAAATAGACAGACCACTAGCCAGATTGATTAAAAATAAAAGAGAGAACAACCAAATAGATGCAATAAAAAATGATAAAGGGGAAATCACCACAGATTCCACAGAAATTCAAACCATCATTAGAGAATATTACAAACAATTCTATGCGCATAAACTAGTAAACCTGGAAGAAATGGATAAATTCCTGGACTCCTGTGTCCTCCCAAGCCTAAACCAGGAGGAAGCTGAAACTTTGAATAGACCAATAACAAGGTCTGAAGTTGAGGCAGCAATTAAGAGCCTACCACACAAAAAAAGCCCAGGTCCAGACGGGTTCACAGCCGAATTCTACCAGACACACAAGGAGGAGCTGGTACCATTCCTTCTAAAACTATTTCAAACAATCCAAAAAGAGGGAATCCTTCCCAAATCATTTTATGAGACCAACATCATCCTGATACCAAAACCTGGCAGAGACCCAAAAGAAAAGAAAACTTCAGGCCAATATCCATGATGAACATAGATGCAAAAATCTTCAATAAAATATTGGCAAGCCGATTGCAACAGCAAATCAAAAAACTTATTCATCATGATCAAGTAGGGATGCAAGGCTGGTTCAACATACGCAAGTCTATCAACGTAATTCACCACATAAACAGAACCAAAACCAAAAACCACATGATTATCTCAATTGACGCAGAGAAGGCATTTGACAAAATTCAACAGCCCTTTATGCTAAAAACCCTCAATAAACTCGGTATCGATGGAACGTATCTCAAAGTAATAAAAGCTATTTACGACAAACCAACAGCCAATGTCATACTGAATGGGCAAAAACTGGAAGCATTCCCTTTAAAATCTGGCACTAGACAAGGATGCCCTCTCTCACCACTCCTATTCAATATAGTACTGGAAGTTCTAGCCAGAGCAATCAGGCAAGAAAAAGAAATAAAGGGTATTCAAATAGGAAAGGTGGAAGCCAAATTGTCTCTATTTGCAGACAACATGATAGTATACCTAGAAGACCCCATCGCCTCAGCCCAAAAACTCCTGAAACTGATAAGCAACTTCAGCAAAGTCTCAGGATATAAAATCAATGTGCAAAAATCACAAGCATTCGTCTACACCAATAACAGACGTAAAGAAAGCCAAATCAAGAACGAACTGCCATTCACAATTGATACAAAAAGAATAAAATACCTTGGAATACAACTCACAAGGAACGTAAGGGACCTCTTCAAGGAGAACTACAAACCACTGCTCAACGAAATCAGAGAGGACACAAACAGAAGGAGAAACATTCCATGTTCATGGTTAGGAAGAATTAATATCGTGAAAATGGCTATAGTGCCCAAAGTAATTTACAGAATCAACGCTATCCCCATCAAGCTACCATTGACTTTCTTCACAGAACTGGAAAAAACCACCATGAACTTCATATGGAACCAAAAGAGAGCCCGCATAGCCAAGTCAATTCTAAGCAAAAAGAACACAGCGGGGGGCATCACACTACCGGATTTCAAACTATACTACAAGGCTACAGTAATCAAAACAGCATGCTACTGGTACCAAAACAGAGATATAGACCAATGGAACAAAACAGAGGCACCGGAGGCAACACAACATACATACAACTATACAATCTTTGATAAACCCGACAAAAACAAGCAATGGAGAAAGGATTCCATGTTTAACAAATGGTGTTGGGAAAACTGGCTAGCCATGTGCAGAAAGCAGAAACTGGACCCCTTCCTACACCTTACACTAAAATTAACTCCAGATGGATTAAAGACTTAAACGTAAGACCTGGCACCATAAAAACCCTACTAGGAAATTTAGGCAAAACCATCCAGGACATAGGAGTAGGCAAGAACTTCATGAACAAAACACCAAAAGCATTGGCAACAAAAGCCAAAATAGACAAATGGGACCTAATGAAACTCCACAGCTTCTGCACGGCAAAAGAAACAGTCAATAGAGTGGATCGGCAACCAACAGAATGGTAAAAAATTTTTGCAGTCTACCCATCTGACAAAGGGCTGATATCCAGAATTTACAAAGAACTCAAACAGATTTACAGGAAAAAAACAAACAAGCCCATTCAAAAGTGGGCAAAGGATATGAACAGATACTTTACGAAAGAAGACATATATGAGGCCAACAATCATATGAAAAAATGCTCATCGTCACTGGTCATCAGAGAGATGCAAATCAAAACCACATTGAGATACCATCTCACGCCAGTTAGAATGGCCATCATTAAAAAATCTGGAGACAACAGATGCTGGAGAGGATGTGGAGAAAAAGGAACACTTTTACACTGTTGGTGGGAGTGTAAATTAGTTCAACCATTGTGGAAGACGGTGTGGCGATTCCTCAAGGCCATAGAAATAGAAATTCCATTTGACCCAGCAATCCCATTACTGGGTATATATCCAAAAGACTATAAATCGTTCTACTATAAGGACACATGTACACGAATGTTCATTGCAGCTCTGTTTACAATAGCAAAGACCTGGAATCAACCCAAATGCCCATTGATAATAGACTGGATTGGAAAAATGTGGCACATATACACCATGGAATATTATGCAGCAATCAGAAATGATGAGTTCGTGTCGTTTGTAGGGACATGGATGAATCTGGAGAACATCATTCTCAGCAAACTGACACAAGAACAGAAAATGAAACACCGCATATTCTCACTCATAGGTGGGTGATGAAAAATGAGAACACATGGACACAGAAAGGGGAGTACTAAACAGTGGGGTCTATTGGGGGGAAAAGGGGAGGGCCAGTGGGAGGGGGAGGTGGGGAGGGATAGCCTGGGGAGAAATGCCAAATGTGGGTGAAGGGGAGAAGAAAAGCAAAGCACACTGCCATGTGTGTACCTACGCAACTGTTTTGCATGCTCTGCTCATGTACCCCAAAACCTATAATCCAATAAAAAATTAAAATAAATAAATAAATAAAATAAAGTTCTATATATAACATAAAAAAAAAAGAAGAGAATTCTAATTATTTTATTTCAACCGTCACTGGAGTAGTGTATATTTCCAGGAATTTATCCATTTCTTCTAGATTTTCTAGTTCATGCCTCTAAAGGTGTTCACAGTAGTTTTTAATGATCTTTCGTATTTCTTTGGTATTGATTGTAATAGCACTCATTTTGCTTCTAATCGAGCATGTTTGCATCTTCTCTCTTCTTTTCTTGGTTAATGTTTCTAATAGTCTATCAATTTTATTTATTTTTTCAAAAAACCAGTTTTTTTAAAATTTCATTTATCTTTTGTACTTTTTTGTTTCAATTTTATTTAGTTCTTCTGTGATGCTTATTTCTTTTCTTCTTCTGGGTTTCGGTTTGATTTGTGTTTATTTCTCTACTTCCGTGAGATGTCACCTTAGGTCGTCTGTTTGTGCTCTTTCAGACTTTTCATTGCAGGCATTTAATGCTATAAACATTCCTTTTAGCACCTTTTTGCTGTATCTTGGAGTGATGGGTTGTATCATTATTATTATTCAGTTCAAGGAATTTTTAAATTTGCATCTTGATGCTATCTTTGCAAATATATCTCTCAGGAGTAAATTATTAAATTTCTACATATTCGAATAATTTTGAGGGGTTCTTTTGGAGTTGATTTCTAGTTTTATTTCACTGCATTCTGAGAAGATACTTGATATAATTTTGAGTTGTTAAAATTTATTGAGACTTGTTTTGGGGCCTATCATATAATTGATCTTTGAAAATGTTCCATGTGCTGATGAGAAGAATGTGTATTCTGTAGTTCTTGGGTAGAATGTCCTGTAAACTTCATTTATTCTTGTATGTTATTTAAGCCCGTTTGTTTCTCTGTTGACTTTCTGTCTTGAAGATCTGTCTAATGTAGTTCAAGGGTGTATTGAAATCCCCCCACTGTTATTGTGTTGCTGCCCAGATCTAGGAGTAATACTTCTATGGATCTGGGAGCTCTGGTGTTTGATGCATATAAATCAAGCATTAAAATATACTTTGTTGAATTGATCCCTTTATATTTATATAGTGATTATCTTTATGTTTTTTGCTGTTACAGCTTTGAGGTCTGTTTTGTCTGACGTAAGAATAGCTACTCCTGCTCGATTTTGATTTTGATTTGCATGAACTGTTTTTCTATCCTTTAACCTTGAGTTTATATGAATCCTTCCATGTTAAATAAGTCTCTTAAAGACAACAGATAATTGGGTTGTAATTTTTTAAATTTGTTCTGCCATTCTGTATCTTTTAAGTGAAACGTTTAGGCCATCTATATTCACTGTGAATATTAAGATGTGAGGTACTGTTCTTTTCATCATATTCATTGTCACCTAGATGTTGTTGTTGTTGTATTATTGTTTTATAGGCCCTGTGAGTTGTATGCTTTCAAGAGGTTCCTTTCTGGTGCATATCAGGCTTTTGTTTCAAGATTTAGAACTCCTATTAGCATTTCCTGTAGTGCTAGTTTGGTAGTAACAAATTCCCTCAGCATTTGTTTTTCTCAGATGATTTTATTTCTTCATTTATACAACTTAGTTTTATAGGATACAAAATTTTTGGCTAACAGTTGTTTTGGAAGCTGAATTTAGGACCCCAATTCCTTATAACTTGTAAGGTTTCTGGTGAGAAGTCTGCTGTTAGTCTAAGTTTTCCTTTGTAGGATACTTGATGTCTTTGTCTTACTGCTTTTAGAACTCTTTCCTTCTTCATGTTGACTTTAAGTAGCCTGATGACTATATGCCTTGGTGAGGATTTTTTGCAATGAATTTCCCAGGCATTCTTTGAGCTTCTTGGATTGGGATATCTAGATCTGTAGCCACACCAGGGAACTTTACCTCAATTATTTTGATAAGTTTTCCAGACTATTTCTTCTTCTCTCTCAAAGACACCAATTATTCTTAGGTTTGGCCATTTTAAAAAAATCTCATATTTAAATGGAGACATTTCTTTTGATTCTTTTTTCTTTATTTTTTCTGATGGGTTAATTCAAAAGCCTTGTCTTTGAGCTCTAATTATTTCTTCTATTTGTTCTAGTCTTGATAAAACATTCCATTGTGTTTTGTAATTCTCTAAATATGTCTTTTATTTCCAGAAGTTATGATTGTTTTTTCTTGATGATATCTATCTCTTTAAAACTTTTTTCATTCATATCATGAAATGCTTTTTAAATGTCTTTATGACGGTCTTCACCTTTCTCTGTTATCTCCTTGAGTAACTTAATAGTCAATCTTCTGAATTTCTTTATCTGGTATTTCACAGATTTCTTCTTGGTTTACATCTATTGTTGGAGAGGTAGTATGATTTTTTTGGGTTTGTTATAGAGCTCTCTTTTGTCATATTACCACAGTTACTTTTCTGGTTCTTTCTCACTTATGTAGACTACTTCTTCTTACTATTCTTGAAGTTATTTTTGATTTGTCTGTGTGTATTTGTTTTTAATTTCTTGTTTCCCCTTAAGGATAAGACTTTGATGCTTATGGTTAATCATAGCCTAATTTGGTTCTTGTGTGATATCAAGAGTGAAGACTCTGTAAGATTTCCTTGGTTACAAAGTCTTTTTATAATGGCTTTCTCATAGGTTGGTTGTAGTAGCAATGTGCTCCATGTGTGCACAAGTTTACTGTCTCTTATCGGGTTGGAATAGTAGACATCTCCTAAAGCTTATCTCATTCCTCCATGTCATGCACTTTTATATTTATTTATTTTCCTCCAGTATTTTATTTACTGGTTTGATGGTTCAGACCTCAGGCCAGTAGGGGAGGTGGTAGGGACTAATTGTGGCTCCAGCAGATGGGTAAATGCAATACCCAATGATGGGCAGAGGTTTCAGCCTTGATAGAGGTGGCTGGAGGAGCCCTCATGGAGTCTCATGGAGTCTTATCGGGGGGAATGGTTGGTTCCACTTCAGCTCCCCTGCTGGGTCAGCAGGAAGGTTATCCATTTCTCTGATACTTCTTACCCAGAGCTCTAGGTAATCAGATCAGATAGCCACTTCTTTTCATCTGTAGGAATGTTGATGTTCTAAGTAGAAACAAATGTGATTCTGTCTCTCATGCAAGCCTATATTTGGACGGTACTCCAGTGGGGATGCAGTCACCCTGATGTGTCCCAAAAGACTGTCTTTGGTTGCACCCATGCCAAGTTCACATGGGAGAAGCCTCAACTGTGCCAGTGGTGGTGGGCAAGGGGGGAAATACATCCTTTTCTCCGAGACCCTTCATGTGAAACAGGATTGTCTGAATGTTCGGTTACAGCTGAAGACTTTCCCTACTGAACTCAGCACTGCAACTGTGTTGCTACTCAAATTTCTCACCAGCGAAAAGATCTTGTGCTTAAGGCCAGCTGTCTAGATCCTTTTTCCAACAGGTAGGATGTTCCCTTGATGTGGTACACTCCCTCTTGCCCTAGGAGTGGGAGTCCCTGGGAGCCAGAAAACTGTAAGTGTTGTTGCTCCTCTGGGTCTACAGGCCCAGTGAATTTGTTACAATCCAAGTTGGTGCTCAGAAATGTCTGCAAGAGATCTGGTGATGTGACCTATTCTTGTTTCCTAGAAGTGGGTAGCAGTAGCAGCTCTAATTGATGTGGTAGGGGAGTGATATAGACTCTATGATATTTCTTGGTTACTTGTAGCCTTAGTATGTTGGGTTTCTTGTATGCCAGTTGCAATAGTAATGAACTGGTCATGTGGACAGACTCAGAACCTCCTGGTTACCCAGAATGGTGCAAGCAGTGGTGATAGCTAAGATGGCACAGCCCTTTTCTCCTTCCTGGGCTCAGTGTTATTCTACCAGGAGATGCTGTCATGGACTGTGTTGGTTGCCCTCCAGCCAGGAAGTGGTGCTTGCACCAGAGTGTTGGCTGTGGCAATAGCAGAGGGATTTTTGCTTGCCTTATGTCACCCAGGGGAAGTATCCTGGTTTCTCCGACAATGGTCAAGGCCATATAGTGCCCAAGTGCTTCACTTTTGTGTGAAGCTACCAGGGCAGGTAGTGGGGCAAAGCCAGATGGGGACTGCATCAAGCAGGTTTGCGCTCTGAGTATCTGCCTCCAGGGCAACAGCAGCCCCTGTGGGTGTCAAGGGACAGGAGCATTTCCCAGGCTACTGGGTTGATGTTCCAGAGGGGAGTGTTGCTGCCCCTGCTGCACAGAAGAGTTTGCACAGGGAGTGTGGAGTAGTGGTGAGTGGTAAATTCCACCTGGTTTCCACTCACTTGGGGCAGATGCACTCCTGCAGTCTTGCACTGGCAAAGGTGAGCTGAGTCCCAGTCAGCCTGTACTGAGAACTCTCAACCTCCCTAAGTCATAAGCTTTCCCTCTGGGAACAGCCACCACAGCTTTCAGGTCACATCTTTCCCTGTCCACTGCCAAGCTGGGCTCTTAACTCTTGCACCTGTGACTCATGCACTGCTGATTCCTGCATTTGCAGGTGCAGCCGCTTTTCACTTTTTGCTGCCCTGGCCCTGGCCAAGGGAATTTGCCCCCACCCCTGTGATTGATTATATTGTGAAACCCCACTCAGGACTTTCAACCTGCGAACACTGCCTGCACTTTTTGGTGGTCCTCTTCAGGGTCCCCTGTGAGGAACAGGAGGGAATGGTTTTACTTAGTCCACACTACAATCTGGGCATGCATGCAAAGGTCTTCTTGATGCTGCTTCTATTCTTAAATTCTACAACCCTCAGCAAATCAGTTCCTGTGTTGGGTGGAGTTAGGGTTTTCCTCCGTGGCCTGGACTTTCAGGGTCCTTGGTCGGGGTATATCCCAGAGGCAGTCCCTCTCGCTCTCTCACTGGGGACTCGCAGCTCTTTGCTTGACTCACAGTGTAGACTGCAGCCACCTGCTTCTGTCAAAAGGTCTGTCGATTTGTTCAGTTTTCTTGTCCAGTTCCTGTGTTGCTTCTTGAAAAAAAGTTCACAGCGTGAATTTCTACACACGATTTTGTCCTTCCAAGTGAGAGAGGTATGCTAAGCAATGCCTCTAATCTGCCATTTTGAGAAAAAATAGATATATATGTATATAAATTATATATATACACACATATATATAAAGTGTCTGTGTATGGGTGTGTGTGTGTGTGTATGCATGTGTATATATATATATAATAGTGCATTATCTTCTAGAGTGATTGATTATGTCTAAACTTCATTAATATCATGCAGATAAATTTGCAGCATGGTCTATTGTCTCAGTTTCGGATTATTTCCCACTGCCTATTTGACATCTCTACTGGAAGTCCCACAGACACCTCAAATTTAACATGTCCAAAATTAAACTTGCTTTTTTTTTTTTTTTCTGGTCAAATTGTTTTTTCATTCCCACTCCAGAGTCTTGTCTATCTCAGTTAATAATACAATCATGCTGTGTATGCCAGAAATTAAGCACCAATTAAATTTTCCCTTTCCCTCACCTGCCATATTCAAGCCAGGTTGGTTCTACTTCTAAGACATAAGTTGAATGTCTCTTCTTTTATCCATTGCCTCTGTCACCTCATTTAGTCCAGAATAGTCTCAATTATCTTGTCTTCATTACCATCTCATTACCACCAATACTCTGACACCCTTTCCATTTTTCACACAGCAGCCTCAGTTATCCACTTAGCAAGTAAACGAGATCCTGCAACTCCTCTGCTAAAAACCTGTGACTAAATTGTCTACATTTGAATGAAACTAAACTGTTTACCATAGTCTAAGAGGATTTTCATGGCCTGACTTTGGCTTACCTCTCCAAATTCATCTTTTAGCACTTTCCTCTTCATTTACCATTTTCTATTATTCTGTTTTCTTTCAATTTCTTGAACACTAAAAAGCTTTTTATTTTTTTTAGTTTATTTTTAAATTTCAGGCCTTTGGCATTTTCTTTTGCCTGGGATTCCCCTTCCCTCACTTTTCCAAGGTTTAGGCTTAGGTGACATCTTCTGCAGTAAATCGTGTCTGATGTGGTCCCCCAAGATCCCTGCCTTCTGGTATCCATGGCTTGCATTATCTCCTCTTTATAGTAACTTTCTTCTAGCCAACAGGGTATCTCAACCCAAAGAGGCTGTCACTGTTTTGATGAGATTACAAAGGTCTGACTTTTGTCTTGCTGACAGATTCTCTTGTTGGCTTTGATGAAACAAGTTGCCATGTTTGCAATTCCATGTGGGAAGTTCCTGGAACAGCCCCTGGACAACAGCCATTGGCTGAAGCCCTCAGTCCGACAATCCAAATGAAACTGAATCTTGTAAACAATGACGTAAATGAACTTGGAAGAAATTTCTCAGTCAAATTTCTAGATAGGACCCTAGCTCTGGCTGAAAGCTTGATTGGAGCCTTGTGAGAGACCCTAAATTAAAAGAAGCAAGCTAAGCAGATCCCAGATTCCTGATTCAGGATTGCATAAGTGGTATTACACTAGGCTACTTGATTTGTGGGCATTTTTTATGGACAATTAGAAATACCTAATACATCTTGGGGAATTAATTAACTACCCCAAATTAGATCTCTTTGTACTCAACCTTTCATCTGGTTCCAACGAAACTTGAACCTATTCAGAATTTGAATTTCTTTTTTCTCCTCCTACATAAGTGTGAGTTTTCTGAGGTTGAAGTGAGATACACATCATTGATTTATCCAAGGCCTCTACTCTATTATTGACCTAGCATCATATTTCTTTCTAACCTAGGGTGCTTATGAAGACTATGTGGTCATTAGAAACACAGTCTTCTCAATTCACAATATTGGAATGCTCCTTCATCTTTATTTTATTTCAATTATGTGCTAGGTCTCCTGAAATAAACCTTTTCTTCATCTCCATGTTAGGAAAAGAAAGGTAGGCATACTTAAGGTTTGAGGTTACCTATCTTTCACAATATTATTAAGTTTTTTGAATTGTCTACACAAACAATGTAAGGTAGAATAGTGTTGTTTGATGAGTTTGACCAACATATATAGTGTAGTAAATCTGGATAACTCACGCCTCGACAGTTGCCTGTTTCTGACCTGCAAGAATTATGTTTTGCTTGGTTAATCAGGATAATTGCTTTACTTCTTCACTTCACTTTGTTTTTTTTAGACACAGTCAGAGACCAGAAGGGCTAAACCTGCCTTGAACCCTTCAGGTAGTTCAGAGGGCTTCCATCTTGCATGCAACTCCACAGAATGTTAATTTTTCTTCTTTGGGGAATATTTTCAACTGAAATGACTCAAAAGTTCAAGTGAAGCAGCTGTCAAGGTTGTCTGATTCTATATTTTTAAGGCGTAGTCTAAGTGTCATAATGCACATGAGTATTTTACTCACAATTAGTTTAAATGGTTATGAGCAAATTTGTAGCCCTAAATCTCAATGGAAGATGATGCATTATTTGATTTATTTCTCTTGTGAGTATTTTTTCCAAAAAATTGTTTTTCAAGTGTGGCCTATATGACTGCTAGCAATTGCCAATTTCCATAGCCCTCTGTTTGACCTACTTGTTGAGCTATACACACATACACACACACACACACACACACACACACACACACACACATTACGTGTTCCAAATAACAATGTCATTGGCTCAATGAATATCTGAATTTAACTTAAAATCTTGGATATTGTTTTATTGATATCGCCTTTGAAATATTATCCTTCTCCACATTAATTCTTATGTTTCCCTTTTTTAAAATTTGTTGGCAAGTTGTAGCAGGTGGAGTGAGTTGAATACGGACTTGACATTTCTCTCCATGGTGACAGGTCAATAACTGAGGGGTAGAAATACACATCTACCAAAATTATAGATAATTTATTTCCAGACCCAACAATTTATTTCTTCCTATGCTTCCATCATAAGAGACAATGTTATGATTGTATTTGTGTCATGATTTTATAAGTAGATTTCTAAGAAACTGTAACTGTAAAGCATTTTTAACTATTCTAGGGAAATTGTCATTAATATTTCACATAGCTAAATTGTAAGCTTGAATTTCTTTGTCGTCAGAATTCACCTAACATGTTAAATGGAAAGAGGTAATAACTTTAAATTTAGTTTATCTTTATTCAAATTCAATTAGCCTCGTTTTCCTTTCTTGAATTGCAATGAAGCATATATAAAGTTTAATTTGAGTATATTTAGAGAAATAATTTCCCTCTGTTAAGAAAGTTTTGTATGTAGCTTTTAGAAAAAGTTAATTATGTAAATAGTATGATGTGTTAGTTTCCACTAATGAGTGAAAAGAAAATTTGAGTGAATTTTGAATGACTTTCTGTGGCACAGCCTCCAGTGCCATAAAGTCTCCGGTGCATAAAGTGTCAAGGGAATTACAAAAGACATGAGTCCAGGAGCCTTTTCTGTGGTTTGCATAGTTGGAATAGTGATAAAAACTGTCCTGATACATCCAGGAGCCTTTTCTGTGGTTTGCATAGTTGGAATAGTGATAAAAACTGCCCTGATACATCCAGGAGCCTTTTCTGTGGTTTGCATAGTTGGAATAGTGATAAAAACTGTCCTGATACATCCAGGAGCCTTTTCTGTGATTTGCATGGTTGGAATAGTGATAAAAACTGTCCTGATACATCCAGGAGCCTTTTCTGTGGTTTGCATAGTTGGAATAGTGATAAAAACTGCCCTGATACATCCAGGAGCCTTTTCTGTGATTTGCATGGTTGGAATAGTGATAAAAACTGTCCTGATACATCCAGGAGCCTTTTCTGTGGTTTGCATAGTTGGAATAGTGATAAAAACTGTCCTGATACATCCAGGAGCCTTTTCTGTGGTTTGCATAGTTGGAATAGTGATAAAAACTGCCCTGATACATCCAGGAGCCTTTTCTGTGATTTGCATGGTTGGAATAGTGATAAAAACTGTCCTGATACATCCAGGAGCCTTTTCTGTGGTTTGCATAGTTGGAATAGTGATAAAAACTGTCCTGATACATCCAGGAGCCTTTTCTGTGGTTTGCATAGTTGGAATAGTGATAAAAACTGTCCTGATACATCCAGGAGCCTTTTCTGTGGTTTGCATAGTTGGAATAGTGATAAAAACTGTCCTGATACATCCAGGAGCCTTTTCTGTGGTTTGCATAGTTGGAATAGTGATAAAAACTGCCCTAATACATCCAGGAGACTTTTCTGTGTTTTGCATAGTTGGAATAGTGATAAAAACTATCCTGATACATCCAGGAGCCTTTTCTGTGGTTTGCATAGTTGGAATAGTGATAAAAACTGCCCTAATACATCCAGGAGCCTTTTCTGAGGTTTGCATAGTTGGAATAGTGATAAAAACTGTCCTGATACATCCAGGAGCCTTTTCTGTGGTTTGCATAGTTGGAATAGTGATAAAAACTGTCCTTAGGAGATCGATCCAAGATGGCCGACCACTAACAGCTCAGGATTGTAGCTCCCAGTGAAAGCTCAGAGAACGAGATGACACCACACTTGTAGATGAATTTTCGTCACTCACTGATTAGCCGATTCCCAGTGGAGGAGCCCCACTGGTCACCAGCACGTCTCTTGTGGCCGCCGCAGCAGTTTTGCCGGCGTCTCGGCGCAGCAGCTCTTCATGCAGAGCCAACGGGACTGCTTCCCCTACTGACCGGAGTTTGGAGCTCCGGGAAGTCAGAGCCGCTTGTTGCGGACTCAAGAGGGAAGCCAGACCAGAGATTCCCGGGTAGAAGAGCACCATCAGTCTTATCACTGCTATTTAGGCCGCCACAGTGGGTTGCTCGGATCCCAGCACTGGGAATCAATAAATCGGACGTCGACTCAGAAACCTAATTAGAAAGGCGGTTCATCTACAATGAAGGGAAAAAAACAGCCTAAGAAGGCCGAGTATACTCAAAATCAGAACCCATCAGCAACGGAACAAGCCCTGATGGAAAAGGATTCATCAGCAACCGAACAAGCCCTGATGGAAAAGAACTGTGTTCCATTATCTGAAGTAGGCTTTAAAAGGTGGATGATAAACTTCTGGGAGTTAAAGGAACTTGTTCTAACCCAATGTAAAGAAACTAAGAACTTGGAAAAAAGGTTAGATGAAATGTTGAAAAGAATAGACAATATAGAGAGGAATACAAATGAACTTATGGAGTTGAAAAATACAACACGAGAACTTAGTGAAATATGTACAAGCTTAAACAGCCAAATGGATCAAGCAGAAGAAAGGGTATCAGAGGTCGAAGACCAACTTAATAAAACAAAACGACAAGACAAGAATAGAGAAAAAAGGATAAAAAGGAATGAGCAAAGTCTCCAAGCAATATGGGACTATGTGAAAAGACCTAATATATGCTTGATTGGTGTACCTGAATGTGACGGAGAGAATGAATTCAAGCTGGAAAATACTCTCCAGGACATTATCCAGGAAAATTTTCCTAATTTAGCAAAGCAGGACACTATTCAACCCCAGGCAATACAGAGAACACCACAAAGATATTCCTCAAGAAGACCAACCCCAAGGCACATAATCGTTAGATTCACCAAGATCGAAACGAAGGAGAAAATATTAAGGGCAGCCAGAGAGAAAGATCAAGTTACCCATAAAGGTAAGCCTATTAGGCTTACAGCAGATCTCTCAACGGAAACCCTACAAGCTAGAAGAGAGTGGGGGCCAATATTCAATATACTTAATCAACAGAACTTTCAGCCCAGAATTTCATATCCTGCCCATTTAAGCTTTACATTTGAAGGAAAAATAAAATCTTTTAGGAACAAGCAAGTACTCAGAGATTTTATTACCACCAGGCCTGCTTTACAAGAACTTCTAAAAGAAGCATTATACACAGAAAGGAACAACCAGTATGACCCTTTCTAAAAATACACCAAAAAGTAAAGAGCATTAACATAAAGAAGAATTTTTATCAATGAAAGGACATAATAGCCAGTTAATATCAAATGGCAGCAACCCTAAATTTAAATCGACCAAATCTCCCAATCAAAAGATACAGACAAAATCTAATGGTATATCCAAAGATATACATAGACTCAAAATAAAGGGTTGGAAAAAAAAAAACGTACCAACCAAATGGAGAGCAAAAATAAATAAATAAAAAGCAGGAGTTGCAATTTTCACATTTGACAAAATAGATTTCAAAGCTACAAGGATACAAGGGTAAAATGATTACTGTAACAATAAGAGATCTTAACACCCAGATACATAAGACACATAATGAGATTCAGATTCAACGAGACAACAAATTGATAACGATATCCAGGACTTGAACTCAGAGCCAGAACAAATAAACACAATAGAGATCTCCATTTTAAAAACATAAAATATGCATTAACCAATTTAAACACTCAAAATATTGATCAGCCATTATTGAAACCCATTTTAGGAATGAAGTAATATTCCTTTTTCCCTCTTTTTCTTTTTTTCCCTTCTTTTTCTCTTTTTCCCTCAAAAAAAAAAACAAATAAATAAATAAAGACTTGCTACCAATACCCAGTAATAGTTCACACATATATATCTGTATATACATTTATGTATATATATTTATATATGTGTTAAGATACAAGACTCTATCAATGGAAAGAATAGGAAGTCCAGAAAAATATCCTTATAAGGTCAATTTAAAATACCAAACCAATTTCAGGGGAGAAAGCATAACCCTTTTTAAACATAGTGCTGGACAGCTAGATTAAAAAAAAAAAAAAAAAACTGTCCTTATGCATCCAGGAGCCTTTTCTGTGGTTTGCATAGTTGGAATAGTGATAAAAACTGTCCATATGCATCCAGGAGCCTTTTCTGTGGTTTGCATAGTTGGAATAGTGATAAAAACTGTCCTTATGCATCCAGGAGCCTTTTCTGTGGTTTGCATAGTTGGAATAGTGATAAAAACTGTCCTTATGCATCCAGGAGCCTTTTCTGTGGTTTGCATAGTTGGAATAGTGATAAAAACTGTCCTTATGCATCCAGGAGCCTTTTCTGTGGTTTGCATAGTTGGAATAGTGATAAAAACTGTCCTGATACATCCAGGAGCCTTTTCTTTGGTTTGCATAGTTGGAATAGTGATAAAAACTGTCCTGATACATCCAGGAGCCTTTTCTGTGGTTTGCATAGTTGGAATAGTGATAAAAACTGTCCTAATGCATCCAGGAGCCTTTTCTGTGGTTTGTATAGTTGGAATAGTAATAAAAACTATCCTAATACATCAAAACGTTCTGACTCCAGTTTAAAAATAAACCAGAAAACTGGTAAAATATAGGGATTTGGAAAGCCAGGCCTTATGGCATACATGTGTAATCACAGCCACTTCAAAGGCTGAGGTGGAAGGAATACTTGAGCACAGGAGTGTGAGGATGGCCTTGGCGACACAGCAAGACTTCATCTCTAATTTTTTAAATTAATAATTTAGGTTAAAATAATAGTAAAAAAAGTATTTTACCTAATATAAGGTAGGTAATTATCATGTAGTTTGTCCTGAGAAGTTTTCAGTTATTATCATTTATTTATTTGCTTATTATTTTGATGTTAGGAACATTCTATCTTTTATTTACGTCAATTATTATGAGACACAGCCAAACTGTGGACATCAGAAACGACCTTTAGATGTTCCCAAAGATAAAGTAAGGCACGTAGAAATGTAAGTTTACTTGAACAGAGAGTGATTCATGAATCGTGTAGCTCCAGACCACCGATGATTTGCAGATATAATAATGGGCCACAGACTGAAGGCTTTAATAGCAATCTACAGAAGCAGAGCAAAAAGGGATGTTTTTGATGGGGAACAGTAGCCTTATTGGGAGCATTCCAGGGAAAAGTTCCTACTTAAAGGTTTAATTTGCAGATTCTGATTGGTTCAGCTTCAGTCATGGAAATTCCTAGTTAGGAGTTAGGTGGCAGTTTCTGCTTGGCCTAGAAAATGACTTTACATTGAATTGGATTTAGTTTGCTTACATATAAATCCAAGGAACTGGAGCCACCTCAATCTAATGGCCTCCTAATTAATTATTTTAAAAATAGTCTTTATCCTGGTAAACGTGGTAAGAAACAAAATGATTTTCTGCTGTGCAGTTGTGTTTTTCTGTTCCCTTATGATAAAATGTTTTTAAAAGTTATTCATTGTTGAACTCACATTTCTTAGAATATCTGAATAAAATTTTATAGCATGACCCCCAAGGGCAAGTGAAAAATCTAACATTTAGAATTGCTAAATCACTAAAAATATATTAAGATAATATTATAAAAATGACAACATCCTGCGTTCTGTGTATGTTGCAAGGCTCACTAACTATAATTTCTTCTTACAGATTATATTTCAACAGGATGATAAGCTTCATTTGTTACTTATTTTTTCCTGAAATTTTAAGAAGAATTATATTAATCCTCTTTTCTTTGTTCACTATAGTGTGAGAAGAGTTTTTTTTCCCTCTCGCTTGGTGTTGAAACTTAGAGAGCTAGAAGACATGATTAAGCAAGCATTAGTGATCAATATCTGGTAAAAATATAATACTTTATTTTCCTCTCTTGAAACTACTAGTTTATTCTCCATTTCATTAAAAAGGAAAGTGAAATCGATACTCCCTAAATCAAACACCCCTCTTTACTTATCATAATGTGTTTGCTGTTTAGTGTGTCATCTTGCTGTTCAATCGTTCCAAGATACTTTTTTCCCATTTTTCAGAGTGATGTTTCTGGGAGTTAATGAAGCCCTCTGTATGGCTCCCATCTTCATAAAACACTTCTATAGATCAGGCTTCCACTGTCTATTCTGAACTTTTTTGGTGCAAATGATTTCTTCTTTGGGGAAGAAAAGGAAACTGAGTACAATACCTATGGTGTACATGGGAAATTTGCCTAAAGGCAAGGTAGAAGAAGGATACACATATTTTTTTTAACCAGTCATGCAAATTACTTACTCTATTTAATGAGACAACTGCAGGACCCAACATTCCCCTTATTTCATAATCTCCATTTCATTTGATGGCCACATCATCTAGCAGGAAAGCTCTAAGGACCAGCTTCAACTTCACCTTAACTTTACTTCTATTAAAAAGCTAGTGAGCATATAGTGGTCTTACATTAAAGAATAATTCATAATACCAAACACAATTCTAAAATTTATATGGAACCACAAAAGACTCAGAATAGCCAACTATCCTAAGCAGAAAGAATAAAACTGGATGAATCATATTACCTGATTTTAAATTATACCATGGAATTATAGTAATCAAAACAAAATGGTACTGGCATAAAAAGCATACATAGACCAATGATGCAGAATAGAGAACCTAGAAACAAATTCAGATCCCTACACTGAACTCATTTTTGACAAAGATGTAAAGGACAAACACTGGGGAAAAAAATGGTCTCTTTAATTGATGATGCTGAGAAAACTGAATTTCCATATGCTGAAGAAAGAAACTAGACCACTGTCTCCTACTGTATACAAAAATCAAGATGGATTAAAGACTTAAATCAAAGACCCCAAACTAGGAAACTACTGCAAGAAACAGTGGGGAAAATCTCCAGGCCATACGTCTGGACAAAATGTTCTTGAGGGATACCCCTCAAACACAGGCAACCAAAGCAAACATATACAATGAAATCAAATAAAGTTTAAAAGCCTCTGTGCAGCAAAGAAAAGAATCAACAAAGTGAAGAGACAACCTACAGAATGGAGAAAATATTTGCATACTATCCACCTGACAAGGAATTAATAACCAGAATATCTCAGGAGCTCATACAACTGTATAGGAAATAAATTTCATAATCCAATAAAAAATGGGCTAAAGATTTGAATAGACATTTCTCAAAAGAAGACATACAAATGGCAAACAAGCATAAGAAGTGGTACTTAACATAATTGATCATCAGAAGTACAAATCAAAACTGCAATGGGATATCATCTCAACCCAGTTAAAATGGTTTACATTGAAAAGACAGGCAATAACAAACACTGGCAAGGGTGTGAAGCAAAGGAACCCTGGTACACTGTTGGTGGAAATGTAAACTAGTAAAACTATTATGGAGAACTGCTTGAAAATCCCTCAAAAAACTAAAAATAGAGCTACCATATGACCCAGCAATCCCACTACTGTGTATATATCCAAAAGAAAGAAAATGCACATATCCAAGAGATATATGAACTTCCATGCTTGTTTAAGCATTCTTCGCAATAGCCAATGTTTGAAAGTAACCTCCTCATCAAAAAATGGATTAAAAAAAAGTGGTACCTGTACACAGTGGAGTAGTTATTCAGCCATAAAAAAGAATAAAATTCTGTCATTTCCAACAACGTGAATGGAACTGGAGATAATTGTATTAAGTGAAATAAGCCAGGCATAGAAAGACAAACATCATATTTTCTCACTTCTTTGTGGGATCTAAAAACAAAACAATTTAATTCATGGAAATAGAGAGTAGGATGATGACCAGAGGTTAGAAAGGGTAGTGAGGGTGGGAGAAGTTAGGGATCATTAATGGGTACAAAAGATTAGTTAGAAAGAATGGACAAGACCTAATATTTGATAGCATGACAGGGTGACTATAGTCAATGATAATTTAATTATGCATTTAAAAATAACTAAAATAATGTAATTTGATTTTTTGTAGCACAAAGAATAAACGCTTGAGTGGATGGATACCCTGTTTTCCAAGATGTGATTATTACATATTGCATTCCTGTATCAAAACATCCTATGTACCCATAAAGATATAGACCTATGTACCCACTAAAATTAAAAATGAAAAAAAGAACAAAATGGAAAATCTATAACTAGAGAAAAAGAAAATATCGTATCTACTGCCTATTAAAATGTGAATGTCTATTCATTTGTGGAATGGCTTTCCTTTATTTTATCTCATTTGTTCTTCATAATCATCTGTTGGGTTGCCATTATTAACTTTATTTTAAAGATGAGGGAAACAAGACTCAGGAGAGGAGAGTTTGCTTTTCCTATGGCAACACAACTAGTAAATAATGTAACCAAGATCATAATCCAGACCAGTAACACCAGAAACGATATTCTTTTCTTTTGTCTATACCTTGATGATTACTGATGACAGAAACCTTTAACTGTAGTTGATCAGAGACCAAAGCTGATAGAGAAGTCACTATCTTGAACCTTGGAAATCATTATGCCATAGGAAAAAGAGAGCTCTGGAACTATCTTCAATGTATATAAGGGTCGAAAATGTTATGAAGTCCCATATAAGGGAATATCATTTTATTAGTGTCAGTATATGAGTCTTGTCCAATTTGATTATCTGTAAAATCTACCACCAGAAAGGTGGAGTCAAAAACTAGATGTCCATGAACTAAATATCAGATCAACACATCACACCAACTATTTTGCATATAGCTAGTCATAACAAGGGAATAAACAACACAAACTTTAGGGGAAACAATCAAAGAAATGGAAATTCTCACTACAGATGTATAAACCTTGTGCTTTCTTAGGCTGACGGCTCTTGCTCCCACTGCAGAAGTGAATACTGCCTCCCCACTTCCTAGTGTTTGAAAAAGTCCAGAACCCTGGGTATCATTCACATGAGAGCCTTCATCTTGAATTCAATCCATGGTGACAGTGTAGGCATCTATCAGAGAAAGAGAGAGATCTATACCTATTAGGAACCTTTACCATTGGTTGAGGGTCTGAGAGAACAAAGCCTGCAGGTTAAGGTGCTGTGTTCACCTTACTTCTAGTCCAAAAGAATATGTGTGTTTGTGTGTAGATGGAATAATTTTACTCTGGTTGATTGGACAGCTTTTTATACTGAATAGATTGTATATTGAATAGCTTTTTGTTATGTCAAATAAACCTATAATAAATAAGTTAGTTGGAAAGGCTAATTCTGGTCTGTTTCTACTTATTATGTCAAAGGTAGTGTAATCAATATGACTGAGTATATTGTGGATCTTAGATTCCACATAGTATCGACAAGCTTGCATTGATAATAAAATGCTCTTGCTCAAAAGGGACTGATATAGACAAATTGTTGGATACAATTAATTGCGTGTTTCCATCAAACCACAGATTGCCAGGAAATAAAATCCTATTATGTGTCAGGAAGTGGAGATAACTGGGGCTATTTGGCAACTAGCATGAATAACAACAGTGCACCAACAGTTAATTCCCTGCCTGAAATTCAGATTGAATGCTGACCATGTGTGAACTCAATTTTTGCACTGACAAAAGAGTTTTAAGAGCTAGATCATCTACCAACTTTTTTTTCTCATGTTACATTGCAAATTGTTGGATTTCTCCTATGTTGCAAACTACTTGAGTGAGTCCACACTATCTTTAAACAGTTATTTGTTCATCCTAGATAAAACTCCTTTGCAACTTTCCTAGACCACAATAACACTGTCCAGCCATCCCTGCTGTTAGCCGTGCTCCAGCATCCCCATTTCTTCCTCATCTATTTGATTCCTGGTTCCATAATGCATAGAATTTCCAAGTTGAATTTTCACAATACTGCTATTTCACATGAAGGCACACACCACAAATAGTATTCTGAAACTTCTGGCAGCAGAGTTGGCCCAGGAGAAAGCATTTCCCATCAGAAAGCACACACTGGGTCACAATCATACGTCTCTGACAGAGAGGTCTCAAAGCTCTCTGACTAGCAGCATAGATGATATTCTCCAATTCTGCCATTTCAGTGCTTGCACTATTTTCCTGCATCCATGAAGTAGTGGAACTTCACAAAGAAATTGATTCCATTTATAAACTGGGGCAGTAGGTTAAATCTTAGTACCTGCAGAAAAAGCTATTGAAACGTTCTTACTTTCCCTCCAGTCAGCAAGAAATCCTAAGCTTTGTGAATGCTCAAGATTGGTTCTCTATATCTGTACCTGAATCATCAAGTATTGAATTAGGTTACTGCCTACAGAATTGAGTACAGTTGTTCTTCATTGTACAACTCACTTAAGTCACTCAAATTGTTTAGCAAATGCATCAGTATTCAAATTTAATGTAGTCTGAAAATTAAATTTAAAGAGGCTTTTCTACTCAGACTTTGAGAATAATAGTTCTATCCTTGATTTTATTTATTTATTTATTTATTTATTTATTTATTTATTTATTTATTGAGACAGAGTTTCGCTCTTGTTACCCAGGCTGGAGTGCAATGGCGTGATCTCGGCTCACTGCAGCCTCTGCCTCCTGGGTTCAGGCAATTCTCCTGCCTCAGCCTCCTGAGTAGCTGGGATTATAGGCACACGCCACTATGCCCAGCTATTTTGTTTTTTTTGTATTTTTAGTAGAGATGGGGTTTCACCATATTGACCAGGATGGTCTCGATCTCTTGACCTCGTGATCCACCTGCCTCGGCCTCCCAAAGTGCTGGAATTACAGGCTTGAGCCACCACACCCAGCCTCTATCCTTGATTTTTAGCAGAGCACTGTCTGGTAAAAATATAAAGTGAGCTATATATGTAATTTTATATTTTTTAGCAACCACATATACAGTAGAAGAAGAAGGGTAAATTAATTTTAATGAGATGTTTTATTTAAGATAGTATATTTAAAATCATTTCAACATGTAATCAATACAAAATTATTTGATGAGATATTTGTATTCTCTTTGCACCAAGCTTTCAAAATCTTGTGTGACTTTTATACTTAATAGCACATCTTAAGTTGGAATAGACACATTTCAAGTGATCAAGAGACTCATGTGGTTATTGGCTACTGCACTGAACAGTGCTTTTCTGGTAGATTTCCCAGGCGTTTGAGAAAGCTGGTTTGTCACCAGTTATAATTTATCTTTAACTTAATCTTCTTGGGCGAAAGGTCAACATGCATAATATATGTTGCAGTGCCAGCACACATTGAGGGCTCAATAAATATTTAGTGAATGTTTTTAAGTTTCAATTTAAAAATATTGACATATTTATTCAGCTGCTGTTGTGTGTCAGGGACTTTTCTAAGCATTGAGGAATTCAGTACTGATCAAAATAGACAGAATGCTTTCGAGGAGTTTAAAAGTTGATTTCTTTAAATTGATGACAAATAAAATTACAAAAATACAAAAACAAAGCATACAATAAGTCAGTAGCTTGTGTTTCAGACGGATTTTTCCTCCCTAATCATCTTCTCTATTGGCCATTTCCGCAATTCCACCTATTGCACATCAGCTATTACTCTCTGGCTGCCCACGATCTTCTGCTGCAATACTACACATGAGCTTGCCTTCTTCAAGCTTCTTACAGTTTTTCAAGCAGAACAGCTTTTTTTTTAATGTGTTTTACGCCTCTGATCTTCTCCATCTCAGCTAGCTGTTAAGTCTTTACTCAAAATTCAATGCCAAATTCAATTGATACCTCTTTCATAAGGTTTTCTTTGCTCCCAAATTCAATTATTTTTTTATTTTTTATTTGTTGCTCGCAGATGTTGTATACGGCTTTATCATCCGATTTATTTTAGATTGTAATTTTATATCAATTCTTCCCCCATTAGAGCTTTACTTATTTGCTTTGGCTCTTATAATTTATATAGAGACTGACATGACAGGTGCTGAGAGAATGTGTGTGGGAAGGATTGATAATGTACCCGTTTCCTATCTTAGTCTCTTATCCATGAATGCAGTTTCTTTTGGATCAGGAGATTATATTCTATCATATGTTTTCTTTATGATCTTTATCTAGAAACATTTATAGATTTACTTATATATATATTTATATACATATATATAATATATAAACTAATATATATATACATTAAATATATATGTGTGATATTAAAACGTATTTCAGTAATTTGGAGATAATTTCCTTAAGAATGACAGAATTATGGTCTCTATTACACCTTCATTACACTTAACTGAGCAGACTCTTACATTTGGTATATAGACCTGTATTATCACCTAGTGGTAAAGTGTTAGAAATACAGACACAGACTCCTCAAATACCCAGAAGGAGCTAATTCATGATTCCAGAAAATGCAACAAATCATACAAACAATGTGGCCTAATTGCATTCAGCTAGGTTCTCATACATAAATAAAATTGGATCACAATGAAGCTTGATGTAAGCTTAGATCTGTGCATTTAATGTTCTGTCAAGGTTTGAATAATGCTATCTTCAGAGCTAGGTGGGAAATGTTTTACTTTATTCAAATTGTAAACAATAGTTAAGAAATATCTATCCTGATTAAGCACTGGAAAACCACAAACCCTAGAAACACTGCCCAAAAACATGCTCAAAAATGAAAGTGGGACAATTAGAATGATGATTCCTAAAGCCTGGAAGTAGGGGAAAGTAGAGAATATTTTATGGGTACAGAGTGTCAATTTCACAAGATGAAAAGGGTTTTGGAGACTGGATGGACAACAGTGTAAGTGTGATTAACATGACTAAACTACACACTTAAAAACGATTGAGATGGTTAATTCTCTGTTATGTTTATTTTGCCACAATTTAAAAAAACTTGACACAAGGGCCTGAATCCATGCTAGGTGACCCATCAATGGTACCATTCTTGATGTTGCCTACCAGTTTCTTTTAAGTATGGTTAATTTTGTTCAGGTCCTAGAATCTAGTGGAATTGAGTGAAATAACTAACTTGAGTTTCTGAACCATCACTCATGAATACTTCAACAAATTATTATTATTTATGAAGTCTGTTAAATCACCACCTTTTTACCATCACCTTTTATGTCCCTCAGAAATTACATACAAAATCAATTTTCAGCTTAAACTGTCATCTGAATAAAGTTCTGTATAAATACATTTCAGATAGCAACTAGTGGCATAAAAAGGACTAAAATTGAGGATAGTGTTTTTAATATAAAATATCTAGAAAACTAGATATCTAGAAAACTGGGCTATATTTAACAGCTCCAGCAGCTAGAACAAATATGGATGTGGAACCAAACATGTTTGGTTGGCAGACCCAGTGCTTTATAAATTTTCACATTTTGATTGTTGCTTTGTTGGTGGGACAGGTAATTTGAGGTTTCTTCAGGAACTCCTCACCAGTATCCTCCAGCCCTGAGCTCTCTGGTTTAGGATCACTCATTTTTGTTACCTATTGAATTCCTGTGGACATTTGATTTTGCCACCTTTGATTTATAGATTAATTCAAGAAATTATGTTAAAAACTACTAATTATTTATATAGATAATTCAAAATTATAGATAATTCAAAATATAGATAACGCAAAAGTTTTTGCAGAACTTTGAAATTATTCAGTGTTTAGATATTTGAATCAGACTTTAACAACTACTGTATTATACCATATTATCTTATGTGTGTTGGATTTATACAATAAATAAACACACACACACACACACACTACACATACACATACACATACACATACACATACACATACACATACACATATGTTTAACAGGCATTTACTAAAGTACTTACATAGACCAGGCTTAATGTTCATTATATAAATATTAGTTCACCCATCTATTTTATCCACAAGGATTGTGTTTTATTCCACCTTTTTTGTTTTTACTGTACTGGTCTGTTCTCATGCTGATATAAAGAAATACCCTACATTGGGTAATTTTTAAAGAAAAAAGTTTAATTGACTCATAGTTCCACATGGCTAGGAAGGCCTCAGGAAACTTGCAATCATGGTGGAAGGCACTTCTTCACAAGGCGGCAGGAGAGAGAATGAGTGCCAGCAGGGGAAATGCCACAAACTTACCAAACCATCTGATCTCGTGAGAACTCACTCACTGTTATGAGAACAGCATGGGGGAATCCACCCCTATGATTCAATTACCTCTTACTGGGTCCCTCCCACAACACGTACATATTATGGGGATTATAATTCAACATGACATTTAGGTGAAGACACAGCTGAACCATCTCAATCACCAATGTTGAAGATATACCAGAAGTTAAATATTTGTCAAATGAATATATGCAAATGAATATGCATGGGCAGCCAACATGTAATTAAAAAGAAACGTTCTTTTAGCTAATTAAATACAAGTAACCTGAAAGTCTCAAATGGCTTTAGGTCTACCATGCCTTTAAATTATAGATGCTCATACTCTGTACCAAAGTGGTATAGAGACCTGTCCTGAGACCATTAAAAAACAAAGTAATTTTTGCTGGGCACAGTGGTTCACACTTGTAATCCCAGTACGTTGGGAGGCCGAGGTGGGTGGATCACTTGAGGCCAGGAGTTGAAGACCATCCTGGCCAACATGGAGAAACCCTTTCTCTATAGAAATTAGCCAGGTGTGGTGGTGCATGCCTGTAATCCCAACTACTTGTTAGGCTGAGGCAGAAGGATCACCTTCTTGAAGCATGGAAGTGGTGGCAAAGTGTTAATTGTGAGCGGCACCATTATAATCAATTACAGCAATATGTAGTGGACTTAATACTTAGAAGTGTTCAATAATCCATGTTTGGAATAAAGATTTGCTCATTTTATTTCATCTACCATTTGAAACCTTAATTATTTATAGACATAAAAAGATTAGATAAAAAAACTTCAAGTACTTATTATGAGCAGGATATATTTTCATGGATATAAATGGGTGCTTTTAAGATCATTTATGATAATATTTTTAAAATGTGCATTAGAATTTTCATATGTTACTTTTTAAAGGACCACTGCTTATTTTGCTTCAAGAAAACTCATATTTATGTTAAAATGTTTGGGATATAATTGACTTATGTTTTAGAAATTTTTTCAGAGAAATGGATGGTGACTTAGAAATTATTTTATCTATAGTGGCAGGGGTTTTTCTTCTCTGTGGAGGAAAAACAGAATCTCATGATGTTTTAGGATATTTTGGGGAATATTTATAAGAAAAAACTTTTGAAATGTTAGGGATTTTGTTTACATTTAATTTTTTGCATTCAACTATAAACTAAGGTTATCAACTTATAACAGGCAAGTTTTTCTCCTTTTCAAGTTGTAGCTCAGAGACTTTAATGTTATAATCCTCAACCAAACTTACTGTCACTGACCCTATCCAATCTATAAATGGTGTTTGCTGCTGAACAACTCATCCTGCTCTTCAGATTGGTGATGAAAGCTCCCATCTATAAGAATCTGATGAATACAATTCTGAATTATTTTGGAGATCTTATCCCTAACATATTTCTTTTAAATATATATTTTCTAATTTCTAATTACATTTCTGATACACATATATTTTCTTTTCGAACATATATATGATGAAGTCTGGGCAAGAGGATAAATTATTGCTTTTACTTTAAGTTACACTTGGGAGACAATGTTAATTTTGTTTAATGCTCATGAACATTACTTACATAATGAATCCAAATACATGGAGGTATACATGTGAATTTTTGTAATTAATTTGACCTAGTAGTTTTTTTCCTTGTAATTTTCAACCTTAGAAAACAATTGTGTAATTTTGTAATATCTGGAAACTGACCTATGCAACATTGAGAAGCTAGGCAAATTCAAAAGAAAATAAAAATGTGTGAAAAATCAAAGAATAATTTTTTTTTCTGGTAAAAACTGATGTTTCAAAACATGGAGAGTAGGTAAAACTTGGATGACTAAGAACTGAGATATAGAAAAAAAGCAGCATTTGTTTAAAACAAAAGTGTTTTCTTACCACAAAACTTAGGGCACCAAATCATTTTCTGAAAGGAAATGAGTGTTGCAGAATGACGAAGGACGTTCAGCAATGCTTGCGTGGAGTAAAATACTTTTATAAAGAAGAACTAACTGTGATATAAGTCTTGCTGACTTGTGTTCCTTTTCATGCTTTTAAAAAAATTAAACTTTCATTTTAGGTTCAGGGGTACATGTTCCGGTTTGTCACATAGGTAAACTTGAGTCACAGGGGTTTGTTGTACAGATTATTCCATCAACCAGGTATTAAGCCTAGTACCCATTGGTTATTTTTACTGTTCCTCTCCCTGTTTCCACCTTCTACTTTCAAGTAGGTTAGAGTGTCTGTTGTTCTCATCTTTGTGTTCCTGCATTCTCACCATTTGGCTCCCACTTATAGTGAGAACATGCAATCTTTTGTTTTCAGATCCTGCGCTAGCTTGCTAAGGATAATGGCCTCCAGCTCCAGCCATGTTCCAACAGAGAACATGATCTCATTCTTTGTTTGTTTGTTTGTTTGTTTGTTTTGAGACGGAGTTTCACTCTGGTTACCCAGACTGGAGTGCAATGGCGCGATCTCGGCTCACCGCAACCTCCGCCTCCTGGGTTCAGGCAATTGTCCTGCCTCAGCCTCCTGAGTAGCTGGGATTACAGGCACATGTCACCATGCCCAGCTAATTTTTTTGTATTTTTAGTAGAGACGGGGTTTCACCATGTTGACCAGGATGGTCTCCATCTCTCGTGATCCACCAGCCTCGGCCTCCCAAAGTTCTGGGATTACTGATCTCATTCTTTTTTTATGGCTGCATTATATTTCATGGTATGTAAGTACCACATTTTCTTTATCCAGTCTACCAAGGAATATAAATTCTTCTGTCATAAAGACACATGCATGCATATTTTCATTGCTGCACTATTCATAATAGCAAAAACATGGAATCAACTTTTTCATGCTTTTAACAATTTTCTATTAATATATTGAGGAAGAAATTGAGTATAATGGACCTCCTTATACCTGCATTAACAATAACTCATATTTTGTTACTTTCTTCTAACACTTTAGCTAAAATGTTTTAAAACGTATAGTTAACATGATTTTCATCACCAAATATTTCAGAATATATGTCTAAAAATATAAATACATTTCTTACATAATGATGATATTATTATTTCACTTAAAAATAGAATGATCCCAGTAGTCACAAAAAAAACTTGTTTTGTTAATGTTTTAAAAATGATGTGGGCCTCTGATGGTCTTCTGGTCTCCACAAAGCAAGACTTAATCGTTCGCTGGACTCTCTGTCTTCAGGTCTCCCTTATCTCCAAGACTAAGCATGGAAAACAAAGCAGAGGCATCTGCTCGGAGAACCTCAGCAGTGTCAAGTTTATTCTCCTACTGACTTTCACTTTCCTAGTCCTTATTCTATGTGACTTTTAAGTATGAGAGACAGCAAAAGAAGTTTTTAAAAAATATTTTACATCAACAAATAGGCCGACATTTTTATTCTTGCTCAGTAAGCTGAGACTCCTGTCCTTTAAAAAACTCTTAGTCTTAAAAAATTATAATAAAATAAAATATTCTTAGTCTTAAAGCAGATTCCCTTGATACTGAGTTCCAAAACTTATTCTTGCAATAAAAGGGAAATATTAAACCAGTTGATATTTCACCTTGCCTTCTGCTACACCCTCTCTAAAGCTAGTAATTTTAGAATGTCAGAGCTACTTCAGCCACAGAACAAAGTAGTGTCAGACCCCTCTCAGTCTACCTTTAATCCCTTTTGTTATTAAATTTGAAATTATCTAGACTAAGAACAGAGAACCATTGGAGAACTGTATGCTGACTTTAGATTTTCAGAGAAAGAGATGTTCTCGTTTGAATTCACACATTTATAAAGAAAAAAATGAAAATAAGTCTGCTTTACTTTTTGTAAGATTGGTGGGAGCTAACTCTCAAATTCTGGTAGTAAACAAAACTAATTACAAATAGTTAAATTTCTCTTGATAGACATAATGTGTTATGTGGACATTTGTTAATTTATCTGTAACATATACCACATTAGCTGATTTATGGTTAATTGAACAAAGGTCAGTTAATGAGTGGGAATGCAGAGTGTAATTAAGAAGTCTTTTCTTTGCCCTGTTTCTCTTCAATCTAGAGAACAGTGCTGAATGCTGATGAGGCAACATCTATTACAATGCTATCTATTTGAGTTAGGTAATTAACTTGGAATGAAATATATAACAAAATATCTTTGGTAGAGGCAGAAGTCTACAGAAGACCAGGTAGCAATGAGAAGAAATGAGTGTCACAATTATGGCAAAGAGTATCTTGGGCCCAGTTCTGAATTGATCCAAATAATAAAAGTATTCTCTAAGAATGGAGTGCTGTACATCTGACTAGTATTCGCTCTTCATAGGAACCAAGAACCAAGCACCATTTTTTTTTTAACTAGTGAACTCAAGTTTTCCAGAGTGCTCATAAATAACTGGTTTAAAGAAACAATTGCTTTTCTATGAATGTTTTGCCATAGATATTACTTTTGAAGACCAAATCTTCATATACCCTGAGGATGAATACAAACTTAGTTTTTGTAGTATGTTTTGCAAATTGTTGTTCTACTTTAAACTCTCTTCTGAGAAGAATGCACACAAGAAATTTATACCAGACACATTTCTTTAACCAGCATGTTAACTACTATAAAGAATGCTCTCCCCACTCTGAATTTACCTAAGTCACTCAATTTGAATCACTTCTGTACTTACAGCAGCTTCCCAAAAAACTATCAAAGTCGACAAAGTGCTTGTTTAAAACGCAAATGCACTGGGTCTTTCACAAATGTACTAATTCAGAATCTTTGAGACAGTGTATTAGCCTGTTCTCACACTGCTATAAGGACATGCCTGAGACTAAGTAATTTAAAAAGGAAAGAGGTTTACTTGACTCACAGTTCTGCACGGCCAGGAGGCCTCAGGAAACTTACAATTATGGCAGAAGGGGAAGAAATCTTGTCCTTCTTCAAATTGCAGCAGGAAGGAGAAGTGCCAAGCAAAACAGGGTGTGTGTGTGGGGGAAGCCCCTTATAAAACCATCAGATCTCATGAGAACTCAGTCACTATCATGAAAACAGCATGGGGGAACCCCCATAACCTAATCACCTTCCATGATGTCTCTCTCCAACATTTGGGTGGGGACACAAAGCCAGACAATATCAGACAGGTGAAATAAATCTGGTTTTTTAACAACCAGTAATTATTTTACTGATAAATATTTTTAAAACACTTACCTATGGAGATTTTGAGCTGTAAGAGCTTCCTAAGCTGTTTGAGTCATGGGTTTATATGTGGAAGAAGGAATATAGTAAAAGGGTCTCTTGCTTTTCTTTTCAGTGGCTTCCTCAAGCAAAAGTCAGGTACTATATTAACATTTGCTATTCCCTCTCTCACTCAACAAATCACTCATCAGCTAGCTTCTGAGTGTCTACTTTGTGCTTCTAGATGGTAGGGATAACACAGCCAACAAAGCACAAAAGTCACTGCCCTGCTGGAACCTTTATTTCTGGTGAGGAAGACAGACAAAAAGCACATCAAATAAGAATATATGTACTGTGTTAGCTAGTGACGTGTGTTTTGGAGATAATTTAAGTAGAGAAGAAGAATTGGATGGTGGCAAAGAGAGTATTAAAATATTAAATGGAATGTTTAGAGTAAGACACATTTAGAGGTAATCTTTGAACAGAGATCTGATGGATATCAGAGAAATAGCCATGTAGATAACTGGAGAAGCCCAGGAAGAAACAGCAAAAGAGATTGTCCAGATATAAAAGAGACTCCAGCAAGTTTAAGGCAAGAAAGGCAGAGCTGCTGGAGTGAAATGAGCAAGGAGTGGTAGATGGTGGGGATGGATCACATAGGGCCACCTTCAAGATGATGACTGAGGTGGCTTATCTCTGTGTACCCACCCAAGTCTCATGTTAAATTGTATTCCCAGTGTTTCGGGAGGTACCTGGTGGGAGATGACTGGATCATGGAAGAGCAGTCTTTCCTTGTGCTCTTCTCATGATAGCAAGTGAGTTATCATGAGATTTGATGATTTAAAAGTTTGTGGCACATCCCTTCCCTCACCTCCTTCTGCCATGTGGTAAAGTTTCTTACTTCCCTTTTGCCGTCCACCATGATTGTAAGTTTCCTGAGGCTGCCTGTTAAGCCTGTGGAACTGAACTCAAATAAACCTCTTTTTTAAAAAAAATATATTACCCAGAATCAGGTAGTTCTATGTAGAAGTGTGAAAACAGAATAACACAATTATCACATTTTTTTTTTTTTTTACTCTGAGTTAACTGGGAAGTTAATAAAGAATTTTGAGCAAGTTGCATTAAGACTATTGTGAAAGAAGTGAGAATCAGAAACAAGGAGATAATATAGGAGGATTTTGCTAAAATTTGGGCAACAGATAGTAGTTTTGGGCATGGGAAGTTGGAGGAATTGGTGAAGGGAAGGGTGAGAGACATAGCCATCCTCTGAAGATAAAAGGAATGAATGAAAGAGGAGAATAAAGGATGACTCTAAAGATTTCTTTCTTTTTCTTTTTTAAAGAAAGGCAGATTTATTAGAGAAAGTATGAAAATAACGTTGTAAGACAGCACAGGAGAGAAGGGGCTGTCTGCAAAGTTTCACGGGCTAGAGGAAAGATTTACAGGGTCATGATCCACAGGCTACCTGCTGAACAAGGTCACTGTTCCTGCAGAAGTAGGTCAAGGTCACTATGCCCTTGTGTCATTTGTTTTGTTTTGTTTTGTTTTGTTTTTTTTAAGAAACCTGGTCTTGCTCTGTCCCCAAGCTGGAGTGCAGTAGTTTGACCATATATGATTCTTTTTTTTTAAGAGAGAAAGAAAGAAAGAAAGAAAAAGGAATGAAGAAGAGGAAAAAAGAGGAAGAGGAGGAGGGAGAGAGAACGGGAGTGTTGCTTAATTGTCCAGGCTAGAATGCAGTCTAAAAATGGGTATTGAAAACCTCCCTCATACCATCAATTGTGCTTGATAATGGCCAACCAATATTTCATTTAAACCTCTGAGTAGGTGTGATGTGGTACTGATAAGAGTGCATATCTTGTGTGTTTAAAGTGGAGAGTTCTATAAATGTTTATTAAGTTTACTTGTTCCGGATCTGAGTTCAAGTCCTGAATATCCTTATTAATTTTCTGTCTCATTGATCTATCTAATATTGATGTCGAAATCTCCCACTACTACTGTGTGGGAGTCCGAGTCTCTTTACAAGTCTCATGTATCCTGTATTGGGTGCGTACACATCCAGGAGCATCAGCTCTTCTTGTTGCGTTGATCCTTTTACCATTATGTCCTCTTTTGATCTTTGTTGCTTTAAAATCCATTCCATCAGAGGCAAGAATTGCAACCTCTACTTTTTATTTATTTATTTATTTTAGCTCTCCATTTGGTTGACAAATCTTTCTCCATCCCTTTGTTTTGACTCTTTATGTATCTTTGCATGTAAGACGGGTCTGGATGCAGCATACCATTGGGTTTTGGCTGTATCTTTCAATTAGGGGATTTAGTCCATTTAAATTTAAGATTATTGCTATTTGATGTTAGCTGGCTGTTTTTTCCCATTAGTTGATATAAATTCTTCATTATGTTGATACTCTTTACTTTTCGTATATTTTTAGAAAAGCTAATACTGGTTGTTCCTTTCTATGTGTAATGCTTCTTTCAGAAGCTCTTGTAAAGTAGGCCTGGTGGTAATGAAATCTCTGAGTACTTGCTTATTCACAAGATTTTATTTTTCCTTCCACTGTAAAGCTTAGTTTGGCTGAATGTGAAATTCTGGGTTGAAAGTTTTTTCCTTAAGGATGTTAAATATTGGATGTTAAGTTTTTTTCTTTAAGGATGTTAAATATTGGATGTATTTCTACGCTGAACATCTAAAAGAAAAATGTTGCCATTAATTAGGGAAAGTTAAAAAAGGAAAAGGTTAGGGTAAGATAGCAAAGCTTAATTCTCAGTATATTAACTTTCAGATGCTCTTAAACATTCAGGGGGGATGTCAAGTAGTCCTTTGATACATAAAGTTTAGGTTAAAAAAATGAATTTGGGATTATCAAGAAATGAATTTGGAATAACAACATGTAGTTGCTATTTAAAATAATAAAATCAGTTGAGAGAATTCAGGGGATGAGTGGAGACAGGACAAAGAAATTAAAGGAAGGAACCCTGCGATTCCCCTATATTTAAAATTTAGGGACATGAGAAAATACCAGGGAGTAAGGCTGAGAAAGAGTGCCAAGTGGGGTAGAAAGAAAGCTAGACTGGTGGGATACCCTGAAAGACGAGAAGAGCAAATATTTCAGGCAGAACAAAGTGACTGATCATGTAAAATGGAACTACTAGGCCAGGACTGAAAACTGGCTTTTGGATTTGCTATACAAAGAGTATTCAATGGGATATAAGGGGCAAAAGTCTTATTAGACTAGATTTAAGAGAAAATGGGAGAAAATAAATCAGAGACTGGTTAAAGACAACTTTTATCTTATATAAGAAATGGGACAAAATCTCAAATAGTAGAGTGGAAATGGGGTTAAAAGATTTTTGTTTCATTTTGTTTTCTTGCATTAAAAATGAAACAAGTATATGTCTAATTTATGATGGGAATGATCAACTATAAAGATACAAATTGCATGACTGAAGGAAATAGAGAAAATTGCCAAAGCAATTTACTGTGCAATTACTCGATACATATTGAAATCATTTGTTACACAATTCTGAGGGTTGGCCTTACCTTATAGCATCCAAGTGAGATAGGAGTAAAGGCAGAATACTGTGGCACAAAGGCTGGTGGGTGGACAGATGTTGTGGGGGAGGTTTGTTAGAGTTCTTTTCTGATTGATTCTGTTTTCTCAATGAAGAAGAAAACAAGGTATGATGGTTCACTTTATGTGTCAACATGAGGGCCTCAAGGTGCGAGATATTTGGTTAAACATTATTTCTGCCTGTGGTTGCAGGGTGCTTCTGGATCGGATGAACATTTAAAATAGTAGACTGAGTAAAGCAGCTTGTCTTTCTCAGTGTGGGTGGGCTTATCCATCTGTTGAAAACCTGAATAGAATAAAAGGCTGAAAAAAAAAGGATTCTCTCTCTGTGTTTCATTATCTTAAAGTTGAGAGATTACTTGTCTCCTGTCCTTGGACTTGAACTTGAAATGGATGTTGAACCATTTCATTGGTGGCTGTTCTTGTTCTCAGGTCTTCAGACTAGGGCTGGAGATATACCATCAGCTCTCCTGGGCTCTAGCTCACTAACTACAGACCTGTCTCTTCTCGGCCTCTATAATTATGTGAGGCAATATACATTCCTATTGGTTCTCTTTCTCTGGAGAATTCAGACTAATACACAAGGCCAACAACCTGAAGTGGCAATGGAGGATTGTTAGAAGCTTAGTAGGGAATCTCTAAAATGGATAACTAGCAGAGACGGTGACGGAATAGACTCCTATAAATTTCTGGAAGTACTGAAGGTCAGTGACTAAACATTTGAACTAGCTCTATTCTTCCTGATTTAGGCACACTTTGAATTTTTGACTTTTTCATGTTTGATTTTGTTTTACTTGTCTCTACTATGTTCACCAGCATAAGTTCAGGAATGTAGTTTATGAAGCACTGGATTTAGCCAGGGCTACAGCTTAGTCACACAAATACAAAAAACAGAGAAGAGGGAAAAGAAACCTGAAAGCATATTCAAAGGAATAATTGTGATTGGCCATCTGACTAAAATAGGAAGGAGAAAATAAGATGGAGATAAAGATACTGAAAAGTTGGTAGTACAAAAATATCAAAGGTCCTGGTAGGGTAAAAGAAATATCTGAGTTGGAGTATAACATATAAGAGATTAATTTGAAAAAAATGGGTGTGTCAGTTAGCTGTTTGAGATTGAAATTACAGAATACTTGTAGTTATTAGTAACTACACCTATATGATCATTTCTTTGAATAATAAATGACCACGTGACTGAGCAGCTAAGGCAGGGTGAAGGATGTTATAGGGTAAAGGGTTAAGGAACAGAAATATTAGGACATTGAAAAGATCGTTTTATGAATTTAAATTCATTAAGAATTATAAGAGGAGTAGCAATGAAATGGGTGGCAGTGGGCCAAAGATCTATACTTTTCAAAGAATAATGTAGGGGGGGATGTGGTTGGTGAAGTAGATTATGTACCAAAGTACAGTGCAAATTAATACATGAAATTCAAAACCTGGGCCTGTAAAGGGTAGTAAAAGGGACACCTCTGTACCCCTTGTGCACAGTGGTACAAAGAGCACTGGAGAGAAATGGCTGCCATTTCGGGAGGATTACAGGGGACTCCGTATCCTCAGTGGGCATAGATGGCTTCCCTAGAAAATGAAGGATGAAAGATGGTTTAAAGAAGAATGTTAGTTTAGAAGGGATCTTACAAGATTTCAGCTTGAATTCCAAAAGGTATACTAAGAAGATTTCAGTAACCGGGGAGGAGTGAGAGCTTGAGTAAAGAAAAAATGAACAAAGTCATATGTAAATTAGAACTCAATGGATGAGCATTGACCTGAGCATCTTGGTCATTTTCCGGTGACTATTGTGAACAGAGATGAGGGCTTCATGACAAGTTCAGATGGCCTCTGGCACAAGATGATAGACAAGTTATGAATGAGAAAAGTGAGTACAGGCATGCCTCGTCATTAGTATACAGAACCAGGAATTCTCATGTGTCTCCTGAAGATGGAAGCATGGAGTTTGACCAAGAAGTGATTTTATACCAAGTCCTAATGAAAGATGGTTTACTCAGGTACAAAACTATCCTTTGTCAGTTGCTGAATGGTGGCCAGCAAAACAGTATTGTATTAAAAAGAACTCTAAATGGATAAAACCCTTTCTGCTGTAGATTTAGTGTTATATTTTAAATCTATCCCATACAAAGAGGCCACACTAGCCTATATTACATTGGTAAACACAGTTTGGTTCTCCTGAACATTAATGTGATTTGTAGACTGTATTAACAATTTTATAGTATTTCTTTGGAAATTGGCAGGAGATGAGTAATGTATATGTAAGATCTTGTCCCAGAGTAACTAAAATAAGAGGCTTTCGGTTCGGGTCAGTGTGAGTAATATTGGTAGTTATGGCTTGTTTAATGAGGAATGTTACATTTAAAATGCAGAATATTACATTTAAAAACCCTAACGGGCTATTATTCTTTACCTAAACATAATGCCAGTTATATATTGTGGATAATTAATAGCTAACAGAAGAAGGATGAAATGAAATCATTATGCACATAAATGTATGGAAGGCAACATTAAAAAATACAGCACAATTTGGGACATTTTATTAGATTGGGCAACTTAGAAGCACCATTTATAAATCTTTGGCTATGAAGATATTTTTTAAGAATCAGCATAAACAATACCTAAATAGTATACTGAAAACACTATTCAAAGGCACTCAAAAAGGTTCTAAATATATGAAATATTTGAGGCAAGGGTTTTTTAGTACAAGTGTTTTTCTCGGCTTCTGATCAAGACAAACTGTTCCCTGAAAGGGCTGTTCCTCCCGGGTGCCGAGGACAACTGTTAGTCTCATGTGAACCAAGCATGCTTTCTTCAATTTACCGAAAAGTGCTATTTTTCTTGGAAAACAAAGCACACAACATTTTTTTTATTCGCTCTGCATCTCTTAAAAGGTACAAATGGTGTTTTGGTTGTCAGACAAATAAAATCTGAATTTTGACCATATAGGTATTGTTGTTTGGAGAGAGTTGTTTGGGGAATTTAAATAATGGAAACTAAGAAGATGGTACTAGAGAATTCCGTTACCAATATTTCTGCTTGCACCATTTGTTAAAAATACTGTATTTTTCAAACCTGTGTAGGAAGTCAGTGTTCCATTTACTTTTTACATGGAAATTGGCTTTATTATTATCAGTGATTAATACAGTATGTATCAGTTTGAAAACCTATGCTCTGAGTTAAAATTATGACTGACAAATTTTAAAAGTCATAAATTGCAGGAAACTGATATGAAATCAAACATCTTTTATTATTTCCTTCATTATTTTTTTGCATTCAACAATTATTTACTGTCTCTTTTTGTTCCTGGATTTATACTATGCTTTAGACAAACAAAGGTGGGTGCAATAAATATGATTCCTGTGTTAATGTACCTAGACAAGATAAAGAGAAACTAGAGACAGTGACCATTCTGAGTGGTAATAGGAATTATAAGGAGAGCACAGTGTCTGGCACATAGAAAATCAAGGCATTTGTATTTAGCAGCTTAGAAGACTTCATAGATGAATGGTGGTTGAAGCTTCGATTTAGAGGATAAAAGGAAATTACACTGGGAAAATAGCAAGAAAATTGTTTCCATGCAGAGAATATCACTATATTTTATGATTATTTGACTGCAAATGACAGAAAAGCATGTTGAATATTATTTTGGGGAAAAAAGAATTTATTTCGTTATGAAATCCAAAAAGATGGGAGCAAGATGGGACCCAGGTACAATTCTTTCTTCTCTGCATACATTGGTTTCACTTTGTTTCACTGCAAACTCACTTTTATTTCAAATGGCAGTAAAAAGCCTATTTGATGTTAGAGCTATAAATTTAAAGTTCTAAAATCTGGGGATAGAATAATTGGTTAAACCTGTGTCTGGTTCCCATTCCTAATGAATGAACTGTGGATAGAGAGATGGGATCATGTAAGAGTGTTCACGCTCCTGAGTGGTTAGTTGAGAGGCATTGTTGAGTTGAAAGAACTGTTTAGAGAAAAAGTCTTGGGTGACAGTAACATAGATGTTTGCGATTTGGTGTTTCAATTATGAATGGGTTATACTTCAAACCTTCGGTGATTATAACTACTATTTCAATCCAAGTACTGATATAAGTGAATAAATAGAATAGTATTTTCTTCCTCAGTATGTAAAATTTCTTGTATTTATTCTAAAAACTCATCTATCTCACCATACAAGCATACACATCTACACAGAAATATATAGCAAAGATATGTTTAAAGTAATGAAGATAAATATATACATATATTAAGACTCGTGTGTGCAGGGTAGATTTAAAATGTAAGCTAAACCATAGCAGGGAGGCTTTTTTTCTGTTTATTTTACTTTTTAAAAGCTGCAATATTTGGCCGGGTGCGGTGGCTCACACCTGTAATCCCAGCATTTTGGGAGGCTGAAGTGGGCGGATCACCTGAGGTCAGGAGTTCAGGACCAGGCTGCTCTACATGGCGAAACCCCATCTCTACTAAAAGTACAAAAATTAGCCAGGCGTGATGGCAGTTACCTGTAATCCCAGCTACTCAGGAGGCTGAGGCAGGAGAATCACTTGAACCTGGGAGGCAGAGGTTGCAGTGAGCTGAGATCCACCACTGCACTCCAGCCTGGGGGACAAGAGTGAGACTCTGTCTCAAAAGAAAAAAAAAAAAAGATAATACTCATTCAGCAGTAATAAAATTTGCACATATATGTGCACACACATACATATAAATGTGATGTGTACATATATTTACATATTTGTACGCATGTGCATATGCCTGTCTTCATATAATGTATTTATCTTATCTAACTATCAAATTGATTTCTATATAACTAGATAGCTAGGTTGGGGATTTACTACTGAATTCTGTAGGAAATAGGTCTTCATCATAGGAAGTCAGTATGCCGCATAGCATATTGCACTGACTATTTGGATGAGACTATTCCTCTAGCTACCTATACCACTGGCATTTTGCCGTCACTCTGACTGGAGATAGTTGGAAAATGAATTTGGAGGGGAACCAAATCAGGTAAGAATCATAATGTTTTCCAGGTCCCTGGCTGAGTATAGTTCAGCAGTTAGTGTCTAAAGTATTCCACTATATTTAAAACATACTTATGCATAAAGTTAACATAAATTCTACATTAAAAATATTTATGTTTTAATGTATTTATACAGAAAATATAGTTATACAGAAAGTTAAAATATAGTTATACAGAAAGTTAGTGTTAACTTTAAACAGCTTTAGTTCATAACTTCAAAATATTGGAATACAGGTTCAGGTTAAAGATTTCTTCTCAGAAGCCTTTACCACATATGTTCTGAGATTTGGGTATGAGGGTAATGAACAAGAGCTATAAATTAAACCAGATGCCATGTAGCTTCTGTCCTCTTTCAAGTGGCTGTTTCCTAGGTTCTTTTATCATGAGACAATAAAATAAAATAAAGTATTCATATGGAACATGGAAGTCAGAACTGTGTTGCTAAATGAAGTAACAAATTAGAAACATATCACATCAAACTTTTGCTTTAAACAAACAAAAATAAATGCTAATTATGGAAAGGAACCCTGATTTTTTGAACTTCACATATTGCACTCTTACGTTTTGTTAGTATTATTTTCTCAAGGTCTCAGATGTTTTGAAGAATTTCCTCAATCTGAAAAAAATGTTATATAAGTTAACAACATTTGTATAGGATTTTATATATATTATTTTATATAAACTCTTGGATAAGAAAGAAAGCTCAAATTTAGTATCAAGTCTGTTCTTTATTTTGAACCATATATCCTAAAGATATGCAGCTAGAAGTATATATGAGTGAGGGTATTAAACAAAATTAGTTTGAAATTAGACAAGTCATAAAATATGGAGAACACGTTTTTGAACCAAAAACTGAGGCATTATTCTGCCTAAGTAAGCATATTTTACAACTTGCAGTTTTACTTATGAAGAAGGCTTTAAAGGAACAAAAGTTACATTTCTGTTTTGATTCAATAACTATATATGTTAAAAAATAGTTATCTAAAGTATACTTCAAGAAATACTAAGCAACAGAAACATGAATCTTTTCCTAAATCCAGATAAACTCCAGATATTCAAATATTTTTAGAACAGGTACATTGTCTTAGTAACAAAAATGGACCTGAAGAAAGGCAGGTATTTATAATATTATGGGGAGTGAGGAATAGGTGGGAATGTACTTAAAACAAAAAAGAGAATATTGCCATATTAGTAGCCAAAGAATAAAAGGTTCTATCAGGGAAAATAATATTTTTTCCAGAAAAAATGAACTATTCTACCCTTAATTCTATGATAAACAACATATGCTATTGGTTTGTGATTATGACTCTCATGTGATTAAGAAGCTGATACCTCCTCACGATGTGTATAAACTGATCCTTATCCCTAACTGTACTCCTTACTGTACACTTTAGGTAATCAAATGAAGCTATCAAACATTCATATGTACTGGATATCCAGTACTCATCTGAAATTATACAACCTCCTCTGTTACCCAATTCTTAAAAACATAATGTTCTGTCAAATTGTAACCATTTCTAGTGAAAGAACTTACAGAATTTATTTATTTTATAGAAATGTGTATAGCAATTTAATAAATACTAATACACACAAAGATAATAGTAAGAAAGCTGAAAGCAACTTCATTCAGTAAAGAACATAAATCAGTATTTTGAGCAGTAAAAGTTCTTTTATAAATTATCTTTTAGAATCTTCCTGTCCTCTATTTTATATGGAGGTTACAGATTGGTTAGTCACAGAGTGATTGTGAGAGATCATTTACCTAACATTTTATTCATTGATGAACTTTGCCTGAAATAGTTATTTCACATTTATCATTTATTAGCTGAAATTTTTCTTTCTGTAAATAATAACTTGTTATCATCAGATTGATCTATTTGGTTAACCTGAAATAGTTTGCATAGAAAAAATATAAGATGAATACTAACAACTTTCCTTGTCTTTTTTCCTCCATTATCTCTTTCATAAGTATCTTTTTTTTTTTTTTCAATTGAGTAGAGGTGAGGAACTAGGATGCTGAAAAGTAAAAAAAGGAGAGGAGAGGAAGAAAGAGGAAGAAAAAGAGGCTGCGGGGGTGGGGGGTGGGCGGCCACTGGGCCCCGAGACCGACTGAGGGAGCGACTTGTGCAGAGCCCAGGGAGTCATGGTCTCCATCACCCAACTCAATGCTTCGAGTCCTGCCCTCTGCTCAGACCTCCTCTACTCGGCTGTCTGGCTTGCTGCTGATCCCACCAGTACAGCCCTGCTGTCTGGGGCCCAGTAAATGGGGAGACTGGCCTCCTGGAGGAGGCCCCAGTACAGGTCATATGCAAGGGCTGCAGCGGCTTCTGGAACAGGCGAGGAGCCCTGGGGAACTGCTGCGCTGGCTGGACCAGAACCCCACTAAGGTGCACGCCCACCACTACCCGGTCGCGCTTCATCGTCTGGACCAACTCTTGGGGTCTCGGCCACGGCCCCCTCCTGTGGAGCAGGCTACACTACAGGACTTCAGTCAGCTCATCATCCGAAACTGCCCCGCCTTTGACATGCACACCATCCACGTGTGTCTGCACCTTGCAGTCTTACTTGGCTTTCCATCTGATGGTCCCCTGACGTGTGCCCTGGAGCAGGAGCGAAGGCTCCGCCTCCCTCCAAAGCCACCTCCCCCTTTGTCGTCTCTTCTCCTAGGTGGGCAAAGGCTGGAAGCTGCTCTGAGCTGCCCCCGTTTTCTGCGGTATCCACTGCAGCATCTGATCAGCAGCCCGGCAGAGACAAGACCAGAGGAACTGCCGCCCCATGTGATGGTGCTCCTGGCCCGGCACCTGGCTCGGCACCTGGCCCAGCACCTGGCCCAGCACGTGGCCCGGCACAGGTTACGGGAGCCCCAGTTTCTGGAAGCCATTGCCCGCTTCCTGGTGGTTCAGGAAAACCAGCTCAGCAGCAAGGTGGTGCAGAAGTTGGTCCTGCCCTTTGGGCGGCTGAACTACCTGCCCCTGGAACAGCAGTTTATGCCCTGCCTTGAGAGGATTCTGGCTCGGGAAGCAGGGGTGGCACCCCTGGCTACAGTCAACATCTTGATGTCACTGTGCCAACTGCGGTGCCTGCCCTTCAGAGCCCTGCACTTTGTTTTTTCCCCTGGCTTTATCAACTACATCAGTGGTACCCCTCATGCTCTGATTGTGCGTCGCTACCTCTCCCTGCTGGACACGGCTGTGGAGCTGGAGCTCCCAGGATACCGGGGTCCCCGCCTTCCCCGAAGGCAGCAAGTGCCATCTTTCTCCAGCCTCTCATCACCGACCATGCCCGCTGCAAGTACAGTCACAAGGACACAGTAGCTGAGGGGCTGCGCCAGCTGCTGGGGGAGGAGAAATACCGCCAGGACCTGACGGTACCTCCAGGCCACTGCACAGACTTCCTGCTGTGTGTCGGCAGCTCTGGTGCTGTGCTTCCCGTGAGAACCCAGGACCCCTTCCTGCCATACCCACCAAGGCCCTGCCCACAGGGACAGGCTGCCTGTAGCCCACTACCCGAGACCCTGCCCAGAGGGTGGTGCTGGTGTTGCGGGAATGCTGGCATTTCTGCCGGGATGGCAGGGTGCTGCTGGGCTCAAGGGCCCTGAGGGAGCGGCACCTAGGCCTGGTGGGCTACCAGCTCCTGCCGCTACCCTTTGAGGAACTGGAGTGCCAGAGAGGCCTGCGCCAACTCAAGAGCTACCTGAGGCAGAAGCTCCAGGCCCTGGGCCTGCGCTGGGGGCCCGAAGGCAGGTGAAGGGAGGATGTGGGGTTCAGGATGGCCCTGCTATGGGGGGTGGACGATTTGCACTTTGGCTCCCTATGTTTTGGTTTTTATTAAAGTTCCTTTCCTTCCAAAAAAAAAAAAAAAAAAAAAAAACTTACAGAATTTAAAGCCCCTTTAGATAGAAAGTGATTTCCTACAAGAAGAGAATATAGGTGGCTTATGCCTGTAATCACGGCACTTCGGGAGGCCGAGGAAGGCAGATCACAAGGTCAAGAGTCCGATAGCAGCCTGGCCAACATGGTGAAGCCCCATCTCTAATAAAAATACAAAAATTAGTGGGGTGGTGGGCGCCTATAATCCCAGCTAATTGGGTGGCTGAGGTAAGAGCGTCACTTGAACCTGGGAGGCAGATGTTGCAGTAAGCCAAGATTACGCCACTGCACTGCAGCCTGGATGACTGAGCAAGACTCCACCTCAAAACAAACAAACAAACAAACCAGAAGAGAACATAGCCCAATGGCCACAGAACTAGAATTTAAGAAGAGTGTAGGCTTAATGTAAGTCACTAGTTTCTCTACTGTTGGGTGGTTTCCAATCCCCTAAAAGTTTTAGTGTATAGTTTAGTGGGGACACTGTGGACCTCTGAGCTTCTTTTTAACTAACAATTTTCATTAGAGATTAATGGATATATAATGGATAAAATGGATATATTTTTAATAATATAGCCTTGTAGCCTACAGATTCATGAGTGCCCCCCCCCCACCATTAGTCCCACAGCCTGATATTCCTACCTTTTTGTGTTTCTCTTTCTTTGGGTGTGACTTGCTTCTATTGTGTGACTTGCTTATAAATAATGGGTTATGGCCAAATTAGCAGGCTGCATGTCAATCACATATATGGGATTTCAGGACATATAAGATTCTACCATCTATCTTTCTGGAGTTACTCACTTCTTATCTGACTTTTTAAAAGTAAGAGGCTTTGTTAGGGGCTTCTTATGTTGGGCTGCCATATGACAAGGAGCTGCAGACAGCCTCAAGGAAATGAGGACAGCCTCTGGCTGACAGGCAGGAAGAAACTGAAGCCCTCAAGTTATAAAGCCACGAGGAGCTGAACTGTGCCAACAAAAGCATATTCTGCCCCAGCTGAGCCTCAGATGAGACTGCAGATCCAGCTGACTCCTAATCACAAAAACAATGAAATAATGAATACACTTTGCTTTAAGCTCCAGTCTGACAGTAATTTGTTACACAGCAATAGATGATACATGCCTATTCTTGAGTGTTATATGAGAGGAAATAAATTTAGACAGTAACTGTGCCTAGTTAGCAGAAATATGGTATAGTCATAGACCAAATTACTCTTCTATCTACTCTGCATCCTCATGGCATTGTTCAAATGCCTCCAAACTTGTGCAGGAGGTTGATTGGAGCTTGGAGGTCTTTCATAATGTGGACATGGAAATAGAAAGACTGGAAGGTCAGAATCTGAAAGGGTTAGTTTCAAACTGGGTAGTTCAAACTGGCTACACAAAATTTATCTATACATTTTTATTTTTCTGAGTCTAATGCTGTGGGTCCCTCCTGAGATACTTTTAAGGAAGTGTGAGAGAGAGAGAGAGAGAGTTTTGACAGAATGTTTAAAGGGCTAAATGGAGAAAATACAACAATGTCATGTTTATGCCCTAAATTTCTAAGACTGCAACAAACCAGTTATTCTTGCTATGACACTAGGGTCATAGATTGTGAGGCAGACACTGGTCCTCTCACCTCTGCTACAAGCAATAATCATAATTCTGATGAAGTTATTTCATCAAATATTGAATTATTCCCATATACCAGCCATTAATCTGGACATTTCACATCTGCTACACTGTGTGTTTCTCATAATAATTTCATGAATTATTATTGTTGGACTCATTTTATGAATGAGGCAAAAATTCAATTAGCTTACCAAGGTCATATAAGGAAGATTCATTTTCATATTTATTGGAAGCCAAAATCCTTGTTATTTATATTATTTTACACTATCACTGTAAGTGGCAGTTCTCTATCTTTTCAAATTACAGTGATTGTGAGACGGGGAAATACATGAAAAACCATTTTGCACATAGTATATGCTAAGCAATTTGTAGCTTGTTTATCATTGACTCCTATTCTCACCCATATCATAACTGCATCCAGTAAAATGACAGTGCGGTGAATATCAAGGGCGTTCTTCAGAGTGAAGAGAAATCAGAAAATAACAGCATTCTATTTCAGAGGCGTAATAGCTAAATCTGAGTATCTCTAAATCTTGGCTATGTTTTGAAACAATCTGTTTTTTAGTGCTAATGAACTTAGTTTTTCTCTAAGCCTATTGGATTATGGTTGAACAATAAAGTGAGCTCCAAAAACAGAAACAAAGGCAAATGGTCCAAATCTCCAAACCTTACAAATGATTCAGGGATTTTCTTCCTTCAGATTTCAGCTTTGCAGCTTCTTTTGTATAGCAGGGGGCTCTAGAGGCTTCATCCCTCCTGTATACCTTAAAACAAAAGTGTCCACAGTATTCAATTTCATTGGCCAGGGAAATTTAAGCCTGGAATCTGATATAGGTTTGTCAAGCAAAAAACAACAAATAAAACAACATATGAACATATAAACAACATATAAAATTTACCATTATCACTATAATTGCACAAATGAAAGAACATTTTACTTTTTAAAAGTAGAAAAAAACAGAAAAGTCTTAAATTGATAAGTGTAGTTTTATGAAAAGCACATCCTATTTGCTTTCTTTTTTTTTCTCTTGCATTTTGCAGCCCATTTCTGAAGACTTTGACATTGATGGATGCAAGTCCTCAGACTGGCTTTGGGAACCACAGACCCACAGGACTCCTGAGCCCACCCTGAAGTGGAGAGTGAGGTTAGAGTTTCCAGTGATTGCACTGACTGCGTGCATTGCCTGTGCTGTGCACTGTAAAAGGTTTGGTTACTCAGCTCCTTGCCAACCACACTGCGGTGAAAGGCTTCAAGTGGACACCATGTTGTGGTTTGCTGTTTTACAACCCCCTGAGTCCTGTGTGGTCCAAACTGGCATTCTCCAGTGGCCCCCAAAGGCCAGAAAATAGCCCAATTCCAATGTTACATTATTTATTTATGTAGTTATCCTTCCTCTTCTTCATGAGGCATAGACCGGAGTGGCCACTGATACTGTTTGTATAACACAGTGTCCTTTGGGATCTGAGGGATGGAGTCAAATGAATACCAACTGAGAAGGAAAACTGAAATCAGGAAGGGATCACGTTTATGGTTTTCCACAGTTCTCCCCAACTGTGTTTTCACCTCTCTTTCAGTCCCAGTTTCCCTGCTTTCTCACGATTCTGAGACAGAACAACTCTCAGGAGCACCAGCATATGAAACATCACAGCCTTTTGAGACCTCAAGGCCAACTCCATCAACATACACAAGAATCTGGGCCTTGAAAGACACATATTTCACAGAAGTCACACAGCAAGTTAGTGGCAGAGACCACCATAAGACTAGAACACCCACTCTCTTAATGGGGAAAGAAAATGCTTCCCTTTATTTAGCTGAAGCCAAGTTAAACTTGTTCCAAAGGAGCTTTGCAAGTAAGAGAGGAGAGAAATAAAAACAGTAGGTACTCAAATATAGAAATAAATGAATTTGTAGAAAGCACATATTTCTGGACATTGAAGGGCAGCAGTGCTCTGCTTAAAATAATATGGAGTTTGGACATAGGACTTAATCCCCCCTCTGCCATTTATAAGTAGTGGGATTCAGGGAAAAGTAATAAATTTGTGTCTTCACATAATAAAATGTAAAATGAGGATGAGAAAGCCAATCTTTGTCTTCTAAGACTGTAGTAAGGATGAAGTAGCACATCCTTACTGTATACAAAACATTAGCTCGGGCCTAGCCCATAATAAATGCTATTGCAGAAGCATTATAATGGAAGGTGGCTGCTACTCCCATTGCTTTTGCTAATGCAATTAATATCTACTCTATCAGCTCAGCACGTGAAGTTCATGGGCTTGCATGTTCCTTTAAATGGCTTTCAAGACACCTTCACAAACTCTGTTTTCAGCTTTAGGACATTATGCTTTATCTATTTCTTTACCATGTCCCCCATAGCCTGTGGGCAGGCTGGTCGGAATTATATCCTCCCTCATCAGCCAAATACAGAAATTTACTCAACGATGAATGTTTCACTCAGGGAGAAACAAACGTCTGTATTCTTTCAATACTCATCAAACTATTGTAAGGAAAGTGGTTAAGTTATATGAGTGGCTCTTTTTTGTGAGAAATAAAGGAGAATTCTCTACTTACCAAGGATCTTCAATCCTGGGCCTTCTTGAGAATCAGCTGTATGAACAAAACACAGGTTTGCAGAAGCTAATTTAAATCACAGTGTTCCTGAAGTATAATACCCTATTCATATTCCTGTAAAAGCTAATCATCATAAGACAGACAAAATATCAACTTCTAATTTAGTTGTCTAGCAACATATTTGAGTCTATTGTATTTAGAAGTCTGTTATCCAGGCTTCTAGTATTTTAGGGTTCCAGCTCCAAGCTCCCAAGGCAGGGCAGAGACTGATCCTGGATGTTACAATGTGGCATTTGAGGCTCTTTAGATTTGAGAATGGGGGGGAAGAAGTTTGAGGAGCAGCACTCTTGAGTGCTTCTAAGCCCAGCATTCCTTCCTAGTGATCCTTGCTCTTTAATTACACTCTACAGCTCATTTGTCTGTTTCAATTTCCTGTGGCTCGTGTCAGGACCCTTCTTCTCCCTTACCTATAATTTGTAAATGTAATCAGGTTTTTCCAATGCTTGCTTAATCTTATTTATTTATTTACTTATTTAGTAAGAGACAGGGTCTCCTTATGTTGCCTAGGCTGGAGGACAGTGGCTTTTTACGGGTGCTATCCTGCAATTGATTAACACTGAAGTTTTGACCTGCTGTTTTCGACCTTGGCTATCTCATCCCTCTTTAGGTAACCTAGTGGTCTCCTGGCTCCCAGGAGTTCATCTTATTGATACCAAACTCTGTGCAGATACCCACTTGACACAGCAGATTGCAGCAGGACACCTACGCTTAAGCAATCCTCCTGCCTAAGCCTCCTGAGTAGCTGAGACCGCAGGTGAGTGCAACCATACCTGACAACACTTGCCTATTCTTAAAGGTAACATAAAAATGCTAGATTTTTGAAAGGTTGGACAATAAGTAATAATGAAAAAATAATCCATTCGTAAAAGTTACTTTTATTGCCATTGTCTCTGCCTTCCATTCCCACCACTAGCCCACTCCCTCTGGGATCTGTTAATTCTCCAGACAATATTCACATATTAGACAGGGCCTGGATACAATACAGGCAGGAATAGATTCATCTAGATTTTTGTAGGGAAATTAGACAGGCTGTTTTAAGAGCTATCTATGGCTTCTCTGCAGTAAAGGCTGGTTTGAAAATGGGGGCGGGATAGGGTCAAGACTTAAGATAATTTTGGACTTGAAAGAGATAATGCAGACAGGTCATTGACAGCTGAGAGAACATCTCTGGATAGGAACAGGACACAGCACAGGTCTGAATAAGGGAGGGAAAATCTAAAATGTAACTGTGGAGACAAAAGAGTTTGCATATTCACTTGGCCACCCAGCTAGCTGTAAACAGCTCTTCCCAGGTGGTAAAGGTATGTTAGCAAATATATTTCCAGTGTATGTATACATGTGTGTGTGTGTGCCTGTATTTGGTGGTGTGTAGTGTCTTTAGGGAATGAGAGTTAAGAGGAAGATTGTTAGAATATCAAAGACACCAAAGCTACCAGTTTTTTCTACCTTTGCCATCTAGAGAAATAACTTTTTAAAAATATATTTCTAGAGTGAAAATATTAGCCAATATCTAGATACTGAGTGCTATCATTTGCTGAAAGAATTTTTAAAAGCAAGAAAAACAATAATCACCTTTTGGTTGTAAGCCATAATGATTTCATGTTTCTAAATATAAATAATGATGCTTCTTAAAGTTCTTTTTTTTTGAGACAGAGTTTCGCTCTTGTTACCCAGGCTGGAGTGCAATGGCGTGATCTCGGCTCACCGCAACCTCCGCCTCCTGGGTTCAGGCAATTCTCCTGCCTCAGCCTCCTGAGTAGCTTACATGCACGCACCACCATGACCAGATAATTTTTGTATTTTTAGTAGAGACGGGGTTTCACCATGTTGACCAGGATGGTCTCTATCTCTTGACCTTGTGATCTACCCGCCTCAGCCTCTCACAGTGCTGAGATTACATTAAGTTCATTTTATGATGGGGAAAACAAAGTCAGAACTTTTGCATATAAATTTCCTTAAGGGTTTACTACCAATTTCTTATTGAAGTAAACCACGATTCTCCTTAGAATTTACTGTGAGACAAGGCAAGTCTTAAACTATAAAATGTATTAGCTAAAATAATTTAAAAATTATTGAAATATCAAGTTAGAGCTGGTTAAAAAAAGGTAGACTAATTACTAGAAATCTAATTTCTAGGATAGATTTAAAATAATAGTTACTAGAATTTTAATATGAAAAAAGAAAACAAATTGAGAATGGTTACTGCAATCTCTTTTCCACTGCAGCATTCAGTTCTGGTCTTCAAATCATGGTTTTGTAGTAATCATATTTCTTTACTGATAATACTGCTTTGTAAAGTATTAGACTGTGCAAAGGAAAAGTCATATATCATCTTGTGAAAATGGCTATGGGTGTTATTCACAGACAAATCACAAAATAAAGAGAGCTAATTTCCTATCCTTACTGACTTCTAGAACATTTCTCACAGTGTTTCTAAAAATGTGAATTTTGTGTTTATGTTACAATGAACTTGAAAACCAAATAAAGGAGAAAAGTCTTACAATAATGTAAGTGTGAGGGCAGAAATTCTCAGGCACACATGAATATTCTTTGTGGAGTGCTAAGTAAGGGTTTAACCCAAAATTGATGTACGAGTGATGTATTTACCATTAAATATGAGGAAATGTTTTTCATTAAAGGCTATCCATTTAATCTCATAGGTGATCTGCTTTCATTTTGGGTAAAGAACAATTCGCTATTTATGTGCAAGAAAAGTCATGGCCATAGCCTCCATGAGATCCCAAAAGGATCAGTTCTTGGGAGCAAAGGAATTTGGTATTTACATAAGAGAACTTGTACATTTTAATAGAAAAGAGATTTAAACTATGCCTAATGAATAAGAAAATGTAATAAATATTAGAGCTAAAGTGTAGACAGGTAATATGAGGAATGTTGTCAGAGGTTATCATCGTGGTACTTGTGATCTTGACCACAGAGCCATAGAGCACTGAGCCCAGTCAAAAATCTAAGCAAAGAAACCAATTTAATGCACAACGGAGGCCTTTTCTGAGTGTTTCCATATGCAAAGTGCCTGATGTACATCTTCTCCTTTAAGAGAAGGGCCATTTTACACAATACTTCAGGCCTGGCTGATCTTTCTTCAAGAAGCAGCCAACACTTAAAATGTATAGCTTGCCCCTGTGCAGAGAATCTGGCAGCAAAGAAACCACTCTCAATGCCATGAATCAGTGGATAACTGAGGAATATGGTGGTGCACTGATGCAACAGTAGTGTGGATTGACAGAAGCACTCAATGGAAGGAATAACTGGGGACATATTAGTGAACAAAGTAGCATCAGGTAACAAGTGCCCACCCCAGGAGGCAAAAGTGGCAACTCTAGGGTGAACTGAATACAGACTCACAGTACAGAGGGCGTTGCCAGGAATGAACAGAGGAATTGCCCTGAGACCTAAGTGAAAGTTTGCTTCAAATAAGTGGCTCTAAGCCCTGAATGCTCATTAGTATCACCCCAGGGAGCTTTAACATCAACAGTGCACTAAGGCCTCACCAGAAACCAATCAAGCCCAAATTTTCTGAGGGCGGGGCCCAAGCAGCAGTCTATTTTAAAAGTCTCCAGATGGTTACAAGATGCAACTAGAATTGCTACACATTGCCTTGAAGCTGCTGACCCTACAGAAGAGGCCAAGGAGAGAGAACATTGCTAAAAACACTGGGAGGAGTTCCTGGCCTTTGGAGCCAAAAGATTTTTGCAATCAAATTTTGACTAGAGATATGACTTCATATGCTTCCTTGTGTAATGTTATGTCTTGTTTTCCTGATGCTTATTCTTCTGCTCACTGGATCAGCAAGACATTTCTTGAAATGCTGTAGGCTTCTGTTACGATTTAAGAGAAGACGGTTCTAACAGAAATCAATGATAGAAGGGTGCTCCAGTTGGAGTGGATTTGTGATGCCCGCCTCTGCCCTATTCTAAGATTGCCCAAAATAACTGGATTTTCTGTTAAAATGAATTTTATGGAATTGAGGTATGATAGAAGGCTAGGAAATAACACTAGAACATATTTCTTGTTCTGTTTCTCTTCATATTTCTTTATTTCCGTAACTTTTTACTACTCCTGAAGAAAGTAGCTATTGTGTACAAAGAAGCTGCTATTCTTAGATATTACCTAGTTTTACAGACAGAATTTATAATATTTATAATAGCCTTGCTAAATAAATACTGCTATCCATTTTTTGGCATCAAAAACCAAGGCATAGTGAAATTAAGGTAGTATTTTTTTTAAATGTCAAACGTGTTTAGAGTTTAAGAAGTAAAACTCAGTTTTGCTTGAATTCAAAGCCAGTTACTTCAGTAGATTCAAATTAGTGTGAAATAATTTCTCTGATGCCTAATGGTATGCTAAATGTTTATTTGACTTAAGAAAATAAGCTCTTGTATCTAACTTATTAGGAAGAGAGTGATGAATTGAGACTGTAGTAGTAAGAGACTATCTAAAACCAATGGGAAGGCTGCTTGGTTAGTTACCTTTTTAATGTATTTTTCTTTTTGATTTTTTTCTGCAGTCTAATGTGACATGCCTGGGTGTAGTGTGTTGATATTTCTTCTCCTTGTTGTTCTGATTTGCTGTCTGACATTAATTTAGGGGAAATTCTCAGTCCTTATTTCTGTTCCTTTCCCTTTTTCTTCTCATGGTGTTTATATTACTTGTATGTTACACCTTTTGTAGTTGTTCCAGAGTTCCGGAATATTCTATTCTGGGTTCTTGTTTTTGATTTCATTCTTTTACTCTTTTTGTTTTCTTGGATTTTCATTTTGAAAGTTTTTATTGGCATGTCGTTAAGCGCAGAGATCATTTCCTCAGCTGTGATGAGCCCATCGGAAGCACTCTTTATTTCTGTTACAGCATTGTTGTGTCACATGTGGTAGTATTGTTGCTTTTTTTTTTTATCTTTAGCATTTCTTCTTAATTTTTTCTTAGAACTTCCATCTCTTTGCTTACATTATCCATCTATTCTGGCCTGTTGTCTCATTCCATGAGAGCTCTTAACATATGAAAGTTGTTTTAAACTCATGAAATAATAATTCCAATATCCCTGATATATGTGCGTCTAGTACTCATGCTTGCTATGCTATGTCATTTAAAAAATGTTTTTTTGGTTTTGTGCCTTTTAGTATTCCTTGCAATTTTTCTTTTTCTTTTCTTTTTTTTTTGGAAAAAGAGACATAATATACTTGGTTAAAGTGAACCAAGTAAAAGGAATATGGTAAATTGGCCTTTAGTAATGTAGTAGTAACTTGTGGAGAGAGGGAAAATGTTCTATAGTCTTATGATTGATTAGGTTTCAGTCTTTTATTCAGCTTGAACCCTTGGACTGTGAACTTCACAAGCAGTGGTCAGTTCTTTCTTTGCTTTATCCCCCCACACTCTTAGGTGGTACAGAATAACTAGAGAGGGCTAGTGTTGGATATTAATTTTTCCACAGGCTCTTTAGACTCTGGAAAACCCCAGCAGTTAAAGCTCTGGTAAAATACTGTTTCCTGAGGGCAGTCTTTGTTAATATTTCAATGGTTACTTTTTTCCTCTCTATGTGCTGGAAGTAGAAGGGGATTCTTTTCCAATATTTACTGTGAGACCTGGTAGAGCTCCCAGAGGTACAAATCTCAGAAGTGTAGAGGACCTCTCATAACTTGGTCCCCCTGGAGTTTTTAACTCTTGGATTTGTCCATAGAAAGTCTACGATAAATGGTCAATCACTAGTTCAGGTTTTCCTATCCATCCAGGTAGGGCTTTCTCCTCACGTATGTTGTGATTCTATCTACCTGTCTCTACAGATTTAGGAGCAGTGGTTTGGCCTACGACCTCAGTTATCTGAGGAATCTAAGAAGAGGTGTTGATTTTTCCATTTGTTCGGCTTTTTACTTGTTGTTAGCATGGGATGGTGACTTCTGAGCTCTTTACATGCTGAACCAGAAACTGGAATTCTCTATAGTATATTGTTCTTCTTTCTTCTTTGCAGTAAAAAATGCAAACTAAAGTATAATAGTTTAACTTAAAAGATACAGAAACCAGCTCTTATTTCCTGCTGAGTTTGAGAGAAATTGTTAGCAATTTGTGCTACCTCCGCTGTCTCTGCTCATTCTTGCTTCCTGGCATAATAAACCTCATAGCCTACAAGTTACAGGTGATCTCATTTATCTTATTTCAGCTCAACACTCCAGCTTAGCAGCACTTCAAAATAATTTCTGGGATGGTTAATACTGAGTGTCAACTTGATTGGATTAAAGGATGCAACATTGACCCTGGGTACGTCTGTGAGGGTGTTGCTAAAGGACATTAACCTTTGAGTCAGTGGGCTGGGGAATGCAGACCCACCTTTCATCGGGCAGCACCATCTAATCAGCCACTAGCAAATATAAAGCAGGCAGAAAAATGTAAAGTGATGAGATGGGCCTAGCCTCCCAGCTTACATCTTTCTCCCAAGCTGGATGTTTCCTGCCCTCAAGCATCAAACTCCAAGTTCTTCAGTTTGGAGAGTAGGACTGGCTTTTCTTACTCCTCAGCTTGCAGACCACCTATAGTAGGACCTTGTGATTATGTAAGTTAATACTTAATAAACCCCCATATATCCTATTAGTTCTGTCCTTCTAAGTGAACCCTGACTAATACAAGTTTCTATGTTAAAGTCTATTAATTACATCAAATCTGAGAATATTTGTTAAGCAATTTCTGTGTCCCAGGCACCGGACTAAGAAAGAAGATAGTCTCAGTTACAAGGCCATATTGGTTTTAAAGCTTTGCCTCTGGCTATTCAATGCCCATGTCACTTCTTATTGATTACTGAGTCGGTTGACTTAAATTGTTTGTCCTGCCTATTGACACTTATGACTTCTAGTTCTTAAGTATTCTATTAATTACTGATTAATAGTCCCGGCTTGTATGCACCAAGCTGGGGTATTTGTTATCTATGTCTTTAACTTTGTTTTTTTTTAATTGTACTTTAGGTTCTGGGGTACATGTGCAGATCATGCAAGATTATTGCCTAGGTACATACATGGGCATGTGGTTTGCTGCCTCCATCCTCCCATCACCTATACCTAGCATTTCTCCCCACATTATCCCTCCCCACCCTCCCCCCCACTAACCCTTTCCGACCCCACCTCAACCGACCCCAGTGTGTGATGCTCCCCTCTCTCTATCCACATCTTCTCATTGTTGAACGCTCACCTTTGAGTAAGAACATGTGGTGTTTGATTTTCTGTTCTTATGTCAGTTTGCTGAGAATGATGTTTCCACATTCGTCTATGTCCCTACAAAGGACATGAACTCATCATTTTTTATGGCTGCATAGTACTCCATGGTGTATATGTGCCACATTTTCCTTGTCCAGTCTATCATCGGTGGGCATTTGGGTTGGCTCCAGGTCTTTGCTATCGTAAAGAGTCATTCCTTACATACTTACTGAAATGTCTCACAACTGTTCGTGAAAGTTGTTTTTCCTTTCTGGAATAAATAATAAAATTTAAAATTTGTTCAACTACAGGTGTGATTCTAGAGGACTTTTCCTGAAGTATATAGGCAAGAAATATGTATATATATGTATGTATATATATATATATACATACATATATATATGTATGTATATATATATAGATACATACATATGTATATACATACATATATATGTATGTATATATATATATATACATACATATATATATATATATATATATGTATGTATTTTTAAACCAGGTAGATATTTTTTGCAATTTATCTTTATCTTATAATTAGAGGTCCAAAAAGTAACAAATTCTGTTGACCAGACTCCGTAAAGAGTAGCAAGGGCTTTCTTGGACCTACTTTCTTTCATTCATGGCAATGCTAGTTTTGTGTCGCCAATGGTGAGTATGTTTGGGGTACACTAATGTAGGCTATGGATTGGAAACAAAACAAAACAAAGCTAAAGAAACGGCACCAAGGAGGAGCCACAGTTCTAACTCAAAGGTGAAGACATGTTCAATTCTAAAATTGTAGTAAAGGCACTAAGGGCAGCCAAATATCAAGGTAATGGGGCAAAAGAGTAAAGTGTAGTGGATGAGGTTTGATGTGGGTGTTGCATTGACTTTATTTGCTCAGGTTGAGAGAGAATTTACAAAGAGAGGTTGTATGCTCAGTGATATGGTTCTCAGTAAGTGCCACTGAGATAAGCTCTATTGCTCAGGAATATCAGGATGATTGTCTAAAATCCTACTGTGTAATATAGATCTCTTTTGTAGAAGTCAGATATCCCTAAATTCTTACTAAACTAGTCGTCAGTCCCATAGAAAAGATTCTATGCAATATAAAATGTAGACAACAGACCCCTAGTGCTGATTAGGTGCAGTTGATATCTCATGTTTAAGAATGTGCTAAATGCCAACAAATTTATATTTATCAGTAACATCCAATGTTAATACAGAATGTGCATAGTTTTAAGAAGGTATGTAATACCTCAAATTCAGCTATTTTCAAGAAAAAGATGAAGAATCAATAGAAATTGAAGATATACAGTGGCTTGAGCAAGACAGTCACTTATTTCAGTGGCATACCAAGGGCAGGGGTGTATGAATGGTATGCTCTGGTTAGAAGTAGTTTCCTCACTGACATTGTTTAGAAATGCTATACATGGTAACCTTCTTTTAAAATGCATATTGGATTATAGTTGATTTTATTGTTTAGGTATTCAATACAAAATATGTACTTCATTTGTGCCTACACCGAGCAGATTAAATCCATTGCTTACCCCCTCAGCACCTCACTGTCCATCTGTTTTATGGAAAAAGGCCAAGAGAAATAGTCCAAGGTGGTGGGAAATTATGGCCCAATTTAGGGACCAAGTTTATTCCCATATAGTTGCGTCTTCATCCCTTAGAGTGTCGTCTTCATCACACAATGAAAACGTGCTCCTATATACATTGCAGGTGGGAATCTAAAACAGTACAAGCACTTTGGAAATTGTTCTGAAAGTTTCCATAATAGTTAAACATACTCTTCCCATAGCTCTGCAATTCTAGGTATTTATTTGGGAAAACTAGAAACATATGTTTTTACCAAAGTATTTACACTAATATAGTATAGTAGCTCTTCTTGTTATAGCCATAAACTAGAAACAACCCAAATTCCCATTAATAGGAGAATAAATAAAAATATTCACACAAAGGAATAAATAAAAACCTATTGGTACATAAAACAACATGGATGAAAAGTGGCATGAGGAAATTTTAGAAATAATGAAAATGTTCCACATCTTGATTGAAGGATCGTTAGATGGGTGTATACATTTTTTCAGAGTGCTACACTTAAAATTAATACATTTACACAATGTAAAATATACCTCAAAAGCCAAAGCTAGATCATAGGCACATTACTGTTCTATCTTGTGTAAACTAAAAAGAATGTAGGCAAGACCAAGCAATTTTAAAATTTTCATTTATATTTAATTAAATGAAGTCATAAGGCTCCACTTAGCTAAAAGGAAGTGTGGAAAGAGTTTTCTCTAGCTGGTGAACATATGTCCAGAGTAAACTTTATTTGGGAAAAAAGCAATGAAAATTTTAGCCAGCTACAAAATCTAGCAACTATACATTTATATGCATAGAGTTATAAAATCCTCTGTAGACTTTTTTCTTGTTAAAATAAGGTCAATTTGTTCTAAGAGACCATAGAGATTCATTCTATCCTAAATAATATTTTTTATACTAACCACAACATTTTATGTTGATCTATTTAAAAAAAAGAAATTTCTAAATGCCTCATAAGTTAAACACTATGCTCTAGAGACCCTGTTAAAATAACATGTATTTAAGTTTTATCTTGTTTCAACAACTTTAGTTACTATTGTTTTGATAGATAGATCTACCTTTCTTTACTTCATGGTGCCAGAATTCCGATATTTGCTACTTTGCAAAAGACCATGAAAATAATATTTATAGTGATTTTAGTTTAACTATGTTCAGGTAAACTTTAAAGTTATTTGAAGAATAAAGTTAATTAAATAATTTAAATAACTTTAAAGTTTCATCTTGAAAACTGGGAAGCTGAATATTTATACTTGCGTGTAGCTTTTCTTTTGCACAGTGGGAATTCTTTCACCAAACTAGCCTCTACTGTTTTCATATTTTGAGAAAATATAAAGGAAAAAGAGAATCAGAAAGTTTTGGTAATTATGACTTTTATTCTTATTCTTTGATAATTATGACTTTGATTATGAAATGTATTCTTCAGATGACCTCAATTTTATTTCGTAACAATCAGTGTCCATCCCTTTGTTGCTCTTTGGATTGGCTGATTGAAAGTTTCATCTTCTCTGAGCTGTCATCACTGGTTAGTCTTCCTTCCATTCCCCAGTATCTTGCTGTCTGCCTTGTGTTTTGGTCACTCTAAATAAACTACTTTCTTTAAGTTGCCTTGGAAAACTGTTTTAAATCTAAAGCATGCTTTTTAGTAATTTTTCTTAATTGCAGTTGGTAGCATTTAAGATTTTTAAAAGAAATATCTTTTCAGCTTCTTTTACTAGCATTCTTCCTCTCCTCCTAGCCATTGTAATCTTTCTACAGATTCTTTCTTTGGCTCTCCCTTCAGTTTTTAAGTGTTGTAATTCTTTAGGGTTTTTATTTTTTTATTCTTGGCTCATAGTTTTTTTTTTTTTTTTTTTTTTTTTCTTGTTGAGGGAGTCTCACTCTGTAGCCAGGCTGGAGTGCAGTGGCGCGATCTCAGTTTACTGACCTCTGCCTCCCGGATTCAAGTGATTCTCCTGCCTCAGCTTCCTGAGTAGCTGGAACTACAGGTGTGTGCCACCACACCCAGCTGATTTTCACATTTTTAGTAAAGTTGGAGTTTCACCATATTGGCCAGAATAGTCTCAATCTCCTGACCTTGTGATCCACCTGCCTCTGACTCCCAAAATGTTGGGATTACAGACCTGAGCCACTCCACCAGGCCCCATAGCCTTCTCTTATCCTCCACATGCCCCTGATATTCTTCCTGGTTTAAATGTGGTGGACCTCACATCATCATGCTTGACCTTTCTTGAGCACCAACCAGTTCTTGATCACCCAATACAGATGCTTCAAAGTACCCCAAGCTAATCTTGAATCTAAACTAGTTTTCTTCATGTATTTGTTATCCATGCTAATTATATAATTTTCACTTAAGCATTCAAAAATCTTGAAATATCAACCCTTATTTAACATCTAATCAATATCTAAAAGCTACTAATTTGTTTTAGCTGCTCAGTGTTCTCATTGCCTCTGGGCTACTGGGGGTCCTACTATTTGTTTAGATTATTGTAACAATATCCTAACTTTGTTTTGATACTCTCCAATTTATTCCTCAAACTATTAGAGCTATCTTTCTAAAATACAAGTATAATCGATCACAATCCTTTAAGATGTTACTCAGATGTAGTCCCAGCACTTTGGGAGGCCGAGGCGGGTGGATCACGAGGTCAGCAGATCGAGACCATCCTGGTCAACATGGTGAAACCCCATCTCTACTAAAAACTACAAAAAATTAGCTGGGCACGGTGGCGTGTGCCTGTAATCCCAGCTACTCAGGAGGCTGAGGCAGGAGAATTGCCTGAACCCAGGCGGCGGAGGTTGTGGTGAGCCGAGATCGCACCATTGCACTCCAGCCTGGGTAACAAGAGCAAAACTCCGGCTCAAAAAAAAAAAAAAAAATGATGTTACTCAGAGATTATACATTTTAGGAAATTATACACATGCAGTCATATTTATTTGATTAAGATTATTAAGAGAAATAGGTCAAAAATATGACTCTTGTGGCATTAAACTCCTGTATCTATTTTACTGGCAACACTTGAGCATATTTCGTTTTGAACCGAAGACTGCATCATCAACCATGAAGAAACTGACAGGCAATGTGCCTCTTGACCCTCATGCAAGAGTGCTTCTGATCTCTGCAGCCTGACAGATAAGAGAGAAAAAAGATCAACATCAAAACTTCTGGGCTGTATTTATTGGATTTATAAAGCATTCAGCCTCAGTAAACCTGAGCTTCAGCAATAGGTAAGCAAGTTTCTCTTTTTGAAGAAAATAGCAAAACTCAGAGACTAAGTCAGAAGGGAGTTTGAGGCCAACCAGAAGTTATATGTTAAGTATCTTACATGGTGTGAGTGTGTGTGTGTGTGTGTGTGTGTGTGTGTGTTACAAATTATATATTATTTAGTAATCATATCTAAGAACATATAGTCTGGCATCTGGCACATAGTAGGATCTCAGGAAGTACTTACAGATCAGAATGTGAATAAGAAAATGAAAAATGGTGATCTTCTGTTTTTATTTTATTTCATGCAGCCATGCATAAAATGGATCTGGGTAACTCATTTCAGAAAAGAATTCCAGCTCTGGGAACGTCTTGAGTCATTAGGCTATAATTGTCTTCAGAAGCCTGTGAAAATAAGCCTGAAACCACTGTACGCAGGCTGGTAATGTCTCCCCTATAGGACACTAAAGATGATATGCATAAAATTACAAACTAATGTGTAGGGTCAGTTAAATGCTATAAATTTAACATCAGCTAAACATAAATATTACAACAGCTCTGCAAGATTTACATGCAGAAAAACATTTTATCAGGCTAGAGAACTGTGTTCTACTTATGCTGTCACTTTCTAGGTTGGTAATGATAGGCAAGTCTCGTTTCTTTGTCACATCTCACTTTTCACATCATGAAGTGGGGACAGAAATAGAGTTCTTTTGGAGATAAATGAGATAGGAATATTAAAACATGTTGTGTAAAACTTTGGAAAAAGGAATCACTGTGAACTGGTCCCATGTGTAACAGTAAAGCTTGCATGTCTTTAAGGTGATTAGTCATGCAGAGATGAAAGTTGCTATAGAATTATTTAAACGAAAGATACTCCGTGACTTTATGAGTAACAAAGAAAGTCCAAAGTATTAGCACATTCACCTGTAGGCAGGGAGATAGAGGCAGAGTCTTCACTGCACTAGCAATAGGCTGAAAATAACTGCCTAATAGCAATGCCTGTGTTTTGAACCTATCATAGTAGCTGCTTGCAGTTTCATAAGTAGACAATCATTATTTCCTTCAAATGATACTTTACTACCTACAGTTACAATGCATTGAAATCTTAAACCATAGCCAGATTATGGTGAGCAAAGGAGGGAAGACTGAAGCTCCTCTAGGTAAGCTCTACTGTGTAGGTTCAGAATCTTAACAGCGAGCCAAAGAGGAAAGGCATGCTGAAGCCCGGGGAAAAGTCACAGTATGAGGGGAGCCAGGATAGTGTGCAGATGAGTGTCATGGGAAGCAAATGGCAATACACCATTTCCTCAACAAGAAAGGCAATGATAGGCCAGGCGCAGTGGCTCACGCCTGTAATCCCAGCACTTTGGGAGGCCGAGATAGGCAGAACACTTGAGATCAGGAGTTTGAGACCAGCCTGACCAACATGGCAAAACCCTATCTCTACTAAAAGTATGAAAGTTAGCCAAGTGTATGGGCGCATGCCTGTAATCCCACCTACTCAGGAGGCTGAGGCCCAAGAAACGCTTGAACCTGGGAGGCAAAGGTTGCAGTGAGCCAAGATTGTGCCGCTGCACTCCAGCCTGGGAGACAGAGAGAGAATCTACCTCAAAAACAAACCCAAACCAAAAGAAAAGCAGCATCTGCTGGCATGCCCAAAGCAGCCAAGGAATGTATGGAAAATCTGAGATATATTCATTGTGTTCTGTTGAGTGCATTTAGGAGAAGAATCTCTCCATTTGTACACATATCATTTAGTTCTTAACATGGTTGTTACATTGGGACGGCAGCCTATGACAAAGAAAGCAATAGGCCAAATCAAAGAAATCACTTTTATACAAAAAAAGAACAGTCTTACTTTGTGTTTTATTTTTTCATTTATACCCCCAAGTGGGTATCAAGTATCTATCATCTAACATGAATATTTGCTAATGTTATATGTTGAAATGAGCAGATAATCTCAAATTTTAATCAACAAAAAAATGGATCAAGATCTTGACTGTAATGGGAATTGGATTGAGATTTTGTTGTGTTAATGTTTTCTTTTCTTTTCTTTTCTTTTTTATTAGAGACAGAGTTTCGCTCTTGTTACCCAGGCTGGAGTACAATGGCATGATCTCGGCTCACCGCAACCTCCGCCTCCTGGGTTCAGGCAATTCTCCTGCCTCAGCCTCCTGAGCAGCTGGGATTACAGGCATGTGCCACCATGCCCAGCTAATTTATTGTATTTTTAGTAGAGACGGGGTTTCACCATGTTGACCAGGATGGTCTCGATCTCTTGACCTCGTGATCCACCTGTCTCGGCCTCCCAAAGTGCTGGGATTACAGGCGTGAGCCACTGCGTCCAGCCCTATGTTTTCTTCATGCAAATGATGTCTTAGAGAAAATGCTAAAAACCTTAGCATTAAAATATATTGCATAAAATATGCCGTAGATTATGTTTTAAGGATGTTTGAAGAACCTGGAATGTATACCCGGAAATGTATGCAAAGTTCAGGATCAGTTGTTTTATTTTAGTTAAGAACTAATGTGGTTGCAACCTTTTGAAGCATTCTGTAAAAATGTATCAGCACAATACTAATATTCTGCATGCATGAGTTTCAGATTGAATTTAAATTTTATATACCTATAAGCTCCCTATTATGATGTAAATGATATTTTAAAACTTTTGTTACAGCTGTTTAATAGTGAGAATGTTGTGGGAGAAATAATATATTATAAAAACACTGGAATTTCCTGTTATCTGTACTTTGTAACTGATTTCAATTATTTTCAATTTCCCCCAAATGCAAATTATTTCCTGCTTTCTACACCTCACTCTGGAACTCCAGCATCACCCCAAATTGTATTATACCACTCTAAAATAAACTTTTCTTGTCACAAAGCTTTTTACTAATAGCACTTTATTTGAGGTTGCAGTTAAAACTAAGTGCTATATCAATTACCTGAGCAATAGCTTGAATTCACTGCAGCTTTTCTTCATTTGGTAACCTTTCAGCATGTACAGTAGATGGATGGCAAATCTAGCCAATTAAAACAGACAACTTTTTTTGCCTTTTTATAACTGAAACGTATTTTGCTTGAAAGAGGAAGGCTAGCCTTAGTTCCTGTCATTGTTTACTTAGGACATAGTAGCAAGTCGAATTTCAAAGAAAAAGCGTAGGTTACAGTGAAAGTTTCAAGTTTTCTGTGTGGAACTGTGCCTTCTATAAGCAGGAGGGGCTGTATGTCAGGTTTCTCCCACAGACTGTGTGTTTCTACAGCTGCTGGTCTTTCACTCCTGTCAAATGGTTCTGACATCGCTAAAGTTTGTTCTTGAAGAATAAACGAACACAATGATCAAATATCATCCACTACATAAATCTTTCTTTATTCATTCTCAATGTGGAAATATCTCAGAAATTCTCCTGGAGAGCTAATTACCAAGCAGAAAAAAACTTGGCTGTGAGAATGTTCTTTCTTATTAAAAATTTATTTATTTAAAAAATGTTTAGTTTTATCAGCTTTTGATTGAAGTTAAAAAAATTTATAGAACCAATTTGTCAGATTATTCATACATGTTCTAGACAAGGCATAATAGAGGTCCCCTGATTCAAAATTATTCTCCTCCATATGCAAAGAATCAGAGTATGTTGAAATAATTTAGAAGCACTAATAATTTTCTAATTCATACTTGTATTTTCAAAGCTGACAAAAGTGAGTCCTGGTAAGAATGAGTGACGTGACGGTCAGTTTCACATAGACAGCTTAGACTGAAACTCTGTCCTATATGCCAGCTGCTTCTCTAATGAGTGTAATTTAGGTTAATAATCTCCTTGTTTTAAAATAAAAATAATTATAGGGGTAGTTGAGCCTATCAGCCAGTTATTCTCTATATGAATGAATTTAAATTATTTTCTTCTCAAATGATATCAGTTGCAGAAATGAGAAGACTAACACGCATTTTTCATGTGAGGAGAGGGTTGTTGGATCTTCAACAGAGAAAACAGTGTCGAAAGTCAGAGGAAGGGAAAAGATTGGAGTTTAAAATCTCTCATTTATCTGTATCAGTCTATATAGATATCTATATTTTGCTCTATCTAGTCATCTATATCTATATAGATAAAACCTAAGGCAAAATTGCAGAATAGATCTATATCTATCTAGACAGATATATCTAAGAAGGAAGGGGCCAGCCAAGGGCACCCAACACAAACTTAATCTATTTTGCAATTTCACCAAAGGGTCTGATGGAAAACATATTTTCTGTGGAAACTTATAGGCCAAATTGCTTTAACAACATGCTTGTCTTATAAAGATACTATACAATACCAAAAAAAACATTTTCCTTCTTAGAAAAGGATTTGGGGAGTCAGGTGCAGTTGCTAACACCTGTAATCCCAGCACTTAGGGAGGCTGAAGTGGGTGGAATCACTTGAGGTCAGGAGTTCGAGACTACCCTTGCCAACAAGGCAAAACCCTGTCTCAATTAACCGGGGGTGGTGGTGCACGCCTGCAATCCCAGCTCTCTGGGAGGCTGAGGCAGGAGAATCCAGCTTGAGCCTGGACGGGAGGTTGCAGCAAGTCGGGATTGCACAACTTTATTCCAGCCTGAGCGACAGACTGACTCCATCTCAGGAAAAAAAAAAGGATTTGAGGCAGAGAAGTATAGACAGAGTTAGGAAAAAAGTGAGAGTTCATGACACATGGACACAGAGAGGGGAACAACACACACCCGGGCCTGTTGGGGGTGGGCGGCAAGGAGAGGGAAAGCGTTAAGACAAACCCTAATGCATGCAGGGCTTAAACCCTAGAGAATGGGTTGAGAAGTGCAGCTTCTCAACTGCATGGCACATGTACACCCTTGTAATAAACCTGCACGTTCTGCACATGTATTCTGGAAATTAAAATGAAACAAAATGAGAGTTCATGGTGTCTACAGCTGGATAGGTAGACAGGACTGTGGATGACAGTGGAGAAGTACTATGTACGTGGTGGGGCTCAGAACACAATACCCCTGATGTGGTGCTTTGGCTTGCTGAGTACATTGAATTGAAGGAGATTGAAAGAAACTCGGAAGCATGAATTTCTCTCCCACCTTCTCCCACCCTCCTTTTGTCTTTTCATTTCTGCTATTAAGCAGGCTATAGAAACTAGAATTCCCCTTTATCAAGGTGAATCACAAAAAACTAGAACTCTTCTCTCCCAAAGCAAACCATAAAACCAAGAGAGGTCACTCTCCGCTCTACTTCCCTTGAATACTTTCATGATTACAAAGCTATATGACCCTCATTTCAGAAGAGTCCTGTCCCATACTTGGGGAAGGAATGTAAGTTACGCAGGCCAAGAAGAATCTGAACAAACAGACCTTGCTGACTTTCCCTCAGTTTATTGTCATTAGAGCATATACTTTTTGTCTAAACACGTATCTACACGGCCGTCCATCCTTCCTGAAACCAAAGCATAAAAATCGTTTTCCCTGGGTCTTTGGTTCTTCATTCCTAAAGGCTTTGGTGTCATAAAGAGCTAAATTAAATGAATTTGTTTTGCTTTCTCCTGTCTAACCTGTCTTTTGTTATCTAAGTGTCCACCATGACTTTTATAATGGGAGCAAAAAAAAAAAAATATCTTTATTACATACATACAAGTAATAGCAGACCCTAATTTTGGCATGTCTACATCTTATAAAAATCTTAACTAAACAGCAGTTTAGAACAGTATTTTTCTTTGGATGCTGTATTGAACAATTAGTATTAATCACGAGCCAATCAGTAAGTAACACTGAATCTGCTACAAAAGTTAAAGAAAATTCGTAAATTGAGTTTGGTTTAGATATTCCTGTAGTGGAGAAAAACATTGTTTGAGAGCTCCAAATATTTACCAAAGCCTGATCTGTGTGCTTGTTTTTAATTTTCAAACTTTATTTAGGCTCCAATGTAGATAAAACCACAGGTAAAATTTTTGACTTAAAGAGTTCGTTTATGATTAATTGTGTTTGTGTTAGTGTCTAAAGAAACAACTTCTTACCTTGTCTGTTAACTTGTTTGGCTGTAAGTAGCAGAAAGACAGATGAATAGTAATGTATGTTGAAAGCTTTAATTCATTCAAAACAGTCATTTAATTATTTAATAAAGAAGGCCGTAGTGGGCAGTGCAAGGCAAGTCTCTGGATCCTTTTACCCCATGCAGGCCTTTGGTGTTTGTGCTCATCTCTTTCCTTACAAATAGAAGATGGTGACTGCGGTTCATGACATCAACACTCCATTCATCAGTGATAAGTAAGAAGCAAAATTTTTCTGGAAATGAAAAGTCCTGGAAAAGATTTTCTCTTGAATATTGTTTGCCACAACTATGTGTATATCCAACTCTAGACCCAACGCAAGCAAGCAGGACAGGGCCATGGCATGTTTTAGTCTAATTGTAAACCATTCTCTGAAACTCATAAAAGCTAGGTTCCACCTGCTTCGAAATTAGGATGTTATTAGAGAAAGTGACAGAAGTAGATGTAACCCTTTATTAAGCCATGACAGTATTTGCCATATTATCACTGGAAGAAAAAAAGTAGTAGTCACAGTAGGAAGTTTACTGTGCTGTGAAACAAATACAATTAAAATAAATGTATTAACATTTGCAGTTTAAATTCACTTAAGTAATATTGATTTACCAACAGATTGGTTTCAACATAGATAAATTTTTAGAATATATAAAAATGTAAAAACAATTTGAGGGTTGGCACTGCCTAAATATTTTATGTATCTTCGGGGATAGTTGATTGTAGCTTTGTGTATACATAATTTAAATAATTGTGCAGAAAACAGCCTAGAATTAAATTGTGCAAGAATCACAAAGAAAGGAAAGAGGCATGTATTGTAACTATTGTAACAAATCATACCTCAGAGCTGTGGGCCTGGGGGTGGGGGGCAGAGAGATGCAGGAACAAAACAAATTACCACAAACTGGGTAATTTAAAATAACACAGTTTATTATCTTCCAGTTTTATAGATCAGAAATCTCAGGTAGATGTCACTGGGAGAAAATCAAGATACTATCAAGGCTTTGATCCATTCTAGGTGCTCTAGGGATGATATGATTTGGCACTATGTCCCCACCCAAATATCATCTTGAACTAAAATCCCCACATTTCAGGAGAAGCGCCTAGTAGCAGGTGACTGAATCATGGGGGTGAACTTCTTTATTGTTGTCCTCAGGACGGTGAGTGAATTCTCATGAGATCTGGTTGTTTGAAAGTGTGTGACATTTCCCTTTTTGTTCTCTCTATCTCTCCCCTGTTCCACAGGGTAAGATGTGCTTCTGCCATGGTTGTAAGTTTCCTGAGACCTCCCAGTTATGCTTCCTGTTAAACCTGTGGAATTGTGAGTCTTCATAAATTACTCAGACTTAGGTAGTTCTTTATAGCAGCATGAGAATGGACTAATATAAGGGGGAAGTTTGCTTTCTTGCCTCTTTCAGGTTTTAAGGATTGCATTCCTTGGTTGGAATGCAAGCAATGGCAGGTTGAGTAATTTTCATACCACATCTCTCTGACATTTCTTCCATAATCATATTTCCCTCTCTGGCCACAACTCAGAATGGCTCTTCAATTTTAAGACCCCAAGTGATAAGATAGGGCCCACTCACATAATCCAGGATGATCATCCCTATCTAATGATCCTTAATTTTTGGTACAAAGTCTCCATTCCTATATAAAGTAACATGTCCACAGGTCCAATGTTTCGTGCATGGAAATATTGGGTGAATAGGGGATTGGGCGTGGGTACCATTCTGCCTAGCACATTGACATTTTTTTTTTTTATAATCTCAATGAAAAAATATTCACTCTTTGTTACTAATCGATTTTCACAGTGCTGGTAAAGACATACCTGAGACTGGGCAGTTTACAAAAGAAAGAGGTTTATTAGATTCACAGTTCCACATGTATAGGGAGGCTTCACAATCATGGCGGAAGGTTAAGGGCACATCTCACATGACAGCAGACAAGACAAGAGAATGAGGACGAAGCAAAAGTCGAAACCCATTAAAAAAGATCTCACAAGACTTTTTACTACCGTGAGAACGATATTAGATAAACCACCTCCACAATTCAATTATCTCCCACCAGGTCTCTTCTAAAAAACATGAGAATTGCATTCTGATTTTCCTCTTCCCCAAAGACAAGCACGGGGAGCGGCCGGATGAGCACGGATTCATCTCCCGCTGCTTCACCCAGAAAAACACGCTGCCCCCTGGTGTGGACCCCACCCAGGTCTCCTCCTCCCTGTCCCCTGAGGGCACACTGACCCTGGAGGCCCCCATGCCCAAGTCAGCCACGCAGTCCAACGAGATCACCATCCCCATCACCTTCGAGTCACGGGCCCAGCTTGGGGGCCCAGAAGCTGCGAAATCTGACCAGTCTGCAGCCAAGTAAAAGCCTTAGCCCAGATGCCCAACCATGCCACCACCACTGGCCATGCCCCCCGCTCACCTGTGTTCTTTTGATACATTTATCTGTTTTTCTCAAATAAAGTTTGAAGCAACCCCCCCCCCAAAAAAAAAAACACATGAGAATTATGAGAGTACAATTCATGATGAAATTTGGGTAGGACACAGAGCCAAACCATATCACTCGACCCCTGGCCCCTCCTAAATTTCATGTGTTTATATTTCAAAACCAATCATGCCTTCCCAACAGTCTCCCAGAGTCTTAACTTATTTCAGTATTAACTCAAAAGTTCACAGTACAAAGTCTCATCTGAGATAAGGCAAGTCCCTTCCACCCATGAGCCTGTGAAATCAAAAGCAAGTTAGTTACTTCCTAGATACAAAGCAGGTACAGGTATTGGGTAAATACAGCCATTGCAAATGGGAGAGATAGGCCCATGCAAGTTAAATATTAAAGCTACAAAATATGTATTAAGTTTATTTATTAAGTAAACTTAATAAATATTTATAGAGCTCTCCACTTTAAATATACAAAATATACATTCTTGTCAATACCACATCACATGTACTCACAGGTTTAAATGAAATATTGATTGGCCATTATTAATATCCATTTTTTAGAATAAAGCTACATTTCCATTCTCTCTCCCTCTTTTTCTTTCTCTTTCTTCCTTTCCACTCCTTTTTTTTTTTTTTTTTTTTTAAATTTTTTATTGAATTATAGGTTTTGGGGTACATGAGCAGAGCATGCAAGACAGTTGCGTAGGTACACACATGGCAGTGTGCTTTGCTTTTCTTCTCCCCTTCACCCACATTTGGCATTTCTCCCCAGGCTATCCCTCCCCACCTCCCCCTCCCACTGGCCCTCCCCTTTTCCCCCCAATAGACCCCAGTGTTTAGTACTCCCCTTTCTGTGTCCATGTGTTCTCATTTTTCATCACCCACCTATGAGTGAGAATATGTGGTGTTTCATTTTCTGTTCTTGTGTCAGTTTGCTGAGGATGATGTTTTCCAGATTCATCCATGTCCCTACAAACGACACGAACTCATCATTTCTGATTGCTGCATAATATTCCATGGTGTATATGTGCCACAGTTTTCCAATCCAGTCTATTATCAATGGGCATTTGGGTTGATTCCAGGTCTTTGCTATTGTAAACAGTGCTGCAATGAACATTCGTGTACATGTGTCCTTATAGTAGAACGATTTATAGTCTTTTGGATATATACCCAGTAATGGGATTGCTGGGTCAAATGGAATTTCTATTTCTAAGGCCTTGAGGAATCGCCACACTGTCTTCCACAATGGTTGAACTAATTTACACTCCCACCAACAGTGTAAAAGTGTTCCTTTTTCTCCACATCCTCTCCAGCATCTGTTGTCTCCAGATTTTTTAATGATCGCCATTCTAACTGGCGTGAGATGGTATCTCAATGTGGTTTTGATTTGCATCTCTCTGATGACCAGTGACGATGAGCATTTTTTCATATGATTGTTGGCCTCATATATGTCTTCTTTCGTAAAGTATCTGTTCATATCCTTTGCCCACTTTTGAATGGGCTTGTTTGTTTTTTTCCTGTAAATCTGCTTGAGTTGTTTGTAAATTCTGGATATCAGCCCTTTGTCAGATGGGTAGACTGCGAAAATTTTTTCCCATTCTGTTGGTTGCCGATCCACTCTAGTGACTGTTTCTTTTGTCGTGCAGAAGCTGTGGAGTTTCATTAGGTCCCATTTGTCTATTTTGGCTTTTGTTGCCAATGCTCTTGGTGTTTTGTTCATGAAGTCCTTGCCTACTCCTATGTCCTGGATAGTTTTGCCTAGATTTCCTTCTAGGGTTTTTATGGTGCCAGGTCTTATGTTTAAGTCTTTAATCCATCTGGAGTTAATTTTAGTGTAAGGTGTCAGGAAGGGGTCCAGTTTCTGCTTTCTGCACATGGCTAGCCAGTTTTCCCAACACCATTTGTTAAACAGGGAATCCTTTCCCCATTGCTTGTTTTTGTCAGGTTTATCAAAGATTGTATAGTTGTATGTATGTTGTGTTGCCTCTGGTGCCTCTGTGTTGTTCCATTGGTCTATATCTCTGTTTTGGTACCAGTACCATGCTGTTTTGATTACTGTAGCCTTGTAGTATAGTTTGAAATCCGGTAGTGTGATGCCCCCCGCTGTGTTCTTTTTGCTTAGAATTGACTTGGCTATGCGGGCTCTCTTTTGGTTCCATATGAAGTTCATGGTGGTTTTCTCCAGTTCTGTGAAGAAAGTCAATGGTAGCTTGATGGGGATAGCGTTGATTCTGTAAATTACTTTGGGCAGTATAGCCATTTTCACGATATTAATTCTTCCTAACCATGAACATGGAATGTTTCTCCATCTGTTTGTGTCCTCTCTGATTTCGTTGAGCAGTGGTTTGTAGTTCTCCTTGAAGAGGTCCCTTACGTTCCTTGTGAGTTGTATTCCAAGGTATTTTATTCTTTTTGTAGCAATTGCGAATGGCAGTTCGCTCTTGATTTGGCTTTCTTTAAGTCTGTTATTGGTGTAGACGAATGCTTGTGATTTTTGCACATTGATTTTATATCCTGAGACTTTGCTGAAGTTGTTTATCAGTTTCAGGAGTTTTTGGGCTGAGGCGATGGGGTCTTCTAGGTATACTATCATGTCGTCTGCAAATAGAGACAATTTGGCTTCCACCTTTCCTATTTGAATACCCTTTATTTCTTTTTCTTGCCTGATTGCTCTGGCTAGAACTTCCAGTACTATATTGAATAGGAGTGGTGAGAGAGGGCATCCTTGTCTAGTACCAGATTTCAAAGGGAATGCTTCCAGTTTTTGCCCATTCAGTATGATATTGGCTGTTGGTTTGTCATAAACAGCTTTTATTACTTTGAGATACGTTCCATCGATACCGAGTTTATTGAGGGTTTTTAGCATAAAGGGCTGTTGAATTTTGTCAAATGCCTTCTCTGCGTTGCGTCAATTGAGATAATCATGTGGTTTTTGTTTTTGGTTCTGTTTATGTGGTGAATTACGTTGATAGACTTGCGTATGTTGAACCAGCCTTGCATCCCCTGGATGAATCCTACTTGATCATGATGAATAAGTTTTTTGATTTGCTGTTGCAATCGGCTTGCCAATATTTTATTGAAGATTTTTGCATCTATGTTCATCATGGATATTGGCCTGAAGTTTTCTTTTCTCGTTGGGTCTCTGCCGGGTTTTGGTATCAGGATGATGTTGGTCTCATAAAATGATTTGGGAAGGATTCCCTCTTTTTGGATTGTTTGAAATAGTTTTAGAAGGAATGGTACCAGCTCCTCCTTGTGTGTCTGGTAGAATTCGGCTGTGAACCCATCTGGACCTGGGCTTTTTTTGTGAGGTAGGCTCTTAATTGCTGCCTCAACTTCAGACCTTGTTATTGGTCTATTCATAGTTTCAGCTTCCTCCTGGTTTAGGCTTGGGAGGACACAGGAGTCCAGGAATTTATCCATTTCTTCCAGGTTTACTAGTTTATGTGCATAGAGTTGTTTGTAATATTCTCTGATGATGGTTTGAATTTCTGTGGAATCTGTGGTGATTTCCCCTTTATCATTTTGTATTGCATCTATTTGGTTGTTCTCTCTTTTCTTTTTAATCAATCTGGCTAGTGGTCTGTCTATTTTGTTGATCTTTTCAAAAAACCAGCTCTTGGATTTATTGATTTTTTGAAGGGTTTTTCGTGTCTCAATCTCCTTCAGCTCAGCTCTGATCTTAGTAATTTCTTGTCTTCTGCTGGGTTTAGAGTTTTTTTGATCTTGCTCCTCTAGCTCTTTCAATTTTGACGATAGGGTGTCAATTTTGGATCTCTCCATTCTCCTCATATGGGCACTTATTGCTATATACTTTCCTCTAGAGACTGCTTTAAATGTGTCCCAGAGGTTCTGGCACGTTGTGTCTTCATTCTCATTGGTTTCGAAGAACTTCTTTGTTTCTGCCTTCATTTCGTTGTTTACCCAGTCAACATTCAAGAGCCAGTTGTTCAGTTTCCATGAAGCTGTGCGGTTCTGGGTCGGTTTCTGAATTCTGAGTTCTAACTTGATTGCACTATGGTCTGAGAGGCTGTTTGTTATGATTTCAGTTGTTTTGAATTTGTTGAGCAGTGCTTTACTTCCAATTATGTGGTCAATTTTAGAGTAGGTGTGATGTGGTGCTGAGAAGAATGTGTATTCTGTGGATTTGGGGTGGAGAGTTCTGTAAATGTCCACCAGGTTTGCTTTCTCCAGGTCTGAGTTCAAGCCCTGGGTATCCTTGTTGATTTTCTGTCTGGTTGATCTGTCTAGTATTGACAGTGGAGTGTTAAAGTCTCCCACTATTATTGTGTGGGAGTCTAAGTCCTTCTGTAAGTCATTAAGAACTTGCCTTATGTGTCTACAGCTGGATAGGTAGACAGGACTGTGGATGACAGTGGAGAAGTACTAAGTACGTGGTGGGGCTCAGAACACAATACCCCTGATGTGGTGCTTTGGCTTGCTGAGTACTTTGAATTGAAGGAGATTGAAAGGAACTCGGAAGCATGAATTTCTCTCCCATCTTCTCCCACCCTCCTTTTGTCTTTTCATTTCTCCTATTAAGCAGGCTATAGAAACTAGAATTCCCCTTTATCAAGGTGAATCACAAAAAACTAGAACTCTTCTCTCCCAAAGCAAACCATAAAACCAAGAGAGGTCACTCTCCGCCCTACTTCCCTTGAATACTTTCATGATTACAAAGCTATATGACCCTCATTTCAGAAGAGTCCTGTCCCATACTTGGGGAAGGAATGTAAGTTACGCAGGCCAAGAAGAATCTGAACAAACAGACCTTGCTGACTTTCCCTCAGTTTATTGTCATTAGAGCATATACTTTTTGTCTAAACACGTATCTACACGGCCGTCCATCCTTCCTGAAACCAAAGCATAAAAATCGTTTTCCCTGGGTCTTTGGTTCTTCATTCCTAAAGGCTTTGGTGTCATAAAGAGCTAAATTAAATGAATTTGTTTTGCTTTCTCCTGTCTAACCTGTCTTTTGTTATCTAAGTGTCCACCATGACTTTTATAATGGGAGCAAAAAAAAAAAAATATCTTTATTACATACATACAAGTAATAGCAGACCCTAATTTTGGCATGTCTACATCTTATAAAAATCTTAACTAAACAGCAGTTTAGAACAGTATTTTTCTTTGCATGCTGTATTGAACAATTAGTATTAATCACGAGCCAATCAGTAAGTAACACTGAATCTGCTACAAAAGTTAAAGAAAATTCGTAAATTGAGTTTGGTTTAGATATTCCTGTAGTGGAGAAAAACATTGTTTGAGAGCTCCAAATATTTACCAAAGCCTGATCTGTGTGCTTGTTTTTAATTTTCAAACTTTATTTAGGCTCCAATGTAGATAAAACCACAGGTAAAATTTTTGACTTAAAGAGTTCATTTATGATTAATTGTGTTTGTGTTAGTGTCTAAAGAAACAACTTCTTACCTTGTCTGTTAACTTGTTTGGCTGTAAGTAGCAGAAAGACAGATGAATAGTAATGTATGTTGAAAGCTTTAATTCATTCAAAACAGTCATTTAATTATTTAATAAAGAAGGCCATAGTGGGCAGTGCAAGGCAAGTCTCTGGATCCTTTTACCCCATGCAGGCCTTTGGTGTTTGTGCTCATCTCTTTCCTTACAAATAGAAGATGATGACTGCAGTTCATGACATCAACACTCCATTCATCAGTGATAAGTAAGAAGCAAAATTTTTCTGGAAATGAAAAGTCCTGGAAAAGATTTTCTCTTGAATATTGTTTGCCACAACTATGTGTATATCCAACTCTAGACTCAACGCAAGCAAGCAGGACAGGGCCATGGCATGTTTTAGTCTAATTGTAAACCATTCTCTGAAACTCATAAAAGCTAGGTTCCACCTGCTTCGAAATTAGGATGTTATTAGAGAAAGTGACAGAAGTAGATGTAACCCTTTATTAAGCCATGACAGTATTTGCCATATTATCACTGGAAGAAAAAAAGTAGTAGTCACAGTAGGAAGTTTACTGTGCTGTGAAACAAATACAATTAAAATAAATGTATTAACATTTGCAGTTTAAATTCACTTAAGTAATATTGATTTACCAACAGATTGGTTTCAACATAGATAAATTTTTAGAATATATAAAAATGTAAAAACAATTTGAGGGTTGGCACTGCCTAAATATTTTATGTATCTTCGGGGATAGTTGATTGTAGCTTTGTGTATACATAATTTAAATAATTGTGCAGAAAACAGCCTAGAATTAAATTGTGCAAGAATCACAAAGAAAGGAAAGAGGCATGTATTGTAACTATTGTAACAAATCATACCTCAGAGCTGTGGGCCTGAGGGTGGGGGGCAGAGAGATGCAGGAACAAAACAAATTACCACAAACTGGGTAATTTAAAATAACACAGTTTATTATCTTCCAGTTTTATAGCTCAGAAATCTCAGGTAGATGTCACTGGGAGAAAATCAAGATACTATCAAGGCTTTGATTCATTCTAGGTGCTCTAGGGATGATATGATTTGGCACTATGTCCCCACCCAAATATCATCTCGAACTATAATCCCCACATTTCAGGAGAAGCGCCTAGTAGCAGGTGACTGAATCATGGGGGTGAACTTCTTTATTGTTGTCCTCAGGACGGTGAGTGAATTCTCATGAGATCTGGTTGTTTGAAAGTGTGTGACATTTCCCTTTTTGTTCTCTCTATCTCTCCCCTGTTCCACAGGGTAAGATGTGCTTCTGCCATGATTGTAAGTTTCTTGAGACCTCCCAGTTATGCTTCCTGTTAAACCTGTGGAACTGTGAGTCTTCATAAATTACTCAGACTTAGGTAGTTCTTTATAGCAGCATGAGAATGGACTAATATAAGGGGGAAGTTTGCTTTCTTGCCTTTTTCAGGTTTTAAGGATTGCATTCCTTGGTTGGAATGCAAGCAATGGCAGGTTGAGTAATTTTCATACCACATCTCTCCGACATTTCTTCCATAATCATATTTCCCTCTCTGGCCACAACTCAGAATGGCTCTTCAATTTTAAGACCCCAAGTGATAAGATAGGGCCCACTCACATAATCCAGGATGATCATCCCTATCTAATGATCCTTAATTTTTGGTACAAAGTCTCCATTCCTATATAAAGTAACATGTCCACAAGTCCAGTGTTTTGTGCATAGAAATATTGGGTGAATAGGGGATAGGCGTGGGTACCATTCTGCCTAGCACATTGACATTTTTTTTTTTAAATCTCAATGAAAAAATATTCACTCTTTGTTACTAATCGATTTTCACAGTGCTGGTAAAGACATACCTGAGACTGGGCAGTTTACAAAAGAAAGAGGTTTATTAGATTCACAGTTCCACATGTATAGGGAGGCCTCACAATCATGGCAGAAGGTTAAGGGCACATCTCACATGACAGCAGACAAGACAAGAGAATGAGGATGAAGCAAAAGTCGAAACCCATTAAAAAAGATCTCACAAGACTTTTTACTACCGTGAGAATGATATTAGGTAAACCGCCTCCACAATTCAATTATCTCCCACCAGGTCTCTTCTAAAAAACATGAGAATTGCATTCTGATTTTCCTCTTCCCCAAAGGCAAGCACGGGGAGCGGCCGGATGAGCACAGATTCATCTCCCGCTTCTTCACCCGGAAATACACGCTGCCCCCTGGTGTGGACCCCACCCAGGTCTCCTCCTCCCTGTCCCCTGAGGGCACACTGACCGTGGAGGCCCCCATGCCCAAGTCAGCCACGCAGTCCAACGAGATCACCATCCCCATCACCTTCGAGTCACGGGCCCAGCTTGGGGGCCCAGAAGCTGCGAAATCTGACCAGTCTGCAGCCAAGTAAAAGCCTTAGCCCAGATGCCCAAACATGCACCCACCACTGGCCATGCCCCCCGCTCACCTGTGTTCTTTTGATACATTTATCTGTTTTTCTCAAATAAAGTTTGAAGCAACCCCCCCTCCCCGCAAAAAACACATGAGAATTATGAGAGTATAATTCATGATGAAATTTGGGTAGGACACAGAGCCAAACCATATCACTCCACCCCTGGCCCCTCCTAAATTTCATGTGTTTATATTTCAAAACCAATCATGCCTTCCCAACAGTCTCCCAGAGTCTTAACTTATTTCAGTATTAACTCAAAAGTTCACAGTACAAAGTCTCATCTGAGATAAGGCAAGTCCCTTCCACCCATGAGCCTGTGAAATCAAAAGCAAGTTAGTTACTTCCTAGATACAAAGCAGGTACAGGTATTGGGTAAATACAGCCATTGCAAATGGGAGAGATAGGCCCATGCAAGTTAAATATTAAAGCTACAAAATATGTATTAAGTTTATTTATTAAGTAAACTTAATAAATATTTATAGAGCTCTCCACTTTAAATATACAAAATATACATTCTTGTCAATACCACATCACATGTACTCACAGGTTTAAATGAAATATTGATTGGCCATTATTAATACCCATTTTTTAGAATAAAGCTACATTTCCATTCTCTCTCCCTCTTTTTCTTTCTCTTTCTTCCTCTCCACTCCTTTTTTTTATCTTTCCTTCTCTCCAAAAAAAAAAAAAAAAAAAAAAAGACCCATTTATGGACCCTTTCCATACCTGGAGAATTACATTTCATAGAGTGGGACCAAAATTGCCAGGTGATTTATAAGCACATTAGAGCTTGAGAGGAAATGCTTAGTTAAGGGTTTATCCACCTTGGTTCTAATTAGTATCACCTGGCCATTTTGCAGAACTCTCCTTACTTGTGTCCTTGCCATCGATTCTGTTTATTAAAAAAAAAAGGAAAAAAAGCTCCAAAAGGATCCCCTTTGATCCATGTCTCACATTCAGATCATGCTGATGCAAGAGGTGGATTTCCATGTTCTTGGGCAGGTCCACTCCTGTGGCTTTGCAGGGTACAGCCTTCCTCCTGGCTACCTTCATGAGCCAGCATTGAGTGTCTGCAGTTTTTCCAGGTGCAAGGTGCAAAATATTGTTGGGTCTACCATTCTTGGGGCTGGAGGACAGTGACCCTCTTCTCACAGCTCCACTAAGTGTTGCCAAAACAGGGACTCTTTGTGGGGGCTCCAACCCCACATTTCCCTATTTCCTTTCTGCAGTGCCCCAGCAGAGGTTCTCCATGAGGGGTCCCCTCCTCATGGAGAAACAAGCTTCTGCCTGGGCCACCAGGCATTTCCATTAATCTTCTGAAATCTAGGCAGAGTTTCCCAAACCTCAGTTCTTGACTTCTATGCACTCACAGGCTCAACATCATGTGGAAGCTGACAAGACTTGGGGCTTCTACCCTCTGAAGAAACAGTCCAAGCTGTACTTTCGCCCCTTTTAGTCATAGCTGGAAAGGCTGGAATGGAGGGCACCAAGTTCCTAGATGGCATACAGCAGAGGCACTCTGGGCCTGGCCCACAAAATCATTTTTCCCTTCTAGGCCTCCAGGCCTGTGATGGGCGGGGCTTCACAGTAAGTAAGTAAGACCTCTGACATTCCCTGAAGACATTTTCCTCATAGTCTTGGGGATTAGCATTCACCTTCTCATTACTCACACAAATTTCTGCAACTGGCTTGAATTTCTGCTCAGAAAATGGGATCCTCTTTTCTATTGCATTGTCAGGCTATAAATTTTCTGAACGTTTATGCTCTGCTTTTCTTATAAAACTGAATGGCTTTAACAGCACCCAAGTCACCCCTTGAATGCTTTGCTGTACAGAAATTTATTCCACCAGATATCCTAAATCTTATCCCTCAGGTTCAAATTTCCACAAATCTCTAGGTCAGGGGCAAAATGCTGCCAGTCTCTTTGCTAAAACATAGTGAGTCACCTTTGCTCCAGTTCAATAAGTTCCTCATTTCCATCTGAGAACACCTCAGCCTGGACTTTATTGTCCATATCGCTATCAGCATTTTGGGCAAAGCTATTCAACAAGTCTCTAGAAAGTTCCAAATTTTCCCACATTTTCTGTCTTCTTCTGAGCCTTCCAAACTGTTCCAAACCCTGCCTGTTACCCAGTTCCAAAGTTGCTTCCACATTTTGGATATCTTTTCAGTAACACCCCACTTTGCTGGTACCAATTTTCTGTATTAGTCCATTTTCACACTGCTGATAAAGACATACCCAAGACTGGGCAATTTACAAAGGAAAGATTTTTAACAGTTTCATGTGGCTGGGGAGACCTCATAATCATGGTGCATGAAAGGCACATTTCACACAGCAGCATACAAGACAAGAGAGCTCGTGCAGGGAAACTCCCCTTTTTCAAACCATCAGATCTTGTGAGATTTATTTACTGTCATGAAAACAGCATGGGAAAGACCTGACCTCATGATTCAAGTACGTCCCGCTGGGTTCCTCCCACAACACATGGGAATTCAAGATGAGATTTGAGTGGGGACACAGTCAAACCATATCACTGCTGCATTCTGCAATGATAATTTTAAGTGTACTTTATTATATTGTCTTCAGAATATGAAAATATCTCATAATTTAAATATAACTCTTATTAGATGCATATAGCTTTTGAAATAAAAAAGTTTTTCTTTCCTCCTGCTATGACTTACACTGGTATTTTGTATACACATATACATACACAAACATACACCACACACACATACCTACTCCCTCTCCCCACCTCCCACTCATACCCCTCACCATATATAAAATATAAGGGCAAAGATGAGGTCGATCTTGACTTCTACATGTTTAATATGATTTATGTATTCTAGGCATTTATTCTGCTTAGTAACTCAGAATTCTGCTGTTCCCAAAATAAACAGAAGTGACTGTTCTATTCTTAGAAGTTGAAATCAAATAAAACATTAAGTGTAAATCGTCTCTGCCTTGTCAGATCAGGCCACTTGAAACATTCCAGCAGATAAAAACAAGTCATGCCCCATTATGTGAGTTTAGTTTGCCATTTGGAGACACAGGAATTTCCTCATGTCTCTTTTCAAATAGTTTATCGTCAGAATTTGTTGCTCTGAATGCTTCTAGCCATATTATACTTCTTGAAAAAAATGTTTTCAAATAATACGATAGAGAATAAGATACACGATCAGGAGTTTTGCTTTAGATGAGTTTTTACTTTTAGTTTTTATATATTTATTTTAAATTTTTTTCTTTTTAAAATGTGGCCAGAAGGTATAGGGTTTTATTTTTTAAAGTAGAATATTTTTGAAACAATAAATGTTTTTATTAGGAGCATTTCAGAGCTAAGATTTGTTTGATTAGATTTTCATATAAGACATAAGTGGTATTGATTTATCATGCTTTATAGTTAATGATTATTTGCTACATTTAATTATTGGTTAATTTATAGATTATATAATTTATAGATTTATATAGATTTATAGATTTATATAGATTGTATAATTTATAGATTTATAATCTATAAATCCATATAGATTAAATTTAATATTTAAAATAATAAGTTTGGATAAACATTCTTTACGCTTCTTTTTTTTTTTTTTTAGTTAAATCTCTACTAACTATAGTAAGGTTATACGGCTTCTTGCTTTTACATCTTGGCCAAAAACGACCTTTTCCCCAGAACATACACTTTTCACTAAATGGAAAACTGGAAAAATAACTAAAGTACCAAACTAAACTAGAGAAATTAGCTTCTAAGTCATAGAGTCACTCAGAGGGTAAGATTTATTTCGAGCTTGGGAGAAAACAATTTGGAGTAATCTTTAGTAAAAAAATTACATGAGAATTACTAGGAGGGAAAGTTTGTTAAGCATTCAATATGTTTTGTGCCTGATTGCAATATACATAGTTTTAATAGCGTTTGTCCTTCTAATGAGAAATCCATGACAGAAGAGATGCCACATGAGTGGTAATTGTCTCAAATGACAGGTATTAGAAATTACATTCATCCTGAAATTTGTATACCTCTTTTTTCATTAAATGATGAACACTCTTTCCACTGCTCTGCAATCTGGGTTAGCCCTATGACTTGCTTTGACCAGTAGGATGTGGTGAAAGTGATTCCGCGCCAGTTCTGAATCTGGGCTTTTAGAGGACTGTTAGCTTCTGCTTTCATTCTGTCGGAATCCAGCCGCTACGTTGTGAGGAAACGAGTCTAAATTAGTGTAGAGAGAGAGGCTGTGTGGAAGACAAGGGATGCCTCGCGGAGAGCCAACACCGACTGTGAGACATGGGAACAGGGGTTTCCTGGACACCCAGACTTCTGGCTACACCATGACTAGCTAAAGGCAGCTACGTGAATAACTCCAGCCAATGCCACATGGAAAGAAGAACCATGTGCTGGACCCAGCAATCCACGAAGAAAAACGAAACAAAAACCATTGTTTTAGGCAACTGTTTTAGGAGTACTTAGTTACAAAGTGATGTATAACTAATGCAACTAACCTATATAGTGACAGCAATGTTCATTCTATCATCAAGCCCCCTACCAAAAACAGACAAACATATTTCAAGATAGCAAAACCTTAAAGATTCTTAGGCCATTCTCTTTGCCTCTTTTTATTCATATCAAATCCAATTCTTTTTCTGATTATTAACAATTTATATTACACTTGTAGATTAGTAAAAATTTTTTTCTGGTAAAGAGCTTAAGTTATTCAAAAACTGAATAGATTTAAATACTGAAGTAAATTTTCCCTAAAACTGCATTTGAAACATAGTGACTCTATAAGAAGGCCTAAGAATTTGGAAATAAAATCTCACTCTGAGACTAAAACAGAAAGCAAACAAGCAATTTATAGTTTTAAAAAGGTGGGCAGGGGATGCTTAAGTTAGCAACTTGTACCCAAAGAGATAATTTACGAATGGGTTGATACTAGGGACCTGGAATATGCCTTTGCCTGATCAAGGTGACCAGGGTTATAGCCTCAAGTAGTCATATCTGGAATGTGATTGATGTAAAAGAAAATTGCAAGCTATTCAATCGTGTCGTACTTTGCTTGACTTGTCATAATGATGCTTGTGGGCACTCAAACAGGAAAAGAACGCTGCAGAGCATGAATTCTCATTGTTTATCCAACACTGTGCAGGAAAACAGTGCTTTAATTCAAAGGGCCAAGTTCTTCAGATAGAAAAATTTCTAGAGTGGAGGACAATCCAATTCACAAAGCTCATGCTTATACTCTGTGAGGACATCCAACTTTGTCTGTTCAAATTGTTTCCCCAATCTTATGACTTATACTATCAAATCTGAATGGACTGCTCCACTAGCAGGGAGGTATTTTATACACAATTGACCCTTATTCTTGGAAAAAGGAAATTTTTTGTATTATAAAGAACTATAAGCCATTGAATTTACTGGATACAATTCCTTCACCAAATGCTGTATGATGAGGGAAGAATAGTAGACCCAATATTGAGGCATAGACGTGGTGAGCATAGTCAAGTAGGCTCACTGGCTAAAATAAACGGTTTACTCCCATATCCAGATTATAGATAAAATCTGTGGCTCAGCAAAACCATTACTGAATATATTTCATAGAGTGCTGAGGTCTCATGTAAGTAGTCAATAACATAAATGTTAAATCTGTAATTACCAGAATTCTAGAGTGTACACTGACCTCTGATTGATACAAAGGCATGATTTTGAAATTGATTAGGGTTTCCTAATTTTGAACCTCATCACATGTATGTATATAAAATCAAATTATACTGGATCAAATATTCACAGGCCTTACTACTACCGTTTGTCATCACACTTATCTGCCCAAACATCCAGTTGACATCTCTGTTGGCCTCTGTCCCCTTCCCCCCATATCTTTCAAAACAAGTACAAGCATGATAAAAGGAAAGGTTGACTTTTCTGAACTTCTGTGCCCAACTTACCTCTGTCTGAGAAGTGAGAGTGGGTGAACTGAAAACGATTTGCAAACTTCTGGGTTTGAGTCACATGAAATGAATTGAAATGCATTGGGTTAACTTCAGTAGTTAGATAATAGCATCAGCTTTAAGTGAGACAGGGTTTAATGAGATTTCACAAGTTTTTTGGTGGCCAGTTATGGGCAATTAAATACTATGGTTATGCTGAAAATTGGTAGATATGATTCGTTACAAATTGAGTGATTGTATACCATAATTTGCCTAGGACAGTTCTGGTTTACAACTGCTATTCCAGCATGATCTTTAGTAATGCTCTTTCTTGCTTTTGAAAATGTCTTATGTTTGGGTAGATAAATTTGCTGGTTACTCTTGTTTTAGAAAAGTTGGAAAATAGGTAAAGAGTAAATTAAAATAGGTGCCAACAATAAGTTATTGGTTTGTCTTTCATCTATGTTGGAAAGTCATACCTGTGTTATGTTGAGTTAAATATCTTAAACAACTTAAGTCAGACTATATTCTAGGAGCCCAATTACTCATCAGGTGATATTTCCTCCCAGTCAGTGTTTTCCCCATCAACACCTTCCCCTAAACACTTCCAAGTTCTTGAAAACGCAAGGTGTTCAGACCTCTAGTTTAAAGGTAGGACAGTCTAATACTGCATAATAAAATAAGGGTTTCTTAATTTCTCACTGTATTAGACATGGGTCAGGGAGATGGAAAAAAACCAAGTAATAAGTTAAAAGATTCAAAAGAACCTTCTTTCTGCACCCAAAACCTGTAAAATCAGAGTTTATACGTTAGATGACAATATATTAATTTAAATTTCAACTTGTGGATAGTTGCAGAAATTCAAGTTAAAGACAGTGTATATTTGTAATACTAAGTTATCCTACATAATTATTTTTCATTGCATTTTCAACGTAATTATATCAACGTTTCAGTCTGCCCAGAGTGTTGGTGGTAGCATGTGGGAGGAATGGTGCAGTATTTTATGTGAGAACATGAATTCTGGACCCACAAGCCTCTGGTTCAAGTTTCAGCTCTGCCACTTCTTAATGTATACCTTGGACCAGTCATTAACGTCCCTATGCCTTGATTTTCTCACCTATTAAATTGAAATAATAAAACTACCTCACAGATTTGCTATGAACAATCAATTAATAATTGTAAAAGGTTTAGAAGATTGCTTAACCTATAACATATTTGACAGTCACTCTTTATCCGTGGGGAATATGTTCCAAGACACAGAGTAGATGCCTGAAACTGCACATAATACTGAACTCTGCATAAACAGTCATGTGCCACATAACAATGTCTTGGTTAACGATGTACAACATATACAGCAACAGTCCCATAAGATTATAATGAAGCTGAAAAATTTCTGTCATCTAGTGATGTTGTGGCCATTGCAGAGTCATAGGGTGATGCGTTACTCACCTATTTGTGGCTAATAAATCACATCACACTGTGCATCTACTATACATGCTGTGCATATATACAGTAGATAATATTTGACGAAAAAAGATGTTACTGATTTATATATTTACTGTATATAAATATTACTGTTGCTCTTTCTACACATTTTTTAAAAAGTTAACTATAAAACAGTCTCAGGTAGGTTCTCAAGAAGTATTCCAGAGTGCATTGTTGTCAAAGGAAATGACAGCTCCAAGTGTGTTATTGCCCCGAAGACTTTCCAGTGGAACAAGGTATAGAGGTGGAAGATAGTGATATTGATGATCCTGACCCTATGCAGCCCAAGACAAATGTGTGTGTTTGTGTCTTAGTTTTTAACCAAAAGAAAAGTTTAGAAACTAAAATAAATAAACCCAGTAGCAAAACACTTATAGAATAAAGATATAAAAGAAAATATTTGGCCAGGCATGGTGGCTCACACCTGTAATCCCAGCACTTTGGGAGGCCAATCCCTTGCCAAGAACTATTGATTTTACTTCATAATAACTCTCACTTTGGTTCTTTCCTTCCATTTTCTCTAGAGTATCATTTGTCTCTCTGTGAATTAATCTCATTCTGCTAGTCCAGTTTTATCTATCCCTACTCTTCCTCATACAAGATATACTAAAATCACAGTGCTCACGGACTACCAGATTTGCTCTGTATATCTATAATTTTGTTAATTGTATTTAATAACTAAATAGATTTGGTAATAATTGAGAGGAAAACTTAGAGCTGAAAGAAGAGACTGAAGATACAATCAGGATGTAGATCTCTTAGGCCTTCTAAGTAACAGAGAAGAATGTGAGCAACTGAAAAATGGGATGATTAGATTTTTTTAACCAAATCATCATGGTCACCTGATCATGAGCAAACTAAGCATGGTGTAAGGGAAGGAATGTTTTTTTCTCGACCTATCCTGTGTTATTAGCTAAGGCCCCATAACAAAAAACAGATTAACAAGGAAAAAAACCAACCTATTTAATGTAAGTTGTATATGACACGGGAGCTTTCTTAAGGAAATGAAGACCCAAAGAAACAGTTAAACCTGTGCATTTTTATGTGAGGATCGATGAAGAGCGGCTAGTCATGGAGGAATATAATAAGACAAAAAGGGTGGATCAAGCACAGTAAGTTGTTGACAATTTAGCAAAGTCTGTTTAAATTTTTCTCTGTGACCTTTTGTCATTAGAGATAAGAATATTCCTTTCCTCTGAGATAGAGAAAGCACCTCTCACATGAGGGACAGAAAATCCTCCCTATGTTTTATAAACTGCTCTAGGGAAGAGCTTGAGAGTGACTCTACTGATTCCGTGGTATCCTCAAATTGCTTCAGCTTAAAATATTCCATATGCCAAGTGGCCATATTTTGGAGTAGTCTGTACTGGGCCTTATCACATGAGAGGTAGGAACTTAGGGAAGAATATATGTGAATGAAGGAAACTGGATAAATTGGGAGAAATAACTAGAAGTGTAATTAATGAGACATAAACATTGATTGGATGTAGAGTTAAAGAAGCCTCCATATTTGTTGCTTTAATAACTCAGTGACTGATGAATACAGTTATTAACATAGAAAACACAAAATAGCAGGTGATGGTGGAGTGAGAAGTGAGGCTTGGGTAAGAAGAAATAGACACTGATTTGAGTGTTGGATACATTACGTTATTTAAAGAATATGTCCTGGAAGCAGTGAGAGGAAGCACTAAAGAGAGCCCAGAGACAAATGTTATTCATCAACTCTGCACGGAGCCAATTTTGATTAGTTGGATTTTAGCAAATTTCAGTCATGTGCAAGATTTCAAAAGTAAAAAAAACTATTTTTTTAGGCAAATCAAGAATATAGATGTCAGAAATGAAACTGATAAAAGACGATTTAATATTAAAATGACAGATTTTCTAACTGCCGGTGGCTGCATTTTTTATTTTCTGATTTCTTCTTACCTTTTAAATTAATTCTTATCTCTTTAAGGGGATTGAAAAAAGTATCTACTGATCAGGGTGTTTTATTGTTTTTGATTTTGAGAAGAAGCTTATGTTCACTACGTATTCAAATCTAACAAACTTTATAATTTAGAAAAATAATGACAAAGAGGGAAAATGAAAAGTCTTGGCATTTTAACAGAAAGATGTCAAAATCCTCTGAGGGCAATTTTCAAACTGAAGTGATTGCCACATTTTTGTTGATCAAAGATAATTCTGCCTTTATGTTTCTACGTGGTACTTAGCTCTTGGATAATGGTAAAAGATATCACACATTCTCCCACCTGGTATTACAGCATGCATAGCAATAATGAAGACAGATTAGTGCTATTTACCTACTGACACTGACAAGAGTAGCTGTCTTTGTGTCTTTATTTTATCATTAAAGTCTTGTTTTTCAGCATTACATTGCCTGAAGACAGCATGCTGCAATCTCGAATTCCAAAGGAAAAGTGTTTAAATAGCACTAATGGCCTGGATCACCCCCTATTTAAAACCAAGGAAACTCAGTGGTTTCCTTTGTCCATAACTTACACGTTTATAAGAATAAAATGACCTTAAAAATCATTTTATGATAGGAAGCGGTATAATCTCCTATATTATTATATTTTACAAAATATTTTGGTGTATTTCATAGATTTCAGAATTTCAAACATTACTTAAATCTTCATGTTCACCTGAACATTAGTTTCTCAAAGATGCCAGATGGGAAGGAGAGAACGTTGATAGAAAATTTTAAATTTTGGACTCTGTTAAGAGCAATATTGGAAAAAAATCCATTTTAATATTATTTAAAATTTTTTTTGGAGACCGCCAGATTTTACTGATTCATCTCTGATTACTCTGGGGGATTGAAAAAAATTGATACCTTTCTTTTTGTTGTTGTATCTTCCCACGGGAGTACCCAACTTACCTTAAACCCAAGTCTTTGATACAGAATACGAAAATCTTTGATAAAGTCCAAGTGTATTCTATCATCCTGCCTCATTTCTGTCAGCCGTCGCGGTCATTTCCTTAAAGCAGTTAATCAGATTGTTCAGCTTCACCTCCACTTCAAAAACCCAGCCTGACCTGCAGAATTTTATACCAGTTCAAAAATTCTTTTGGCAAAGACAAATTAGGCATTTGCCTGTGGGGTCAGGTTTATAGCAGCAGTAATGACAAGACTTTTAACTATAATTTAGCTACAATTATTTGGAACTATTGTCAAAGATTGTAGCTTGAGCTGGGAAATTGTGTCGACATTGCTAAAATTCATGCTAACAATCAGGTGTTACACCTTGATGCAATTGCCCAATCCATTCCTCTCTTCATTAATGGTCACCGAACCATCCTTTCACCTTTATTATATCAGTTTAAAGTTGCACAATTTTGTTGCCTGTCTTGCGCTTGTTTTCAATATCTTCTTTATCACTTTGAGGTAGAGACTGTATTTGTTCCTAACATGAATCTTAGCATTCTAGAATTAGAAAGAAATTTATTCTTTCAATGGTTTTTGAATAAGAGCCTACATCATCCACACAAATTAAGGGTGGAATGGGAGGAGCAGATGGTCTTGTTAGCAGCGGAAGTTATCTGAGTCACAGGGCATCAAAATATGTTAGTGGAGGTGAATCCATGTGAGTCTGCAGCAACCTCAGTTCTTGCCTCCTTAGAAGGAAGAATTTGATTGCGGGACATAAAGCAGTAAAAGAAACTAAGGCAAGTTTCAGAGCAGGAGTGGAAGTTTATTAAAAAGCTTTAGAGCAGAAGTGAAAAGATTTTAAAGTATACTTGGAAGAGGACAAAGTGGACATCTTAGAGGTCAAGTGCCCCATTTGACTTTGAACCCAGGATTTTATATGCTGACCCACTTCCAGCATTTTGTACCCTCTTTTCCTTGATTCCTCCCTTGGTGTGGGTTATCCACATGCACAGTGGCCTACCAGTGCTTGGCAGGTGAGCATGTGCAGTGTGTTTACTGGAGTTGTACGCATGTCTACCTGAGGCTTTCTTCCCCTTGCAGGTGGAATGCTCCCAGAAGGTCGTAGTCCACCACTCTGCCTCGAGCCCACTTGCACAATTCCTGAAAGCTGCTGATTCCCAATTCCAGGTGTTTTTATCTATTGGGAAAGTGCCTCTCCCTGATGCTAGTTACAACCAATTATTATTTTAGAGAAGCAGTGTGACAACTGCTTGACCATGACCTGATGGTTGCCTAATGATTTTTGGTGTATAGGGGGAGCCCTCTCCTACCCCTGCTCATGCCTAAATAGCTACCTACTGTAAAAGTCTCATGGCAACTTCTTAATTGGGGCTAATGCTGAAAGTATAATTAGTTTATCTATGAATCATATCATCCCATTTTGGGAATTAGTGTGGGTTTCTTCCTCAATAACAGCCATGGAAGGTAAGACAGTCTTTAAAATGTCAGGCTTTAGAAAAAATATCTTGTTTCAAATCCAGTATTTTACATCCTACCTAGTTATGAGCACGTATTAACTAATATAAGCTTCAATTTCATGATCTATAAAATTTGAAATAAAATATGACTCACTTGACAAGGTTGCAATGTGAATTAAAAGAGCTTTACCTGGTAAAGCATTTGGCTCGTTGCACAGCACATGCTAATGATTTATATTTGAGTAATTGTTATTTGTTCAGCAATCATTTTACTGTCACTAACATTTTTCTTGTAAACATAAACTCTCTGCTGTGGAGATAATATAATCAAGGCCCGTTTACTCACCAAGCTACAGGCCATCTAGTCTTTTTTTTTTAGACTTGCTGTTAGACAGTAAAATATTTCTTTTAATCTGACTTTCAATTCCATGTATGAGACAAAAAGTGCATTGTGTGGGCTATTCCCCTGCCTTCAGCGTAACCCATAACCCATAACCCACAACCTACTATTGCACACACCCTCTTCCTCCAACCCACATTCTCATCTTCTGAAAACAAACAAGAAAAGTCCACTTGTTGTAATGTTTTATTTTGTTTTGATTTTTAGTCTTTTTTTGGGGAGGAAAAGAATGGCAGCAGATAAAGTGCATTTCTTAAAAGGGCACAGAAGTGAGTTATATGACTTGTCAGATTCTCAGTATTTGGAAAGTCATGTAATAGGGAAGAAAACGTGACTTGAGGTGCAAGATAGTAGGCATGAGATAAGTTGATGTTGGAAAAGTGTTTTCATGAGGTAGACAATGAGAAATGTCTGGAGCTTAGTTGTTTAAGAATAAGAAAAGAAACTTTTACTGAGTGGCTATCTACCATGTGCTTAAACCTACTTAGTTTCAAAGAGATGCCTGAAAGAAATTTCTTTTTATCTGAGTCATTTAAATGTGATACTTTTTTTTTTTTTTACACTAGACCATGTGAGGGACAGTTTTACAAGAATTACACTGTCTGTAACTCAATATTTGAAAGAAACATGTCTCACACTGCAGAAACTTATGGAATAAAATATTGTGTCTGCAGAGCTTCCCAGAAAGGCGTGCCAGTAGTAAGAAAAGTAGTAACATATCTCTAAGGAGGGGTCAGGAAATAATTTGCAAAGTGTGAGAAAATATTTTTACATATGGGAAAAGAATTTTACAATTTAGAATGATGGTGATTAAAGTGTATTTATGAAATCTCTTTTTCAAAGGTGTTCAGCTATTTGCTTGCTTTGAAAGTTATATCTAATTAATCACTGCTGCTGGGTACTGTCTAGTCTCTTTCCAGGTTATGAGAATCTGCTGTGGAGGAGGCACAGACTGGGTGGGCAAATGCTATAAATGTATTTTCATCTATCCACTCACACTCTGTTTCTGAACTTTTATTGTGAGACATATGCTTTTTAGGTTGTCAATGTAAAAGATTTATGCAATATTATTCTTTTTTCCTAACTGGTTTCTACTTACTGAATTTGAAAGAGATATGGTAGTCTTTAAATGAATTACAAATAAGACTACTATAAATATATATTTTAATTAATTGCTCACTTCCACCAATCTTTAGGAAAATTTAAATAATAAAGAAATACTGATTATATTTCGCAGCAGGCTTGGTTGATTCAATCGCCTAATCCCTACCTTCTTTTTGGATTCTGAATATTAATAATGGGAGTAAATCACTGAAACAAATTAGTAAGACAGAGGTATTTTGAAACAGTATATTTAAAAAGTCCTTTGAAGACACTGAGGCAATATATTTCCCATTCCTAAATAGTTTCTTTAGCAAGACTATTTCCAATGGAACGATCTTAACCACAAGCAATGAGAAGCCGGATATGGGATCTTGCACCTCCAGGTCAGCAGTTCAAAGCTGGCCTAGATCAATGATGATTGAAAATCATTACCAGTGGACGGTTTCATAACGTTCTCAACAAATGAGTCAGTGGACTTGGTTGCACTCGCTATGCTAGTTGACAAGTGCCCAGGTGACAAATTATGTTACACCATGCGTGACACACCCTTGATCACATTGGCACCAAATGATACCTTTGTTGGTTATTTTATTAAACTGGCTTAGTGTTTACTGAAGTGAAAACCATATAGTCATGATTCCTTCACAAATCATGTTCATTAATGTATAATCTGATTTTGTTGAACTAACAATGTAAATATTTCATACTTTGTTGAGTAACCTTAGACCCATGATTCTAATCAGCCCAAATTAAATTTTGTTTCATGTGGCATTCAAGAAAGACCTTGGTGAATATCAGACTTGTTTTGATAACTGAAGTATTTATTTTAATTTATAGATTTCTTTCAATGCATGGCATGATCTTATAATGGGAAAACTGTGTTTTGCTGGTCATTTTCCAAATTACAACAGGAAAGGAAATAAAATTTTTCTAAATCTTTTTCTTGTTCTTTCATTTCAAAGAAAGTGCTAATAACATTGAAGACTATTTTATGCTTTTCTGTGGGTAAAATTAGTTTTGGTGGAAAGTCAAGGTAAGAATAATTTTTGGAACACACGCAAATGGCACATCATTAAAATTCTATGTCGTTATGGGAAGGAAAGGTTATGATAAGTTGAGGAGGCTGCCCCAGTTTGCTTTCACTGTCCCAAAAGGAAGACAGTTCAAGCCTGGAAGATGGAATCCTGAAAGCATGCTGTGCCATCCCTCACGCACCTCAAAACAGTGTTTCTCCAAAGAAACTGCCAGAGGTTTTTAGCTTTCTTGGTAACATCACTTGTATTTCTCCTCTAGGCCTTTTGCTCTTATACTTTCTTTTTATATCCAGTTTGGCAAAGAGGACTTTTCTGTATATTATCTTATTTAATTTTAAGCATCACAGAACTCAAGGACCTAAGAGGTTAAGTAATTTGCTTCAAGTTATACATCCAAAGGGGTTCATATAATTCAGTACTCCTTTCTTTCCCCCTGTTTCCAAGCTCTGGCCTGCAAATATAAGTTGCGGCCTTTTCTTATAAACACATCCTAAAAATACAGGTATTATGTGGGAGCTTATTTTTTTCTTTCATGTTGTAAGAGTGTCATTGTATATTAGGTAGTCGGGAACTCTGGCACTCACTATACCTTTGTGTCTCCTAGCCATATCCATATATTACCGAACATCTGCAGTATCACAAAGAAAGCCCAAACTGGGAGCATATCTTGGGAAACTACTGCTTTTTATCTCCCTCCTAAATCCCTTCCCAACCCCTGCAAATCAGGTAATAGACAGCAATGAGCAAAGGAGCAGAATAGCCTGTCCAGGAAAAATTTTCTGTGGAAGCAGTGGCAGAGACAATGAATGAAAAACATTCCAGTTTTTGAAAGCAGTAGCCAGATAGCAGCCAAGAAACAGGAGCAATCTTACTGGCTTCTGCATACACATTTGGTAATCTCTAGAAGAATGAATTAATAGACGTTCTTCTACAACGGCAAAGATAAAAAGCAGCTTTTTTTTTTTTTTTTTTTTTTTTTTGAGACGGAGTTTTGCTCTTGTTACCCAGGCTGGAGTGCAATGGCGCCATCTCGGCTCACTGCAACCTCCACCTCCTGGGTTCAGGCAATTCTCCTGCCTCAGCCTCCTCAGTAGCTGGGATTACAGGCATGCGCCACCATGCCCAGCTAATTTTTTGTATCTTTAGTAGAGACAGGGTTTCACCATGTTGACCAGGATGGTCTCGATCTCTTGACCTCGTGATCCACCCACCTCGGCCTCCCAAAGTGCTGGGATTACAGGCGTGAGCCACCGCGCCCGGCCCAAAAAACAGCATTTTAAGAGATGCAGGGTTAGAGATACATGATTGTCTAATTAGGATGCTAAAGTAATTATTCTCAAGTTAGGGGATCTATCTTTGTTCAAAGGTATAAATGTGGTGGTGTTACACAAGCTAAAACATAAAACATATGTTTATAACTACTTAACAACCAGGTGGAAATAGAATCAGAACTAGGGTTACATGTGGAAGGCAGATTTACAAAATAAGAAACTTGGTTGGAAGGAGAAAGAAAAAGATAAAATTATTTATTTGCTTTTGTTACTAAATGAGAAATTTGTATTCAGAGCACAGAACTGAAATGAACATGATTAAGGTTAAGATGTCTAGGTTAAGGATTAGAAATTCAACTGGGAAAACACTAAGGGAATATAAAATATAGGTGTGGGGGTAGGTATCTGTTATTCTAAAGAGCAATATTTCATTAAGTAAATAAAGAACCACTAAATTTTGATGTGATATATAGACTAGTTATCAGAAGACTTGAAAGTGGCAGTTAATAAAAAAATATATTTAATTTTAAAAACAATATTACTGAAAATTTTACATAAAATATGCCTTTAATTTTAATGCAAACTGGTTTTTTTTTTTTTAAACAGGAGATGAATGATAAACACAACATTAAACTTCATTCTAACATTTGTTACTTTGTCAGCTTTCAGACCACATACCCAAGAGAATGGCAGAACTCTAAGGGTCAAAAGAGGGTGACAGTAGGGGGAAAACATGACAAGCACACAGTTTGTGCGGCCCAAGGGATGAGTCTGCACACAGGAACAGTAATAATTATTTACAACATGGATCTTCTGGGTTTCTAAGAAATGAACTTATGAGAGCAGAAAGTGAGGTATAATAATAATAATGAAAGAAGTTTGTCATTATCATTGCACAGCCACAACAAGTGAATTCTTCTGGGCCTATAAACGCTGCAGGACTACGTAGCATATGCTCATTGTAACCAATCACACAGTTTTGCTATTTCGGTGGAATTTTTAAAAAATTGTGGTAACTTTTTATGAGATAAGGGAAGAATCTGAATTTCCATTAAAACACTGAATTGTGTCCTTCCAAAATTTATACATTGAAGCCCTATCCCCCAAAGTGACTCTGGAGATAGAACCTTTAAAGAGGCAATTAAGGTTAAATGCGTTAATAAGGGTGGATCCCTAATCCAATATGACTGATGTCACTATAGAAGGAGGAAGAGACACTAGGGATGTGCATGCACAGAGAAAAGGCCACATAAGGATGCAGCAAGAAGAGGACAATCTGCAAGCTGTGGAGTGAAAACTAAGGGAAACCAAGCTGCTGATACCTTGCTCTTAGATTTCCAAGTTCCAGAACTGAGAGAAAATAAATTTCTGTTATTTAAGCCCTAGCCAAAAAAAAAAAAAAAATACAATTGCATTTATATATAAATGTTTGTGTATATAAACATATAAATATGTGTACAAAGGAGATATATATATGTGTGTACACACACACATTTATACATACATGTCTATAATTTGCTTTTCTCTTCAAATATATATATTATCTTGCTGTGTGTTATAGAAAGAGACTTGGATTAAAGTATCACATTTTATTTATGTTGAAATGATTGTATATCATTTAAGAATAGAAAAAGATGTCCAGTTTTAAAATTCTTCTTCTACCTCATAATATGCTAATAGTGATATGTATTTTGTAATTAGGTTTGGTATTAGGTTGATCCAGCTTTGGTAAATAAGTAAATATTTTCATCAGAGAGCATTCCGAAGCTGTTGATGTAGTACAGTACAAATAAATGAGCTGCTTTGACTTCGAAATAGCTTATTGTTAAACTTACATTCATTCACCAGATAGTTTTGAGTATTTACCATTTGCCCTGAATTGTATTAGGTGAAAAGACAAGGGGGCATGACATGGTTTGGTTGTGTCCCCACCCAAATCTCAATTTTAATTGCATCTTCCAGAATTCGCACATGCTGTGGGAGGGACCCGGGGGAGGTAACTGAATCCTAGGGACCGGGTCTTTCCTATGCTATTCTTGTGATACTGAATAAGTCTCTCAAGCTCTGTTGGGTTTATCAGGGGTTTCTGCTTTGCGTCTTTCTCATTTTCTCTTGCTGCCATCATGTGATTCTGAGACCTCCCCAGCTATGTGTAAAATTAAGTCCAATTAAACCTTTTTTTTCTTCCTAGTCTCAGGTATGTCTTTATCAGCAGCGTAAAAATGGACTAATACAGGGTACTTGGGTGTGAAATTGATGGAACTCAGAGACTAGCACAGAAGATTGGTATAAGATAAAGTGAATGCATAATTAATAAACTGGTGTTGCAGGGGAGGAAAAGTATCTTTCCTTCTATCCTTCTATGCTCTTAGCCAGGGCCATGGTAACAAAAGACATATTAACAAGAGAAAGCATACAAACGCATATAACATCATGTAATATCAGTTTTACATGACACAGGAGCCTTCATAAGAAACAACGATCCAAAGAAACAGTTGAGCTGGAATTTTTTTTTTTTTTTTTTTGAGACAGAGTTTCGCTCTTGTTACCCAGGCTGGAGTGCAATGGCGCCATCTCGGCTCACTGCAACCTCCGCCTCCTGGCTTCAGGCAATTCTCCTGCCTCAGCCTCCTCAGTAGCTGGGATTATAGGCACGCACCACCATGCCCAGCTAATTTTTTGTATTTTTAGTAGAGATGGAGTTTTACCATGTTGACCAGGATGGTCTCGATCTCTTGACCTAGTGATCCACCCGCCTTGGCCTCCCAAATTGCTGGGATTGCAGGTGTGAGCCACCGCACCCAGCCCTGGAATTTTTTTTTAATTATACTTTCAGTTCTGGGATACATGTGCAGATCGTGCAGGATTGTTACGTAGGTATACACATGCCATGGTGGTTTGCCGCATCCATTCCCCAGTCAACAAAAGCCAAAATAGACAAATGGGATCTAATTAAACTAAAGAGCTTCTGCACAGCAAAAGAAACAATCATTACAGTGAACCAGCAACCAACCGAATGGGAAAAAACTTTTGCAATCCACCCATCTGACAAAGGGCTAATATCCAGAATCTCCAAAGAACTAAAACAAATTTACAAGAAAAAAACAACCCCATCAAAAAGTTGGCAAAGGATATAAATAGACACTTATCAAAAGAAGACATTTATGCAGCCAGTAAACATGAAAAAATGCTCATCATCACTGGTCATGAGCCAGAATGTTTTTATATGAGATTTGATAGAACCTTGTATAACAAAAGAAGAGTGGAGAGTCAAGGCAAAGTGTGATTAGACAAGGAGCATGTGCTGAAGGTACTAATCAGGGAAACTTATCAAGGCCTGTCTTCTAAAATTCCTGTCATCCTGTTGGAGACAGGATAAGTTTTGGAGATAAGAATGCTCTTTTTCTCTGGGTATAAGGAGGGCATCTTTCACATAAGAATCTTATGACCTGATTCAGGGAAGAAGAGTGTTCCTGCCACTTCTCAAATTCCTTCAGGTTAAAATATTCAATATATCAAGGTATGTACATCTTAGAGTAGCATGTTCTAAAGCCCACCAGTGGCAATTGTGAAGAGCTCATTAGGATTATTAACAGGGAATCCTGGTTTAACTAGAGGGTTAAGTGGAAAGGGGACCAAAGGAGACATTTAAGCTTAAATATGAAGCATGAAAACATTATATAGACAGGGTTTGGAATTGGAGTTTCCAGAAAAAAAGTAACAGAACTCTCTAGGCTGTCCAGTAGAAGTTCCTGGTGTTTTGGAGGACATAATAGACAAGTCACTGTGGCTAGAGTAGAAATAATCATAGGAGAAAGGTCATGACAGAGAATTGGACATTCTCCTGTAGCAAAGGGAAATCACTGATCACTTTTAAATAAGGAAAACAGATGAACAGATTTGTACTTGAAAACACCATTTTGGCCTCTCGTAGGGAGAACGAGAAGGCAGTTTGAGTGGATGAAAGGATGTGAGTTAGGAATTTATGTGATTAATTCATGTATGAGATGGTAGATGAGTCAGAATGATAGGATGAATTTAGTAAGAAGTGAATGAATTCACAAATTTTTTTCTTTTTTGGCAGTAGAGCCAATAGGACTTTATGAGAACACACATACACATCCACCTAAGGGAATTTTTGAGAACACAGGTTTCAGTTAAGGAAGTCAATAAGGCAATGTATGGAGCAGAAATTGAGAACATGTGAACAATAATAGCTAATATTTACTTTCTTCTTAGTATATCAGACTTGGGGCTAAAATTTTTTGAATGCCAACACAGTGAGCATTTTGGGAGGGATTCTAGGAAAACATCCTTCCTGAGGTCCTGAGATCCCTTTTCATAGGGAAAATGTCCTGAGATCCCTTTTCATTCAGAATTCTGTGAGATTGCCTCCTTTTGTCACTGGACTGTCCCATATATTTGATGTATTCTCTATCTTGCACTAACAAGCACTCAATTAAATTTGACTACAAATAGCAGTTTACCTTAGACCAAAGACTATATTTTGACTGTGAAAGTCTAATTTGCTTTTTTGAACCTATAATATAAAAGGACTGTCCATGGATACTCTCAAAAAGGGCTATGGCTTTTTCTCAGCAATGACCCCAGGTAATAGGAGACAAACCAAAGCCAACCTATATGGTTATATATGCTGAGACCTGCCTATGTAGTTCCTGCCCAGAACAATCAGGGTGAGTTATGCAGGGATGCACAAGCTGCCAGAACAATGCCCACTAGGAGATCTATAGTTTGCAGAAGTGCAAAGTTGTAATGATGATTTCATTGGAGCTATAGATACTGCTGTTTTCTATGCACTGTCAAAGCATAACAAAATGTGGCATCAGAGATGATCACATCAAAACTTACAGAGATACTTACATAAGATAGGTGTGTCTCCAGGTTAATACTTAACTTGTATTAAGAAATTAGACTATAATGAATGGATACTGTTTGTATTGAGTTTATTTGTTCAATCTTAGGTTCAGACTTAGTATCAGGTATCCAAAATTAATTTTGCCATTAGAATTCGAGTTTCTTCAAAACATGAGATATTTCTGTTTTATTCATGTTATCAATAGTTTTTTTAAAGGAAATGAATATGTTGAATAGATATATTTAGTGATTAAGTACATGGCGTTTATGAGGCAAATACATATTTCAATACTTGGCCAATTTCTTTACCTTTTCAACTTTATTCTTGTAATCTAACAAATAAAAAGATGTAATAGATTATCATGAAGGATTTATAAGATTTAAATGAGAAAAAAATATATGAAGTATTTAGCACAGTGTCTCTTACCTGCTATGCCAGAATAAATTATTATTATTGATGTTCAATTACCTGAGATACATTAATAAGATCTTAACTATGGTGTTTTCCGAGGAAGTGCTACAGTCACTCTAATTTTAATGCTTGTTCCTTTGGTATGTAATTTAATGCTTGTTCCTTTGGTATGTAATTACTATGAAAATACCTGTACAAGTCCAGGAAACAATATTCAAGTTGCTTAGCAACAAGTATCTAAAATATAGCAGTTTTTAAGGATTATTATTTATGTTATTTTAGTACTGTCCCTTATAATCAATTACTTTGTGATGTTATTTCTCTGGAATTATTACTAGAAAGTATGTGCTTACAGGCATGTGAAATGAATCTTTAACATTCAAACAGAAATTTATCCTCATATATTAAAGACTTGAAAAAAAAAGCTGGTCTGAAAAACATCTGATTTTAGAGTCTATGGACTTTTCAGACTATTCTAAATTGGTGAATATTTGACTGTGGGAGAATAAGTTAGAGAGTGACAGATTTGGCAGAAAGTAACACAAAATATGTCTAATTTCATTATTATTATAGATGTATTCATATAATATATTTCTCTTCACATGTAAGTTCTTATTGTAAATATGTAAATCATATTGTGAGACAGGAATATCACTCAAGCCAGGTGTCTTGACAATGATATTTAAAAAAAAGTCATAGACATATAGGAATTAAAGTATATACATCATAAGTATAAAGCTCTAAATTTTACACATTGAATATATTTTGTAACCTGCTCCCTGAAGATGCCCCATCCTCCCTCCTACTACTCTGAAATCTAACAGCATAGATTATTTTCATTGTTTCCTTTTATACATGGAATAATATTGGATATAATATTGTGTGTCTGTCTTTTGTTCAATTGTATATTTTGTATAGTGTGATAGGCAACCGTCATTGCTACATAGTATTCCATTGTGTGAATATACCACAATTTATTCTTCTTTTGGGTTACTATGAAAATATCTGTAGTTATTGAGGTTACAGGTTATTATGAACATTGATGTGATTCACTGTTTATCATGAATAGTTGGTTCATATGAATAATGATTCATAGTTGGTTATTATAAATAACCAATAGCATTGCTTATTATGAATAGTGATATGAACATTTTAGAACATGTCTTATAGTGAACATGGGTGTACATTACTGATGAGTATACACCTAGGTGTAAAATTATTCAGTTATAGGGTATACATAGCTTCACCTTAGTAAGTACTGGTTAATAGTTTTGCAATATAGTTATACCAATTTACACTTCCCTCCAGCAGTGTAGGAGAGTTTTAGGTGCTCCATGCCCTCACCAAGTTGGTTTTATATTACTTTTTACCTTTTTACCATTCTGCATCACATTTTATTAGTTTTGTTAGCAATTTCATGATGTCTAATAGAATTTAATAATTGTTAAGTTTATTTGCTCTTTTGACCACCATATAGTAAGCACAAATTATAATACCTTATGAATATAGAATCATCATTGGTGCTCTCCCAATCATTGAAGCCATATCAATACTATTATTGTGTTTGTGTGTGTGTGTGTGTGTGTGTGTGTGTGTGTGTGTGTTGAGCACTTGCTTAGTTTCTGATACTACAAAATGTGCTAGGCCCATCCTGTATATTTCCTGTTCCAGTCCTAAAACCAACAACTTCGATTGGATGTTGATCTATGTTATAGGGAAAAATATTACTTATACTTTAAGAGACTATATGTAAACCTTTGAAATAAATTTGGAAAAGTTAGTATAACTTAAAAAACTTAGTGTGTTTTCTCCTGGAATAGCACATAATTTAGAATTTTTTAAAAAATAAAATGGAATTAATGAATATGTATAACTATGTTTCCAAAGTTACTTTTTAGATCTATTAGTATTAATGATAAGTATTTAATTTGGGCTAGACATTAATCCATTAATATGAATTCCTAATGGACCTTCTAATTAAAAATAGGTTAGGCTGAAAATGTATGCTGTGAAGGGCATGTATAGTCTGTTTGCTAAGATTATTTTAAATCTTAATGGAACTGACGAAAGGAAATGATTATGATTGTTGCCTTGAGTGATAAACATTCATTGTTAAATTCAAAACTGAGTGTCTTCAGAGACAACTTTGGATATATACCACCAAAGGAATTAATGAAGAGAAATTAATAAAATTTTCTTACTGAATAGAAACAGATAGAGCTTTAGCTTCAGAGAAGATGGTTGTAAGTTAAAATTTATTTTTCTGTTAACTATGAAAAGACCCATTCATGTTTATCTATAGTCTCTCAGATATTCACATAAAGGTCCACTTATTGGTAAAAAAGTATTAAATAAGTCTTAATAACAAACATTTTTAGATTGTGGGAGGCTTAGCTATCAACTGAAGGTGATTGAGTAGGACAGTAAATTTTACAAGAGAAAATGTAGAATTTACCTATGTGGAATAAGATATTTTATATCCTTTCTATTAAAAAACATGGATTATTACATTTGAAATATTTTTTAGAAACATCTTTCTCTACTTAAATTTTTCTGACTATCTTGTAATAATTTTCACATTTTAGCAAACTAACGTTACTAGAGTTCATAGTCCTTCTCTTTATAGTATTTCTTCAATGAACAGAAGTCACACTTGATGCCTTTTCTACCTTACCTTAATTTTAAATGAGAGATATTTACACTCTGGCAAGGGTTGGTGGATCCAGAGTTTTTGGAGTATGAGGTTTGTATAATTTGTAGAGGCCTCTTAAAGAAAAAGAACACAAAATTATTCATACATAATTAGCTACAGGGCCTTGGAAGAGGTAAATAACTCAGAAGTTTAAGCTACATCAAGTTCATAGTAAATCTGCCTCTCGGGGATTGCTCTGTTATCTACCCTTAGGTGTTCAACCATACAAGTGCTGCCTATAAAAATGGAAATAAAAACTGTTTAAAGTACTACACATGGGTTTATGACAGAACCAGAAGGAGGAAGTGTTAGGAGACAATTCTACATGGGTCTCCCATGCTTCTGCAAGTCTTGATGAAGTGCTAATCTCTGCAGAGGTGCTAGCTACCTTTGTCCAATTGTCTTTTAAGGATATCTGCATAGTGAACAACTTGGAAGACAGAGGTAGGGTTTCTTCCAGAACAAATGGCAGGTTTTCTTAGAGTCTTGAAAGACACAGTTTTTTTTGTTGTTGTTTGTTTGTTTGCATGTTGGACTTTTTCTTTTTTATTGTGTTTTATGTTTTGGTGTACATGTGAAGAACATAAAAGATAGTTGCATAGGTACACACGTGGCAGTGTGATTTTCTGCCTTCCTCCCCTTCACATATATCTGGCATTTCTCCCCATGCTATTTCTCCCCAACTCCCCACACCCCGCTGTCCCTCCCCTATTCCTCCCAACAGACCCCAGTGTGTAGTGCTCCCCTCCCTGTGTCCATGTGTTCTCATTTTTCAACACCCACCTATGAGTGAGAACATGTGGTATTTCATTTTCTGTTCTTGTGTCAGTTTACTGAGAAAGATGTTCCAGGTTCATCCATATCCCTACAAAGGACACGAACTCACCATTTTTGATTGCTGCCTAATATTCCATGGTGTATATGTGCCACATTTTCCCTGTCCAGTCTATCATCGATGGGCATTTGGGTTGGTTCCAGGTCTTTGCTATTGTAAACAGTGCTGCAATGAACATTCGTGTGCATGAGTCCTTATAGTAGAACGATTTATAATCCTTTGGATATATACCCAGTAATGGGATTGCTGGGTCAAATGGAATTTCTATTTCTAGGTCCTTGAGGAATCGCCACACTGTCCTCCACAATGGTTGAAGTAATTTACACTCCCACCGACAGTGTAAAAGTGTTTCTATTTCTCCACATCCTCTTCAGCATTTGTTGTCTCCAGATTTTTTAATCATCGCCATTCTAACTTGTGTGAGATGGTATCTCAATGTAGTTTTGATTTGTGTTTCCCTGATGACCAGTGATGATGAGCATTTCTTCATATGTTTGTTGGCCTTATGTATGTCTTCTTTTTTTTTTTTTTTTTTTTTGAGATGGAGTTTTGCTCTTGTTACCCAGGCTGGAGTGCAATGGCGTGATCTCGGCTCACCACAACCTCCGCCTCCTGGGTTCAGGCAATTCTCCTGCCTCAACCTCCCGAGTAGCTGGGATTACAGGCACGTGCCTCCATGCCCAGCTAATTTTTTGTATTTTTAGTAGAGACAGGGTTTCACCATGTTGACCAAGATGGTCTCGATCTGTTGACCTCGGGATCCACCCGCCTCAGCCTCCCAAGGTGCTGGGATTACAGGCGTGAGCCACCACGCCCAGCCCCATATGTCTTCTTTCGTAAAGTGTCTGTTCATATCCTTGGCCCACTTTTGAATGGGCTTGTTTTTTTCTTGTATATCTGTTTTAGTTCTTTGTAAATTCTGGATATCAGCCCTTTGTCAGATATCGTGAAAATGGCCATACTGCCCTAAGTAACTTACAGATTCAATGCTATCCCCATCAAGCTACCAATGACCTTCTTCACAGAACTGGAAGAAACCACCTTAAACTTTGTATGGAACCAAAAGAAAGCACGCATAGCCAAGTCAATTCTAAGCAAAAAGAAGACAGCGAGAGGCACCACACTACTGGACTTCAAACTATACTATAAGGCTACAGTAATCAAAACAGCATGGTACTGGTACCAAAACAGAGATATAGACCAATGGAACAGAACAGAGGCCTTGGAGGCAACACAGCATATCTACAATATCTGATCTTTGACAAACCTGACAAAAACAAGCAATGGGGAAAGGATTCCCTGTTTAATAAATGGTGTTGGGAAACTGGCTACCCATGTTCAGAAAGCAGAAACTGGACCCCTTCCTGACACCTTACACTAAAATTAACTCCAGATGGATTAAAGACTTAAACATAAGACCTAACACCATAAAAAACCCTAGAAGAACACCTAGGCAAAACCATTCAGGACGTAGGAGTAGGCAGGGACTTCATGACCAATACACCAAAAGCATTGGCAACAAAAGCCAAAATAGACAAATGGGACCTAATCATACTCCACAGCTTCTACATGGCAAAAGAAACAGTCATTAGAGTGAATCGGCAACCAACAGAATGGGAAACAATTTTTGAAAGACACAGTTTATTCTCCTAGAACAAATGGAAAGATATGCTCCCTGCCCATCTTAATATTCTTGTTCTCGAGACCCAGAGTTTCTCTTCTCTAACACAGCTCCCTCTACAATGTGCTGGTATAGCCTGGCCTTCTTTATGTTTACTCATGGAAAATTTTGCTTAGGAACTTACAAAAGTGCTGACACTCTCACTACTGCTTTTGCTGTGAGTAAAAAATTGCCCTTTAGCTTTGACCCTGGAGGCTTGTGTCCCTTATAGTATCTAGGAAGTGGCTCAGACTAACTCATAGCTTTCCAAATATAGTAAACTCTTAAGTCCTTAGCAGTTCTTGATGAGACACTGCTGAGTCCTTATTCTCCATTAAGTGGTTTGATCACCCAGAAAGGGATCAAAACTGTTGTAATGTTTGATTCATGTATAGTTGATCAGTTATTTTCATCTGTATTCTCATAGTACATTATACTTACTTGAATTTGGTAGCTTATACTGTAACAGAATTTGAGTTTTTGTTTTTCTCTTTTCCATCCCTCTCTCTATTTATTTTGCAAGTGATTATTGTTCAAGCACTGTGATCAGTGCTGCGAGTCAGTGGTATTCAAAACACACCCAGTCCCTAAGGTTAGAGAGCTTACAATAGACTCTATGTACATTTCTCCTTCATGAGACATTGGCTCTTGATAAAAGCTGGGCGTATTAGGCGGTTCATACATGTTATGAAGAAATACTTGAGACTAAGTAATTTATTAAGAAAAGAAGTTTAATTGGCTTATGGTTCTGCAAGCTGGACTGGCATCTGCCTCTGGGGAGGCCTCTGAAGGCTTACACTCATGGCAGAAGGTGCAGGAGCAGACATCTCACATATTGAAAGCAGGAGCAAGAAAGAGAGAGGGAGCTGCCACACACTTTTACACCAGGGCTTACAAGAACTCAATATATGAGAACAACACCAAGAGGACGGTGCTAAACCATTCATGAGAAACCTACTCTGATGATTCAATCATCTCCCACCAGGTCCTGCCTCCAACACTGGGGATTACAATTCAACATGACGTTTGGATGTGGACACATATAAAGCTATATAATTCTGCCCCTGACCCTCTCAAATCTCATGTTCTTCTTACATTGCAAAATACAATCAGGGCTTCCCAATCATCCCACAAATTCTTAACTCATTCCAGCATCAAACTCAAAAGTTCAAAGTCCTGTTTGAGACAAGGCAAGTCCTTTCCACCTACAAGCCTGTACAATCAAAACAAGTTAGTTACTTCCAAGATGCAATGGGGTTATAGGCATTGGGTAAACATTCCCATTCCAGAAGTGAGAAATTAGCCAAAGAAAGGAGCTACAGGCCCCAAGCAAGTTCAGAACCAAGCATGGTAGTCATTAAATCTTAAATCTTCAAAATAATTTCCTTTGACTCCATGTTCCATATACAGGGCACCCTGCTGTGAGGAGTGGGTTCCCAAGGACTTCAGAAGCTCCACCCCTTTGACTTTGCAGGGTTCAGAACCTGTGGCTGCTCTCCCAGGCTGATATTAAGTGCCTGCAGCTTTTCCAGGTGCAGTGTGCAAGCTGCTGGTGCATCTACCATTCTGAGGTCTGGAGGACAGTGGCCCTCTTCTTACAGCTCCACTAGGCAGTGCCCCAGTGGGGACTCTGTGTCAGGGCATCAACACCATATTTCCCTTCCACACTGCCTTAGTAGAGGTTATTCATAAAGACTTCATCCCCACAGCAGACATCTGCCTGAATACCCAAGCTTTTTTATATATGCTCTAACCTCAACTCTTGCACTCTGTACATGCACAGGCTAAACACCATGTGGAAGCTGCCAAGGCCCAGAGTGGTTTGCACTCTCTGAAGCAGCAGCCTGAGCAATACCTGAGGCCCTTTGAGGTGGAGTAGGCTGCAGGGAGCAGTGTCCTGAGTGTGTGCGGGGCAGCAGCAGACAGCTAAGCCTAGCCCCCAAAACCATTCTTTTCTCCTAAGTCTCAGGCCCTGTGGTAAAAGAGCCTGCCTTGAAGGTCTCTGAAGAGTCTTTAAGGTCTTTTTCCCTATTGTCTCGGCTATCAGCACCTGGCTTGTTTTCAGTCATGTGGTTGTTCCCCAGCTGGCTTGAATTATCCTGAAAAACCTTTTTCTTTCTCTGCCACATGGCCAGTATGCACATTTCCCAAACTTTATGCTCTGCTTCCCTTTAAAATGTAAGTACCAACTTTGTCATTTCTTTGCTCCTGCATGTGAATGTAGATTGTTAGAAGCAGCTAGGCCACACAGCTTGAACTCTTTGATGCTTACAAACTTCTTAGAAATCGGATACCCTGGGTCATTACTCTCAAGTTCAAAATGGAGACCTAGGGCATCTGGTTTCTAAGGACATAATACAGCCAAATTCTTTGCTAAAGCATAACAAAAGGGGTCTTTACTCCAGTTCCCCATAAGCTCTTTATTTCCCTCTGAGACTCAGCAGTGTGGCCTTCAGTTTCCATATCACTGTGAGCATTTTCGTCACAGCCATGTAACCAGTCTCTAAGAAGTTCCAAACTCTCGCTGACCTTCTGTTTTCTTGCGAGCCCTCCAAACTCTTCCAACCTCTGCCCATCATGCTGTTCTAAAGCTGCTTCCTCATTTCCAGGTGTCTATATAGCAGTACCCTCTCCATGGTACCAATGTTCTTTATCAGGCTGTTCTTACCTTACTATGAAAATAAGGCCTGTGACTGGGTATTTTATAAAGAAATAAAATTGGATCACGGTTCTGCAGGTTATGCAGGAAGTTTAACACTGGCATCTGCCTCTAGGGAGGCCTCTGGAAGCTTAGTTATGGAAGAAGGTGAAGTGGGAGCAGGCATCGCACATAATGGGAGCTGGAGCAAGAGAGAGAGAGAGGGAAGACTCACACTTTTAGATAACCAGATCTTGTAGAAACTCACTATCGCAAGAACAGCACCAAAGGTGTGATACTAAATTGCTCATGAGAAACCCACCCATGACCCAAACACCTCCTACCAAGCCCCACCTCCAACAACAGGGATTCCCATTTGACATGAGATTTGGGTAGAGGCATATCCAAACTATGCCATTGGGTATCTCATTCAATTTGGTTTTTCATTTCACCATCATCCCCAGAACATATTAATATTCCATTTTTAAAGAAAATACCTTAACTTAGGTATAATATACAAAGAACTGCACATATTTAATGTGTACAATTTGAGGAGTTTAAACATATGCAGTTTGGAATCATGCAGTATTTCTCCGTCTGTAACTGGCTTATTTCACTTGGCATAGTGTCCGCCAGGTTTATCCATGTTGTCTCATATGACAGGGTTTCCTTCCTAATGTCCTTAATTCTTATTGGCTTTAACTAAACTAGTCTTGAAAACTGAAGTATTGGTAATAAAAATACGTACCTTTAGCTTTCCATTATGTACTAGACACTGTATAAGACACTTTCATAAGTTACATCATCTAATCTTATTTCAGACCATTGGGTTAACTATTAATCTCTAGTTTTACAGATGAGAAATATGAGATTTAAGGACATTTAGTAACTTTTTCAAGATCACAAACTCCAGAAATGACAGCATGATTTTAAGCTCAGATATCTCTTTGATTATAATTCAGAAGCTATTACCCACCTTCTCAGGTTACTCTAATGTGTACTAAAATTATTGATGTAATCTCATCCTCCTAAAAAATGTAGATTATTTGTTATAACATAATATACATGTGGAAAGGAAAACCAAATACTTACAATTCTTGGAGACTTTCATTATTCTTTGATATACTCCACCATCCAAAAAATCTAAATACCTGTGGTATGATAAAAGTAAAGGTGAGGGATATTTTATCAAAAACATTCTTATAAATAGGAAACAAAACAAATTGGAAATGGAATGACTAAAATTAAAGTTAAGTATACTAGGATTATTGCTTGAACAAATCTGACATTTTTATAGATAAATCATTCTCAAATCCTAAATTATAACTCACGTCCCTTAAGAAAAAGCCCTATGTAATTAAGTGTAAACTCTACCTGGCTTTCACAGTATCACCTTACACAAACTATGTAAGCGGATCATTCACCAATTGCAAACACACTCTGTTCTGGTCAGAAAAAATCTGCTTAGTGGCCCTGGGACATACCTAGTCCTGCCTAGATACCTACACTTATCTTGTTCTTTTCACCTAGAATGCCCCTGTGACTTATCACTATTCATCATTTACCCTCAGTTCAACATATTTTGATTAGGACCTCAAAGTGTATATATCTTTGAATATCATCTCATTTAATTTTTGAAACAAACCCTAAACGTAGATAATATTCTGATTTTCCAAAAATGGAAAAATGAAAAACTAAACAAAAACTCATAAACAAGGCCCCAAAAAGTTAATCAATTCGACTATAGATAGACTAGTAAGAAGCAGACCTGGAGTTCAAACCACATGGGTCTGGATTGGAGCCTGAACTTTTGCCCATCGTTAAGATTAACTCTTCACTTGTCTCAATACACTTTCCATACATGGGGAAAGGCAGGCATATCAACAACTAACTTTTAACACAAAGGTCTTTGTGCTACTATAAAGGAATATCTGAGGCTGCGTAATCAATAAAGGAAAGAGGCTTATTTGGTTCACAGTTCTGCAGGCTGTACAAGAAATATGGTGCCAGCATCTACTTCTGGTGAAGCTTTTAGGCTACTCCACTCACAGTGGAAGGTGAATTAGATCCAGCCCATGCAGAGATGAAGCAAGAGAGAAGGAGAGGAGGTGTCAGGCTCTTTTAGACAACCAGCTCTCATGCGAACTAAGAGAGCAAGAACTAACTGATCACCTCAAGGATGGAACTAAGCTGTTCAGAAGCGATCTGCCCCCATGATCCAACACCTCCTATTAGGCCCCACCTCCAACAACTGGGATCGACTTTCAACATGAGTTTTGGGGAACACATTTCTAAGCTATAACAGCAAGTTGTAACTAAGTAAGGATTAGGCCATTGAAACACTAGGGAAAGAACCCTTGTTTTTGAATAGAAGAGATAAAAGAAGCCTTGATGGAGACTGTGATATTTGAGGTGGGTCTTGAAAGTCTTTCAATAGAATAAGAAGAGGTGGAGAAGTGTCCCAGGATCTGGGACTGATGTGACCAGAGATGAGCTGAGAAAGTTGTAGTGTAAATATAAGGGACAGTAGAGAGGGTAATTAGGTTGGGATGAATGTTGAGGTACACATCATAGAACTTTAAGGCCACAGCAAAGATTCGTTTGTTTGTTTTTGTTGTTGTTTTTGTTTTGTTGTTTGGCAACAGAAAGCTATTGAAGAGAAACTGAGGAAGAAAAAGATGCTATCTGACCTGCCTTTAAGGAGAAGTTACTCAGGAATCAATGTGAAGGGCAGATCAGAGGAGATTCACTTTGGAGGAAAGGAGACCCTAGAGAGGCATCTTCCAGAGTGGTTTAGTCAGTTATTGTGGGGGCAGACCAGAAAGAACACATTGCCAAATTAGAATCACTATTATCTGATGCCTGGGAAGCAACAGAGACAAAAAAAGATTAAAAAAAGAAAAGAAAAGATGTCAAGATGTATTTACTTAAATCACAGTGCTACTGTACATGCCCTGCCCACAGGAGATATCTGTGGAGTTAGAGACCTGGTTGGCATCTAGAGATAGTGAAATATTTCGGAATATCCACACTCAGTATAAAATATAAAGCAAACTTGGAGGGAAAACGGGATTCCTGAATGGTGTTGAGCATACCACTGAGGTTGCAATGTTCCTCTATAGTGGGACTACCTTGTGTGGGTATATGCTACTTACGAGCATCATTAATTAGTGAATGAAGAGCGACACAGTAATGTTTGGGAAAGAGTGTGAACTTTAACTTTTGGCTTGAATTTTCATTACTTGTGACTCTTAAGTACATCTCTTAACTTAAAGCTTTGATTTGTTTAAAATTGATGTGAAACATGAAAAATACAATCTACCTAACAGGTTGTTTTGTTATTTGTTTGTTTGTTTTTATTTAAATAAGAAACTACAAAACAGCAGTCATAGAGATACTATACCTACTCAACCCCCTTGAAATATCTGTTTTATTCCTGAATGAAAAATGGATCAGAAACAATATGGCAAACCTTTGAAGTTGTACGAATGGAGGAAACTTTCTTTGAAAGGCCAAATAAAAATCGCATGCATGTTCTTGGGACTTGCCTTGACAAGTTTGAGGTGAGGGTGGGAAAGAAGCAAGGCTGCATTCACCTCAACATTTTTATATGTTTAAGTCTGCCCAACAATGTTTATGGCATTGTTTTGCCACTACCATGTGGCAGGAAGCTAGCAGTATCTCTTTTGATCTCTTAAATCAAAATTAGCCAGGGAGCATCAGGCTTTCCATACATATCAAGCTTCTTCAGATATAAAATACAAAATCTACTTCAAACCCTCAGAATTTTTCCACACTGTAATTTTCCAAAAAAATAACTCGTGGTCCTACCAGGGAGGTATAAGACTTTTTTTCTCCCCTCCACTGATTTGCATGTCATGTGCGCTTTAAATATCCACAATCTTCCTAGTGCATGAATCTCAAAATAATGTGAGGGCCTTTGGGTCCCTGAAAATAGAGGCAGTGAGGTACTCCGGATGAGTTTCCAGGAATGTTTCTGTATTTACTAAACCTGAGTATTTGCATTTGAGATAAGCTCAGTTTTACGGCTGCAGACAAGAAAGTGACTGGGCCATCATGAGGAAACAGCCTTCCTGAAGTGCATGCAGGAGGTGAGTTTAGGACAGCAAGGACAAGAAAGTGGCAGCTAAATGTGTAGTATTGTTATTCCTGTGTCATAGCCAATGTGCTCAGGACTCTGGGGAACAATTATAATCAATGAGCTTAATTGCTGATGCATACTCTTTATTCTTTAGGAAGTATGGTCACGTTCATTATCCCCGTATCTTTAATATTTTATAGATTTCCATGTTTTTCTTGGACATTCTCACTTGATCTTTACATCAGTCTGTAAGACAGGAGGCCAGAGACTGTTATCTCCATCTGAAGGAAACTGAGGCTCAGATATTGGTAACTTACTTAAAGTGGTTATGATTTTGCAATGAAGGAAGAACAAGAACAGAACAGATTTTTAGATTTCTGGGCTTGTTTTTATTTTTATTAAAAGCGTTGGTTTGAAGAAGCAGAAAAGCAATGCCTGACCTAAATCTATGACCACATAAAAACTACCCTGGAAAAGCATTTCCTTCCGGCAGCCAAGCAGGAGCTGAGCTCCAAGAGGAAATGGAGGAGAGGAACAAATTGGTGTTTCTCGTTCCTTCTGTGAATACACTTTATGCATTCCCAACTGCCACCTGGGATGATTTTTGTTCATGAGAAAAATTCTGAAAATAAATCTTAAATATACATTCTATCAAAAACTTAAGCGAAAAGATTAATATCTTATTCTGACAGCTCAGATGAAATAAACACATCTATTAACTTTCTGGGGAGAAAGAAACCTCCACTTGGAAAAACAGGCTGCCTGAAAAAGTGCAGGTGGGAAAAGCCAAAAAGAAATGAAGAGTGACTATTATTGAATCCTGGCGATATTATAACTTGGGGTTGGGGGGTGGGCAGGGAACGTAATTGGAAGGAGTGGAACATGACTGGAAGTTCCCACAGGAAATCAAATCCCTGTTCTCTCAGCTGGCATTGGTTTTTTGCCCTTGCTATATTTTATGTCTCTTGAGGGCTCCAGTGACCTGATGCCCTATGACCTTCTAACCAACAAAACAGTAGTGCAACAATTTCCACTTCAATTGAGAAGGAAGAAATAATAGCTAGGCTGTTGTGCTGAGGATGTCCACCACCAGAGAGACGTTCCACTCCATTTCCGTACACAGGAAGGAGGGGTGAGGAAATGAGCTCCAGTGGCGTGATTGTTCTGCCCTCCTGAAAACATATGGCCTCCGTGACGTCTCCCCTGCTGCCTGAAAATCAGGGCAACCATCCCAGTGAGAAATGGGGTTGCCAAAAGTCCAAATTCCAACTTTTTCTTACCCAAAGTTAAACAAGTTGTTTCTTATTTCTCAATGAGTAAAAGTCAAACTCTTTGGAAGCAATGCCACATGTAGCATTTCAGAAACAGCCAACAACCAGAAAGGTCAGGAAATCTTAGAAGCAAACTACTACTACAAAGACCTTGATGATTCTTCTACAGGAGACGGATAGTAACACCTTCAGGTCTAACCCTAGGCAACTGATTCAAAGAAAGCTTCTGCAAAAGGCATCCCCAGGATATAAAACTCCCCAAGTCAAATCTCTGCAGTTTGTAGCTATTTAGTCTAGAGGCAAAGAATTTGGCATGTCTTCGTGGCTCTGGAGGGCATTATAACCCAGTACAAAAAAATGTTAATAAATATTATCCTGAATCAGCAAGAAAAATACATTATGTGGTATAGCATATTAAGAGGATATGAAAACATATAAGGTAATTTATTTTAAAACTACCCAACTTTTCAATCAAATCACTTCAACCAGCATACATTTGTTGTTGAATACTCTGTGGATTAACAAAAACAAAATGGAAATTTTTTCTTGTCTCCATATGCTTGCTGTTATTTTAGGGACAAAGATAGCCATACATGAGTATATTTAGTAGAAGACTGTCATATGTGCTATGATTAACATTTAAATAATCTTATGACAGTATAGGAGAGAGGATATATTTTGAATAGCGACATTTGTGACTGGCTTGTAAAGAGGTGAGATTTTGTCTGACTCATAAATAAATCTACTACATAATTTCAGATGAACAAGAAAACTGGAGTTAAGATCAATAGGAAAAACACGTTAGGCAAACAGAATGAATGGCAAGTAGTAATAGTCACATGTGATTCAGGAGTTAGGGCACAGAAGAGTAGAGGTAGAGGGGGAAGGTTGAAATATAGGTTGGAGTCAAATAATGGATATTTTTAAATGTTAGGCTAAGTAATTGGCATTTATTCTAAGCAATAGGAAGTGAATGTTTCACAACAGGGTAAGGGCAATAACTCTAGCAGTAGTGTGTAGTATTGACTGGAGAAGGAGACCAATAAGGTGATCATTGCAGTACACAGAAGAGAAATTAGGAAGGTCAGGACTAAGTTAGCAGGTAATAGAAAGATCTATGCAAAAGATAGTTGGAAATGATTCAAATGTTATAAGTACCCCAAATCCCTCATAGGCCAAACCCATACAGGTGTGTTCAGTAGAATATTTTGATGGTGGTTTGAACGTACAGAATGAATTGTATTAACAATAAAGCTTCATCCAAAGGAAGAGATATTGGTTAATAACTCACCATTAAATAAGTCATTTTAACAACTGCATTAGATTGTATGTGTGAATAGAGATAACAGGATGTATGTAAAGTGGGAAAAATTAAATTAATTATACATGATGATGCTTTGGACAAGTTTATTGGTCTCTGTTAGTCTCATCATCCACAAATTTAAATTAAGAGTATTGAGCCCAGGTGCAGTGACTCACACCTATAAACCCAGCACTTAGGGAGGCAGAGGTGGGAGAACTGCTTGCAGCCAGGAGTTTGAGACCAGCCTGGGAGACAATGTAAGACTTTGTGTCTAAAAAATTTAAAATAATTAGCTGGTCAAGGTGGTGCATGCCTGTTGTTGCAGCTACTCAAGAGAATCACTTGAGCCCAGAAGTTCAAGGCTGCAGTGATCTATGATCATACCACTGTACTCCAGCATGAGTAACAGAGCAAAGCCCTGTGTCCTTAAAAAAAGAAAAGCATTTGACAAAATAATTTCATAAGTTATATTCCAATATGCATATTGTTTGCATATAAGAAATAACTTTTTATTAAACAGGCAAAGAGAATATTCTAAATTAACCTATCTACCTAAAAACAGAATTAAACTACGTTCAATAGGATAATTACCCCTAATGATTCTCACATATTTGAGAATATGGGCATCTAATATTTTAATTGTCCCCGGTATCTATAACCTCAAAGCAAAAGGTTTACATACATTTCTAAAGCGATGATGAAACCGATCTAGGAGTTTTTATATTTTAACTTTTACTGCTCAATTTTATGGCCACATATACTTTATGAAAAGCATTACTCTTTCAATCAATACTGTGTTTACAACATTAATCAAATAAATAATGAAAATGCCCATTAAATAAGGCAACCAGATTAAGCAATTTATAAATAAGCATTCTAAAGCTGTAGCTGAGTGATTGATTATGGCATGAACTTATTTTTGCCTCTAAAAAATGTTCTATGTTCCTTAAAAAAGATTTCAGCTTTCATAAAAGAAAAAATATGTGTGTTTGTCAAAATATTTATTACTACGCAATTTCTGCAAAAATCTTAGGATTAAAACGATTAAATCATCTAAGCATTATTGACGTTTTCTGATATATGACCTGTTGGAGGCTAGTGTAGTATCAGGTGTTCTAGAAGAACTCAATTCCATAAAAATGAAACAAGCTGTTAGAAAATATATGTACTTTTGGAAATTATTTTTCAAATTTTTGTGTCTAAAATAATCCCAGAAATTTAGGCATGTAGAAATAATTTTGATTTTTAGGAAAAGTCCCAGCATCATATTTGTGATAAAGTATGATATTTTCTATAAAATAACTTCATTAAATTAATATCACAGCCAAATTAAAAAATACAGCTAGCCATTGGGTGGAATGAACAGTAGAAGATAAAAATGTCAACTTTCTTTTTATTTTTCACAAATTACATCATTTCCTCCTATCCTCTGTTTCCTTGAAGGATGCTGCTTATATCTCCACTACTTTCTAGATTTAAAAGATGTGTTCCATGCCATTAGTATACACGGTCCCCAAATAGGGCCCAGATTGAAAACATATTTCAGCCATTTTTATTGTATATACAAAAAAAGATCGGGAAACATCTGCATGACTAATCAAATATTCTCTTTCCATCCAGATGTCTGGAATATAATGATCTGAGTTTAAAATGAAATATGTTTATAATTCATCAATATCTGCATTACTGATTGAGTATATGCATTCACTTACGAAAGATAAATGGTGGTAGAAATATAATTTGATTCCAGGTACTCATTGCTTACCATACACTTTCTTTTACTTGTGACTGTTCCTTATTTGGTTCTTGGAACCACTGTTGCCCCGGGGCTCGGGACTGGAGTCAAAACTGACAACAAAGGGGCAAATATCTACCTTTTAAGCAAAAATGACCCAAGTCAACAATGACCAGCAAGTCCCACTCCCTTCCCATATGATCTAAACTATCTTCTGTTTGGGGCAGGTGAAAAGAAGAAGGTGGGACATTCTCTAGGTCAGAGGCATCATCCTGTTTCCCCTCCGCAGCCAGTACTTTCACTCAAAGATAAGTCTGAAACACAGAATAAAATCATGGTGTCCTTTTTAAGTTTTGGCATCACAAAGTTAAGATAATCTGTGCCCCAATTTCTAGACGAAAACTAAGATGACAGGCTTCATAGGAAACTTTCATGTGTTGTCATGGTGTGTGTTAGTCAAAAATAGAGAGGGTGTCACAAAATATTTAGGCACAAGAGGCTCAAAGACAATCCCCCATGTCTCCTCTGAGGCATAAGTGGCAAGGGAACCATATTCTAATGTTTCTGAGTGCAGCAGTCCCACAGGGGATTAGATAAGGACATGGCTCACTCTTAGCCAACAAGAATCAGGATGTAAAAAAATACCAAAAGGGACAAGTTACATCCAGAGCATTGGCCAACATGACACCCATTAAACCAATTAAACACCATTTCAGGATTTAGAGGTAGACATTCCTCCCATATCTATGACTCAGTACTATTTGCATAAACCTCTTAAACCCCCTGTTCAAAAGTTAACAATGTAACATCAACACAGAGAAAATTTTTGAGAAACATTAAGTTTTACAGCCAAGATAGTTTTAGTATGTCAAATTTTATGAATTTTCCCAGTAGTCACCATATAAAGCATCAGACTGAAGGCTAAAGTTAGATATTAAATATTTTATAGAATAAATGAAAACATTTATAATGTTGTACATCTCTTTTTCTTATCATGCACTCCATATCATTCAGGAAAGTAGAGATATTAATCGGGTATATATTAAGTATCACATAAAACTTGTATGTCTGCATAATTAGATGCTCAAATTTGTCTGTGTCTGAAAAACGATCTAGGTACCATTAAATAATTTGGGGTACAGAGATTGCTATTTTCTGCAGAATTTGTAAATCTTCCTCATTCTCATTGACAAAGCTGTATGTATCTTTGGATAAGAACTTGTTTAAATCACAGGTCCAAGATGTATTGTTTTATGTAGAAAATGAACTGAGAGTAGGTTGTCTGATTTCACTGAACCTATGGAAAATAAGAATCTCAGTATTTATCTTATGATAGTCTATGGTTGCTATGAAATTAGATAATATTATGTAAATACAAGTCTTCAATAGTTGCTCATTTTTCTGACCTTCCTTATAATCTGAACTTTAAGGTATACAGCGTCTGGAATGGTGCTTTGCAGATGGTTGGGTCTTGACAAATACTATTGAGTAATTGGGACAGTACAGCTCTCCCTAGCATAGTGTAGCTAGTGCTGCTTTTTCCACCTTCGCCTCTTTCAATAGCCTGCTACTGTTAGCCTTTTGCTTAGCTGGTCATTCCGTGATAGCCTTTTTTTCTTCATGATGTTATTAAATATGCTGATGAATTCCTGCCTCACTTAAAATTTCCTGAAACAAAATTAAAATATTAAAATGAGATATGAATTCACCCAATCCATTTTATTCTTACTTGTTTGATAACCGCTTCCCCTACCCCTTTTCTACTTTCTTCCTTTCTTTCTTTTTTTTTTTTTTTTTGTGAGACATTCTTGCTATGTACCCAGCCTGGAATGCAGTGGTGATCTCAGCTCATTGCAATCTCTGCCTCCTGGGTTCAAGGGATTCTCCTGCTTTAGCCTCCCAAATAGCTGGTATTACAGGTGCCTGACACTATGCCTAGCTAATTTTTTTGTATTTGAGTTAGAAATGGGGTTTCACCATGTTGGTTACGCTGGTTTCAAACTCCTGACCTCAAGTGATCTGCCTGCCTCGGCCTCCCAAAGTGCTGGGATTATAGGCCTGAACCACCACGCCTGGCCTTTACTTTCATACACTCTCAGAAGAGTCTATTTATTGTGTGTGTAGGAATATTAGAACGTTGTATAAAGAAAAATAAAATATCTTCTGTCATGTAAAACAGTTCAGCTATATGCCAAGATTTTACATCCCTTCCAAAACTGACAAAAAGCCAAAAGTATATCATGTTTAACTTTGGATAACAAATATGATTACTTCACTGCTAACAAGACTAATAAGTAAAATCTACTTATGTAAATAATGTCCCACAGATCAAGTTAGAAAGCAAGTATGACCTAATGAGGGTGTGGTTTTGTTTTCTGTCCCAAAATCATTCCAAATTTAAAGTCCTATGTAAGACCAAAAGCAAGACTCAACAAATAATTAATAAAAGCATTATTTATTGATTTATGACAACAAATATAACTGCTCATGCCATTCTACTGTAGTCTCAGGTCCAACAGCACAATGCAATGGTACCTACTTGAGTTATGATGTAAGTCCTTGAAAGTTTCTATCAGCCATTTGCCCCTGTCAGAAGTTTCAACACATAGTGCCTAACAACTTATTTAAGGACAAAGAGCAAACAAAGTTTCAGACACTTAGGTTTTTTTTCACATAGATTGAGAACGAGTCATAGCACTTTTCCAGAATATAAAGTACTTTTTAAAATAACTGGCTGTACAAGTGTAGCTTCTGTTTTCTGAAAAACACATGTATTAGTTCATTGTCACGTTGCTGATAAAGACACACCTGAGACTGAGAGGAAAAATATGTTTAATTGGACTTACAGTTTCATATGGCTGTGGAGGCCTCAGAATCATGGAGGGAGGTAAAAGGAACTTCTTAAATGGCAGCAGCAAAATAAAATGAGGAGAAAGCAAAAGCAGAAACCCCTAATAAACCCATCAGATCCCTCAAGACTTATTCTCTATCACAAGAACAGCACAGGGAAGACCTGCCCCCATGATTATATTACATCTCCTTGTGCCCACCCACAACACATGGGAATTCTGGGAGATACAATTCAAGTTGAGATTTGTGTGGGGACACAGCCAAACCATATTAATGTATTTGTAAGGTGCATATTTATAATGCAGAAATGAAAAGTAAAGACAAAATATGAATTACAATAAACATTTGTAATGTCCAAGAAAATGTTGGTTGGGTTGCTTTAATATTTTCTTTGCCTTAGAATAAAACAAATTTTAAAATTTTGGGACAATATTTTTAATTATTATTCAACATAAAATCCCTCTTTTGCCTTTGAGATCCTTTACATAATAGGAGTTTTTCTTTCTCTAATAAACCACAAGAACCCTTTGTTCATTTTCTTCTAGTCTTCAAAAAGTTCCTCAGGAGACTCTTTTAAGGGAAATTGGGTAGATAATTACAAAAACAATTCTACTGGAAGAGTCATTCTCTTGTAGGTCTTCTGAAAGTGCTTCCCATTCAGCATGTTTGAGGGCTCTTGGGGATAATTGCCTTTGATGACAATTTGGATTTGGATTTGGACTTTAAAACATGTTGCAAGGTGTGAAAGGAAAATCTTGGGGCCTCAAAATTACTAAGCTACAGGGAAAAGTCAAGCTGGGAACTGTTCAGAGCAAACCCACCTCCCATTCTTTTCAGTCATCCCTCTGTTCACTGAGATAGATGAGTATCTGATTGCCTCCTTTGGAAAGGCTTATCAGAAGCTCAAAATAATGCAACCATTTGTTGCTTACCTACCTGTAACCTGGAAGGCCCCTCCCTGCTTCTTTGTTCCCGTCTTTCTGGATGGAACCAATTCACATCTTACATATATTGCTTGATGTCTCATGTCTCCCTAAAATGTATACAACCAAGCTGTGCCCTGTCCACCTTGGGCATATGTCAGCAGGACTTCCCAAGACTGTGCCACAGGTGCATGTCATCAACCTTGGCAACATAAAGTTTCTAAATTAACTGAGAGTTATCTCAGATTTTCAGTGTTCACAGATACAACCAAAATTCTATGTAGTGCATTCTTGGTATTGCAGGAGGAGAGGGTGAGCTATAAGGAAGAGATTCCCAAGTAAATGTACGGCGTGGGTGCTGTGTCATTTTTATGAGTTACTTTCACAGGAATTTTATTTGAGCAGATTGGGGAGCTGTTAATTTCACCCCCCTCAGACAATTCTGCAGGCTGCTATTCCCTCTCCCCCACCACTTAGCTACTTGGGGTACAGTATTTCAAAACTTCACGAGGACCTCAGGAACATTTTGATGTTGCTTTCATTGGAAAATTAAAGTCAGATGGGATGACCCTGTTCTAATACAATGGCAGTTCTTGTAGGCTCTGTCTATTAGCATCATCTAATTTTGGAAAATAAAATCTCTATGTTCCTTTTTGACCACAACTAATGGAAGTCAGACCAACATTCCCCTTGCTGACCACATCTATCTCCCATGATGGTGAGAAATTAATTTCTATTCTACTCAGTATTAGAAAGTTACTCTAACTTCTGAATCTACTAAGTGAAATCCTGCTCCTCATCCAAACCCCAAAAAGTCAGAGAATAGGCTTAACTTTTAATCCAGGATGAAAAGGTCTTTCAGTAGTTCATTGAGGATTTTCTTGAATTTTAGGAGAGAACATAAGAAGGAAGGTAAAGAGAAACAGCCGGGAGAGAATGGCAAGTAGAAATGTGAAGCTACACATGGTTATTGTTCTAAATTGGCATAACAGTTTGTGGGTGTTAAGGGGATCAACAGAACTCATTGTGTCTAACACAGACAGGAGTGATTCAGTTTGTTTTCTTTTCTTTTCTTTCTTTCTTTTTTTTTTTTTTTTTTTTTTTTTTTTTGAGACAAAGTTTCACTCTTGTTGCCCAGGCTTGAGTATAATGGCACAATCTCATCTCACGGCAACCTCCACCTCCTGGGTTCAAGAAATTCTCCTTCTTCAGCCTCCTGAGTAGCTGGGATTACAGGCATGCACCACCATGCCCAGCTAATTTTGTATGTTTAGTAGAGATGGGGTTTCTCCATGTTGGTCAGGCTGATCTCGAACTCCAGACCTCAGGCCCTCAGGCAATCCGCCTGCCTCAGCCTCCCAATGTGCAGGGATTACAGGTGTGAGCCACTGCACCCAGGCTTTTGTTTTCTCTTAATTGTGTGTAAGTGTGTGTGTTTATCTGATTTTCTGAACAGGAAAAATACAATGTCCTTAATAACAGCAAAAGGTGACCAATTTTTTGAGATCATAAGCTACTCAAGGGATGTACCTTGGGTTATCAACACGTGTTTTCAGTGCCTACCGTGCTTGATAAATAGGAATGACTTATTGAACGTTTGTTAAACATTTAAACAACAGCTCAGAAGAAATTTAAAGAAAAGAAATCTAAGAAACATCCCCTTCGCCCCGAGCCAACTTAGTGCATTTTCCTTGTGGAGATCTAGGGGAGGAGAACAAAAACCAAGGTGTGTAACATGCCTGGGTTCCTCTCCACAAATGGATACCCCAGAGAGCCAAAGGTCTGGCCACCTGAGGACCACTCACTGAGTGGTGACATCTGAGTGGCTACCCCACACAGCCTGATTTTTAAATGTCTAATTTTTAAAGATTTAAATTGGTAACTCTTAATTTTTGAAATGTGTCGACTTTTATATTTTCTTAAATCTGAACGATTTTTGAGATATGTCATTTTCTTGTTTATGGTGTCTGTATTCAATCTCCTACAAACTAGAGTGACTGTGTTTTCTGTAGATGTTCCTTGTTGATATATAAATATTAAACTACATAATTCTTATGCCAGTTCACTCAACCGTGGCAGAGAGCAATTTTGCTGACATTCAAACTATGGTGTTAGGGATATATTTATGCTGGAAGCTAGAAGTTGAGCCTAATATTAACAGTGTGGAGTCATTTTCTATCTTTGATATGCTTATATCTGGACAATTCCCCAACCTCCAGGCCTTATCTATTGCACATATTCATGATAATTCTAGCTGGAGAATATTGCATTTGAATATGTTTAGAGTATCCGAGGAAAGTACTATCAAACTCTTGTGGCTGAATTCCTACAACTCACTGATAGGATCTGTAGTTTAGCATTCGGTGGAAACCTTTTCTAGTTTTCAGGTACATTGGTTGTTAGTTGAGAGCTTATTTCTTTACCAGATGATTTAAATATAAACTAAAAGGCTTAAAGTCTTATCTTTGCAAGTTGCCTTCTTTCAGAAATGTTTCCTATTTCCAACGGTTATTTTCTGACCCAAAAGATGTTACACAACAATAAACAAAGAAGCAAACAGTAAGAGGGAACAACGTGCTGTAACAGAAGTATCATCACTAAAATAAAAATATGTTGAAGAGAGTTTCAAGACTGTACATTACAGGTACCTTAAGGAATACTAGTTTAATCCTTGGCCTCTCTCTGACTGTCAGACTAGGAAAGAATATTAAAGTTACTCTAGACATGTTCATTATGCTCTCCCACATGACCTTCAAATCATCAGGGCCACAGCACTTCCCCCCACCACTTCCTTCCTCCCCCTGCATTACCCATTTCAGTAAATGGTGATATATTAATTATATGTTGCTCCGTAATAAACTATCCCCACAGTCAATGACTGAAAACAACAAACGTTTATTTCCTTCACAGTTTCTGTGAGTCAGGAATTTGGAAGCAGCTTGTTTGAGAGATTCTGTCTCAGAGTCTCTCATGAGGTTATACTCAGGATGTTGTCCAGGCCTACAGGCAGCCACAGATTTAGAGATGATGTCGAATCCCATTCCAGCGTGGTTCACTGATACTGCTGGCAAATTTGGAAAAAGCCTCAGGTCCTCTTTACATGGAACCGCCTTAGGCCTGCTTTGTTTTACATATATATATATACACACACACATAGATATACACATACATACATATATATGTGATATACATATATATATGAGTAATACACATATGTATGTGTGTGTTTGTGGGTGTGTATGTGTACATATATGTAAACTTTAAGTTCTGCGGTATACGTGCAGAACATGCAGATTTGTTATACAGGCATACATGTGCCATAGTGGTTTCCTGTATCCATCAACCTGTCATCTACATTAGGTATTTCTGCTAATGCTATTCCTCCCTTAGCCCTCCACTCTGCAACAGGCTCCAGTGTGTGATGTTTCTCTCCCTGTGTCCGTGTGTTTACACTGTTCATCGCCCACTTATGAATGAGAACATGCAGTGTTTGGTTTTCTGTAACCATGTTAGTTTGCTGAGAATGATGTTTTTCAGCTTTATCCATGTCCCTACAAAGGACATGAATTTGTCCTTTTTTATGGCTGCATAGTATTCCATGGTTTATTTGTGCCACATTTTCTTTACCCAGTCTATGATTGATGGGCATTTGGGTTAGTTACAGTCTTTGTGATTGTGAACAGTGCTACAAGTTGTTTGGCTTTTTTAGAGTGAAGGGACAGAGAGAGAGAGATTCAAAAGAGAGAGAATCCAGGAGAAGCTATGATCTTTGTGACCTAGCCTTGGAAGCTACATAGCATCACCACTGTCACATTCTTTTCATTAGAAATGAGTCTCTAGGTTGGGCCTACAACTAAGCCAAGAGTAATTAGGCTTCACCTTTTGAAGGGAGGAGTCTCCAAAATTTGTAGACATGTTTTAAAATGAGGACAGATGAGATTCAATAAATGACGCTGATTTTACCTCCTGAAGGGTTTCCATAGATCCCTTTTTGTTCATCTATTTTCTCTCTCTCCTATTTTAGGTCCTCAAGATACCTTACTTTTTAATAGGTCCCTTACATCCTATTAAATCTTGAGTTTAATATCCCCCCAGTGCACCAGCGAAATCTTGCTAAATCTGATCATGTCACTTTGCTCCTTAAAACTTCTAATCTGGTCTCTGTGACACAGAAACAAGCACAAACGACTTGCCCTAACAGGCCTTCATGTCTCCAACCTATAACTATACATTCAAAACTCTTTCCTTTTCTGCTTTAAATTTTATATTTTTTAATATTTAACATTTGTAATTTAATGAATATATGATAATATTTCAGGTAGTTTTCCCCTGTAAACTGGAGGTCAGAAAACTTTTTCTGTGAAGGCCCAACTGGTATATATCTTCACCTTTGTGGGCCAGTCTGTCTCTTCATGACAACTAAACTCTGTTGTAACAATGGGGCATGACTGTTCAAATAAAACTTTATACGTAATATGGGTAGTGGCTAGATTTGGCCCAGAGGCTGAATGAAGTTTGCTGATCCCTGCTCTATACTTGTCTTTTCTTTAATTACATAAGCCAAAATAACATGCTGTTGTATCTAGAAAACATTTATGATTGACTCTTCACATTACCCCAGATGTTGTCTCCTATATGAATTTTTTTCAAGTGCTTTTAGGTTGGAATAAAGGCCTTAGTTCTGTGGTTCCACAGCAGCCTGTGTGCACTGTTATGGCATCGTCACATAAAAATGAATGTCTACGTTAGGTATTTCTCCTAATGCTATTCCTTCCTTAGCCCCCATCCTGCAACAGGCTCCAGTGTGTGATGTTCCTCTCCCCGTATCCATGTGCTTTCGCTGTTCAACTCCCACTGAAAATCTTTCTCATTAAACTGGCAGGTCTTTGAAATTTTTGAATTCCTATTGCCAAACATAGTTCCTGGCTAATGTGTTGAACTGAATTGAGTCAGTGAAGGACTAATGTACAGAAGATTCTTAGCATAATATAATATAGAAAGGGATTATATAATATAACAAATATCTTTTCATTTTCTGCCAAACACAATTTGTTAATATTCCATTTTGTTTCATGTAAATAAAAGCAATGAAGTGAGGACATTGCAGTGACAGATGCAGAGTTAAATGTATGAAACATTTTCTACCTGTGATTCTCTGTTACCAAGAAACCTTCTGTAGTGGCTCACAGCTGTAATCTCAGCCTATAATTCCAACATTTAGGGAAGCAGAGGCAGGACGGTAGCTTGAGCCTCGGAGTTCGAGACCCTCCAGGGCAATAAAGAGAAACCCTATTCACTAAAAAAAAGAAAAAGAGAAGTCAAAAAGGCAAAGAACAAAGAAACGTTTGGCCAAAGAACATGGTCTATACCAAGAAGTCTCAACAGTGTCTGCTCCTTAGAATTAGGTGTAGATTTGGTGTGTGTGTACACGTGCACACACACACACACACACACACGTGCCCAGAGGTTTCCATTCAGTAGGCCTGTAATGGTGCAGAGAATTCTAATTCCAGAGGAGCAGTAAGTAATTCAAACATACAGTCAGGGTTGAGAATTACTGAGTTATAGTTCACATCTAGAAGCACAAATCTGATATAGAAAAATTACAAATAATTTATCAGATATGATATAATAAAGGAAAAAAAACTGCATAGGGAGAATTAGAATGCCTGGGAATGACTCTTGGATATATTACGCTGCATAATTGTATGGTCGTAAATAACTTACTCGCTGTGAATTCCCTCACGGTTTTCTCACCATCAAAATGAGATGATTGGATGATACTTCTATTAGTTTGCCCCCTCATACTTCTAGTCTTACTGGTCCTTAACTGGCGTATTTTTACAGGTATGTTGCCTAATTTTCATCAGTGTTTACATTCTAGTTACCAAGTATCATAACTAACCACTCCAAAACTTAGTGTCTTAAAACAATAACACATATACTTTGCTTACTAATATGTCCTCTGGGCAGGGCTCAGTGGGGACAGCTTTGCTCCGCTCCATTTTGTATTAGCCATGGTAGCTCAAGAACTGGAGTTTATAATCACCGGGGCTCTCACTCATTTACTCGTCTGATGGTTGACACGGTTTTTTGGAACATTTCAAGCAACTAAGGCTGTGGTTAGAAGACTTATTCATGAGTTTTCCACACAACTGCTTGACTTTTCTGCAACATTGCTGCTAGGTTCCAATGTCAAGCATTCTGAAAGAAAGGGTGTCAGGCAGACGCTTTTTCAGCATTTGTGACTTAGTTTCAGAAAACATTCAGCATTGCTTCTACTTAATTCTGTTCATCAAAATAGTCACAAAGACCCAACTTCAAGGGAAAGGGAAATAAATACCACCTCTTAAGGGAGTGACATATCTGGAAGAACACACAAAACAAGAAATATCCTTGAAACCATTATTATTATTTTTTTTTGGATGCAATTTACTAAGTGTAAAGGGTTTTTTTGTTTGTTTTCTGTTTTTTTTTTTTTAACTATAGTTGAACATATTACTGCAGTAAGATTTGAGAGACAGTATGTAGCGCTGAACAGGTTTTTACAAAGAAGCAAGAGACAACACACTACTTAATTTCAGAAATAAAAAGCATAATGTAACTCTAGCAAACTGTAAAGTAAAATCTTATGTTTAATGTAATACGTGAGAATGTTGCTCCCTACCAGTATAAGGGAAGAGGACCAGGGCAATAATGGTCCTGCTTCAAGAGTGCTATCAGTGGCACTTTGCAGAAGAAAGTATATGCAAGTTCTTGGCAGAGATTCCTAGTTGCCTGATCCATTTCCCTCTTCTTCTGTTAGGGAATCCCCAATTTCAGCTGTGCACATGACCCAGTGAAATAAAGACTCTTACTTATAAGCTTCCCTTGTAGTTAGGCATGGCAATATGATAAAGTGCTGGCTAAATGTGCTATGTACAGCATCTGGAATGTATTTTAGATGGAGGGAGAGACACCTCACTCTGTGCTCTGTAACTGTCAGTCTTTCTGATAGCTTGAGTGTTACAGTTGCCTATTGAAGAGTCATGCTGGAACACGAAGCAAAACACTAGGGTTGCATCTCTGACAATAATAAAGTCACTGTTCCAACACTGACCGTGTCCATCTCCTCACACTTCATTTTCATGAAAACATAAGAAGACTATGTCTTAGTCAATACTATTTCAGATTCATTCACATTCAGTTGAACCTAATCCTAACCAATCCTAACCAAGACCAGAAATTATGTCTTATTCTTATATGTAGTGTTGACTGCATTATAATTATTGCTAAGTTTTTGGTGTTGTCTTACATGCCGTTACATTGATAGCATATATGAAGTCCCTCGGAGGCCTGAAACCTGTGTTATACTGTCACCACGTTTCCTGTTTGAGATTTTGATTGCTCTACATACAATGAAAATTGAATACACTTGATAACTTTTGGTTAAATGGTTTGAGCTATTCACATTCAATTTGAATTTTCTATTATGTAAAACAGAAATAGTCTATTTCATAATATTTTGAGGAAAATCACATGAGATAATAGAAGAAAATATCTTGTGCAATTGCCTGAAATAAGAAAGAGCGATTATTATTATTACTGTGTTAGTAATGGCTATGGTGATTCATAGCTATTTTTTAATAATAATTCTTTCGGAATTGATCACATGGCAGTTGTATACGTGGGGAAACATAGTTTCGTAAGGAGGAATGGTGACTGCAGTCATGAACGCATGCTTGTTCTCTTTCACTTTCACTTCTCATCCTTTTGCTGGTAGGTCATGTTCTGGCTACAGGGCCAGGCACCTAACGGAGTGGCTCATGCTCGTGAGTGGCTCAGAGGACCTCATGTTCATGGCCACAGAGGCTGGTCCAGAGAAAGGCACATGCACATAAACCACAAAATGCTAATAAGGGATTTTTTGCAGGGGTAAGAGCAGGAATAGACATAATTCTTGTAATCATGCACAAATAATCAGACCCTGGGAGCCACTGTCTACCTTATATGGGAACACTTTATCAACAACAAAAGAAAATGAAGCTTTGTGCAGAAAAAAATATCCACGATGTGGGTATCTATGAGACAGAAAGAGAGACGAAGACAGACACCCACACACTCCTGGTAATTATTAAGTGAATGGTTACAGATATTTCTTTTATACCAGTCCACTTTGTACCAATTTTATGAGCCAAATTTTTTTTATTTTGCTTGAATTGCTTGCATTGAGTTTCCAGCTCTTTTAATTAAATGAGTCCTGGCTATGTCAATGAGGAATTAGATCAGATGAACAGAGCTACTGGGAACTGTTAGGTGAATCTCATTATTTGGAGAGAAAAATGGGTTAGAAATTGTGATTACATTTTGTGTGTGTGTGTGTGTGTGTATGTGTGTAAGAGTAGATCATACAAACAGTATACGTGCATCTAGTAAAAATAGTGTTTCTTTTCCGAATTTAAACTTTAGATTTTACTGTATTTTTCTATTGTCCATTTATTTAACTACCTGAAACCTCAACATGTAAACCATGCATTTAAATTCCAACCAATCAACTTATCTGTGTTATCAATAGCAGCCTTTAAGGTTATTAAGGGCTAGTTATATACTATGCAAATCTTGAGAAGGTGCCCATATTTTCCTTCAAGTCTCATGCAGCAAGCAGGCAGCTTGGCTTTGAAGATCAAAGTTAGTCTTATCTTTTGATTCTAATACTTTATATTCCTCATAAAGCATAATTTTTAAAATTAAGAAATCATTTTAATTTTGAAACTTTTAAAACCCTTTCAAAATGGTTTCATATAAATCATAATAAGCCCTGTCTTACTGAATAGGGTATTAATGAAGGAGGGCTAACGTAGCTATTGTGAGAACAGTCTGTTTTCAATAAGAAGAGAGCAAATATTAACTTCAAAGATTTCATGTAGGAATTGCATGAATAAAAATCCACGTATATGAATATATGTCATTTTTTTTAATGTAGCTAGACATTTTTTAAGGGGAAAGAATCTTGCATGCATACACAAAGGTCTTTCAGTGACCTTTGCGTATGTGTGTGTGTGCATGTGTGTTTGTATGTATATACATACATGTATTGCATATATTTATATGTAGTTATAAGATATGAATATATTTCTTTTAATACGCAGATTTATAGTTCTGTAAAACAAGTAAAAATATCTCCTTATATTCCTACAATAGGTAAATCATCGCTTTAGCACTCAAACCTGGATGGACAACTGCGGTTTGATACTCTTAAAATGATTCAGTCTGGCCTAGACATTACCCAGCCTAGATACAGTATAGTCAACTTAGCCATGAAAAATCCAAATGTCCATTAAGATTGTTATTGGGTAACCATTTTACCCAGTTGTCTCATGCTGAGACTCAGCTATGAAATCTTACAATTCTCTCTTGTTCCTTTTTTCTATCCTTTCTCCTCTTTTCTCACTTTCTTTTTCCTTCTCAATTTTCTACCTCACACTCAATTCTCTTATTTTCTGTAGGTTTACCTTGCCTTGTTCACCCTTTGTTTCCTTTTTGTAATACTGAATGTACTAACTTCTAACCACTTGAGCTTGCTCTCAAAGTCTTTTGTGGTGGCTTCAAGCTGATTTGGTGCTGAGCTTTCTTTATGACTTTCTGATGCCCTCAGAGTTCTCTTCCTTTTTTCTTTTTCTCTCCATGTCCTCATTCCTAGGGATTTACTTTCAGCTCTGCTCCAGAATGGATGCTTTTTTCCCACTCCCCAGGGAGATCAAGAGCTTGGAGCAAGAATAATAGCTCCTCCTCACAAAAAGACAAGGTAAACTATAATAAACTAGAGCAAGCCATTTAGCAAAATTCTGAATGTTTTTTGTGCTTTAATTGCTATGTGAAAAGCAAATGGTTTCTGCCTCGGTTAAGGCTATAAATTCATGGAAGTGTATATAAGCCAGGGTTTGAAATGCAAAACACCTGTCATTGCAACACATGTTTGATATAAATATAAGTACTGAACAGTACATTTTAGGAAGTTCTTAATTGTTTTTCCCTCATTGTGAGCATTAACAGTTTAATTTTTAGTAAGAGACGCGGGTAAGCAGGTGGGATTTCAATGTGTACTGGGTTTGAAAGGGAATCCAATTCCTATGCTAAATTCAAACACCATTAAAATGAAAACATGTCACTGTGCAGTACAAAGACAAGTACCACCACACATTTTAAAGAAATTGATGTTTGCATGCACTGTATTTTTGAGCATTCCAAACTTCTGAAAGATATAAAAAATTGAGCAAGTGGGGGATCTATAAAAGGAAATGTGTAATAGCTCTACTTCAAGAAAACTGAAAATGACAGTATTGATTTAGAAGGTGAATATGTTTTATGTTATCCTCTCTTCTGTTATGTATTAAAGAAAATATAAATATTGTTCTTACCTAGATTTTTAAAAATTGGTGTAAGTATTGTACTTTGAGGAGACACTTCCCCAACCATAAAAATGAGAGGATTTATGGGAGACAATGAAATTCTCATCTCAAATAACAAATCTAAATTTGGCTCCCAAAGTTGCAGAGGTAGTCAGGAGAAAAATTGTGAAAAAAGCACAAGTCTGACAGATGGAATTTGGGTGAAATAGGTAGAAGGTGAAAAGATGAATGCAGACATTACACCAGAATGGAACAAAGCCAGAAGCCAAATATGAAGATGAAACACTAAGGAACTTGAGACAGAAGCAAAAGCTAAATAATATCGTAAACTGTTTCATATGATCGCTAGTTTCCTGAAATATTCTCCAAAGAATGTCTTATGATAAAATGTGTTGGGGAACGTTGTATTTATGTCACTTTATTTCAGGTTCATATAGTAAAATCTTATAAATTTTGAGGACTTTGGGAAAGTTTAACTTTGTTTAACTCAGTGTTCTTTGTAATCTTTGCATTTTATAGAGAAAAACAACTCAAATTCATTAAAACAAAAAAGAGAAATTTTAAAAACTACAAGAGTTGTCACATAAGCGTAGAAAGTACAGTCAGGCCTTACAGAGATTTCTATTAGATATTTCAGTATCCCACTTCCCGTTTTTAGGAATGATAGTCTGACAGGTCCAGCTTGAAAGAAGTTCCCATTTCTTGTTTAGCTACAGCCGAATTTACATTTTCTGATGCTGAAACGTATTTCATAAACTCAAATATATCGGGATAGCATTTCCTCAGATTTTCATTACATTCCTACTACTGTGCTTCATATTTCTCCTTTACTCCATATCCACCTCTATTGCTGCATTGTTTTGCAACCGTTACACTAAAATTCTTTAAATGAGATTTTTAACCTTATTGTCCACATTATATATATTTTTTTACCTCTTTTTAATCTGGCTCCTCTCTCCAAAACTTTACTGGAGCATCTAGGTCAGTAACCCTCTTCATGTCACGCTTTGTCATAAACAACCTCTCAGTACTGTTGGATAGAGTCGATCAATCCCTCTGGGTCAGAATCAAAACAACAACCACCATCTCTCTATCATTTCCCTTCTTATAATTTCATCATGGTCTCCTCTTTCCAGCTATCTCAGTTTCTTCTTCAACGGCTCCTTACTTAATATCTTATCTTTAAATGCTGAAGTGGGCCCATGTCTCTTTTCTCTAAATGAGTCTATGATCTCCTTCTTTCCCTTCACTTTAAATCTATTTGCTGATGACTGACACACCTCTCTGTCTCACTTACCTCTACTTAGAGCTGTAGATGTCATATTCCTTGACATCTCCAGTAAATATCCATTCAACATTTCAAATTTAGAATGTGCACAAAGGAGCTCTTGATTCTACCACCTTATCTTCATATCAGCAAATGTTAGTAGCGTCCACACAGGAGCTCATGACGAAAACCTAGGAGTCATCTTGAATTCCTCTTTCCCACTCACAGAATTTATTGCTGTCTTTTGTTTCCAAAGAGGTATCAAACCTGTCCAATTCTCCCTTCCTTCACCCAAGAGAATGCATGAATAATTTCTTAGTCTGACCCTTGTTAGTCTAAGAGTAATCACCCTGCTTTTCTCTTTTATTTGTAGTTGAATGGTACTAGAGAGAATTGGTCCCTTTGCTGCTATGACTTATTCCAATCTACAAAAAATAGTCAATCCATTTGAATGTTGTCATATTTAGCCACCAAATCTCATAGAATATGATCTAAGTCCTATTAGCCTCTTGGTACTAGATTAACTGCCCTCATAATATTTTGTATGCTTGGCTGAGCACAGTGGCTCACTCCGGTAGTCCCAGAACTTTGGGAGGCCAACGCGGGTGGGGTGGATCACCTGAGGTCAGGACTTTGAGAGCAACCTGGCCAACATGGCAAAATCCCATCTCTACTAAAAATACAAAAATTAACTGGGCGTGATGGCAGGCGCCTGTAATCCCAGCTACTTGGGAGGCTGAGGCGGGAGAGTTGCTTGAATCTGGGAGGTGGAGGTTGCAGTGAGCTGAGAACACCCCATTGCATTTTAGACTGGGAGACGAGAGTGAAACGCCATCTCAAAAAATTTATACATACATATATTTTGCTAGCTCACACAAACTACCAGTTTTCTCTTTGGGAGCAAGTGCTTATTTCTGGGTTATAGAAATTATCTGGGATTCATATACATTCAAAATGCAATGACACTCCTTCCAGTTGTCCCTGAAGTGTCTGTCATTTCCATTTTTTTCAGCCGCATTCCACTTGCTCTTGACATACTCCTCTTTTCCTTCTCCAATTTGCGGCATATTCTTTCTACTCCTTTTTCTTTTTACTCTTATGTCAATTTCTTATCTTGAATTTTGCTCCTTTTTGTTGGCATAAAATTATTTTTATAGGTTGAATTATAAGCCTTAGAAACAACACAGAGGGGTCTTGAATGTGGAGGAAGATTCTTTAAAATTAATATTTGCAGCTCTATGAATGAATGGACAGCTCATAGCAATCCATTTAGGAAGTTATCCCATTTTAAGGCTGTCACTGCTTAAGCAGGAAGTATTCGTGTATGTCCATAGACCTGAGAATATGCACATTGCTTCAGTCTCAAACATAGCAGGTGAGTGCTAGGGAGAGAAAAGGAAAGCAGAAGTGGTTGAGCCAGCAGGCCTGTAGAAGCTGGGAAAAGGTTCTCAAACAGAGGTGGTGTCTGAGTCCCACCCTTATGAGAAATATAAGCCCTTGAATTCTGTGGCCTTTACAAAAAGGCATTAGTAAACACAATCAAATGAAATTGACACATATGATATTAGTCAGAAAAATAAATGCTTTTTAAAAGTTGTCCAAATGTATCAAATAATAATGATGGCTTGAACATTCCCAAAATAACAACTGAAAAGACAAGTCAGGCAAGACACAAGGAAAAGATTTCTGCTCACGGCAGTTCGTGTGTGATGTGGCTGCACCCTACAGAGCTGAAAGAAATCGTGTGCTCGGTGGAAATTTGTAGCTTACACCTCAATGCTCCAAAAAGTCCCAGGAGAAAATACTTGAACCCAAAATAGGCAGTGACAAACTTTTACCTGAAAAGCTTGATTGTCTCTAGATGCATGTGAACTTGTAAGAACTTTTAGAAAAGAAGCAATTACTAATTGAGATGCTAAAATAGTTGATAGGACTTCTATCTCAGTGTTCTTTAAAATTTTCCACTAAATCTTTATGATGGTCTTAATAGTATTATGTTGCTGCAAAAGTAATTGCTGCTTTGCCATTGAAAGTAATGGCAAAATATTTATGACTAATCTCAGAACCAATGGCCGCTTCATAAATATTGACTAGTGAAACACCAACATGGTTTTATATCAGTTATTTCAGTTAGGTTTTTGTGTATCTATTGAATTGGTCTTGAGACTGCTCCTGAGAAATACTGTAGTTACTCCCAAATAATCCCATTTTTCCTGGCCTGATCTTCACCCAAATCTTCAAAACCATTACAGCCACATATTGGCTTTCTTTTTAATTTGCTCTTATAGAACACCTGCTAAGAGCTTGACGAAATAAATATCAGATTTATTTCCTAAATAAGCGAGAAGGGAAAACAATAAAAATTTAGATTTTAAATTTGCATTTTTGTTTAAGAAAATTGCAAACCTCCAGCATGATGCAATTGAAAGAATGTAAAAAATTTATGAGTAATAGAACTGAGATTTTTCTCATGGTTAAAAAACCATTTTGAAGTCCATATCAGCATGTTTAAAGTGAAATGGGAAAATGAGACAGTTACACATTATTATTTTTTAAATAAAAAAAAAACTTACTTCAGTTTTTAATAAACCTAACTTGTTCTAAATGTTGTCAGGGCTCTGTACTTCTATTACTCAATGACCTAAGTTAAAACTACTACAGAGCTGCAGAGAATTTTCTGGTGAGTATGCGACTATTGTGTAGGACTGAGGAAGGCAGTTCTTTCAACTGGTCATTGGTACTACTTTTTATTTCACCTTCGTTTCTACACAGGTTTTCTATACCACTTGAGTTTTCCCTGTTGGTCCTCAAAGAGCATAGGTGTATAATATGGTCTTTTGTTAACCTCTACTAAGCACTATATTTTCATTTTCATATTATTCAAGAGTGGAGAGAACCACACAATGTCTTCATCTTTTTGGGGGAAGACTCCAGAACTCTAAGACAAATAACTTTATTCACCTATCTCTATAGTCTTTGCATACATGGTAGGTATGAATAAATTTCCCCATAGATAATTTGTGATAGTTGAGAAAAGGATGCAGAGAGCCCCAGGATGACCTTAGGTGGAACAAGTAGTACTTGAGCACTCTCATGTCTTTAGGGATTACCAGGTTTTTTATCAATGTTACATTGTGGGAGTGACCTCATAGCCATATCATCTCTAAAATGAATGGTAAGATGCTCTACTCCATAGGGCCATATCTTACCGAAATAATGTCATGTTGTTTTAAATTCAAACTGGTTTTCTCATTTGTTATTAGCAGAAAGGATTTTGGTATAATTAAAATATAATTGTTGTAAAAATACAGTAAGAAAGAAAAAAGGTAACTATGAATGTTAACATTGTGGAGTCATAAGAAATGTAGTTGCTGTTCTGTACCTTAGGTGTGCAGATTTGAAGAAGTTCCAAGTCCCATTCCTGACCATAGTTTTACAAAGCAGTGCTGTTGGGAGGGAGCCAAACATTTTTGGTGTTGTTAAACCTCCTCTATTGGAAAATTGGTATCCAAGTGCATTCCCAGTGAGATAAGTGTATGATTTAGGGCTGCTTTTTTTTGGACAGGACCTTCTACCTCACAAGGCTATTAAGAGGATCTGCAAAGTATTGAGAATAACAACACTGAGTAGAATCCTTGATCATGAAGGAAAGAAATGGCTGGTTGCCAAATCATGGGCAATAATTAATAAGACTTACAGAGTTCTCTCGGTGCCTTCTGCCTGCAGAATGAACTTCTGTGTCGTATCTTGTCTTTTAACTAGGGGAAGAAAATTTATAATTTAATTTCCGAAAGTAGTTCTACTTCATGAATTCTTATTCATGGTCCACATCCTGTCAATATTATGCTGGTCTTTTAATGTTGCCAAAATCTTGTTCTATGTTAAATGATTTGATTTCCTGGTGATGTTGACACCTTTAAATACTTGTAGACAATCATTATCCTACACCTTGTTTGGTGCTTAGCTCTATTTTACATATTTAATAGCTTTAATATTTTTTTCTTCCTTTTCTTTTGGAGACAGAGTCTCGCTATGTCATCAAGGCTGGAGTGCAGTGGCATGATCTTGGCTCTCTGCAACCTCTGCCTCTCAGGTTTAAGTGATTTTCCTGCCTCAGCCTCCAGAGTGGCTGGGACTCCAGGTGCATGTCACCACACCTGGCTAACGTTTTGTATTTTTGTAGAGACAGTGTTTCACCATGTTGGCTAGGCTGATCTTGAACTCCTGGCCTCAAGTGATCTGCCCACCTTGGCCTCCCAAAGTGCTGGGATTACAGGCATAAGCCATTGAGCCCAGGCAGATTTAATATTATTTATAAATGAACCAGTCTTATATTTTCATTTCAATGAGAAAGGTGCTTAAATGTGACCCACCAGTTCAAGAAGTTAAGAAAACTAAATGCTACCTAAACATGAGCCAAGGGAAATAAGTTAGACTTTTCAGAAAATGGGGTCATTCAATTCGCTTCAGAGGTGGTTAAAAAATATGTAACAGGTATATTCCTTGCTTGTATCTGGTTTTCACGACCAATATATTCATATCTCTGTCAGATTTAGGGGTGGGGAATATGTGACATCAGATAACTTATTTTGTTGGCTTACAGTTTATTCAATTCAGTCATTTTTGTATGTTGCAACCTAACTATGTTCTCTAATAAGAATGGGGCTTAGTGAGTACTCAAACATTTTAGACTTGTATCACAAAGACAAGCAAATAAACAAAAATATCTCTTTCTAGAAAAGGGTCAATAAATATGACGAACTTGTCTAACTCTCTCAAAGAAAGAAGACTTGGATATAAAAGTTGATAGCAAGTTTCACTTTGCATAAATAAAAAAAGATTTTGAAGTTTCATTCTCAAGATTTTTTTTCTATGAAAGGCAAGGTAAATTTATCATGCAAAATAAAATCAGACTGTCAGTTAAAGGAATCAATAAAAAATATGTAATTAAATTAATTAGTTATAGTTGTTTGGAATATTTTCTTTATTTTAAATTCCATCAAAAAATCTATGTCTATTGTAAAATGACTATTAAAGATAGTATTGCTACTTCTCTATCTTTAGAGAACTATTGAAGCCGTTTCTAAAATAAAGTGAGCTTTTTATGAGAAAAGTACATTCAATAAGACCATGTTTATACCTCGTAAGATTTATGAGTTTTTTTTAATATAGTATTTTCCTAGTACTACTGTTTTTGTTTGTTTGGTTGTTTTGTTTTGTTTTTCTGAGACAAGGCCTTGCTCTGTTGCCTAGGCTGGAGTGCAGTGGCACCATCATGGCTTACTGCAACCATGGCTTAGTACAACCTCCTGGACTCCAGCAATCTTCCCACCTCAGTCTCCTAAGTAGCTGGGACTACAGGCGTGTGGCACCATGCCCGGCTAATTTTCAAATTTTTTCTAGAGATGGAGTCTCACTACATTGCCCATGCTGGTCTTAAATTTCTGTACTCAAGTGATCCTCCTGACTTGGCCTCTCAAAGTGCTGGAATTACAGGCATGAGCCACTGCACCCAACTAGTACTACTGTTGATAAAATTCTTTATTTTGAAAACATCCAAACGTTTCCTTTTAACAAAAGAAGTTATATACTGTTTTCTTCCATTTTTCTAACAACATTTCATGTAAGTTTCTCAAGAATTTAATCAAAGTATTGAACTTAAAATGAGATTATGTTTTTCTTCTGTACTAGAAATAGGTAACAGGAAAAAAAATGAAAAAACAAAACAAATACTTCATATGACTTCTACCAGAAGTTAAAGATAAAATTCATTTCTTAGAAAGATTTTCTTTAGAAGGATATTGTAAAAAATACTTGTTTCTTTTCTTTCTACATCATACCAGAAGACTAATTATTGCCATAATTGTCCTGATATCTCTCTCTCTCTCTCTCTCTCTCTCTCTCTCTCTCTCTCTCTCTCTCTCTCTCTCTCTGTTGACCTAGTTTTATTACCCTTTCTCTTTTGGTGGTAATCAGGAATCCAGGTTAATCATGCTACCCTTGGTTATTAGCACACATATTTCTGAAACTGTCTTTTACATATATCTTTTTACTTGTTAGTGTAAGACTTAAGAACAGCCTTTATCTTGATGATTATAGTAATTAGCACATAGCAATTTCTCAATAAAAATATGTTGGAAAATAAACATTTAAGTAATTTTTTGTGTGTAATTGACTCAGAACAGTAATTAATTCAAACCTTATATCTTAGAATGTTGTAATTTTTTTTTTTTTTTCTCTTTTCTTGGGAAGGAAAGAAAAAATTCTTGCCTAAAAGATGGCATCTTTTCTGGCAACATTTTAGTCAAATGGCACCTGAGAGGAGAGAATTTCGGCATATAGCTTTCCATAAAATGTCTCAAATCCCACAATGTAGGCCTCCTGTGCCTTATTACTGTCTCAGCATGAAATCTTCAAAATGGCCATTTCTGCTACATTTGCAAGTCTATTTTGTAGTTCCACAGTTTGCAGGCAAAAAGAAGAGAAAAGATAGCAAGGAATGGTTGCCCTTGAAATGACCATAAAAAAATCACAAACCTGGCTCAGGTCTATAATCCCAGCAGTTTGGGAGGCCAGGGCAGGCCGATCACCTGACGTTGAGAGTTTGAGAACACCCTGACCAGCAGGCAGAAACGCCATCTCTACTAAAAGTACAAAATTAGCTGGGTGTGATGGCGCATGCCCGTAATCCCAGCTACTTGGGAGGCCGAGACAGGAGAATCGCTTGAACCCGTGAGGCAGAGGTTGCAGTGAGCCAAGATTGTGCCTTTGCACTCCAGCCTGGGCAACAAGAATAAAACTCCGTCTAAATAAACAAACAAAAAAATCGTAGGCCTATCCAGCTCTGGGACTGTAGGAATTGGACATATTTAACTGTTTGTATGACTGACCTAGTCTAGTGCCAACTGTTTGAAGAACTTTTAGAACATGCTTGCAATTGCAGCATTGTAGCTATGATCTTCTATCTTTTAAAGATTTAGGCTAGTGACAGTTCACTAGTGTAGCATATTCTGGAATATTTTTGTTTCTGTCATAAGTCTAATGCCACAAAGGTTCTATGCATCTCATTGTCATTCTTAGCTTGCAGAAGTAAACTGAGTAGTTGAGAACTCCTTGCATCCCTTAAGAAAATTCTTTACTTCCTATTGCGCTCAGAATAAAATCAAAGTTCATTTTCATCACCTATAAAGCCATAGCTACTTCTCTATTAAATGAATGAAAGCCAACAAATGCAAAGTCTTTTGACTATGCAGTCTGTATGTTTAAAAATCTTCTTTTCCAATCGTAGTAATTGATTACATGGAGTCAAATAAGCCATACCAACTAAACTCCAGAATTCACTGGGGAAAGAAAAAGGGAACTGACTTGTATTGAACACCTACCATACTCAATGTCAGGCATGTTTGTGTACACATCAACCTTGAGAGGCAGGCATTATCATTCTCATTTTTCAGTTAGGCCAATTGGGAATCAGAGTGGTTTACGATTTTTCAAGGTAACTAGGTGACAAGTAAAAGAACATGAATTCAATCCCAGGCAGGTTTGAAGAGCCGAAATCTATGAAATCGAAATGTATTGTCTTACAGGTATAGACAATGTTTGGAATACAAACTCTTTGTTTATTCATTCATTTAGTTTTTCAACAAATATTTGTTGGATGTCAGTGGTCTAGTAGGTATCCTGCAAGAGGCAAGTAGAAAAGAGAAAGAAGCAGAAAGAAACCAGAAATGGTCCTTGCTGCTGGGAGTTTATACCAGAGTGGGCGGCTAGACTTTCTGCAAATAATCATGATAATGACTATGTGTAATATTCAATTACTGAATATAAAATGTAACCTGATGTAATCGAACACAATTTTATAAAAGTGTTTTAAAATAGAAAAAAGAGAATTGAGGTCAGGTAAGGCTTCCTGGGGTAGTAATCATTGAAACTGAAGGATGATTAACAGTTAAATAGACAAAAAAAAAAAAAAAGAAAGAAAAGAAAAGAAAAGAAAAAACCCAGGAAAATGAGGTGGCGTTGTTTCCTTGGAAGAGAAAACAACTTTTGCAATGGCTCGATAACTGATTGGGGATTTTCTAAGGTACAAGATACTGAGAGAGGAAGATTAAACATGAGGCTGAACTTGCAGGCCCCATAGGCTATGCAAAAGTGAAGGTGTATCGATGTAAACGGAATCATATCTTCCACTAATAAAGCCTTTGTTTACTATTGAAATTGTCAGAGAGGCATTGGAACCACAGTTACTCCATCTTGAATAAGGGCTAAGTGAAAAAGCTGAGACCTACTGGGCTGTATTCCCAGGAGGCTGGGGAAAATTAGTCACAAGATGAGATAGGAGTTTGGCACAAGAGACAGGTAACAAAGATCCTGCTGACAAAATAGGATGAGGTAGAGAAGCTGGCTGAACACCACCAAAAGCAAGATGGTGATGAAAGTGACCTCTGGTTGTCCTTGTTGCTTATTATATGCTAATTATAATGTATTAGCCTGCTAAAAGACACTCCCATCAGCTTCATGACAGTTTGCAAATGCCATGACAGTGTCCAGAAGTTCCCATATTGTCTAAAATGAGGAGGAACCTTCAGTTCTGGGAAATCTGTGCCCTTTTCCCAGAAAGCTCATGAATAATTCACCCCTCGTTTAACACATAATCAAGAAATAACTATAAGTATGTTCATTCGAACAGTCCATACCACTGCTCTGTCCATGGAGAAGCCAATGGTTTGTTTCTTTACTTCTCTGCTTTCATTTGACTCTGTGGACTTGCGCCTGATTCTTTCTTGCATAAGATCCAAGAACCCTCTCTTGGGTTATGGATCAGGACCCCTTTCTGGTAACGAACGTCTAGGCTAAGCTGAAAACAGTGGTGTCTGCCATGGACCTGGTATCCATTACTAAGGCATTGGTACCATGTCACTGAACATGAAGTAAAGGGAATGATAAGCTCTTCTTTATTTGTTTATTCTTTTTTTTCATAAATCACACAGAAAAGCAAATCATTGATCCTCGTTGAAGCTTATAATACAGTGGAGAAAGTAACTCCTATGTAAATATCTCTGATCTACAGAACAAAAGCTGCAAATGTCATGGACAAAGAGAGGGAAAAGTTGCTAAATGCTGAAGCAGCTGGGGTGGGGATGGAAGGCAGATGTTAGCTAGGGATATGTTCCTGGAGGAAGCACTAGTCCAGTTAGGTCTTAAAGGATGAGTAATACTAGAATATTCAGAGGTGGGAGAGAGTGGCTTTCTAGTCTGCCATAGTAAAGCCTGGCCTATAGAGAATGCCATGAAAGAAAATAGCCATAAAGGGAAACTTCATGAATGTATAAAAATAAACTGATTCCAAATTAGAAAGTTTCTTTGAAGATGGCAATACGTAGGGATTATTGCTGAAAGAAGAGTCATCACTAGAGGAGGGCATAGGGAAACACATATACATGGTAGAGTTGCAGAAATGAGACTCTTTCTGGGAGAGTACACTTGAAATGAGTTGACTGAGATTTGCATATGGAAATAGGCAGCTTTGGTACAATCAAAATAATTAAAAGGCTTCCTTTCTCAGCTGGGGTGTTTTCATCTCCATGTTAAACTGTTGGGGGAAGGAAGTGTTTTACTGATTTCATCAGTCAGTTTTGGGGCACCTTAAGAAGTGAAGAGTGCGAAAAGGCAGGGATGGAAGAGGTGCATTTCACAATTCTCTTCCCATAATGCTCACACCCTACCACATCATTCACCCTAAGAAAGAAGCACCTGAGATTTCCTCATATAAACTGTAAGAGCAACTGCCTTTGTTGCCTCTATGGCTCCCAAGATAACATCATTCAGTGGTTGTGACAAAGGCTGGTGAGGAAAGAGAATCGGGGGATCTGAATGCTGGTTTTCATGTCTCTCAAGTGTTAACCACCTCTTTCAAGTTGTATACCCTGCCTTTCTTATTGGTTTAATCCCTGTGGTTTTGAGAAACCTCTGCTTCTTCATCTTCTGATGCTATTGTGAACGTTTAGCATTTCGATTTGCTGATCACATTCTTCCTTGTCACAGTAGTCAATATGGTTGTCTCCATGATTCTGGTTTTGCTGTGCATGCCCTGAGAGGTACATATGAGTGCCATAAATGAGGCTCTTTTCCTCCCTTCAGAACTTTTTGATTTGGAGCAATAAATCCTCTATTCCTCAGGTGACGGCTTTAGATATAGCATCTGTTTCCTGAATTCATCCCTTGTTTCTCACTTTCTTTCTATCTCACATGTTTAGCCTTTCATTTTCTCAATAGCTTTTGAAATATTTATGATGTCTGGAACCTGTTTCTTAGTACCTGCTTCCTGAACATTCAAAAAGTGCTGTCATGCTGTGGTAACAGAAATGTGGGAAAAGGTGTCCAAGGTGCAGTTACCAATTTGTGCTCTACAGTTCCTCAGCATTTTAGTTTACCAGCCACCCACTGTCACCTTTCATTTTTCCAGGTTCACTGGAGCTGTTCCATGATACAAGGTTTTCCTGATGTATAGCATCTAAAAGATTCCAGAAAAATTAAATGTGTTTCCTCAAAAAAATAAAAAAATAAAAAAAAAGACAGGGGTCTTGCTGTCTTGGGAAATACAGACATGGTAAGAATGAGACAGATCCTTTTTGTTTGAAGTCAGTTCTCCTGTGGGATCACTTCACTGGTTCCATCTGCAATTGCTTCTTTTTGCTAAATGCCTCACTATTTGATCAGAAACAGCCTGCTTTTGATTCAGCTGGAAAATGTGACTGCTTTTGTGCTTAACATTTAGTTTTGTGTTTTTCTTCTTGTAGTCTCACATTGGGTTTCATTCATCCATTCATTTAACATTTAAGGAACACCCACAGGGGGCCTGGCACCACTCTAGGTTCTGGAAGAAATGGGGAGAAGAGGGTCCTGTCCAACGCAGAGGAGACTCAGCTCCTATAGTGAGTTGTTTGGGAGGCACTTATTCTTTTTTGGCATCCTGGATAATGAAGACTATTGAAAGGGGAAGTTTCCTTTAACTTCAAAGGGTGTTTTGTGCATATATGAGGCTCCCTGAGGGGCCAAAGAGAAACAGAGCTAGAATTAGAGTGAGAGTGGGTTAAGCTGAATGTAAAAGAGAAAAAGTCGGATGTTAAAAATATCTCAACAGGAATAAACAAACAGCATCAGCTATGTCTTATTATATTGTAGTGAAGACTGTAGAGGGCAGGAGGTGAAAGAGAAGTGAAATAAACACTGATTAATATTCGGGAGGCACAGGAGATTTATCATCTAAATAGAAACAAAGGAATTATCTCTGTGGTGCTGGTTTTGGGACTAGCCAGAAATAGAAGACCAAGCTGAAATCTCCCGATGTATTGATGGCTGTTAGCAAACCTGTTCCAAAAGCAGCAATATGAATTTTATAAACCAGCAAAGTATCACACAACCAGTTACTTATTTACTGCTCTAGGAAGCAGCTTACAGCTGCATCCATTTGTTACAAAGAGGCATTGCATTAGTCAAGAAAATAAAGGATTTTTAGAAATCGACCATGACAGATTTCTTAATAAGATAAAATATTGTTGTAATGGAACAAATGAAACACAAATAGGCAAATGCTAGAATACAAAGGAATTTGCTTAGGATGTAAATATTTTTATGTACTAATACAAAAGTATAGGTGTACGTACTTTGAGAATTTAAAATTAGTGCAAATGTATCTGAGTAGGTAAGCAGATAAGTAAGAGAAAGTTTCTGTCTCTTCACATAACCCATAACCTGTTGTCAACAGTTACCTAAACTGCATTTTAACTTTTATGAGACTCTGTAACCTGTCATTTGAATATGACCGTCACATTTGCTTTCATACCTGAAAAAGACAAATTATCTGCTTGTAACCCGGCTTCTAAAGAAAGTTCTGAAAGACTTTTGTAGAGTTATACATATTCTTTATATTTTGCAAAGGATTGGATTTTTATTTTATTGTGGCAATGTCAATATATTTTGGTAATTTGAAGAAAAGATAATTAGGAACTGATGCAGAAGCAACACCAGTACATATAGAATATTATTAATTTATAAAAAGAGAAGAACGGAGAGCTGAGAGTTAACCCAATAAACAAGCACATAATTTTGGTAAGCCTCAATGTTCCCACAACTGTGAATATTTAACCATGTACAGTTTTACCTCCACAAACCACAGCAATTATAACGAACATATTTTAAACCATCCAAATTTGGGAGACAGTCAAGTACATGCAGACAGTCTAATTTTGATATTCCGAAGACTCCACTCTAAAGTTATAAATATACTCATTTCAAGGAAGTAAAACAATATTGCAAGTGTTGTAACCTCCCAAAATGTAACAAGTACATGTGGATAAAAAATAAAAACACATTTTTTACTTCTATGTTAATATTAAACATTTTCAAGTATAGGAATCTTTTTTTGCTCAGTGCACAAATTCCAGAAAATAAAAATGTTAAATCTATCCAACGTATCCTAGTTTCCTATAATAAATTATCACAAAATCCATGGCTTAAAGCAACACATTTATTCTCTTACACTTTTGAAGGTCAGAAGTCAAAAATCATTATCACTAGGCAGAGAAATTGAGGTGTCAGCAGGACCAAGCTCCTTCCTGAGGCTCCAGGGAAGAATATATTCCTTGCCTCTTCTAGCTTTGGATGGGTGCCAGCATTCCTTGGCTGGCAACAAGGTGCCACAACACTTCCTTCTTCAAGGCTAGCCTCTTCTCATCTCTCTCTTCTTCATCTTCTTATCACCTTCTCCTCTGTGTTTATGTGTGTCAGTATCCCTTTGTCTCCATATTTTATAATAGATGAGTACGGTTGCATTTTTCAGGAAAGTCTTCTCATCTCAAGATCCTAAACACATCTGTGAAGACCCCTTTTGTTCATATAAGTTAACATTTAAAAGGTGCAAGCACATTCAGACTTAGATAGCTCTTGATGGGCCATTTATTAGCTTACCATAGATTTATGTAACAATTGAAAAATTTGATCATTGAAACCCAGACAGAAGGGTCCAGACTTATGTAACAATTAAAAATCCTTCAATAAATATTTACTTGACAACAGCTAGCATGGTAGGCTGAAAGGATAATTGCAAATGAGACAGGTATGATTCCTGTTCTCACAGAGCTTACCTGGTGGCTGCTGATAGCTTCCAGTTTTCCATGAACTAGATGGACAGACATCTTAAGAGACTGGATGATACTTGCTAAACTGGTAGTTTGAAAACCAGTGAGAAGGTTGGCAATTGCTTTTGTGGGAAATAGAGGTAAAAGAGAAAAGATTACAGACAAGTAACATTTGGGGGATTCTTTGAAGATCCAGGTGCGGTAGCTATTAGTGTTCTTCATCCAGTATTTCCCCAGAGTTTGTGTCCCTCCAAGCCCATGGCAAAATTTCCCTTCTTATTCCCCGTGTAACTGTTTCTAGACAATGAATTAATTGAATGGCCTAGTGACACTTCTAGAAAGATTTAAATGTCCAGTGAAAACCCTCCAAACCTCTCTTCTCCTGTCACAACAACTGACAAATGCTCCAAACAGTGGCAGCTGTGTCTTGAGTTTGACATGGAAAAGAACCCACACCAATGAACATAAAGAGTGAAGAAGAAATATACCTTTGCTTTAAGCTATAGATAGTTTAGAGGTAATACCACAGTCTAACCAGCAGTTTATGGTGACATTCATTAGATGAGCTGTTTGGTTCTTTTTGTCCATGCTCAGGAGCAGGAGCGAAATAACACAGAATGTAGGTAGCTCATATCATTCCAGGTTGTTATGTGCCTGAGCAGGGAGGGCAGTAGGGGTATACAAAGAGAAGACATGCTTAGTTACAAATCTTATAGCTCTAGCCTTTTGTGTGGTGGTGGTGGTTGTTATATCCAGTTGCTTTAGTTAGAAAAAAAGAAAAGAATATTAATGAATGTGGCATGACACTAAAGGTTTAAAGACCATGAAAATAATACATCATCTCCTCTGATCTTCATATTAACAATTTGATCCAATAAAATGTTTCCATTTTTGGCTGGGTGGGGAGGGTCACTTCTATAATCCCAGCACTTTGGAAGGCCGAGGCTTACAGATCACAAGGTCAGGAGTTGGAGACCAGCATGGCCAATATGGTGAAACCCCATCTCTACTAAAAATACAAAAATTAACTGGGTGTGGTGGCATATGCCTGTAATCCCAGCTACTCAGGAGGCTGACACAGAAGAATAGCTTGAACCAGGGAGGTGGAAGTGGCAGTGAGCTGAGAATGTGCCACTGCACTCCAGCCTGCGACAGAGCAAGACTCCATCTCAAAAAAAAAGAAAGAAAAATTAAAGTTTGTATTTTATTTTATTTGTTGTATTTTGATAGAAGGCAAATTTTCAAAAATTTAATTATTTAGTCAACAAAGCACCTACTTATTCTTAGCTACTGTGCTAGCTGCTAGGTATGGTACCACAGTGCCCAGAAGAGTCAGCAGTAAGTGAGATGAGCTTAGCATAGGATCTCATGGAGTGTATAGAAAAATTGAAACAAAATATTGTTCTGAATCCCAGACAAAATGATTTTTTAATTAATTTCAGATTCTGTTTTTCTACCATGACATGTGTCTTATTAATTACTAAATAATCTAATTCAACTATTAGGAATAAGAGGTTTTAGAATGCCTTATGGAACAATCCCAACATCATTTTATTAGATTTATTTGGTACTACATAAAATAGGCATGAAACAATAACAAAAGGTGACTTTTTTCCTTTTCAGTGTGAAGATAAATGTTACAAGTCTATAGGGAGAGTAAATTGCAAGTATACAAGCCTGTAATCCCAGCACTTCGGGAGGCCAAGGCAGGTGGATCACAAGGTCAAGAGATCGAGACCATCCTGGCCAACACAGTGAAACCTTGTCTCTCCTAAAAATATAAAAAAATTTAGCTGGCCATGGTAGTGTGTGCTTGTAGTCTCAGCTACGCAGGATGCTGAGGCAGGAGAATTGCTTGAACCCAGAAGGCGAAGGTTGCAATGAGCTGACATCGCGCCACTGCACTCCAACCTGGCACCCGGCGACAGAGACTCTGTCTCAAGAAAAAAAAAAAAGAAAAATCGAGTATAGGAGTTATAGAAAAACCTGACGCTTCTACTTTTGCACTGAATTCTGACATCTGGTTGTTCTGTAAGTCTCTAAACTCACTGACAGTAGAGATAAACAGCTGTTATGTAAGTAATTGGGTTAATTAGACGTAGGCACTGTTAGCCTAAGCTGCTAAATTTCGATGTCTTTCTCCTGTAAGTATTCCTTTCATTGTCTCTCATAGAAACCAAATGAAGAAGAGGAAAAATGACTTTCCTTCTATACTTCTAAGTTCGTGGCTGAGGCCTCTATAACAAAAGATAAAATAACAAGTGAAAAGCATAGTTCATTTAATATAAGGTTTACATAATGGGAAGCTCCAAAAAATGAAGACCCAAAGAAATAGTTAAACCTGCGCATTTTTCTATCAATACGTTTGATGGAGAGTGAACAGTAGTAAATACATACTATAGGACAGAACACAGACTAAGTGTATTATACTGGGGGAAACTTAGCAAGGCCAGTTTGTTCAATTTCCTCTTTGGTCTTTGGAGCTAAGGATGCTACTGTTTTTCTGAGTATAGTAAGGGCACCTCTCACATCTGGGTCTCATAACCTGCTTCTGGAAAAGGTCAGAAAATCCTTCCCAGGTTTCATAACCTGCTTCAGGGGAAAGTGTCAAGGGAAGGTCTGAGACCTTCCTGCTTCTGCCATTTTCTCAGATTCCTTTAGCTTAAAATATGCAATAAGCCAAGGTGCCATATTTTGACACAGTGTGTCCTGAACACCATCATAAATATGATTTCATTATTTGAAATAAAAAAACAAATTTCCTGGATTTTGTTAAATTGCTGACGTATGGCCCAGCATGGTGGCTCACGCCTGTAATCCCAGCACTTTGGGATGCAAAGGAGGACAGATCACGTGGTCAGGAGTTAGAAGCCAGCCTGGCCAACATGGTGAAACCCTGTCTCTACTAAGAAAAAAAAAAAAAAAAAAAACAATAGTGGAGCATGGTATTGCATGCCTGTAATCCTAGCTACTGGGGAGGCTGAGTCAGGATAATGGCTTGAGGGAAGGAATCTGGCAGAATGACATGCAGATAACTATTTTCTTCATTTCAATATCTCAGCCTCAGAGTGTGAAAGTTTTCCTGAGCCTTGATATATCAGCATTGTGGTCCAAAGCAGGTTGAACCTGAGAAGGGTTTCCACTCTTGGCTCTCCACTTTCTCCTTACTATCAAGCTAAACAAAGATGATAGGTGTGCTCTATCATCTTGCACTACGCCTAGAGAGGCAGCAAAACCCAAGAGGGGAATAGGTCTAGACCAGATTTCTCAACCTGGCTGTGACTGACATTTTGAAATGAACAATCTTTCGTTGTAGTGAGACTATTCTATACATTGTAGGTTGTTTTGCAGCAATTCTGGCCCTTACCTATTAAATTTCAATTTCACCTTCCACCCCCGTTGTGATAATCACAAATATATCAAGATGTTACCAAATGTCTCTTAAGTAGAAGTGGTGTGGCAAAAACACCCTTAGTTGAGAACCACATGTGACAAGGTAGATCAGTTCCTGACAAGTCCCAATACAAACTTCCTTTGTCCATACTGCTGGGTATTAAGACCTGCTTCAATGTCTCTCAAGAATGCTTGAAGGCCAATTTAAGTTTATAACTTCCCAGGTAAGCAAACCTATAAAGTAAGTCAGCTCTCAGTATGTCTTCAAGATGTGCCTGTTATATTTATCCTTCCCAGGAAGTCATTAGCTTTAAGACTGACCAACAAAGCATTTTTTCTCTACTGACCGAAGACAGACTACTGAGGACTAAACACTTTTTTTTTAAGAGAATTTATTCACATTGCCATGTGAACTCTAGAAAGCTTAATACATAAAATTTTAGCTAAGAGTTTTTGAAAATATTGTCTTGGAATTGGTTGTCCTATCCATTATTTTCCTTGGTTTTAAAATTTACACAGTCTCTACCACCAGAACATATTAAAGGTGATTACTAATAAAAACCACTACATAAAATAGCCACATACAGTGGCTCATGCCTGTAATCCCAGCACTTTGGGAGGCCGAGGCGGGTGGATCATGAGGTCAAGAGATCGAGACCATCCTGGTCAACAAGGTGAAACCCTGTCTCTACTAAAAGTCCAAAAAATTAGCTGGGCATGGTGGCACGTGCCTGTAATCCCAGCTACTCAGGAGGCTGAGACAGGAGAATTGCTTGAACCCAGGAGGCGGAGGTTGCGGTGAGCTGAGATCGCACCATTGCACTCCAGCCTGGGTACCAAGAGCAAAACTCCATCTCAAAAAAAAATAAATAAATAAAAATAGCCACATAAACTAAAAAATAAAAAGAGATAAGAATTTGTATGGAAGAAATTTTATTTTCTGAAAATTATTTATGCCAGAGACTACAAGTTAGCGTTGCCCACCTGAGTTTCCTGGAAGGTAGGGTAAAATAAAAATGAGACGTTAGAAGGTTATCATCTCATAATCAAGTCATTTTGATGGTGATCCAGGAAAGCTAAAGGGAGAAGTGGATCTTGGCTTGGTAAGACTTTCGGAATCTTTATAATCACATTGTTGTCTACTCTAATACAGTAGGTTTACCCGTGTATCCTCATCTTTACTGCTATTAAAAAATAAAGACAAGGATTAGCTGCTCTCTCATTTATTGACATACATGTAATATTTTTATTTTCTGAAAAAGTCATTAACACACTGACTTATTGAGCTCTATTTTGTTCATAATTAAATTGTATGTGTTTTATGAATAGGAAATATGTGCATGGTAAACATGTTCAAAAGACCTAACTGTGTAAAAAGTTAAAAATAAGTGAACTTTCCCTTCCTAAATAACTTCCCAGTTTCCTTTCCCAGAGGCAATCATTGTTATCAGCTAAAGTTTCTTTCTGGAGATATTTTATGCATAAACAAATACACACACACACACACACACATCTTTATACACATGGCATTGCCCTGTGTATAAAATCCTAACAAATGAAAAAGAAATTGGATTTTTAAGGTAAAAATTAACTTTGATTTATAAGCCAGATTTTAAATATGACTCACATTTGACCATTTAACCCCTGCTTCTGGGACACATTAATCTTGGGCATACAAAATACGGACATATTCTGAGTCATGTCCCTTACTTTGCTGGTTTTCGCCAGTCTGAATTTCTGTGCCTCTAGCTCCCTTTAAGTCTCTTCCACTTACCTTTTGTGGTCCACATGTGGTGTCTTGCCTGTGTGGACAAACATGTCTCAGCTTACCCCAGCCACCAAGAGTCTGCACACTTCAGGCACTCCCACTAAAGCTGGGTGAAGTGTTTGGACATTTCCTCTGTTGCTCACAAGTTAGTCTCTGCTCTTTCTTACCCCACCCTCCTGGTAAAGACCTGTGTTGCTGCCAGATATGGTTCTTGCTGCTCTACTGGGTCATGACTGGAGAAACCGTGTGTGTTGTTCTCTGCAAAACAGAAGATGCTGATTCACCTTTTTGGCTTCTCCCAGGCTCTCGTTGCTAACCACCCAGGCTCCCTGCAGATTTGGTCACATTTAGTCAGCCACTTGGCAACAGCATTTGGAGGTTTCATTTTTTACCGGATGTTTATGAACAGCCCTACAAATCTCGGCGTTTTGGCTGGGCATCCTCTATGTGCTAGTTTCTTTTTCCCGGATGTCCAAGGGAGCATATTGTTCCTTCAATAAAAAAGCTCCTTATGCCTCTACCTCAATAGGCCACCAGGTATGTCTAGATTTCTCTGACACTTGAAATAAACACAATTCATCCTCAAAACCAAATTTCCAACTACTTACACAAATGACTTTGCACTAACCTTCATGTCGGCCTCTTTCTGGTTCCTCTCCTGTTTCTTTGCCTGCTACTATTTGAAATAAGAGAAGAGAAGAAGCCACAGTAACTCTGGATTTTCCTCTTTACCTCCCGACTTCAGTTAAATCTCCTGGTTGTGCTAGATGCTTCCTTATGTTTATATTTAGACCACTTGATCTAACTTTGATTTCCTTTTTGCAGAAGGTAGACACGTTTTATAGTGATTGTTGTGCAGACAGCCTCAGGATGTTTTCGCTTTCATGGTAATCTCACATGATATTTTCCACTGTTATTTATCTATGCAGAACTTTCAAAATTGTACCATTTTGGTGGAATGCTAGCTAAGATCATGAGTTATGACTACATCTGGCAATATTACACTCAGCATACAAACTTACATTCTAAAAAATTTTCTATTAAAGTAATAGAAAAATATTCTGGTGATTTTGGTCAAATTCTTTCTTCATTTGGTTGGTGGTAAATCAGTATGTTTACTTCCCCTTAATGTATCCTTTTAGCTTTCTGCCTTCAGAGTTTAGCCATGTTGACGCATGCTTGTAATCCCAGCTCCTCGAGGCTGAGACATGAGAATTGCCTGAACCCTGGAGGTTGAAGTTACAGTGAGCCCAGGTTGTGCCGCTGCACTCCAGCCTGGGTGACAGAGCAAGACTGTCTTAAGCAAGATCTTATTCTAATAGATAACCCTTCATTTGTTCTCCTTTTATGTTATGATATCTCTATCTAGTTTTGATGCAGATTCCTTTCTTATTTTGGCTCATTTTCTAATAGGGCCAAAAGAGCTGTCAGGATAAGCTCTTTGCTGAAGAATAGCATGAGACGAAATTATCTCTCTAAATACTTTCTTACCCCATCAAATATGAGCAGAGGTATACACCATCATCAACTCAGTGCTTTGAGCGTTTTAGGTGAAATGGAAATAAGCTTGGACTAGAGTGAGTCATTTTTCATAAGCTTTTGTTTTCAATTACCTTAGATTTTTGCATCTAGTGTTCCAAGCTCAGCTGTTGTGACACTGACTGTCCCCTTCACTCCTATATGCAGTCTTGCTCTTGTGAATATGTACTTACTCCTTGTGTGACCTCATTTTTGGCCACCCGGCAATGTGGAATAAGGCTCACAGATTTTTTCATGGCTCATTCAGATAATTCAGCTTCTCATCTCAAATAAGTGATGAATCATCATCAACTATTTAGGGTTACAGACATTTCAGTGTGTACCATCCAGTTTGGTGCCTATTCACATATATAGATGTAGATGCAAACATAGACAAAGAGACAGACACAGATGCAGACACACAGACATGGACATAGATATAACGGAGATACAGTTCAGGCCTCATGACACAAATTGGCCCCAATATCACTGTTCTTGGCAGCTATTTATAGATTAAGACTTGCAATGAAGTTGATTTTTCATGCCATCAGTGAAGATAGAAAATTCTTATTTGAGCTTCATGCATTTTGTAGTTTTGATAGGTCTCAGAGAAGAAAGTGACATAGAAATGCCTTGATTCTGTCAGTTCAAGCAATAAGATTCTTTTACATATATTAAAAAATTAAAACTAAATTGTTGAAGAAGAACACATTTTACCTAAAATTTCTTTTTGAATGTTTATGGTACTCTTATTGACATAAAAGACAGTATAGTTTAGAAAATTATTTAAAAGACTAAGTGGACATCTGGAAGGCCATAATTATCATAAACTCTGTGCAGTAAGTGATGGGTTTTTAACATTCCAAATGAGCCTACAGTGCCAGCAACCTACTGATACCTGATGCATTTATATTAAAGTCATTTTTCCTTAAATACCATTCTTAAGAAAATTCCATCGTCGACCATATATACTTATTCTAGGTGATCTAAGAAGCAGAATACAAAGATATCAGAGATTTTTACTGCCTGTTCACTAGAGGAAAAAAAAATGTATTTTGAATATGCTTACCTGGTCTTTTATCTCCGTGCAGTGAAACATGCAGGAAACTTCTCCCTAGGGTGCATGGCAAGAGCTAACCCAGGGCCAAGGACTTAGTGAGCTCCATGAGAAAACTGCAGATATTTCTATTTCAAGTAATTTATTTTGAGATTTAATTTAAAGATATGAATGCAAAGACCACAGGCTGCTATTTTAATTCGGTGTATTTGGACCACTTACTGTTAACGCTTTATTTCTTGGAGACATTAACTTATTCTGTTTGATGTTATTGGTTTTATTAGAATGAGGTGCATTTCCATGATGTATCCTAATAATATATCAGCAGAAAGGCAAATTTTAAAATGAACAGTCCGCTGTAGGTTTAATACATATTTGTTTTAATAATCCCTTTTCGTTCTGCAAATGAGAGAGCAAATATTCGCATACTCATTCCTCCTCCACTGTAGTATGTCACACTATATAACATTGCATTAATACTTTCATGCTTTTAAATTAAGGTTTGAGTTAATAAGTCCCATTTTTATTATCTTGCATGAACATTAAAAATTTGTGCTATAGTTTATGACTATCATCTTATAGATACAAAAAGTAAAGTTCAAAAGTATTACATAACTCCTCAAACATTACATTGCTAACAAGTAGCAGCATCATATTTCTAAATAAACTAACCATAAGCTATAGCATAAAGAGGTCTTCTACATTTTGAGAATTGTAGCCAGAAGAACTAGTGTAGGAGAATAAAGCTCAATTTAACACACATCTTTTGAAAGACTTGGAAAATAGGCACAAGAACCAGCTAGTTATCCCATTTTCCACTGTTAATGGGTGGTTGCCAGTGGCATTGACAATACAATTCTATTTTAAACTTGTACAATAATTTACTGTTTAAGATAATTGAGTAGAAAGCAAGAATGTTGCATTGAGTTACAGGAATCAAATCCTTAGGGAAAAGAAACCATCTTTATAATCCTGCCATTGTTTGTAACTAGAGATGGACCACACTTCTCATAGAATATGCCCCTAATATTTTACTCAATGTTTATATTCAATTTTGCCTATGTTCCGTGGCTAATTTTATAATATATGAAGATAATTATATCAGCCATATAGCAATTTATAGCCTCTGAGAATAGAGTATGTCTCCTTGTTCAATACAATTTAAGCATAAGACTAGTTAAATTTTAGCGGTTAGTGTATGGAAGCAGAAATAAAAGGGGAAAGAATAGCAAATAGGAAGATTTCTTTCCAATCATCAAACTCTTAAAGGAGTCGAACACAGTCCTGACTTTAAGGAGTCTTAAAATCACAAAACATTAACAGTGTAGAATGACAAGGAATTCATATTTGCTGCCACATTTTTATTACATAACTATAGATATAGCTTCCCATTTCAATTGTTGAATATGTTCTCCTTCTGACTGAATCATTTCCTCAACTTGATATATTTGGGTTTATTGTTCTCAAAAGCCTATTTTTGCTGCTTCATTTATAGTTGACCAATATCTCTTAGGAATGGCATTAAAAAGTCAAGATACTATAGTAATTAAGTGATCTACTTGAAAGTGTTTATTCACTCTTGTTTTGATAGTTCTTTAAATTAATTTATGGACTAAATGTACTGTGTGTTAGTTATCTGTCTCTGCATACCATATTACCCACAAATCTAGCAGTTTAAGTTGATAAATATTTATTATTTCACATTTGGGTCCAAAATCTAGGTGTGGCTTATCTGGGTCCTCTTATTCTGGAAATCTCACAGGGCTGCAGTCATCTCGAGGCTCTTCTGTGAAGGGTCCCCATCATTGGCAGGACTCAGTCTCTCCTGAGCTGTTGCCTAGAGACCTTTCTTACTTCCTTATTCTTTGAGCTTTCCCAGAGAGCATCTTACAATATATCAGCTAGTGAAGGAGGGGGCATAAAAGAGAGTACCAGCAAGAGAGAATGCTAGCAAGACGGAAGTCAGAAAATTTTGTAATCTAGTCAGAGAAGTGATATACATCACTTTTGACTTTTCCTTTGTTACAAGTGACTCATAAGGTCCAGTTCATACTCAAGGGAAGGGATTTCACAGCAATGTGAATACTGTTAAGTGAGTGGGAATTATCATGAGTCAGTTTATAAAGTTGTCTACCCGAGAATATATGTTTATAGCTTTCAGGAAAACAGAATGTGATTTCATTGTTAGTAACTTACCTCTTCCTTCATTTTAGACTATAGACTGCAAAGCAAGCATACAGTGTCAGTCTCTACCACCAAAAAGCAACAGTAAATATTTCCTTATTTTGAAGTAATAGACATGCTTTACCGCAGTGAAAGCAAGAAGAAAAGAACTGAAAAAAGGCAAAGTTTCAGTCTTGTGGTTCCCATAGAAGAACAAGTCTCTGAAGTTTGTTATTTAAGAATCATATATGCAATTTTATAATCATTGAGGATTTTCTGTTTATTTGTTATGTTATATGAGATTTTCAGATTGATTTAGTTTTACCCATCACATAATTATAAGACCAGGTCAATATTTAGCATATTATAAATAATACATGGGGCAAAAGTAGAGATGAATTATTTGTTCCTACCTTAATCAAAGATTGATTCTCTGATAGTGTTAAAAAATACAGCTGAATTTTGGCTCTGTAATTTTTTGGAGATTTTACTATTCCATAAATTGATTTATTTGAACTTTTCCTGGGGATAAAATTAAGGGAGTAAAGCTCTACATGGATATTATTCTCCTTCTCAAACACTTTCCAATGTAATTTGTATTAATACATGCTCTTCTTCCAAATATTTTTTAGAATTTTGACAACTCTTCACCAGATCTATTGCTACTGCCCTGTTTTAAGATAGCACAACCTCTCCTACAGATTACTGCCGTTGCCTTCTCATTTTTCTCTCTGATTCCACTCACATGCTCTCCCCCACAATCTATGCTCAAGAGAGCAGCCAAACTAATCCTCTTAAAATGTAAGTCAAATGATCACTTCTCTGTCACTGTCTGTCCATGCCTTCTCACCTCACTCACAGTAAAAGCTGAGCTTTCAAAGGCCTATAAAGCCCTACAATTGGGGCCACCATTATCTCTCTGACCTCATCTTTTTATTATTTTGCCTCTTGATCACCAGGTTCAATACACATTGCTTTCTTGCAGTTCCCTAAATACCTAAGGGATGTTCCAGCCTTTCCATTGGCTGCTCATTTTGCCTGGAATGCTTGTCTTCCAGATATTTGTTTGACTCATTTTACATCCTCTTTAAAATAGTGCTCAAGGCCAGGCTCAGTGGCTCATGCCTCTAATCCCAACACTTTGGGAGGGTGAGGCAGGTGGATCACAAAGCCAGAAGTTCAAGACCAGCCTCGCCAACATGGCGAAACACCATCTCTAAAAAAATAATAATGATGATAAAGAAAAAGAAATAAATAGTATTCAAATATTTCCTTTTATTGCTACCGTGTGATCCTATTTAAAAACTGATTACCATATCCACTTGAATTTCTTTATTCACATTTGGTTTTTTTACTCCTCATTTTTATAATCTGTAAAATATTTGTTTAGTTTTTCTGTTATATCTCTGATTGTAAGCTTCATGCAGTGAGGAGTTGTGTTTGTTAGCCTAGTGACCAGAACATTGAATGTTGGTACACTCTACCTTGGTACTCAAGACATTGGGAATAAAATTTCCACTTTGTATGTTTAGGAAGATAATTGGACCCATGTCCACTCTGCCCTACCTCTTCCACAAAGAGTAAATTCGCACTGCTTTATTTATTTACAACAACACAACCATGCTAGTTCTTTTAGTTTCTTGAATTTAAGTACACAGAAAGACCGGAATTTGCATACTAGCTCCTTTCTGTAAATGGTGCATGGATTATGTAACCTGCTTTCCTAGGATATCTTATATTCAACACATAGAAATACTTAACTTCACGATTCAATATTTTGGATGTATATCTAATAATTATACTGCCAACTCATAAATAAGTATTATAAGGATCAAGATTTAACCTTTTCTAGGTTTATACACTAATTAACACATAGTTGATTAAATTATAGTGCCTCACACTATATTTCCCTATTTCCTGCTGCACACAAAAGCACACACATTTTCTAGTCTACAGGCTGGGAAATAATTTTCTTCCTCTTTGTATTTCATTCCATTCTCAGATTTTCCATCAGCAAGAAAAATGGAGGAGTCTTCACAAGTTGCCTAGTTTTAAAGGCGTCTCAGTCTACATTATTTCTTGCTTTAGTTTTCTAACCTGAATTTTCACTGTGCCTCGACCTGGTACTTTGGTAGGGGTCTCTGAAAAAAAGATTAAGTTAAACCTAACAAGATACAATGTAATCAAAACAGATGTGACCAACTGTTCTAATTTAGGTACAAAACCCTACTTAGGTTATACAAGACGGAAAATTACAATACAATGTGTTTCTTAAAAAATGGTAACTAAGTTCAGATTACACTAATTGTAATATAATACAGAGAATATATTAAATGCTGAAATGATTCTGTTCTCTTCTGCAGGTAGCTGTATGGATTTGGTGCCTTGTATGTCAACCTAGAGCAAATTGATAAGAGAAGGTTTCACCACTGGGTGGGTTAGTTAATGACCTATGGTGTAGGTGAGGAAGCATTTGGAGCAGATAGAGGAAAGAAGATTTAAAAACTGTCTTCAAGGATGTTTTGCGACAGACGACTTAGAAGTTCTGTATTTCTGGGAAGGTACCAAAAAAATGGATGAAAGTCACAGTTTAAGTTCTGATACAAAGTTAAACCTTTTAACAATAGGAGACTTCAGAAAGAGGAATGTGTTGTTTAGTGGGAAAATGAGATCCACGTTGCAGGACATGTCTGAACAGAATTCCAGATGTTCAACATTAAATAGAACCTGAGGTTGATGATTATTACTTTTCTTCCAATCCCAAACTTCTATGTTTCTTAAAAGAGAAAGATAAAAGAAAGCCAATGGACAAAGAGCTGGAGTTGTGTTTAATATTGAGATGGTATTTATTTAATACAATAAAAAAATCACTGCAGTTTCCATTCCCCTCAATGCATAGGAGAAGCAAAGTAAAAAAACAAATAAAACTTTAAAACTTGATGAAAACACACAGTGAAATATAGGCACCAGCGGTATTTTTAATTTAGGGGAAGGCAAAAATAAATCAAGCAGCTAAAGAAGTCTGGACTCAAATCTCCAAATAATAAACTCAAGCTGAGAGAGGCCCTGGCTTCTGTAATATCACATAAGTACATGAGAGAAGTTGTTGTTCACTGTGACCTTCATACAATCTGGACAAAGAAAAGGCAAGAACAGCCTGCATCCTGGTATAAATCACCACTCAGTATGTTGTGCTGTCTGGAAAGGCGGAACTGAAGGAGGTAAAGTATTGAAGAAAAAAGTCATTAGATTTATAGGAGACAAGTTTCAGCTGTGTGTCTGTTAAGATGGTATCAAAGGGCTGACTTTGAAAGTGTTTCAGACAAGTAGGATCTTAAATGGTGATTTTTTTAAGGAGCACATATTCATTCACCTTGAAAGTTTTAATGAGAGAAGCAAGAACAACTAAATCATCTCTTGGCATGACCAGGCATTTCTAGAATTTTCTTTCCTAGTCATGGGTATGTGTCCAGGACTTCGGCATTTAAGGACACATTGTCACAGAAATGTCTAACATCATTTCTCACTGTTTTCATTTACTTGATAAATAAATACATCAGAAAGCAAGAAACAAATATGAACAAAAGTGCTCTTTCTTCCATAGTATTGAGTGATTGTTTTCCTTTAGATCATAGCTCAACAGGGACAGCAAAGAAATTTATTCTATGGTAAAAGCCAGAGATATTTTCAATATCTATTTAAATATTATATTACTGGGAAGGTTTAAGGCAGATCCACATAATTGAGGTCATTGAAATCAGTTATCCAATATAAGGCATAAGGTTCTAAAGTGCCATCCACTCTAGGGAAAGCCTATATAGTTCACCAACATTTTGCATTTAATTATGAGACGATAGAGCCATCTGGTGATAATTTGTTTTTTTTCTTTAGCCATATGAGTACGTTTCCTTCGTCTTTGTCTATTTTACATGTAGGACTTATTTTGATACCCAAATCATGTATTGATGCTAGCCTTTTGAAAGAAAGAAAAAAATAAAAGCAATAGCTTTATTTTCAAGATGCTGAAAACATCAGATCCATCTAAGATATTATGTATGAGAGAAGTTGCCTAAAGTCTGTAATGAAGTGAAATTACCAGTTGCAATCACAGAGAGGAAACCATTTTGGAATTGGGGCTAATGTGTGCACTCAAAAATTCTGAAAAATGCATTTATTAGTTTCCATTTAATATGAATTGTGCTAATAAGATAAGAAACTGGGAAATCATTGCTATGGCAAAATATGTTTTCACATGACATATATTTTTGCACTTTTGAGCTATCACATTGTATTTGGATAGATAGGAGATGATGAGAGTCTAAGCTTTAACAATGGCAGCAACGTTGGAAGATTATGATAAAATTAGGTAATTAGAATAATCTTTGAATTTCTTCTATTCTCCCCTTTACTAAAGTATAAGTTCCAGGTTATAAGGTTATTAGTCTCTAAACTAGGCATTATGTTAAGTGCTTGGGATATTGGGGCACTCAACTGAAAGAGAACCATTCTCCCCAAAATATTAGGATGGGTATTTTGCATTCAGCATGAAAATATGTTTACTGTTTTATTAAGCACTTTAGTTATAGAACTTATGATGGCCTTTTTAATGTATTGGAGGTTGTTTTTATTTCTAACTGTGTATTCGGGAAAACAAAACAAAAATTGCCACAGTATATTGACAACCCCAGTTAATGGTTTTTATGTGGGATTCAGAATGAAGAAAAATTTGGTGAGTTAAAAATAGAAAGAAGAATGGTAAAGGTAAGGAAAGTTTAGGATATATTCCTGTAATTGGTGAGAATGATTGCATTTGTCTCTCTGGGTCGTGAACCAAAGAAAGAAATTTATTAAGAGGTTACAAACTTTGTTTCCTTTAACCTTTCTTGAAAACTTTCAATTATTTAAGTGTGTTATTTACCTTTTTCTCCCTCCTCCTGCATGAAGAGCAAAGCTTTTCTTTGTTTTGATTATAACAAGTCTCAAAATGAAAAGAAAGCCGTAATACAGAACTCTCAATCATAAAATTATTAGCAAATCTTTTTCTGTAGTTCTGCTTTATAACAACCAATTTCATATATTATTTTCTTTTCACTTGCAGACAATTTACTCTCATATCACAAATATGGAGCTCTCCCCCCGAAATCTTATTAAAATGGCAGTTTTAATCTCTTCTCCCTTAGGTTCCTTATCACCAAGAAAACATATTCAATAGCAGAGATCACAGTGGAGCTATCTTGGATTACTAAAATTTCATTACTTCCATAAAATTTGTCATGGCACATTTACAGATAGATAAATTATCATTGAATACTACACCTGTCAAAATAGATGATGTAGGCTCCGTTGAAGATTGGACTAGGTAACCTCATTATCCCTTCATTCCCAACTTTTCTGAGATTCTATGATAAGACTGACATGAAGCATTAAGAGGCTTCATTCCCGAGGAAGAATGTTGCAGGAACAACAATGAGGCAGCAGGTAGACCACCTTCAAGCCAGTAGAATTTTCACCAGGAGGTAACTACAAGGATAACTGGACTTAGCAGATAGAGAGTGACTGTCTCATTCAGTGGGTTTACTTTTCCTAGATGTCTAGTAAGGATGAAAACCAGGCAAAATTGTGATTTATGAAAAAGTACTTTCTTTCATTTGCACATTTTTTAATGCTTTCAATTAACATGTCTTAAGAGTCTCTAAACCGGGCATTATGCTAAGTGCTTGGGATATTGGGACACTCAACTGAAAAAGAACCATTCTGCCCACAAGAGCTCACAGTGTAATTAACTGTATTGTTTCAGTGCAGCATATAAAAGTTGAGAAATAGGTATTCAGAGGTGAAGAGGGACAGAAAAAAAGATCCCTAATTCAAATGCAGAAGTCTAGGAACATTCCTAAAGATATGACACTTGAGCTGATAGCTGCAAGAGTGGAGATTGATCAGGAAGATGAGGTATCTAGACTGAGGGGCAGTGAGTGCGAAAGAATGAATACTTAGAAACCTGTAAAATACACTGCAAACTTCAAGTGGTTCAGTGTTGGGAAGCACTGAGCAGAAGCTGGGCTTCTAAAAATGAAGAATTTTATAAACTAAGCCAAGGCATTTAGACATTATCCTGGAGGCTATGGGGAGCTGCTGGTAGTATTTAAAGAAAAAAAAAAAAGCAATAGTGACATTTTCCTTTAGTAAGGTTCGTTTCAGTCATGAGAATAGAATTTGGATGGGTAATAAAAGTAGAATTGGAGGATCAGTTCTAATTCTATGTTGAAATCTTGGAGATGAAAGACTCAACTATGGTAATGATAAAAGAAATGAAGGCAAGTCCCCAAGCAAAATTGTTACCCAAACAAGGTACACTCAGAAAGCAGGGCACACAGGATTTAATAACTAACTGTCTAATTTAGATGGGGAGTAATTCACTAGGTAAAACAAAAGTTTCACTCTCTGAAATAGACAAAATATGAAGAAGAGCACGGATGACAAATTTGTTTTTTGTTTTTAATAGCTTGTGGGTTTTTTTTTTTTTTTTTTTTTTTTTTTTTTTTTTTTGAGGCGGAGTTTCGCTCTTGTTACCCAGGCTGGAATGCAATGGCGTGATCTCGGCTCACCGCAACCTCCGCCTCCTGGGTTCAGGCAATTCTCCTGCCTCAGCCTCCTGAGTAGCTGGGATTACAGGTATGTGCCACCGTGCCCAGCTAATTTTTTTGTATTTTTAGTAGAGATGGGGTTTCTCCATGTTGACCAGGATGGTCGCGATCTCTTGACCTCGTGATCCACCCTCCTTGGCCTCCCAAAGTGCTGGGATTACAGGCTTGAGCCACGGCGCCCGGCCAGCAGCTTGTTTTTTATTTGTGTATAGAACATCCCAGAGAAGATAATCAAGAAATTATTTCAGGAGGTAGCAAAACCTGACAAGGTGAAATAAATGTGACTGAAGAGGTTGAATTATCGTGCTGACATTCACACCCTTTAACCTTAAGAGATGTTATTGGCTCCTAAACTTCAGTTTCTATATGTGTTCAAGGAAATAATAATATCGTGTTTCATTCTCAAACAGAGCTCTGTTCTAGAGAAAAGGAAAACCATTTTCATTGTTCAAGGCATCAACCACTTACCCAGCCATCTCTGGATATGCTGTAGGACGGGCTCAGGGGAAATGTGTGCTGCCCACGGAGTAGTTAAATCTGTTTTAATGAACTGTATCTAATCAATGAACTGGACTTTCCAAAATTTCAGAACATAATGGGTTTTTAGATATGTGTTAGTTCTCTTCTTCTTGTTTCCCACAATTATTCCAGAATTTTCTTGGTAACTAGCTAAGTGACCAGATAATGTCATCCACCTCATAGCAGTAAATCAAGAGAGCGGTATGTGAGCATTTTAATGACAGTTTTTAAAAAGGATACAAAGTGAGAATTTCATTAGCCTTAGCTGAAGGTGATAGAAGCCAATTTTACTAGACTAAAACACTTTAAAATTTCTCTCAAACTAACTGTTTTAGTCATTTTCACACTGCTGATAAAGATGTACCCCAGATTAGCAATTTACGAAAGAAAGAGGTTTAATTGGTCTCTTTTTATCCACGCTCGGGAAGGCCTCACAATCATGGCAGAAGGCAAGGAAGAGCCAGTCAAATCTTAACATGGACGCCAGCAGGCAAAAGAGCTTTTGCAGGGAGTCTCCTGTTTTTCAAAACCATTGGATCTCATTAGACTTATTCACTATCATGACAGCAACATGGGAAAAACCTGCCCCCATGATTCAATTTCCTCCCACTGGCTCCTTCCCACAACATGTGGGAATTGAAAGATGAAATCTGGATGGGAACACAGTCAAACCATATAACTAACTTTCAATCATTGATTTAATAAATATTTGCTAATTCTGTCCAATGTGGCAGATACTGTTGTACCTCTCTCTTGGGGGGGGAAATATGCCTCTGAGGCAATTACAGTTAAATGGAGAGTTAAGTGATAAGAAGAAGCCTGACATACAGAGATCTGGAGATCGAATATTCCAGGCAGAAGGGAAAACATGCTTAAGGCAGAAGCCAGTCCATTTGTTTTCAAATAAGAGAAAGACAGGTGTATGCAGATCTTCAGTAATCCAGGGGAAGTCTGGTGGGAGATGAACTTGGGAAGGGAGCAGGGACAAAATGTATATGACCTTGTAGACCCTGGCAAAGAATCGGATTTTATGTTACAAAAAATTAACAAATCCCTGGAAAATGTATACAAGCAAGATGGCGAATGACGGTGTGATGCATATCCTAATGAGCCCATTCTGGATTCTCTGTGGAGACTGAATGTGATAGGGCAGTGGCTGGGGTGATATCATCCATCTACTCATAAGGTAGATGGATGGTGTCACCCCATCTCCTGCTAAGAAGATCTCCTAAGTGAGGGTGGCAGACCAGTGGCAGGAGCTGGCTAAAAAACCATGGCTGGCCGGGAGTGGTGGCTGCTGCCTGTAATTCCAGCACTTCGGGAGGCCGAGGAGGGTGAATCATGAGGTCAGGAGCTTGAGACCAGCCTGGGCAAGATGGTGAAAGCCTGTCTCTACAAAAATGCAAAAGTTAGCGGGCATGGTGGCGGGCACCTGCAATCCCAGCTACTCAGGAGGCTGAGGCAGGAGAATCGCTTGAACCCCAGGGGTGGAGGTTGCGGTCAGCTGAGACTGCATCGCTGCACTCCAGCCTGGGTAACAGAGCAAGACTCAAAAAAAAAAAAAGACTAAATATAAATATTAACCAAAGAAACATGTAATTTAATAAAAGGGATTCTTTCCTACTGGAAACTATTATTAAATTATTTTTTAGCATCAGAGAAAATCCAAAAAGAATGTCATGATTTTATCTTAAGCTGTTTATTACCCAGATTCAGCTGCAATTTTGATTTTTTTAAAAGTCAAACTTTAAAAATAACAGCAAATATCTCTTTTTCTCTCTTTTGCCTGTATTCCATTCACAAAATTATAATGGGTTTTAACTCGTTCAAAGCATTCAACTCTTAAAACTAAATTGCATTTCAAACATTTTTATTTCAGTGCTAAGAAATTAAATAAAACCGTATTTTAATTTGAAAAAGAAAAAAGTACAAGGAATTTGTTTAAATAAGATCATCACCATAAATCTAACTCATTTATAAATTGCAAGAAATGGATTAACTGAAAAAAAATCACTGATCAAACTTTGTTAACTACAATTTCTACAGAAAGAGGGAGGAAAGTGAAGAATGAATAATATTTTGACACAAAGCAATAATTGAGCAAAAGGTTTTTTGTTTTTGTTTTTTTGAGATGGAGTCTCACTCTCTCACCCAGGCTGGAGTGCAGTGGTATGATCTCAGCTCACTGCAACCCCTGCCTCCCAGGATCAAGTGATTCTCCTGTTTCAGCCTCCTGAGTATCTGGGATTATAGGCACATGTCACCACACCCTGCTAATTTTTGAATCTTTAGTAGAGACAGGGTTTCACCCTGTTTGTCAGGCTGGTATTGAACTCCTGACCTCGTGATCCACCCTCTTTGGCCTCCCAAAGTGCTGGGATTACAGGTTTGAGCCACTACTCCAGGCTAGCAAAAGGTATTTAACAAAAGTAGGACAAGCTTTCTGATAGCATTTTATCTGAAACTCATCATTCACTTAACTGTCAAAATATCTAAGATTTTTCTACTCAAATTAGGAAACAACATAAATATCCAGCAAGAGGGGAATACACAGATAAGTTTTAATATAGGAGATCCTTCATTATATTAAAACGTTTGAAAGTGGAAATTGAACATTTAAAGTGACATCTATATAAATAGATACTAAAATGTCAAAGGTGTTATTTTAAAAATATTATTTGGAAATGTCTTGAAGATAATTTAAAATTATATATTTTTAACATTTAGATTATTAATGCAAATATGTTCAAATTATTAAATTAAATAAAAGTTCTTCATGTATGGCTTTTTAGGTTTTGGCTTTAAAACATGTTTAATTCCAGTGAGTTGCTTAAAAGAATGATCCTATACTCTTCATTTAACAAAGGACTTTAGCACTGTGTTCATAATTAGAACATTCGCTTTTCCAAGAATGTCTCACAGGCTCCTAAATGATTCTAAAGCACCCAATGGCATTGCCGTTCTTTTTTCTTGTCATTGATTTGTCCTGAACATTACTGTGAAACTTGAGAACCTTTTGGGATTTTATTTGCCCACTTGACTTTTTCATTTCGATGGCCAATAATAAACATCTTGAAATCAAAATGTCTAAACTTTAACTTCTTATTTTCAGCATCTTTTCTCCCATCAAACTGTTCAACTCTGATTCTTCCACACTCAGTAAATGAGAACACAGCCTATCTGTATGATCAGAGGATTACCAGAGACTCCTGGTCCAAATCCTACTCTCTCTCACCCACATTCATCAAATCAATTCACCTACTTCTTTCTGTATCTGCTAATAGCATTCCAGTATAACATATCCTTATTTCTTAAACAGATTCCTACAACCCCTGAATAGGGTCTTCATTTCTCTTCCCTTTCAATAACCCATTACCCACTTAGGAGCCAGAGGAGTGATCTTTTAAACAGCAGTATTAAAATTTAAAAACATGGATGCCTTTTCAATAATTCAAAAACACATTCAAAAAGTTCTCCTACCAAATTTGTAGAACCCTGTAAAGATTTCTGGATTTTCATTCACGGAATCCTATTTGAGAGACACTGAATTAGCGGATGTTTTTCCTCCTTCCTATGCTACAAGATTCATGTCATATATATACCAATGTTTCCTTTTAATAAAAGGTCCAAATGCATTGCTTGTGAGACAGCTACTTTTGCCCTCAAGTTCTGATCCTTAATTATCTGGCTTTCCACCTTCATATGTCAAACTGCTTAGAACATGTGGAACACTCCTCTCTACTCACATTCCATCACTGAGCAATTTTTACTTTGGACATTTCAACAGCTTGATACAAGTAAGCATCTATGAATGTTTACCACCATCTGCACAAGTTTAAATACAATTTAATGATGGTTGGAGTCTACATTTTACAAAGGGAAAAGCAGCTAATAAAACCAAAAAGCATGACAGGTGTTCTCAACTATTTTGAAGTCTTTTTGGTCTGCCCTCTTATAGGCATTTTCTTTTCCTGTTTAATAATGTTCTTATGAGAGGGGACTATAAGCTCCCTCTCCCAATATCCTATTTGGTTTTTAATTCATCTGATCAGCAATATTGTAACATTTAAGATAACAATAAGATAACATTTAAGAAAGCTTGAGAGGCATAAGAAATGTTACCCACCGGACTATTTGTAAATCCAGAAAATGTTTTTGCAAAACCCTCAGAACATTCAGAGAGTAATTATTTGTCTGTGGTGAAAGAGAGGGGAAAAGCAAAACCAGAGTTTACTTAATTGGGATATATGTGAAGGAGCTTCTGTAGCACTTTAAATGCTGTTTGGCAGTAGTTCATGCTCTTACCTACCCTCTATCTAGACATCACTGCAGCATCAGTGTTATGTACATTTACAGGGAGGGAACGAACATGAATACCACTCTTATCTTCATTTACCTGCCCTGTTTGTATTGTATATTTTCTTTAGACTTGTGTGTTCATTTTACTAAGTTAATGTAGATGAAAAATTAGTTCTTGGATTAAAAAGTAGGGCAATGAGGTAAAAGGGGAGAGATATAAGACACATGAAGTCATAAAACAGAGGGAAAACAAATTCGTTTGTCAGCAGGGGGAACTATTTTGAGGGAGGAAGATTATTTTCCCCATATACGTGCAAAGGATGCATAATAAGTCATTTAAATCAAGGTTATGTTTGTCTTTAGGCAATTATTCTCTTCAGTATTTGTCAAATGTAAAAAGCCAATTGTATGCAGTTTTGAACTTATTTTGTTGCAATTATGCATGCCTTTGACAAAAGATAATGATTTATTTTACAAAAGAAAGGTGCTACAAGGTTACTTTGTGGAATTTATAGTATATCAGGGAGAAATAATTAACTAAACAGGTACACAGGAGAAGGAAGGATGCTAGCGTGCAATCTGAAATGAATTAGCTCATCTAGAGATTGATATATGTACTTTAGGTTTTTCACAATTCCTGCTAGCATCTGGCACAATATTCACCTAGGATGAAAATTTAATTTTGACCTTTTCCTATCTGATGAGAGTACTTCTGGGAACAGAGACAGGTGTTACTACTCTTTTTCTTTTTTAATGCTGTTTAGAAGTTGACATTCAATGTGTGGAGGCCAGAAAGGATAAGAAAACAGCTGATATAATGAACTCAAGCATAAACGGACAGGATAGGAAGCAGTTATGGTCAATGTCAGCATGTCACCTTGGGTACATGCTAGGGTGTTCCTGGGGAGAAACATGTTTTCAAAAGACGGAGTCAGCCTGGGAGTTTATAAGGAAGTTCTCATGGAAGTCAAAGCCCAGCAGAGAACCCTTCTGATGATTTTTAAACTCAGACTTATGGCTCAGAACAATTAGATTTTTGTTAATTTGCATTTTTTTAATAACTGAATGAAAATTTAAAAACCAGTAACTCAATGACATTGTAATTGTTGTTGCACTTTTTATTTTACTTGTATAACACACACTTTTGCATTAGACGACAGGGCAATGAGGAAGGGCTGATCACAACAATAGTAATAACAGACATGCTTTTTGTCTGCAAGTTCTTCCAAGAATTGTTGGAATTCTAGCTACTTCACATACTTCCCCCCATTTCCTATAAGGGATTTGGATGACTGGCTGGTTCTGCTTACCAGCCTTTGATATTTGCCTGTGGGTATCAGTTTCTTCCATTATGTTACAGCCCAGCTCTGTTGTTCTGCTCTAGCTTCTCATTTGCGGCCCCAAATATTTCACTCTAACAGTAGAATCACCTTTTTTTTTTTTATCACTACTGATAGTAATCTGCTAACCTTCATTACTGCCTTTTTGTTTTTTAACTAAAAAAAAAAAACGGTTCAATTTCTACCAAAGTGTTAGAATCATGCTCCAGCTCTCTAGAATGATAGAAGTTCCTGATTTTTTAAACATTTTAAACATTAGAACATTCATATTTACTGACTTTTTACAGTTTCTTAGAGCTCGTGTTTTTGATAAACTTGTGTTCAGTTGCCTCAGACTTGAATAGGAAAAAAAAAAAAACAACCACAAGTTTCAATCTAAGATTATTCTTCTCATTCTCAAATGAACTCATATTCATTAAATCTTTTCTGCTCCAATAAATACGTTTCTCACCTAAGACAATGTTGGGAGGAAACCCGGCAAGAACCGAGGCAAGGGTCCGAGGCCTCAGTCTGTTCTCATGTAAATACTGTATTAGAAAAGAATTAGAGATATAGTTACATAGTTATTCCTACATATAATCATAATCACATAGCTATTCACATGTAATCATAAATATATGCATATATACAATCATACAATCTTTAATTTCACAAATACGTCTCAGGTCATGAAGTATGGGACTGAAGTGGCATTGGGAAAGAGGTGACCCTAAGGCAGGATGCTCTAAGCCCTCTGTCACGCCGACATAAGGGCTGCTGGAGGGCACCTCGGCTGTGCGGCAGCACCAACGCTGTGAAAGCACCTGCTGTCTAGCCAGCTAAGGAAGGAGACGTCCAAAATGGCAGAGACATCTCCTTCCTCAGGGTAGTTAGGAGAAGACTCTGCTTTTCTAAGTTCTTGTGGTAGGCCTGGCATCTGTCAGGGAGGCCAGCAGACATCGGGGGCTTAATTCTCTCTCTGCGATGCTGTGCTTCAGCGGTCACATTCCACGTCTACTTTCATGCTCCGCTTCAGCACCTCGTTCCTCTCTTTTCCTTCTAAGATAAGAATTAGTGATAGTTACATAAATTTTAATGTCCTTGATAGTCTTGACAAGTATGAAAAAAGTGCCTACGCATTAGGTTTTCTCCTAGTCTCCGCTATTGAAAGTCGGGGCTGCCTATCTCCAAGACACGTGATTTACCTGACCCTATCTCTGATCACCATTACCTCACCCTACCTTCCTTGACCCTGCTTTGTACGCAATAAAAGTCAAGGTGTCCAGGCACTCGGGGCCACTGCTGGACTCCACGCTTCGGTTGGCAGTGGACCCCGGGCTCAAACTCTCTTTTCTCTATCTCTGTGTCTTGTGTCTTTATTTTCCGTTTCTTGTCTCCACGCCTGTAGAGAGGGACCCACAGGACCCTGTAGGGCTGGACCCTATAAGGCAGTAAAGGAGCTTCTGCCCACCTTCCTTCACGGTAGTCTGAACATAGTGTCCCAGAACTTCAGTCCAGTCTAGTCTAGATCAAGTCTAATCTTTTATTTGTTTTCTCTCCAAAGACCCTCTGGACTTCTTAGCAAATATAATATCCACTTTATTCCCCCAGTTATCACAGTGTGTATGCCAATTCTATTTCATCCCTGCTCTCCAAACTTATAATATTATGAAATATTCTAAGTCCATTAAAGAATATATTTTCACTTTGATTTATATAATACATAAACTACAGTTTAAAATATAAAAACATATGTAATGTTGATGTGAACACATTTTTGTAATTTAAAAATTATTAAGAAAAATGTTTTGGTCTTCAAATATATATAGAGTAAACATTTATAAGAGGCATACCTTGGTTTTTGCAAATTGAAGGCTTGCAGTAACTGTACACTGAACAAGTCTATGTATGCCATTTTTTTTTTCAACAGCATGTGCTTGCTTCACATCTGCCTGTCACATTTTGGAAATGCCCACAATATTTCAAACATTTATTATCATTATGATTAATTATTACTATATATGTTGTAGTGATATGTGATCAGTGATTTCGGATGTTAGTATTAAATTGTTTTGGGACACCACAAATTGTGCCCTTATAGGTTGGATGGCTTAATAAATGTGCGTGTTCTGAATGTTTCATCCACTGGCTGTTTTTCCAGCTCTCTTTCTCTCCCTGGGACTCCCTATTACCTGAGGAATATTTCAACAACATCAAAATTACACCAATTAATTACCCTACAATAGCTTCGACGTGTTCAAATGAGAGGTAGTTGCAAGTCTCTCAGTTGAAATTAAAAGCGAAACATAATTAAGCTTAGGGAGGAAGGCATGTAAAAAGCTAAGAGAGGCCGAAAGTTATGTCTCTCGTGCCAGTTAGCTAAGTGGTAAAGGGAAAAGCTCTTGAAGGAAATTAAACGTGCTGCTCCAGTGAACACACAAATAAGAAAGCAAAACAGTTTTATTGCTGATATGGAGAAAGTTTCACTGGTCTGCACAGAAGATCAAATCAGCCACAACTTTCTCTTACGCCAGAGTCTACTCTAGGGCAAAGCCCTAACTCTTCAATTATAGGAAGGCTGAGATAGGTGTAGAAGCTGCAGAAGAAATGTTTGAAGCTAGCAGAGGTTGGTTCTTAAGTTTTAAGGAAAGAAACTGTTTCGATAATGTACAATGGAAAGTGAAGCAGCAAGTGACAATGTAGGTGCTACAGCAAGGATCTAGGAAAGGTCATTGATGAAAGTGGCGGCACTAAACAATAGATTTTCCATGTAAATAAAACAACCTCGGAAGAAGATGCTATCTAGGACATTCATAGCTGGAGAGGAGAAGTCAATGCCTGGCTTTAAGGCTTTAAAAAACAGACTATCGTTTTACAGGCTAATGTAGCTAGTGACTTTAAGTTGCAGTCAGTGTTCACTTTTCATTCTGAAAATGCTGAATTTTTTCTTCCTGTGCTCTAGAAATGAAAAATGAATGCCCGAGTGACAGCGCATCTGTTACAGCATGGTTTACTGATTATTTGAAACACTGTTGAGATCTACTGCTCAGAAAAAAAGGATACCTCCATAATATTACTGCTCATTGACAATGTAGCTGGGCATCAAAGAGCCCTGATGGAAATATACAAAGAGATTAATGTTATTTTCATGGCTTGTTAGCACAACATCCATTCTGTAGCCCATGGTACAAGGAATACTTTTGACTTTTAAATATTTCTGTTTAAGACACACATTCCGTAATGCTGTATCTGCCATAGTGATTTTTCTGGTGTATATGGGTAAAGTAAATTAGAAACCTCTGGCTTAAAGGAGTCAAGGGGGAAGTGGCAAAATGCTGACTAGAAAGAGCAGTGATCGGAGGCTCCCATAGAACTGTAATAAGCATTTGAATACTTCGCCGGCAACCAAGGTATCCAGGTTCTCTCTTCAGAACTGATTGGGAGGCTGGTGTGATCCACGAATAGGGAGGAAGAGCAGTGCAGTGCATGGCCCATCTGAGAGCCACACAAGGCAGGAGAACTCCCATCCCCCATCCAAGGAAGGCATGAGTGAGTAGGCTACATAGCTGGAGAAACTATGCTTTTTCCGTGGAACTGTGCAATCCACGGATCAGAAGATCCCATTCACCGACCCATACCACTGAGGCGTAGTATCCCAATCCCAGAGTCTCATAGATTCTCAGTGGTCTCTCAGCTGGAATCCGCTTAAGCCTACTGAGCTCCCAGGAGGAGGGCGACCAGCACCACAGCCATGGCTGCCTGCTGTCTAATCTCCTTGAGCTTCTTGGGAGATGAACAGCAGCCAGCACTGGGACTCACAACCGCCTAATGTGCTAAGCTTCCTGCGTGGCGGAAGGGCAGAATTCATCTTTATAACTCTAGGCCATGCTTTTCCCATGGTGGAGCTAGGGAGGCTGGATGACTTGGTCCCAAGATATGTTCAGTACAAGCCCAATACACTGGCTGTGGCAGACTGTGGCCAGAGTGCCTCTTCAGGCCTGATCCTGACCCATCCTTCCTCCCTGGGTGGGGCTTCCCTGAAGCAACTCCAATAACTCCAGCTAGAGGCTCAGGGGCCGAGCCTGAATCTGCCTGGGCCTGAGTCCCTAGGGAGAAGGTGGCCACAGTCTCTTCATTCCAGCAGACTTAGCCTTACCTCCTGGTAGTTTAAAGGAATCCAGACAGCCCAGACAAGGAGGTTTCACCCCAGCTAAACACAGCCTGCCACCAAGGGGCAAAGTGCTTTGTAAAGAGTCCTTTTCCCTGTTTCACCCAACTGAGTGAGACCTTCCAGAAAGGGTTGTTAGATACCCTATAAAGGAGTGATCCTACTGGCATCAAGTTGGTGCTCCTCGAGGTCAGAGATCCTGGAAGAAGGAGGATGCACCCATCTTTGCTGTTCTCCAGCCTTGAGTGACATCTCTAGGCATGGGAGTGAACCAGATGAATAGGGCCTAAAGTGAATCTCCAGAAAACCGCAGCAACAACAGCATCATCAACAACAACAAAAAGCCCTCACAAGAGCTCCATCCAAGGGTCAGCAGCCTCAAAGATCAAAACTAGCCAAACCCACAAAGATGAGAAGGAATCAATGGAAAAATGCTGAAAACCCAAAAGGCCACAGTGCCTCTGCTCCTCCAAATGATTGCAGTGTCTCTCCAACAAGGATGCAGCACTGGATGGAGGATGAGATGGACCATTTAACAGAAGTAGGCTTCAGAAGATGGGTAATAAAGCTGAAGGAGTATGTTCTATGCAACACAAAGAAGCTAAGATCTTTGATGAAAAGTTAGAGGAGCTGCTATCTAGAATAACCAGTTTAGAGAGGAACATAAGTGACCTGATGGAGCTGGAAAACATAGCACAAGAACTTCATGAAGCATACACAAGTCTTAACAGCCAAAGTGACCAAGTGGAAGAAAGGATATAAGAATTCAAAGGCCACCTAAATAAGGCATGCAGACAAGACTAAAGAAAAAAGAATAGAAACGAATGAATAAAGCCTCTGAGAAATATGGGAATCTGTAAAAACACTGACCCTACTACTGACTGGCATATCAGAAGGAGACAGGGAGAATGGAAACAAGCTGGAAAATGCACTTCAGGACAATGTCCAGGAGAACTTTCCCAACCTAGCAAGACACAGCAATGTGCAAATTCAGGTAATACAGAGAACACCACTAAGAGACTCCACAAGAAGATCAAACCCAAGACACATAATCAGGTTCTGTGATATTCCAGAGATATTAATAAAAGAGGGTATGACTTGTTTGTGGAACTGAAATTCTTCACTCTGGCTGGATTTTCGAGTTTGGTATCAGTGGAGAGAGTTCAATCTAAAGAGGAAAGTAAAGCCACATGCAAAGAGTCTTGTAGTCTCGTCTTGTATACCTCAGGAGTTTGGACTTTCTAAAAATATTGGCAGCAAGCTAAGGAGCCTACAAGTTCTCAAAAGACTTTTGTATGGACTTCCACTGTGGGTGAAGAAGTCCTAAACCAGTTTGCATTTTAATTTCTTGGCTCAGGATTACAGCATCATAATAAAAATGAAGATTTAGTTGCAATAATTAAGTATGGAAGAGGTTTAGGTTTTAAAGAGATGACTTTTTTCACCCCTTCCTTAGGGTCTAGAAAGAAATAAAAATATTCCCAATGTCTTATCTACCTTTTTCTAGTTCTCTTTTCAGCTTTTGCAGTTTCAGTCTTATGTACAGAAATAAATTTTAGCTACATTTATCTCCTGGCATTGATTTATGGGCCAGGACTAGTTACCAGCCCTCAGCTCCTAAATTTGGGTTTAAAAAAAAATCAGAGTGGCCATGGCAGTGTGAGTTTTCACTCATTGCTCTGGCTTTAATATTTTCTTCTTTGGTGCTGAAACCTTGGAATTTACCTTTTCTTCCTTTGAGATTGCTAATGCATTTAAGCTCTTTTATTCTGTTATACTTCATCCATCATTTTACTGTGTTTGTAAAAGAAAGGAAGGTTCATATCAGTTCAGTCCACCATATTTCTGGAACTATCAATCATTGCTTATAATACCAGTTGAGCATAAGAAGAAAAAGACAAATGATATGAGACCGTCTAGGAGAGAGGAACTAATCTAATCTGGTGGGTAAGAGTGGCCATAGAAGGGTAAATGTGGTTGGAGTGTTGAGGGCAGATTGTAAATGATAATGCCGGAAGCTGGAGAGTTTGTTGTAGTACAGAATAGGGAAAGACATGTTAAAAATACCTTTACCCAAACAGTGATGGGATGACGGTGAATAATTATAAGTGAGGGGGTAATGCAATTCCACTTTTATTTTTTAAATGTAACTCTCTTGCGTGCTGATTAAAGCATGGACAGATTTGATGAACTTGGAGAATATTAGAAGACCATTACTTAGCTGATAATTGACGAGGCAGGGAAATAATACACATTTGAAATACTGAAATTTGAAAGTCCAATAATTATTTTGTGTTTTTGGCCATAATAAATTCTGGCCACTTTAATAGTGACTGAGCAGCAACCACCATCTACATGTTACAATGACTACAGTGACTACATTACTACAAAACGACATTACTCTTGCCCCCAGTATCTGATCTTCCCGATTTCATCCTTGCATTCTTGAAGGTAATCTGTGCTGCTACAGACAGACGGATTGCTCTAAAACATGAAGTAGATCATGGCACCCCCTGACTTTAAACCTTACTACAGATTGCCATCAGTCTCAAGAAAAAAACCCCATAATCTTGAGGTGTACAAAGTCTACAAATCCCTTTACAACTGGTTTTATTTTTCTCTTTAAACCCTCACCATTCACAACAAACTCTGAGATCTAGCCAGAGTGAAGAATTTCAGTCCCACAAAGAAGCCACACACTTTTTAATTTCTGATTCTTCAGAGATTCCTGTGGTTGTGCTCCCAACCCTCTCGTGTCATGCCTCCCCTTCACACTCCATCCCACATCACACATGAAAACGTGATTTACTGGACTAATGGTTGCTAATTTTTGGATTACATGTTTTACATTTTTCTTCCACTCCCCTAAGAAGACCTGCTATGCCTGGGATTGGTGATTCTCTGTCATCTCAATGATCACTATTTAATTTTAATTTCCTTACTTACTTTTGGAACCTGCTTCTAGGTTTTCTGTGAAGAAGAATATCACTTTCTCAGACCCAAGAACAGTTGGTGCTTGATAAATAATGGTTGAATTAACGAGAAAAATGAATAACTGAATGTCTAAATAAATGCATAGATTTAAGCATTTTATTTCAACTCAACAATATTCAATCAAAACTTCATCAATTAGAAACCATATATTCAGAACAAAATGACTTAAAGCCAATTAATTGTTCTAGGCCAGATAGGAATGAATGCATATGTGGACAAGCATTTATTACCCCTTAAAACCATTAATTTTTTTAAGTAGAAAGCCAACAAACAAAATGCCAAAGGCAAGGTGACACATAATAGCTAAGAAGGCAACTACCAGCTGTTTAGGCATCTTTGTAGCCATCCTTGATTTGGATTTTTTTGATCTTGATCTAATTCTATCCCTCAAAACCAGCCCTTAGAATCTCATGTGCCCATCTCTTCCATGACAGTCCGTGGGCCTAGAGAGAGGGTGCTTATATAGCTTTAGCAGTAGGGCATTTGCAGTGAAAAACAGATCCAGTCCAATGGGATGCCAAATGAGGGAGGTTCACATCACTGGTCTTCAGAATACCATGATTTTTATTTCCTTGGAATCAAAACAAGGATAAATCAATAATATTAATATTTTGACAAGTGAGTATTTGTGTTTCAGAACAGAAATAGAAACATATTCCATTTGGTCACCAACTAAAGATATGAAGAAAAAGTATAATCTGGAACTCTCTAGAGAATTATTGTAGCCAAGAAATAATTTATGCTTCAATCTGCACCCCCCAAAAAAAACTAAGACTAAAATCTAGTATATAAAGTATATATACTTTTCCTTTGAAATAATTTCTATCTTTCATTCAATTTCTCCTTTTCTATTAAAAAGAAATTATAGAAAGACCAATTTGTGTGTAAAATAAGTTATGAGCTCATTATACTTTTCCTGATCACTCACATAAAGTGCAGTAAGAATTGAATGCTTATATAGGCTCCTCATAAGTTGGCTTTGCTGGAACTTTACCTTAAAATATGCTGTTTTAGTCAAAGTCTTGATAAAATAACCAGGGTCTCCAAATGTTCTATTCTAAAAGACTCTTACTAAACTTATGCCATTAACTATATTGTCATAAAATCACAATCAAAATTTTTGAGAACTCAGATAAAGAGAAAAGTAAATTTCCTTACTAAAACATACTTTATCAAAATGCTCTAAACATAAATAACTTTTTTAAAAAAATTTAACCTTTTTTAACTACAGCAGCAGTCTTTCAAGCAAGATATTTTTCACCTAAACCTTCAATGACCAGACACTGAAGAACATCTACTAGTATCAGCACCATCCAGGAAAGCATGACCTCACCAATTGAACTAAAGAAGGCATCAAGGACCAATTCTTGAAAAACAGAAATACATGAACTTTCAGACAGAGAATTCAATTAGCTGCTTTGATAAAAATCAAAGAAATTCAGAATAACACATAAGGAATTTATACTGTTCTCAGATAAATTTAACAAAGATATTACAATAACAAAAAAGAATCAAATAGAAATTCTGAAGCTAAAAAATGTGACTGGTATACTGAAGAATGCATCAGAGTCCATTAGTAGCAGAACTGATCAAGCAGAAGAACGAATTGGTGAGCCTGAAGAAAGGCTATTTAAAAGTACAGTCACAGGAGACAGGAAAATAAAATAGTAAAATACGATGAAGTACACCTACGGGATCTAGAAAATAGCCTCAAAAGGGAAAATCTAACAATTACTGGCCTTAAAGAGGAGGTAAAGAAAGAATAGAAGTAGGTAGTTTATTCCAAGGAATAATATCACAGAACTTCCCAAACCTAGAGAAAGATGTCCCTGCCCTAGAGATCTGTGGAACTTTGAACTTGACAGAAATAATTTCGGGTATCTGGGAGAAGACATTTCTAAGCAGCAAAGCATTCAAGATATGAGTTGAGTGCTGTTAAAAGCATTCTGTTTTTTTGTATTCTCAAAGTTATAGTTTGGAACTGAAACTTATGTTTAAAAGGCAAGCAGAACATAAAGGTTCAGAGAATTTGAAGCCTAACAATGCAGTAGAAAAGAAAGACCCATTTTCTGAGGAGAAATTCAAGCCAGAAGCAGAAATTTGCATCAGTAACAAGGAACCAAATGTCTATTGCCAAGACAATGGGGAAAATGTCTCCAGTGTGTATCAAAGGTCTTCAAGTCAGCCTCTCCCATGACAAGCCTGGAAGCCTAGAAGGAAAAAATAGTTTCCTTGCCATTTGGGACCCTCCGCCTAGATTTCAGAGGATGCATGAAGATGCCTGGAGTCTAGACAGAGGTGTGCTGCAGGGGCAGAGCCCTCATGGAGAACCTCATGTAGAAGGAAAATGTGGCCTGTGAGCCCCCACACAGAGTCCCCACTGGGGCACTGCCTAGTGAAGCTGTCAGAAGAGTGCCACCATCCTCCTGACCCCAGAAGGGAATATCTACTGACAGCTTGCACCAGGAAAAGCCACAGACACTCAATGCCAGCCTGTGAAAGCACCCACTAGGGGGACCATGCCCTGCAAAGTCACAGAGGTGGAGCAGCCCAAACCATGGGAACCCACCTCTTGCACCAGCATGATGTGGATATGAGACGTAGAGTCAAAGGAGATGAATTGGGAGCTTTAAGATTTGACTGCTAGATTTCTGACTTGCATGAGGCCTGTAGCCCCTTTGTTTTGGCTAATTTCTCCCATTTAGAGTAACTGTATTTACCCAATGCCTGTACCCTTATTGTATCTAGGAAGTAACTAACTTGAATTTGATTTTACAGGCTCATAGGGGAAAGGGACTTGCCTTGTCTCAGATGAGATTTGGGACTACGAACTATTGAGTTAATGCTGAAATGAGTTACAACTTAGAAGGATTTCAGGGAAGGCATAATTAGTTTTGAAAACTTGCCTTGTCTCAGAGGAGACTGGACTTTTGAGTTAATGCTGAAATGCATCAAGACTTTGGGGGACTGTTGGGAAGGCATGACTGGTTTTGAAATGTGAGGACATGAAATTTGGGAGGGGCTAGGTGCAGAATAATATAGTTTGGCTCTGTGTACCCACCCTAATTTCACATTGAATTGTAATAATTCCTGTGTGTCAAGGACAGGACCAGGTGGAAATAGTTAAATCATGGTGGTGGTTTCCCCCATACTATTTTTGTGATAGTGAGTGAATTTTCACAAGAGCTCATGGTTTTATACGGGGATTCACCCTTTGTTTGCTCTCAAGTCTCTTGCCTCCCACCATGTAAGACATACCTTTGCTCTTTCCCACCTACCACCATGAGTGTGAGGTCTCCCCAACCATGTTGAACTGTGAGCCAATTAAACCCTTTTACTTTATAAATTATCCAGTCTCAGGAATGTCTTTATTAGCAGTGTGAGAATGAACTCATACAGCCCAGATATACTTATTCCTCCTGAGACATTTGGAAAAAATCCAGGGTTTATATTCAGTTCAAGCATCTGATCCAGTCTGCTGCCTAATACAACGCCCTTGTCAGCAGCTTGTTTTCCAAACCTCAGGACATGTTTCAGCTATGATATATCCTACTGGTTCTTGATATTGACATTCTTCTCTGTTGGCTTCTGAAACGTGGATGCCCTTTGGAATACCTAAAGAGGAATCTAATAGCTTGTCAAAGGAACCTGACCAGACCCCAGGTCAGACTGAGATATAATTAAGACAAAATAAACAACTTAGCCTTAATTATATGAGGAGTTCAACGTTCCCTGCCTATTATTTATATCCTGTTGTCTCTTCTTATTTCAGTGTTAGGGTCATGTTTACTCTGTTAACCTACTGCATCTTTAAAAACTGCAGATTTATATACAACTTTGTGTGATTTCTAGCTTTGCCTCATTAAAAATATATCTTATTTCCTGTTTCCATATAATACAATGTTTCTTTCTTTGCTCATTTGTTTAAGAATACTAATTTTATAATAAAGATAACTAAAAAGAATATCTCATTTTAGTTATATTTATATAATACTAAAATTTAAAATATCTTCAGTTGCAGAATGTCATATCAAAAATGTTCAGTACACCAAAATATTTAAATATTTCATTGCAATAGAAAGCAGAGAGAGGATTTAAATGATGTAATAAGTGGTCTTGTTATATATGACATTATTCTGAATTAATTTCTTGATTTATTTTGATTTATACAAATTGTCCAAATGTGAAATATTTGAGAGTTCAAGAAACATGGGAATAAATTTTGAGTAGTTTTTTACTTAAACATTCACAGAGAATACTAATTATTCATTAATGTAGATGTGTTTTGATCTAACTTCTTATAAACTTGAAATCACTCTTAATAGGCAAATCTATAGTTTTCTGCTATATAAAAATTACTGTCAACATTTTAAGGTTATGAGGAGTTTCATGTCAGTATAGAGATGTCTTGTACAGAGAAGTTTCTTTAACTATTGCAGCACAGTTAAATGCTTCACAAGCTTTTACTTAACCATTCATTATAAATTTGCAACTAAATACTTTTTAAAATTGTTGAATCTGTATCTTACTTTTTATCTCATAAAATAAAGATATCTTATTGCTTTAGTTTTCTGTTAATAATATTTCAAATAAAATTCAAAAGATAAATGTCTACTATATGTTTAAGAAAAAAATGAGATTCATTAATCTACGACTACTCATGGATTATAACTTTTAACATGGTAGCATATTTTACATCTGTTTTTAATATTTAACATAATTAATATTTTACTTTTTAAAAAAATTACATTCTTACCTTTTTTCAGTAGATGAACTTTTGAATCAGTGTTTTAATTTCCCACTGGGATTTTGATTGGAATGACATTTAATTTAAAAGTTAATTTGGGGAGAAATTATATCCTTATACTGTTGATTTTTTCTTTTAAGACAAGATGTATCTTTATGCTTCTTTCAAATCCTTTTTATAGACTCATATACTAAGAATAACAATTTTTATATGCATTCTAGTTTATTGGTATTAGAAGTTTACTGCACTATTTCCACAGGCCAAACACACTTCCTACGTGGATTCATTGATATTTTGTTAGATGTGTTGTTGTTATAGTATTTGTATTAGTTTGTTTTCACACTGCTATAGAGAAATACCCAAGACTGGGCAATTCATAAAGGAAAGAGGTTTAAGAGGCTCACGTTTCCATATGGCTGGGGAGGCCTCAGGAAACCTACAATCATGGAAGAAGTTGAAGGAGAAGCAAGGACATTCTTCATATGGTGGCAGGAGAGAGAAGAAAGCAAGAGAGAGACCAAGAAAAACTGCCTTATAAAGCCATCAGATCTCATCAGAACTCACTATCATGAGAACAGCCTGAGGGAAACTGTTGCCATGATCTAATCACCTACCTCCCTCAACACATGGGCACTGCAATTCTATGTGAGATTTCACTGGGGACACAAAGCCAAACTACATTAGTATTTTTATATAGACATTTACGTCTGCTTTCAAATTTGTCTTGGTTTTTTTTAGTTTATTGAGTTGGACATCACATGACATAAAAACAATAGTTTTATCTCAATTCTTACAAATTTTAGGACTATTTTTAATTATTGATATAAGTGGTGATGTTGAAAAAATGATGTTGAAAAGTAGAAGTAAAAGCAGATATCCTTGTTTTATTCTAAACTTTTAAATATTAGAAATTCAGGAATGTTAAAAAATACTTAAAATATTAGAATATTAAAAATATCTCAAATATTTTTTATAGGTATATTTATCATATTAATGACTTTTTTATTTGTAGATTACTAAGATAACTTTGTATTCAATAATGGGCATTGAATAATTACTTAAAAATGAACATGTTGGAAATAGAAGGGAGATTATTTCTCCCTTGTATGTATTCATAAATATTTATTTATGAAGTCTAGAGAAATGTGTATTTAAATGTGTATTTTTAAAACGTATTTTTTAAGTCTATCTTAAATTTCTAGTTAAATCTATTGGTCATAATGTGCACTTTTTCTATTTTTAGATTTGGTTTGTGAATTAGTTAAAATATTTTAGGCTTATAGTATCTACAAATTGATTCAGACAAAACAAGAAGTTCAAGTAGGCCATGCTAGGAATTAGGTGAGATAAGTGCTAAGCAATGTTACTAAGAACCTAATTTATTTTCATCTCTTGTTGTGCCCTGCTTGATGTTGTAAATACCATTTTTAATGGCTAAATTCTGTCCTGTTCCATAAATAACGTCAAATTATTTAATCATTACCTTTGTATTCTATATGTAGATTATTTCTAATTATTTCTACTTATCAATGACAGTAAGAAAAATAAATTTGGACTTGTCTTCTTTACATTGTGTTTCTTTTTCTTTAAGTTAGATTCAGAGAAGTGAAAATGCAGAACTGAAAGACATTAGCAATTGAAGGCTCCAGTCTAGGAATAGTCTCCTACCTTGTAAGCAGCTGGAGTATGAGAATTCCTGTGCCACTGCTTGCTGTTTCTGTATCATCACCGGCAGTGAGTGTTTAGAAAGGGAAAGAAAAAAGTAAAAACCTGTGATTGTAGGAATATGGATACCACTAGTATGATACTACGCTCTAATAATTTCCACCAGTTTGACATTAAGCTCATTCTGCCTTATTTCTTTTATAGTGCTTAGTTTGGTTCAAATATTTCATCTGTTTTTATCATTTTCAGATAAATAATTTTAGTGAATGGGGAGTTTTAACTTTTATGATGACTCACATTCTCATGATTCAATTCTCCTTTGAGTTGTCTTTTCTCATAAGGACAAAAATATTAATGTACAAGTATGAACAGCCCTTTCTGCCTTCTAAAGAGTAACCCTAAAATGTTATGGGTGAAGTCTGAATAGGAAGAAAAGGAGTGAAAGTGCCACAAACTGAAGGAAGCAAAAGAGTGCTCAGTTTGTTTGATGGGAGAGACAAAGGGATGGAAAAGTAGACGAAGGCTGAGGCGGGCTGAGAAAAACAAGGGAACATAAAAAGTATTTTTAGGGATTATGATTCCTTCACGGTATTTGACAAATGTAAGTAAGGGATTTTATTGATGTTGAAATTATTTTTGATTGCATGGATTATACTTTAAGGTCCACAGTTCCTCTCTGAGGCAGAACCACCTCATTATTTGCTAAACCTTTTCATACACGTTTTAATTATGCCCAGCATGGCCATTACTAAATCCAAGATAGCAAGTCAGGTTTTTCAGCATTTTAGTATTTACTCTTCACTACTCAGTTCTTTCTCATTTCTTATCTATAATGAAAATGCTTCTTTAAATTCCCCATCAGGAAGGACAAAGAAGCATCTGTTGAGCACCAACCACATGTGAACTATTGTGCTAGTCCCATAATGAGGGAATATCAGAAATGTACTTGGAATTACATAGAGGGGACAAAAGCACGGTTGTAGAATGCATACTATTTGCATATTGAATCTATTCCCCACTTTCTCCTTCCTAAGGGAACCTCAATTTGTTAAGATGTTGGTGACAAACTAATCAGCCCATTTTATTTTGGAGAAGCTGAGTGGTTCCTTATTTGCTTTAATCAACAAGCATATGCCATTTTCCAGATTATTAAAATTCTGGCTATTCAAACTATGGCAAGGTCCACATTCTCTGAGTAAGGAAGAGGCACCTTTCTACTGGATGTTAGTAAGAAAGCATATTCTTGGTTGCTGCTGAGATCCTTTATATGATCCCAAGGGTTACTAGCCTTAAAATGAAGCCAGCAATGTGAACAGCAGAGCAAAGTGATGGAGAGAACGTAAGACCCTGATGACATCATTAAACTAGTGAATCAACCACCGTGACATCTGTCTTCTTCTTGACTTCCTGTTAAGGAAGCTAATGATTTTTAATACATTTCGAGCTGGAGATTCTGTTTGTTATAAAAAGCCTCCCCACTGAAAGGACAGTTAAAATTTAAACAAAAAATGTTTTGATAATCCTTACCATATTTCCACCTGGAAGCTTTCACTTACTGCTATGGAGAGATATACTTTCTGGGGTGAATTATTCTTTTTAGTGAAAAGGAAAATGTTAGTTTTCTTTACAAACATACTTGCTTCTGATTTAATAATGAACACTTCTTTGCAAACCTACTGATATGTCCTTCTTCTCTTCCTTTCCTCTAATTAAATGCTATGATTTGAAAATGAAACGTAACCTAAATGTTTATGTAAGTAGGCTTGAAAGGCAACTCTCTTCAGCCCTTAATGAAATTTTAATATAATACTGACTCTTGATTAATTGAAATTCTCTAATACTATGAAATGTACTATTGTATTTTTCAATAGTCAGTTAATTTGGTAGAAAACTTTAATGTATGTGCATGTTAGTAGTTACTCTGCTTGGAGTTATGTGATCTAAAGAGGCCATGTTTGTATTTTAATTAGTTATGATAATCAGTGATTAAAAATTTCTCAGCACTTTCAATATCCCTTATTGTTAATTTTTAACATAAAATATTAAAATAGAGAATTCTGGTAAGAGCAACCAGATGAATCACCAATAAGGAATAACAGAGTCAAGACTGTTTTCGATTTTGCAAAATAAAATTCAAAATTGCAAGATGCCATAGTCTGAAAGAGATTAATTGCTTTTATGCAGCAGATAAAACATACAGAGAGCCAAATCAAACCTTTGAATATGTAAATTAAATATCAGGGCATTTACTTCGCTGTTTATAACCTTCGGTTCCACCCGGATGCTCCTCCAGTAGCAGTTTGCATTCAGGAATGAAGGCAAATGCGCCAGAGGAAAGGCAGAACGATATATTAGATAAAAACTGTGTTTAGAGATCAGGCACTTGTTAAGATTGCCTGATAATAAACTTGGATTTTAGTTGAATAACCGCTTATTCTTTGCTAGGCCATGAAGGAGGTATAAATGATGAAGATACAGGTTTTATGCACTCACAGGGTAATCCAGAAGGAAAATGGAAGATAATAATAAATAGTTTCATAGGGCAAACAAAATCTTTCTGTATTGCAGTACAATGAACAAGCAGAGATGATTCAGAAATGTTTAGTCTGGGTTACTGGCTAAGTCACCATAACTTTATCAGCTATAAATAAAAACACTGATAGACAGAAAAACAAGCTTTCTTCGTGCATGTTTTTAACATCCTCATGAAAAACATTACTTCATAGATTTTGTCTATTGAGCAGAGTGGGGATGTTTCCAGTGGAAAAGCAAGGCCAACGCCTTGTCTATCATGCTTGCTTTGTATGCTCGTACTTAGAACAATGTGTGGAACATCGTAAGTACTCCATCTGCCTGTGTATGTGAGTAAATACTGATATATGAAAACATGTTATATAGATGATCTCAAGTCCTTTTCAGCTGTAGCACCTTTATTGATGGCATTCACAAAGACAATACCGTGCTTTGAATATTTGCTTATATTGACGATCAAAAATATGTTTAAGAAAGTAAAACACAACAATAACTTGTAATCGCAGCAAACATTAACCACACAGAATTTTGGCACAGATAAGAGGCTTCTAATATGTAAAAATGCCTAATGGTCCCTGTAACTCTATTGTATTCAATTTTTAAAGTATATAATGTTTAATTTAAAAAAAAAACTCTAAATTCACCTGATTCTATTTTAAACATAATTTGCATATTTGATTATTAGATGTCAATTTCTGGACACCTCACAATTAATATTAGAACGTTGCTGCTGACCTATGCATTTTCATAATGTGCACAACAGTGCAGCCCCGTTTTTCCTTTTCAAGTGTGAGCTCTAGGACCACGAACTACATTTGAATTAATGAGATTCATGATTTTGTTTTAGTGCCTGACAATGAATTGGTTTAACTAGTCTTTACCTAAAGAGCTGATGGTTCTTAAATCATCATCCAAATGTTTTGAGCTTGCTATCATTGCAAAAATGTATAAAACTTAAGAAAAATTTAGTCCTCAATTTTCTGATTCATTTACTCATCAAACTATCTTATTAAAGCCACTTCATATTCAGGAAAACTCTTAGCAAATTATTTCTAGCTTGTTTCAGAGTCCCAGGAAGTTGACACTTACTAACCCAACTTAAATCCCTGAGGATTCTCCTCAGTGTATAATTCAGAGCTCACACAGATTTTATGTTGCTACAATTAATGCAGAGTTGGGCCTCCAGATCCTCCATAAAGCATTTATTGTAAGCAATTCAATCCAAATTTTTGTAAGCTATTCACTTTCAATAATACATTTCCTCCTACATTCAAGGAATAATTTTCATTCTCTTTTTGTTTCTGGAATTATGTTGCCTAATTTTAAAATATCTTATTCAAAGTTTATCGTTTCTTTAAATTCAGTATAATTTACATTTCCTAATATTATTTTTACTACTGATAAACGTTCCTCTTTTCTTTACAAAACAGTATAGCTTCAGTCTTTTTTTATCATTTTGTTGTTGTTGTTGTTGTTGAAAAAAGAAATAATCTAGGCCTCTATTTGTCCAATAGAAATAAAATATTTTTTTCAGCGAAACCAACCTAGAAGAATGGTAGCTATACACACAAAGGAATCTGATTAACTAGAGCCAAGGGACAAAAAATAAAGGTCACTTGACAACATGTCAAATTCAAATTGAAAATCATATGATGAAAATAAATGAAGGAAAATAAAAGACATATTCTGGGTCATTGGACTAAGATGACCTGGCAAGGGGTGGAAGTATATTATGTGTGTAAAGAGAATTGAAAGCATAATTTTATGAACTGGAAATCTATAGGATTTTTATGTAAATTTGTTAGGAAAGATGAGGAGAGGGATGAAATAAGACAACCATAATTTACCAGAGTATTATGGGGGAGCAGGGTCATCGTTTTTCCCAAAGTGATTGCAAACAGATCATATAAACTCTAGGTATGTACTGGCTAGCCAGTAGTATCATAAACTGCCAGCCGTAAAAACAATAGAACATATTTTCTCGAAATGTTTTGGGGATATGGTAATTTTTAAAGACAGTGTAATGTTGAGTGAGACAAAAATTCAGAAGGATTTGTGATTGTTGGAGTGACCTTGTGTTTGATCATATGCCAGAGAGCATACTCCAGACCCTGGAGTATAGAGAATTTCCACAGAGACACAAGGCTGAAATTGATTTTGCAGTGGAATTGGGGTGGTAGATTCTGTTTCTCTTCTATCCCCTTCTCAGTTCAGTCCTTGCTCCTTTATTGTATATTTATACATAATAAATGTGCTGATTTTAAATGTGCAGTTTTGAGTTTTGGTAAATGTATGTGTCCATTTAATCAATACTATCAAAAACAAAACATTTCCGTCATTCTAGAATATACTTTCATACTTACTTTCTGTCAATCTCCTTTTCCAATTCAAACTTCCTGTTCTATTTCTCTATCTATTCATATATATTTTCCCTTTTTCTGAGTTTCATATAATTGAAATTATATGGCATGTATATATGGAATTATATGGTATATATATATATACACACATATGGTACATATGTTTTTCCCTTTTCTGAATTGCATATATCATATGTTTATTGCATTAGGCTTTTTTTGCTCAGCATGATGTTATAAAGTTCATCCAGATATATCAGCGATTCACTCTTTTTTTATTCGCTGAGTAATATTTCATTATATGATGATAACAAATTAGTTTATCCAATGTCCAGTGTCCAATTATAATTCATAATGGATATTGGGGTTGTTTTCAGTTTGCTGTAACTGAACATTAATATTCATACACACACCTCCCTTGACAACCCTAATTGTTTAATATACTTCTTTTTATTATTATACTCTAAGTTCTAGGATACATGTGCAGAACATGCAGGTTTGTTACACAGGTATAAACGTGCCACGGTAGTTTTGCTGCACACATCAACCTGTCATCCACATTAGGTATTTCTTCTAATGCTATCCCTGGCTCCAGCCTCTCAGTCCCTGACAGGCCCCAGTGCATGATGTTCCCCTCCCTGTGTTCATGTGTTCTCATTTTTCAACTCCCACTTATGAGTGAGAACATGAGGTGTTTGGTTTTCTGTTCTTTTGTTAGTTTGCTGAAAATGATGGTTTTGAGCTTCATTCATGTCCCTGCAAAGGATATGAACTCATCCTTTTTTATGGATGCGTAGTAGTCGATGGTGTGTATGTGCCACATTTTCTTTATCCAGTCTATCACTGATGGACATTTGGGTTAGTTACAAGTCTTTGGGTTAGTTCCAAGTATCTGTTGTTCTTTGAAACCAATGAGAATGAAGACACAACACACTAGAATCTTTAGGACACTTTTAAAGCAATGTCTACAGGGAAATTTATAGCACTAAATGCTCACATGAGAAGCCAGAAAATATCTAAAATTGATACCCCAACACCACGCTTAAAAGAACTAGAAGAGCAAGCTCAAACAAATTCAAAAGCTAGCAGAAGTCAAGAAATAACTAAGTTCAGAGCAGACCTGAAGGAGATAGAGACACAAAAAACCTTCAAAAAGCAATAAATCCAGGTGTTGGTTTTTTGAAAAGATTAACAAAATAGATTGACCACTACCCAAACTAATAAAAGAGAAAAGAGAAGGATTGAATGGATGCAATAAAAATATGATAAAGAGGATATCACCACTGATTCCACAGAAATACAAACTACCATCAGAGATTAATAAAAACACCTCTATGCACATATACCATTAACTCTAGAAGAAACAGATGAGTTCCTGGACACTTACACCCTTCCAAGACTAAACCAGGAAGAAGTTGAACCCCTGAATAGATCAATAACAAGGTCTGAAGTTGAGGCAGCAATTAATAGCCTACCAACCAAAAATGTCCAGGTCCAGATGAGTCCACAGCCAAATTCTACCAGATGTACAAAAAGGAGTTGGTACCATTCCTTCTGAAACTATTCCAAACAATACAGAAAGAGGGAATTCTTCCTAACTCATTTTATAAGACCAACATCATCGTGATGCCAAAACCTGGCAAGGACACAACTAAAAAATAAAATTTCAGGCCAATATTCATGATGAACATTGATGAGAAAATCTTCAATAAAATACTGACAAACCAAATCCAACAGCACATCAAAAAGCTTACCCATCACAATCAAGTTGGCTTTACCCCAGCGATACAAGGCTGGATCAACATATGCAAATCTATAAACACAACCCTTCACATAAGCAGAACCAAAGACAAAAACCACATGATTACCTCAATTGATGCAGAGAAGGTCTTTGATTTATGCTAAAAACTCTCAATAAAATAGATATCAATGGAATATATCTCAAAATAATAAAAGCTATTTATGACAAACCCACAGCCAATATCATACTGAATGGGCAAAAACTGGAAGCATTATCTTTGAAAACTGGAAGTAGACAAGGGTGCAATTAGTGCAGACAACATGATTGTATATTTAGAAAATTATTTTCTTTAAGAATGTTAAATAATGGCCCCCACTCTCTTCTGGCTTGTAGTGTTTCTGCAAAGAGATCTGCTGTTAGTCTGATATGCTTTCCTTTCTCTTCGGCTCCCCTTAACATTTTTCTTACATTTCAACCTTGGCGAGTCTGATGATTATGTGTCTTGGCGTTGCTTTTCTCAAGGAGTATCTTTGTGGTGTTCTCTGTATTTCCTGAATTTGAATGTTGGCCTGTCTTGCTAGGTTGGGGAAGTGCTCCTGGATAATATACTGAAGAGTGCTTTCCAACTTGGTTCCATTCTCCCTGTCACTTTCAGGTACACCAATCAAAGGTAGATTTGGTCTTTTCATATAGTCCCATATTTCTTGGAGGCTTTGTTTATTTCTTTTCATCTTTTTTTCTCTAGTATGTCTTCATGCTTTATTTCACTAAGTTGATTTTCAGTCTCTGAAATCCTTTCTGCCACTTGATCAATTTGTATGAGGTGTCTGTCCAACCCTTCTGGGACGTGTCTCCCAGTCAGGAGGCACAGGGATCAGGGACCAACTTGAGGAGGCAGTCTGTCCCTTAGGAGAGCTCAAATGCTATGCTGGCAGGCAGGAACATTTAAGTCTGCTGAAACTACACTCACGCCGCCCCTTCCCCCAGGTCCTCTGTTCCAGGGAGATAGGAGTTTTATCTGTAAGCCCCTGACTGGGGCTGCTACCTTTCTTTCCTAGATTTGTAGGAATCTCTAGATTCCTAGAAATCTGCTGCTGTCTGGCTGCAATGACACTGTGGCACTGAGGTTGGCTCTGCCCAGTTCTAACTTCCTGGCAACTTTGTTTACACTGTGAGGGGAAAATGGCAGATGTCCCTCCTCCCACCAAGCTTGAGTGTCCCAGGTCAACTTCAGACTGCTGTGCTGGCAGCAAGAATTTCAAGCCAGTGGATCTTAGCTTGCTGGGCTCCATGGGTGGGATTCGCTGAGCTAGACCACTTGGCTCCTTGGCTTCAGCCCCCTTTCAGGGGTGTGAATGGTTCTGTCTTGCTGGCGTTCCAGGCACCACTGGACAATGAAAACAAACTCCTGCAGCTAGCTTGGTGTCTGCCCAAATGGCCATCCAACATTGCGCTTGAAACCCAGGGCCCTGGTGGTGTCAGCATCTGAGGGAATCTCCTGGTCTCTGGGTTGCAAAGACCATGGGAAAAACATAGTATCTGGGCCAGAATGCACCTTTCCTCATGGCGCAGTCCCTCACGACTTCCCTTGGGTAGAGGAGGAGTTCCCTGACCCCTTGTGCTTCCCACGTGAGGCGATGCCCTATCTGCTTCAGCTTGCTCTCTGTGGGCTGCACCCACTGCATCCTCTGCATTGGTCCTTCTGGGAGCTACAGACCAGAGCTGTTCCTATTTGGCCATATTGCCAGTCTCCTCTAATAATACATTTCTAAAAATTCCTTTTGTAGTATGTTGGATAATGATCATACATAAATGTCTAGTCGTAATTCCTGGTATTTGTAAATGCTACCTAATTTGGAAAAAGGTCATTGTAAATATAATTAACAATCTTGATATGAGGTGATGTGGCTACTGCCAAAAAATAGCCTGAACTACCAGCAGCTGAACTGATTCTCCCACAGGGCCCCTGAAGTGTGTGCAGCTAGATATATGACTTCTATTAGTTTGGTGCAAAAGTAATTGCAGTTTTTGTCATTAAACGTAATGGCAAAAACCACAATAAGTTTTGCAGCAACCTAATAGCTTCCAGGAACTGTTAAAGAATGTTTCAGTTGTTCAGTTTGTATCAATTTTTTGTGGTAGCCTCAGGAAATTAACACATCCTTCCTGGTCTTTCCTGTCTTGCTGGCTATTATTTTGAAACTAGGGATATTTTGGAGGCCAATCATTTTTGGGAGAAGACGTATGACTTTTCATGCCAATTCTCAATGTTAACTGACTCCTGATAATTAATAATTAATATACAAATCTTTAATATACTTAGATAAGCTCAGGTTGCCATACCATTTCATAAGGCAGGATAAATATTTTGGCATTGTGAATTTTTCTTAATATTATAGATAACATTTGCTGACATGACGAACTAAATAAATGCTGGGATTAAAAAAAACATAATATATTAAAGAAAAAGCAAATATTTGGCAAGGATGCTTTTCTCAGTAACCTGAGATCTACAACCCACACCATTTTAATGAGTTATTTATATTAGCTTTACTGGGAGAATCTGATAGGGGCCACACGTTTTTATTTTTATTATTGAAGCAGATAACTGCACACACACATGCACACACACACACACACACACACATGTATATATATATATATATATACATAAATGTATGTCTACATGAGTAGCCAAAGGTGATGGGATACAGATCAAGGAGATCCAGTACCTAATTTCAAATTGTTTCTATTCAACAGTAAAATAGATTTGAGTTAAATAATTGTTATGGCTAGAAATACATATCAAATGATTTTACACAAGAAAAAACAGCCCAGTATGAAATATGATTAACAATAATACTAATATTTTTAAAGCATTTTAGTATTTCTATTGTAATTTGGATCCAGAATTTTAAAAAAGCTTAAATCTACTCAAACTTGAAAAACCTATACGTATACACACAAGGAAAACACCAAACTCCTCTCATATCTCTTAATGTCTATGTCCCTTCATGGCTAGGCTCTTGGAAATTTATTTGTCATCATGCAGTGCTTTTATTTCCTCTCGTCCCATTCACAAGAGGAGGTTGAAATCAGCCTTTTCACCTCACCCCCTCAATGATACTGTCAGGCAAATGTCATCAGTGACTGACTTGCTAAATTAATTCAGTTACCTTTAAAGCTTTCTTTCACTGTTCCTCTGTTGCATTTGACACTGTTGACTCTTTTTGGCTTGAAAGATTCCTCCTTTGTCTTCAATGAAACCACTGAGGTTAGAAGGATACACCAGTTTTTTATTTGCCCAAATATAAACTCAGTAATGTTTGTATAAAAGTTGATAAATTACTTTTTTAATTTTATTAGTTCACAGATTAATATAGTCTGACATCGTTTTAAGTATAATAAAATTCATGTACATATTAATATATAGAAGAGGTCAGGTTGTATAATTTCAGGTTTCCTTATGTTATTTCTCTACTAACTAATACAATATTTTATAAGCCAATGGTATCTGAATTATTTATAATAAAATATTTCCTACATTTTCTCTTTAAGAGTATCATGGAGACAATGTTTATTTATGTTATAAATTAACATTTTTTGAGAGATTACTATTAATATGCTAGATAAAGAGATTGGCAACATATCTTTAAACAGTTATCACTTGTAAAACTATACTTTTGTCAAAATCATGGAGTTTTATTCCAATTGCAATTTTATGTTGTACTTGAGTACTTCTCATTTTATTGCATTAGTATAAGGTAGTGTTTATATGTTTTTAAATTTAACTCTATTCCACATGGTTTACATATTCCAAAAATATTGCTTTAGTTTTTTTATTCTATTTATATTCCCAAACTAAATAAATTACCTTTAAAATATAAATGTTTAGCTCTTTGTAACTCAAAGATAAAAGTATTTTTAAAATCTTGATCTTCATACTGTTTCTTCTGACATTCAATACTGTAATTTTTCAAATCTTAATTAAGTTGAAAAACAATTTTATTTTTATATTTAAAACTTTCATGAATACATAACAGTTGCATATACTTAAGGCATACCTATGACATTTTCATACAAGCACACAATATGTAAAGATCAAATTAGGATAATCAGAAAATCCATCATCTCAAATACTTATCATTCTTTGTGATGGGAACGTTCCAATTCCACTCCTTCAGTTAATTTGAAAAATATAATAAATTGTTGTTAGCTATAGTCATCTTACTGTGATACCAAACACTAGATCTTATTCCTTCTAATTGTATTTTCCTACCCACTAATCGTACCCTTTTAATTCCTGCATCCCCAACACTCTTCCCAGGCTTTGGTACTCTCCATCTCCAGGAGACAGATTTTTTTAGCATTCAAATATAAGTGAGAACACGCAGTATTTGTCTTTCACTGTTCCTCTGTTGCATCTGAAAGTATGGCTTGGCTTATTTTTACTTAACATAATGGTCTTCAGTTTTATCTAGGTTGTTGCAAATAACAGAATTTCATTCATATTATATGGCTAAATAATATTCCATTGTATATATGAGCATATTTTCTTTATCCATTCATCTTATAATGGACACTTAGATTGAGTCTATATATTGGCTATTGTGAATAGTGCTATAATTACCATGGAAGTGCAGATATACTGATATCCTTTTTTTTTCAATGTATACTCAGCAGCAGAATTGCTGGCTTGTACAGCAGTTTTCTTTTTAGCTTTCTGAGGAACTTTCATACTGTTTTATAGAGTGGCTGTACTAATTTACATTGCCCCCAAGAGTGTATGAATGTTCCTCTTTCTCTATACCTTCACCAGCATTCATTAATTTTGTATTTTTGCTAAAAAACCATTTTAACTGTAGTGAAATAATATCTTAAAGTAAGATATCATTTGCTTTATATTTAAATGTGATATATTTAAATAAATTTATGTCAAGAATTCTTTAAAATGTAAGCCTATCTCTTCGAAGTAGTCTGGACAAATTTCCAAAATAAATGGGCTCTTAATACAGTGTCAGGCCCTCAGGATCAATTTCACCTCTTTGGGTCAATTTTGTCTTTTTGGTTCTTAAAAAAAAAAAAAAAAAAAAAAAGCATAGATTACCCAAATTCCTATATTTTAAGTTTTCTAGCATAAGCTGGATCAAATTCTTTGGGATTTTTGTTTGAAATTGTGAAATATATTGAACTTTTAAAAGGCGAATTAAATATATCTATTTGTATATAATTTAACAATAATTAAATGATCTTTAAATTTTAACCAATCAAATTAATAGAGTATGACCAGCATATTAAATTGCCACTGTGTGTCCTTCCATTTTGGCAATGACTTTTCTATCTTCCAGACTAAATGTCATGCATAATTTGGATTCCTGGTTCATCTGCTTTTCCAAAATACCCCTGTTTGATTTCTCCTAAGAAACAGAAAGATATGAGATTGAAGAAGTTAATCGTTCAACCCAGGTTATAAATGAATGGCATTACCAAGAAATTCGAGAAAATATCAACAAACTCCTACAGCATGCCAAGAAATCAACCAATCCAAGTTGAAGCAGACGGCTGGTGATTCAAGGAAGGATACCTCCAAGAAAAAAAAAGGTAAATAGATTCTTTGGGGTATATATTGTATGTTAGGTAAGTTTAAACTTCTGACAAAGATTTGAAGATGAATGAAAAGACTAACTAAATAAGAATTAATTTAGTTATCGACTCCAAGATGATAATGATAAAAGAAAGGAAATGCAATGATGTTACATGATGCCGATTATCTCTAAATAACACAAAAATAAAATAATATAACTATCAAATATTATTTAAAAATAATAGTGCAATAAATCTGGTAAGCTGTGGGACTGAAGGTATTTTGTAAGTTTATGTGTATTTGCATATTTGTGAATTTATTTTTGTGCATAAAATGTGGATCATGAATAGGAGCTAAATATTCATCCTGTATTTGGGATAAATACAGGATCCTCAATTACAGCTCAGAAAATAAGAAAAAGCAATAAAAACATCACAGTTCATAGCTATACAAATATCAAAAAAATCAGCTTAAGTGTTAAAAATAATTGGCTTCTCTCAGAGAGGCATGAAGGATAAATATTTGAATTTAATCCTATATCTAAGGATTTCAGAAAAAAATCAATTTCTAAAGTGACATACAATAAATATCCTTTCCATGAATATTCTCATCTATATTTTTTGTTCTTATTCTTGTTTTTTGTTTGTTTGTGGGTTTTTTTGTTTTCTTTTCCTGAGGCATGGTCTCAGCCTGTCACCCAGGCTGGAGTGCAGTGGCACAATCTTGGCAGATTGCAACCTCCACCTTCACCTAGGTTCATGCCATTCTTGCATCTCACCCACATTACAGGCATGCACCACCACACCCAGGTAATTTTTGTATTTTTAGTTAAGACAGGGTTTTGCCATGTCACCAGACTTGTCTCAAATTCCTGACCTCAAGTGATCTGCCTGCCTCACCTCTCAAAGTGCTGTGATTATAGGTGAAAGCAACCGTACCCAGCCTCTGTGTGCTTATTCTAATATTCTGAGATATGGTTACTGACTGCAAATGTAAACATTTGCTATCCTGCGTGGGAAACGATTTGTTGGCCTAAACTAGTTTCTGTTCATTTATATAATAATTAAGTTAATGTAATTTGAATCTTTTAACCTGATTTATTTTCTTTGACAGAATGGTCAGTAAAGACAAGCATGATATAATATATATTTAGCCTTTACATCATTTTATGAAAATATTTGCATTTATGGTAACTTTACTGGCACTAAACTATAGACATAGAAATGTTGGTATTAATATCTCCCATTTATTTTTATTCTTAATAATCTAGCCTTGCTTTCCTGTATTCCAGGAAAAAAGTATTTGCTGTTGATTCTCCATGAGATGGAAACAGATGTAGACCTCCAATTCTACCTCCTTTTCATATTAAATTATGCTCTACTGCCTTCCTGTGCTACTTGGAAATTCATGAAAATGGATAAAAATTACATCATTTTTGAGTAATATTTATAGTATTTAAATTGTTTTCTTCCAAGTTTTATCACTTCTGGGCAATTGGCTACAGCTTTTATAGCCAGTGAATTTGTTCTCTTTAGAATTAGATTGGTTTGCCCTTTAGAAAAAAAAATTGTAGTTTCATCCATGATTTAAAATGCTCTTTATTGATTCTAAAATATTTGTGTTAAGTCAGTGATTCAGAAGTTATTAAAGTTATATTTTTTGTTGCACCCATAGTCGACCCAAGATACAAAGATATTTTTCACTAAAATGCTGTTGATTTTTATAAATTTGATGACAATATAATCCAATGTAATAGTAAGTAGCATTACCTAACTTTCCTATTTTTAAAGGAATATGTTAAATCCTTACTTTAAGTATATATTAAGCCCCAGAACTTATTATAATTTTGACTTAGCAAATATGTCATTAATCAAATGAATGGGTCTGTGCTCACTATTGATCGCTAAAGCTTTGAATAATAAATAGCAATGACATCTGCTTATATGCACCCAAAGCTTTGCGTGACTTCCAAGTATTGAATTATGTATTTCATATAAATGGATTTTGTATTTTATGGGTTATTTTTTCCAATATAATTTCCACCTGAATTCAATTTTCATGTGAGTAGTCAGCTATCACAGCCTAACATAGATAGCTATATAGGATATAAGGGAAAATTAATGCATATTGGTAATATAGATGACCAAACATCCATCCATATTTGAAGTAATTTGTTGGGAAAAGTATTCACTCACATAGTTTGTGAATGTGGTAATCAAATGTGACCAAAATGCAATATGCTATAACAGAAATTCATGCAAATAAAAACACTTTCAAATGTAATTTAAATCCATAAATATATAATAGATTAGAAAGGGAAGTAAATGATTTTAGTAGGACGTTCTTATTTTCTGAGAACAATATATTGAGGCAAATCAATTGTACTTACCCTATAAAATGTCTTTTTTAAAAATGTAAAGTAATATATGGTATAAATAAACTAAGTGTTACACAGTCTGGCATTTAAACTCTTTTTATATATTTGAAACTCATGTCATACAATTGCAAGATAAACAGATGAACATAATTCACTAAAAAGATTTTTATTTTTGATGTAATTCTTCATGAACTTTTAGTTCCCAGATACATAGTTTTAATCTCTGACAGAACCATATTCAGTACCTACTTAGGTTTTACCTTCATATTTTAAACACCGTTACACTGCAATAAAGATGTATCAATTGCCTGGCATGATAGGTTAGTAGTGCTAACTCAATCATTGCATTTACTCCGTTGTCTTTATTAAAAAATATGTGACTATCCCATTACCTATAGAGTTAATGAGTCTTTAAGATCATAAGCAAAATCAATGTCACATTTAAATTTTTAATATATACAAATCCTTTTTTCAACCTTTATATTTTAAAATGAGATGACATAAGTGAAAATAAACTATTTTTAATAAAGTTTTACATATTGTATATAATAGTTCTAGTGCATCAGTCAGAGAAATGATGCCCAAAGATGTGTATCAAGCATAATTGCTAATTGAACTACATAATATCACTATATTTGCATGCATCAAGTTTACAGGTAAGTGGACACTTTGTTATCCACAGAGAGAGAACAAACTTGTTTGATGATTATTGTAGATGTTTGAGCATGGATATTAAAGAGAAAATTTTGCTCAATTTTGCTATGCTAAAGATACAATAATGAGTATAATTGTGCAGAATGCTTAAAAGACATTCTTTTGAGCATAGAAAATAAGTTTAATAAAACCTGAAGTGTTATATGAGATACATCCCTTATATTTGATATGGCATGAGTTGGCCTGGTACAGTGCTGAGTGGTTTCAGGGTAATGTTATAAAAGTCATATAGGAAAAATGAATTGCAATTTAAATATAAAGTTTTCATTTATGAAATGAAAATCATTCTTTGTCATGTCAGTAAAGGTATTTGTATTTTTTTTTAATTTTTTTGTTTTTGAGATGGAGTCTTACTCTGTCATCCAGTCTGGAGTGCAATGGCTCACTGCAACCTCCACCTCCTGGGTTCAAGTGATTCCTCTGCCTCAGCCTCCCGAGTAGGTGGGATTACAGGCACACACCACCGTGCTGGCTGAGTTTTGTATTTTTAGAAGAGACGAAGTTTCACCATGTTGGCCAGATTGGTCTTACACTCCTGACCTCAGGGATCCATCCACCTTGCCCTCCCAAAGTGCTGGCAAGCATTTTAAAGTTAGTTAATGAATACTACAATATTAATAATTGACATTGATATGCATTCTCTATCTGCCAAACACTGATAAACACTTCAAATTATTCAATTTAGTTAAATTGATTATGGTGATGTCTAGCAACAACAATAGCAAAATGTTCTAATTCAGCAAAGGTGACTCACATGTACTGGTGGATATTTGGAAAGTCTGTGTGACTGACGTTATGTGGCTTACTCAGTTGATCGTGTACATGCAGATGGTTAAGTCTGTTTCCTTCCTTATACCTCCTAACACTTTCGCTTAACAAAAGCAAAAGCCAGAATTTTAAACACGCTATTAACTGCAAAACCATTAGGGAGTGCTCTTTGTCAAGACATAAAGAATGAGTGGGCCGGGCGCGGTGGCTCAAGCCTCTAATCCCAGCGCTTTGGGAGGCCGAGGCAGGTGGATCACGAGGTCAAGAGATCGAGACCATCCTGGTCAACATGGTGAAACCCCGTCTCTACTAAAAATACAAAAAACAGCAGGGCATGGTGGCACGTGCCTGTAATCCCAGCTACTCAGGAGGCTGAGGCAGGAGAATTGCCTGAACCCAGGAGGCGGAGGTTGCGGTGAGCCGAGATCGCGCCATTGCACTCCAGACTGGGTAACAAGAGAGAAACTCCGTCTCAAAGAAAAAAAAAAAAAATAATATATATATTTTATATATATATATATATATATGTATATATATATGTGTATATATATATATATTTAAAATTAAAAAAAATAAATTGTAGGATGAACATTTATTGGATGCTTAAAGAGATAAGTATCTGAGAGAACCAATTCGGTGGTGCCTGGAAAATTCAGTCAGAGCTGGATATCTGATCTGATCCTTACACTTCTAACCCAAGATCAAGCAGTGTGTTTTCACTTTCATCAATTGGACTATAAGGTTTATGTAAATAGTCTTGAAAAGAATGGCAACATAACTAAATAAAAATGGACTTTTGGATATCATACATCACACAAAGTTTGTGGATTGCTACAGTCCCTCTTGGATTTTACACTGAAGATCTCTGAGAAGCAGCTGATACTGTCAGAGTGAGAAGAAAAATCACCTATGGATGAGGTGTTAGGGTGGACCACTCCAGTGGTGAACGAACAGTTAGAACTGAGGTTCAGCTTCTTGGAATCTCCCTTTGAGATGAAATAAAAATCTTGTCTGTTTGCATACCTCTAAGGAGAAGCTTCTTTCACAGCTGGAGCAGGCCTTTTTCTAAGAGTCAGGGAAAATGTCTCTATCCCTACAAGAAATCACAAGCCTTCCTGAACCTCTTTGTGTCTCTTTGCTGCTTAAGGTCAAATGGAAGGAAACAGACCATCAGCTTTTAAGAGGAGTGTGTACAGGAAATAAGTATTTACTTGACATGTGTCTCTACTGAAAATTCAAGTATCAGGAGACCTCTAAAGGTTGGTACTTTTAAAATTTAGGTTAGCTGTTCTAATTTGTTTATGAGCTCTTGAAACACTGACATTAAAAGATATCATTCTCTAATGGTTTGTAATGGGTCATATGAAACATGTAAAGTCAAAAATTGTTACTCTTCCACTCTTTGTTACATCCCCTCAAGCAAATAGAAATTCTGAATTATAATTAGTTTTGTATATACTAATTAATAATATATCATGAAAACATGCAAAATAAATAGTCCACAGATAATTTTTTCCACCAATTTTGATTCTAAGCAAAAAGACTACACCAGCCTCCTAAACACTGGCAATACATTTGTTTTTTAAAATAATAAATGTGAAGGCACCTTGATTACAGGCTCTATAAACTTGAAGTATATGTTTTCTTGCTATTTCAACATAAAATTTTTGTTGCCTTGTTTGTTTGGCCCAGTACAAATGTTTCTTTAGACCTTCACCTGACCCTTGCTGATGCATATTAGTTAGACAACTTTTATTTATAAGTGATAGAATAAAACAATGCCTGAGAAGGTGCTGGTTGACTAACAATCAATGACTAGATAAGAATTCAGATGAAGTTTGTTTTTACTTGCTATCTCTCTATCTCTGTCTCTGTATCTACCTCTGTCTCTCCATTTTCCTTTTCTCATTTCCTTCTACTGTGGATGAAAATTCCAAACAAGAGGGCAAGTTGAAAGCTAGCTGCCGCAACTTCTGATTCTTCCATTACTGTAACTTCACCAACTCCAGTAGAAAAGTCCCAGGGAAGACTGTGACGGCCTAACTGCATCTCAGGCGTACCCCAAACCAATCTTGGTAGAATAGGATTGAGAAGGTCTAATTGGTCAACCTGGGTCATAAGTCAATTCCTGTCATGGGAATGGGAACCAGCTCTGACAGCACCACTACCCTCATGATACAGATAGGCTTTGTGTCCCAACCCAAATCCCATCTTGAATTGTAGGTATCCCCAGGTATCAAGGGAAAAACCAGGCGGAGGTAACTGAATCATGGGGTTGGTTTCTCCCGTGCTGTTTGTATGACGGTGAGTGAGTTCTCATGAGATCTGATAGTTTTATAAGCGGCTCTTTCCCCTTCACTTGGCATTTATCCTTCCTGCTGCCTTTTGAAGAAGACACCTTGCCTGCATTTCACCTTCTACCATGATTGTAAGTTTCCTGATGTTTCCCTAGCCATGCTGAACTGAGTCAATTAAACCTTTTTCTTTAAAAATTACCTAGTCTCAGGTAGTTCTTTATAGCGGTGTGACAATGGACTAATACACCCCACTAGGACCAAAGCATTAAAGATGGGGGATTTCCTCTAAGGAAAAGCTACTGGACAAATTGCTCATATTCATTGTGGCCAGAACTTGAATTACAAGCCAGAACTAGAAATTATAAAGCAACCCTGTATGTATCAATATTAAAATTGTTATTTATTACCAGAGTAGCATATTAGGGTCCAGTCAGAATGTGACACCAGTTATTATTTTAATAGACAAAATTTAATATAGATAATTAGTTAAGTCACTACTGAAAGGCTGAAAAAACAAAGGCAACACTGAAGTATCTGAAAGGGGGAACCGCAAGAAGCAGCTACCACCTCCATAACTGGGAGAACCATCCTTAAAAATAAAAAGCTGGGATTCTTAGAAGTTAGAAGAGCTAGTGAGTGTATTAAAAATGCTCGACCTCATTAATCGTCATGGATATGCAAATTAAAACTCCAATGAAATATTGCCTTACATGTATTAAAACAGCTACAATCAAAAAGTCAAAAGATAAATGTTGGTAAGGATGTGGTGGAAGGGAAGGAACACTTGTACACTGTTGGTGGGAATGTAAATTAGTACAGCCATTACAGAAAAGAGCATGGAGGGTCCTCAAAAAGTTAAAAACACAACTACTATGTTATTCAGCAGCCCTACTGCTGGGTATACATCCCAAAACCATGAAATTAGTTTGCCAAAGAGACATTTGCAGACCTATTATCATTACAGCATTATTCACAATAGCCAAGATATGTAAGCAATCTAAGTATCTTTCAATGCAAGAATGGGTTTTTAAAACGTAATACACACACACACACACACACACACACACACACAATTGAGTTCTATTCACTCTTAAAAAAAGAAGGAAATTCTGTCGTTTGCCATACATGGATAAACCTAAAGGACTTTTATGTTAAATGAAAAAACCATGCACAAAAGACAAATATCACATGATGTCACTTACATGTGGAATCATGGAAACAGAGAACACAATGGTGGTTACCACAGGCTGGGAGGGAGGAAGGCGTGGGGCAAAGATTGTGGAGGTGTTGGTCAAAGGACAAAAAGTTCAGTTAGATAGGAGGAATAAGTCCAAGAGATCTATTGTGCATCATAATAACTGCAGTTAATAACAATATATTTTGTATTCGGAAATTGCTGAGAGTGTATTTTAAGTGATTTTAACACCAAATACTAAGTATATGAGATAACAGGTACATTAAATAACTTGATTTTGTCATCTCTAAAAGTTTACATATATCAAAACATTATGTTGTGCATCATAAATAAAATTTATACTTATCAATTAAAAATTAACCTTTAAAAAGTTTAATTGAATCATACAAAAAAAAGTAAAAGCTAGAAATTGGGTCGGAGACAGAACCCAGAACACAGGAGAGTATTAGCCCACTCATGCTGGTATCTGTGAGGGGCCATAAAAGAATTTTTCTTGAGATGTGAAAAAGTGACCTGGAAACAGATGTAAATATTACTGTTGAAGTAACACTGAAGGGAAGAGAATGAACAAAGAGTATGCTTCTTCTTCCTCTTCTGGCCTTCCAGTCTCCTTTTAGTTCCCCCTTTTGGCAGAGTCTGAGGAGATCCCAGGTGGCAAAGTAGAAATGTGGTTTATAATTCCCCAGACAGAGCTCCACAAAGAAGAGTTAAAAGAGAGGCTTTGAAACTGCGAGACAACAGCTTCATAACCAGCACATCAATGATGGCAACATCAATTCTGCAACAACTGGATAATATTTTATGCATTAACAGTGGTTCTTATCTGTATCTATAGATAGAATGGTAATTAAAACATACACATCTATGTGCAAATTACCACTGGCTCTCTGTTGCATGCAGTCCCATCTCACCGATAGTTTCTTTAAACTTTGTAGTTTGGCACCAAGTTCTTTCTATTCAGGTTGGGTATTTCCGAATTATATTCTACTCAAACTTTGGAGCATGCTCACCATATTTACGGAGAGTGAAATTTCTGAAGTTTTTCTTTAGATTATAAATTTGGAACTTCCAGCAGTTCCTTGTGAGAGAACAGGTCCAACCAGGTTTATCATTTTCTTTAATAGTATTTGTTTCCCTCTGCCTCAATGGCTGTAGCTTAAAAAAGAGCGGTACCAGCCTCATTTCTGTACTTCAGCCTGGCAAAGAATATGTTGACAATTGAAGAGAAGTCTTCTTTGGTGGCTATATTTCTTAGAATTTCTCACCCAAATTCTCTCACATGTCGGGGAATTTAGTAGAAAAGCTGGACATTTGAAGTTCTCTGAGAATAGTGTTAAAATCTAGCATATACAAACAGAAACAATTCTTATAGGAGTTTTGTTTCCTTAAAGTTTATACTAAACATTTTGTTTTAAAAAATACCATTTTTTTAATTTTCAAAGGAATTATTGTTTGAATTTAATTCTGCTTGTTTCTTTTCCTTCTTTTTTTTTAATATACATTTACTTTATTCATAGGATATTTCAACGAATAAAGTTGTATCAGAAGTACTGAAATATTTGGATGATTTTACAGTTGGCCTTAAAACTGATAGATACAATAAAAAATAAAAAAGAAAAAATAGTATTTTATGATGATAAAGATGTCTGAATTCTATTTGGAGCACTGCAGCAAACTTGATAAGCCTGCATGAATGATTTGTTTTTTAAAATTCGCTAAATAGCAGTGGAAAAGTTTAATGTGGAATCTAACCACAGCTAATTATACATATTAGCTATGTTAAGTAGTTTGCTATCCCAGATAACCTTTAAACTTTAGCTGTAATGGTAATTTACCTAATGGAAAGGTTTAATAGAAATATTATAACAAATGTACCTTCTCAGGTTTACTGAGACTGGACTGGGAAGTAGAAGACACGAATGTGCTGTGCACACATCCTGACAGAAAACCATGTTCTTTTAATGATTCATAATTTTTAATTAGCCATGATTATTCTGAGTGGTTGTGGATATACATTTTAATTGTATCACATACTGTAATTTCCAATTTCCGCAGAGACGCTGATGAAGTGAAAGTCATATTGCAAAGTCATCATTTAAATATTTGAGAAATAGAAGGCTTTAAGAGGGATAAATTTCCACAGCTTAATTGTAATTTGTATTGATTTCAGAAGTCAATTTTGCCCTGGTAATACAGATGGCTGTCTTTCTTCTCTTCCCTTGCTCAACATTATTCTGGGATTTTGAAAACGTGGTGCCGTTCTCTCAGTGGATGGATAGAATGCTATGCTTTTATCATATATTCAGCATTTTAGAAGACAAAAGAGAAGTTAGAGGAGCTAAAATAGGGCAAGTGGAGCAACCAAGAAACAATCCTTTGTATAGTATGATAGTATGCTTTTGGTTGAAATTTAGTGCTGAAGTTTCATTGAAAGTCTTACCTTCTTATCCATATTATACAAGATTGTTTGATAGGGCCATTGGAAGAATACTTAAACAAATTCAGCTTGTTTGTAGGATTTAAATTTGAAAAGAATTGGTAGCTCTGAAGACATAAGACAATTGCCTGAGTAAGACAGGTCACCCAGCAGCTTGTGCTGTGAGAAGAGGAAATGAAGCAGGTTATTGAATGTGTGTCTCCATAACTATTAGGATTATGTGAAACTCTTCGGTGGTCTCGTCTAGAAATAACCACATTTTATGTACTTCGTAGATGTTGTAATGTATGGGACATATGAGTGGAAATACGTTTGTTTAAGACAGTCCTCTTCAAAGGGTAAATATATCTCTTCATTTGAGGCCCAGAAACTCAACTTAATAATTAATAACCACTAAGACAATACAAGGAGCTGTTTCTTGAGATTTTTATGAAATCAAGCAGGGGATTGGTTATGAACAAATATACCTGCATTTGGGTTGATAAACAGGTATAATTTATAATAGAGTTAACCGAAACAGAAACTACTTATCTAAATTATAGATGATATTCAGTGGAGTTTGTGGTGATCTTTCACGTCCTCTTCACCAAGAAAATGGTGATAATGCTTACCAAGATATGACCAAGAGAATAATCTCGGCCTTGAATTTTTCAGATTTGGATTTCTTTTTTCGTACTGTTTGATTTGATTGATACCTTTCATGTATGTCTTGTGCAGCAGCAATGTTTAGTTACAGACCTTCGGTATATACATCCCAGTGACTAATTGCAGAAAAGATTGCTTGAAATTTACCAAAATTACTCTCACAATGTTAAGTAAAATTGTTATGAATCTGAAAAATGCATTTATAGATTTATTTAGTTAGCAAATATTCATTCATACATAGATAATGTACATACTATTATACTAACTTCGAATTAGCAAAACATTCTCATAACTATTGCAATGAAAAGAAATGTAAGTGGAAATGTACTTAGTACAGTACTCAAAACATACTTTGAATTCTATTATTTTTTATTAGCATTATATATTCCCTAAGAAGAACTATAAATAAGGTAGGGCACTGACATTAAAATAGTATATGTGATCATTACTTTCTTGAAATGTATGGTTTAGCAGCAAAGTCACACAATTATAAGACAAAACAAGTAAAGGTTAATAAGTACTATAATGGTCCAAGTGTAGGTAGCCTTGAAAATACATAACAGGATGAGGTTATCTAACCTAAAGGGTTACTTTCTTTCTGTATGGCTGAAACTCTTTATGCAAATAGTTAAAATGCCCAATAAATTCTTTTTAAATGAAGGAATGGTTTAATTGAAGCTTTCTCTGTCCCATTTCCAATTTGTTTTCAATGTTTGCTACATTCTCTCTTGCACATATTTTAGTTTTGAATTTTTTCAAGGGTAAAAGCTCCTTTTATTTGGGTCAGAGTTGAAGGAGCAAGCTATGTTCCTTGATAACTACTTTCAAAACCTTCCAATTATCTTCTCTACATGCAGCAACTTAGAGATTTAATTGTTTTGCCATTTTGCACCCAATGCTAATTAAGTTAATTTCTTTTATATATAGTGTTTTATTACTTCACATAGATCTTAGGGTAGAGATATAGACAAACGCAGAAAGATTCAGCTTAAGTTAACCTTCCTGAGAAAAAAGCAAAAATGGTAATATTGAGGGTTTATCACTGGAGACACAAGTGATCAATGACCTTTCTGCAAAAGAAGACGACATTACCAAAAAGAATGGGTCTTCAAATTACAATCACAAGTCAAAGGGAGATTTCCCCGTTCCTCTGAAGTGAAGCTATTTAACTCCCAGTTCAAGGACCTCAAAGATTCCATCACTGGACTTGGAAGGGGTGAGGGTGATGTTTGTAAACATTGCAGACAACTTTTGCCCTCTGTGTCCATCTATGAATCTTTCTGGAGTGAGGATCTATACTTTTTAATCTATTTCTCAAATGGGGCCATGACTCTAAAATGGCAAGAATCCCTGGTCTCGAGGGTGTGACAAGTCAACTTAAATCTATAAGAGGGCGCCAAATGACCTGAGAAGTAGCACCAAGTTGTCTCTTCCAGTTGGAGGTAGATAGTATTGGTGAGCTCCTGTTCTATTTTCTTTCAAAACTCAACAGGATTCATCACAAGTCACTTTTCAGTATGAGCCAAGCATCAAAAATCTCTCTGACAGTTTCTTTAAAGATTAGCTGATTAATTTCACACATGAAAAGCCTTCTAGCAGGTGGTTTTTGCAAAAGAAGTTAGTAGGGAAATATGAGGAGAAAGGAAGAAAAATCTTTGTGACATTCGATGCAGTGTATGTGTGCTTTTCATGTTATATCGTGGGGAATTATGGGGATATTATACTTGTTATGCCATGGTACATCATGTGGCCTGATAGCCCGAGGATACCTGCAACTTACAGGACACTCAGCCCTGTGGAGTGTCATTTATATACATAGGTAGCAGAGATGTGTCATTAACTTTGTATGACCCTGTATAATCTCATGAGTGGCAGCATTTCGTAGTTATCAAGAGCTCAGAAGTGAAGCCAGCTTTCCTGGGCTCAAATACTGGCCCTGTAAGTTAGTTGCTCTCTTATTCTGAGAAAATTTCCTAATTATCTCTGCCTCATTGTAAAATAAGGATGATAGTAATGTTACCCACTGCATGGAGTAGTTTTTAGAATTAAATATTATTTGTTAAGTACTTAGAAAAGTGTCTGGCACATAGTAAGCAGTATTATGTTGAAAATAAAATCAGGTTCTATAAGTTCACGTTGCCAGAAAGGTAATATTTACAATGCTGGTGAAATGGTTTGGCTCACACCCAAATCTCATCTTGAATTGTAATCCCCACATGTCGAGAGAGGGACCTGTAGTCCCCACGTGTCAATGGAGGGGAGTGATTGGATCATGGGGACTGTTCCCCCCATGCTGTTCTCATCAAAGTGAGTGGGTTCTCACGAGATCAGATGGTTTTATAAGCATCTGACGGTCCCCTGCTTGCACTTCTCTCTCTTGCTGCCTTCTGAAGAAGATCCTTGCTTCCTCTTCACCTGTGCTATGATTACAAGTTTCCTGAGGCTGCCCCAGCCATCTGGAACTCTGAGTCAATTAAATTTCTGTCCTTTATAACTTACCTAGTCTCAGGTAGTATCTTTATAGCACTGTAAAAAAAGACTAATAGAGCTAAAATTCTTTGTTTTTGTCTATTCATTGCTAGATACCACTTCACTCCACTGAGTCTTTGAACCTCTCTACTGCCTGCTGCAGTAAAAATTTTTGGGTGAGCTAAGAAGAATGGAAAGTGGTCCCAGGTGCTAAACCAGATGTGGTCCTGGCCACCAGAGCCGTTCTTATGAAAATATGTTTCAGAGACCACTGCTTGTTGGGATTAGGGGAGGGTTTGCAGTAAGGGGTAGAAAAGTGCCAGAAGAAAGAAAGGGCACTCTCAGGAGATGATGATAGGAATATGGGTTTTGGGGAGCTTATCAATGTTAGTGATTTGGCCTAGATTTCGCAGTTCAAAAAATCTTGGATAATTCAAACATTCATTGTCCTAAGGATATCCTGGTGGTGGGGGTGCACAAGGGGTCATGATATAATCTGAATCTGACTCAAGAGGCAATACCTTAACTTCAGAATGAACACTTCTTTTAAACCTTGAGGTGTACAAATAAATGATACCAAGCTCCATTCTTTAATCTTAAACCTCTTTATTTGAAAATGAATCACTTCTCGATTTTTTAATTTAATTTGACCCAAAAGACATTGGGACACTCTTTAGTAATACTTTTTAATTAATCTCTTTAAATTAAAGTTGTGAAAAAATTTTCTATATATTGTCATGTAGTACTGATCTCACCAGTGAGAAGTTGCAGCTGGAATTCAAGCTGGAATCACTCACCATACATAAGATTTCTAGTTACTAAAGATTTAAATTAATGTGTTCCTATTGGCTAGTAGAGTAATATCATAAGTTCCATTAAAATTCCTTCTCAATCAAGTTCATCACTGAAGTAAATTTTCTGGATAAATCAAGTCCCCTAATGATACTATTGATTAAATAGATTCTGCAAAGACTAATTATGTAAAAAGCATCCCCCTAATTTATTTTGTCTGTTCACAGGATAAAGAGCTGTATGATGTGATGATTTTCAAATTAGGCTCATCCTCAGAATTATATGGAAAATTCAGTTATGGGGGTTACTCTAAAATTTTTATTTTAAAATAAATGTTTCAAGTAATTTTAGAGTCAGGAAACATATCAATGTAAAATAAAGTAAAAATGATTAAACTTTACTAGAATATTTTTGGAAAAGTAGACAGTTTGGGGGGAGTTATAAATGTTATCCTCTGGGCTTTATAATCATTGCTTCTATAGATGAAAAAAAATAGAATCAGGAAGCATGAATGAGATTAAAAGACTAAAGGATGCAAGCTTTACAAACCACTTCTATTCGACAAGGCTGACATAGTTTTACACTAAAAAATAATTTAAAAATGATAGCTTTTAATTCAAATCTCAAAATGATAATCATGTACTTTACTTAAAAATCTTAAAATGGTAGCACAATTTTGTGAAATTGACTACATGAGAGAAAAAATTACGTATTTATAGTAGAAACGCACAGGAAGAATGGAGACTAATATAGCTGTAAATAACAACTACGATTCCTCCACAATAATCAAACAGTTAAATCAGAAACATCAATTTATTGACCAAGCACAGTGGCACACACCTGTAATCCCAGCACTTTGGGAGGCCAAGGCTGGCCAATCACCTGTGGTCAAGAGTTCGAGACAAGCCTGGCCAACATGGTGAAAAGCCATTTCTACTAAAAATACAAAAATTAGCTAGGCATGGTGGCACATGCCTATAATCCCAGCTACTTGGGAGGCTGAGGCAGGAGATTCACTCGAACCTGGGAGGCAGAGGTTGGAGTGAGCTGAGATCACACCACTGCACTCCAGCCCAGATGACTGAGACTGTTGTCTCAAAACAAAACAAAACAGAAACATCAATTTATTGAAGTTAGAAAATGGCAATGGATGAGGCAAATATTTTTTTAAATTTAGGTTAATAAGATACATTATGAAAACACATTAACCCCCAAAGAATTCAAAGTTCTTTACCTATAATACAAATCAGTGAATCAGAAGTTACTCATACTTGATTCCCCATGTCAAATTCCATCCACGGCACTGTCTAGCGTCTAAACATAGGTCCGACTCCTCTGACTTCCAATACTAACAGCCTAGTTGATATTCTTGCCTTCCCAGATCAATGGCCCATACTTTTCTCTAACTCCATCTCTGAGGTTTTTAAACTTTTATTTTTCTAGGTCTCAAAATGGTCTGCAACCTTATTTTTGCAACTCCTTATTTTATTAGACAAGGTTCATACACACACACACACACACACACACACACACACACACAAAGAGACAGATGTATATTATATACATACTATTTAATCTCTGTCTTCCTCTGTGTGTGTTTGTTTGTGTGTGTATATATATATATAATATATTAGGAGGAATTAACTCATGATCAAGGAAGCTGAGCTAAGTCCCATGTTCTTTCTGCAAGCTGGAGAACCAGGAAATCTGATTGTATAAATCTCAATCTGAGAGCAGAAGAATATAACATGAGGTGTCTTTTTTTTTTAATGCTTTGAATATTTTATCTTGAGAATAGTTTTAAAGAATATTTCCTTTTTTTAATATTCAAAAGTAAACACACATACATAATTCCATCCAGGATTCTCTGTATGATTAATATTCTGTACTTACCTAAAAATAAGTCAAACATGACCACATCTATATTGAAAAGAGCACTGAGAAGCAACAGCAGTGAATGCATCACCTGTGTCTGTTTCAGGATTAACAGTTTTGTTAAGTTCAGCACATCAATGTAACCATGATCACTTGTTTCCTAAGACCCAAATGTTCCTCACTGGCTCTTCACTAATCACACAAGTGCTAAGTCCTAAGTATTTAAAAAAACAAAACAAAAACTTCTGGTGACTCTTTCCTTCTCTCTGATCCCTTTAGCAAAGCTCTAAATTACTTATGACATTGACAATACTCTGCACTCCAAAAAATATGCAAACACAGGTTTGCTAAATTTTACTTACTTAGCAAACCTACTAAGTTTTAAAATAGATAAAACACTTACACTCTCATAACACAAACTTTAGTTTTCACATTCATTAAAACATTTTAAAATCATGCAAACATGAGAATTGGAAATGTGTGTACTTATTGGGAGGTGACTACTGCATTTATTTTCCAGAAGAAAAAGCAGACCTGAGGCATACGTTACTGGAATATTTAAACATGTTTAATAGGAAGATATGCATTAAATAGTTTGTACAAGCAGCTTTCATTGAGTTTTAGAAGATAAGAACATGTCATGATGTTTATGAGATGTCTTAGCTCAAATAGAAAGGCAGCAAGAAAAGGAGTGAATTTCTTCTTCTTCTGCCTTTTGTTCTATTCGTGCCCTCAACAGAATCAATAATGTCCACTCATATTGGCTTTTGTTGGGGAGGGCAATGTACTGAGTCTACTGATTCAATGCTAATCTCACCTGGAAACACCCTTACAGACACCCCCCCACACACACACACACGATGTTTAGTTTAGGCACCCCATGGTTGACATAAAATTAATCATCACACTTACAAACCCCTCAAATGCTTTATAAACTTAAAGGCTTATGCATAAATGCCAAAGACTATCTTTATAGAGATATTTTTCTTTAATCTCAATTTAGAGACTATCTACAACTTCTTATTTCTCATGCCATAAATCTGCCCCCCACATTTGCATCCATCACCATCATCATCCACGGGAATTAGGCATTTTTCATGGTTATGAGCCCAAGCTGTTCTGGAAACATCATCACAGAGGTTTTACTTTTTCATTTTGGCCTTATCCCCCCAGCATTTATGTCCCCGAAATGGGAGATATGCTCATTAAAGAGAACTTCAGAATGATTTCTAGGCCCTGATCTTCGCATAACTCCATCTACTTAGTGATAGAAGAAGCTCACCATGGAGAAGTACGTGGCTCCATTTGTGCAAATTCTTGTTTGTTTTGGTTATTTTGGCCATTTTTTTCATACATGATAATATCATTTTTATTTCCTTCTTGAACACAAGGCTGACTAGGAGCCCACACCAGTAATACGACTTGTTACACTGAGATATTTTCCTGCTCATTTGTGTTTGCCGCACATCTTCCAACCAGGCTGCTCTGAAGGCAACTATTAAACACTTGTCTACTTTTGCCACTATTCGATTATTCAAACACTCATAGCTGAGACTTTTCAGTAATTGATTTCCTTTGACACTGTTTTAGATTCATGCCCTTATTATCTCCTCTTCTGCATACTTAGCATTCCTGGAAATAATCTGGTCATTTAAATATCAGTAAGTCAAAATATACAACAATCAAATAAGAAAATGTAGAGGCCACTTCCAAACCCTCCTGCCTGTCAATATAGAACCCAACTCTGACTATTAGATACCATAACCAATGGTCTTTTCTTTACAACAAATTACATATCTGAGTTTCTTTGTGCCACTATAACAAAATATTACAGACTGTATAACTTATACACAACAGAAATTTATTTCTCACGGTTCTAGAGGCTGGAAAGTCCATGATCAAGGTGCCAGCGTCTGATGAGGGATTGTTGCTGCGTCCTCACATGGTGGAAGCAGAAGGGCAAAAACAAACACTTTTCTTATGTGATAGAAGAGCAAAAGAGAGAGAGCCCACACATCAGGCCCTATTTATAGGGATCTAATTTATTCATGAGGAAAGATCCCTCATGGCGTAATCATCTCTTAAAGGCCACACCTCCCAATATTGTTATTCTGGGAATTAAGTTGCAATATGAATTTCGGAGAGATTAAAAACATTCAAACCATAAAACTGCCCCTTACCTATGGGGTTGAATTTAATCTTACATCTCATTTCTTTTTTGTTTTAAAACTAAGAGAGTATAATAAAGATCAAATTCTAATTTGACTTATTGATGTGAAATCCTAGAATGAAAAATAATGTTTTTATTATATGATTTGCTTTAAGTTAAATAATTCCTTTGTACATCATTTAAAAATAAGTACTGTGGAAATTAGTAATAGAAACAGCACTACAATTTTTATGTAATGAAATCCACATAACCAATTGTGTTGAGTGACAGGAATCTATAGGTCAATCTCCAACATCTTTAAAAATATGGAAGTCTTTAACAATCACAAATGTAATATAATTTGTATTAGAATACTTTACAGTCTGACTGAAAATTTATCCATGAACAAGTAATAGGAAGAAAAAAAACATGTATTTCTTATAAAACATGAGAAATACACCAAACACTAAATCAGAACTTTTTGGATACACCAATAATTGATTGCATGTTTGTAGTGATATAACAGAAAATACTTAACTGAATATTATCAAGAAGGAATAAATAGAAAATAAGAATAATCAACATGCTCTTATTATTCTTGAAAATAAAGATAAAATTTTTATCCTTTTAGACTCAGATATTCAAGTCATGTTCCCACTCTTCCATTTGATGTTTTTCAGGTAACAATTTGACGCTATAAAATCTTAGAATGAAACTGTAACAGTATTCAGAAATGATGTAAAATCATATCCTCAGTTATAATAAAATTCCTAATGCGGGTGATATTTTTGAGAGCCTATATTACCCCATGGACATCATGACAAATTTGGAGCAAATAAGTTCGTCAGTCTTCATTTGTGTAATATTCCTTGTTTAGTCTAGAAAGAGGAACCCTGATTGTGCATTTATAATTTTAGGTAGAAAATTGTGTTAGGAAATTATTCAGATTAATCCTATTCTTTTCATTCTTGTTCCTTAGAGCATTACAAATTTTGCTTTAGCTTTCCCAAGCCACTGCATGTGGCTAAAGGATTTATTTTCTACTCTGCTCTTATTCTTACTCCTGTTCAGGATCTAATCTGCCTCCAACAATCCTTCCCTAACATCTATTCATTGCCACATTACCAATTATCTATATTAATATATTATTTAATTTAAGAGAGCAGGACTAAAATATTGAGGAGAGGGGAGATAGGGAGAATAAGATCATCCATGCTTGCCTGTACATGACTTTATTAATGAGTCGATTCTGCATTTTGGATATTTTGTCAACAGAGCAACTATGATTCATAGACCTCAGCACTGTTCCAAAGCACTACTGATTTCCCAAGAAGCATACCCTTGCCAAATTAATTTACAACCTACTTCCTCAATATAAGTCCTCATATAGTGTCCACTTACAGCTTTATTCACTCATAACCCAGAGTTATTTTTCTAATGAATACAGACTCTTTTACATACTTTAGTAGCTTACAATTTTTTTGAGAGTTGAAAATCACTAATTAGACTCTGTTAATAGATCCTTTATTAGGTAATTTTAAAACACACACACACATCTGTATGACTACCCTTTCTTACTCTGATTCTATTACTATTATTACTATATTACTATTATTATTACAGAACCTGGGCTAAAGCCCATATCAAGTTGTGGAGGCATTGACCACCACACACTTTCTTAGCTCCTTTTTTTCTTCAATATGAATAGGATGCATTTGGTTGAAACTCAAATTGAGTAAGCTTAAGCAAAACGTGTGCATACTATCATCAATGAATCCAAAGAAGCATAGAGACAACAGGAATCTGGAAATCGGATGCCTCCAAGACCACTTCTTAGCTTTGCTTCCCTTTGCAGGATAACCGAGCTTAGATGGCTGTCCAGTCCTGAACAATCAACTTTGGTCAGGGGATTGGGTACTCTAATTGGCCTAGATTAGATCAAGTATCCTGTTTAGACTAATAAAATCTGGTTAAGAGACTCCATTTAAGAATGTATTAATTAAGCCTGGGAAGTTGAGTCTGTGGTGAGCCATGACCACACCACTGCACTCCAGCATGGTGATCAACAGAGTGAGACCCTGGCTCTAAAAAAAGAAGAAGAAAGAAGAATAATTGATTAAGTCAATAAGTCTTAGGGAAGTGGAAAGACAATTCCCAAAATATGACTGTTAACTCTAGACCATATACAATCATCCTCTGATACACATGTATACATAGGAATTTGTTCCAGGACTCCTAAGAATACCAAACTTTGCAGATACTCAAGTTCCTTGTATAAAATATCATATTTGCAGACAACCTATGCACATCCTCTCATATTCTTTAAATCAACTCCAGATTACTAATGATACCAAATGTAATGCCTACATACCATTTCATTTATACAGATACAACACAGCACTCAGCATGTGTAGACTCAAGCTTTACTTTGTGAAGCTTGGTGCATTTGCCTCTCAGAATATTTTCATCCACTGTTAAATCCACAGACATGGTACCACAGATACACAGGGTCAACTCTCATGTATATGTTACAACAAATCTCTAGGAAGTGTTTTTGTTTGTTTATTTGTTTTGTCCTTGGAGTAATCACAGGAATTGTTTATTTATAGTAATGCTATACTGCCAATACTTGTATATCTACCTAACATACTACCAGACCAAAAGCTTTTTAGTAATGTGTATTCTAATTATCATTATAATTCCAGGATTTAGCAGGGCCTAATACCTGGTAGGTGCTTAACAGATAATTAAATAATAAAGCAATTGCTTATTTAAAAACTAAATCTAATATAGTATTAATATTTAAAACACTAAATTTAATTGTTTCTCAATTGTACTAGACTGAGCTCGTATGGGAATTCAGGAGCTCATGCGGTTTGAACTCTGTTCTTTCACAGTGGTTTCACATTTATTGCTTTCTGAAGCCAAGCTAAGCACTGCGGAGGGTATTTCCGTAGTTTCTTACTTATTGGCAAAGGCTGCCTGGAGTTAATGGCAGGCCAGTTTTGTCAGCCACTTCAAATCCTTTGGCAAAGTCAGGCAGATAGAGAAGAGTAGAGGAAAGGTAACTTTAATACAAAATTCCAGCAATAATCTAAGACAAAGACAGAGACCGTGCTGAAAAACAACCTCAGTGCACGTTAAACTATAAACTAGATTTTTCTGTTTTTCTAGATTAGTTGCCCACCCCTGGAAGAATCAAGGTGATTGATTAATTCCAAACATTATTTAGCAACTGTTTTTAATTTCTTCTTTCTTCATTCTCCCTTCTAAACTTATCTCCACCTTTTCAAAATCTCTCTTTAGTAGAAACATTTGACCTTCTCAAACTTCCATCTCAGATTTGGAAAATTATACAAGCTACAAGCTGTGGCCCTTATTTTTATAAGGTATGTACTAGAGACCTCCTGTCTATTCCTGGCTCTTCCACCTTTTCTATGCCTGTATCAACCTTTCTGAATGCTTTCTTTATGTAAAATGAGCAGGTGGGACGAGGTACGTAAGGAAACTTCTAACTCTAGCATTTCACGGTTTGATTCATCTCATGTTAATAAAGCAGGTAACACCTGGTCACAACATATGCCTTCACAATCAATTGTTTGAACTTTCTTTTCAAATTGGAATGAGAAGGCAAGAGTACAGAAGGTAAAACACAGTTCATGTTGTAGAGCACTGTAACCTTTCAATTGTGATGCTCGCCGTTTGGTGTGTGTGTGTGTGTGTGTGTGTGTGTGTGTGAGAGAGAGAGAGAGAGAGAGAGAGAGAGAGAGAGAGAATACCTATGCATGTGGTGCATTTTGCTTATTTTTAAAGTTGACCTTATTTTTCTGTGAAATTTGAGTGACTTTATGGTTGACAATATTAAGAAAGAAAAATAAAAAAGCAGGTAAAAATTGATTTTTATTGTTAAGGTCGTTATCTAAAGGGGTAATTCTCAATCTGTATCTGAAAAATGTATAATAACATCAAAGTAATAACTTAAATTTCAAAAAATAAGTATTACTGCCATAGTAATAGTGGGAAAAATTTCATCAATTTTTATATAGTTTATTACTAAAGGTTTTTTGAAACAATGTACAAGCATGATTTAACAAATAATGGTTTATTTAAAATTCTGTAGGATTTAAAGGAAGTATATGAAAATATGACTGACTTCACTGTTCACGCAATAGTACTCCATTTTGATTTTTGCTTTTCTTTTTAGATTATCAAAAAGGAGAGTTATTACTCCTTAGGTGAAGCAGGGGACATTTAAAGAAGAGACATTCCTCCTTGTTAGCCTAGTCACTTAATTTTCAGCCAAGGAATCTGGACAGGACTCTATTCATTTGGAGGCAGGAAGATGGTCAAAAAGGGATACAAGAAGGTTTCAGAGAAAGACTTTTCTCAGTTCTCTAGGGGATGCTCTATTTCCCATAGAGTATCCAGTGGAAAGAGTGAAGACTCAAACTCACTGGATTTTGATGCTGGTAATATTAAGATTCTGTTGAAATGAAAAAATATTGATTGATTTTAACTTGATCTTCACCTCAGCAAAAATCAATGTTTATTATCATCTTCTCTCTAAACCATATGCATCTCTAGCTAATAGCATATTTTATGACATCAATTTATTTTGAGTTCTAAATAAAACTGAATCAAGCATTAATAAATTATCATTAAGGTCTACATGAATATTACAGTAACTCAAGTAAGTTTTATTTCAAACACTTAATTCAATGTGAAATTATTAAAAATTTGAGTAAATAATAAGCTATTTTAAAAGCCCATGATATTAACTCTGTCCTTTTGTCCTTCCTCCTCTCATTACTATGTCTTGCTTTTGAATGTATTTCCAAGGTGGCATCAAGTTCTGGATCTATAAAATAGAGGTCATTCTTTTCCCAAAAGAGAACTGTGAAACTTTGACTAACCACAAAAATCACTTTCAGCTTTTTCAACACTGCAATTGTACCATCTTGCTAATTTTAGCTTTTTTTTTTCCATTTAACTGCGAAATTCAGGAACTTCCTACATGCAAATGCAAAAGCACTTTTTAAACAATGACACAGTATTATATAAAGTAAGGTAATATAAGGAAGGATCTTTATCAGTAGGTTTCCTAAAAATGTGGCTACGAATTTCTGGCAGTCCACCAGCTTGATATGCATGTTCACTGAAGCTTCTGACCTGGACATGTAACAAGAGAGCAAAGGAGAAATAAGTTCCCTAGGCAATTTTTGTATGTTATGCTGTTGAGTATATTGAAGGGGTAGGGGTCAGGAGAAGTGATAGGTAGGCGTCAAGTGCTGACAAGGTGGGCATTTCTAGTCTAAGGTCAGGCTGAAACTCATCAAGTAGCACCACATAATTGTTCACTTCTGGGAGGACAGAAAAGCAGATGGGTCATGCTGACACAAATCAAATCATAGACACGGTAACTTATTTTGAGAAGAAATGTTGTAAATACAGGGAAGCAAAAAGGCTGTGCAGTAAATGAAGATGGAGCCTGAAAGTAGAAGTTACTGCCACATCACTATGGAGGGCCTACATTTTATGGCAAGTGGTGAGGAACACATGCATTACATCTTGAGCTTTAACATCTGTCTGCATTAGCAAGCATAGTTTCTTTAAAACTAAGAACAGCAATTAGTATTCTTTATTGGTTTAGCATTTCTAATAAGCAGTTGCTAATAATAACTTGTCTTATTCTGAGCTGTCATTCTTAGGATTTTCTTGTCCTGTAAAACTTGCCCCCACAAAAGATGACAAAAAAGGCACAGATTTCCTCAAGCATGGATTGATTTTCATTGCATTTCCTTTTCATCTCCATCTTTTTTCTTTCTCTTATCACCGAGCAATATGAGTCCATTTTACCACAACCACAGTTCCTATACCTACTTGTAAAACATCCTACATTTTCTCTTTCATTCTCAAAATGTTCCTCACTCTAATAGGCAAGTGATACTTTATAGAAGGCTTTTGATAATACCTTCCTCACTGGGTTTTCAATTTGCCTCATTACTTTTAGATACATGTTCAAATGTTTTGCCACAACTTCTGCATTAGTCTGTTTTCACGCTGCTGATAAGGACATACTCCAAACTGTGTAATTTATAATGAAAAAGAGGTTTAATGTGCTCACATTTCCATGTGTCTGGGGAGGCCTCACGATCATGGTGGAAGGCAAAAGACACAACTTACATGGTGGCAGATGAGAGCATATGAGAGCCAAGTGAAAGCAGAAACTCCTTATTTAAAAAAAAGATCTTGTGAGACTTTTTCACTAAAACAAGAACAGTATGGGGGAAACTGCCCCATGATTCAATTATCTTTCACTGGGTCCCTCCTGCAACACATAGAAATTATGGGAGCTACAGTTTAAGATGAGATTTTGGTAGGGACATATTCAAACCATGTCAACTTCTATTACATATAAGCTTTTAATTTTTTTGTGAATAACCTCATGTGAAGCACCTCATATTACTCCACTCATAACAATCATTATCCAAGGTCAGTATGAGATCTATCTTTTGTTTTATTAATTGTTTTGTTGTTGAAAATTTACATGGCATCTCACTCTGTTGCCCAGCCTGGAGTGCAGTGGTGTGATCTTGGCTCACTGCAACTGCTGCCTCCCAGGTTCAAGCAATTCTCTACCTCAGCCTCCTGAGTAGCTAGGATTATAGTATGTGCCACCATGCCTGGCTAATTTTTTTAGTTTTTAGTAGAGACTGGATTTCACCACTTTGGCTAGGCTGATCTTGAAATGCTGACTTCGTGATCCATCCTCCTCAGCCTCCCAAAGTGCTGGAATTACAGGTGTGAGCCACCGTGCCCAGCCTATCATTTAATTTATCACTTTCCCCCCCATTCCAACATTCAGTCTTTTTTTTGCGTACCCCATAGTCAACTCACTCAAAGGTGTTTGCTATGTATCTTAAAATTTGTATGTCTCACTATGTTATTATGTGATGTGGATTGTAAACTGCCAATTTTTCATTGTATTCTCACTTGGCAGAGAGTAGAGAGAAGCTTTCTCTGGACGTTTATAAGGACACTTTTCTCATCTGAGGGCTGTGCTTTCTTGATCTCATCTAATTCTAATTACCTCCCAAATACTCCACCTTCTGCTTCTATCAAATTGCAAGGTAAAGTTTCAACATATGAATTTGGAGCATGCAATCATTCAATCCACAACACACAAGTATGTAAATACACGGGAGAATGATAATCTCTGGCCATTTATTATATATATAGTACGTTGATTTGTACAGTTTAGCCTATTATAACACATATTTCATTTCCCTACAAGGGGAATTGTACATTTACAGAAACGTTTCTTTCTAAGATTATGTATACCTAGCTAATGAGTGTGGGCCAAGGCTGCACATGTCTCTTCTGACCTGGAATGTTTAATTGCTGTGTTGGACCCCTCCAGATCTCTGTCTTTCTTTTCTTCACAATGACTGACAATGATTGAGATGGGTTATACTCCATCAGTTTCATATGGATATAACAAGCGGAGTCAACCTGGGATGGACTGGCAGTGGGAACAAAAATCAGACTTACGTTGTTTCAAGTGTGAGGGATGTGGAGGTTACTGCAACAACACCTCATTTCTCCTGAGTGATACAATCATCATAAATATTCCTTCGCTTTCTCTTGGGAGAATATTTTTGGGCTATGTAACCAGGAATAGTAACACTGTGTCATAGGATAGATGCAGTTTTAATCTGAATAAGTACTGCTAGAGTACTCTTCAGCAAGATTAAGCTGCTCTGGTTTTTCCACATCCCTTCTAATAATTATTATTATTCAACTTTCCAGTTTCTGCCAATCAGATGGTTGTAAAGTGGTAAATTATTTTACTGTAATTTGCATTTCTCTGATTGTAAATGAGCTAGAGGATCTCTTCATATATTTGATAGCTATTTGTATTTCACCGTCTGTTTATCTTCTGTTCATGTCATTTGCCATTACTAGCTTCTTCTCACAGAATGTATGTTGAATATGTATAGCACATTGATTTGTACAATATAGGTAATTTTCATATTTTTTTTCCTAAAGGGGAAATGTATGCTTATAGAAACGATTTTTCTAAGATCACTAATAACTATTTCTTATCAAACTGAAAGGAATCTTTTTTGTATACATTCATCCTTGACATTGCTGTAAAATATGATATTGCTGATCTTCCAGCATTGCTTGGAATGTTTTCTTCCTTTGAGTTCTTTGTGCATTCTACATTCTTATCTGTTCTACTCTTCCTGCTACCTTTCAACTCCTTTTTTCGTTCTTTATAGAGGTTTGTGTCCAGCCGTTTGGTCCTATCTCCTTCTGTTCCTTCCTCACAAGGACTCGTGAATCCAGCTATTTCCTTTACACTCAATATGAAATCTCCCACGTTAAATTTTGCTGTTAAGGTTGCAACTCTAACTACTGACATAATGCCTCTACCTGATTGTCTTATTATTATCTCAAACTCAGCAAGTTAAGATGAAAATAAAACTATCACCTGAAAAAGTATGTCAACTTCATTTATACACCATCATGTTACTTGTAAATAATCACTTCTGACAAGATGGAAACTTTGAAGTAAACTTTGATGTTTAATTCTCTTTTATTTGCTACCCTGGGTATTGAATTTGGATTTCTCCATTGTAAATGTGCTTTTGCTTTACTCTTTTTCTCTGACACCCCTTTTCACTCTCCATTGCTGCTTCTCTACCAAGAAGTTTACCACTTCACATCCAGAGCAATGGGAAACCTACTGAACAGACGTTGTGTCTAGGATTTTACATGGTTTCACATAGATGCCACATTTTTATTACACTGTTTTTGCTTTATATATTTACAGACAGTTTTTGCTTTTTCTAATAAAACAATGCATAGCAATAATCTGTTATTAGAAGAATTAAATAATGCAGAATTGTGTGGAATAACATATAACATTCTACTTTACATTAACCCACCCCAGATTCATTTTCCTGTCTTTTTTCCCCAGAGGTAATCACTGCTGAAACCATTGATGTTTCCAGGTAATTAAAGGGTTCATTTTTCCATTTTTATGCAGGCATACACAGAAGGTTATTTCTGTTTTAACTACTTACAAGTGGGCTATTTTTTTGTAGACATGTGCTTTTTTTTCACTTAGCCTTTTGTATGGGAGATCTTTCTATGCTAGCAGATGTGGTCAAATCAGCTATAATGTTTGTCCAATGTAAATGGCAAGTGGAAGAGAAGAGACTGAAGACAGGAGAACTATAGGAAGCTTTTACAGTAGTCCTCTTGAGGGTTAATGAAACTTTTCTCCAGATGAATAACAACTAAAATAGGAGACCCAGGCATGTCGTGTAAGAGTAACTTAGGGGATGTAATTACAATCATATTTGTGAAATGTGTAGTAGATGATGGCAAAAACTCCAAGCTTGCTAGTGTGACAGAGGAGGGTATAAGTGATTATAATAATTAAGATATGGGACCCATGGGAAAAAAAAGCAGACAGAGGAGGCAAGGGATATTGACTCTTGGGAGTGCAAATGAAGGCACATTGACTTATTTAGACTTTAACTCATAAGGAATTACATTTTCAGAATTTAGACTTTCCCTAGAAATTTTATAATGAAGAGATGAGTTTTATTTTAAAATTTTGAAGCCTTTTTATTACTGGTAATTTATTATCAAAATTTTATTTATTCAATGTACAATAGCAATATTGTCATCATGTCTTTAATTTCATTGTTTATAAAATCTCAGATAGGCTATGCTTGACAGCTTGGCTAGAAACTTTCAGATAAGAAATAGTATGGGGGCTGAAGGTAAAGCTTTGGTCACAGAATACAGTTAGAGTTAATTTTATTAATACATTGTTCTGAGAAGTTTTAAGCCTTCTATGCATAAAATCTGTCTTTGTGTCAGTGATCCCAAAAGGAGCCACAGTGGATCAGCTTTCTATAATCAAGGAAGGTAGGTACAAGACTATCCATATGATATTGTTTGGCTGTCTTCCTACCCAAATCTCACCTTGAATTGTCATGATCTCCACATGTCAAGAGTAGGCCAGGTGGAGATAACTGAATCATTGGGCCAGTTTATCCCATACTCTTCTTATGTTAGTGACTGAGTCTCATGAGTTCTGATGGTTTGATTAAATGGGAGTTCCCCTACACAAGTTCTCTTGCTTGCCACCATGTAAGACGTGCCTTTACTTCTCCTTTGCTTTCCACCATGATTGTGAGGCCTCCCCAGCCAAGTGGAGCTGTGGGTCCATTAAACCTTCTTATTTTAGAAATTACCCAATCTTGAGTATATATTTATTAGCAGCATGATAACGGATTAATGCAATAAATTGATGCCAGTATGATGTGTTGCTATAAAGAGGACACCCATGGCCATGGTTGGCCTAAGGCCAGAGGGTTAAAAAAAAAAAAATGAAGAAAGCTGGAGTGGAGTATTTCTTTCTTAGTCCTTCAATTTCCATGAAAAAAAAAAAAAAGAAAGAAAAAGAAAAGAAAAAACACACATATGTTCTTACTAGTTCTGTGATTCTTCCTCCCCTGGAAAAATAGGATCCACTTAGCTGATTACTGCATTTATCATAAGAAAATGGCATAAAGAGCTTATGACCCTTTCATTTCCTCCTCTTTGGGACATAACTGCCTAAAGGAAATATATATCCTGTCTTTTTCTGTGCCATATGATAAAAGGTGCCTGCTCCCTGAAATGGGAGCTTATATTTCTCAGTACTTCTTTTGACATAATATATAAATATTCCTAAAATGAGATCCATTATTAGAAATTTCCACTAGTCCAAAGATATAAGACTTCCTCTCCAATATTTGCTTCATTAAACAATAGAACTACATTCTTAGAATATCATTTGCTTTTCTCTTTTATTTCTCATCTTGCCTAGAACTTGAATAGGGAAAATGGTCCTGCTTATTGGGAAATACCTGCAAGTGCAACTGCTGACATCCTCAGGTGTGCTGTGGTAGTGTGACAGCAGCCACAGACAGTACATAATGAGTAACTGTGGCTGTGTTCTAAAACCTTCATTTATGGACCCTGAAATTTAATTTTTACATTATTTTCACATCATCAAATATTACTTTTCTTTTTTTCACTACTGAAAAATGTACAAAACATTCTTAGCTTGAGGGGACCAGAGAAGACCCACAGGCAATAGTTTGTGGACCTTAGTTGTAGTGTCAAATACAAGATTTTGGTTGTATTATCTCTTCCTCAAGAATTTTCAAAGACTCTATTTTGCATATTTCAATCCCTCTTTCTACTATTGGCTTCCAGGTACTCCATAACGTGGCCTTTCATACCTTTACAACACCAAAAAGCATATTGTCCCATTGTAGTTTCTAGCACCTGAGTCCCTCTCAGTATGTATATATATATTTTTTTTAAGTCACTATTTTTTTAAAAACTGTACTTTCTCCTTGCTATGGTATAAATGTGCCCCCCAAAAGTTCATGTCCCTCTGCCATCATGAATGGATTAATGGATTAATAAGCATTCTGCACTTCTGAATGGATTAAGGTTGTTATCACAGGAGTGAGTTTATTATTGAGAAAGTAGCTTTGTTATAAAAAAGAGCTCTCTCTGGTGCTGTTGCCCTCTTGCCATGTGTTGCCCTCCACCAAAATGATGCAGCCAGAAGTCCCTGACCAGATGCCAGAGCCATGCTCTTGCACTTCCCAGTCCCCACAACTGTAAGTTAAATAAACATATTTTCTTTATTAATTACCCAGTTTGTGATATTCTGTTATAACAATAGAAAGTGGACTAAGGCTCTGCTCTAAGAAACTTGTTTCTTCAATATGCTTGTTCACTTTTCCTTCTCTAAATTTAAATATTATCTCTTTTAAAATACCCTATTGAACTACTTTGATTCCACAATATTCCTGTTTCATGCTGAGAAATAAATTTTGATAGAGGTCAAAATTGAGACTGTTTTCTAGTTTCTATTTTATATTATGGTTTTGATAAGATGAGAGAGAAAGAATAAATTCAAAATGAACTCCAAATTCAGAAAATACGGCATTGACATTTAGAGAGGTTTCTCGGGGGATTGAGGGTGAGTTTTACCTTATTGTGTTTTTATGTAGAAAGATAGTGGCCAATTAATTATTTTAGCATCTTTTTGTGCACAAAACAAAGAAAGCATGGGAGGTATCATTTATCTAAACTTTTGGCTAAGCGTACATTTTCATCACAACAATTTAGTCTCAATCTGGTGTAGACAAGTTCAGAGGAGGTTATGGGACAATAAAGTTAAAAAGAAAATAGAGTTAAGAAGGAAAAGAGAGAGGGAGGCACACCTGTTTATTCATTCTTCCTGGTAGCCTGCAACAAGCCAGTCCTTTATTTAACTCTGTGTCTTATCTGGGAAAGACAAAACACATTTTGTGTAATGTATAGTTTTCCAGAGTTTTTTAAAGTAAAGACGTATTGCAGCAAAAAGGGAAATTTTAAAAGGAATGTTTACTCTGCATCCCTCTGGGGCAGCTATGAAGCTCGGTAATATTTTTAATACTCTAGATGAATGAACAGTGCAGTTAGACTTATCTCAAAGGTGAAAACATTGCTTTGGGAAGAGAAATACTTTATGAAAATATTTCACTTTTTTTGTTCACATTGAGAAATGTTCAGTTTCACATCTCTAGATATCTATTGTCAAATGAAGATCCAAAAAAATGTACCAATTTATACTCTCATCAATTATGCATCAAAATAACATATAATCTATTTAAAGAGCATTTTAAAATCCCACTTTTATTTGCATTAAACTTGGCTTACTCTCCTTCACTCCCCAACATTAAGTTGAAGTCGAAATGCTGTGTCCAAAATTATATTATTTCATTTTCATTTGAACTATTAGCTTGATATTCCTTTTCCAAATATTTGATTTGACACTTAATTAATTCTTTTTATTTCTTAAACCTAGGAAATCTGTCACTAATCTAGTGGAAAAAAATATGATAATTTCATTTGGATTTTTATTTCCTTAGGTCGATCTAGTATCAATAATTACATAAAACATTTCTTTTTCTGTATCATCTGTCTTTCCTACAAATATTGATATGGTTCTTTACTGTGGTCTAAAAATTTGTTCAGTACCTCATCTTGATTTATTTTACTAGTCACGCTTTCCTTTGGAATTTAATTTATGGTCCCTTTCACCTTCAATGCTTTCAGGCAGTGTTGACTTTTTGTCTGTATCATTGTCAACAATTTATTAAAAATTATTTAAAGAGCTTCTTCTAAGTAACTGCCTTTAATATAGTAAAGCTACTTCTTTTCTAATATTTCAAAAGAAAAAAACTAAAATAGAATAATGTCAAATGAATTCCTTCACTGAAACTTATCATATGTCCTATTCTATGTAACATTTTTGCTCTGTCCCTGTGTGCTGCATGCATTTGCCCTTACTGATAACATTTATAAACATGTTTATGAGCTGTGGCTGAGGGCCAAGATGTCTTTGATTTGGTCACAGCAGCAAAAGATATTTGAAAAAGAGAGCTATTTTATGAAAAAATGAGTTCACATTGGTTGGCAAAAGTAGAACATTTACTGAAAATATTTATATTCAAATGGACACTTCTGAGATGACCTTAATGGCTAGTTGCACTGTAGTCTGTGTATTGCATACAAACTGATATGAAAGCAGTTTGCTTAAACATAAAGACAGGGATACCCATTTAACCGAAAACATCATCATAAAGCTTCTCTTAGGTGACTATGTTTTTACAGTGAAACTATGTCTAGTCTCACCATATTACATTGTTTACCATGTAAACAAAATCTTAGTACGGCTACAAAACTAAGATCAACTATACTATTACAAGCATGTGTCTATCTAATGTCAGCATAGTCCTAGCTAACTATCTATATGCTTAAAAATTAAAGATACATCATGTACGTGTGGTTATCTTGCTGCTGTAATAGTTTTTAAACAACTATGTCTAAGTAATTTATTTGTGTGTTTTTGTGATTTAGCATTTTCACATAATTATATATTTTAATTATGAATATCAAATGTAAAATATGTTTTAAAGTTTTTGACTTTATTGAGATAGAAGTAAGTAATGATGTAGAGATTCTGAAACTGACAAAATTCCTATAAGATACAATAATAACTGAATTAAGACAAACTCATAGAAATAATTTTATTGTGATTTCTGAATTGCTTTCTAATCTGCTTTTTTTAATAAACTCACTTCTCCCTGTCCCTTCTTGCTTTTCTCTCATTTTCTACATAAAAGAAAATTAGGACAAGATCTGAAATTTGGAATAAGAGGATATCTTGCTCATAAATTTTAAATGGCAAAATTCTTTTTTTGATGGTTTTTATACTGTACTCAAGGAAGGGAACTTTCATGCCTGGCTAAGCAGCTAGTTATCAAAGGGGGATGTAGAATGGAGACAGGAAACATGGAAGTCTAGGAAGGAATCATGGCACAGATAAAGTCTCAAATTGTGACAAATCCAAGAACTGAAACAAAGCAGTGCTAAGCGGCTACGAACCATCCAATTATCAAGAAGTATGCATTTAAAATAAAATTCAAACTATGCAGACACTGAACAAATTTGATGAAAAAGACTGAATGGTCTTTGACCTCTTGGGACTCACAGTCAAGTGGCGGGTATGAAATCCAACATGAGGAAACAAGTGAAAGTGACCCTTTTAGTTAGTAAAAAAAATGTCAAAAACAAGTTTATGTGATAAGAGATTGCCAGGTGAAGGTTATGTTAGGGTCTCCAGCAAAAGTCTTTCTGAGGAATTGATATTTGAGTAGAGTTGAATAATGATGAGATGGAGGTGGGAACGGGGAGTAGAGAGGCCCTGAAGAACACAGCTTGTGGTATCAGAGGAGCAGGAGGAGAAAAAGTAATAGAGTATGACCGGAGTACATTGAGCAAGGAGAAGAGATGGGATGGCCAACCAGCAGGGCGATTTAATAGAGGGCTATAAACGCCAAAGCAGTGTGTTTGTATCTGATACTAATTGTAGCGGAACTGAATGAAGAAAAGCATTAGGGAAAATTAGGAGGATTTTTTTTTTTCCCAATTCAAAGTATTTGCTTGGGAAAATACTGGGTCTTTGTTCAGGAATACTGTAACCAAATCTGAAGATTTATTAGACAGAAATTGGCCATTTCCTTGATCAATTTCTGCTGCAACCCTAAAACTGAACAGGCCCTGTGGATACATATTCTTCTCATCTTTATGTTCTACCTTTTGGGGTTGGGAAATAGTTGCCTCTTTCAACGCTGAAAGACCCTGATATTATGCATTCTCCCTATATCCTTCAATGCCTGCTTGAGCTTAACAAGTCTTTTCTGAGTTTATCTGTTTCTTGAAAACACTGTGAAATGCAGATTCTCTGTTTTGTTTTGGTTTTTTTTGCCATTTTTCTAGAGCTACAGGCTGATTAATGACCTTCTTTCTAAGTGACAACAGATAATAGCTTTATCAAATAATTTATTATTTCAAAACACAAATCCTATTTTGTCTATCCTTCAAAATTTTTCTAATTCTTTATCAATATATTACTAAAAACAATGCCACATATTTTAGATTTTTTTCACATGAGCAACTCTCCTCCATATACAAAGTTTATTATTTTTAGTAACAGATAGTTCCAAAGTATTCACCCTGCAGTTTTAAAGCAGGCATTGCAAAAGGTCCTGGGCAAAAGTAGGTTCTATCATTGTACATGCCTTCAAAATCTCTGTGCCAGGAAAGAGGACATTGGTATTTCATGTTTGGTTCTTAGAATGTCTTCCTGAAAATGAGAGGGATTACTTTGCTTATAATTTGGTTAACCAAAGCAAGTCACGTGGCCACACCAAACTTCAAATTCAGGAGGAGAATGCAATCCTACAAAACCTAGAAGGATGAGAGTCCCAGAATATTTATGAAAAGCCATAAGGACTAACACATAGACTATTAAAAAATTTGTTAATTAAAAGAATTAGAAGTCGCTGCAAGGAAGTAACAAAACCAAAATACGATACTGTAACATTGGGGTTTAGAGAGAGAAAAAGGAGAAGGAGAGAAAAACAGCTAACTCTTACACTGAGTGAGAGAATTTAGAAAGATGGAATTCAGGAGAGGAAAGCAGCTTCCACACTGAGTGGATGGGAATAGAGAGAGGGATGGAGTTTAGAGGGAAGACAGGTTTTCAGGAGAGAGTGTTTGAAGGGGATTCCAGATGGAAAATTAAGGATAGAGAAAAAAAGCTTCCATGAGCGTGAGTGTTCATGGAAGGGGATTTAAACATGGAGTCCGAAAGGGTGTGGAAGAAGGGGACTATTAACCTGAGAGGAACCCCCACCTTCTCTAAGACACCAGGCCAATGAAAGGAGTTTCTTAGAAGTTCCACCAAAGTGATTGACTTTTAGTTTCTTCCTGGGCCCACAAAATTTAAACATAAACCATTAAATCCCCCGGATGGAGAGAGATGAGATGGGGACATGGCACTGCGAAATTCCTGCCCTTAAAACTACGCCCCTTCATGAACCCAGAAAGAGAACACTTTCCCTCAATACATGGATATGGTTTTTTTTTTTTTTTTTTCCAATAAGAGGCAATGGCATGGTGCCTAATGATTTGGTTAGCACAGAGCCATAAGACAGGAAAGAAATTATTCAGCTCATAATAATAAAAGCATAACTTGTGGGTGACCTGTTCAAGAAATACATTTGAATACAAAATCAGATGTCTAGCAGCAATCACCTGGAGCAACAGATGACTAACTATAACCCCTTGCTGAGAGCGAAGACATCATATGAAACAATATACTTATAGCCTGATTACAGAACTATATGATTGTACAAGAAAATCGTAATTGGATGTATTAACTCATGTCATAATTGGATATATTAACTCTCCTTTATCTTGCAAATAAAATATTCTCCTTGTATAAGCAGGGGCTGGAGCAGGTAAGGCAATAGAATGATGTCTGGACTGGAGTCATGAAATCTCTGTATAGGCTTCAGTGTATCATAAAGAAATGTCTTTCAAACTTGCATCTTCACAGTGTCTGTTGTGATTGTCATTTAGAAACAAGACTAAATTCTCCATCCACTGCAGCCTGGCTCTGCCCCTAAAACTCCATTGAAAAAGTCTACTATAAGTTATCTTTCTCTTGTCCACATGGTGTCTTTATTATTTATATGTTTGCCACATCTCATGAAGATTATTGCTTACCAATTAGTCCCTTTATTTCTAGAGTGCCTCCCTCTTCCCCAAATCCGCAAACTCACTTCCCACATGGCTTTGAGAGTAATTCAGCCTGCAGAAATGCTTGTTTGTTTAATTGAGCTAAATGTCTTCAATGATGTCCTCTACCAATTTAGAAGAAAGTTGGGAGGAGATTCTAGGAAGAGAAAATTATTTTTTGTTTATTTGTTTTTGGAGTCCACACCTACATGATCACAAGGAAAAATATTTTGGAATGTGTTTCTATCCTTCCCATTAGAACCAAGTTTAAGTGTTTCATAAAGATAATCTAATAATTAAAATCATACCACATGATATGCTCCCAGATGCCATGCCCTCATATATTAATTTAATTCGAAGACCTTCATGTTGAAAGTTTGAAAATATTTATTTTCTTCTAGTGAAAGTGTGACACCTGAGGAGGTATGCTACACTCCAAAAGAACTGCTTGAGTTTTCTAATTTATGCAGACAAATCCAGGAAATGTGTGAATATGGATACTAGGGATGAAGAAAAATGGTGGGAGAAACATAAAGTTGGATCAGACTGAATTTATTGATATAGGCTCACTAAGCAGAGACTCTGCATTTAAAATTGCAGCTCAGGGAGTTAGAATGGGCTTTAAACTATTTAATTCATTGGCTCAAACATGGACCAAAAACGTGGTCCACAGTGCACCAGATGGAAATGCCAGTCTTGTCTTAGTTTAAAGAAGAAGATTCAAAGCAGAGGGAGATTGGAATATTAGAGTTGATTTTTCATTTAAGATCTACCGCTCCACACCGGGAGGATCCAGAAGGCATACATTTCACTAATACTGTGAGAAATCAATTGGTGAGAGGAGCTCTAGTATCCTTGTAGAGCTCTGTGATCACTCTTCTCTATAATCAAGATCTTACAGTGAGAACTGCAGTCACTGAATTGGGAAACCTAAATGCAATGGGAGTAATTGGATCCCAAGGTGGCTGGAGCCAAATGGTGGCACACAGCTGCCAAAGGCAAATAGGATGTGGTTACCAGAGCAGATGGTAGCGTCAAAACAGCAATCGGAAGAGTCTGGCTCATGCAGAGGTTGGTTGGTCGATCATAGTGTTCAACTATGGCTGGTTGATCATAGTGTTCCTACAAGTAAAATATATAGGATTCTCTCTTAGTTCATTCAGCTGCTATAACAAAATACCATAACTAGGTAGCTTATAAGCCACAAAATTTTATTTCTTACATTTCTGGAGGCTGGAAGGACCAAAATCGAGACACTGGGAGATTTGCTGTCCCATAAGGTCCTGTTTCTTTACAGATGGCTGTCTTCTCCCTATAACCTCACATAATGAAGGCAAGGAGAAATCTCTGCCAGTCTTCTTCTATAAAATAACTAATCTCATTCAAAAAGGAGGTATACTGCTGACCTAATTAATCACCTCTGAAAGGCCCCACTCCCTAATATTGTCACTTTGGGGATTAGGATTTCAATATATGAATTTGGGGAGTATGTAAAATTCAGTTCATTGCAGAAGACTACTAAATTCTGATTTCATCTATGTAAGCAGAAAAGTTCTAGGTCAAGTGAACAAAAATTCGACCTGAATTATACAAGCAAGAGTCATAACCTCTCAATCATTTGTCAGACTTAGTCAGAACTCACTGAATGAAGAGGAAACCTTAAGAAAGGACCCTGGTACACTGCTGAAAATGCAGACTATTTAGTCTTTCACCCGACCCTCCCTAAAGGAAGCTTTATTTCTAGGATGAAGTGTCAATTTCTAAGTACTTAAATACTGAAGTAGAAACTGGAATTTCTATACTCTTCCTGAAGAAATAGAGATATACTTATGCTTAAATGTAAACATGCTTTCTTATTAATGATATAACTAGTAGCACATATTTTTAAAAATTCTATCACAATTTTAAAAGACTCTATGGTGTGTTTTCTATTAGGTGACTCTGACAAAAAAATAATGTTAATGCTCATATTTATTTAGAGCTCTGTTGTGGTAATTTAACTTGGTTTGTGTTCTAGGTCATTTCTCAAAGGCATAAGAAACTTATTTGATATATGCATATTTGAATATTGGCATGATTGGACATATTCAAAATAATGATTTTTTTTCTCAATATAATTTTCTCAATAGAATTCACAATAACTATTATCCTGAATGGGCAATCAGCAACTTTTTTATTACCTATTTCCTTTAAAATTTTCTACTCTTAATATAAAAATCAGAGCACAGAAGATTTAAGCATGAACCTAGTACAAAAAAAAATCCACTCTCTTGAATTTGATCTTTACAATAGTACAGATATGTGCATATAGGCTCAGAGCAAAATGTCCTGGTCAATTTTACTTCCATGATTCCATGATGGGGAAAAAGTAATATATCTTTGATTTTGGTTCACTTGCTTTTGATTCAAATATATTGCAGCATTCTACTTCATATATTTGAAAAGCAATTTAAGGATTTTTAACAGTAAAATCATAATCTCTATTAATTCTTATGTGACTGAATTAGATAGACTGTAATAACCTGTCTGATTATTATTAAGGATAAGATCCTAATTTGATCTACTGCAGAATTATAATGTATTGTCAATGATATTTATGATTGTATTTTAAAATTTAATAGCAGAAACTCAGTGAGCATGACAAAGCTTGTTAATCGTTGTAGAGTTCTGATGAAAGGATAGGGTATTGTGTAGAATCAGCATGCCAAGGATAAATATCTCCATTTGTAAGCTTGGTTACAGGAAATTAATTAACAAAGTAATATGAGGTCTTAATAGAACACCTTCATATAGTTTTGCAGAGCTGAGATTGAGTGTCACTAATATAAGGTAATTGAAAGTAAGTGTATTATCAAACCTGACAGTCTGAAATGATCTAGCAAAAAAGCATATATTTTCCTCAAAAAGGGAAAAATAAATATATTTGACTGAGTTTTTGACATAGAATAGGAAACTTTTTTTGATAGGGCATGATCTATACCTTGTTTTATAAAATTTCACTACTAGGCATTGTAAAGAAGCACTATATATAAGAATATCCATTATTCTGAACCATCGACATTTGTATACTTGTTATTTTTGTCTGAAAAATGTAGCAAAATAAAACTCAATTTGTAAATTAAATTTTCTATAATATAACTTCTGATAAGTTCTATTAAAGTGTATTCTGCTTGGCAAATTTTCTTAATTTACATTATACAGTTTTAAATGACCTAGGTCAGTACTGTAACTCAGCTAGCACTCAACTATACACCTTTAAAAAGAGGCTTGAATAAGTTTTCTTTTTCCTCAGAAGAAAAAACATGTATTTATATTCTCACATTTTTAATAATTAAAATCATGACTTTATAAGGTAACACTAGTAATTTTTCATTTAGCGCCCTCACAAGATGACATTTTCAATTTTTAATTGTGGACAGTACATTTTAAGCAATAAGTATCAGAAAACATCAAGAAAAAAATAAACCTGTGACATCTATTAAAAAAACACTTTTTTCTTCTGATAAAATTGAGATAATACAGAAAATGTTGCAGTAACATTGTTACGGTTCAACTAGAAGTATCTATTTTGTAACTATTTTGCCTTGATTCCTTCACTAGTTATTAAAGTTTGCTTAGACTCTGAGCATTCTTTCTCTCTTAATATATGTTATTTCCTGTTATTGATGCATCTATTAACTTGCAACATTAAAAAAATAAATCAAGGAAAAATAACAGTGCTTAAGCAAATAATCCATATAGTTATTTCTATCTAGATACAAAAAAGGTCATATAAAATGGGAAAATTTATAGGACTTAAATGCATGGAAGGGGAAAACTCTAAAACTTTATTTAATATGAACATAAAAAATTCAGTAATTTTGTACTGAAAGGCACTATAAATCTGGAAGGTAAGCCTAATTCCCTTTTATTGTGAATTTTCTTTTTAAGTAAAAGTGCATGTCCTTTTTTCCCCCTCATTCACTATAGAATAAAGAAGCACTTTAGAGAAAGCAGAAAGTATCCTTCTCTCATCTCCCATTTACTTTTACGATTCTGAGTGTGCTCACTTCATCACACAGGAGCTGAAAGATTCCTGCTTTAAAATATTTCTCAACACCATCTGAAATAGCAAGTCTATTGACACCATTTTTCCAATTGTATGTGCTCACTTTGTATGTCTGTGTCATACTTTGGTCATTCATGCAGTATTTCATTTTTATAATTATTTGTATATCTGTTTTGGTGATATATGATCAGAGATCTTTGATATTAGTATTGTTTTGGTGTGTCATGAACTGCACCCATGTAAGATGGGTAACCACCCATACACATGTGTGTTCTGATAGCTCTACCAGCTGGGGGTTTGGGTGTTTCTTCTCTCTCATTCTCTCTCTCTCTCTCTCTCCCTCTTTCTCTCCTTGGGTCTCCATATTCTCTAAGATACAATGCTGAAATTAGGCCAATTAATGACCCACAATGGCCTCTAAGTGTTAAGATGAAAGAAAGAGCTACAAGTGTGGCTGTGTTTGCTCAGAGTGCTTTTGCTTTTGCTCTAATTGGCATTCTCTCATCAGTCAGCCGAAAGGCTATCTTATGTAGGTCCTCCTTGGCTACCCAATTTAACTCCTATATGACTCTTTTTCACATTATTCCTCATAGTACATTTATAACATCTAAAATTATCTTGTTCATTTACTGTTTACTCCTACATTGTCAATCCTCTGTTAAGTTTCATAAAGGGAAAGAGCTTGCCCTGTATTACATAGCACTTCCAATATGATAGCCACAAAGTATGTGTCCCACAAATATTATGTAATAGATAAATGAATGAATGAAATAATTAATGAAGACAGGTCTTGATACATATTTTTCATGTTTCTAACAATATATAAATTGGATGATGCACTTCTCAATTCTTTAAATCAGTTGACATTAGAATGAAAATAGGTGTTCAGTAACAGAAAACATCAAAGTATGTTTGGACTTTGTCTGCACCGGACCTGGCTGTTGGTGACTTAGAAAATATAATGGCAAATATCTGAAACCACTATTTCATAACAGAAAAAATATATTTTAGGATTTAATATAAATCTCAATTTCAATTGGAAATAAACAGTATTGCATGAACCGGCCATTCGTTTACACAAAACATTAAATTACGTGATTAAAATATTTTGTATAAAAATTCAAGGGAAAAAACCCATGATGTCTGGAATGGATTATTAAGGATTTATAGAACTCACTCTAGGATTTAACAAATGTTTTGTGCTTAACCTGAAAAGAAACTAATTTTCTTTTTATTCCTGGGATTACAGTGAAATCCATAAAAAGTCAGAATGTTTAAAAAGAGGAAAGTGGTACAGTTAGTGGGTATTTGGCAGCAGAATACATTGAGATTTGTTTTATTGGTTTCAATTTGCAATGCTGTCGAGGAGCAAGCTATCATTGTCTTTTCAAATGTTTATATGGTCAACACTAGCACTGAGCAAATGGGCTTTTTGGCTGGCTTGTTGTTTTACTAAGGGAAAATATAATTCAGACTGCAGCCATAGGAATAATTGATTTACCACGGTTAAGAAATTGCTCCTAGATGTATGACCCTCATACCAAATATTTAAGAGCAAGGGTTTACTGAATTGTCTGTTTTTATAAAAGTTTTACATTCAGAAAAACAGAGTCTAACTAGAGAAATCAAGTAGAATTAGCAAGGGGAGCCAAAATATTTATTTGTTACGTTTTCCCTAAGTGTCAACACTAGTCTTTAGAGAACTCTTGCATATAAAGAACAAACTTTGCCATTTCTGTAGTCAAGGCAATGAAGATACAAAGTTTGGGATTCATGTTTTAGAGTCTGAACCCCCAAGATATTTCAGGATCCCTTAAAAAGTTTATCCAAAGCTGTTTAACTGAAGGTTAAAACAAAATTTTAAGTTCTTTATGGTGATTTAAATACATGAATTTACAGAAAATACATATGAAGGTGTAGGTTAGAATGAGGACAATGATGATGAAGAGGAGGAGGATAAGCGCATTCGAACTGTAGAAGGTGAAGGAAGGTATTACAGCAGTGATGAAAACCAAGATGGGGTACTATCAGATGGCAGACATTTTGAGAAATGACTCCATGTTAAAATATAACAATTATATCATGATCCTCTCTAACGATCCTGAGTTAATTGATTAAAGAAAGATTATGACTATGGAGAAGCTTCTCTTCCTCACATCACATATACAGAGCTGCTGTAACAGGAGTTTTGGCTGAAGTCAAAAGAATGGCTTTCTTAGCAGTGAGATCTTTTAGAGAGATGCCCGTTTAAACAATTATTCATTCAATCAGCAAATATTTATGAATCTCTATGGGCTAGGTATGGTGCTATGTGTTGTAGATAAAGTTGTAAACACAACAGATAAGGACGCTTCCTTACAGATGTGATATGATGAATGATAAACAAACTAAAAAAATATAAGGAATCATTATAGATCACATCAATGTCTAAATGATATAAAAAGGTTGATGTAATAAATTGTAATTGTTTACTCTGCCTGGAAAGACTTCTCTGAGGTGACTGGCGATTGCTTGAGATGTGATACCAATAAGATGAGAATAAGCCTATCATGCAGTGTATTAAAGACAGAAAAAAAATCCCAATATAAAGCAGAAAAAAATAATGCATTCAATTAAAAGTGACCTGTATCATTAAGGAACAGAAAAACAACAAAATGTCCAAGTGGCCAAAATCTGGTCAAGAAAGGACAATAGTAAGAAATGAGGTTGAAGAGGAAGCAGATTAGGAAAATCAAATCAATAGTGTTTGGATTTTCTACTACCTCCAATGATAACTTTAAATGAAAAGAGTGCTATAATGTGGTTTATATATTTAAAATATCACTGTGACATCTATGTGGAGATAGTTGAGGGAATATGAAGGCAGAGAGGCCAGATAGAAGAGAATTACAGCAAACCAGAGAACATGGCACTGGCTTTCATCAAGAAGGCAGCTGTGGAGATGAAATGACAAAAGACACAGAAAAATATCGGACATAAGTAGGACTTCCTGATAAATTGGATGAAGTAGGAGAGGGAAAATATTCAAAGTTACAGTAAGAAAATAATCAAGGATAAATAGCAAGCTTGAGTAACAATGTAATTATCTGAGACAGAAAAGGTTGAGGTAGGGAAAAATTTCTTGATTTGAAAAGCATAGAGAAAGAAGACTAAAGCTTTCCATTCAAATTCTTTAGGATTTTGAGATTGATAGTTACTGCGGAATAAATGTTTATGTCTCCCAAAATTTATTTGTTGAAAATCTGTTCCGCAATGCGAGGTGTGTTAGTCCATATCCACACTGCTGACAAAGACATATCAGAACTGGGCAATTTACAAAAGAAAGAGGCTTAATGGGCTTACAGCTCTATGTGGCTTGGAGACCTCACAATTACGGCAGAGGGTGAAAAGTACATCTGGCATGGCAGCAGATAAGTGAAGAGAGTTTGTACAGGGAAACTCCCCCTCATACAACTTTTAGATCTTGTGAGACTCATTTTCATGAGAACAGCATGGAAAAGACTTGCCATCATAATTTAATTACCTCCCACCAAATCTCTCCCACAACACATGGAAATTTAAGATGAGATTTGGATGGGCATACAGCCAAATTATATCATTCCGCCCCTGGCCCCTACCAAATCTTATGTCCTCACATTTCAAAACCAAGCATGCCTTCCCAACAGTCCCCCAAAGTCTTAATTCACTTCAGACTCAAAAGTCCATAGTCCAAAGTCTCATCTGAGACAAGGCAAGTCCTTTCCTCCTATGAGCCTATAAAATCAAAAGCAAGTTAGTTACTTTTTAGATACAGTGGGGGTACAGGCATTGGGTAAATACTACCATTCCAAATGGAGGTAATTGGCCAAACAAAGGGGCTACAGGCCCATGCAAATCCAAAATCCAACAGGGCAATCAAATCTTAAAGCTCTAAAATGTTTTCCTTTGACTCCATTTCTCACATCCAGGTCATGCTGATGCAAGAGGTGGTTTCTCATGGTCTTGGGCAGTTCTGCCCCTGTGTATTTGCAGGGTACAGCCCCCTACCTAGCTGCTTTCATGGGCTGGCATTGAGTGTTTGTGACTTTTTCATTTACACAGTGCAAGCTGTCAATTGATCTACCATTCCAGGATCTGCAGGATAGTGGCTCTCTTCTCACAGCTCCACTAGATGGTGCCCCAGTAGAGATTCTCTGTGGGGGCTCCAATCTCATATTTCTCTTCTGCAATCTCCTAGCAGAGATTATCCATGAGTGACCCACCCCTGCAGCAAACATTTCCCTGGGCATGCAGGCGTTTTCATACATCTTCTGAAATCTGGGCAGAGGTTCCCAAATTCCAATTCTTGACGTTTGTGCACTTGCAAACTCAACCCCATGTGTAAGCTGCCAAGGGTTGAGGCTTGCACCCTCTGAAGTCACAGTCCAGGCTCTACATTTTTTCATCTTTCAGCTATGGCTGGAGCAGCCGGGATGCAGGGCACCAAGTCCCCAGGTTACACACAGCATGGGGACCCTGGGCCAGACCCATGAAACCATTTTTTCCTCTTAGGCCTCTGGGCCTGTGATGGGAGGGCTATCATAAAAGTCTCTGACATGCCCAGGAGACATTTTCCCATTGTCTTGGCTACTAACATTTGGCTCCTTGTTATTTATGTAAATTTCTGCAGCTGGCTTGAATTTTTCCTCAGAAAATGGGATTTTCTTTTCTGTCTCATTGTCAGGCTGCAAATTTTCTGAACTTCTATGTTTTGTTTCCCTTTTAAATTGAACACCTTTAACAGCACCCAACTGACCTCTTGAGTGCTTTGCTTCTTAGAAATTTCTTCCACCAGATACCCTAAATTATCTCTCTCAGTTCAAAGTTCCACAAATCTCTAGGGCAGGGGCAAAATGCCACCAGTCTCTTTGCCAAAACATAACAAGAGTCACCATTGCTCCAGTTCCCAACAATTTCCTCATCTCCACCTGAGACCACCTCAGACTGAATTTTATTGTCCAATTATTATCAGCATTTTGGTCAAAGCCATTCCACAAGAGTTTGGAAATTCTAAACATTCCCACCTTTTCCTGTCTTCTTCTGTGCCCTCCAGCCTATTCTAAACTCTTCCTGTTACATAGTTCCAAAGTTGTTTCCACATTTTTAGGTATCTTTTCAGCATGCCACACTCTACTGCTTCCTACTTACTGTATTAGTCCATTTCCACACTGCTAATAAAGGGACAGTTCAGTTTACAAAGAAAGATCAGAACAAAGGAAAAGAACTCACAGTTCTATGAGGCTGGGGAGGCCTCACAATCATGGTGGAAGATTAAAGCACATCTCACATTGCAGCAGACAAGAGAATAAAGCTTGTGCAAGGAAATTCCCCCTTATAAAACCATCATATCTTGTGTCACTTATTCACTTTCTTGAGAAAAGCATGGGAAAGACATGCCCCTGAGATTTAATTACTTCCCACTTCATCCCTCTCACAATATATGGGAATTCAAGTTGAGATGTGGATGGGGACAGAGCCGAACTATGTCATGAGAGTATTTCAAGGTGGGTCATTTGAAAGGTAATTAGAATTAGATAGGTCATTAGGGTGAAGCACATATGATGGTATTAGTGACCTTATTAAGAGTCGGAGTGATCAGAGCTTTCCTTCTCCCTCACATGAGGACACAGCAAGAAGACCACTACAGTCATTCATTTCTTATTGATGAAGATATGTTCAGAGAAATGCACCTTAGGTAATTTTGTTGTTATATTAACATTATAGAAGGTATTTACACGAACTGAGATGGTATAGCCTACTGTATACCTAGGCTGTATTGTGTAGCCTTTTGCACCTAGTGTGCAAAGATCTGTACAGCATGCTAGTATGCTGAATACTGTAGGCAATTGTAACACAATGGTAAGTATTTCTGTACCTAAACATGACCAACCATAAAAGTGGTACAGTAAGAATACAGCACAAAAGATAAGAAATGGCTCGCCTGTATATAACAGTTACCATGAATGGAGTTTGCAGGACTGCAACGTATTCTGGATGAGTCAGTGAGTGAACGGGGAGTGAATTTGAAGACCTCAAACGTAACTGTACCTTCCCACAGACTTTATAATTGCTGGTACACTTACGCTACACTAAATTTATTTTAAGGTTTTTTTTCTTTCTTTAATAATAAATTTACAAATTACTGTATTTACTTTGTAAAATTTTTAATTTTTTTAACGTTTTAGCTTTTTTTAATAACACAGATGAAAACACACATATTATACAACTTTACAAAAATGTTCTTATTTCTTTATTCTTCTATCAACTTTCTTCTTTTTTTTTTAGTATATTTTTAATCCTTTTTGTTAACACTAAGACACAAACACGCACCTTAGCCTTAGCCTACACAGCGGTGGGATCATCAATATCACTGTTTTGCTCCTCCACATCATATTGTACTGGAAAGCCCTCAGGAGCAATAACATCCATGGAGCTGTCACCTGCTCTGATAACAATGCCTTCCTCTGGAACCCGTCCTGAAGGATCTGACTGAGATATTTTTATTGCTAATGATTTTTATATAAGTAGAAGGAAAACATTCTAAAATAACAATACAAAGTATAGTATAGTAAATATAAAATTAATAACATAGTGTTTTTTATCATTATCAAATGTATACTGTAGATAATTGTATGTCATATACTTTTACATGACTGGCAGTGCAATAGGTTTGTTTACACCAGCATCACTACAAACACATAAATAAGGTATTATGATGTTAACATAGCTACAGTGTCACTAGATGATAGGAATTTTTTAGCTCCATTATAAACATATGGAACCATCATTGTATATGTGGTTTATCATTGACTGAAATGTCATATTGCAACACATGACTTTATCTGCCAGCCAACAAACAGGCTCTCATCAGAACCTGACCATATTGGCACCTGATTTCAGACTTGCCCATCTCCAGAACTGTGAGAAATAAACTTCTGGTATTTAAGCCACCCAGTGTATGAGCCCAAAATGATTAACATTTTAGTTATTTTCAATTTTTAGTCTTCCATTTTTAAACTAATAGAACCTTAATTTTTTGCTATGTATAGCCACCTGGAAGAAAAATGACATTTCCTCAGCTCACTGACAGATGTGACCATGTGACTTGGATTGCAAGCATAAATGAAGGAGTTCAATTGTGAGAACTATATTAAACGGAAGGAATATGCTCCTCTGATTACTTTGTTCCTCTTGTTCTATTTTGGACCATGACAGATTAATGACTGACAGATTTACTGACAGTTCATCCATCAAGAAGAGGGGATCTATTTCCCCTCCTTTGTATCTGTACTAATTCCAATGAACTCCTAAAGTAATGCTGGTTATTCTGGCTCTTTGATCACCCTTTGAACGGCAGGGATGTAATGTCATCATTACCATTCTCTATGGCTTTTCAAAGGGATACTTGGTTAGCATGACAGGCAGTAATTAATACTGAAAAGGATTGCAGAGTGAAATGGAAGATAAGAAAGTATCAATGAATCATAAATCCTCTATCTGAAAAGTTTTACAATGAATACTGGGAGTAAAACGCTAAGTAATCCAGAAGGAGATATAGGATAATGAAGGTGGTTGAGACTTGGGATATGGTGGAAACTGCTTGTATCTTAAAGAAAAATCCCATTTAGAACCATGTTGACAGAAAAGTCAGAATGACATGGAAGAAACAAAGTCTTAAAGGAAATTGGAAGTTGAGGGAGGCATGTAGTTCCATGTGGCCTGGCAGAGTATGTCTCATGGAATGATAGGAGAAACCTTACCAGCCTCAACAGCCCCTGTCCTCTGTATACTCACTTTTCTTTTGTATACTGTTCTATGTTGTTACTTACGCATTCTGGAGATCAGATATTGCATTCTTTTAAAACATCACTTTTTCCCCTAAGAATGCATGGTTAAATGAAAAACCATAAAGGGCAAAAATGATAGATAAGTGGGTTGGTTAATGGATAGAGACAAAAGAAAGACAAATGATAACAATTGCTGCCACAAGAATAATAAAGCAGAAAACTATGCAATCAATGCGGACAGGGTCTGAGGAAGAAGGGAGAAAAAGGGAAATGACACTGTTCCGAGTGTATCTTTTTACATAGTTTTAACTCTTGGAATCATGTTAACATTTTATGTATTCAGAAATTAAATATAATTCAAAACAATGAGAAGAAACACAAATTACATTGCAAACAAATAAACCCAACTCTGTCTCAAAAGGATTGTATAGTTACAACAAAAGAATAAAAACAAAGCAAAAACAAATTAAAGAAAGTTGAATCAAAGCAACTTTTGAACATGGAGCATATCCTCAGTTCTGGAGTGAGATATGGGGATTGTGGGAGGAATGCCAAGAAATGATAAAATCTTTTAGTAGATTTTTTTAGTACTGGTATAGATGAAAGATTTCTCAAAGTATGATAGGTGATTTGTAAGACTGAGCAAATAAATGTATTGATATTGGTGGGATCCAGGCTTCTTACTATGGTTGAAGGAAAATGTAAACATGGTATGAGGTGAGGGGAGAGAAGAATGAACCATGTTGGGGTGGATTGTAGCAGGAAATCTCAATATGCATTTAGTGAAAATACTAGTTCTTTCTGCTGCCAAGATAAAGAAGAAAAGAAAGTCCAGAGGCAATGAGCATGTCTAGAGCCAAGACACTTCTACAACATCTCCCATGACCAAACAACAGCTATCCTCAGGGAATTTTCCAAATCATATTCTAGAACAGGGCATATTAAGATGAGTATAAAATAATTTGCTATACCAGAAACTTGAAATGTACCTAAAAAATGATGGAGCCCTGTTAAAAGGACAATTCCACCAGCTTGAATGTACAGTCACTAGCCAAGACTGGAAGAAGATGATCAAGCAGAGAGGGTAATCAACTATCAACCATTGCGGGAAAACTAGAAATGAATGAGTCCATAAAGATAATCAATCAACCAACAAATAAATAAAGAAAAGCAAGAAGGAGAAGGGAGAATGTTTCTGTAGGGTAAAATGCTGATCAATAAAGGCTGAGAAAATCCAGAAGTTAGAAAATCATTATATGAAAATCATCAAATATTTGTTCAGTCAAATATGGAGGTGGATTTTGATGAGTAGCAGGATTTTGCATGGCCTTACAGGGTCTCCCCACAGATCCCTTATAACACACAAAAAGAAATATGGTAACTCTATAAGTGGAGAAACCAGAAGTACCATTATCTGTTGATCCAAATTGACATTGGCATTGAAGAATAGACAGATATTGTGAACTTCCTAATGACACCCTGAGGAGGATACAATACCTCCTAGATAGAAGTCATATCGACCAGACATGCTCTGAATCTAAATATGAGAAAAGTTCTGACAAACCCACTAAAACACACTACTGAAAAGAGACAGAAGGGTTTGTGTGCTTCAAAATTTACTATTGGGCTAGGTGCAGTGGCTGATGCCTCTAATCTCAACACTGTCAGAGGCTGAGGCAGGAGGATCAGTTGGACCCAGGAGTTCAAGGCTAGCCTATGCGACATAGTGAGAACCCATCTCTACCCCTACCCCCACCAAAAAAAAAAAAAAAAGAAAAGAAAAAATATCAAAACAAAAAATCATAGCCTGCTGTGGTGACACATGACTGTGGTCCAAGCTACTCAGGAGGCTGAGGTAAGAAGACTGCTTGAGCTGAGGAGGTTGAGGCTGCAGTGGGCCATGATCATTCCACTGCACAGGTGGCTGGGTGACAGAGTGACACCATGTCTCACAACAAACAAACAAATGAAAAGAAACTGTCACAAAAGACAAAGAATGACTGAGATAATGTTCCAGATCAAAGAACATGACAACTAAATGCAGTATGTGATTTTGGACTGGATCTTGGACTAAAGGAAAGAAAGCTATAAAAAGCATTACTGACAAAGTTAGAGTATATCTGGTAGACTACATAAAAATTATGTCAATATTAAATTTCCAAAAGTTTCTAACTTAACAGTGGTTATGAAACAATGTTCTTGTTCTTAGGAAATACACTTTGAAGCATGTAAAGCAGTAAGAAAAATGTGCAGATATACAGAAATGTAGATGCATACAATGATAAGAAAAATGAGGCAGAATATTAACAATTTATAAATCTGAATAAAAGATACACAAGAGCTCTTTATACAATATTACAACTTCCCTATGAACTTGGAGTTATTTCTAGGAAGACAGTAAGAAATACAGTATCACTTTTTAGAAGTAGGGATTTTTGTCACATACTTCAGAATAGACATCCAAACACTTCTGAAGCGACTATATGAATGAGTTTAAAAAGTATGTATTGCACCCCAATGGCAATGTTTTTCTCTCTGTTCCTGAATGTACCATCTTTATATGTACAAAATGTAACATGATTTCATAAAAGAACAAGAAACTAGACTGATATTCAAAAATAATGGACAGAAACTATAAAATAATACCAATTGCCAAAGAAAAAATATTTTTAAGAAGTCTGCTAAATATATGCTACAGTTGAGAGAAGAATATGTTAAAATTAGTGTGACATTTTCCAATGTTTCTGTAGCATATATGCCTAGGTTAATTACTTAATAGCTTGAAATAGTAAGTTTAGGCCCGGCGCGGTGGCTCAAGCCTGTAATCCCAGCAGTTTGGGAGGCCGAGGCGGGTGGATCACAAGGTCAAGAGATCAAGACCATCCTGGTCAACATGGTGAAACCCCGTCTCTACTAAAAGTACAAAATTAGCTGGGCATGGTGGCGCGTGCCTGTAATCCCAGCTACTCAGGAGGCTGAGGCAGGAGAATTGCCTGAACCCAGGAGGCGGAGGTTGCAGTGAGCCGAGATCGCGCCATTGCACTCCAGCCTGGGTAACAAAAGCAAAACTCTGTCTCAAAAAAAAAAAAAAAAAAAAGAAAGAAATAGTAAGTTTAACTCTTCAGAAGCTGTCACTCTCAGTCTCAGCTTGCCTTGACCCTAATATATCAAATTTAACCATGAAAGCAGATTTTATACTGATTTCATCAAGCAGGAAACATGCTATAAACTTCAAGAGATACATATTTCTACAACCACATTTCTGCCAAAGATAATATGAAGAACATTGCAGTATTCTGATTGAGTATTAAATTTAGTGGATGGGTAGTTGAAAATTGACATCCATTAAGAAGTGAAATTATAAAGAAATAAACATCCACTGGTATATCATTATTCTTCTGTTATTGTAGTTATATGGATGATATAAAGAATGTAACAATATTTAAAGGTCCTTATTTTGAAAATTTTCTTTCTTTCTCACATCTTTCCCCCTCCACCCTGAAAATGAGTTCTGCTACATCATCTGCTTTCAAGCGTGAATAAATATATATTTACCTACTTATTTTTTAAAAATCTACTTTATTGCAATTATGTTGTCATTAATTATGTTACAAAATAAGACAGATTGATATTCACTTGTATATGATGTTGTTTGAAATTATGTTAAATGTGAAATTCATAGTCAGCATTTTGTAATGTATAGAAGACAAACTCTTCTTAAAAGTTTTGAGATGAATTTTCTTGCATTTTGCTATGGTTTTGCTGCTTTTGCCTTGTGTCTTGAAATGATAGGTTAGGCCAACAGCTAGACAGGTTTTGCACATTTTAAATGATGATGTTTTGCCTAGAGGTTGTTTCACACTAGCTGTTCATGAAACCTTTGGGGATTTAAACATTAAAAGAAGGGGAAAATGCCAACTCTAATTTTATGCACTACCTTATTCTGTTAATTTGAAAAATGTTGGGTTGTCTTAGTTGGAAAAGGTTAATCTCAGGGGTCTGGCTCATAAAACCTGTGCAAACATAGATGACTAATTTGGGTAGTGAACACCAAAAAATGTGCATAAACAAATACATATTGTTGAAGGAAATTAAAGAAAATTCTTTGGAATATTAGACATACATATTTAACAAAACAAATTTAAATATACCATGAAAACTTAGCGCAAAGCAGAGCATAATAGAATAATGATGTGACACTGTCAGTTCTATTCACATTTATGTGGGAGGTACAAGAACTACAATTTATGAAGAATAGGGAAGAAAAGATACTATCTTTTCCTCACCCATTGCAAGGTTCACAGCTGACACCCCTATAACAAAAGACAGATTAGCAATAGAAAAATATAACAAATTTATTTATCCAAGATTTTACCTAACATAATAGTCTTCAGAAATGAAGACCAAAAGATTCAGGAAAAAAAATCATTCTTAGATTCAATGAAGAATGGACAGTCATGTCGAACTATAATTGGGCAAAAACAGTGTGCTCGAGTGGCAATAAACTCAGAGGGAACCCAGTGAGGCCTGCCAGTTTCAAATTCTTCTTGGTATCCAGGTATACAGTGGGACACCTGTCACATGAGAATCTTTTGACCTATTTTCTCTATATCCAGCTTTCATACAGAAAGTCAGGAAACAATTGTAGAGTAACCTTTCTGCTTCTGCTGTTTTCTCAATTTCTAAGATACCATATTTTGGGGTAGTGTGTCTGAGCTCCAACATAAACATCTATGTTTTTCTATAACTGATATGGTTGGGCTGTTTCCCTACCCAAATCTTATCTTTAATTGTAGCTCCCATGATCAGCATGTATCATGGGAGAGACCTAGTGATTGGTAATTGAATCAAGGGCACGAGTTTTTCTCATGCTGTTATTGTGATAGTGAATAAGTTTCATAAGATCTGATGGATTTATGCAGAGCTGTTCCCCGTACATACTCTTTTTACTGCCTCCATGTAAGACATGCCTTTGTTCTTCCTTCACCTCCCACCTTGATTGTGTGGCCTCCCCAGCCATGTGGAACTATGAGTCCCTTAAATCTCTTTTTCTTTGTAAGTTACCCAGTCTTCAGTATATCTTCATAGCAGTATGAAATTGGACTAATACAATAACAATGACAAAATTATAAATAGATTGGTTTCTTTATTTCTCACAAGCAAACTAGGAGCTATTATTTTTCTTATTTTATACATGAAGAAATTTTATTATAGAAATTGAATTAATGTATGAGCTCACACAGCTCAGAATTGGCAAAACTATGATGTACATTTTGTTCAGTTCCTCAGAAGAGATAAATTATAGAGTTGTATGTGAACGAGGTTAATCTCATCTGATTAAGTGGCATGTTTACTATGGCTGGATGAGAGTCACGGAACTTGCTGTTGTTTTTATTTGGAGTACTGAGGAAACTAAAGTTCAGTTCTATGCATCACTGTGACTCTAAGCCCAGATGAACCACTGAACTGTGTGTCCCAGCTTCACTGTTTGCAAAAACAGAGTATGAATTAATCTCTATCTGCCTTCACATTCCATGCACATTAAGCTGACTTCTTACTCTGACTAAACCAGGTAGCTTATACGGGATTCTCTGTCAAAACAAAGGCATAGTAGAAGCATTCCAGGAGCTGGAGTCCTATAAGGAAATGTGTGTCACTTGCTCACAGACTGCTGTGTGTAAGTACCAGATGGGTCACCTGGAAGTAGGAACCTTGTGAGCAGCCACAATAATCATCCCATCTAATGAATCATCTACCCAAAGGCATGACGTATTCAGAAATAATTCCTGTACAACTATAGAAACAGAGATTGAGTGTCATTAAAAAGAATAGGCTAGGAGCAGAGGGCAGCAAACACTAACTCATACAATTACTTGAGCTAAGCAGTAGGTAAGTGCAGCAATGAGAATTAATGGAGAAGAAGGCTGGAGAAGGATGCTCAGACCTGGCTTATAGTATTCTTTTTGCTGTATTATTATTAATACTACTTGTTGTGGTTTGAATTGTGTCCCTCCAAAAATATATGTTCAAGTTCTAAACTTAAGTACTTGTGAATGTGACCAATTGGTACAAAGAGAATAAAATACCTAGGAAGACAACTAACAAAGAATGTAAAGGATAACTACAAACTACTGCTCAAGGATTTAAGAGAGGACACAAACAGATGGAAAAACATTCCATGCTCATGGTTAGGAAGAATCAATATTGTGAAAATGGCCATACTACCTAAAGTAATTTATAGATTCAATGCTATCCCAATCAAGCTACTTATGACCCTCATCACAGAACTGGAAACAAAACACCTTAAACTTCATATGGAACCAAAAGAGAGCCTGCATAGCCAAGTCAATTCTAAGCAAAAGAACAGAGCTGGAGGCATCACACTATCTGACTTCAAATTATACTACAAGGCTGCAGTAATCAAAACAGCAAGGTACTGATACCAAAACAGCGATATAGACCAATGGAACAGAATAGAGGTGTCAGAGGCAATGCCAAACATCTATAACAATCTGATCTTTGACAAACCTGACAAAACAAACAATGGGGAAAGAATTCCCTGTTTAATAAATGATGTTGGGAAAACTGACTAGCACTGTGCAGTAAGCAGAAATTGGACCCCTTCCTGACACCTTACACTAAAATTAACTCAAGATGGATTAAATACTTGAACATAAGACCCAGCACCATAAAAACCCTAGAAGAGGCCAGGAGCGGTGGCTCAGTCAGGCCTGTAATCCCAGCACTTTGGGAGGTCGAGGCGGGTGGATCATGAGGTCAAGAGATCGAGACCATCCTGGTCAACATGGTGAAACCCCGTCTCTACTAAAAATTAGCTGGGTATTGTGGCGCGTGCCTGTAATCCCCACTACTCAGGAGGCTGAGGCAGGAGAATTGCCTGAATCCAGGAGGGAGGCAGAGGTTGCGGTGAGCCAAGATCGTGCCATTGCACTCCAGCCTGGGTAGCAAGAGTGAAACTCCATCTCAAAATAAATAAATAAATAAAAAATAACCCTAGAAGAAAACTTAAGCAAAACCATTCAGGACATAGGCATAGGCAAGGACTTCATGACTAAACACCAAAAGCATTGGCAACAAAAGCCAAAATAGACAAATGGGACCTTATTAAACTCCAGAGCTTCTGCACAGCAAAAGAAACAATCATTACTGTGAACTGGCAACCAAAAAAAATGGGAAAAATTTTTGTCATCTGCCCATGTGACAAAGGGCTACTAATATCCAGAATCTACAAAGAACTAAAACAGATTTACAAGAAGAAAAAAAAAAAGAAAAAGAAAAAAAAAAACACCAAAAGTGAGTGAAGGTTATGAACAGATTTTTTTTTATCAAAAGAAGTCATACATGAGGCCAACAAACATATGAAAAAATGCTCATCATCACTGGTCATTAGAGAAATGAAAATCAAAACCATATTGAGATACCATCTCATGCCAGTTAGAATGGTAATCATTAAAAAATGTAGAGACAACAGATGTTAGAGAGGATGTGTAGAAATAGGAAGACTTTTACACTGTTGGTAGGAATGTAAATTAGTTCAACCATTGTGGAAGACAGTGTGGCGATTCCTCAAAGACCTAGAAATAGAAATTCCATTTGACCTAGCAATCCCATTACTGAGTATAAATTCCAAATGATTATAAATCATTCTATCATAAATAAACATGCACATGTATGTTTATTGTGGCACTATTTACAATAGCAAAGACCTGGAACCAACCCAAATGCCCCTCGATGATAGAGTAGACAAGGAAAATGTGGCACATGTACACCATGGAATGCTATGCAGCCATAAAAAGGAAGAGTTCATGTCCTTTGCAGGGACATGGATGAACCTGGAAACCATCATTCTCAGCAAACTAACACAAGAACAGAAAATCAAACATTGCATGTTCTCACTCATAGGCGGGTGTTGAACAATGAGAACACATGGACACAGGGAGGGGAGCATCACACACTGGGGTCTGTTGGGGAGGCATAGCTGGGGGTAGGGAGTTGGGGAGGGATAACATGGGGAGAAATGCCAGATATAGGTGTCGGGGATGGAGGCAGCAAACCACATTGCCATATATGTACCTATGCAGCAATCCTGCATGATCTGCACATGTACCCCAGAATCTAAAGTGCAATAATATATATACATATGTAAATATATAGTCCTTGAATAGACAGCTGAAAAAAATATATATATACATATGTATATATATAGTCCTTGAATAGACAGCTGAAAAAATAATAAAATAAAAATGAAGATGAACCCTGTCACTTTTCTTTCTGTAAAATAATAGCACAGACCTATCTCTAGAATTTTGCTTTCCACCTGTGTTTATTCCTATGGAAGGAAGGCCTGTACTATCTTGTATCCTGAAAATGCTGTAATGCAGGAGAGAAGTCAGAGAAGACAGGCCACATTCCATGACTAAGGTGGACCTCTGAAAACAGGAACACTTTCCCCAATCTTTGCCCTGCAGACAGCTAGAGATGCACATGCGAATGCATCTCTCCTTATTTACATGAAACATATTCACTACAGGCAAACTTACAGGAAGCCGTCTTTGGCAAAAAGAAGCCCCAATTCTTCATGAGTTTTTGCCCTTTTTTTTCCCCCCATTTCTCTTGTTTTTATCCTCCTTGTCACTTTTAGAAATAATACAATTTAGCATTTATATTTCTAACTATAAATATAGAAATTATATATAATGATATAATGCATATAAATAGGCAATATGATTACATATTATATAATCCATGTAAAAGAAATGTAGCACTTATATTGCTACTGTTGCAGTAGAGTAAGCACAGGGCAATAATAACTATTACCATTTTCCTCAAAGAGAAATATAGTATCTTTACTCATTACAAGTCCAGGGATAAGAAGCCCTGAGTCTCTTCTTGGTGCTACCATCAGACAAACCCCTGTACCCAAGGTGCTCTGCTCTTGAGTAAACCTTCTCACCATTAACACTCATACAGAAGAAAGAACCACGGAGTGGCTATATAGGCATAATTATTTCTGACGAATATGTGGGTGGTGTTTTAAAAAACAATAAGGTATAAAATGAAGCTCTTTGCAAGCCGTTCACCTGCATTTAAACGTGAATACATATACCTGTGTATATAATTAGATGTAATTGAAATAATATGGGCCCTCCAGCAAAGATGCTATGTTGTTAATGGGCTTTCAGTTGCTTTCTAAAGATAATTAAATTTTGGTCCGGGCGCGGTGGCTCATGCCTGTAATCCCAGCACTTTGGGAGGCCGAGGCGTATGGATCACGAGGTCAAAAGATCGAGACCATCCTGGTCAACATGGTGAAACCCCGTCTCTACTAAAAATACAAAAAATTAGCTGGGCATAGTGGCGCGTGCCTGTAATCCCAGCTACTCGGGAGGCCGAGGCAGGAGAATTGCCTGAAGCCAGAAGGCGGAGGTTGCAGTGAGCCGAGATCGCGCCATTGCACTCCAGCCTGGGTAACAAGCGAAACTCCGTCTCAAAAAAAAAAAAAAAAAAAAAAAAAAAAAAAACATGGAAAATAGAAGTCTTTGTCAAATACGTATCACAAAGAACACATTTTCCCCAACCTCCACTTTTACCTAGTTAGCTAATTATCATTTACATATCTACACACACACACATTTATTCATATATATTCTGCTCATAAGTATTTCAAAAAAGCATTTTAAAGGTATTTTTTATCTTAAACTGTGGGTGACCCTAGATTTTTTTTTAAAAAGGAAAGCACATTTTAGGTATATTTCAAAAACAGGGTTTTATCATTTTATTATGCAAGAAAGCATCCATAAAATGTCACTGGATATGCATATGAGACCCACAGTCTACCATAGGGGTGGTGGTGTTATTTTGTTTATTTTGTTTCTGACTGTAGGAATGGAATCTTTTTGGAACTCTGACGGAGATATTCTCAGACTCACACTCTGTCCTAAATATCTTTCCACATGCTTTTGGTTCTTCACACCATTTTCTGTTTCTATTTTTATTTCCCATCTGTATTAGTCAGGATTCTCCAACAGGATGTGTATATGTATATATACAGAGAATTATTTTAAGAAATTGGCTCGTACAATTGTGGAGGCTTGATAGATCCAAAATCTTCAGGGTAGCCTGGCAGGCTGGAGCCTCTAGCAAGAGCTGCAGTTTGAGTCCAAAGGCGGTCTGCTGGCACAATTCGTTCTTGCTCAAGAGAGGTCAGTCTTTGCTCTATTACGGCCTTCGACCGACTGGGTGAGGCCCAACAACATTAGGGAAGGAAATCTGCTTTACTCAATCAATATCTATTGATTCATATATGAATCTTATCCAAAAATGATTATTACAGAAATATACAAAATACTATTTGACCAAATATCTTGCTCCTCTGGTTCAGCCAGGTTGATACAGAAAATTAACCATCACATTATCTATTGAAAATAGTCATCTTGGCATTGCCTTCTGTGATTCCTTAGAAAGTACTTTACAAAAGACACAGTAGGGAATGTTTCTCTGTGATAAAACCATATGAAGTAGGGGCAAAATACATCTTGTGAGTAATTTAAATTCTAGTTTTGCTGTTCTCCAGATGATTTACTTTAGAGAAATTATTTACTCAAGGCTTGCTTTTTTATCTGTAAAATGAGAATAGATCTTTCCATTAATTTCCATTTCATTGATTTGCTCCTATTTGAGATATGTAGAATGAATTACTAGTTTTCTAATAACTCCAGGATTAAAAACATTTTCTCCAAGCTACGTTTTTCTTGTTATTTTTTTTAAAATTTACATTTGTATAGTGCTCAAAATTTTCAGTTATGTTATCTCCTTCCAATTCCATTGGGTGCCGTGGGTTTTATGGAAAAAATACCTGGAATCCTCTGCTAGCCAAACCTATTTTCTTTCTGCTTATTTTCCTCACTATTTAAATTTTAAACAGAGGAGGATATAAAATAAGAATAAACAATAAGTAGCAATCACCTATAATATTCTTGATAATGTGCAATTTAAAACTTTATTGAAAATTGGAGATCGTCTTTATACTTAAAAAGTAAATTAAACTTCAACAGTAACTAAGATCTATTATAGAAACAAATTCACTTACAAGGAAGTAACAGAAAGACAAAGTTGCTGAGACTTTCCTGAAATTCCAGTCTGATCATTTGGTGTCTCCTTGGCTCTCATCTCTTTCTACGGGCAACCAGTTGTATTTTAGGGACACTTAATTAAAGTGAAGTTTAAATTACAGTTATCTGATTAGTAGTAGCCCTTGAAATTTTAAGACAGAGTTGAGATTGCTTTGCTATTTATTTCATCCAAAATAGTCGTATATCTTACATTGTGGCTACTCTTTTTGTGAGAATTGCAGTGCTATATACATAGGGTACTACAAAAACAAAAACAAAACCTAAAACATTGTGGCATTGTGACTGTGATAATTACAGCGCTACCACTGTCATTATTTGAAGGAATTATTATTGGGAGTGAACAAAAGTAGATTTTGAATGGTTACTAAATAGAGAATTACTTTTCAAAGAAAATTTTATTCACATTCATTCGCCTGGTGGTATTAAAGAGGAGCAAATGTATAGCAAGAAAAAGAAAGATACATTTGCTCAGTATGTTTTTCATAATTAAAAATCCATCTATAATCCAAAATGATTGTATTTAAAGTATTCAACTGATGTATTTAAAATATTCACAAGCTAGAAAATTCTATATAAAGTCTAAGGATAAAAAATACATAGAATACTTGCTCATGTGTTCATATAAAACATTTATATGCATATACAAGTACATGACATCATATCACATATATATCAAATACAAATCATTCCTCCCCCAGTGAACAATAATTTCTTTTCTCTGTTGGTCAAACTTTATCACTGCCTTAGGTTTTTCAATCACAAAACTTGTACAGGCAGAAAATAATCAACAGTTTTACTCAAGTGTGTGCAAATGTTTTCATACAGCTCTGTTAGTAACAATAATGACCTCAGCACAATGGATTTCCAGGGGAATTAATGACGGGGGTTAATGACCTGAGGCAAAGCCAGCCAGTCATGAATCCCTAAGAAATGCCCTGTGCTTTGATCATTATTGCTTCATTACAACATAAAAATAATCAGCAACAATTACAGTCAGAACTACGGGAATAGTTAAGCATTGAAAATTAACTCTTTCAGGCTTGAAGTTGCTGAAGTTTCCATTGCTTCTAGTGAATTCATGTAAACAATCCTGAAACCAAAATAATTAATACAAATGATACAGAAACACAATGTGATCCTGAGTGGCCAATATTCCAATTGAAATCAGAGCTGTGGCTGGCTAAGCAAAGAAAGTGAAATGAGCCTGTACAAATAAAACACCAAGTAAATCGACCTGAACTTAGAATTTTTAAAGAGGTATATTTGTCTCATGCTCAGAAAAAATGAAAAAATGGTTTCTCCAATGGTGCTGTATTTTGATGAATTCCAATAAAATATGTTGGAAGGGAAGGAAAAAAGGGCATCTAATCCTTTAAAAAATTCTGAAATAAATTCCACTTGTGTATGTGTATACATATATATGTATGTATATATATATGTATATATATGTATACACACAAATATATATATTTAAAATATATATATATATTTTTTTTTTAATTTGGGGGCAAAAATAAAAATTATTCTGCATTTGTGCATAGTGTAAACCTTTGGCAAAACAATACGTATGTTGCTGCATTAAAAGATGCCTGGGTAAATTCTTTAAATTGAATGTGCATATTTCATAAAAATAAGGTAACTTTTTTCTGCCATATTTCTCAGTAACAATGTCCTCATCAAGAAGACCAGTAACCTTTTCCCATACTCTCCACTCCCTTAATTGAAAATCAACATTTAACATAAAATAGCTCTTTTTATAAAAATTTTAGATATCTTCTCTTTTTTTTCCCTTGGCTTTTCCTTTCTCCCAGGTTTATGTAAAAATCATATATATGTGAGGTGTAGAACTTAATGTTTTTCATAAATATATACTGTGAAATTATTACCACAATCAAACTGATTAACTTAGCTACTACCTCCCACAGTTACCATTTTTGTGTGTGTGATATGATCTCTTAAGTTCTACTCTCAACAAGTTTACATTATACAATACAGCATTATTAACCATAGCTTTCATAGTGTACTAGATCTTCAGAACTTACTCATCCTTCATAACTGAAGTTCTATATCCTTTAACCATCTCCCCATTGCCTTTTCCTCCTCCCTGCTCCTGGCAAACACCATTCTACTCTCTGCTTCTATGAGTGTGTCTTTTTTGGATTTCACATAAAAGTAAAATCACACAATATTTGTTTTTATTTCTGTACCTAGTTAATTTCACTTAGCATAATGTCCTCCAGATTCATCTATGTTGTCATACATGATGCAACTTTCCTCTTTTTTAAAGCTGAAAAATAATTCCATTGTGTTACATATACCATATTTTATCTAGTCATCCATCAATAGACACTTGGCTTGTTTTCATAAGTAATTCAAAATCAAGGTTGTTGGAACCTTAAAATATTTTGAGTCTTAAGAAAATGTAATTATGGAACATGAGTCACCTAAGCAGGCAGCTGTAAGCTTTGTTACTCTGATTATAGATTAACCTTTTTCTTTACCTATGTTGTTTCATAAATTGTTGTAAATGACTAAAGAATGCCAAGGAAGACGAGTTCACTCTAAACTGTTGGCCTTTATTATAAATTAACTTCCCTCTCTTTTTTCTCACAAAAATAATCATGAGTAACACATTGTCTAAGATAGACAATTACACACACTTATAAATTGAGAAAGAAATAAAAACAAGCTATAAAGAAAAGAGAACAGGCTGCAATTAATTAAATTCCTGTAACTTATAAACCATCCTTGTATAGAAAACATTATAATCTTACTAAGTTTCCTTGTTACCTGCCTAGTTAAGCAATACCTTAACTTTTAACTTCAGAGAACTGAGCCTATTTTCCTGAAGTCCGTCTTTCCTAGATGGCGTTCCTCAACTTTTAGATAAAATAAACTCTTTAAACTAAATTTTGGTTATTTCAGGTACTTCAGGATGACAACATATAACCAGAAGTGCAATTTCTGGGTTAAAATGCAGCTCTTTATAAAATATTTTGAGGTAACTGTAAACTTTCTCATAATGGCTGTACTAATTTATATCCCTACTAGCAGTGTACAAGAGTTCCAAACTTGCCAACATTTGTTTTCTTTTTTATAATAGTCATCTTAATAGAATGCTATGAGGTGATGTGTCATCATATTAGATGTGAATTGATGCATCATTATGGTTTTAATTTGCATTTCCCTGATGGCTAGTGATGTAAAGCATCTGTTCATATACCTGTTGGCCATTTATATGTCTTCTTTTGAAATGTCTATTATGTCCCTTTTCCCAGTTTAAGTCTTGACTTTCTCTCTTTAATTCATTTTCAGTTGATTTTTGTATATAATATGAGTAAAGGTCTAATTTTATTATTTCATATTTGGATATTCAGTTTTCTTAGCACCATTCATTTATTAAAGAGATTTTCCTTTCTCTATTGTGTATTCTTTACACTTTTTTCAAAGATCATTTGACTGTATATGTATGACTTAAGTTCTAGACTCTCTACTCTCTATGTCTGTGTTGATGCCAATATCATATTGTTTTGATTACTGTAGCTTTCTAGTATATTCCGAAATCCAGTAGTGTAATGCCTTTGGCTTTATTACTATTCAAGATTGCTTTGGCTATTTGGGTTCTTTTGTGGTTCCATGTGAACATTAGGAATTGTTTTCTATGTCTGTAAAAAATGCCTTTAGAATTTTGGTAGAAATTCCACTGAATCTGTTCAACACTTCGGGTAGAATAAACATTTTAATAATAATAATATTTTCAATCCATAAACACAGAATATTTCCATTTATTTTTGTCTTCAGTTTCTTTCATCATTGTTATATAGTTTTCAGTAAAAAGATTATTCACCTCTTTGGATTTACTTATTTCTAAGTATTGATAGCAATCGGAGCTGGGCATATTCCTAGGCAGACAGGAATGGGTCCCTCGTGAAACTCAACCTTCGAGCCAAGGACAGTCTAAAGTCTGAAAACCAAGCTACAAGTTCTGGATACATTTGTGGACCAGACTGAGAGCTGCCATTTACATTTGGTGTGCTCTCTTCTGATTGGTCCTTATCCTTCACCTATTTTATATATATCTCCCCATACCCTTCCTACACTATCATGCCTGTTTCTGAATGGTGCTTTTTCTAGCATAGCCACAGACCAATCAGCATGTACTTACCCATTTCAACCCCATAAAAACACCTAGATTCAGCTTCGTGGCCGGCAATCCACCTTCAGTTTCCCTCTCACTGTTGAGAGCTTTTCTGTCACTAAGTAAATTCTACTCTGCCTTACTTGCTGTCTGGTGTCTGCATACCTCATTATTCTAGGTTGTGGGGCAAGAACTACAGGAGTAAAAGAGCTGCAGCATATCTTGAGTGGATTGTCGGACGGCTGAGTAAAAGCAGATCTATGACTCTTTATTTTCACTTCTGAGGCTTCTCGTCATCAAATTTTTTCAAAAACAGATAAAACTCCAGGCCTCTGTCGACCAGTTAAGAGTGAATAGTGTGGCTGCCAGTCTACAGACTAAGTGGGTATGCTTGTTGGGAAGGGTATGGTCAATCCCCCTTAACCCTCAGGTATTGGGAATGTTGCCTTTGCTCCAATCCACTTTCCTTTTACAAAAGTCTAGCCATTGCATGGGATCATAATAAGGTCCTGGGACAACTGAAGGTATCTGGCTGAGGCTGCACCTTGGCATTACTCAAGAGCCCCTAGGCCAGCCCCAGTCCATGGCAGCCCATATAGGTGACTACTAAAGACTTCCAGTCTTTCCTGTTATGTTGCTTTTCTACTGCTTTTCTGAGAAATGTTATATTATAAGAAATGTTAATGTTAGTGTCTCCCTAAGGCATTGGTTATTTTCAGGGCAGGATTCATGGGTATGCCTGATAACATTAAATAAGATGCCAGCCAAATGGAAATTATAGAGAAATAATATTCAGGTACTCCCTGGATTCATTTTAGTCTTAAGCTTACATAGAATTCAGAAAGACAGATCAAAGGCAGTCAAGGAAGAGGGTCAAGGCTGAGCACAGGTAAGTGCTGAGTGACTACTTCCAGCTTGATCCTCTCCTGGCTGTGAATGGCAGTCACATGTGCATCCATGACCAAGGTGAGCCTGAGATGTATCTTAGACTTTAGGATAGCAGAGGGAAAGACTAAGAGACACCTTTTCTAGATGGGTAGCGAAGCACCTACAGCCTAAACTCCTCTCAAGTTCATTTTCAGACATTGGGACTCCTTTAATACTCAGACTCTGAAGAAAAAAATGCCTGAAATTTTTCAGTATCAAGGCTTGGCCTGGGTCTAAGTTGGAAGACAGAGAGGCCTGGCCGAGTGGGAGATGTGTCAATTATAACACCATCTTACAGCTGGATCTCTTCTGCTGTGGAGAAGAAAAATGGTCTGAAATTCCAGGTGTACAGGCCTTCTTGCCCTGTGGGATAACCCTAAGCTCTGTCAGCAAAGTAGAATCAACCCTGCACTTATAGCAGTCATATCTATCAAGGCAGATTCAAACCAGATATAGGAGAAAAACAAGGCTGCATCTTTAGAAAAGAAGGCATAGTCAACTGCACCAGCCCATGTCCCAGCTCCTCTTGGATCATCCAGGCCCCTTTATTCACACCCCCATTTAGACCCTCATCCTGTTAGAAGAGCTCAAGTTGGAGGAGCCCCAGGTGACTCTTGAGGTATTAATAGAAGAGAGGAAGGCAGACTTTCTACTAGATACCAGAGCTGTGATTTCTGTTCTTCTCTCTAATTCAGGGCTGGCCTCCTCTCTTGGCATGACCATGAGGGGAATCTCAGGAAAGCCTCTGAACTGATATTTTTATCAACTCCTTCATTGTAGCTGGGGGAGCCCTTTCGCTTACTTAATACTATTAAATAATACCTGAATGCCTGACTCTTCTGTGAGGCAAGGATATTTTAGCTGATATGGGAACCCCGATGCTTATGGCTCCAGGGCAGACTGTTTGCCTCCCCTTGGTGAAGACTGATATTAATCCAGAAGTTTGAGTAGTTCAGGAAAAAGTTGGCCAAGCCACAGCATCTATACTGTCCAAATCAATATCAAGGATCCCACTTCCTTCCCTAACCAAAGACAGAAGCTAAGAAAGGGCTAGAAGTCTTCATTAGTAACCTAAGGATTCAGGGCCTTCTTGAACCCTGCAACAGCAATATTAAAATAAACCCTGCAATATTGTAATACTGTAATATCCCAATGTTGGCGATACAGAAACCCAATGGGGAATGGAAACTTGTCCAGAACCTCCACCTCATTAATGATGCTATGGTTCCAATCTATCCAGGGGTTCCCAATCCCTATACTTTGTTAACTCAGCTACCCAGGGGCCATAAATTATTTACAGTCTTGGATTTAAAAGATGCCATTTTATGTATTCTGTTCCATCCTCATCTCCCAATATTTGTTTTCATTTGAGGATCCCTTGAACCAGACGACTTGGCTAACCTGGATGGTGTTACCTCAGGGATTCTGAGACAGCCCCGACTTGTCTGGCCAGGCATTGTCAAAAGATGTCTCTGAGTTCTCTCATGCCCAGGGTAGTTTCATAATATGCAGATGACATTCTCCTCTGTGCCCCAACTGAGGAAATGTCTCAGAAAGGGAGTACGGCTCTTCTTAATTGTCCTTAATTGTCCTGACAAACCACATAAAGTTTTAAAGTCCAAGGCTCAACTCTGTCAGACTTCAGTGAAGTACCTTGGTCTGGTCTTGTCAGAAGGGACCAGGGCACAGGCAAGGAGAGAATTGAACCCATTTTCTTCTCCCCTTTCCCAAAACCCTCAGGCAATTAAGGGGATTCTTAGGCATTACTAGATTCTGCAGGCTATGGAAACCTGGGTATGGATAATTAGCTTGCCCTTTATACCAACTAATAAAACAGACTCAGGAGTCTGGAACTCACTCCTTGATCTGGGAACCTGGGGCTTTATCAGCCTTTGACCAATTAAAGCCCTACTTGAGGTACCAGCCCCAATTGTTAGAAGAATATCTGTCTGCAGCTGAGTTGGGTGCAAAAATTTTGGCACCGATCAAGTGAACAGTTTGCTCAACTTTAATTTTTCAGAATTGTGTAAGCTACGATGTCTATGGTGTCAGCTATTGTTTGTGCTATAAATCTTTAGTCCTCTTCAACTATGACACAAGCAAGATGATTTTTTTCTCACAAGTTGATGTGGATGGTCTGCCACTGTAGACTTCATTTTCAACATCAGCTTATCCCTTCTTAAAATGAGTTAAAACTGATGATTTCATTGTTCCTATAAACTTTTTGTAAAGCACCAGTAATTTCACTATTTTCCACTCAAACTTCACTATACAATTGATGTTTGTTCTAGCTTCAATTGTAGCAGAATTTGTGTTGCTCTCACAGGGCCCTTTTTCAAATTGAAGCCTTATCCTTAGTGCTTCAAACGAGATCCTGTTCAGACATGTCATGACAAATTATTGTGTATTTATAGTAGTACAAATAATTGAAATCCATGTGTTGATTTTTATAATATGCAGTTTCCATAAAATTCTGGCTGGTATCTATAAGAAATACACTTTAAATATAAATATGTAAATAGGTTATAAATAAAAGTATGGAAAGAGATGTATCATGCAAACACAATTTAAAATAAGGCCAGAGTAACTATGTTAACATCAATGGAAGCAGACTTTAGGAAAACTAAAATTAAAGAGAGACAAGAGAAATATTGCATAATGATTAAGTGGCTAGTCTTCCAAGAAAACTTAATAAAGCTGAACGTGGCCGGCGGCGTGGCTCACGCCTATAATCCCAGCACTTTGGGAGGCTGAGGCAGGTGGAACACAAGGTCAAGAGATCGAGACCATCCTGGTCAACATGGTGAAACATCATCTCTACTAAAAATACAAAAATTAGTTGGGCATGGTGGCGTGTGCCTGTAGTCCCAGCTAATCAGGAGACTGAGGCAGGACAATTGCTTGAACCCAGGAGGTGGAGGTTGCGGTGAGCCGAGATTGAACCATTGCACTCCAGCGTGGGTAACAAGAGCAAAACTCCATCTCAAAAAACAAAAAGCAAAAAAAATAACTGAACGTGTATTTGCCTTCTAGTGTAATTTAAAAATACCTAAAACAAAACCTAGTGAGAAGTAAAAATAAAATTTATCAAATTCACAAAGACAGTTGAAGACTTTAATACTCATCCTTCAAAAACTGATGAATAAGTAGACATAAAATCTGTTTGCATATAGGGAGATCTGAACAGTACTCTTAATCACCTTAACATTGATAGAGTATATTAATCAACAACAGTAAAATACATATTTATTTCATGCACCTGGAATATTCGTTAAGATCTATGAATTAGGAGCCATAAAACATATCCTAGTAAATATTAAGAATATAGATATCATGCAAAATTATGTTTTTGAGCCATAACGGAATTTAAAAGACTATAAAAGGATCAAACTAGAAATTCATTGTCAAAGGATATCGAGAAAATTATCAAATGTTTGCTATTTTAAAAATCATACTTCTACAGGTCAAAGAGGAGATCTCAAATAAATGTAAAAAGTATTATGAACTAAGTGAAAATAAAATCACAATACATTAATGTGTGTAGGATGCAATTATGCTTAAAGACAAATGCTTAAAGACAAATTTATAGCATTAAATGCTTACAATAGAAAAGACGACAGTTGCAAATCAGCAAGCGAAACATTTTTCATAAGAAACTGGGAAGGCCAGGCACAGTGGCTCACATCCATAATCTTGGCACTTTGGCAGGAAAAGTGAGCCTATTACTTGAGTCCAGAAGCTCAATACCAGCCTGGGTGACAAAACAAAACCCCATCTCTACCAAAAATACAAAAATTAGCCAGGCGTGGTGTGTGCACCGATAGTCCCATCTCCTCAGGAGGCTGAGGAGGTAGAAAGATCACTGAAGCCTGGGAGGTGGAGGTTGCAGTGAGCTGAGATTGCAGTGAGCCGAGATTGTACTACTGCACTCCAGTTTAGGTAACAGAGGGAGACAACACCTCAAATAAATAAATAAATAAATAAAGCTAGGAAAAGAAAATGAAAGCAAATTACTCATTAAGTAAGTAGAGAAATGAAATAATGAAGACAGATAACAGCAGAATAAAATATACTTAAAACTAAAAATAATAGAAAAAGTCAACCAAATCAAAACTGGCTTATTTGCAAAGATCAGTAACAACAACAAATATCTAGACTGGCCAAAAGAGAAAAGAAAAAAATGTCACAGTATACCAATATCAGAAATGTAAAAGGAATCATCATTACAAAGTCCATAGACATTAAATTGATAACAAGGGAACAGCATGAAAAAAATATAGATAAAATAATTATTTGAAATAAACTGTAATGGACTGGATATTTGTATCCCTGCCAAGACTTATGTGTTGAAACCCTAATCAAATATGATAATATTTGAAAGTGAGACCTTAGTTGATGAGAGTGGAGCCCTCATGAATGGGATTAGTGTTTATATAAGTAGAATCCAGAGAACTAGCTAGGTCCTTTTCTGTCATTTATAGAAACATGAACTCATCAATCTTTAATCCAGAAGAGGGTTCTCATGAGAACTCGGCCATGCTGGTACCCTGATCTTGGGCTTTTAGCCTTCTGAACTCTGGGGAATAAATTTATATTCTTTATAAGCTGCTCAGTCAATAGTTTTTTATTACAGCAGCCTGAACTGATTAAAACAGATGCAATCTACAAGACTTCACCCAAGAAGAAATAGATACCCTAGATATTCTTACAATGATTCAAAATTTGGACTAGTACTTACAAATCTTTCAACAAAAGAAAATTTCATGTACAAATAGTTTCACTGATGAAGTCTACCGAACATTCAAGAAAGAAATATTTTGATTTCTACACAATATTTTCTAGAAGATAGAAGAGAAGGGAACACTTGTAAAGTTACTAAGTTATTTTATAAGGTCACAGTTACATAAAAACCAGAGAATAAAAAATTATGTCATTGTATTCATAGTATGTATGTAAAAATCTTCGAAATTATTATGAACCATTTCTAGCAACATACAAGTAAAGTAAAACATTTCACAACCAAGCAGGGTTTATTCTGTAATTGCAAGACTGGTTTAATATTTGAGTATCAACCAATATATTTTATTGTATTATTAGTGTGGTGCAAAAGCTATCGCTATTTTTGCTGTTGAAAGTAATGGCAAAAACTATAATGTCTTTTGCACCACCCTAAGAGACTAAATAAGAAAAGGCATACGATTATTTCAAAAAATGCAGAAAAAATACTTGACAAAATTCCCTATTTCATTAACGATTAAAAACTCTAAGCCAACTGGGAATGGAAAGGATGTCCTCAGCCTGATTAATAGCTTTAACAAAGGACCTGAAGCCAATATCATACTTAAAGAATTATTTTTCTGCTCCTAAGATAGGAAACAAGAGAAGGGTGTCTACTCTTACACTCCTATTCACCAACATACTGAAAGTCTTGGCACAATAAAATAATGAAAGAAAATAAAGGCATCCAGACTGAAAAATGATCAAAGCATTCCCTATTCACAGACCATATGATTGTGTATGTGTGTAGCCCCAAAGAGTTCACAAAAAAGTCCTAGATTTAAAGGAGTTTAGCAACGTTGAAGTGAGGAACTCAATTTATTAAAAAAATCAATTATATTTGTCTATACTAGCCTATACTAACAACTGGAATCCAAAACATTAAAAGAATACAATCTATAATTGCACCTTCCGTAGCCATTATTCCTATCCCTCTGATAACACACACAGAAAAAATCCAACTACTGCCCCATCTAGCTATATATTTTATTCAATTTATGCCCAATTGCTTCCAGATAATGAATTTCATATTGTCTCCTTTAACACAGCAGCCTAAAATTGAGTTGTGCTTGTAAGAAGATCAACTCACTAGAGACCCCTTTATTATGTATGAGAAAGGCCTGAGGACGTAAGAGACCTGAACTTCCTCTGGAGAATTGCCTGTTAGAACGCAGTCTCCAGCTACCTTATGCACATCTTACCAACCGGCAACTCATGTTTTAGTTGATTGTAATGTTTCTGAGTAGTAGACAGACACCAGAGACAAGGACAAACAGCAATGCAAGCACCTCAAAACACAATCTCACATATTCCAAAGAAAAAAATCATATTGATTAGGGAAATATCAATAGTGTATGCTCACACATAAAATATACACATATGGTCTCTCCATACACACTATAGATATACACAAATACACACACACACATATATATATATACATATCTATATATATATATACAGCTTCTCTGTCTCTTCTTCACTGAGTATTACTAAAATACCGGAAAACTGAGATAAAATAGAAGTGAAAAAGAATAAAATTGAGGAATGTTACAATGGAAGTTATAAAGGTAGCTAAGAGAAATTGGTATTTGAAAGATATCTACCTTATTATTTTAAGTTTTATTACTATGATTTTTATCTTAGAGTGGCATTATTTATTTTACCTTTTTAAAAAATATATAAAGTCATACTTAATCTTGTTATCAAAGAGTGTCACTAAAAATGTTTATTCTCCAGGTTCATTCCAAGTTTGTGATGGTAGGGAAGTCTGCCATATTGGGGTAAAACAGGGTCCTCTTTCCTCAATAATTTTAGTAAAAATGTGTAATACTATCCCATTAAGACAGTTGTTATGCTCTTTGACGTCACTTCTTAACGTCAAGATATTATAAAATATACCAGATTTTGTTTGTTTGTTTTACTCTTAGCTGTTTCTATTTATACTTCACCAAAAATAAAACAAGTGTTTTCAGTATTATATGTCTTGATAAAACAATCTACTTTCACGAAAAGATATCTCTGTATTTGACCTTTGATGTACTTCTCTTAGAAGTGTTTGCAATAACTGTTCTCAACATTACTGTTCTCTGAAAATATTTATTTTCGTTCACATTCAAGATACACACACCCACACGCACAAACAAATCCATAGTCTATATTTTAATTGTAAAATACAAAGAATAGCCGAATTTCTTATACAATCAAGCAACAATTAATGTTTGAGCAAATATTATGTACCTGGCTCTGTGAGGAATGAAAATAAATTCAGATGGTGTTTTATGTCCTCATCAGGCTTAGTATCTAATTAGAGAGATATATTTAATATGTGTTAAGTACTAGCAAAGTAAATATTCATGCCATCTTCATACTGACCAAGAAATAGATGCATCAAGTTTCTAAGTGGAGGAAGTTCACATAAAATGATTTCGATACCTTCTCTCTGACTCCAGAGGAAGAGGAGAGGCTCTTTTGATTGAGGAATTTAGAGATGGAGCTCAGCCTCTTTCTCCTTGTCTTATCCTATCTAATCTGCCTGCTGGCAGAGAACATGCCTACATGTCGGGTCTCTGTCAGACTGTAAGGTGTGGTTGTCCAAATTTGTGCTGAAATAACTATTTAACAAATTCAAAATTCGTTGATAATTTTAGTGCAGCTTTAACTCTGGGTCAAAACTTCCAATTACATTTTCTTGTAATAAAGATGATTATTTGAAGCCCAATTTGTCTTATTTGATTCTAAATTTGTATGTGAGGAAGAACCACTAACTTTTGTCACTCTTAAAACACCACTTCTGACTATTAATGCAAAGGGAAGCATCAGAAACTGGAGAACTTTAGGATATGCCTAGAGAGGTAGCCTGAAATGGTTTATACTGGGCTTGAAGGATGAGCAAAGCTCAGTTAAGTGTAAGAGTAAAGTAATTCAAGGCATGTAAATGACATGAGCAGGAAAAATAACCACAGAAATAGAAATGAAAGTGGTGTTTATAGGTCGGCCAGTGAAGAAACTGACCTGGCTTTGCGGGATAATTCTCAGGCATTTATTCTGATCAAATGGAAAGCCTTGAAAAGTTGACCAAAGAACAAAACTTGATTCAACAGACAACAAGTCAGTATTTCATATGCTGGAAAAGGGGAAATGAAATGATGAAATAGTTTTTTGTTTTTTTTAAAGATAATTCTGTCCGTGATATAAAGGAACTGGATGGGGGAGGGAGAGGAAATAGGCAGGTAGACCAAGAGTCAAGAGTATCTGGCAGAAACCGTATAAAGGCTTAGATTTGAACAATCGGAGTGGAATGGAAAGAAAGAGGGATCTTCCTATGCAAACTGCCTGTGTTTCATGGGAAATTTTTCTTTGTGAACATACCACCTTTAGAAGAGCAGAGAAAATTAGACGTACGAATTTTCTCTTTGAATAGTGTTAGCAATCATTTGGAAAAACTATTGGATTACAAAAGTACTGATTACCAAGCATTAATTTAGAGAAATTGAAATTTTGAAACTTAAAAAGGTCTTTGGGATAGTTTAGATTTGTCTCTACATGTGAGGAAGCTAAGTATTAAACAGAATTTGCTCAAGTTATATAATTTGTGTACAGCTGGGATGATACCAGGCATATGAGTTTCTACGACCAGTTCTCTTTCCACTAAGCCTTGCTGCTATGAGCTAACTAATCCCAATCACATGTTATGGGATGAATACCCAAAATAATATAATTGATGACAAATAGCAGATTAGATTGCCCCTTAATAATAAGTAATTTTATATGATGCAGGAAGTGTTCAGGTTATGCAAAGTTGATGCCATTTATATGTGAAAGATCGATTTCATGTCCCACGTAATAATCCTGGATGCCTTTGCTATTTTATATTTGTTCTCTCATTTGAAAAGGCTACATTTTTAATCCAGAAAGGAATTTGATCAAGTTGCTTTGGTAGTGATCTGAAGTTTTAGCAGTTTCGCTAAATGATACACAGGCCTGTTTTAGCTAAAGCGGCACTGGAAATACCCCATACGTAGCTGGGACTAAAGCAGTGTACACATATTCGTGCAGTGTTCCTAGACCCCCATGCAGCTGTACACTCGACTGCAAACATCATCCAGAAATCTGCAGTTCCTTTTAGTCACTCTACAAAGAGCTGCTGTGTCTTCGGTTTTAGTGAACAAACAATTTGCTATGTGAACAGCTGAAGCAAGCTGTGTCAACAGACAGAATTTGAATTATGACATGCTGCTGTGTCTATGAAAGCAGAAGAAGGGAGTACATGATTACGGCCTAGAGCATGTGGTTAGGAAAGGAGTAATGGTAGCTCTCCAGCATCAGTTGCTGATGGAAAACATCTGCTTATGTCCCTGTCCCCTTGAAAGAGTCTCTTGCAAAATAGGCCCCTGATGCTGTCACTTGGAACCAGGTCAGTTCCCTCATTAGAATTCTGGGGCGATATTTGAATCTTTTGAGAAATCATTAAAAAATAGTATGAATAACGTGTGATGGAATAAAAGGAATCGTGATAAGAAAATGTGAAAGCTTACTGCATTCTCAGCCTTAAAATATCATCTGTGCTTTAGCTCCTAATTTTCACACTTCACAGCTGCTAATGGATCTCAGCAGAACTAAAATAAGACCATTGAAAAAAAGATAGGTCTTTTTGTCATCTCTGTCATGTTTCTTTTCTTACTCTCACATAGAAAGTTCTTATTTGCCTCCAAGTCCCTTGATATCAGCTTGGTTGCTTTTCTTTTCATTTCCTAACTTGGGGCTCTGTCTTCTTCTTCTTTGAGGAAAAGCAATGTCTTCTGCAGCCACCAAAATGATGGAGATAATAAAGGGTGATGATGCATGTCGATTTCTTTCCATTATGATTGATTGCTGTGAGGGTCACTGGAAACCAAAGGGAATTTGGTGAGGTGCCCTGGCACCAAGAGCTTGAGGCAAATGTCTCAGGTGTTGGAAGACCCCACAGTCCCTCAGATTTGATATGTTTCCAAACAAAATGCACAGCATTCACACAGGCCTCTTGGGATGCTTAACTAGTGCAAGAATCAGAAAATTCCTGCTGATTCATTAATAACACAAGAGATATGAAGTTAAAAGGAAAGTGAAGCAGAGTTCACTCTCTCTAAAAGCACTGATGGCTTTGCATAATAATATCAACCTTTCTAACAGAAAGACAGACTCCTGGGGTTTCTCAGACAAATATAGTCTCCAAAAAGTTTTAAATTCCTTTGTTCATCCATTGCATTTCCCATTAGGAGTCTGGAGTTAAATGTCATTCAGATATCCTGACATAATCTCCTTTGAAGATTTTAGACCTTATAAAGCCATGGCCAAACTATCCTATTGTATAGTTTATCTTTCATATGTTTTTCTGAGAAATATTTCTGACTGCTGGAGTCAAGCACGACTTCCCTGACCAGTGTTGCTGTTGCTGTTGTTTTGTCTATATGACTTTTCTTCTTTTTCTGTTTTCTCATTTTTTTCTCCATGTTAAGAATGAGGAAATAGTTCATTTACACAAAGTACAATTAGAAGTTTTTAATGACTTTCTTTTGACTTATTTCTACTTGCTATTTTTCACATTTTCTACTAGATAAGCATTATAATCACTCCCTTGAAAAGACCTTGTTAGTAAAAGACCAAAAGTATTTATCTTATCCAAACAATGCTAGTAGACGTTCAAAATATCCTAGTTTCATTATTTTGTTGTTTGTCATTATGAGACAAAATTTTTCTAGTATACCATGACTGTGTCTTATTATCAACAATTCGAACTGTGACTTCTGCATCAAATAATACAAACTACAACTTTGATTATGTGGAGCTTCCCATGTTGCAACGGCACTTTTGGGTAGAACAGGCCAGAAAAGATGCTCACCGCCAACAAAAATGCCAGAAGGAAGAAGATTATTTTCAGAATGTAGACTCAAAGCTAGGCGGAAGGTTTATATATAAACACTTCACATCATCTTAAGCCAACTTAAAGTCTTTTCATTTAAAACAATCACTTCACAAGTATTTGAAATCTTCTAGGTATAATGGAAGGATTATGGGCTTTGTAATGGAACATAGTTGATTTTGATTAGCTATATGACTTTGAAGATTTACCCTCTCTGAACCTCAGTTCTCATTTATTAAATGGATTTAATAACAACAACTGCAGAGTGTGGTGGTCAGGATTAAATAACTTTAGGACAGCATCTGGCAACCAACAAACACACTGAATAGATCATATTTCAGGCACTGTAAGTGTGCAATGAAAATCTAAGTCTACTTCCTTCTGTCAATAAATATTTTCATTTAATAAAGATCCAACAGCAGGAATTTTATAATTTAGGTAAAAAAAGTGAATAAGATAGTATTTGTGCCCAAATACCCAGTGATGGCACAGAGTAAATCTCTTTTTCTTACCAGAGAAAGAGAAGATAGGGATAATTGGAGAATCATTATTTGGTGAATTGGGACTTGAGTTTGACCACAAATAACACATAGGATTAATAATGATGAACAGAAGAAGAACCATCAAAGTGAAGTAATCCTCATTCAAGAAGGCATGCTGACAGAAATTGTTACACTGTGTTGGGGCAGTGAAATCTATGTGATGAAAGGACCACTGTGTGTTGGAATAAAAATAAGATTGATTTATAAATTTAATACAGTTTATGGAGAATTTTGAAAACTGTTAAGAGTACTTTAGAATTGATGTGGTACATGGGTGGGAGTGAATTTGATTCACTGAACAGAGAGTAACCTGATTGTGGTTTAATTCTTATACCGTTGGCAAAGAAGAGTTAGTGCAAACAGCAAGTGAGGCAGCATTTGTTTAGAGTGGGCAGCTCTAAATTTTAGCTTCAATTGATGGGGAATAATTAGAAGTGAGAGATGGAAAAACACAGTGATAGAATTCCTTGGACTTGTGCAATAGCAATTATGAACAGAAATAGCTGTGGTATTTATGGGTTCTATAAGTTGATGACGTAAAGGCTTTGTTACTATACACTGAGTTTCTAATAAATTCCAGACAAAGAGTTCCAAATGAATTACTACTCCTATTTCTCTCAGAATAAGACAAAATGAAACAGACATTAAAAATAAGACAATGGAAAATGCAGATATAGCAGTACTGAGACCCAGATTTACTAAGAAGTAACCTTATCATTACCAATGTGGGACAAACATGTTGAAAATAATGGGATTCCGTGAGTGTTATGGCGAAACATAGTTTATAATTTTCTGAATTTCTATTGTCTCATTATATATACACACACACACACACACACACACACAGAGATATGTACACACACATATATTCATGCCATTTTTGTGGGATATATACAGAAACACTTTGTTAACCATCAGCAAATAAAATATGCTTTATTCTACATCTTAAATTAATTTCTTCTTGAATTTAAATAAGTTCTCGCTACAGAAAGAACTTCGGTTTTAGTAAAAGGTGTTTAAATTCGGTGAGGACAACTGCTATGGCTAGCCATTAATCCTCTTATCAAGAGAAGTAGAATGAAAGAAAGCAGAGAAACTGAAGAAGAAAAATATATTAGTTAAAAAAAAATAAGGACAAAATACCACTTAAAATGGAAACCAAGTAATGCAGTGACATAGAAGCCAAGTCATAAATAGTATTTTGAAGTAGGGAGTAAGAGTATCCCATGTCTTGACAATTCCAAATGGAAGCAAATTGAGAAAAAAAAAAAAAAGCATTGATTTTGGTGGCAGGTCACAGGTGGCCTTCTGATAGCAGTTACCACAAATGGAGAAACTTAAATGGGAAAGAGGCCAGGAACTGTGAATCTAAACTTGGAGGATCAGAAGTGGTTAGTGCAGACTTGTCTCATAACTCATTAGAATAATAGTTTTGCGGGCGGGGGGGTACCATGGAAAATACTATTTTGAGGAGAAAGGAGTATTCTTTTTTAGATAGGAGATCTGGGTAGCCTTATAGAAACAGGGAAAGGAGCCAATTCAAATGCGTGGGGCTGTGGGGCGGAGGATTTACTGATAAAACCTAATCTTTTGTAGATGCCAGGATAGAAAGGAATCAAACATTAAAATATTATGCTAGAATACAAGACAGCCATTGTTTTACTCGGAAATGAAAGGGGACTAGAACAAAAGTTTGAACAACTTTTTAAAAAAGTCAGAATAGCTACCATGGGGAACAGAATAAGAATGGAAGGAGAGATTAATATAACGACTGTTGAGATACAGGTAGGGCTCTCTGAGCTTAGTTACAGTAATTATTATATGTAACCAATTACATGTATGAACTGTATATATCAACTTTCAACAAGGTGGAAGACAGAACAGAGGAAAACACAGGTATACACATGATTAAGCATTTAGGAATGCAGGGTAGGCCAACAAGATGAATGATTCTGGGGTGCTTTAAAGAGGACCTTGAGATGACAGATCACAATGTTCAGAAAAACCAGAGAAGTGAATGGACTCAATTTGGTTTAACAAACATTTATGGAGGGTCTCCTGTTTCAAGACCTGGTGCTAGATCCCAGCTAAGTGAAGAAAGAAAAAGACCAGGAAAATGAACAGGTGCTGAAGGATCAGAGGTCACAATGAGAGCAGAGTCAAAAAACTCGAGAGCACATATGAAAGTGGAAAGTGAAGCAAATTAGAAGCTGTAAGTCACAGAAAAATAATTCAATTTCCAACTCTAGGCAAGGTCTGAGATAGGGCTTTGTCAGCTGGCAACTCTTTAAGTCATGGCATTTGAAAAGGTTAAGAAACCCTGGTGCTAGGCTGCCATATAGATATTCAAAGTAATCAATTAAATATTAAGTAGAGAGATATAAAATAGTCTGAGAAAGAAAACATCGATCAAATCAATAATTTACTTTGATAAAACAGTTAAGAGCCGTAGTCACGGGTCTTGCAGATAAATATGGAGGTCATCATGGACTTCGGAAGAGGAAGTTTTGAATAACAGCAGTGTTTTAAAAATATTCTCCACCAGCAAGGAAAAATAAGACATATACTGACCAGTCCTCCTAATTTACTCACTCTGAGGAGTCATAGAGTATGTTTTTATTTGGCTTTGTATGAAATTTCCAAATAGTCTTCAAAAGTAGTTGTTTTATTTTATAATACCACAAATTAATAAGAATTGTAGTTGCTCATCAGCTTTATCAAAATGGAGTTTTTATCATTTTGAATGTTAACCATTCTAATGGTCGTGTACTGATACCCGATGGTGGCTTTAATTTGTATTTGCCTGATGATTATTGATTTTTAACAGTTTTTTAATGTGCTTATAGGCCATTTATGTACCTTTCATTTATGTCATGTTTGTTGAAACAGTTTGCCTACTCGTAATGATGTGTTTGATGTCTCATTATTAAATTGTAAGATTTCATTATATATCATTTACTATTGTGTCTCCCTTCTTTCATTTATGCATTTCTTAATTTTTGTCAGCAATATTTGTAGTGTTCAAAGTGTAAGCTATTGCACTTTTGTTTTAGGCATCTTATTTTTTATTACAGATTCAGAGGGCATGTGTGCAGGTTTTGCAGGTGTGTCACATGGGTATATTGAGTAATGCTGCGGTCTGGGCTTCTAGTCAACCCATCAGTCAAATAGTCAAGGGTGAACATAGTACCCAATAGATAGCTTTTCGACCCTTGCTGTCCACCTCCCTGCTTTTGGAGTCTCCAGTGTTTATTATTTTCATCTTTATGTCCCTGTGTACACATTGTTTGGCTCCCACTTACAAATGAGAACATGCACTATATGATATTCTCTTTCTGGGTTATTTAACTTAGGATAATGGCCTCCAGCTCCATCCATGTTGCTACAAAAGACATTATTTTCTTTTTTATGGCTGTGTAGTATTCTATGGTGTATATGTACACCTCGTCTAATCTACCATTGATGGGCACCTAGGTTGATTCAATGTCTTTGCTATTGTGAATAGTTCTGCAGTAAACATATGATTGCAGGTTTCTTTTTGATAAAACTGTTTCCTTCGGGTAGATAGCCAGTTGTTAAAATCATCCTTAATATTTTGGGTTGGTTTTGAAGCTACCATAAATGCATTTTTAATCTTTCAGCTTTATTTCTTATTTGGTATTATTTATCAATACAATTAATTTTATATCAACCTTGTATCTTGTGACTTTGCTAAATTCACTTACTAGTTCTAGTACTTGTTTTATAGGTAATTTAATATTTTACATTTAAAAAAATGCCATCTGTGAATAAAGAGTGCCTTACTATCTCCTTTTTGATCTATTTGCTTTGTATTTCTTTGCCTTGATTTATTGCATCGGGAAGGATGTTTAATACAGTGTGGAATAAAAGTGATGCAGGCAGACATGCTTGCCTCATTACTAATCTTATGGGAAAAGTGGTTAGTTTTGGAACTTTGAATATCACATTAGTCATAGTTATTCTACACATTATTTTCATCAAATTGAAGGTCTTCTATTCTTATTTGCTAAGAGTTACTAGATGAATAAATATTGAAGAGTTTCAGAGGCTTTTTTCTCATTTATTGAAGTGATAATATGATTTTCCTGTTATTCCTTTAATATGGAAAGTTACATTCACTTTTTTTTATGTTAAACCAACTTTGCATTCCTCATAAGATTTCCCAGTTGGTCATTATGTGGATTTAACATGTATTGATGAATTTGATTTGCTAATATTTTGTAGAGAATTTTTGCATCTATGTTCATGAAGGATATTGGTTTGTAGCTTTCTTTCCTTGTAATGACCTTGTCTCATTTTATTTTCAGGGAAAGTATTGTTTTATTAGAAAAAAATGCAAGGTTTTCCTATTGAAATTTCTTTAAAAGTTTGCAAAGTATTTGCATTACATTTCCTTTAAATGTTTGGTAGAATTTACCAGTAAACCTATCCTGGATTGTAGTTTTCTTTGTAAGAAAGTTTTGATAATTTTGCATGTGTGTGTGTGTTTTAATTTTTTTAGAATTCTGTTTCTATTTATGTGTTTAATTTAGTTAATTTTCTTTGCAGTATTTTCTAGTGGTTATTCTAAGGAATTGCAATGTGTGTCTTCAATATTTCACAGTTTACACAGTGTTAACACTGTACTACTTCATGTAAAATTTAAGAAATCCCAGCCATGTAGGCCCTCACATCCTTCAACCTCTCTGCTTCAGTTTTCTGCCATGTTACAGTTCTCTAAGCCACATAATATATGTTTATGCTTTTTTAATAAAATTACATATATTTTAAAGAAATTAAGACAGTAAAGCTTTGTATTACATTTATCTTCATATTTACCATTTCCAGTGCTTTTTGTTCTCTCCTGGACATCTGGGCTTCAATTTGGTGTCATTTTCTGTCTCTTAAGGATATTCTTACAGCCTTTCTTATAGTGCTGTTCTTCTGGTGATGTTCTTCTGATGCTTATGTTTATCTGTAAGAGTCTGTATCTCCATTTTCTTCTTGAAAGTGATTTGCAACAGGCATAGACTTCTGGGTTGACAGATTTTTCTCTCAGCAATCGAAGTGTCTTTCCACAGTCTTACACCCTCCATTACTTCTTATGAGACGTCTTCAGTAATTCACAACTTGGAACCTTTCTCTTTCATGTGTCATTTTCTCCCTCTGGCCAATTTCAAATCATTTCCTTTATGTTTGTTTTCAGCTATTTGACTTTCACTAACTTTGGAAAAACTTTTGCATTATTTCTAAATTTTTCCTTTTTATTTATCTTTTCTCCTTTTGAAACTGCAATTAAATATCTGGTAGACCTACTCTATTTCTCCACTAATAGATTTTCATTTATTTTCTGCTGTTTCTTGGTTTCCAGTGTCTTCAAGTAGTGTTTTAATTTTTTTTCCCAGTGCTTATAAGCTTTATCATATTTTAAAGTTTAAGTTAGTCATAGCATGTATGCATTCTCTGTGAAATATTTTTCCTATTAAATACTTAGGATATGCTATGAAGTCAAATCTCTACCCTCCAAAAAAGATTAGGTGAGTTTATTTGATAATTTTACTAATTACCTTAGCACTATGGTTTCAGAAATTTCAGGGAGATTTCTCTAAGGTTACATATAATAATAATATTACCCACCTCAAGCTATTGTTAAGGTAATAAAAGAGGTTATACATAAAACTTATATAACAGTGTCTTGAACATGCATTTATTACTATACCATACATCAGGACCATCATTGTTAATATTCTTGAAAAGCAATGCTAATCTACTACTTAACAAAACATATTTTTTAAAATAATCATTATACTTTTTTGAAGACACTGAAAAAGGTCTTTCCCCTACCAATATTTGAACCTTTTATTATTTCTATCTCAGTGTGAATGAATTAATCACATTCCTTTCTAGAAGAAAGTTCTGCATGGGTAGACCAGATAAGGAGAACTAGGTAAGTTCTCAGTGTGTGTCAGAGAAACCAGAGGAAAAGCCAAGGAGCAACAGCTGGTTTATTTTTCTTTACTACACTCTTTATTGTTGCCATATGACTCTTTAAGACACTATTCCTCATATAACAACATATCTGCCCTATACAGATGCACACACACATGTACCCCTACAAACACACAATCAGCAACTGCTATGCAGAATACAGGAAGTGGCTAGAGTTTTATGTACTAGTGGGAAACTTTGATCAGAATGATGAGTTGGAGGAAGGTCATCAAATTTCATGATAAATTGCAAGCCAAGGACAAAGGAAAAAGAATGCACTTTATAAAAAACATTATCTTATTCAAGTAATCTGCCAGAAACAGCCACAGTAGACAGAGCCATTAATTTCTTGGTTTAATAGTTTGAGGTGAATTGCTTCAAGGAATGTTCTGTTTAGAAACAAAGCTACTGTAGGCCTTATAGCTAGCATAATTAAAGTTAGAGTGATTACCTCAGTGGCAATGATTGAATTTTGGACTTAACAATGAAGAAGTAATGTTGGGGATTGCTATCATCATATTTTTAAAAAATAACTCATTAGGCTAATGAGTTTATTAGTGGTAAAAGGATCATATGATCTGAAACTGGGTGGGGGGATTGAAATGAATTAGTATTAAATGATCTAGCAGAGAAATAGAATTAATTTCAGACCCAAACAGCCTTGGGTTGTGGTAACCACGTTGTGAGACATTAGAGACTAGAATAAATGTGACAGTTCTGCTCACTAAATAAACAGTAAACAAAAGTAGAAATTCTTTAAAATCATTCTTAGTGTTAAAGTCAAACACAATTATTTACACAGATGATCATAAAATGTAGAAAAGCTTCTCAAAAGTTGGATGCCTTTTGCATGTTTTTACGATACACAATACATGTATTACATTATAATGTGTGTGTGATTTGTAATTCCAGTAAAAATTATGAGGATTTTATTTTAGAAACTCTTCAAAATGCTTAGATAAATTTGAGGAAGTGTTAATAAATGGGAAATGCAGACAAAATTTCTTTTACTAATTGTACAAAGGCATAAATTCTAAGCAAAGACCATGAAAATATTAGTCAGCATGTGTAGTATTCCAGTAAATAGGTGAAAAGTACCATAGAACAATTTATTTGCAGCTACAGCTTCTAGCCATTAGCTTCATGAATTCATGCTGAAATTGCACTCACATTTATTTAGGATATTTCATATAATGTTGGAAATTGACCAAGAATACAGTTTTAAAAAGTAATAAATGTCTGCTTAAATTAATCCCTCTGTCAACAAGTGATAAAAAGGGCTTGTTCGTAACAATAAAAACAAAATATAGTAAATATTAAATGGTGATGAGTTAAACTACAACTGATAAGAAAATGACATCCAAAATGAATTTTTTGTGGTTCAGAACAGATGTTCTACAAAGCTAAAATTCACTAAATATTAAATGTATTTTAAGTTGATATAATCATGTAATAATAATGGGCATCTCTTCAATTCTGAACTTTGATAGCATGCAGTCCTCAACAGCCTATGCTCGCGGAAGAAAATTAAATAAAAATCAACTGATAAAATCATTTTAAACTGTAATTTACACATGCCAGTGCAATAGACCAAATGTTTATGTTCTCCAAAATTCATATGTTAAAATTCTAGCTTCCAATGTGATGGTATTAGTAGGTGGAGACTTTGAGGTGTGATTAAGTCTTGAGATTCTGGTGCCCTGATGGCTAGTATTAGTGTCCTTATAAAATAAGCCTCAAATAGCTTCTCACTTTTCCCACAAGGAATACTAGAGGAATTAGCATTACATAATCTAGCAGATGAATAAAATTTATTTTACTCACTGAAGGCACACTGAGAAGGCTGCATTTTTAAACAAAACATGAGCCCTCACTAGACACCAAATCTGCTAGCAACTTGGTCTTGGGATTCTCAGCTTCAAGAACTATAAGAAACTTCTATTATTTATAAGCTACCCAGTTTATGGCCTTTTGTTATAGCACTCCAGATGAACTAAGCCGAGGAAATTACGCTGAATAATCCAGAGAACAAGGCAATTACAAGTATCTTTTTTTGTTGTTGTTATGAACCTTATCAATTAAGACTAATTTAAAAACTGTGACTTTTCTCTTACAAAATAGTCTCCATATTTGTTCCTTCCCCTTAAATACTGCCATCCCAAAATCCTAAACATATTTTCCTCAGGAGTCTGTTATTGTTTGAATGTGTCCCTATGTAAATCTCATTTTGAATTGTAGCTCCCACAATTTTCACATATCATGGGAGAGATCCAGTGGGAGGTAATTGAATCATGCAGGTGGGTTTTTCCCATGATGTTCTTGTGATAGTGAATAAGTCTCATGAGATCTGATGGTTTTATAAAAGGGAGTTTCTCTGCACAAGCTCTTCTTCTGTTGCCTGCTTCCATCATTGTAAGACATGACTTTGCTCCTCCTTGCCTTCCACCAGGATTGTGAGGTCTCTCCAGCCATGTGGAACTGTGAGTCCATTAAATCTCTTTTCTTTATAAATTACCCAATCTCAAGTGTGTCTTTATTAGCAACATAAGAACAGACTAATGCAGAGTCCAAAGTACTTATGCCAAAACACATATTGAAAGCATTAATATCAGGGGCAGACCTATTTCTTCAAATACCAGGAAAAGGGAAACCTTCATTAACACCCCCAGAAAAATCAGAGAATGTTACTAAAAAGTGTGAGCTGCTTAATGGCCAGAAGGAAAAAGCAGACATCATTTCAGAACAAGAGTCCTTGTTTTAAGCAATAGAGATGCTTGTTTCTTTAAATAAACTTCTGAAAAATAATAGTCAAAAATATTAAAAATCATGGGAAAAAGATTCTTTTTCCAGGTAGAATTCAGGTATTCTTCTATGAGGAATTTAAGAGTATGTTGGTAGAATTTAACTAACTTCAGGTTCACAATCTTAAAAAGATACGTGAATTATATTTCTCTCTCTAATAGTCTTTTTTAAAAAACAGCATATTTCACTTATAAATTATCAATTAATTCTTTTTCTCTTGGGCTATATGAATGAGATGCTAGAAAATCCCATAAAGATGAGAATATTGATATTGGCTAATTCAAGATCAATTATCTGATGGTTTGTTTTTTTTTTAATTGCCTCATTAGAAGAGTTTGATAGTGACATTTTCTCAATAAAGGACTTCAATTTTGCTTGCACATACATAGTTTTTAGCATTATATCTTAGAAAAGATCTTTTACAACTCTTTAGAAGTTGTACCGAAAATTATTCTTATTATTTGTATCATAATACACTATGAAAACATTATTATAGAAATACAAAACTGGGTGGCAGATATTCAATAATAATTTATGGAATTAGAAGTTCTATTCTGTCTGACCCTGAGTTCATATCTTCTGCTCTCTACATCTAGCTCAGGGCGCCAACACCAAACCAAACACAGAATGAACAAAGAAACCCAGGAGGCTTTATGCTCTCATTTTTCCAAATATCTGATCATAGTGTACATTAACTGGTAGATGATAATACAAAGGTGCTTATACAGGTTAATTGGTGATTAAATAAAACTATTAGAGTGTTTCTTACTGAATTTCTGTCATTTTCAAAGTATTTTAGGCTGGATGGAATCTCGCCAAGCCTTCAAGCTTATGAAACAACGATTCATAGTTATTAAGAGCAAATGCCCTAGAGAGATTAATCTATGCTATCCCAACAGGCTGACCTTTCCCAAAGACATAGCAATTTAATTATCTACTTTGAAAAGCACAATTATAGTAAAATTCAAAACCTGATTTATAGACAGGTTTTATACCCTCATCTATAATGTATGTAAATAAGACACTTTGAGTTTCTTTTTCTAGGACTGTTATGCATGTATTTGTAACTAATAAGTACTAAATAGTTCTTGCTTTTTAAAACTATGGAGTTTTTATTAAATATCAATATTTAATAAAGATAATATTTCAAATTATAAATGTTTGCAGTATGTCTTTATTCTGAATTTTGTATATGACTTGCACCCTGATAAATAAGAGGGTGCGTCCCAAGTTTGTGAAGCTGGATAACTTGACTTGGATGGCATTTCCGCTAAAGCACAAACTGATGAAATGATGTTACCCTTCATTTTCTATTTAATGATTTTGTGTTTTATCACACAGAAGCATAAATTAGAAACCACAGTAAGGTCTTAAAATATGCAGCTCACTATAATATGGACTTGAAAAACACATAAATTATGCTTTCATTCAGCTAATCCATTTTAAATATTTATTGAAGATCTATCTACCACCACAACCTCCCCGCCAATCAGAGGAGAGGAAATATTTGAAAGCACACACACACACACACACACACCAAAAACAACTCCTGTGATATCAGTCTCTACTAAATACCTTAAATGCTTTCACAAAGTGTGATGTCTGTCTCCTTATAATGTGTTTGAATATTGGAAGAAAAAATTTAAATGTGGCAAAAATAAGTGAAAGGATAAAAATCTAAAATTAATTTAGTTGTACCTATTTTCAAATGCTTTATGAAACATTTTAGATACATGTTTGATAGCCAAAAAGGTAGTAATTATAGGTGTGTATAGAATTCTATATATTAAAATATAGGGTAGGGCTGGGCACAGTGGCTTATGCCTGTAATTCCAGCACTTTGGGAGGCCAAAGTAGGTGGATCATGAGGTCGGAGTTTGAGACCAGCTTGGCCAATATGGTGAAACCCCTTCTCTACTAAAATTACAAAAATTAGCCCAGTGTGGTGGTGTGCACCTATAGTCCCAACTACTTAGGAGGTTGAGGCAGAAGAATCCCTTGAACCCAGGAGGCAGAGGTTGCAGTGAGCCGAGATCTCACCACTGCACTCCAGCCTGGGTGATGGAGTGAGACTCCATCTCAACAACAACAACAAAAAATGTATATATATATATAGGATAAAATAACAATAATTCTAAGTTGTCTGGAGAATGGAGATGCAAAATGCTTATATTCATTTCCCAGAAAGATGTCTTCTTTTGAAAATGTAGTGTCATATAGTAGTTAACAGCATACATTTATTTTAAAATGAGATAAAGCATCAAAACAGATATTAAACATATATCAGGGGGTCTTCTGGAGGGCAGTAGGGCTATCAGGAAGACTGAGAATATGGAAATGAAATAAATGAGAATTTTTCAGAGCTAAAAGAAGGATGTTTTAGACTAAAAGATCCTACCGAGGGCCAAGCAGAATAAATTTTTAAATGTCCAACATCATACATATCACTGAAAATTTTCAGAATACTAACACCAAATAAGGGTATAAAAAGCTTCCAGAGAACAAGAACAGGTTACCTCCAAAGGAACGAAACAGAATATAATAGACAAGGGATTAGTACAGTGGATTTAAAAGTCAGTAGAAAGTGCTATCAAAGATTTGATAGAAAAGATTTCAAACCCAGAATTCTGTATGTAAGCAAGCCCTTCATAATTTATGAAGGGAAAGTAAGCATCCTACAGGAAAACAAGAATTCAACAAGTTTACGTTCTTTGAGTAATTTCCTTAAGTAATACTAAATAATATTGCCTGGAAAAATGCAAAAGGAATACCAAAAGAAAAAAAGCATGACATATAAGGAATAGCAGCTTGAAAAGGAAACCTGGAATAATGGCTGTTCTGCAGAGAGAAAAGTTAAAAAGCAATTGTTCTAATTATAGTGAAATTCTGAAAATTATAAATGAATGGCTCAGAGAAGTGTGTCTTCAAGAAGGAAATCAATTCCATTAAACAAACCGTTATGATTAAGATGATGGAATATCTTAGCAATGTGATGAGGAAATCATAGCATATTTTTGTCAACCAAAGAAAAAATCTTTCATAAACTCTTGAAAAACATATGCACAAGAAATTCTTGGTCAAAATATGAAACACATTAAATAGATGTTAAAATCTGATATAGCTCATATTTCTGGGTTATGCCTTAGTTTTATTCTTTTTCAACAAACGATTTGATAGAAGTTTCAAGATATCAGAAAACAGAGACCAGTCAAGTCTAACTTCTTTTTTTCTAATAAAACTGTTACATGAGCCAGGATAGGCTATCGTATGTCGTCTAATTTACCCTGCTGTCCCACGACTCTTAATATAATGCAGGTTTATTTTATTTATTGGTTTTGTTACAGATAAATATTGGTCAAAGTGCCCTTCTGTGTGCTTTCCTGCAAATAGTAATCCAGAGAACCATGCTTCTTCTATTTGTGGGTCTGCAATTTGAAGTTCTTGATTTCTTGACACACTGACAAAATAAATCATGCAACAGGTCTGTCCTAGAAGTGATAGCTTTCTCTTTCACCCACATTCCACTCAGTTCCATGGCCAACTCAACTGCAGGAGTATATGGATATGGGTGAACTCGAGAGTATCAACTATAATTGCCAAACAACACTATGGTGTTATCTGCATTGGTTGACAAGTTTTAGTCTAAGGAGAGAAATCACCAGTGGCACAACTCACTTGGTCTTAAAGAGACATGAAAGCGATTGTCTTCAACTTGACACAGAGCTTTGCAAGATCAGCCAGTTAACTCTGTGAAAACAGTGCAATTATTTCAACTTCATCTATTTTCCCCTAGAGCATTCATTATGAGCTATTATGACCCCTAATCACAGCTCCATGACCTAATTTGAGATAGTGTCACTGGACAGATCTTTCTTTATTCTTAAACAGAAAATCTTAAAACGGACACAAGCATAATATTTGAAAAGAATTAGATGTTTCATAGGAATTCTATGTTTTAAAATCTTTTCTCTGGAATGGAGAAAAAATAATATTTCTCTGGAATGGGGAAAAAATCTTACTGAGATTTGTATTTTAATGATAGTTTTCAGTTCCAATCTTATTTGTTTCCATGAGAATAAAAAATATTGTTAATTATAGAGAGCATTAAAGAATTTCAGTCTTCCAACTCAGGCATGATGCTGAGCAATGGAAAATATAAAATAAATCCATCTGACCTTAAAACGTGCAACATTCTTCTTTGAATACCTCAAAGGAGAGCAATGTTTTCTTTTTTTCAGGCACAATTACTCTAGTTAGTTGCAGAAATGGTATGTAAATGATTACCAAATTGGCATCAGAGCTTATTAAATTTCAGTTTTTAGAATCTATAGGTGAAGCATAGAAGAATTAACTAAAGTGTCAGAATAAAATAAAAATGTTATAAACAGGCGCTGTGAAAGTAAAATGAGGTAAATTAGGTATTATTCAGGTGAAAAGTAGAGAGTAATTTTTTTTTTTTAATTTATAGAACAAGGACTAGAGCTTAGAAGCAGACCAGAAAGTAGCAAATAGAAGTAATAAAATATAACATCTTACATGGAAGGTTGGTAGCAGGAGACAGGTAATAATCATGGTGAATTCATCAGTTTTCCTGTTGGGACAACAGGATAATGTACAAATGTAGTAAAGAAAGTAGAGACAGAGTATGTTATTCACAGTTTGGTTGGTAACCAAAAACCAAATGACAATGGTTAAATCTGACCACCTCTAGGAGAGAAGAATGAGAACATGAGGCCAAATATATTATTTTTTACTTAATACTCTTTATTGCTTAACTTTTTACCATGTTAAGAGCTTACTTTACATATATCACTTTTACAATAAAAAGTAACAACTTTGTGAGTATAATAATAATTTCACAAGGTACACCACACTGGTTAGGCACTCTTTCTTGGCATGGATTCAAACACATAAATGAAGTGATTGCATTTGTAATTCACGCAAAATATTAAAAGGCAACTTGTTCAAGCATCTTTGAGATAGATAAATCACTTCTAGAAATATATTTCTTAACACTATTTTAATGCCCTTGATAAATGAAAGATCACTATATTTTAAAGTGTGAGATTCCACTTAGTATAACTCTAATCATTGTTCTGTTCCTTATAATGTATCAAAAGCTACCTCATTTCAAACTTGCCCATCTATTCTTGGATTAATTACTGCCAAAAAAAATAATATTTGAAATGGGGGACTAAATATTAGAAATTAGACTTACAGAAATGTTTATATTTTAAAAGTGGCAATAAAACACATTTATACAAATTATACCAGTTTGTTAACAATTCACTAAATCCCATTTAACCACTACAAATGAGCACCGAGGGATGCATCAGTTTTGTCATCTGGTGGAATCGTTCTCCCCTGCTAACAATAATAGACATTGTTATTAAAGTGTACTATGATCCGTGAAGAAGTGCCAACAGCATATTTTAATTCAATAGAAAATTACCTCCACTGCTACTTTAAGGGTAAACAAAACTAAGAAGGAACTAATCTACATCTCCATACTGTTGAAAATAGATGGTCATTTATAGGAGATTTATGCTATTGAATATCTATTTTATAAGCTTTTCCAATAGCAGTATCAACCTTGGATTTTCTCTATTATGAATTTACAATCATCTTTATTTTATTGTAATTGTGGGGGATTTGTCTCTGATATAACTGCTCTGTATCTCAAAGACAAAAAAATATGTCAGCAACATTTTCATTCTAATAAGGCATGTTTACAGATTACATATATCCTTTAATATGTGTTATAATTTATCTGTGAGAAGAAATCTAAACATAGAATGAGCTATAAACTGATAGCTCAGCAAAGGTCCTTTGTACTCCAACATTTTACCTTCCTTCCAAGCGGAAAGAGAATAACTAGATTCAAAAGTTGATGACATACCCTCTTGTTTCAATATTTAGAAGAGGCAATAGCCACAATTTGTATGTGCCTACAGCAGCACAGCAAAAACATTTTTCTTTCTTTCTTTTTCTTTTTAATTGTACTTTGAGTTCTGGGGTACATATGCAGAACATGCAGGATTGTTGCATAGGTATGCATGTGCCATGGTGGTGTGCTGAATCCACCACCCCGTCATCTACATTAGGTTATTTCTGCTAATAATATCCCTCCCCTAGCCCCCCATTCCCCAACAGGCCCTGATGTGTGATGTTCCCCTCCCTGTGAAGATGTGTTCTCATTGTTCAACACCCACTTATGAGTTAGAACATGTGGTATTTGGTTTTCTCTTCTGAGTTCATGTCGCCTGCGTTGACATGGATGAAGCTGGAAAGAAAAATCATTTTTCACTGCAGACTTTCCCACCTGAGTAGGTGGTCTTGACCTAGGCCTGCCGCCCTCTAGGTCCTGTGGTCCAGTTAGCTGAAGCCTCTTGACTCTTACCTTTCAAAATAGGCTGGATAGGGCACATACATGTGTGTGTTTGCTCACATGCCCAGGTTTATAAATGTGAAACTCCAAATATCATCAAAGTTTTCATATCTAATGGCTAAACTTTACCTATCAGCCCGAAATTTCCTTAAAATAATCAAAATAATACATCCTTTTAGGCAAGAAAACATGTTGTAAGAATTTATCTTTTTCAAAAAGAGATAAGAGTTTTCTGAATAGATTGTAGATATAAAGAAGTAGTTTTTTAATCTCTCCAATATCCCTGTAAAAACAGGCAGATGGACAATATCTACGACAAAGCCTGAGGATCATATATCTTCACAAATGAAGAAATGGAAGCAGCTAGAGCCCGGCTTTGAATCCAGGCAGTGCTACTCCACAGACCAAGCTCTGCTGACCATGCTATCCTACAAAATGAACAGGAGGTTCCCATCACAGTATTTTAAAGCTTCTTGGGCTTATTCGATTACTTGTATATAAAGATGGCAGTATGATGACAGCAGAAAAGCAGGATCACTTTCTTTTCAGTATGTTGTAGGCAGGAAGAAAAGTAAGCTTTTACAAGACAGTCTTCCCTTAAAAATGTCACTTATGTACATGTGTTTGCTTGTTTGTGTTGTTCCCCTTACCCTCAACAGTGAGCACTGGAGGCTGTTCTGTGATCATCTGGGAATCAAGGGATTGCTCATGCAGACGCCAGCACAAAATATCACCGGAAAGTATTCCTCATCTTTACAACTTCATGGTGACAGAAAAGGAAAAATGTTGAAAATGACTGAATCCGAGCCTTTAAAGTTCCAATTCTATATTTTGCTGTACCCTGTAAAATTAGACAATTTTTGTAAGATTTTGCAAAATTATGTAAGCATAATTGCATACAAACCCATACAAGAGGTACTGTGCTATTCTGGCATAAAGCTGTGGTGACCTGTTATCAGAGAAATAGTGAAGGACTTTAACAAATATGAATAGAAGAATCTCTATCTAATTTTTCTTTGTCCAAGAATTGTATATTTCTCATTGTTGCTTCAAAACTTCTACTCCTTGATTGGCAAGTCTTTGTTTCAGTACCTTTGTTACTTGTTCTTTGTCTACATTTTCAGATCTTAAATATGTTATTATTGTTATTATTATTATAATTTAAATGGAGTCTTGCTGTTTCCCAGGCTGGAGTACAGTGGTATGATCTTGGCTCACTGCAACCCCTGCCTCCCAGGTTTAAGCAATTCTCCCTGCCTCAGCCTCCTGAGTAGTGGGGATTGCAAGCACCTGGCACCATGCCCGGCTAATGTTTGCATATTTAGTAGAGACAGGATTTCACCACGTTGGCCAGGCTGGTATGGAACGCCTGACCTCAGGTGGTCGCCCCACCTGGTTGCCCAAAGTGTTGGGATTACAGGGGTGAGCCTCCACACATGGTCGTCTAGACCTTACATCTAAATCTGGCCCTATGAATGTGTAAAAATAGCTGGTGTCTGCCTTCCTTTTTACTGCAGAAACGGTGCTGTCATTTTAAAATCTGAGCTCTCTTTGTTCATCTGTATTGTTGCAACAACAGCCTTCTCTTTGCTCCTGGGAGTGATGATGTTTAATTCTGTGTCTTTGGCAGAAAGAGACATACTTTTGTATCTAACCTGAACAAAGAATTTTCTCAAGATATCTCCTGTGTTGCACCATAAAACATCCTCCTAGAAACAATACTTTAATAGCTTTATTTTTCAGTTAATTCACTTACAAAGTAATTAAGGCAAAATGAAAACATCCATATGAGTCTTCAGTCAATTCTTCCTTCTCACCGGACATGAAAGGCCTTGGCCATACAGCTTGCTCAGGGGGTTGGCCTCCATACTGGACTTCAAAGCTTAGAGTTAGGGAACACAGAACTGTGAGAGCCAAATGCCAATGCACCATGTCCGAGTACCAGATTAGAAACAGGTAGATAATCATACTTCAAATCAATAGTGCAAATCAGGCAAAGAAAATGATGGTTCCTGATTTGAAACAATGCAAGGTAACTGCCATAAGAACTTGATGAAGAATTTCCAAAGCAGACAGTGGTGAAGAGACAGAAGAACATGAAAAAAACCACACACAGCTGGGAGACTTAACTGATCAAAAGCACCTATACCTGGAAGATTTAGAAGTGTTTTTGAATGAGGACTGAAATAGACATTTTTCTTTCTTCTTCTTCTTTTTTTTTTTTTTTTGACTCTTTAACCAAGAAACCCATTTCAATAGTAAGAAATCAGGATGAGACCTCTATTATGAGAATTTAAATTATAATTTGGCAAGCCAATTGGAAAGTACATTTCTGTAATATGGATAGAGTCAAAATATAATAACTTTGCTGTTCTCTTTGATCAGCTGCTCTTGGTAAATTTCAGATATGTGAGAATTCTATAATCTTTCAGATTTTTTTCTTCATTTCAAAAATAGATTTGAGCATTAATGACTGGGGGAATTGGTATGTCTTTCAAAATTTCCCCTAGAATTTTCAAATATATCTAACATCTCATGAAAAGAAGGAGTTGTGTATTATACCTATATAAACATGAAATGGAACATAATAATTACCTTTTTCTTTACATGGCAGAGTTAGCATATTTTTCAGGCATCGTATTAATACAAAAACTTCAGACCTTCCCTGAGTCTCATAAACAGAATCTGTTTTCTTTTTCTATTTGTTTATATTTTTAAGTATATCCCATTTATGAAATATTTACATTTGAATAATAAATTTACCCTTCTGCATTTCAGTAAAAAAGTGAGTCTTTCAATTCAAAAATTTTTAAAAATGTATATATATAAAACATGTTTCTTTTGGCCTAAAAATGTAGAAAAAAATTAACCAACATATATGCAAACTCTTCAAGCCTAGCTATTCAATGATAAAAATAACTTAATTGAAAATTCAATTCTTTTAAAAAGTTATTTAATTTTATTTCTGAGGCATAAGCAAACATTTATAGTTAGTTCTGCATTATCATTGAAAAGCTTGCTCTCCTCTCTCAATTCTCATGAATTTTGCCATCATTCTAATGTCCTCCCATCCTGCTTCATACAGGAGCACAGACAGCTACCAAGTCTACCAGATGGGGCTCCTTCCTTAATGGTCTGTTGAAGGATGGGAATCACTCTTCTCCCTCTAGGATCCGAGCAGTCTGCTGCTCTAAGAGGCCCACATTCTGACAGCTAAGGAAGTAAGAGGCCAAGATCCGAATTAGTTATGAAATGTAAATCGCATACCTGGCACGATGGCACTAAAAATGCCTGCTGAGCTATTGAGTCAGCTGTCGGAAAATAGTTATGTTAGGAAGATGAGAGCTCGACTTTTAATTGTAGCTATCTGTACTGCTTTCAGCAGAAGTAAAGACTGCACTAGAAGCTTAGCCATTTCCCCACTCCTTACCTCCCACGAAAAGACAAGAAGGTGTAAAGGGAAACTACGGAGCAACATGGCATTGAAAAGCCAGATTTGTAAGTTTACCAGGTAAAAAAGCCACCAGAAGACAGAAGTGTGCTAGGGAATGCTTTTGTACTATCGTAGACAAAACAATGCTTGAGGGAATAACATGCTAATAAAAAACTGTGAGTTATGTTTATTTCATATGATTATAGTAACACAGCTCTCCCAAGGAGATGCATTCATACTCCAGTAGTTAGGGAGGAATATTTCTTTCTTGTGAAAAAAACAAGTACATGTGATATTGCGAAATCGTATTTGAGCCTTAAATTCAATCTTCCTTGTCATCTTTTATCCACATGAAATAATCGTTTGGGGTTAGCACATTTAAGAATTCAGGCAGCCAAAACCTAAGTATGTCCTTCAAAAGACAAGTTCAAATTTGCTCAATTTCTATCTGCATAGATTTTTGTCGCTGTATCCTGTAACAACCAACTTATGTAATTGATGAAATTTCTAGATTGTCTCTGGATAATAACACAGCTATACAGCCCATGATTTCAGTTCTTATCTAGTCATGATTTGGTTATTTAAGTAAATCAAAGCAAGATTACACTTACTGTCTGAGAAGCAGTGGGTATCATGAAAAATGTTCAGGCTTTGAAATAAGTTAGAAATAGCTGTTTTTAAATCTTTGCTCAATGATTACTTGAAGACAACTTTCTTTACATAAACCTTAATTTTTACAATCATAAATTTGAGATTATTTTGGCAGAGATTTGTGAAAACTGAAATAATAAAGTTTAGGTTCCTAGCGCATAGCAGATGAGTAATACACACTTCAGAGTATCTTTATCATTTTGTAGTTGTGCTATGATAGTAAAAGTCATGAGAGGGTTATTAATTTTATATTGCTGCTATGACAATATCAGAAACTTAGTACATAAAGCAACACAAATTTATTATTTTCCAGTTCTGACTATCAGAAATTCGACACCAATTTCAGCAGGCTAACATTACGGTATCATCAGCATGATGTATTTTTGTCCGCAGCTTCCAGCAGAGAATTTGTTTTCTTTGGTTTTTTGAGGTTCTAGTGGCTGCCCACATTCCTAGGCTCATGGCCCCATCCTCTGTCTTCAAAGTCAGTAACGTCAACTTTGTCCTTTGCTGTTGTTATCTCTCTGATTCTCACCTTTATTCTTCTTTCCTCCTTCTAAGGATCTTTGTGATTATATTAAGCCCTGCAAGATACTTTACTCTACCTATGTAAGGTGGGTTAATTAGCAACCTTAATTACATCTTCAACCTTAATTCTCCTTTGCTATGTAACATAATATGTTCACAGCTTTCAAAGATTAGGATGCAAACATCTGCGGGCCATTATTTCGCCTACTGCAGATAGCCACATATAAGCAATGTCTAGATTGTGCAAATACACACACAGTCAGATGTGTGATTCCAGTAGTCATACTGATTGTTTATGTTGTCTGAATTATTGTTGAAGAAAACAGTTTGGTCTAGTTATGGCCTGAAGACTTAAAAATTAAATTCATGCTTTCTTTTTTTTAATTACTGAATCATGATTCCATTTTCTAGTGATGCCTCTGTATTTACTGTCCATCAATAATAGGCCTATTATAAATATATATACCCACCTAAACCAGCTTTCCTATCTGAGGGCAAATCAATATTAATTTCATTTTGGGCTTTCACCAGATCAAAAAAGACGGGTAGAATATAGCTTTTTTCTTTCTCATTTTTTTCACCTTATCTTCAGGAAGCCTCAGGGAAAAAGAAATCTATTTGATTTATAAATTTGTGACACATAGTAAAAGATAAAGTGAAAATCACTATTCTAAGCAGAACAAAAAACTTAAATTTTAGTGTTTCTTTAAGACACATGAGGTCATTCTCTTGATTTCCAAAAATCCTCTTCATTAACATTGATGTGATTCAAAAAATAACTGAGAGCAAAAAATAATATTTGTTACACATTTTCAAAAGTGAATCGCTTAAAAGATGTTAGAGAGATATCCCATTTTAGCTGGGAAATGTCCCCCAGGCAATTCCTGTCTTCAGGCAAAGGACAGGAAAGAACAATTCTTATTCTACACCTACTGCAAATAATGCTTGGGGCCTTAGTGTCTCTACTGTTCTTGCAGCTGACCAGTCCTGGTAAAGAAATGTCTTTTAGGCAGCTTCCCCAGATGCCCAAATTGGACAATCCAAAGTCAAAAATTGATCAGACTCCAGGAACAGAATATTGGGGTTCTATACAGTCTGGAGAACTCTATAGTCTATGACAACCACTCCCATTTGGAGAACTGATTACAGAGAAATGGAAAAAAAAGCCCTGCAAATGTATTAATTTTCTCACTAGCCTTTAAAAGCTGATCATCTTGCGTACATTAGATTGGAAATTTTGTCATACCTCTCTCTGGATTAGCATGCGGCTTAGTGCAAAACCAAAACAGATTGAGTGGTATATTTGCTTCTTCCGTTGGGGCCTACATAATTGCTCTAGAATTCTTATAGGACCCTTTGAATAAAGGCTTAATATTTTATTTCAGTGATTTTATTTCAGAGACTTACACTGAAATACTGTTGAAATGTGCATTCAGTAGGTGTGAGGTGGCGCCTGGTGTTCTACATTTCTGACAGACTCCCAGGAAAAGTTACAGCCAATTGACCAGAGCAACACTTAATCCGTGAAATCAACTGCCTTATGGATTTCTCTTTTTTTTTCTGTTAAATGTCCTTAGTGCATTTTGTCTTCCTCAGTCTGTCCATAGTATCTACAGCAATATAAGATATTTTCAATTTTGCTAATGGATTTCATAATGTAGAATAGGTCATAACCTAAATATTTATTAAATATTTGTTATATTTAACATGAAGAAAACATAGCCAGCATACACTCTTTTAAAGACAGTTTTTCGGAAAATCTACTTTCCAGGAATCTCTGGTTTCAATTTCTAAACTGTTGTTTTTCTGTATTTTAGTATCTTAGTCATTATAAGCCAGGTACATTTGAACATGGATTATGTATCCTGAGAAAGATAAGCAAGATAATTTTATTGTTTTTAATGATAGTAGATGAGAGGATGGGGAAAAGAACTCTGAATCATTGGAGAGAGCTCAAAAGATATTCCAGCAAAATATTTTCCTAACATTTCTAGATCTCACAGTTGAGCTAGGTGGTAGAAGTCAACCTGCTATGACAGCCATCAGAAAAAATAAACAGCATGGTTCATAATGATTCACATAAGGACAATCTAGAGGTTCACGGTTCAAAACTGACATGATCTAAAGAGAACATGGATCCAAAATGGAAAGAGAACGGAGCCGAAGACTCTTTTCACCATTAATATTTACTTATATGGGGACAAATTTAGTTTTAGAGGCAGTCAAGGATGTATCTCTAAGGAGTTTAAAGACTTGAATGAGAAAATGAAAATATTTGACTCTAAGAAGAATTCGTAATGCTGTAAAAATAATTTCAACTGATATATGTAAACTGTTTATAATAATGGATTAATGACCAGAAACGAAGTATACCTTCTTAGCTCTATTGAAGAATATTTTTCTGTGGATACTAGCTCACTTCATTTAGACTATAAAGACTAGTATATGAGTGTAACAACATGCTGCTTAAAAACCCAGACTTACTAAGATAGGAGGCCAAGAATCATAATACACCAGGCAGAGGTAATCCTGTACTTTTCCTAAGACATAAAGTGTAGCAGACATTGTGGGTGAACAAAACACAAAGGCAGAGCCATATACAAGAAACTATTTTTCTGGAAGAGATGGGGTGTATGTCACAGAATAAGTGACATTTATATTTTGCCTTTATGAAAGATAAAATTTTGCCATGTGTGATTAAAAGTAGTTAAAAGTAATACAATTTAATAATAAGTTTAATGAAATATATAGTTAATTGAGGACATAATGGAGACCAAGGTACAGTTTTGTGCAGGGATAATGTTAGAAAATGGATTTCTAGGCCGGGCGTGGTGGCTCAAGCCTGTAATCCCAGCACTTTGGGAGGCCGAGGCGGGTGGATCACGAGGTCAAGAGATCGAGACCATCCTGGTCAACATGGTGAAACCCTGTCTCTACTAAAAATACAAAAAATTAGCTGGGCATGGTGGTGCGTGCCTGTAATCCCAGCTACTCAGGAGGCTGAGGCAGGAGAATTGCCTGAACCCGGGAGACGGAGGTTGCAGTGATCCGAGATGGCACCATTGCACTCCAGCCTGGGTAACAAGAGCGAAACTCCGTCTAAAAAAAAAAAAAAGAAAAGAAAATGGGTTTCTAAATAATGTTAAATACTTCACATTACATCTTTCCCTTTATAGTTAACATCATCATAATGTCGAAGAGAAAAACTTGCTGGGTCTTGCCACCACAACTTCTGGTACAGAAACTGTCTCCATATTTGCTACTAGATTTTGAATATCTCTGGGAAATAAGAATTAGGATCAGTGAATATGGATATGCTACGGAAAGCTTTTAATACTGTTATGCATTGCCCAGGATGTGGCAGAACTGAATAGATGCTCAGCATATGATGCTGCTCTATGAGACCTTTGATAGGGTGGACTCCTTATTCGTTGTGCAGGAAGATAAGAGTAGGATGTGTGAAATCCTACTCTTATCTGGTTTATAGTAATGGATTAATGACCAGAAATGAAGTATACCTTCTTAGATCTATTGAAGAATATTTTCCTTTGGATACTAGCTAGCAAGATAAAAGTGGCAAGATAAGAGTAGGATGGTACACTGGTTACCAACTTGCCTAAGTCTGGTAAGACAGACACACTCATATACAACAAATTATGTGAAGTGGATTTATTCCCTACAGAAAAGTAACAAAAGAGAAGAGCAGCCTCCAAAGCTCAGAAAGACACCAGGGGCAGATAGAGTCTCAACTGTTTATACCCCACAGCTGAAGGACCCTGGAAAATAGCCTAGCCTTCTGTAGGTTTTATACCACAGGATCATCTGACTCACTGAGATACATTATTGAAAGGCATTCTTTTTCTAGGGCAAGACTGGAATGGATTTCAAGCTGTTCCTGCTGGTCTCTCCCTATCACAGGTTGTTATATTTCCAGCACACTCTAGTTATTTTTGAGAACTACAAGTGAGAAACAGGAGAACTGAGTTGGTCAAAAACTACCCAGAGAAGTGTCCTTAAGGGAGATGTAGAAAAAGAAAGCCTGGTGATAATCATAAAGGCTTCACATCTTCATCAAGATTCATATCCCATGTATTAATCTGTTCTCACACTGCTAATGAAGACATACCTGAGACTGGGTAATTTATTAAGGAAAGAAGTTTAATGAACTCATGATTCCCGATTACTGGAGAAGCCTCACAGTCATGATGGAAGGCAAAGGAGAAGCAAAAGCCTATCTTACATGGCAGCTGGCAAGAAAACTTGTGCAGACAAACTCCATTTTATCAAACCACCAGATCTCATGAGACTTATTCACTATCACAAGAACAGCAAGGGCAAGACCTCTCTCCATGATTCAGTTACCTCCCACTGGTTCCCTTCCACAACACGTGGGAATTAGAGAAGCCACAATTCAAGATTAGATTTGGGTGGGGACACAGGCAAACCATATCGTCCCACCTCTGCAACCTAGTAAGTATATAACCTCTGGTCAGTTACATTTTCTATGCAACTGAGGATAATGACAAGAGTTCCCAAGGCATAGAGTGCCTACATTATTGTTAAATTCTGGAAAATACATATATGTGCCTGACACACAGTCTGTGCTTTAAAACAATGTTAGGTATGATCAGGGTTGTCCACTGTGCTGCAAGTTGTTCTTTTATCCATCTATACATCCCCTGTATTAACTCTTCATTTTTCTAAACTGTGACTCTTATAATGCTTGGTTTTCTTTATGTTATTCATTTAGATTCTTTGTAAAAACTCTATTTTATAAGATTTTTGTTCAGAAGCAAAGTCTTCCATCTTGTTCTTATGAACAGTGACTAATTTGCATTTAATGCAGGCATAGCTCTTTTCAAGCATAAACATAAAGACATATTAGAATGAACACATCTGTTTATCTGTCCATGGATAGATTTAACTTTGGTTTGAAATACAGCCTGCCTGACTTTACTATTTAGTTTCTTAAACCAATCACTTCTCTATAAATCAGCACAACCAATTATCTTTTGGCAGCACTGGTTTGCTTCCAGATTAAAAAATATTTCAAGAGCCATATCCTACATGCACAATTCTAAAGTTACCCGTGTTTCGGAATGAAGCTAACACTATGAAATGTTATGTGACAGACCAATTTTTATTTCCAAGGAATTACCATGGCTTTACAAGTTTGCCTAATTCTCTGTGGACTGACAATAGGACAAAGAACATGGAAGGACTTAGGAATAACACCTTTCCTCACCTGTTTTAGCAAGGACAGACTTCGGCCTGATTCATTTTTCAGGTGGTAGGATATATTTTTCATAAGACAGTGATCTCTGTAATTCCCATTCATATACCAAATTAATATCTTAGAAATCTGTTAGAAATTACCAAAGATAACGCATTCTGAAAATAAACTTGCCATAGCTTTATGTGCAGGTGTGTGATTAAAACATAAATCAAATGTAAACTGTTTCTTGATGTCCTTCAATAAAGTTAAAAATCACAAGCAGTCAACTATCTTTTGAGATACAATAGAAAAACCACAACATAATCATAATAAAAATATCAAATATTGAAATAAAAACTTTATCTTGTAGCTTAAAAGTCATTTCATTTATATTTAAATATATGTTTAATGTCTCATTTTTCTCCTATACATTTCAAGTAAATGTCGTTAAGGTTAATTTGCCCATAATAAAATGAAACCATTTTAGAGTACAACTCTGTGAGTGTTGACAAATATATACAGCTGGCTAGTCACCACCACAAACTAGAATATCTCTGCCATCCCAGAACACTTTCTCATATTTCTTTTCTGTCAATTCTTGCTTCAGGTTCACCCCCAACCAACAACTGACCAACCAACAACTGATCTATTAGCTTGCTATAAATCAGATTTATCTTTTTATTTTTTATTTATTTATTTATTTATTTATTTATTTATTTATTTATTGAGACAGAATCTCACTCTGTTGCCCAGGCTGGAGTGCAGTGGCACTGTCTTGGCTCATGGCAACCTCTGCCTCTCAGGTGCAAGCGATTCTCCTGCCTCAGCCTCCAGAGTAGCTGGGATTACAGGTGTCTGCCACCACACCTGGCTAATTTTTGTATTTTTGGTAGAGACAGGGTTTCACCATGTTGATCAGGCTGTTCTCAAACTACTAGATGATTCACCCACCTAGGTTTCCCAAAGTGCTAGGATTACAGGTGTGAGCCACCATGCCTGGCATAGATCAGATTGGTCTTTTCTAGAGGAATCATATTACTTTATACGTACTCTCTTTTGTATGGTTTCGTTTCCTCAGACTAATGTTTCTGAGATTCATCCATGTTATATGTTAACTCATTCTTTGTTATTAGTAAATAGATGCCCTTGTGGGAACAGGATATGATGTGTTTATTCATTGACAGTTTTTTTGGTTTTCTGTTTCTTTTTCTTTTGCTGTTGGAAATAAAACTGTTAAAAACATTCAATATTAGTCTCTGTGCGATCATGGATTTTCACTTACCTTGAGGAAATATCACTAATAAAGTTGTTCAGCCTTTTAATAACTATATGTTTAATTTTGTAAGGAATCGTAAAAGTATTTTCAAACCTGGAGGAACTAGTTTATTTGCCTGGCAGCAAAGTCTGAGTTCTTTTTGCTCCATATCTTCACCAATACTTAGATGATGTTTTTAAAAAATTTTACCCATTCAAGTGAATATTTAATGCCATTTAACCATGGTTTAAATTTGCATTTCCCTGTTAACTTTTATGAAGTGATTATGTAAGTCTTCTGCCCATTTTTAAAATTATATATTGTGTCTTTTTCTTCTGAATTGTGCAAGTTCTTTATAGGTTATACATACACATCCTTTGTCACATGAATTTACTGAAAATACTTTCTCCCAATCTGTTGTTTACTTCTCATTTTTTATTAGTGTCTTTGAAGAGCAGAAATCATTAATTCTGATGATATACAACTCATTTTTTATTTTGTGTTACTACTGCTTTCTGTTTTCTGTTTAAAGATTCTTTATCTACCTCAAGTTTACAAAGATTTTCTCCGATATTTTCTTCTAGATGCTTTTTAGTTTTAGCACTAAACTTTAGGTGTATAATCAATGTCTATCTAATTTTTATATCTGAGGTAAGCCAAAAGTCAAAAATCACATTTTGATGATGGATATCTAATTTTTCCACCTTCTAATAGGGACATAATCCTTTCTTCCACTAAATTATATTTGTGAAAAATCAATTGTCTTTATACATATGGGTTACTTTTGATACTCTCTATTTAATGTCATTGATGTATATTTCTGTATTTATGCTGGTACCTCATTTGTTTTAATTACTATAACTTTATAATAAGTCTTAATATCAGCTATTAAAAGTCCTCAAATTTGTCCTTGCTTTTCAAAATTGTTTTGACTGTTCAGAGTTCTTTGAAATCCATATAAATTTTATAAGCAGTTTGTTCATTTTTAGAAAAAATATATAATTATTTTTTAAAATCTTTATTTGGGTTACAAGACATTTATAAATAAATTGGAGAGAACTGGTATGTTAACAATTAATTTCCTATCAAATGTTCTTGATATTTTAGGTCTTCTTTAATTTATTTTAGCAATATTATAATTTTCAGTATTTTCAGTATACAAGTCTAAAATATATCTTGTTAAATTGATACAGAAGTATTTCTTATTTATTTATTTATTTATTTATTTATTTATTTATTTTTAATGGTAATTTAGGTTCTGGGGTACACATGCAGATCACGCAGGATTGATGCATAGGTACATACATGGCAAGGTGGTTTGCTGCCTTCATCCCCCCATCACCTATGTCTGGTATGCCTCCCCTCATTAGATTTTAGATGTTTTTGTAGGTAGTTTTGCATTTTAAATTTTATTTTTCAATTGTTCATTGCTATAATATTGATTTTTATATATTAACCTTGTATCTTTGTGACTTTGTTAATCTCAAATGATTGTTCATGTTGCATGATAGGCATTTTGTAGATATTTTAGAAGTTTTTACATATAAAATTACATCATGTGCAAAGGCAATTGTAATTCCTTTAAATATGCCTTCTAAACTTACTAGACACTCAAGCATAGTGTTGAATAAAAGTGGTAAAAATTGAGTTTTTTGTCTTCTTCCTAAGAGAGTGACTGGATGAAGGGACTCATTTAGTCTCTCATCATTAAGTTTGATGTTAGCTATAGTTTTTTTTTTATAAAGGCCTTTCTCAAATGGGGAAACTATCTTTCTATTCCTAGTAGGCTAAGAAGGTTTTTGCTTGTTTGTTTATTGTAAATGAACTGTTTTTTTCAAATGCTTTTGCCACATCTATTGAGAAAATTATAATTTTTTTTTTACTATTTAATTAATACTGTGCATTATTTTTTGGTTGCTTTTTGAAGGTTAAGCAAATCTCGCATTCCTTGGATAAATCCCACTTGGTCATGCTGTGTTAACAATGTTGTGTTTTGCTGAATCCGCCTTCCTAATGTTCTGTGAAGGGTTTTGAATCTGTTTGACCATTTCCTTCTTTGTTCTGGGCATCAGGGTATGTAAATCACCTAAAATGAATTAGAAAGTGCCTCGTAATCTTGTTTCTTGAAAGAACTGTGTACGTTGATTTATTCCTTAACTGTTGGGTGGAATTGATCATTGAGGACATTTGGCCCTGACGCTATCTTTGTGGGAGAGGTTTTTTAGTTATGAATTCAATTTCTCTAATAGATTTGTGGTAATCTAAGTTTTGTACTTGTTTCTGTGTTAGGGTAATTTATAAGTTTCTTTCTAGGAATTTGTTCATGTCATCTAATGTTTCAAGTTTATTGATAAAATTATTAAATTCTTACTAGATTTTAATGACTTTTGGAACCATCTGATATCTGCTCTTTTACTCTTGATACTGATGACTTTTATATATTTTTTGTTTTCTAGTCCATCTAGAGGTTTATCAGATCTATACATTATAAAAAACAGCTTTTTATAAACTTTTCAATTAAAATACAACATACAGATGTAGTAAAATACACAAATCTTAAACATATTCCTCAAGAACTTTTTACAAATGAATATACTTCCAAAACCACCACCCTAGTTCAGACACAGAATTTTATCAGCAATCAATCAATCATAATCAAGCAATCAAGCTCTTGATTTAACTTACTCTATGTTAAATGGATTTAACATGTGTTACCATCATGTTATCTTATCATCTTCCAGCCTGTATTTCCCCCAGTTAACCACTCTCAATTTCAACCATCTTCAATTGCTTTTGCCTGTATAGAATATCTCACAAATGAAATCATGTGAACTAAACTTTACATGCCTGGATTCTCGGTTAATGTATTTTTGAGATTCATCCATGTTATTATGCATAGCAGTAGTTAAGTTGTCTATGAGGAAAAAAAAAATAAACATAAGAATGAAATATAGACCCTGGGCTTCCTGTGTCTTTGTGGAATGTTCTTTCCCACCATTTTCATGCTCATTTTTGTGTGAACATCCAGCTTCTGAAACTCTAGAGAATACAGAATATTTCCTATACTTTCCAAACAATACATTCACAGTCCGGAATTTTTATTTCTTTAATAAAAAAGGCACTGACCTAGCTGGAATGATCAAGATTTGTTAGAATTTTACCAGCAAGTAGAAAAAGAACGAAGATGGAAACTACAGAGGAGTACTGAGTCTTGTCTAGTTATCATCTTCCTGATCTTGGATAATTTTACTGAGCTTTACTTTCTTTGCTTTTTTTATTTTTTTTTTTTGAGACGGAGTTGCGCTCTTGTTACCCAGGCTGGAGTGCAATGGCGTGATCTTGGTTCATCGCAAACTCCGCCTCCTGAGTTCAGGCAATTCTCCAGCCTCAGCCTCCTGAGTAGCTGGGACTACAGGCACGCGCCACCATGCCCAGCTGATTTTTTGCATTTTTAGTAGAGATGGGGTTTCACCATGTTGACCAGGATGGTCTCGATCTCTTGACCTCGTGATCCACCTGCCTCGGCCTCCCTAAGTGCTGGGATTACAGGCTTGAGCCACTGCGCCTGGCCTACTGAGGCTTACTTTCTTTCTCCATAAAGAAGAAATAGTATGACTTGCCTTATCCTATTCACAGAGATACAGTGGAACTCTAACAAAAACATGCAAAAGTACTTTGTCAAAAGGAAATCAACCTTTTTAAATAAATATGTTATTAATAGAATAAATGAAGCATTGAAGCTTAACACCCAAATCTTAAAAACTAAAAACTTCCCAGGAGTCTTTTTCTGCCAAATCTGTGCCTGTATTCAACTGGGTAGGTAGGGGGATGGCTTGGCTGAACTGAGTCCTTTTCCTGAGAAACAAACATCTCATGACAGGAGTTACATGCCAAGATGGGGCAAAATGGAAAGGCTGAAATAAGTAGAAGTTCCAATATGGAGTTTGTTCATAGATATAAATTACACTAAAACACATTATCATAGAACCAATTCCCGCATTTGAAATAGTCATTTCTTTTATTTTTAAATTTATATGCAGTAAAATTTGCTCTTTCTGGTGCTAGCCACTGGTTTCATTAATTTTCTCCATTGTTTATCTAATTTTGAGTTAATCGTGTCCACCGTTATCATTATAGCGTTCAGCTTTTTATTTATGCCTAGTTAATTTTCTTTTTTCCCTTTTTACCTTTTTTGGAAGGTGAGGTTAAAGCAGAAGCTTAGAACATTAATTTCAGACAATTTCTATTTTCTAATGAAGCATTTAAATATATCAGTTTCTCTCTCAGCACTATATTATCTAATAGGCTGTTTTCAATGTAAGATAAAATATTTTCTCATTTCCCTTGAGCTATCATTTTACTTGTGAATTTCATAGACTTTCAATGTTTAATTTCTAAATACTTAAATTTTTTCATATTTGTTTTATTTTCATATAACTTAAATCTTTAACTTTTAGATCTTATTATAGTTATTTGAAATTTATTTTCTTTATTGCTGAAACATAAAAATCCTACTGAATATTGTATATTGATCTTTCTTTATTTCTTTCGAGATGAAATCTAACTCTGTCACCCAGACTGAAGTACAATGGTAAAATTTCAGTTCACTGCAACCTCCACCTCCCAAGTTCAAGTGATTCTTCTGCCTCAGCCTGCTGAGTAGCTGGGATAACAGGTCTAGTGCTTACCAACATACCTGGCTAATTTTTGTATTTTTAGTAGAGACTGGTTTTTGCCATGTTGGTTTTACCACGTTTTCACCAGGCTGGTCTTGAACTCATGACCTTAAGTGATCCACCCAACTCAGCTTCCCAAAGTACTGGGATTACAGGGGTGAACTATCACACCAGGCTTGATCTTTCATCCAGGGACTTTGCTAAACTCAAATATTTGTTCAAGTAGTATTTTTTTTTCTAAAAATGTAAGATGTTTTTTATGTACACATTATATTTCCTTCAAATAAAGAAAATATTTACATCATCTTTTCCAATCTGGATTATCTTTATGTATATGTCACATAACACATCAGTGCAATTTTCCACCTTTTACATTTATTGTGGTTTGCTTTATTGACCTATACGTATATATATATTATGAAAAATAGTAAATGTGCTCATGAAACTCATGTATATTTTATTGCTGTTGAAGTGTTCTTTAAATAACAATTGTTTTGTGCTAAGTAATAATGTTCACAAAGTGTAGATTCTTTTTTTTCTTTTACTCGTTTTCTTAATTACAGAGAGGAGTGCTATAGTTTCTAACTCTAATTGTAGAAATGTCTGTTTCTTCTTTCAGCTTTGTCAAGATTTGCTATATGTGTTTTAAAGCTGTTTTCCATGCATAGTATTTCGAATTCTTGTGTCTTCCTGATGAATTAATTATTTGATCTTTAAAAAATGACTCTCTTTATCCCGGTCATGTTTCTTTTTCTAAGCTCGACTTTGTGTGATATTAATAGAGCCAATCAACTCCTTTATGTTTAGTATTTGCATGGTATAGCTTTCTCCCTTCCTTTCAGTGTTAACTTATTGTATATTTGTATTTAAAGGGTATTTTTTTCTTCCCATAGTGGTTAATGTTATGTTGTTTCCCAATATCTGAAAACAGCCATTGAATAAATATTGCCCTCTTTGATTTTGTTTACAAACCAAAAGTTTATGTACAGTAGGATGACAAGTTCAGTACGATTATTCCTTCATGGCTGAACATCTATACATTTATACATTTTTATCTTCTGATTTCTGTGCCCTGACATTTTTAGTCGATACCCAGTGTTACCATCATGTTAATGACGACTCCAGGACATAATACCTTTCTTACCTCTTGGTAATACTCTTGCATGTTGAATAACAGCTTGAATTCTGTTTTATGATTCCAAGTGAAATGAGCATTGCCTATATATAAATGACATTTATCATCATGATGCATTTGCAAAAACCTCAAATGCCTAAAATATATCTCTATCTACACACTTTAAAATATGAGCCGCAAAATGGATGACAACCTAAACTCTTCCAATTGTGAAAGATGGACAAAAAAGACATACCATGCCTTAAGTGTAATGGTAAATACATTCAAAGGTGAATTACAAGTTGATGATAAAAAACTTCCTGGCAACTAATTCCAAATGGAAACCATAATTGATTAAGTATATTCTGAAATATTTAAACTTAATTTCTTTTTATTTATGATTTTTAGATACATAAAATAAAAGCTCAGTTATATTAAGAATTGCTTGGAGCTTATATTAAAAATCTTTTGGTAGCAATTTTATTAGGAGCTGTGGTCTTAAGGTCTTATATCACTATAATTTGATATGCCAAATTTCATTTTAGCATGCCAGTATGCTTTCCATACTTGGAATTCCTTTTTTACTTGAGCTAGTGAATTTATTCTATAATCCTTACATTTTCAATTTCAAATTTGATCCTTATACATTTTTTTAAAAACTATATTTTTAAAATTCTAATGAAAGTTCTTAGTGAACAGTTTCTAAAATGTTCAAAAATTCTAATTTATTTTTCATTCCTTTCATCTTTTTTACATATTGATATAATACCCTCTTAATCATCTTCTTGGTGCACTGTCTATAACATTTTTTAAAAGAAGTTGATTTCTTACCACTCTAAAATTGATTTCCAGGCTGGTTGATAATTATATTTTATGTATACATACATATACTTTTATATATATGTATATATGCACACATACATATGTATACTTACACATATAGATAGCTATAGGTTTATAGATATAGATCATTACTTTAAAATCAACGTATTAAATCACACCAAAATTTTATAGGATACAAACATTATTACGAATATTTTCTACTATTGTAGGTCAGCTATTATTTATAATCTACTATCAATGAACAGAATATGACATACAAAAAATAAGTAATTGTGTCTTTTAATTTCAGCCACAAAGAGCAGTTTTTGTAATATTTTAAAGTAGTTGTCATAGAAATAAACTCTGGTGAAAAAATCAAATCCTATGGGACCTAAAATTTCTTACATGTGTCTCTATTTTACTGAGAGCCTATAATTTTATGGAAACACTCAACTAGAGGTTTTGGAATAATTAAAAGTGTTAGAAATATGGATTTTAAAAATATGTTTATTTTAAAACATTTTAAATTAGAGGAATTTTTAAAAATCACTATAACTATAATGAATACTATGTACAAATTATTTTAATTTTTTTTTTAATGTTTATCTTAGTCCATCCGAGCTGCTATAACAAAGGGCCGTAGACTGGGTTGTTTATAAACAACAGAAATTTATTTCTTCCAGTTCTGGAGCTTGGAAAATCCTACATCAAAGCAGGATCCATTTGATGAGGGCCAATTCCCTGATTAATAAACAGCTGTCTTCTCTCTGTGTCCTTAGAAAGTAGTGGCTACAGGGAGCTCACTGAGCTCTCATTTACAAGAGCACTAATCTCATTCATGATCTCATGGCCTAGTCACCTTCCAAAGCTTCACACATAAATACCATCACACTGGGCTTAGTAGTCAATATATTTGGAGGAAATAAACATTCAGTCTATAGCAATACTCATATCATATTTTTAATGAATAAAATGTACAGATAAAGTTCAGCCTTTTATGTACCTCAAATAGACTCCACTATCTTCCCTTACTCCTGAAAAGTAAACATTTCTAATTCACTATTTATAATTGCATACTGCACAACATATTCAATAATCCATACACCTGTATGTATTCTTTGTGTCCTGTTTTAAAGTTTCTGTAAGTGCTATTGTACTATGGTCACAATTGTACAACTTGATTTTTCTTATTTTGCTAAAATATTTATTTGTGATTTATGTAGTTTCGGTCTTTTATTTTAACTGCTATATACTATTCCAGTTATATAAACGTGCCCCAATGCATTGATTAATTATCCTGGTGTTAGACGTTTAGATGATTTCTAATTTTTCTCTATTGGAGTTAAAATGAACTTTCGTATAGGGACACCTTTTTTTATATTTGAGATACACTTAAGACTATATATAAAAGTGTAATTTCTGGTCCAGGTTATGTCTATCTGATATATTTCTAAATATAGACAAGTGATTGTACAAATTTTCATAACTGCCAGTAGTAAAGGAAAATTAAAAAATGAATAAATATTTTACAAGACCTTTTTGTGTTGTTGTTGAGAGAGTCTTGCTCTGTCACCTAGGCTGGAGTACAGTGGTGCAATCTCAGCTCAGTGAAACCTCTGCCTCCTGGGTTCAAGTGATTCTGCTGCTTCAGCCTCTCAAGTAGTTGGGATTACAAGCATGCACTGTCACACTCTGCTAATTTTTGTATTTTTAGTAGAGAGGGGGTTTTACCACATTGGCCAGGCTGGTCATGAACTCCGGACCTCAAGTGAGAGACCTGTCTCAGCTTCCGAAAGTACTAAGATTACAGGTGTGAGCCAAGGCACCCAGTCATTTAAAATAAATTTTTATTGTAATATTTTCTTTATTGTATGTAAGGATTTAAATACAATATTTATTTTTTAAAGTCTTAAAGTATTTCAGAAGAAAATTTGAAATTATTTTTCAATACACTCTGATATAATTAATTAGCAGAGTAATTCTTAGCAGTTAGTAATTCTTCATATGTTGAAAATTCCCCTTGATTCAATAACCATTATCTAACTATTCAATTAAAGTATTACAATCCCTTTCTCCAGGCTATATTATTTTTATTTATTCTATAACTGTGTCAACAATAAAAATTTTTCTAGTGACTACTCTCCACACTGAAAATACCCTCCCATCACTACAATTTTTCATGAAAAGTTCTAAAAACATTAAGTGGATGTTTCATACTTCCTGCTGAATGCAGCCTGACATCTCAGGATCATGCTGCATTGCCTTTACACTGGCTGCCCACTTGATTTGTGTTTCTTTTCATCTCAGGTTGCTCCTCTGCTGTCCTTGGTCTCCTGAGATGGATGATGTCTTCTCTTTCCACCACAACTTCCTACAGAGTTCCATGTGCTACAAAAGTAACATGATCAAAAGGACCTGAGGGCTTTATTCCTGATTATCATGTAATCATTTACTGCAGTGACAACTTATTTACTTATATAATCCAGGTCCGCCCCAATCTGACTAATCATTCACAAACTTAGATATTATTAACAAAAAGGAGTTATGCATTTGACAAGTTTTGATCTAGCCCCAAACAACTTTTACATGTATTTTCTTGAGTTTTTGTTGCATTACGTTATCTTGGCTAAGAGATTGCATATATTATTTGTATTAACATAATTGCAATTCAATAATTTGCTGTTTTTGGCTTCCTAAATATTCCAGCCAACAGAGACTATTGGAGCTTAAAATACCAGCAAGACAACTCACTGTTTATATTCTCTATGATTCAAAGACTCATCTATATTTTGCCCATTAGTTCCCAAAGAATTTACTCAAGAAATTGTCATAGGCCAGTGGATTATACCATTATCATACACTAAGCAATATAGCCAGTCATTATTAACAAGAAATTGTCATAGGCCAGTGGATTATACCATTTCACACACTAAGCAATGTAGCAAGTCATTATTAAATTACTACAATGATCTTATTGGAAAAATGTAAACAGACATTTAAAAATGTCTTTTGTGGCCGGGCGCGGTGGCTCAAGCCTGTAATCCCAGCACTTTGGGAGGCCGAGGCGGGTGGATCACGAGGTCAAGAGATCGAGACCATCCTGGTCAACATGGTGAAACCCCGTCTCTACTAAAAATACAAAAAATTAGCTGGGCATGGTGGCGCGTGCCTGTAATCCCAGCTACTGAGGAGGCTGAGGCAGGAGAATTGCCTGAACCCAGGAGGCGGAGGTTGCGGTGAGCCGAGATTGCGCCATTGCATTCCAGCCTGGGTAACAAGAGCGAAACTCCATCTCAAAGGAAAAAAAAAAAAATGTATTTTTATAGCTCTGTTGTTTGTTTGTTTCTTATGTTTCCAGATAAATAATCTTCTGTATTCATAAAATCAAACCCTTTGTTCCTACGTATTATATTTGATAGTTTTGAGCATGGATTATGGAACCAGATTGCCTGAAAAGAATTTTGGTGATACATAACAAAATAAGATATCATGCAGTTATTTTTTCACCCAGCAATTTCACTTCAAAGAATCTACCCTAAATGTATGCCTCTAAAATATGAAAAAATACATATATATATATATATATATGCACATGGTTATTCATATCAACATTGTTTACAATTGCAAAATACTGGAAACAATCTAAATACTCAGATATAGAGAAATCATTGGATAAGCTATGCTATAATTGCAAAACAAAATATTATACAGATTTTTTTTTTGCAAATTCGTATGGGATCATTTTTAACATATATTAAGTGAAAAAAAATTGCAAAAGAAAAATTGTATCCTATCTTTCTTGCATAAAACAAAGAAGTATAAGAAAATACATTTGCTATGGTTTGGCTGTGCCTCCACCTAAATATCGTCTTGAATTTTTGTTCCCATAATCCCCACATGTCATGGGAAGGACCTGTGGGAGGCAATTGAATCATGGGAATGATTACCGCCATGCTGTTCTCATGATAGTGAGTGAGTTCTCATGAGAGCTGATGGTTTTATAAGGGGCTTTTTCCTGTTTTCTCAGCACTTCTCTCCCTGTTGCCATGTGAAGAAGGACATGTTTGCTTCCACTCCCACCATGATTGTTAAGTTTCCTGAAGCCTCTTCAGCCATGCAGAACAATGAATCAATTAAACCTGTTTTCTTTATAAATTACCCAATCTCAGTTATTTCTTCATAATAGCATGAGAATGGACTAATATGCATTGATCTTCTAATTTACGAAAAATAAATACTTGAAACACTAACTAGAAGCTCAAGAAACTTGTTCCGTATAGGGAGTAGCAGAGAATGGAGTAGAAAGCAGGGGGAAATAGAAATATGGCAGGAGGGATGCAGTGGAAACCACACTTCTACAAGTACACCTCTTTGTTTGTGTTTAACTCTTAGGCCTCAGTAATTTTTCACACGCCCATGATAACAAATAACTGAAAGAAACCAGCGTTGGGCCGGTGGCGGGATATGAACAGTAAAAAATGGACTTAACCGTAGTAACATAATAATGTTTCACACTGGAAAGGATGGGAGAGAAAATAACTTACCGACGTAATTTTTGAGAAAAAAAAAAAAAAAAAAACACTTTTGTTGGAAAGATGGAAGACTAAAAAAACAAAAAGGAAAAAGAACTACACAATATTTTGTAGTCAGGTTAGTAAACCTTACGGAGTTAAGATTTAACAATTTTCTAACTGCTTAATGTGTATAATAGGATTGAACAGACAGGTGAATCTGCTGTAGAAAATGAAGGCCTGGCAGTACCCGGTGGTGGCACTTTCCTATAATCCCAGCACTTTGGGAGGATGAGACAGGAATATTGCTTTAGGTCGGGAATTTGAGAAGAGCCTGGGCAACATAGCAAGACCCCATACCTAAAAAAATTTAAAAATTAGGCATGGTGATGCCTGCTTGTGGTCCCAGCTGCATGGGAGGCTGAAGAGAGAGGATCACTTAAGCCAGGAATGTTGAGGCTGCAATGTGGCATGTACATGCCACTTCACTTCATGCTGGGTTACAGAGCAGGATCCTGTCTCAAAAAAAGGAAAAAAGAGAAAAGAACCTGAAAGCCCATTTTATCTCTGCAGTGTAGGATTGAAATCAGAGATGTGCATATGAACTCTTGTTTTATCTTAAACAAACACAAACGTACACACCAAAAATAGACCTACAGGTATGCGTGGAATAGTATGCATATTTTCTAACTCTGTTGAAAAGTATTAGGAAGTAGTGTTTTCTGATAGCAGTAAGAACACCTAGGTATGTTCTGTCTTCACATTGCCTTCTCTCCGGCAAGCATAAAGTCTCTGTCTTCCTCTCTCTTGAAAGAATACATGTAATCACATTTAGGATTCACTGAGATTATCCAGAATAATCTTATCATCTCAACATCCTTACTGTAATCACTTACTTTGGCCATGTAAGATATCATTAACCTCCAGGGTGTGATAGTTAATTTTTATGTGTCAACCTGTCTGAGTAACAGGATTTCCAGAATCTGGTTAAACATTATTTTTGTGTTTGCCTGTGGGGCATTTCTGAAAATGATCAGGCACTCAGTTGGTGGAATAAGTAAGTAGATGGCCCTCTCCAGTATGGGCGGGCAACACTCAATTCACTACTGGCCTGAATTGATATTAATGGTGAAGGAAGGTCACATTAACTCTGCCTGCCTTGCTGAGATGGGACATCTATTTTCTGCCCTTGAAGCTCCAAGTTTCTGGACTTTGAATGATACCTCCACCTTTCCTGGGTTTTTATCACACAGATGACAATCATGGGACTTCTAAGTGTACATAATTATGTAAGCAAATACCTTATAATAAATCTTGTGAGCGAATAAAAGAGATATGTGTGTGTGTGGAGTGTGTGTGTGTGTGTGTGTGTGTGTGTATCATTTTCTATTGGCTCTCTGTCTGCAGAACCATTATTAATGCACAAGCATGAGGACATGGATATCTGTTTTTGGAGAAGAGTAGATTTTCAGCATCCCACCATATTCAGGACTCCATACTAATGTACATAGTTAAAATAAATACAGCCTTTCTGAAAATATACCAAAAAGTAAAGAGCATCAACATAAAGAAGAATTTACATCAACGAATGGATAAAATAGCCAGTTAACATCAAATGGCAGTAACCCTAAATTTAAATCAACTAAATCCCCCAATCAAAAGATACAGCCAAAACCTAACGGTATATCCAAAGATACACAAAGACTCAAAACAAAGGGTTGGAGAAAAATTTACCAACCAAATGGAGAGCAAAAATAAATAAATAAACAAAAAGCAGGAGTTGCAATTCTCACATTTGATAAAATAGATTTCAAAGCAACAAAGATACAGTGGTAAAAGGATCAATGCAACAATAAGGGATCTTAATACCCAGATACATAAGACCCATAACGAGATTTAGACTCAACGAAACAGAAAATTAATAAGGATATCCCGGACTTCAACTCAGATCCGGAACAAGTAAACTCAATAAATATTTATAGAGTTCTCCATTTTAAATACACAAAATATTGATTGGCCATTATTAATACCCATTTTTAGAATGAAGCAATATTCCTGTTCTCTCTCCCTCTTTTTCTTCCTCTTTCTTCCTCTCCTTCTCTCCTTTTTTTACTTTTCAACATCCTAGTTCCTCACCTCTACTCAATACATTCCTCTGAACACCTGATTCCTTGTGATTCTCCTGTCCCACTGAAACCTCCAATCCATTAAAAAAAAAAAAAAGATATCAAAAAAACAACAGTCAACAAACTGTTAGAACTAAACCAAAAAAAAAAAGAAAAAGAAATAGAAGTCATTCTATTCTAAAGACACATGCATATGCATGTTCATTGCAGCACTATTCAAAAAATAAATAAATAAATACACACATTTTAGAGAAGAAAAAGCTCATCATTAGAGATGAATTCAAATATTTTTAAATATAGAAGAAATGAAAGAAATAGAAAATCACCATGGGTAAACACTACATTAATAACTGTTATGGGAAAAATATCCACTGATAGATATGACATGAAGGAAGCCAAAGTTCAAAGGAAACACAGATATTTGCATAGTCTAAAAGTATTGTAAAGTATTTCCTCAAAATATACTATCAATTGCTAAGGGAAAATAACTTTATCTGGAGAAACCCAGCAGATACCACATAACCAAAATATCAAAGCTAACAACATTAATAAGGTATATCATCATGAGGAACCCTAAATACAACGCACCAAGAAAAGCAAAACACTTCCGTGGTGTTCTTGTCAAAAATATACAACCTCAATCTAATCATGAGTACATATCAGATAACCCAAGATTAAGGGACACACTACAAAATAACTGGTTAGTACTGACTCAAAGCATCTTTAAAGACAGGAAAGCCTGAGGTGCTGCCTCAGCTTGGAGGGGACTAAAGAGACATGCAACTACATGTAGTATAGAACATTGGACTGTTTGCAGAAATATAAAATACAGTAGTAAAAAAAACTGGTGAAACTCAAATATATCTGGTAGTATAATAGTATTGTACCAAGGTTAATTTTATAGTTTTTATAATTGCATGATGATTCTATATGTTTTTAACATTATAGAAAGCCTGGTGATAGGTATATGAGAATGTTCTGCACTGGGTCCCAAATACTTATGTCAAAAAATTACTGCAATATAAAAAGTAAGTTAAAAAGAAAAGAACTGCTTAGCTCTTACACAAATACATTTTAGTGGGTATGGACAGAAGTGTTGGCCAAAAGACATGACCAGTGTATTAGTTTGTTCTCACACCGCTATAAAAATACTACTCAAGACTAGGTAACTTATAAGGAAGACTTGACTCACAGTTCACATGGCTGAGGAGGCCTCAGGAAACTTAGAATCATAGTAAGAGGCAAATAAGAAGCAAGGCACATCTTACATGGTGGCAGGCAAGAGAGAGCACCGGGGGAAGTGCCACACATTTTCAAACAACCACATCTTGTGAGAACTCATTCACGAACACAAGTACAAGGGGGAAATTTGCCATGACCTAATCAGCTCCCATGAGGCCCCTCCCCAAACACATGGAGTTTACAAGTGTAGATGAGATTTGGGTGGGAACACAGAGCCAAACCATATCACCCAGTGAACCCCATCACCTGTCCTATCAACCATTTTCATATAGTAGTGTGATATCCACTCCTAGATGGGCTACAGTTTTACAAAAGCCCAATTTTCATCTTAGTCACTCTATAAATTATTATGATAGGTAGGTAGGTAAGTAGATAGATAGATAGATAGATAGATAGATAGATAGATGATAGATAGATAGATAGATAGATAGATAGATAGATAGATAGATAGCTGCTTTTAAGTAATATTTAAAACAAACATCCATTTTATCCTGTGCTGATGATGATGTTACCAAACTCTTCTTTAATCGTGATTTGAGGAGACTGGGTGAAACATTCTCAGAGACAAATTGGGTTTCACTGGATTTATAACAAACTTTATATTATTCTGTTTTTCATATTACCAAAGAATGCATACACAATTTTTAAACAATTTTTTAAATGCATAGAACTGAATAAAAACATACAGTCTCACCTCATCAGGGCAGGGCATAGAGAAGTTCAGGTTTGTGTTGTTTACATGTGTTTGTAAACATAAGCCATAATATTACATATGGTTTAAAGATGCACTCAATCTCACAATAGTTAGAAGTATTTCAATGCTGTCTTCTCAGAGAATTCTACTGTAGCTCAGATCACATGTTTCTTTCCCCATAGTATTGTTACACAGTTATATGGGGAGCCTTCAAAGGGACAAGTGAAGGCATAAGTTTTCTGGCTGTTCAACTCTGTCTTTGCTCCTGTATGCCATGGCATGGGAGGGTACTGAATGCAATGAGCACTGCCAAATCTTAAGCATATGCACTTGTTTCACTGCCACCTACCACCTGTAACTCCCAGGTCCTCATGGGAGAAATGAAGATTTTTGGCACAGTGCACACCTATTCACACATTTATCTGAAGAGATTCTTCTGGGCTGTTGAGATCTCAGGCACTGGGTGGTCATTATAAGTCAAAGAGAAAGAGTAGCAGGAAAAGACCCAAAACCTTAATGCAAAAGTGCACCAATGTGACCATAAGGTTTGCACTGGACCTAGGCACTTTGTAATGGACACATGAGGGCTTTAGCTGCATGTTCTCAGAGGAAGCCTAATGCCAGACCAACAGCTACAGAGAAATCTGATCACAGTCCCTTAATTTTAATGCTGTCCTTTGCAACCATAGTACCAATACTACTTTGTGTATTCAAAATCCATCTGGCTGAAGTTATTTTCCAGGAGCAGAACAGAGCAATAACAGAGTTATTCAAGGAGCAATAACAGAGAGTTATATAATCAGTTTAAAGAAACACTCTTGTAATCAATTAATTTAATACATTTAAATATTCCAGTTTTCTGCCACGTAATTTATGTTCTAATTTCAAGTGACTTGTTTTACAATCCCAGGCCTAACAAAATGACCTCCTGAAATGCATACAAGGGTTTTTTGGTTTGCTTGTTTTTGCCAAGGACAAGCTTGTCATTCAAGATATTTTCCAACATACACTTCAGTAGTATGCTAAGTTCATAAAGGCTTAGTCCACTACAGTGTCAAGCAAACTCAGTTCCTTGGAAACGTTTTATAACTTCTTTAGATTAAGTTTCTACTTGAATCAGTCATGTGCGCAAGATGCTTTCTCTAAATTGGCTCGTTAATCCCCGTACTGGTGCTCAGCTACAGTTCCAGAGGTTATGGAATTGCTCAAGGTCATACAGTTGGTCAGAGTCAGAACCCAGGTATTTTACTATAAAATCTCCTCTCTTATGCAAATCAAAACCACATTGAGATACCATCTCATGCCAGTTAGAAGGGGGATCATTAAAAATTCTGGAGACAACAGATGCGAGAGAGGATGTGGAGAAATAGGAACACTTTTACACTGTTGGTGGGAGTGTAAATTAGTTCAACCATTGTGGAAGACAGTGTGGCGATTCCTCAAGGACCTAGAAATATGAATTCCATTTGACCCAGAAATCCCATTACTGGGTATATATCCAAAGGATTATAAATCGTTCTATTATAAAGACACATGCACACGTATATTCATTGTGGCACTGTTTACAATAGCAAAGACCTGGAACCAACCCAAATGTCCATCGAAGATAGACTGGACAAGAAAAATGTGGCACGTATACAACATGGAATACCATGCAGCCATAAAACACAATGAGTTCATGTCCTTTGTAGGGACATGGATGAAGCTGAAAACCATCATTCTCAGCAAATTGACACAAGAACAGAAAATCAAACATCGCATGTTCTCACTCATAGGCGGATATTGAACAATGAGAACACATGGACACAGGGACGGGAACATCACACACTGGGATCTGTTGTGGGGGGCTAGGGGAAGGTCAGCGGGGGCTGGGGAGGTTGGGGAGGGATAACATGGGGAGAAATAACATGGGGAGAAATGCCAGATATAGGTGTCAGGGATGGAGGCAGCAAACCACATTGCCATGTATGTACCTATGCAACAATCCTACATGTTCTGCACATTTACCCCAGAACCTAAAGTGCAACTAAAAGAAAAATCTCTTCTCTTTACCTTTCCTTTTGTTTCTCAATTTTACATAAGTATCAAGCTTTATAGTTGGTATATTTTTCAAAGGAAAAAATGTAAATGGTAAAAGAAAGGCAAATGAGATTATTTCCATAAAAACAGTATCCTCCTTCTTCAATCAATTTCTACTATCTGACCAACTGCAAAGTGTTGATCTGTGTCAGAGAGTCCTTATATCTCAATCACATCGTGAGATCTTCCAAAATCCAGAGGATTTGGTGGGTGAGAAGAGTTCCAGTTGAAATTCGAATGAATCTTTTTGGTGGTAGGTGTGGGAATACATTCGAGATGCTTAACAGTGACTAGAATAAACTCATTTCTAAAATGTACACATTCTGGGCTAATGTTTTATACTACTCAATGACGCAAGAGTAAGAAATGAAAATTAAAGCAAACTTCACCAAGGTATTAACCCCTTTGCTTTCAATATGTAATAGCACTTCTCTAAAACTGTGGAAGGATTACTGATGGTTACACGGTTTAGTCGGAGGAATGTGACTTGCTTTAGTTTAATCACATTCAATGTTTTACTTTTAAAAGACACCTGTCACTAACTGCTTCTGCATTATGATTGCTGGGGTAAGTTTCCTTTAAATACAGTGTTTTATTCTAATAAATGTGCAGGTGTTTGTTACAAATAAAAACGCTGAATTATAGTAAATGAATACTTCTTGGGAAATAAGCTGTCCATGTCTGTGCAACGAATGCATGCTTTCACAGAAATCTTCCCTCAGTGGGACAGTGGCACTTACGAATGTACAGTTCACTGTCATGGAGTTTATGCAGTAGGTGATCAACTGTTATACTATTTCTTAAGATGAAACAAATACATATAAGATTTCACAGATCTCTCTGTGAATATACATTATTGATATTTAATGGGTATTTCCAAGTATGGGAGAAAAATAGCCACTGTGATTGTGTAATAAATGGGATTCTATTGAATATGCAGGAGCTGAACTGACGATTTAAAATTTATCAGACTATGATAGGAGTCCTCATTAACCACTCTGAGCTATTTGTAATAAATAAACGAGTAATTTTTGTCTATGTTATGCTTCATCATGTTGCTCTAATTCATGACAAATCCTCCTTGTTTTGCTCTGCAAAGTGTTTATGAATGTTCATGTTAACATTCTCCACAATGCTAGTCATCGCCTAGACTTATTAAAAAGATTGCATTTCTACTCCTAGCTTTTTACGGAAACTTTTTATTTGGATTCTAAAATGATGTATCTGACCAAGTTTGCAACATTGACACCTTTACCCTAATGTATTTCATGGAAAAAAAAATCAATCAGTTGAATTATATTTCTTTTTACAGGAAAAAAAATGTATAATTAAGTCCACAAAACCCCACTGTTATAAGAAACCATATATTATATATCACTCTCTATAGATGTGCCATTAACAAGCAAAGTAGATAGTAGACTGTTTACTAGCAAAATGTTTCATATTTTTGCCTCATATCACATGCAATACGGTAAAATAAGAATAGTTTTAACCTTAGGATCAGATATTCGGTTGAAATCTCAACTTTGCCACTTACAAACTTTGTAAACTTGAGTTTTACTTATCTGCATATTCATTTATTTTACATTTGAAGCATCAGATTACATTACAATAAAATTAATAGTAATTCATAAAGTGCATAATGATCTGTAGATTACAGAATGTCAGTACAAAGGGTCTCACATAATGATTGAAGCATAACAGAGATTAAAAAAATCTTTTTTCTCCTTTTCTTCCCTTCCACCACAAGTGAGTAGCTTATACGTTTTCATTGTGAATACTTGATAAATGTGTTTTCATTTGGTTTACTAAACAATTAAAATACACACAAATTGACCAATTTACTTCAAAAAAGTTGCAAAGGTATTTTCACCGATCAAATTTAGAAAAATGTGATCTTAATTTTTTAAATCATCTTCTGACATTTAGTCAATAATTCTTGTGTATTTTCAGGAATTGAATGAAATATATTTTGAATTCACATAGCACAATGAATGAAATATATATGTAATTATTCAACTACATATTACTTATCGATGCATACTACATTTTGTAAATTAAAAGTTTACCTAAGAGTAAAAAAAACTAAACTGGAATTCTTATTGAAACATTTTTATTAGTAGTAAAAAACTTAAAATAATCCAAATATGCATATGAAAACATGATAACACAGAAATAATATTATTCTTCACCTTATTACCAAGGGCAGGAAAAAATTCTAACAAATTGTTCATAGTAGGTAGAGAATAGAATCCACACATTATTGTAAATAGTAAAAAGAATGAAAATATATACATATATTATGTGTAGAAAAAGGAAGACAGTGAACTGAAAACAGTTATTGGAAGGGGAAGGTGATCATGTGGGTCTTTCTCTTCCTGTATTATGTATTTCTGAATTCTTAAACTTCATAATACATTGTATATTATAGTACATGTTACTATCATCCTATGAAAAAATATAACCTTCTGACTAAAAATAAAGAAAACATTTTGAGAGCTTGTCTACTAAGGTAAACAACCAAGGTGATTTAACTATATATCTCTGTTTTCTCATCTAACAAATATCTAATCTAATTTCTAGAATTGTGGAAATAACTTGAAACAATGTGAGAGAGGCAACTCTGCAATATATAGTGCTATCTCACAATTTGAAATCCAAAAATGGATTTGCTTTGAACTGTTGATAAGATTATCTTGCCCACCTCTAATTCAAGGTGGAAGACAGTGAAGTAAACGGCTCTTACAGAGATAAAACGCTGCCTTCCTTAGAAGCTAGGTTTAACTCCTTCGGAGACAGGCTATTGTCATCAGTCAGTGTGGAAAAATAAATCTCACACTTTCAAAAGAAAAGCTCAATTTTTTTACCATGTCGTAGCAAACCTAAACAATAGTCCCATGCAACAATGGCCATCACATTATTTGTCTATCAAAATGATTTATGATTCATATGTAAGACACTTCTAAATATTCATATTGATATTCTAGAGTCCTGAAGCAGGACAGACTGAGCCACATAGCTCTAAAGTTATTATAAAGTTATCTAGAAAAGCATAGCAAAGGACTGCAAAGGACTTTGTAAAAGTAGTTTAGCTCATTTGCAAAGAGTGTTCTTTTTCGGTTTTTTAGCAAGGACAATGAAAAAATAAAGACATTGTGGCAGTTTCCTTAGCAGCTCATGTCAGATTGAGGCAGTTAGAACCTCACAAATAAGGACCACATTAGTTATACTAATATTTGCTGCCTTTCACCCCCAAAAATTTCCATAATTATTATCATGTATTTACATCACCAAATGAAGTTCAGTATTTGCATTGTGGCTTAAAATGCATACTGATTGTGATTTGATTAGTCATTAGCATACCAAATATAGAAAATCTGGGCTGTGGAAAGGTTGGAAGCTAAATTTCACTATCCTCAAATTAGATTATTTGTATCTTATTTTTAATTTAAAAAAAACCTACTCACCATGACCTTTTACAAGTACATTTCTCAGATTTGCTTCTTCTTCAACTAAAATCCAGGTTTAGACAATAAAATATTCTACGTTTCATTTCAATAAGCTAAGCTAAAACATTCATATGTATCATAATTTGTCTATCCTTCAAGTAAATCTCAATTAGAAAATCAAATACAACTTTCTTAATAGAAGAGTGAAATTGGACATTTTTAAAACTTAGTAATATTTAGAGTCACAATATCTTATAATGTAGTTCCTTGGGCTTCTTTTAAATACTGAAAATGGTAGTTGTTAAAAATGTTTTGGAAAACTTTGAGAATAAATAAAAGCCTAGAAGTTAATTAAGATGAAATTATAGTATTTTAACTAAATTTAATACAGCAAATAACATTTTGAATGTCAATGATGTGTTATCCATATAGAAAATCACAAAAAAATGAGAGATTGAGAGAGACAATCCTTGACTTCAGGGAGCTTATTATTCAGCAAGGAGGTACTATGTGAAAGTATTGATAAAACAATTATGTATAATTTATTGAGCACTTATAATTTTAAATGCATACTTTTACTATGATCTTTAAAATACCAATATTAATCATGGTAAGGAAAAGTTTTCTTTTTTTAATGTAGAAATGCAGTCTTGCTATGTTGGCCATCCTGGTCTCAAACTCGTGGACTCAGGCAATCCTCCCACCTCAGCCTTCCAAAGTGCTAGTATTACAGGCGTGATACTAACTACATGCTAGGCATCTCCAAGTCACTCCATACCTTATCTCGTTTAAACAGAAAACTGAGATTTAAATCTTTACATAAACTAGAAAACAAAGTAAGTTTTCTGGTTCTAGGATTCTGTTGAACACAGAAAACCCATGAAATTATCAACAATATATACAAGACAACATATGATACATTCTGCAAGAGCATTCAAGAAGGATGTAAGTGCCAAAATGGCAAGCGGTTTTATCTGTTTGCTCACTAATTTATACCAAGTTCCTAGAATTGTATCTCGTAAATAAAAGATGCTCAACAAATTTGTGTGGGATTGAATTAAAAGGAAATAAGTTTGCAGTCACTGAGTTTAGAGATTAGGATGGGATTAGATAAGGAGTAAAAAAAAAATGCTTTTGAAGGCAGTTTTAAAGCTCTCACGGGCATTGGAACTGTCGTTAGGGTCCTTTCAGTCAAATCTCCTTCCCACTGCAGCTTGTTTGATTGCAAGATGATCACTGAAGCCCTTTTGAACACTCTTCATGTTAAGAGTATCTCCAAAATTACTTTCTAAATGTAGTAATACTTAGATAAGCACTGTTAGTTGCAGAGTAAGAGCATGTCACATATGAGAAAATATAACATTTTGCTGTTCTTGAACTTGGAGGGTTATGTGGTTATGCTCGTGGATGGTAGAAATTAAATTACTGGAGTCAAGGAGGTGGAAAAACTGCGAAGCGATTGAATTACATCCTATAGTCATAAACTGCAGGAGACAAGGCAGAGGGTGAAAATGTAGACCAGGTGCTGAAATCACTGAGGAAAGACGAAGGATGTCTGGGTAGCTCAGTAAATGACTGTATTAAAGGACAGAAAGCAAACTTTGTCAAGATAAACTGAAGAAGAGGACAAAATTCCTGCATCTGGTCACTTGCAGCAAGAAGAGAATGTGCAAATGCTTCCCGTTGCTCTGGATTCCTGGGGAGCACATTATCAACCAGGTACAGTGTTTTGGGGAAAGATGGAAAAAAAGTGAAGTTCAAGGAAAACTCTGAGAATAAAACCCTACAGCATGTATTTACTGATTAAGTGCCTCCACTCTTCTAGTCTCTTTGCTAGGCACTTTGGATGGGGAACTGTTTTTATTCTCAAAATAACAAGCATTTCAAAGGGAAGTTAATATGTGAATAAAGGAACACACACAAATCTGGTGATGTTGATGAGAGCAGGAAGGAGCTAATTCTGATCAAGCACAGAGGCAATATTGAGGAAAGAACAATAAGCAAAGGCAGAGACAAAATAAGAGGTTTAGATGTATGAGTTTATGAGACTGACATGTTGCAATAGAAAAATGATGCATAGACTTGACAATAATATATTAGAAAAATGACCAGTCTGGACAAATAGAGAGACCCCATTTCTATAAAAAGAAAGAAAACAACAACAACTAAAAAAAAAAAAAAAGGTCAGGCAATCTTGATGGCTGACACCTGTAATTACAGCTACTCCAGAGGATAAGGTGGAGCATCACTTGAGCCCAGGAGTTTGAGGTTACAGTGAGCTACGATCGCACCGCTACACTCTAGCCTGAGCTACAGAGCAAAACCGTGTCTCTAACAAAAAGAAAAATTATCTTAAGTAAAGATTAATCAGCCTAATTTTAATATTTGGATTTCTGAATTTCTACTAGATATAATGATAAAAGTATTAGCTACCAAACAGTTTTAAAAACCACAGGTGTCAACCATAACTTAATATGATTTTATGAAAGTTAACTACACCAGAATAATTTAACATTTTTTTGATGGCGATAGTTAAAAAAAAACAAGCAAGATTTTTAACAGATCTAGATCTTACCTGACACAGACTCACCTGCCATTTTTCACGAAGTAATTCAGAATATTTTATAAGGCATAACTGATGGAAAGTTCATAACCATAGGTGATGATCAACGATTATGGGACAAACCAGGGTAGCATATTGAGAGCTGTCCCACTGGGGTCAGTTCTCAGGCCCACTCTTGTCATAAACTGTATCAATGGTTTGGAAGATAATCTCATCCACCAGCTTAATGAGAACACTATCTGTTCTAATCTTGGAAGGCGGCCAACAATGCAAAGCACAAGAATAGAATCCAAGTGTCCCTGATTAATACTGGTCCATCAAAAGTGTGACTTAAGCCACAGGGACAGATCCTCTATATTTAAGGGCTGCACACTAACTACTGGAGTATAAGCATAAACACACTAGCCTAGCCCTAGACAATAAGTAAAGACAAAGGAATTCCTTTATTGACCATTGTGAATTACAATAGTGTTCAGTTTATTAAGAATATCACAATGTCTTGTATGTCCTAATTGGAGAACTGTTTCCTTTTTTTCCATTTTAAAAAGGATAACCACATACAGAAATACCCAACAAATGTTAATTGATAGAATATAAACTTTAATTAATATAATTTATTTAATAACTAGTTTAATTTTATACAACATAAATTAATTTTATTCCATTTTTCTGTTCCATGTTTTGTAGATAGTAAGCATTCAAGGAATATTTGTAAAATAAATTGATAATATGAAAAGGAAACTTGAGAAGCAACAGATAATTTAATACAAATTTATTTATTTTTATTCGTTTATATTAACCATTCACCTAACTGGCATCTATTGTGCTTTTACTATTTGTCAGATATGTGTTAGGTAATGGGAATACGGTAATGAGTGAGTCATTCAGCCTGCTCAGAGGAGCAAACAGCCGAGATTTTAAAAAGAAAAAAAGAAGAAAAAGAAAAGCAATGAGTACTGACATGTGACAAATCCTAGAATGGATTCATGACAGGTCATTATGAACAGTGGAGAATGAGAGTCTGTCTAAATTGAGGCATGATGGTGATCTGAATAAGATAAAATTTAAATAATGTTTGAACTGAAATTTTAAGGTTGAGTTAGGCTTAACTATGGGGGTGTGTGTGTGTGTGTGTGTGTGTGTGTGTGTCTGTTGTAGGAAATAAAACTACAGTTGACCCTCAGTGTCCATGGGTGATTGATTCCAGGACCCCCGTCAGATAAGAAGACTGGCAAATGTCTAAACACTTTACATAAAATGCTGTAATATTTGCATATAACCTATGAATATGCTCCTGTATACTTTAAATTTTCTCTAGATTACTTTTAATGCCTAAATACGGAGCCTACACATCATTTAATTATTGTGGATTCAACATAGAATTTGGTGCATGGCAAGTTCAAATTTTACTTTTTGAAATGTTGCAGCTTAAATAAAATCAAATGGAATTGAAGCTAAGCATCACAGTTTCTGTCAGTGTTTTAACATTAGAACAGAATGTTCACACAATATTGGTATTTATTCCAGAAAGTTATTAAAAGTTGATTTTTAAAAATTGATCTTTATCCATTTTATATAGAAAACAGATTTAAGAGCTAGAATTACTATCTAAAGTCTTCTCTTGCTTAAAAATGAAATATGTTGCTTGAATTATGAGTGAGAAAACACATTTATTGAGTATTTATTTCATGTCTGGCATGAATACACATTTTTACGTCTAGGATACTTATTTTAGCTTTTACATATTATCACTGGTTCAGTCCAGTGAAAGGTTGTTTCTCTTTTACATGACCATGCAAGTTACTAGAATACTCGCTGTATCTATTTGAAGATCCAGGTGGAAAAAAGCTTTCAAGGTCATAACTAAGAGGACAGCATAAAGAATTGACTCCTGGTTCATCATATTTCACACATCACTGCTGCTCACATTCAGAAGCAAGTCCCAAGGCTAAAACTATTGCTAATATATATATATATATATATATATATATATATATATATATATACACACACATAATGCAACCACATGTCAGAATATATATATATATACACACACACACAAATCTATATATACAGAAATATATACATGTATGTGTGTGTGTGTGTGTGTGTATATATATATATAAAATGCAACCATGTGTCAGGAATATATGTTTGTGTGTGTATACATAATACAACCATGTGTCAGGAATATATGTTTGTGTGTGTGTGTATACATAATACAACCATGTGTCAGGAATATATGTTTGTGTGTGTGTATACATAATACAACCATGTGTCAGGAATATATGTTTTTGTGTGTGTATACATAATACAACCATGTGTCAGGAATATATGTTTGTGTGTGTGTATACATAATACAACCATGTGTCAGGAATATATGTTTGTGTGTGTGTATACATAATACAACCATGTGTCAGGAATATATGTGTGTGTGTGTATACATAATACAACCATGTGTCAGGAATATATGTTTGTGTGTGTGTATACATAATACAACCATGTGTCAGGAATATATGTTTGTGTGTGTGTATACATAATGCAACCATGTGTCAGGAATATATGTTTGTGTGTGTGTATACATAATACAACCATGTGTCAGGAAGTGAAAAATAAGAGACACTGTAGAAGACGTGCTTGCACAGCCCAGGTGCACAGAAACGTGGGCAGGAAAGTGAGTATCATAATGAGCAGTAGGCTTCCTCTTGAATTTGTGCCTTCTATGAGCATCGAGTCTGCTTATGTATTAGCCACGTTGTCACTCAGCACAGCTTTCATTGCTACCTCTTGTGTTTTCTGTGGACCTTAGGGGATTACTAAAGGAATGGAGACTAAGAGGTAGAGTTGAGACAAGACAAAGAGGAAGACAGAGAATGGGAGGGGACCTCGGACCAGCCTGCCTTTTTTTGTTGTTTTGATTATTTATTTATTTATTTTTATTATTTTTTCATTTTGTTTTGTTTTTAATTTCATTTTAGGTTTTGGGGTACATGTGAAGAACATGTAAGATTGTTGCATAGGTACACACATGGCAATGTGATTTGCTGCCTTCCTCCCCTTCACCTATATCTGGCATTTCTCCCCATGCTATCTCTCCCCAACTCCCTACCCCCCGCTGTCCCTCCCCTAGTTCCCCTCAACAGACCCCAGTGTGTGATGCTCCCCTCCCTGTGTCCATGTGTTCTCATTGTTCAACACACACCTATGAGTGAGAACATGCAGTGTTTGATTTTCTGTTCTTGTGTCAGTAGCCTGCCTTTTTATGTTGATGACTGCTTCTTATTAATAAAACTGTGTGAGACAGGGAGACACCTTCATTGGAGCTGAAGAAAGGGTAAAATTGGATCCCTCAGTGGCGTTGAAACTGTTCTTCACACAGCCCCATGAGGATACACAAATGAGCCACATGGCTAAGTAAGAGCCTATGTAATGTCCATTGTAAATCACAGTCCAAACTACAGCATAAAAAGCCAATTTGTTATTTCACTCCCCTGAAAAATCAAAGGCAAGAAGGTAATGACATGCAAAGAAACAGCATTTCTTTAAAAACGTCCAGAAATGAATTCAATTAACTATACTCAATTTATGCCACAGTTAAAGGAACCAAGCCCCGCCTCCACCACAGAAGAGAAAAAATCAGCACAAGAACTGTGGCAATTCCAAATGCTGGAATATTTACAAATTCAATGATGCTCTTATAAAATTACAGTATCATTTTTCACAGATTAGAAAAAAAAACTATTTTAAAATTTATGTGAAAATGAAAAGAGCCTGAATAGCCAAAGCAATTCTAAGCATAAAGAACAAAGCTGGAGGCATCACACAATCCAATTTTAAAATATACTATAAAGCTACAGAAACCAAAACAACATGGTGCTGGTGCAAAAACAGACATATAGGCCAATGGAACATAAGAGAAAACTCAGAAATAAGGCCACACACCTGCAACCATCTGATCTTCAACAAGACCAACAAAAACAAGCAATGGAGAGAAAAATCCATATTCAATAAATGGTACTGGGATAACCAGCCAGGTATGAAGATCAAAGCTGTACCCCTACCTTTCACCATATCATATATAAAAATTAACTCAACGTGGATTAAAGATTTAAATGTAAAATCTCAGACTATGACACTCCTAGAAGAAAACCCAGGAATTTTTCTTTTTGACATCGACCTTAATAAAAAAACTTTGGCCAATTCTCCAAAAGCAATTTCCATAAAAACAAAAATATAGAAGTGGGCCTAATTATACTAAAGAGCTTCTACACAGCAAAAGAAACTTCAGAGTAAACAGCCTACCAAATGAGAGAAAATGTCCACAAGCTATGCATCTAAGGTTGAATACCTGGAATCTATAAAGAGCTTAAGCAATTCAAGAAGTTGAAAACAAATAACCCCAACAAAAACTGGGCAAAAGACATAAAAAGACCCTTTTCAAAACAAGACATATAAGCAACCAACAAACGTATGAGAAAATCATAATCATCACTAATCACCAGAGAATGCAAATCAGAACCACAATGATATACCATCTATCAGCAGTCAAAATGGATGCTATTAAAAGATCAAAAAACAACAGATGCTGGTGAGGCTGAGGAGGAAATTGAATGCTATTGGTAAGAACGTAAATTAGTCCAGTCACTGTGAAAAACAGTCTGGAGACTTCTCAAAGAACTTAAAACATGACTACCATTAGACCCATAATTAAATTACTTTATATATGTATATATACACATATAAAATAAGGAAGTCAAGGTTTTTCACTCAAGAAAAAAGAAGCTATAGATATGGACCTCTCTCTCTCTCTCTCTCTCTCTCTCTCTCTCTCTCTCTCTCTCTCTCTCTCTCTCCCCCATCTATCTATCTATCTCTATCTCTCTATATCTATATAGATAGAGATAGAGATAGAGATGATAGAGATAGATAGATCCCAAAGAAAATTATTTGACCAAAAAGATGCGTACACTCATATGTTTATTGCAGCACTTTTCACAATAGCAAATACATGGAATCATGTCCAACAGTGGAACGGATAGAGAAAATGTGGTACATATCCACCAGAGAATACTACAGAGCCATAAAAATGAATGAAATCATGTCCTTTGCAGCAACATAATGTAACTGGAGACAATTACTTGAAACAAATTAACACAAGAACAGAAAAATAACACTTCTTCTCTCTTATATGGGGAGCTAAACATTGGGTACACATGGACATAAAGATGGTAAAAATAGATGTTGGGACTACTAGAGTGAGGAGAGAGGGAAGGAGGTATTGTTGATAAGCTAACTTTTCGGTACTATGCTCACTACCTGGGTAATGGAATCATTATATCCCCAATCTCGCCATCATGTAACATATCCATGTAACAAATCTGCACATGTATCCACTGAGTCTAATATAAAAGTTGGAATTTTACAAATAATTTTTTTAAAAAGTCAAAAAATTAAAAGTAGCATAATTAAATCAAACAGCCGACAAATAAAAAGTAGCTTATCTTTATATAGCAATAGGTGCTACAGGATTATTCAGTAAATATGGAGTTCCCTGCTATAGTAATCTTGAAAGTCTTTGTGAAGGAGATGAATCTTAAGAGGGACTGCAGGTAAGGATGGAAGTTTAAAGCTAAGGGAAATAGCTAAAGGAGAAGAGGAAAAGGCCTACCAAACAGAACAACACTAGTATAGGATGGAGCAGATAAGGAAGGCAAGGTTTCTCACTCAAGAAAAAAGAAGCTGTAGATATGGACCTATGGATTAGTCTCAATTATGCCTGTATCCAGAAAATAAATTCAAAATAGACAAAATTTAAGGCATATACTATCCTAGATGAACATGTGTCCACAGCTGAGCTGCTGTTTTTCAATCGAGAGTACAAATTTGTGGTGAGTTCTGGGACACTGAAGGAGGATAGCAGTGAGCTGGGTAAGTAGCCTACACATTTGACACCACAGGTGGTGTATTAGGTTTCTCTAGAAGGACAAAACTAATAGGATAGAGAAGTTTATTAAGGTGTAATGACTCACACAATCACAAGGTGAGATCCCATAATAGGCAATCTTCAAGCTGAGGAGAAAGGAAGCTTGTCCGAGTCCCAAAACCTCAAAAATACAGAAGCCAACAATGCATCCTTCAGTCTCTGGTGGAAGGTCCAAGAGTCCCAGAGTTGAAGAACGGAGTCTGATGATCCCAGGCAGGAAGCATCCAGCAGGGAGAAAGATCGAAGCTGGGAAACTCAGCCAGTCTAGTCTTTCCAGGTTCTGTCTGCTTTCATGCTGGTTGCACTGGCAGCTGATTAGGTGGTGCACCCAGATTGAGGGTGTGTCTGCCTTCTCCAGTTCGCTGACTAAAATGGCAACACCCTCACAGACACACTCAGGAACAATACTTCACATCCGTCACTCCAGTCAAGTTGATACTCAATATTAATCATCATACGTGGTAATGCGAAATAGGAGTGATCTGGCTGGTATCTGTGGCTGCTGTAGTAAGATCTAATAGCATGGGATACTGCATTTCAAGGCAGCCTACTTTAGCAACAGCAAAGTTAATGTTAAGTATTTGGAAATATTCATTGACATTTCTGGGACTTTTGCTGTTCCATTCATTCCCCACAACTTCCCCCAAATCTTTCTCTCAGGTTCTCTCTCTTTTTCTCTTCTCACCTACTTAACTCTTCCTCTCCTTCTAGGAGCTGGCCTTCCTCTACTCCACCCCCGTATCACTGGGTACAAAATTAGAATACTTTTTCTATACACGTGTTGTTTTTAACCTAAATCAATGTCTCATTCATTACTAATCTGTGCGCTTTGCTGATCTTCCTCTAGCTAGCTAAATATAGATGTTTTAGAGTCTTAGCAAGCTGGAAGACTCTCCAAGAAGGACAGCAACAGCGGAAGTTAAGAAAAAGCTCAATAATATTTAATCATCTTCAAATGAAAGCCCCAACACTATTTTTCATAGTGCTAGGTACTAAGGATTTTAAGAATCATATACTAGGACTTCATTAGACCAGAACACAAGGCATCAACACACTGAAGCTGTGCTCATGCTTTCTAAGGAAGCCAGCATCTCTCGATACAGTTGCTTCCTCTCTTTGCTCACTTCCTTTTTGTGATTCAATGTAGTTATAACTACTTAGAGGAACCACAGCTGTGTGGGAGTCCATCTGCAAATAAATCTGAAAATGGTAATTATCTATGGAAGTGTGTATGTGTTCTCCTATGTGTCTACTAATAGTTTGTTCATATTTTTTAAGCAGATTTTTATTAAAGAAAATTATATTAGAAAGTGGTTGAAATGAATATTCACTCAATTCATAGAACTCTCAAAACATCTCATTCTAATTTGTTTGAAGTGATTATTTAATCCTGAAAAATATTTAAAACCCTTTTTGAATACATATTTAAAGTATTTCCAACAGCAAAAAAAACCAAATAATTTGATGAATCATGATATCTACAAAATAACACTAAGCATCTCATTTAGTAGACCTGAATAATATTTAACACATTTCATACATACATTAGCTGCCTTTAGACAGTTTTACAAACATAATATAGTTTGTTCAAATCTGGTATTATAAGGAATAATGAGATCCATTTTATTTTTTCTGCTAACAGTTGCCTAAACAGAGGTTTAACATTTAGTGCAAGGGATGAATTTACTTAATCATCCTTCTAGGAGAGATGTCCCAGAAGATACATAAGTTTTGTTTCCCTTATTCTTTCTGGACTTTCAGGGTGGGTGTAGAAGTAGCGAAGTTAAAAATAGTGTCACAAAGAGTGGGAAAAAAATAGCACAAATGTAAGAATTACCAGTGTAATTCTCTTTAATGCAGAATTAAAGATAATGAAGTTAACTAAAGAGACTTGGCCTGAAGCTTATTCAGATGCAACAAAATTCCTAAAGAGAGTTACATGGGCCCTAAAGTAATTTACGTATTTTTCTTAATGGTGTGTAAAATGTCTTACAATTGTTTTTCATTGGTACTTTCATTTTATTATCCTCAGAACACATGGGATAAAAATTAAGCAATTTAGATTTTCAAAGAACATACTTATCATGGTATTCACTTTGTTTTTTCCTATCCAAACTAAAATGAAAGCACTCCAGGTCATCTTATTTTCAGAATAAACCCCCCAGACAGCATAGTTCTAACAAAAGATTGAAATAATTGCTCAGTTGTCAAAACAAATGACAGTTGCAAGATTTTACTAAAAAATAAATATTCACAATAACCTTAAAACATAAAGAACGAAGATGCTATAGATACTCGTTTCACTTAAGAGTCCAGATGTCAGATCCCAGGTGGTAGGGGTTACACACTGTGATGTAAACCTGGCTATGACCAAATGGAGCCAGTAGGTGTTAGGTTTTGTCTTTTTTTTTTTCATTTTTTGACTTTTATGTAATTGAACAAAATATTATATATCCAGGAAAATATATCCTTTCAATCTCTTTCTGCCAAAGCTTTCTTCAGCCCAGTCTTTGATTCATTATAATACTTTCTCTTGACATCTCAAAAATAATATTACATTATTTTATTTTGCAGCATGGAAATCCAAGGTCCAATTATAACTTTGTGTTCTCTGAAATGACTTGTATTTCAATACCAAAAATTTTATGCTTTTTAAAAATAGTAATAAAAAAAGGAAAAAAACAAGAACAAGAAAAAGACCCTAAAGGAAAAGGAGTATAGTAGCAGTCACAGCAGAGGCAAATCAGAATGAGGACTTCACGTCTCCGTTTCTTCCTGTCTCAATCTGTACATCTATCTGAATTTGTATTGATCTTTATCTTCTACCCTCTTTCATTTTCAAGGATGTGTTGTATTTTCCCCAAATCTAATGTTTGACCTTGCACAGGGAAAAATGGGGAGGCATCTTTTCTCATCTCTTCCATTATCATGGATTTTGCTCTATGGGTCATCCACTACCATATTTTGGACTTTAAATTTCCCATTGTATTTCCATCTTGTCCAGAGTAAACATCTCCACATGTCTGTGAGCTCAGAAAACAAATGAACACACATAACAATTATTATTTAATCTTTAAGTACCTACAACCCACTACAGCTATATCATTGTTCTCCTTCACACCAGTGTTGCAGATAGCATTTTCCTCTTCCCATTTCACATTTCCGTTCCCGCTGTCTTAAAACTCACATAATATGGCTTCCAATTCAACTATTCAAGTGAATAATGCTCTTAGAAAATTTCCAGTGTCCTCTAGTTTGCTACATCTCAGGAACAATTTCAAGCTGGACTCTTCTCTTTGTGGTATATACTGCTGTTAGATGGCTTCATATTTTGACTCTTAAAATGCAATCACCTCTAGCTCCCACGACACTAGTGTCTCAAGATTTTTCTTTTACATTTCTGAACATTCTTTCTCAATTACTTTCATACAATGTGCTATATGTCATTCTTCCATATATCATTTACTAGTGTCACATAATGTTCTCTTCTTAGCTCCATTTTCTTCTTACTGTCCAAACTCTCCTTAAGTGGTCTTATGCCTATTCATGTGCTAACAGCCAGTAAATGTGTATCTACACATCACACATCTCTTTTTTGAGTTTAAGACCAGGACATCTGTATACATATGTGCATTGTGTAGATCTAATTGACTTTTTTAAAGCCAGCTCACCGTCAGGATATCCAAAACTGAACTCACCACCTGCTTTTATTGTAACACTCATTACCAGTCGTCAATCTCTATTCTCTGTATTAATGAGGTGCCAAACAATTCATTCAGTATTCCAATCTCTATAAACCATGCTCCTTATTAATTCTCTCCTTGTCCTATACATGCAGTCAGTCTTATATGCACTCTGTTTCCAAAAGCTCTCTCTACCATGCCTACCACCGTTTCCTTAGCTGAGACCCTCCCCATTTCATACCCAAATTAGCACAGCAGCCGTCTATTAGATATTCCTGCCTCCAGGTCTACAATGTCTTCTCATTTCTTAAATGATACTCTTCTTAAAATGTGTTATTGACTTTGAATCACTAAGTCTTTATGTTTACCTACTAATTACTGTGTCTGGAAATGAGGAGAAAATATGAAATTGAACAAGAAAAACAAGAACAAGAACAATGGTTGAGAAGAATGGTTGAGGTCAGGGTTGAAGTAAACAGCCCACATTACTAAGGGCTTAATATATAATGTGCCAGATGTTTCAAGCATATTCTCATTTTAATCCTTATCATATCCCTAGGACCAAGGCAGTATGAGTTCCTAAATGTGATGGTTAATGCTGACTGTCAACTTGATACTATTGAAGGACGCAAATGACTGATGACTGTTCCTGGGTATGTCTCTGAGGGTGTCACCCAGGGAGATTGACATTTGAGTCACTGGACTAGGAGAGGCAGAGCCACTCTCAATCTGGGTGGGTACCACCTAATCAGCTGCCAGTGCAGCTAGGATAAAAATAGGCAGAGGAACATGGAAAGATTAGACTGCCTGAGTCTTCTGGCCTCCATCTTTCTCCTGTGCTGGATGCTTTCTACCTTCGGACATCAGACTCCAAGTTCTTCAGTTTTTTGACTCTTGGACTTACACCAGTGGTTTGTCAGAGCGTTTGGTCACAGATTGCACTGTTGGCTTCCCTACTTTGGAGCCTTTGGGACTTGGACTGGCTTCCTTGCTCCTCAGCTTATAGACAACCTTTTGTGGGACTTCACCTTGCAATCGCATGAGTCAATACTCCTTAATAAACTCCCTTTTGTATATGCGTCTATCCTATTCGTCCTGTCCCCCTAGAGAACCCTAATACACCAAACTTTTACATATAAGAAAACTGAGATATGGAGACATTGAGTATCTGGAGAAAAACTCAATTCCAGGAAGTCTGAGTCCCAGATTCAGGCTCCTGTGACTACAGGCAATTATTGAAATCACCACTTCTTGTTTTCTTGGAGGAATATAAGACGTCAAAAACGTTGGTGTAACTGACCTTGTCTTGAAAGACAGCTGTGTTCAAGTAGAGAGAGAGGAGCAGTCAAAGAGGGAGAAAAATCAAAATAAAACATTAAATAAATCAAAAAGGAAAAATTTTCTTTAGAAAAATAAGGTGGTCCACAGTGTTAAGAATCCTAGGATGGTGAATAGAGCCATTTTTAAAAGCCTTTTCAATTTCTCTTAAATAATAATTGGTGACATTTGAAAGTATAGGTTTATTAGAGTATGTTATTTTTAATAAACTCTGGATTATAACTTTTTAAAATTTTATCACAGCTGACTTGCAAAAACAAGATAAAAGAATAAAATTTCCCCAATTTTCAATATGGCTTTTTATACTAACAACAAAACACTTTATTTCGAGCTAAAATAGTACAAGTAAATAAAGAAAAATAGAGAAACTGATGTTATTTTAATAATTATTTCAATATGAATATAATAAAACATAATGAGGAACACATGTTTGCTTGGTGCTAATGATATAACGTTTTGCAGTTTTATAGATAAAGTGAAATGTGTAATTTGAACCAGATGTTGAAATACTTTAGGATTAGTATCTAAGGGCAAATATTTTAGAAAATATGTGGAAAGGTAACCACATATTTGCTACTGGGAATCCTTTCTGTATGTTTTTAGATTGCACTTTACTTGGTTTCTCAAAATGAAATTGCTGATCTGTTCTCAATACTCTATTTTTTTTTTAAAATCCCGCCGAAGCAGTTCAGCAAAGTGGTTAAGAGCTCAGGTTCTGTGTCACGTGTTTGGCTTCATCATTTCCCGGCTACGGACCCTGGGAAACTTAGTTTTTCTGAGCCGCAGATTCCTGATTTGTAAAATGCGAATGATAGCATTAAAACAACCTCATAGTACCAATGTGGTGTTTAGGTTAAGAGAATGTAAAGTTGTTTTGCTGGAACGTAGTAAGCACTCAATATAAAGTAGTTAGCATTGTTGACACTGTTATTATCACTACTATTTTGCATTATTATTATCAACAAACCAACACTTTTCCACCTTATTTACTGTTAATCTGAGCATCCTTTCAGTCATCAATGTCAATTGTTAGCATCCTGAGAAGTGTATGAAATAGGTTCTCTTAAGCTGCATAGCACAGAATCACATTCAGTTTTTCTCAGGTAATGGGAACTTCTTTTAACAATATGTGAGTAAGTAAGGAAACGTAAGAGCTGGCCTTAGAAGCCACTTGGGGCCTGAAATATCATTTTCTTACAGTCCCTCATCTAACCCTAGCTCTATTGGTCTGGATGTGCTGGATCAGAAATCTCTCTACTGGTCGTTCCTGCTAAAACGGGAATTGTTTGGTCTCTATGGGAGTACTTCTGCCTGTTTGATGTTCAGCTCCTACTGCAGGGCCTGCTGCACCTGCACTGACTCTAATGTCAAGGTGACCGATTTCAACTCAAATTCACCTGGAAAAGAGTGCATTGATGGTTGACCATCACAATCCAGCATCATGTGTCACTGGTATGTGTGGTTCTCCCCTTGAGCCCCTTAGACTGCTGGGCAATAATCCCTTGTAAATCAACTGCATAGCCAACGCAAAGAGAATACTTGGCAAGCTCAATATAGATCTGGCTGTTATGTTGAGGCTCCTCGAAGGGATAAATGTAACTGGTAGATGCCTTGCATAGCATTCCAATATGGAAAGCACATTAGGTGGCAAAGCAAGATTTTTTAACTCATCGGTTTCCCTATTAATTCATTTTGGAGTTTCAAAATACAGCATTTGAATTCATTATAGATTTCTCACGGGACGTCATTCTGCCTGGTCTTCTCACACCACCCTTTTTTGGGGGCTGCTTTTCCCATTTCACCACAGGAGGGCAGTGGTTAGTCTGGGAAGCTATTTAGTACAACACGGCCCTTTCCCCTAAGGAGGCCTAACCGGCAGGGCCATCAAAGTCCGTTTCCCAAAGACAATGACTTAGCCTAAGCCATTCACAATTTGATCCCTAGGAATTTGAAGTTGAGACTGAAAAAAGCAAAGTCTGCGCCAGGAACAACATGTCAACTCGGAGTTCATCAGCAGCCATGTTCTGTTGTTGTTTTGCTATGTGGTCAGGAAAATTGAACTCAGCTGATCCTTGAGAAAGAGAAAATTGAAACAGACACAGAGAGGCATAAAACCTCCTAATTCCTGTCTCTAGACAGTTCCAGAGAACTAAATTTATACCTGCCCTTCAATTCTATGAGATATTCTAGCATCATTGTAATGAATATCCCATATTGCTTAAGCTAGTGCCTGTGAGTACCTGTAATTTGAAACCGAGTTTGAATAACCAGTGCAAAGGTAAACTATTTTTTTTTCTCCCAAGGATGTGAATTAGGCACTAAAATGGCATAAATTATATAATAAAATTCCAAATAAATTGTAATTATTCTACATTATTGAATTGGGACAAAAAAATTTGGATCATTAAATTCTGGGAATAGTACAGTTTTGGTGACCTCAGCTATCGAATTATTTTAAAGGTTTTGTTTGCTCATCTCATCCTTATTATTGAAATTTTAAATTCTTAACATACTTGATGACATGTAGTAGAGAAAATAAATATTTAATTATCTTAGGATCTTCAGTTCAAATAAATATTAATTTCATAGTCAGAAATACAGATATAAATACAGACAATAGAAGAGGTGGTGAAGGTTTGCTCTAAATCCAGGAGATGTGTGTGTGTGTGTGTGTGTGTGTGTGTGTGTGTCTAAAGAATATCTGAAGATGAGTATATTATGACTAAATTCAAACCCTGATATAAATTTATTTTCTTGTCATTTGTCTTTTCCTCTAAGGAAGTACACACACACACACACACACACAACTATTTTTGCATTTTCTCTAATTAAGGTCGCATACATATATATTCCCATCATTTCAGGGTGCAGACATAGAGCTGACTAGGTGGGTAATACTTCTAGTTATTACAATCTGGCCTCAGTCATTCTAAAATCACATTCCTAAAATCATTTCAGACTTGCACTAATAATTGGCTTTGAATATTGGAGGCTTAATTGGAAGCAACCAATTCCGGCCAGTTAGATCCTGATGAGGCTTGAAGAACTCCTGAAACAGATTTACATTTCTGAGAGTTGAGTTTCCTGAGAATTGTCCTTTTCTCTTGTATGATTCATCTGTTGTGTGGATGTACAGTTTTTCCTAATCCACACTATTTTCTCTAATGTATCAGTTATTATCGCTGTATAAGCAATCCTAACTTGGTGGCCTGAAAAAAACCCCACCATTTGATTATGCTAATTTCTTCTGTGGATCAGGAATTCAGATAATGTCCAACAAAAATGGCTGGTCTCTGGTCTATGATTTTGGAGCCTCTTTCACTTTCTTGTCTGATGCCCGATTTAATCTGCTTCAGCTGGGACTGTAAGCTGGCTACCCTCACAGGGCCTCCCTAGGTGGTTTAGATTTCTGTTAGCATGGGCAGCTGGATTCTGAGATAACCAAGAGGAAGCACCTGGAAAGTGATTGTTCTAGGAGAACAAGGTAAAAGCTGCATGGAAATTTTACGCCCCAGCCTTGGAAGTTAAATAGCATCACTTTCTCACTGAATTTATAGGTATAGACCCCACTCCCAACAGAAGGGATGTCAAGGAATTTGCGGCTATCCTAAATCCAATCAACTAACAGCAGACAGAATAAGCCAAGTAAGAATCCAATCATACATTATTGATGGAACTGGACTGGAAAACCCAACAGGGATATTTTACTTATCTCACTCTTATTTGAGTCTGCCTATGTACTTGGAGATAAAATTTCCAAACAGCAGCTTCTTCCTCATCATTCCACCCTGTTATAAGAGAGGGTAGATCCCAAAATATTTATTACACTGGAAGAGAAAAAGAGAAGAATTTACTCTGCTTGAAGGTAGTCAAAGGAGAAAAGAGAGCTTTTGAGACACCATCTGATTATGTGGACATATGAGATACTCCTTCCTCCTCCTGCAGAGGAGTGAGTCAGGGAGTGAACATTAGAATGGTGAGAATCGCCCTGAACAAGATGCCCCAGAAAGTGCTAATGGTGGTGCGATTTTTCTTTTCTTCACAAAGGTAACACGTTGGGGAATTTCTTTCCCTAATAATTCCCTACCTCACTCCTTCATAATCTCTAAGAAGTGAATATATTTCTCAAACCTAAAGATGTAAAACCACACAGTATATAATCACAAATGGTGTAGAAGTTCTGTGCAAAATCATTGGAGATAGAAGAAAATAGCCCAGCTTGCTTAGCTCTCAAAATTAAATAGAAAAATAATCAGAAATGTTTCCATGACCAGGAAACTATTAGCTTTGTTTCTTAATGTTGATTTTAAGCATTTAACAAATTACAGACTAGATATCATGTGCATTATTAAATAGCTCTTACTATGAAAATGTGATAATCAATATTATAATTATCCAGGATTGTAATCTTGAAATGGAAATGCTTAATAATACATTTGTTTTCTCTTTTGTTTTCCATGTAGAGCTTACCATGCAGTATTTCTTCTACATAATACTTAATACAATTTTAATGGATGAATTATGCTGTAATTGCTTATTTACTTTGTGACATCCTTCTAGGAGTCATATTGTGTTAATGTCACCAATACTTCGTAATCCCTCTGATTAAAGCTATTACCTTGAGATTTTGCATTTTCTTCCACAAAGGATGATGTTTCTCTGACCCTTGATTTGGGGTTTGGTCATGTAACTAACTTCCTTTAACCAATGGAATAAAGCAGAACTTATGAAGAGCTGGTTCCAAATCAAGAATCCAAGAAACCTTGTGTAAAATGCCGTTCTCCATGAGCTGATGCCATCATCCTGAGAAAGACACATTTGGTCTAGACTATTATTAGTCTGTGGAAGAAAATGGAAAACACATGAAACAGAACTTTCCCATCAAAATGAAACTTCCCGAATCCAACCAAGAGCAGAGCCCACATGTCTGGCATTACTCCTGTGTTTGCAGTTTAGCTGCTTACTTGTGCATTTCCAAATATCAATAGGGATTCACTCTAGGCTGCATTTGGCTGGGGCAACTTACCTGGTGTTGTGGTCTGAATGTATTCCCCAAACTTCATGTGTTGGAAACATAATCCCCAATGCAAGTATTGGGAGGATGGGTCTTTGGGGAGGTATTTAGGCCTTGAGGGTTGTGCCCTCATGAATGGATTAACATCATTATGAAAGGACTCAATGGAGGGGGTTTGTGTCTCTTTTACACTTCCATCCCTTCCACCTCTTCCACTTGGGGAGGACACAGCATTTCTCCTCTTCCGAGGATGCAACAACAAGGCACAGACTTGAAAGTAGAGATTAGACCCTGACTAGATTTGAACTTAATGGTGCCTTGATCTTGGGTTTCAGCCTCCATGAAAAAAATAACATTTTTGTTTTCTATAAATTACCTCATCTAAAGTATTTTGTTATAACAAGACAAACATAGTGAGACATCTGGTATATCTGTGCTCTACAGTTCTTGCATCCTCCATTTGGGTGGCTAACACAGATATGTTCTACTCATAGTGAAATGCTAAAAGGCAAATAGGAACGCCTGAGGGTACTTACTTCAGTAGCACATAGACTAAAATTGAAATGATATGGAAATTGGCGTAGCCCCTGTGCCAAGATGACGCAGAAATTCGTGAAGCCTTCCATATTTTTGTAACATAAAGGATAAATGCTTTAGGAGATGAGTATCCCATTTTCCATGATGTGATTATTATACATTGCATGCCTGTATCAACATGAGATATTTAAACATCTATTATGATGTATATCATGAGACATTTAAACCTCTACTATGTACCCACAAAAATTTAAAATGAAATATTTTAAAAATGTATAAGGGCCTTTGAAGCCTGGGGTTTGAACAGACATAACTTTATTTCTGCCTCATTATATTAACCAAAGCAAGTCATATAGGGAGATATATTCTGCCTTTATCAGAGAAACTCTAAAGTTGTCTGACAAAGGGCTCAGTTAGAGAGAGGAGTGAAAAATAAAAATTATTAATAAAAATTTATTTCTAGCCTTTCCCATATCCATGTAGATTAAGAAATAGAATATTACTACGACCTTAGAAGTCCCTCTGATGTCCTCACTCAGTATGTCTAACCGTCCTCCTCCATAGAATCATAAAATCTATATTTATCTGTGTTAGGACTCTTTGTATTAATAAAATTTTGTGAAATTCATGCATATTGTTACAGGTAGCCCTAGTGAGTTAATTTTCATTGTGATCTAGTGTTACATTTCAGGACTATGCCACCATTTGTTTATTATCAGTCATGCACCATTGATGGATATTTAGGCGAGTTTCAATTTGGGGATATGAAAAACGATGCTGCTGGCAAATAACTGGAAGCTTCTCTTTTGCCTGTACACTAGCAGTGGATTTGCTAGAGCATAGAAGACCTCTGATTTCTCCACATTCTCTGTAACACTTAGTATTGTTAGTATTTATTTTATTTTACTATTATTACTTTTTTTTTTTTTTTTTTGAGACAGAGTCTCACTCTGTCGCCCAGACTAGAGTGCAGTGGCACATTGTTGGCTCACTGAAACCTCCACCTCCCGGATTCAAGAGATTCTCCTGCCTCAGCCTCCTGAGTAGCGGGGATTGCAGGCATGCACCATTATGACCGGCTAATTTTTGTATTTTTAGTAGAGACAGGATTTCACCATGTTGGCCAGGCTGGTCTTGAACTCCTGACCTGAGGTGATCCCCCGGCCTCAGCCTTCCAAAGTGCTAGGATTACAAGTGTGAGCCACCACTTCTGGCCTATTTTATTTTATTATTATTTAGAGACAAAGTTTTTCTCTGTCACCCGGGCTGGAGTGAAGTGGTGTGGTCATGGTTCACTGCAGCCTCGACTTCCTATCCCGAAGTGATATTCCTGCCTCACACTCCCAAGTAGCTGGTACTACTGGCATGTGCCGCCATGCCTGACCAGTATTTTAAATTTTAGTCATTCTCTTGCGTATTCAGTTTCTTATATTATCTATCATTTTTATGTTATTATATGTGGTATGACTTTTGAACATAATTTTACTTGTTTATTTACTTGTTTATTGTTCTATCAATATTAATGTGGAAGTATAATTGATAATGATCTTGAATTCAGTGACCTTGCTCAATGAATTTATTAATTTTAAGTTCACATGTGAATTCATTCAGATATTTTACATACACAGTTGTGTCACCTACAGATAATGGGCTTTCTACTTCCTTTCATTTTTATACTTTCTGTTTCTTTATTAGACTGGCTAGAACCTCCAATATGTTGTTGAATACAATATTGAAAAGAAATGATAATAGAAGATATACTCTTTCATTTCCTAGCTCTCAGGAAAAAAAAATTTATTATTTTCCCAATAACATTAAGAATTCATGTAGTTTTTTGGTAGCTACCCTTTAATGCTTAATTCCATTTCTCTGCTTAGCCTGTAAGCTGTATAATCTTTACGTTTCCATTTGGAGTTGTCCCAGTGACTTGAATGTGCTTTATGACCAATCTAATATGTGTTAATACTATTACCACTTCTGAGAAAACATAATTACTTTATGTATTACTTTAATTTCACTTTTTCCTCCCACCTTTTGTGTAACAATTTACCATGTGATGTATATATTGCCAAAATACTTGTTTTATCATTACCACATACAGCAAATATCCATTTCTTTTTACTTGTGTGTTTACCTTAGAATTGCTCTCAGCCTTTCAGCTGTTGCTTTTAAGCAAATGACTGGAGGCAGGGGTAGTAGTAGCAACTGTCTATAGATAGCTTCTCCTCGAAAACTTGGACTTTGCCACTCTGTGGGATTGTGTTCTAATTTCTTGCTGCCTTGGTAGATGTCTAATCTCTACCAGTAATTATAATTTTATGTGTTGTTATATTTCATCTAACTTCTGTTTGTTGTAAATGGGAAATTTATCCAAAACAAGGTCATCTGATACTTCTGGAAATACAAAATTCCAATATGTGTCTCAGTTTTCAAGCTTCCCAAAAGTAAGGACTTTCATTTCTAGCCATGCTGCAGACTAGATACTAAACTCCTGCTGAAATTGACAAATAATCCTATATGCATAAAAACGTATATGTATATTCACATTTGTATATATACAGCATAATTATAAGATGCCCATCTGACAGGAAATCTTCTAATGCTCAACATTCAGAAAAAGAGGAATCTCAAACAGATGAGTGTCAAAGTGAACCAGCCTTCAACTGAATCCATTGGTCAAGTTAACTATTCTTGAACTTTTACTCTCTTGGCTTTACTGTTGGGACCCTTGGAGGGTGACCAGAGGTTAACAACCTAAAATAACATGGTGTAGCATATAAATACAGTACAATAAAATACAAAAATGACTCTACATTGAATGAGTATTACTTCTATTTGTGAATCTTTTGGTTTGCTTCATTGTCAAGTTAGACAAATTTCTTGTATTGTGTTGGGGTCAAATATTAGACCATAATACCTGTGTATAACTAGAAACAACCACCTGTAGATAACCAGGATAAAACTATGATGATGTTTAAGTAGCACTGTTCACATTAAGAAAAAAATAAACACATTCAAATGTCTATAAACAGAAGATTGATAAATTGTGTTGTCTCCAGAGAATTAAATACTAGGTAGAAGGAGAATTGGTGAATAATGACTAAATTGAAAAATATGATCAAATCTTAGAGTTAATTAATTTAAAGAGCCTGGAATTAAATAATATTTATAGTATGATTTTATTTATATGCATGCAAAAACATGCAAAACTGAATTAAACACATGCAATAAAACTTTTGAAATCCATAGAATGATAAACACTAATTTTAGAAGGCTCAAAAGGCCTACATTTTGGGGTCTCTGCTCACCAGTAGTCTCCTGACACAACTGCCTAGTGTGACCCTGGAGGTCCACTTTGCCTCACAGCCTGGTTTACTGCTGCCCACACTTTAAATTCACCAAACGCAGTTGAAATTTTTATGTATTACTTTATTTTTTTAAATAGCCATTTGTTATCTATCTCTTTGTGGTTTTGGTCAAAAAAAAAAAAAGATGTAAGGGTTTATAAATCTCAGCATATAAAAATCTTTCTTCCTACTTAATGGAACATAGTTGTTCCAATAAACACTAGGCATCGAGGGGAAATCAAAATTAAGAAGTGTAGAAGATGCTTTTTGTAGAAAAAGTGTAGAAAACAAAAAGGAAAGTCACATAAAACAAGTGCCTTATAGTACTGCCTTTGCTTATTATAAATCCAGGAAAAGGCAGTAGTTTTGTGAATGTCATTTGCTCTTTGAGAGAGGAAATAGTCTGTATTGGTAATATTTTTCCCCTCTATATGTGATAGAATTAGACACCATGATTATCCCTGATAGGGAGAATTATGCTAGTTGGGTTTAAGTTCGCATATCATGGAATCGGGGTCATAGCCCTGAACAGCTAGCATACTACCAAGGGTAAAATCAAGATTTTTCCCCTTCTGTCTAACCTCCATCCTGCATATAATCTCATGATCTTGCTGATTGGCAAATTTTGCTCCTGTGAACAAAATTTTTCTCCAAAAACTGCTTTATGATTACACAATTGCTACCACATAGAGCCAGATAATGAACCAGACAGTCAGAATAAATTGTGTGGTAATCACTATATCATGCAAAAACATGTTTTTTTCTTCAGGGAACATTTTACTTTAAGTTTCACTTCTTCCTTATCTAATGAAAGAAATAGCAGAGATTGTGTTTCAAAGCACTTGGATGTTATATGGATTTATTAGGCATAAAACATTGAAAGGAAATTAGTAAAATGATGAGTCAGCTTCAAAAATTTAAGTGTTTTGGTTCAACTGAGTGCAATTATTCACACTTGATAATTCATTATAAATGCTAGGCTCCATATCTCATTTTTCTTCCAACTATTCAAATTTTATGTTCATCCAACAGCTGTATTCAAGGTAAATTTGCCAAATGTGAATCATTTTCTATGCTGCTGAGTATCGGTTGCTAGGAATGATGCCTCATTGTTTTTCTCTTCAATGGCATCATTAAAACTCTAGTCAGTTAATCATCAAAGGAATTACACAAACAACTTTTTCAATTGCACCAAATATAACAAAGCTTGTCAAATTTATTTTTATACAAAATTTCCATGACAATAATGAAGCAAACACCAATGTCTGTCAGGCATCACAGTTTCTGCGTCAGTTTTATATTTATCCATCCTAAACTTGTCAAAATATCATGACCATCCCTATGCAAATTTATTTGCTTGACATTTTGTATGTACCTTTATCAAAAAAGGGAGCTTGAACAATATGCATTTCTTTGAATGCTCAAACCTAAATGATAACTAAATGCTACAGGGAATGTAAGTATGTTTTTAAAATTTTTATGTGTACGTAGTAGGTATTTTGATTTCATGTGAAATCTCTTTTAAAATACTCTCATGTATTATGTTATTAATACAGTTTTATGAATCATCCATTGCCGATTAAATTATGAGATATGTCTTTGTGCCGTGTCGTAAATGAAGACCTAGAAGCATTCCTATGACACTAGAGGAGAAAAGGAAAAAGAAGGATTAAGTGAATTTCTTGCATCTTTTTTTCTTTCCATGAGGCCCCAGAATGTGATCAGTAACATGACCAACAATAGATTCCAAATTGAAGATAAAAGAATACATCAAACGGGGATCTGAGAAGGTGAAAGAAAGTCCTCGGCTTTGACAGCATCCAAGCCCACATTCTAATTTTGTAACTAAATTGAGGGTATTTGAATATAATAAGGGTTGTCAACTAATTGGCCCACAGACAAATGATTGATTTTGGTGAATTGATGCTTTTTCTCTGTATTTATGCTCCAATAGATTATTTCTTGGTTTTTCATTCCAATATGAATTAGCTCTTCAGTGCACAGATAGGCGTTCACAGCATACTCAGTAAAGGTTTTTTTCTTTTTTACATTCCTCATCAAATTAAGTAGATTATACTATTAGAGTTTAACATAAAACATACTTCTGTATTTTTCTCTTGCTCTTAGCATTACAATTTTAAAATACTGGAGGTAAAAGCCTCCTCTCTGAAATAATAAAATTACATTTTCAAGCACATCGTAGAGTGAAAAACAATTTCCTCCATGCTATTCAAAATAGTGTAGTTACAAATCTTAATATTAAAACTAATGTGTCATAATCAAAATAAATAACAAAGTAACAGTGATTACAGCTAAATTGAAATATGGTACCAGAAATTCATACTGGAAATTAACTGCTTTGTCCTGTCTTAAGAAGTTATTTTTGAAATAACTAGCAGTGAGAGTCCTAATGCTTTAACAATTTGGTTAAATTTGCCATTGGCAAATGCACAGAAAATATATATCTTCCATACTAAATAAACAGTAATGTGCTTGTTCTGTTTTGATCTTTTTGTATTTTCTATTGTAATGCATTATTTATGCATAAACAGTAGTATAGTTAAGTTATCAAGAAAATAATATGAAGCATAAAATTAAGCCCATCAATCAGCCTTCAAGCAAGACAATTTCCGATAACTTGCATCTATGATTGTTCCATTCTCCTATTCCACACACCTTGTGTATTTTTTAAAAGATAACTGCTATTCTGCATTCCGTGTTTACTGGTTTCTTGCTCTAGCTTTATCATGCGCCTAAATAATATATTGAAGAATTTGGGAATTGTTTTTAAATTTTATAGTTAGATATAACAGTGTGATCTTCCAGTGCATGCTAACTTGTCTCGATGCTTCCAAAGGTTCATCCCTGATGTCATGTTTAGCAATAGGTCTTTTTGTTTTTTTTTTTTTTTTGCTTCTGCTGCATATATTCAATTGTATGAATGCATTCCAATTTATTTATTCATTTGTCTATCAGTGTGCTTTTGAATCATTTTCAGTTTTAGGGGCATAATTCATCTCCCTCCCCTTACTTGTCTCTTGATTGACACAAACATTGCTTCTATGCTTTCTAGGGTATATGCACAAACTGTTCATTAAATGTGTGTTTCTTCTTTATACTGGGCACACAGCTAGACTACATTTTGCAAGTCTCCTTGGCTTGGTTACATGACTGAGTTGTAGCCAATGTAATGTGGCTCAAAGTCTGACATATCTAAGACACGGCTTTCAAGTCATGTCTTTGCCCTTCCAATGACCAGCAGAACATCATCTCTTTCATTTGTCTCTTTCCTCTTCCACCAGCAGAAATTAAGAGGCTCAGAATATATCAGAGTCACAATGTGCAGTTAACCTTGGTCTCTGAATGTTCACATGGAAAAGGTCTTTCATGGCAGTTGGTACATATTTGGATTATTATTTGAATGAGAAATAAGCTTTTATATTATTGATCCCATTTATACATTTTGCTATGTAGTTGATAAAATTATTAGTATTCCTCTTAGTAGTTCAGTGAGTAGAATTTTTCTATCTTTTAAAGAAACATTTGACATTATCTGTCACATATGGAACCACAGTGAGGTGAAGTACAATACCAGAGAACATAAATTCTGTTCACTAAGCACCTAACCTATAGGGTTTGCTACTGGCATCTAGTAGGTAGAAACCATGATGCTGCTAAACATCCTAAAGTTCATTCCCCAGCAGCAAAGAATGATCTTATCCAGAATATCAGTAATTCCAAGGTTGAGGAAACCTGCGCTAATTAATATACAAGCAGATAGTAAATGAGAACTTAATGAATGGTGGTTATCCAAATACAGATTAAAGTCTACTCTTCAGATTATATTTCTGTGGCCATCTGATTTCATCCAACTGTTGGAAATTATTGGACTAAGAAAATTCAAGTGGTTGAAGTATGACATAAAAGACAAAAACACCCCTGCTATGAAATCTGTCCATATGTTACCATGTGCTTCCAGTATGTTGTTCCAATATGTATTCCTGGGTCAACTAAGCCTTAGATTTGGTGTCTGCCCAAACAGTAATCCGATTTATTAATTTTCCTGGCTGGCCTCGATGTTTGGCTAGAAATCAAGTTCTCTTCCTATGGTTGTGCATCGATTTCTCTGCTTCCTATGCCAGGCTCCATTTCATATTTATTATATTCAAGGAGTCCAAAGGGAGGCAGTATAGCAAAGTGTTTAGGGACAGAAGGCTCTGATTCAAATGTAATGTTTATCACTTTCTAAAATCAAGACCTTAAACAAGATGGAGTTGTGACTTACATTCCTCTCTGCAATATGATGACAGTAGGATAATGTGTGCAGCAAAAAGAAGTAAGATGTATAATACTTAGAGCAATACCTACACATAGCAAGTACTCCAAGAAAGTTCATCTGTAGTATGTTCAAGTTCTTCATTGCATATCTTGCTCTCCTATGTTGGGTTTTTCTTACTTTTGTCTGTGTGACTGCTTGATTGATTTATATTTTACCATTAGTTTGACTTCTAGTTCATGGTCTTTGTTTTTGGCAACCATCTTCTGTTTTACTATCTGCTCTGTTTTTTGTTGTTGTTGTTGTTGTTGTTCTTGTGTATATTTTTGATTCAGTCTTTTATTAAACAAATGACTATTGGGCACCAACTATGTTCTACTCTAGTTACAGCAATGAATAGTTACAGCAATGAGAGCAGACAAAAATATCTGCTCTCACAAAACTAAAATTCTGTGAACTCATAGAACTGCCCTCATAGAGCTTAAATTTAAGTGGAAACTCCATCCATGTCTTGAATCATAACAAGACTGCTGGTCTCTGGATTTTTTTTTATAGTTAAAGATCTGATTTTCTTAGTTGAAGTTTTAAATTCAGTGTATCTGTTGGCTCTTCTCACTGTGCCTTCTACCCCTGTCTGGTATAAATAAATGACAACAGTTGATCAAGTCTTGACATTGGTTCTAATTCCATGAATTGCAAAAATCCCTGCACAGAAATTAAAGCTAAAGCAGTGCTGGATGAACATTTGTCTGATTCTTGAGACATGTTTATTCAATGTTTCACTAGGGTTGAGGCAGATAAAAGGTACTAGAGGTAGCAGTCTGCATGAAAAGTTCCAGAAATATTCAGGGGGAAGTTTAACCTGGGATTCTAAACACTGTGAGTTACTTGGATCAAAAGGAGGACATTTTAAGCATACCATTGGGCACAGGGTATTTGAAAATTCCTTCATCCTTTGTAGATACCCTGGAGATATTCTTACACTTCTGATATTGGGTTTTTCTGTCATTGTTGACCAGGATCACAGTAAAAATTCCATTCTGACAAGGGTTTTGTAATTATATTTTTGGTGATTATGTAAAATGTAAAAACAAACTGGATAGAGTATATGTCTGATAAAATACCTCAATTCATGCAAAAATTATGTTTTATTAAGCATCATTTCAACTTACAGAAAATGGAAATCCTTTGCTATTATACAGCTATCTAAAAGTGAATTTTCTTTTTCTAGCTTTGGTTTTATGTATTTTAATGGTTTAATTTTGAAAAACAACCTTAGGTAAAATACAACTGGCTTTAAAAATGAATAATCATGCATTTTCTACTTCAGAGATATGGAACCTTAAACATACATTTGAAGCAAACAGAAGATCTTTAATCCACTACTGACTAATGCCAGATGCCTTTTCAGTACACAAGGGAAGGATTAACAACATGTAGGAACATGTAAATGCAGAAAATCAGTCACAGGTGCCAAAGGCACCATAATGATTGCTTTCCTATGAAACAATAATCCCAATGTTCTTAAAATAGAAAAAGAGTTCCTCTTGGGAATATAAAAATTAAGTTTTGTAACAGTTAAGGGCCATTTTGTGAGACAATTTCAAGTGAGTTGATTGAAGAAGAGGAATGTATGCTCCTGTCATTTATATCAGAACAGTTTGTGCTTCAATATAAAGATATTGAGTACAGAAACCTATCAAGTGAAACTTCCAAATTCTGAACAGGAAATAGTCAGACAATGATGAGAACTTTTTTGTTTGCTTCTGATGTGGACATTATGTGATCTTCTCTCAAATTCCTAAAACTTTTTGATTAGCTCTGTTAGTTTATATGTGGAAATTATTTTCCACATCAATGATAGGGCTCAAAACCAGTGACTTAATTATACTATATCATCTAGTTAAGGTGGAATACTTTGTAATCCATATATTTGAAATCTATGTATGCCAAGGATTAGACTAACATTCCTCCCTAGTTTCAACTAGTTCAACAATGAATTTTATTAATTCTTCATGTAGCAAATTAATGCACCACTGGAAGAGTTTAGTCATGTTAGAGTACGTGTCAGCCAAATGACTGTTTAAGATATGACATGTGAATCTCTTGATCTGTCAATTACATAAATTGTTTTTAAATTATGCTGCAGATCTGGAAACTATCTTACAAAAAAGCAGTAAAGATACTTGCTAAGCATCAGAGGCCACTAACTATGGATTATGCAACTTTGCTTTTAGTAAAAGCAGACATACAAAGGTGATACATCCAAAGCTGTTTTCTATCTCATATAGAACACCATATGAATTTAATCTGGTTTTGAATATTCGTGTGAAATTTGAGCAACCTAGGTTATATACACGCCAATAAATCTATCTTTGAAATAGGAGTCTCAATATTTCATTGCAAGGACATGTGAAATCCTAGAATCTTGGTTTATGTAGGGTCCAAATTAGGCTCCTGGTAGAAATTTTTAAAAGTATTTCATCTAGACGACCCTTGGATGCAAGGCCCTCACACAACCAAAAATGATGAATGCAACACGTAAGAGCATTTCCAGAACCATCTTTGGTTAGTGCCCCTGTCATCCTACATTTCTAAATACCCTAACTTTAAACTTTTAACTAAAAATATGGAAATTCAATTTTTTAACACAGAGTTACATTTTCATTATTTTACTAAATGGTTAGAGCAAAGTGATGGAATGATTCTTCAGGGTAGTGAGCTTTCTGTTCCTTAGTGAAAGATTGGTAGGATACGGGCTGCTGCCATTAAGGTATAAGAGACTGGCTTCAGTCAAAAACACCAGCTGTAGCCAATATAGTAGTTTAAAATAGAATAAAACTTTTATGCCTGCCTTCCCTTGCCTTTGAATCATCTCAATAAAATTTGCATTTAAACGTGGAAGGCTTAGCTTGCTTCACTATGCTTCATATAAAAAAACACTTTTCCCCATACAAAGAAAGTTTCATTTCTTTTCTGACATTTATTTTCATTATACTTTATTACCACTATGGATGTTGGTGCTTTGCATAAATATTCATTAGCTATGGTACAAAAAAGTATGTGTGCGGTCATTCTAAATAAAAGGTAAATATTTGTTTCAAAAATGCTAGTTTCACTTGCATTAAATATTTATCTTTCATACACAGCAACAAGATATAACCTATGTTTAGTCTCTTTTCAGTATGCAGTATTTAATTAGAATGTTGCCTTAAAATCTTATTGTCCGTTAAAAACAATGTCCCAAATTTAAAATACTAATTTTGATTCCATTAGCTAGGTTGTTGATTTATATGTGACATAATTTTGCTATTTAAGCCATGTCAAAGTTACTATATAAAAGAATCATCATGTTCTTTATGTTAAAGAAAATTGGTCTTCAAAGTGAAGCTATTTAACTTTCTCTAAGAAAGCAAATAATCACTTCCTAGACATAAAAACTGTATGAAAGAAGTAGTAAATGTTCATAACAATATAACACAAGTCTATTAGAATATAGCCAATGAATGTATAACATCAAGAAGGCAGATTGGTACTGATAGGTTTTACAAGATCAAACTGTATAACTGTAGAATAACTTAAGAAAAAAATCCACTTTGTCACATATTAGCAATATTTAAGTTGTATTATTTATTTTTCACTTTAATTTTTAAAATTGTATTGGGGAATTCACTTTCTTTAAATTACCTACCCATATTTTACCATATTATGAATGCTAAACTCACTCTAAATTCACTAGGATAAAATAAAGATACATAAATTACATAAAGCAAAAATTATAAATCTTGAAGTACCATATGAATTCAGATTGTATTTTCAGGCATTAATTGATGCTTTCACTGCAGAAGAAGGGGAGAGATGAAAGGGAAGGCAAAGAATAAGTTATCTAGTTTGCCTCTACATGACTGAAATTCACTAAAGGTAATTGACAACTTTTCTTTTGTCATACCCAGCCTGGATCTCAAATCAGTTAGTTTAAATCATCCAACGTGGTGAAGTTTATCCATTTATAACACACTTAAATCTGGGAAATCCACAGCTACATAGCATTAACAGCAGGTCAACAGAGAATTACATCTGAAATTCAAAATAAACAGAAAAAGACCAGTCAATCTTAGGCTTGTTACGTGCATTTTTATTAATTGTATTTTCTTTTTTTTCCAGCATGAATCCAAAGGACAAAAACTGGTCCTGTGACTTTTACTCTTTCATTACCCCAGACCAGAAAGAAAGGATAGTATAGAAAACAGGAACATAAAATAGCTGTTTCTGCAAAAATGATCACCTTCCTCATAGCTTCATAATTTACTCCCAGTCCATAAGGTCCTCAGTTCCTGTGATTGCAATGATGGATGACTCCTCTTCAGCTACAACAGGCAAAGATGCTGCAATGTATCACTCTGCAGGATACACAATAGAAGCAACGAACCAGCAGGACTGAAAGGCAAGCAGGGGTACCAAGGGAATTCTCCTCAGTGGAAGAGTAGATAGTCATTCCGTGGAATTATGTAAAACGCAGCTTGTAAATATTGCTCCCATTGTGGACATGTGCGTGTGCAACTTGACAGAAAAGGGCAATGCTGGCATAGAAGAATGCAAAATATTTTCCACTTCAGTGCCCATATTTTTCACATGCACAGATTCTGCATTAAACAAAGCTCTAGCTCAATGCCCAGTGAATTGTTGAGAATGTAAGTGTATATATATTTGAAGACAGAGGGAAACCATTAATGGTCTCATCACCGAGATTTGGGTTACCCTGAAGCTTGTAATTCGATACTGAGGTAATGCTAAATTGTTTCGTGATACTTGCTTAAATCACATTTCTGAGATCACCGCATATCTTGTCACAAGTCAATATTAAATTTGAACTGACTAAATTAGTATGTGAAAATATACCCAGCGAATTTAGCTCTTCTGTCCATTCCACCATCTGTTAACAAAAGAAACCTGAAATTTCAAGACTATACAGGGCTATATACTCACTCCCACGCCTGTCCTGTGTAGCTTGTTCAGGAAAGAAAAATTCAAACTACTCATGCTTTACACATTCCCACATGATCTAATGGAAACATGCCCTGTACAGAATAAGGTGTAACACTCATGTCCATTATAATAGGATATTAGTAGCTAAGGTCTCAACAGTAGCAAGGGGTAGGATTAGTTGTTAGCGATTCCTCTGAATTACTAGCAACCAGCAAGAACAACTTCTTAGCTAGTTGTTAAGACCAATTGACAGATCCTTTTCACCAGGTTCTTTTTTATCTTTCTTGTATGAAAAACTTATGTTCTACAGGACGCCCTGGGGACCGATTTTTCTGTCTGTTTGTTTGGTTAGTTGATATGGTTGGTTGGGTTGTTGTTTTTTCTGTTAACTTGCATGCAAGAAACCTTCTCTTCATCTTCCATATGAACAAGGGCAGAGGCAGAAAATAAAGTAAAACTCATAAAAAGTAGTCTGATGAAATTCCAGGTGCCCATACAGTCCAGGCACTGCATACAATCATAACATCTTTAATTTATACTACATAGCCATACAACAAGCAGTACGTGTGGTGTGTGTTAGTGATGGGAGATAATCTAAAATCTCACTTAAAGTCATTGGTTCTCATGACAGATGACCGTTTAAGTGAATAAAATCAAGATGTGAGTTTCATCTTTTAAATATTGAAGTAGCTACATTGGATGTTTTCGGTTTTAAAATCATTTGTGTGTTTTTAATTTGTTTTAATTTTTTGGCTCAGTAAAAGAAAACTGAAACTAAAGATGAACGGGTAATCATAAATTATATTTTGTACCTTTTTTGTTCTAAGAGGAGAGATTTGAAACTTCTGCTTGCAAATGGATGATAGAGCTCTGCTTAGCTCTAGAACACAAGGTACATACTAACCGCATATCTTGTCACAAGTCAATATTAAATTTGAACTGACTAAATTAGTATGTGAAAATATACCCAGCGAATTTAGCTCTTCTGTCCATTCCACCATCTGTTAACAAAAGAAACCTGAAATTTTTTTCCAATTGTGTTTTATGAAAGGATAATATTTGAAAGTGGGGTTTTGTTGTCAAGCAAGTTTGGGAAACGCTTGTGAAAAAAGGTAAATAAATATATTTACTGCGCAACTTCACAGAACCTCTCATATGATCACAGGCATTGCAAATATCAATAAGTGATACTGTATGCCATTTTTTTCATTTTTGTGTTTGTCTCTGTTTTTGCTTTTTAACTTAATTTCAGGAGCACATGTGCAGGTTTGTAACATCGATCAACTTGTGTCATGGGGATTTGTCGTACAGATTACTTCATCATCCAGGTGTTAATAACCCACTAGTTATTTTTCCTGATTCTCCACCTCCTCCCACCCTCCACCCTCAATAGGCCTGAGGGTGTCTTGTTCCCTTTCATTTGTCCAAGTATTCTCATCGTTTAGCTTCCACTAACAAGTGATAACATGTGGTATTGTTTTTTTGTTCCTGCATTCATTTGCTAAGGATAATGGACTCCAGCTCCTTTCAGTTCCCTGCAAAGGACATGATCTTATTTTTTTTTATGGTTGCATAGTATTCCAGGTAGGTTCTGTCTTTTCTTTATCCAGTCTATCGTTATGTATATTTGAACTGGACACTTGTTTTCACTTAAAACCTTTTAATATAGTGAGGATCTTATACTCTGCATAGAATATTTTGAAAAATGCTACCTTAATGTTGCATTCATAAATATAACCAACATCTTTGTTTGATCACATATTTTAAGCACTATTGTCAGTGTTTTGCTACAATGCAATATCATGACCTAAACACACTTCTCTGTTTATTATTTTATGTCTTTTCCCTTCTGCTGCTCGATAGGATTAGAATTTTGTCTGAGTTGTCCCTTTCTTTATCTGCAAAAATTCTAAGTTAGTTGAGGATCTCTGGCGACTAAGACATATGCTGAATGAATTCTAACCTCTGAACAACTGCAAGAGCATAGGATCCGCTTTGCAGTCCAGAACTCTGGGTTTTTTTTCAGACCACTTTCTAAAAGAAATGCATCCATTATAAATTGTAAAAGTAGGCCGGGCTTGGTGGCTTACGCCTGTAATTCCATCACTTTGGGAGGCTGAAGTCAGGAGTTCGAGACCAGCCTGGTAGATCTCTTGAGGTCAGGCGTTCGAGACCAGTATGATCAACATGGTGAAACTCCGTATCCACTAAAAACACAAAATTAACCAGATGTGGTACATGCCTTAATCCCAGCTATTTGGGAGGCTGAGGCAGGAAAATCACTTGAATTTGGGAGGTGAAGGTTACAGTGAGCTGACGTTGTGCTATTACACTCCAGCCTAGGCAACTAGAGCAAAACTCTGCCTCAAAAAAAAAAAGTATAAGAAGTCGTTGAGCTTTAATTTAGACCATTAGTTATTAAAACGTATCTTTTTATTTTAGATACAGAGACTCAAAGTCAGCAAAGTAATGTAACCTATGTTGTGGAAATAGCATTAGACTGAGAATCAGGGAACAAAGGTTTAATCATTAATAACAGTGCAACCCAACAAAGATACATTCAGGTCTTCAGTTTCTCATAGGTAAGATGAAGAGTGTATGATTCATGCATTCGGAGCTGGAAATGTGAAATCAAAACTTAATAAGGATTAAATTATGCTGGCTAGTGCTTTCTTACATATATAAGACATTCTTATTGTAAATGGAAGTTATTTAACAGTCAAATTTTATTTCCTTTTTTTCTTAAATTTCACTTAAAATATTTAAGCAGAATATATATATATATATCTAGATAGTTAGATAGATAGATAGATAGCTATATATCTATATATATATGATTAGTCTGTCTGGTGACACCTAGAATAATTAACGCAAGGTTCTTGCCCTGTTTTGAAAATGTTATAGGTTAAATATATATGCTTTTTACTACAAAATGGGCAAGAAGATCAAAGCCTTTTGTTTTTAGCATGAGGGTTCATCTATAGGCTTTCTTCACCCTTAGAAACAGCCGTTAGTCTAATAGAGTCAGAATTGGGTTGCGTATCTTTCAACACATCAATCTACCAACACAATGCTTTTTAGTGCCTTTCTGTTTGAAGACGAATGTGTACCTACTTGTTAGAAATCTTGGCACCAACTCCTCTCTGTATGTATAAGATATAATAACTTGACATTGAAAGAACTTAGCTTTAACAAAATATACCCATTATGTGTCACAGCTAAATTCTTCTTGGCAAAGAAAAGAGGCAAAAAAAAAAAAAGAAAAGTGTGAGTTCATGAGAAGAACTCAAACTAAGCCTTTTAAGATTCCTTTGGTTTAATTACCTATCCTTCATCCATCGTTCAGTAACAGACATTCATTATACCTTTTTATGATTCATTGCTATAAATTTTTTTTGAATTTTAAATGTGTGTCAATTTTACCCTCCTAACTTGCACAGGAAGTGCTTTATACCATTACTTTTTTTTTTTTTTTTTTGAGACAGCGTCTCGCTCTGTCGCCCAGGCTTAAAGTGCAGTGGCACGATCTCAGCTCACTGCAACTTCTGCCACCCAGGTTCAAGCAATTCTGCCTCAGCCTACTTAGTAGCTGGGATTACAGGCCCCTGCTACTGTGCCCGGCTATTTTTTGTATTTTTAGTAGAGACAGGGTTTCACCATCTTGGCCAGGCTGGTCTTGAACTTCTGACCTTGTGATCTGCCCGCCTCAGACTCCCAAAGTGCTGGGATTACAGGCGTGAGCCACCATGCCCGGCCACCATTACAAATTTTAAGAGAAAAATATCACCTTGTATGTTTTTGAAGATGTCCTTCAAAGTTTGTGCTTAAAACATACTATGACAAAAAATCAAAACATTTGCCACTTTTCTGTGGCTTGCGAAAAGTGGCAAATGTTTTATTTTACCTCAAGATAAAAATAAATATATTTTATCTTGAAAGCAAAATTTGTTGAGCAAAAACAAATATATTTTATTTTGAAAATAAAGGACATTTTCCTTAATTTTTTTGGTCACTACATGGTGATTCTGTTCAGATTCTGGTGTAGCATTTCACTTCGACCTTACAGAGACACAACTACTAGGATTAGGGCTACATTATGTTTGTTGAAGATGATAGGTATTTAGCTGCTGCTTTAGGGCATGCAGATGGACTCCCCAGAGCCCTGTGACACTGAGTCTTGTTCTACCTGCAGGCACTAAAGCAGGTGTGTGGGGGCTGATGGGGCTGTTCCAAATGGAACATACCACAGGTGATGCTAATTAAGGAAGCTCAGGGACTATGCAAGAGCATTCAGTTTATTGCTGATGGTGGCGTGCCAAAGGTTAGTGAAAAGCAGGATTGTCTGCTGGCCTGGGGAAGATAAGAACACAAAGGGCACAGAAAAGGATTTTAATAGAGGCACTTATCAGTGTGCCTTTTAAGCGACATAATGCTGCATACATCGCTGTGCTTTTAGCAGTAAAATTTGGTGTTCTTTTATGAATGCACTAATTTATTAACATCAATTTGCATTGCCATTTAAGTAGTTACACTCTCATTTTTATTTTGTCTTTAAAAAGGAGCATACTATGCGGCCATAAAAAAACGATGAGTTTGTGTCCTATGTAGGGACATGGATGAACCTAGAAACCCTCATTCTCAGCAAACAAGAACAGAAAATCAAACACCGCATGTTTTCACTCATAGGCAGGTGATGAACAATGAGAACACTTGGGCACAGGGAAGGGAACAACACTCACAGGGCCCGGTAGCGGGGTGTAGGGGAGGGCAGGGAGGACAGTGGGGGTGGGGGGTGGGGAGAATGGGGAGGAATAACACCAGGAGAAATGCCTACTCGTAGGTGATGGGGAGTGGGGGGATGGAGACAGCAAACCACCATGGCACATATGTACCTATGCAATAATTTTGCAGGATGCAGGATGTGCACATGTACCCCAGAGCCCAAATACAGTTTAAAAAAAAAAGGAGCATCAGGAAAACATTAGGACAACCTCAAATAAGCTATAATTAAAATAAATATCAGATTGTATCGTGGCATTACAAATACTTTTATATAGTGCACTTCACCTGCACATTAAGAAAAAAATTAATTTTAACAGCATATTAATTTTCTATCTTTCCCTAGTGTACTAGTTATTTCTAAAAAATATTTATTTAGAGAAGCGAACATTACATTCCACAGAACAACAGAATTGAATTTTTATTGGCATTATGATCAAATGGCTAATTCTAATAATTATAAATCAGAATTAGTGTTAAATTTATTGTAGATAATTTAAACCTTTGTGTATGCTACTTCATTATTAATTATATTTTACTTTGAATTAGATTAACCAGCAAGAAAGCTGATCTAAAGAACAATGAATGTTAAAAACAAGGCGGGCATGTAGTGTGAACATTACAGGTTTCAGCATGGTTTACCATAGAGCAGCTAGTTGATGATAAGCCGTGCATAGATTACCTAAAGTAGATGTGGTATAATTGATCATTCTGAATTTAATTAGTGTCAAGTTTGTTTTTGTTATCTACTGTGGCTCAACAGACTAACCAGACATTTGATGGCTTTAAACCATAACTATTTCATTTGCTTAAGATTCTGTGGGTCAGGAATTTAGGGGGTGGGCGTGCTTGCCTGAGCATTTCCTCCATTCCTTGCCATATTTTCTTACTCATTTGGCTGCATTCAGCTGGGTTATCAGCTGGAGATAAAGTTCAGTTGGAATACAGGGCCGGCTGGTGAATTCAGCCACCTCTATGATATCTCAGCTTGAATGGCTAGAACAGCTCCGGGCTAGCTGGGCCTCTTTCTCTCTATGCCTCTCCAGTAGAAGACGGATGAGAACTCCAAGAAAGCTGAATTACAAGCGGCAGATAAGACTTGGCCTCAGGGATTACACAGTGTCATTTCTGCTGCATTCTTGTCAAAGCCAGTCACTAGTAAGCACAGATTTAAGGGGAGGGGATAATAGATTCCAAAGCCTGATGTGAGGGTGGAATGGTGGATATAATGGTGGCCATCTTTAGAAATACAATTTAAGTTGAATATTTTTTGTTTGCTACCAGAAAATGCCATATATTTTCTAGAATTAGCGTTAATAATTATATTAGACCTTAACAAACATTAAATCCTGAAATGCAGGAAATATCTCAGAATACTTCCTTATTCAATATATAAATTTGAAACTGTGCTGAAAAATAGTTAAAAAGGAAGTCAGAGTCTACAATCCCATTGCCTTAAAGCAGGGCAGCAAGGGTTGTTTCAACAGGGAGCACATGTTCACCATTATAAAGCCAAACCTCAGTGCACCTGGCATCTCAAAGAAATCTAAACTGGAATGAATGAGATCAACAGTTATGGGTGAGAAATTTCACCCACCACTTAGGAATGGCTCTCACTTAGAAACAAACTACCGACATCTCGCCAGGCCATATTGTGACCTTACCTCATTGCACTTGAGAGTAATCATTTCAGGGACTTCCTGGGAAAATATCACTAAAATCATAGTGGCACCAATTTCCTAAAGGGCCTAAAAGAAGTCACTTCCGCACCCACGGGGTGAAACATATTTTTGTCTAAGATTATTGCAGATAATTGAACTAAGACAGTGAACAGTAATAAGGTAAATAAAATTACTGTTAGAAGAGTATTTGATGTTTGTTTTAACATTCTCACTTCATGGGCTAAAGCAGTGAAGCTTTGAGAAGTAGAAGAACCCACAAATTGCAAAGCCAAGGTACTTGATCTGATTCCTTTCCACCTCTCGCTGCATCATATTAATTCATGAGAATTGTCTCTATGTCTCTAGGTCTGGAATTGGCAAACTACGGCCTGTTTTGGAGAATTGTCATCTAAGGATGTTTATTTTTCTCATTTTTCAAAAGCGAAAAGAAGAAAAATATTTTGTGGCATATTTTGTGACATACAAAACTTAAATGTTAATGTTTATGAATAAGGTGTTATGGGAACATAGTCACACTATGTGTATTTCTTGTGGCTGCATTTACACTGCAAGGCAGAGTGGAACAGTCTGACAGAGCGCCCTTTGGTTCATAAAGCCTAAACTATTTACTATGTGGTCATTTGGAGAAGTTTCCCTATATCTACCCTAGGCTTTTCTTTCTTTTGATCTATTATCTATTAGTTCTCTGCTTCCCTGCCCTTTTTTTCTCTCTTTGGAGTTTCTCTTTCTCTCTCTTTCCTTTTTTCCTTTCTTTCTTCATTTTTTCCCTTTGTTCCTCTCAGACTTTCCCTATTTTATGGTAACAAGCTGCTCTCCAACTTTTCCTTGACTTTTTCATATGCTTTTGTCCTATGCAGGGCTATTTACATCTATTGTACCCAAATAAAGACTTCGTCTGTGATTTTTCAACATGGCGCTCAACCCCTGAAGCAGACATTTATTTCCTTATTATATATATGGAATAGTCCAATCAGCAGTCTCTTCTGATGTGGAAGAGATTGCTGATTGGACTATTCCATATATACAATAAGAAACTTGTTAAACCATATCATGTTAACCGAAACAGAACAGTATTTGCTCGTGGGCTTTGAGAATGTTATGACACAGTTCTTCATCGCCCTTGGATCTTTGATGAATGTCCCCCTTTCTATCTTTCCTCACTACCTTATTGAAACGTGCACAGGCCCCCACTCTCTTTCGGCTTCCTTGTTCAAATTTCCTCCACTGTGCATATATCTGAAACCTATAATTAATTTACTTCTTTATTTTCTTTCTTCCCCAGTAGAATGTGAGAGCTTCACAAGGTTAGATATTTGGATCCATTTTGCTAATTGTTATGACCTATTGCCTGGAACCAGACAAGCACTCAATCAATATTTCTTTAACGAATAAAATAATCAGTTTCCAGCTTATATGCAAATATAACAAAGTCTTAATAAATTTTAAAATATACATTACTTACTTGACTTAAGTCAAAACTAATAATTTTTAAATTTTAGAGTAAAGCCATTTTTTCTTTCTTTTTTTTTTGTAGAAAGTGATTTATATAAAGAGAGAGAGAAACAGGAGGAGAGAGAAAGAAACAGCTAACTCTCACTCTGAGTGAGAGAATCCAGAAAGATGGAATCCAGGAGAGGAAAGCAGCTTCCACACTGAGTGGAAGGGAATAGAGAGAGAGAGAGAGAAAAAAAAAAACAGAGTTTAGGAGGGGAAGACAGGCTTCCACCAGGGAGTGTGGAAAGGGACTCCAAAGGGAAAATCCAGGAGAGAGTAAGAGGCTTCCACGAAGTGAGTGTTCATGGAAGGGGACCCAAACATGGAGTCCGTAGAGTAAAGCCATTTCTAAAACTGAAAAATATAATTGTAAGAGTTAAGTCCTCTCTCTGTCTCTCTCTCTTTCTCTCTCGTGGAAGTTCTCTCTCTTCTTCTCATTTTATTTTCTCTTTCTCTACCAAAAATGAAATCACTGTTCCACCAAAAATAAAAAGAGTTAAGCCCAAACAGGCTGTGTATCTGCTAACTGAACTTACGTTTCCATAACTTCAAGTAAAATAAAATAATGCTGTATTATTTTAATATATCTGAAAATATTTAATGTGTTCAGGTGGCAAGACAGTCAATGATTTAACAGTTGCTCACTCATTTTTAATATCAAGAGATAGAGAAAGAAGGCGGGTGCCATGGCTCATGCTTGAAATCTCAGCACTTTAGGAGGCTGAGGTGGGCGGATAGCTTGGGCCCTGGTGTTCAAGACAAGCCTGGGCAACATGGCGAAACTCTCTCTATAAAAAATATGAATATTAGCTAGGCATGGTAGTGAACACTGGTAGTCCCAGCTACTCAGGATGCTCAGGTGGGAGGATCACATGAGCCCAGGGAGGTCGAGACTTCAGTGAGCCATAATTATGCTACTTACTGCATTCCAGCCTGGGCATCAGAGCAAGACCCTGTCTCAAAAAGAAAGAAAGAAAAAGAAATAGGGAAATAAATGACAACACTTAATGGATGAAAAGAGATTAATATAACCTCAAACTTATAAAAAAACTAAAATACAGTAAAAATAACATTTTTCTCCCTTATCTATGGCCCTATAAGTGTCTTTATAGCCAACAGATCTATTTCAGAGTCAGGGGTTACATTTGCTTCTCTTACGTTGCTTCCCTCAGCCTGGATCAACCTATCCATTTTTATTTAATTTCTTACTTCAATACCTTAGAAGTCTGCAAGACCAGTTATTTTGTCCAATGGTCCTCTCCTGGGTGCGTCTAATGTATTTTTCATTTTCAAAGTCATGTTATGTGCAGGAATATCATAGAAATGGGGCTATTTTCTTTTTACTGCATTTCATCAGGTGTCACCTGATTTCAAATTTCTCCCTCGTTGCTAAAGACAAACTTTGTTCCCTTGTTTCCGGTGGCATCTGCCAGCTTCTCTTTTGTAAAACTGCACATCGATTTTTTTTTTTTGTTTTGTGTTTGGTAAAAGTTTGGAAGCGGGTTATACTATGCAGGTATCTCATATTCACACTCCTTATCAAAGTTTTCAGTCAGTTCGTTTACTTAATCTGTCAGTATAGAGATGTAGTTCACAAATCTAGCCATGGGGCAATAATCTATTAATAACATTATTTGTTTTGATACCTAATGTGTTGCATATTTGGCCAGCGAGAGTGCTTCAGGTTGGCTTTTGTGTGGTTTTGATGTTTCCACATCATTTGAGCATGTTATTGCTTTCTGGCATAATGGGCTATGCCAGGCTCATCTTGTGTGTTCCCTTTCCCAGCCTGCTATCATCTCTATCCGTTGGGTTATCACTGTTTCCAGTTTCTCTCAGCAGACAGAAATAGGCAATATGTGTATATGTGGATATATACAAAATCCATTTTGCCATGGCTTTTCTTCCCACATGAGACTCTGCATGTCCAACAAGCCTGTGTTGCTCCATAACTTGGTGACAATTTGTTTTTTTGTTTAGAGATCTCATAAATGCAATTAGTCTCTATCACTTGCTCTTTCAGTAAAAGAAGTAAGTGGGTAATTTCACCTGCAATTAACAAATTACTGCATAGTTCCATTTGCCATGCTTGAGCCCATGTATTTTTAAACATTATTTGTACTGTATTCAAAACATCCAGTGGAAAAACAGGGAAAATTTTCAGACCATAAATTCATGAATTTCAGGCAACCAAAAATTTAGAAAATTAGAAATAAAAATCACAGAATTTATATATGTAAATATATTTTATATATATAAATATTATAGTATATTCATATATATATATATGTAAGAAGCACAGAATGTCCACATAGTGAAGTGCAGAATTGCAGAGTGGCGATCACTGTCAGCACCTATAAAACTCATTGGCTTCTGCAAGGGCACTCATTTCATCGAGAATTTATTTCAGTGTCTCCACTAAGTCAACAGATTTTAAGGAATGAATATCAGTGCCCCATTTTCTTTTTTATTTTTAAAGTAACAATAAATATACGTGACCATTAAATAGATGATAGATAGATAGATAGATAATATAGGATTGGAAAAGATGGCTGATAGGTTTTTAACAATTTTTTTTCTAATAAATTTAACCTGCAACTAAAATATTTCATTTTCGGTGAAAATACCACCTCAACTGTACAATTAAAACAGTTTATTTTAAATTTCATATAGAAAGAAGGAATACTTGTTTTTGAGTTCCTCTTTGCTTTCATCCCTGTAGCCACATGACCAAACCTAATCTCTACCCTATATCACTAGCCCATCTCAGGTATCAGATTTCTATTCCCTCAATCCAGTAACTTGTATAATAAAAATGAGGGAATGACTCCGTAAATGGTTGATTGTGCAAGGCGATGCTTGGACTTTGCCGCCTTACAGTTTAAAGAGCAGCTTTGGTCATTTGCCATGTGATGAAACTTCCTTCATGTGAGAAAAATGGGATATAATCCACTGTTCTAGGAAATTATGTGACATCACGTCTTGGAATTGTCCATTCATTTCTCAGAAAGAAATTTTTAAATGTTACAGCAAAGGAGAAATGAAAGAATGAGGTACTCTTCAAAGTCTTCACATTTAGCTCTAGTTCACAAGAATTAGGGAATATTAGGATTTCGGCTGAAAGTATTCAAAATCATCAAATCGTTTTTTTAAAACCTTATTTTTATCTTACATTTTATAAAATTACTGGCAATTTGCCTTTTAACCACAAAGGGTAGAAGAGTCTTTAGAATTTGCCTGATGAGGTCATGTCTTTTAAAAAGGTAGTATAACTCCCATTTCTAGCCACTTGTGCAACTACAGGTGGCTGTGTACAGAATAACTCTGTTCCACTATATCCTGTTCAAACCATCTTTCCACTGATTTAAGCACACCTTCAGAATGAAACATAATTTCTTATCTCAGGAATTCCAAAGTCAAATAGAAGAGGCAAGCTTATATTGAATAATTTAGCAAAGCTGATTGTGATTGGCAATAATAAAGTAATCCCTCTTTCATAGTTGTAATAAACGGAACTTTGCCATGCAGTGTAGGAAGAGACGCACTCCTCAGAAAGATTAAGAGAGGTCTACAGTAGGTGTAAATGTAAACAATAGGGATTTTCTTAAGCAGAGAATCATGCTTTAGGATAATGAAGGTGATGCTGGTATTTAGGTTCCTTTGGAGAAGGCAACACTAAGAGCTGACTTATCATTTATGAGATTCAAGCCCAAGAATAGGTGATAAGAGCCCAAGCCACAGCAAGCTCAGGCTTTTTTCCTAAATACAAAAGAACAAATAGCTAAATGTGACAAAAGCCAGGGTATCTTTTAGGAAAGTCACAATTCCTCTGAACCCCAACAAAAATTGAAGGTAGTCACCCTACTGTACTCCCTGCCTCTCTTCCAAGGATAGGGCTATGTATTGCTTGTAGGAAAAAAGGTAAAGGGACTATATCACTTGACCACTTCTCTATCCAAGATGAATCTATTCAAAAGCACAACTTGGGGATATTTGCACGGGATATAGTTTAAACCCCACTGAATTTGATTTCTCACACTCCCAGGCACTTAACTTTATTTTTTTCTCCATATTTGTTTGTTTTTGTTTCTTTAATATATTCTGAGAAACTTACCTGTGCATTGTCCTACAGGAGAAATTATAAATAGAAAAGTGTGAAGAAGAACCTTCTATTCTCCCAAAAGTATGGGCAAAGAGGGTACAATTGCACTCAAAATATCAGTGTGGAGCACATAACTGATACTATAACACATTGTCTTACAGAATTCTAATTCTTAGGCTAAAATATTATTTTCTTCATCAAACTTACCTGACTGTATGTTTGATGTTGAGTAAATTACAGTACTCTTTTATTTCCCAAACACACACACACACACACACACACACACACACACACACATTTTATTATATTTTGGGAAATATATGTGCTATTGGATTTATATTTATTTACTTCTAAAAATTGTACTTAATTAAAATGACAAAAAAGTAATTCACTGAAAAGAGTTGGTAAAAATGATCAACTGTATTCAGTCACATAACTATTATTTAGTCTTGGTAATGAAAACAGAAAAAAAAAGGGCCAGGTGCAGTGGCTCATACCTGTAATCCCAGCACTTTGGGTGGACAGGCAGGTGGATCACCTGAGGTCGGGAGTTCCAGATCAGCCTGGTCAACATTGTGAAACCTCGTCTCTACTAAAAATACAAAAATTAGCTGGGTATGGTTGTGTGCACCTGTAATCTCAGCTACCCAGGAAGCTGAGGCAAGAGAATCCCTTGAACCTGGGATGCAGAGTTTGCAGTAAGCCGAGATGGTGCCACTGCACTCCAGCCTGGGTGACAGAGTGAGAATCCGCTTCAGGGAAAAAAAAAAAAAGAAGAAGAAAATAGAAAAAACCAATAGACACTAAAAGAAAAGAAAATAGTGTGTTCATTTTGGAATCTAATTCAAAATTCATTCAAATGAATTTTAATGGATCACCAAATGCATGTGTTGAAGTTCACTGAATATTATTCAATGCTTGAGAATTATAGATAACACATATTTTGTTTGTAGCAATGTTTGATTTGATTTGCATCTATATATTTAAATGTATTTAAAACAAAAACTTCAAAATATATTTTATCTGTTATTTGGGAAAATAAATTAGTAACTGATTGTCCACATATTGCTCTCTATTTTCTAATTTTTAATTAAAAATGCTTATTTAAAAAAACTTATTTTAAAATAACTGACATTTGATGTTTTCACATTTTTTAAAAAAGTGTTCATACACATCTCTTTAGTTTCCAGATGCCATGAGGAAATCGTCACTGTATCTGGAAGCCAGATGCCAAAGATATTCAGTTATTATCAATGTGTCTATGCATAAAGAATTAAAAATGATATTTCATTTCATAATTTATCTAAATGTTCATTCCTTTAGAACACTGTTTTCCACATGCAGTGACAAGATTCAGAATAAAATAAAACAACGATATCGTGTATGCATTTTCTATTTCTGCACTTTTCCACTTCTGGAAATAGTCATAGGATCATTTTGTGACAGATTAATATCATCCATGATCCTAAATCACTATGAATAAAAGTGTTAGATTCTTTGGCCTAAATTGCCATAAGGACCAAATTTATTTTTTCAACAAATTCCCTTGAGAATCAACTGATTTTTTAGCTTTATACCATATGTATCACATCTCCATCCATTTTGCCTTAATTCTGGTTCTTTTTATCCTTCAATAGTGAGGATGAGAAAACCTGGATGCATATGGCTATGGTTGATTTGAAAAGTACTTTTTAAACATTTGGAAGTTGTTCAAAACCAAAAACATACTTGCCAAGTGATCTTTTTCCCCTACATTTTAAATCCATTGCAACTTAAAAGAAACTTAGACCATATCCTAGTTCAAATTCACTTATATTAAAATCACAGAAATTATATTTAATAGCTCTTTGACACACAGGGAGAGTTTAAATTAAGCTTCTCTAAACTTTATATTTTTCAAAGTACACTCTGCTTTCTATCTACCCTCAACCATCCCTCACTACTCTCCAGGAAAATATCAGATTTAATTCAGCAGATGTAAGTTAGATGTTTTCAGTCCAACAATAATGATTAAGTACTTTTTTTAAAGCATCAATTTTTTTCACATTTTCTCTATTTTTGTTTGTTTAAATATGTCTGTGCAAGTTCTAAACAGTTTTATTTATATCAGGATCAATAATCTGAGGAATGAAATAAATTGCTGCATTTGTGAGTTTATACTTCCTTTACAGAACATTCAACACATGAACTTTTAAGAACGTTTCAATGTTTCATTACAAATGATACTTGAGCCTTGGGTTAGAATAAATAGGATAAACTTTTATAAAGAAAAAATACAAATCTTCTCCTTTTCATCTTCTGCATTCTCAATCTCACCTGCACTAAAGTTAGTAGTTTAGTGTCCATTCTGCCACACCTCTAACTGATAGATTTTATGCAGTGTAATTATTTTTCAGGTACAACTACACATGAGTTAAACTACGTGTGATTTAGAACACAAGACTAGGATTTTTAACTAGTAATGAAATGGGAAGGGAAAAGCAAAAGTCAAACACACACAGACTAATGGCAGAATGGGGTATAGAAGGGAGTCACCTGTCTATTTGGACATCTGATGACCCGACCACTGAGCTACCCCATCTGCACATGAAATAATGAATAGACAAGTGCATTAAAAATTGCAAGTGTGACGGAAAAGTCACCCCGTGTTTGCTACTATTATGTCATTGTGTTATTTTGTTTTCCCAATGATGTATAGATCAAATTTATGCTACAGCTTGTTCATATCCCTTAACAAAATATCCATTAATTACTGAATTTGATAAAATTTTAACTACGACAATGATCTACAAATAATAGTTCAGTCCATCTGTGTTAATGACTGTTTCTGAATGTCTTTCTGATGTTGAATAACTGATACTGATTTTCAATGTTATTATTAGGTTGTTGCAAAAATGATTGCAATTTTTGCCATTAATTGCAATTACTTTTGCACCAACCTAATGGTAATATACCATTCTGTCTCTGACATTTGTGTACATTGATTGAATATGGAGTGTTCTGGGGAGAAGTTGGTGTGTTGTTTTGTAAAACATACTATTCTGAGGGAGGACAGAAAAGGAATATATATATATAAGAAAATAGTGGTTTTTCCAACCCAAATGCCCATCAGTGATAGACTGGACTGGGAAAATGTGGCACATATACACCATGGAATACTATGCAGCAATCAAAAACGATGAGTTTATGTCCTTTGTAAGGACAGGGATGAAACTGGAGAACATCATTCTCAGCAAACTGACACAATAACAGAAAATGAAATGCCACATATTCTCACTCATAGGCGGGTGAGGAAAAATGAGAACACATGGACACAGGGAAGGGAGTACTACACATCGGAGTCTATTGGGGGGAACGGGGAGGGACAGTGGGGGGGGAGCTGGGGAGGGATAGCCTGGGGAGAAATGCCAAATGTGGGTGAGGGGCAGGAAGGCAGCGAAACACACTGCCATGGGTGTACCTATGCAACTATTTTGCACGTTCTGCACATGTACCCCAAAACCTAAAATGCAATAAAAAAGAAAAAAATAATAATAATAAATAAATAAATAAGAATTTGTAGGCTAGGAAAAAAAAATAGTGGTTCTTGATCAAATGTACCCTCGTTTCTATTTATAAGAAGTCCACTCCGTGTTACTGAACAGATCAACTTACATGAAGTCAACTAATCTAAAAGAATTTACCGTCTACAGAAATTCACATTTGTAATAATAGTTTTTTAACCACAGAAATTTTATACGTATTTTTTTCTATTATAGCTATAAATGTAGAGTTATAAAATCCAAATACAGATAAGCCTACCCAGTGTTTGATTACATTCAATTATGTTTAAAGTAATGGCCCCTCTTCTGTTCTTACCAGGAACGTTATCATTAGCACAGTGCTTCATGCAGGCTCTTATTACTTCTATCAACCATTGTTGTGATTGGCAAAGCATGGAGCCATATTCAAATAGGAATGCATGGGCACATAGCATTTATCCTAGGGTGGACTGCATATTGAGTTTCTTGATTTATAAATCTTTCTTTCCAATGTGAAGTTCGTGAAGTGTTACTGTTGGGAAAATGTCTGAGTGACTATAAATTCCCTTCCTAATTTCCTCCCTTGAATGCATACCCATTTTTTTTGGCTCATTGTTAGAACTGTAGCTGTTCTTGAATCTTTGATGGGTTGAAGCTAATCCACATTTGTGTTTTTCAATCTGATATAATTGTCAAAATTCTACCCTTCAAAACACTTGTTTCTTTCTCTCTTTTTTTCTCTTACATTTTCTCAAAGAAAAGTAGTGAAAGAAATTTTTTTTATTTGGTCTGAAACTTTATGGTGCAAATCTGAGGACAGGAGGAAATTTAAAGACTTGTTCACACACGTTAGATTTGAAGAATGCCTGGAATATATTTTTTCTCTATGCACAATGCATAGTAGTTGCAGTCACAGAGTATCAATTAGAAAATGAATTCTTTCAACATTTCATCAGAATTTTAAGTGGTTGCACTACAATAATCCCAAGCTATTTGGGAAATGATAAAACTTTGAAGATCAAATCATCATTATTATTTTCACTAAAACTTAAAAATTCAGTCGCAATATGTCAGACTAGGTGGAACAGGACTTCCCTCCTCTAAGCTTTTTTTTTTTTTTTTTTTTGAGACGGCGTTTTGCTCTTGTTACCCAGGCTGGAGTGCAATGGCGTGATCTCAGCTCGCCACAACCTCTGCCTCCTGGGTTCAGGCAATTCTCCTGCCTCAGCCTCCTGAGTAGCTGGGATTACAGGCATGCACCACCATGCCTAGCTAATTTTTGTATTTTTTGTAGAGACGGGGTTTCACCATGTTGACCAGGATGGTCTGGATCTCTTGACCTCGTGATCCACCCGCCTCGGCCATCTAATTTGGTTTTTACTGCTGGATACCTGATGGGCTACTTACTATTTCAAGTGTAGGGCAGATTGAACCTGGATATAACCTGAATATTTGCTCTACGAAAATACTCATCAGGTGAACCAATACAAGCATTCTATGAGTAATTGTGAAAACTATCAGTCTGCTTGCTCCTCAGCCTTAAATTCAGTAGTAACAGCAAAAATAGCCAATGTATATTGAGGACTATGTTCCAGACTTTACTAAGAACTATATCTGCAAGATTTCATTTAATGCTCATCACTAATCTCTAGAAAAGATGTTACTGTTTTGCTCACTTTTAGGTAAAGGAATTAAGGGCTTAAAGAGGCAAAGTAACTTGACTATGATCACATAGCTAATACATATTGGAAAATACAATGATTTAAAACTGCGAGTATCAAAATTACAGCCAAACATTAGTCTTCTGATTATTCACCTCCCCTCTTTCATTTGAGGGGGTCAATCTGCACATATATACCATAACTTTTTCTCCTATCAAAATGGCTTCATAACATTTCAGAACAACAAAGGAAATCTAAACAATGTATGGACTTTAGTTAATATCATGTAGCAATATTGGCTTGTTATTTTCTATAAAGGTACCATACCAGTATAAGAAGTTACTGAGAGAGGAAGCTAGGTATGGGGTATCAATTTCCTAGAAATCTAAAGATATTCTAAAATTAAAATTCTGTCTTAAAAAATGACTGCACATACATGCCTAGCCTGTGTTTAAAACAATTCATCTATACAACTAACAATTTTATGACATTTTTGCTAAAGACGGACAAAATATACTCAGAAACCAAATGAGCTGATTTCATTAAACCCATTATTCTGAACATCAGAAGCCCTTATTCCATGTTTGCAAAATTCATGATATTGTAAGGATTATGAAAAAAATACAAAAACAAATTAAAATAGTCAAAGGAAAGTGTTTACAAAAATGTTATTAACAAAACAGTCCATCTACAAAAATGTGAACATATTTTAATAACCTTGAACATGGCAGGAATGTAATATATAAAGAGATTTACGTGTACAAAAGCTGATGGGAAAAGTTTCAGCTTCATGCGTTAATGTCTTAGTTCATAAATCTGAAGGAAAATAGAGAGAAAATAAAGGCATTAAGAGATATGAAAAAATGTAAAAGAATAAATGTTTCTTTCATGAATCTTTGTGAATATATGACAGCATACCAGCTACAGAAAACCAGTTTGCTCTTTGAAAAATAAATGCTAGTTCAAACGCACCAATGTGGCATTTTCAAGTCAGTGGAAAATAAGTGTACAGTGTTTATGCAATAATTTATAGTATCCTGACTGCCTTAAAAGGGATTTTAGAACATAACTTTTCTTCCTGAAACACATTTTGCAGTTGTGAAAATGTAAGATGTTTTGACAATGGATTAGGAAGATTACCAAATACATAACAATAGATCACACTTATCTTAATAATCAAATTAAAACCCGTTTTTACATAGTTTATTAGAAAGTATTTGTTGTGCTCTAAATGATACGTGTTTGATTAAAATTTAAGTGATATTCATCTTAAAATGTGCTAGAGATATAAACTAGATTTAACACAAACAAAATTCTTATTTTCCCTTTCAATTTAATGGAAATTCCTAAAGATCATTTTCTTTTCAAAAGAAACTTGTTGAAGTAATTACCTATTGAGGACCAGAAATCCCAAAGGATTAGTTATGGATATAGAGCTTTCAAGTTTCTCGGTCACTAAATGGAATCTGAAACCAACCCCATGGCGACTAAAGGGTATTATCAGGAAAAACTGTTAAATGACCTTTATCAGATGATCTCAGCGGGAGACAGGTGTCCACTGTTGCTGACCATCTGGGTTTAAAAGCAAGAACATAAAAGGGGATGATTTCTCCTAAAAAATTATCTCCAGGGATTTGGTTCAGGCCAGACATTGAGGGTGGATAAGTCTGTGGCACAGTGAGTTAACCTAATCTCCACCCCACTCTCCATACACACAACCTCAGCCAACAACCTCCACCGCACCCACACACACACACGCGCGCACACACACACACACACGCACACACACTCTGCATAAGCTTCCTGAAGAGGTATTTACTATGAAATAATTCAAGGAAAGGGAGAAATGTTACTTTTGCCTTGGAAAGTAAAAACTAAATTTTCTTAAGAGGTATTAAAATTTGGATCAATAAATAAAAAAGGGGATATATTAAAGATGTATGAAAAAAAAAGTGTACATTAATTACACAGATTTTAACATTATGAAGACCAATGCTGAGCTTATGTTGAAATAGCTTCAAATGGCAGCTTCATTAGTTGATTTTCCATTGGTTGAGGAAAGGTGGGCCATTGTCAAGACATGCCTACAGAAGCTTTGGTGGGTAGAAAAGGTTATATAATGTGGGATTGGGGAGAGTAGGAAGAACAGTGGCCAAGTACAAAATGAATGATGAAATGAAATCAAATATATTTTATTTGTTACCATAATAAATTGTTTTTATAATCAGAAAATGAAATTGAATTTTTATGTTTACTGTCAAATGTAAGTATTAATAAAATATCTGTACCAATACTGGGAGTGGGGTAGTGGTTACCGCTCTCCCCATCTTTCCATCACCTGACCAAGATAAAGAAAAAATTCAAGGCACAGTCTATGTTATGTAACTTGGCCACAATCAGTATAGAGACTTGTGTCTGGTATTCAAATCATCTTTCTATGGCGCATAGTAATTTTAGCTAAGCTCCTTTGAAAAAATGTGCTTTAAAAAAATTAAAGCTGCTATACAAAGACTTGAGAGTGAGATGAGGAAAGAGAGCCTGTGGTTGATGAAATGCAAATGAGGCTTGGCTCAGACAGCTGGCTGCTTTGGGATGACATGGGTGATAAATGGTTCTTAAAACATGAGCAGGCATTAGACTCCTGATTCAGTATCAGACTGGCAAAAACAGCAGTATTACTAGATGCTTCCTTTAATTAATGCAACACTACTGCATTAGTCCGGACACTGCCGATAAATGGGAAAGAACTGATATCGGAGGTAATATCAGAAATCTTTCAACCTTGAAGCTGCGATGTGTTGTGCAAAAGCTGCAGTATCGTCAAAGGTTTAATTGTATTTGTAATGTACCAGTGCACCATGACAAAAATGGGGAGATAGCGTAGTCAGCACGGGGAAAGGCTGTGATAAATGAGAAAGAATGAGTGATTACACAGCCGGGAGGAGTGTGAAAACAGACAAAGGACAAGCAAATAGAGAGGAAGAAAGCAGCCACTGCCGTAAACTGAACAGTAAAACTCAGAGGAACTTTGAAGAGGAGAGGAGCATAGTATTTATTTTGTCCTTTGGGATTTGTCAGGGCTGGAGGATGCGTACAACAAATAAACACTTTACAGTGCTCTGAAATATGGTCAGGCCGCATATGCCTTGTAGTAATGTCTACCCTTTATGCTTGATCCAAACATACATATTATTGGGACAATATCAGATTGATAACTTTTTAACACATACACACACACAATGCTTTATAGAAAATATATCTGGGCCTGGCTACGTTTCCAGACTGTCTAATTTCTCTTGGTTCAAATTTCCACCTAAAAATCAAGTTAAATCTTCGGCATGACACTAATGTTGTAAAGATGCTGCATCAAAATAAGGTTTTATTAAAGTCGATAAGCCATTCAATAATTTTCTGCAACAAGGCGAATGACGGAAGCATTGACCTCAAATCTCACAATGGACCCCAGTGAGAATTCCCTGAAATTATGTCTCTTTTCCCATTTGTTAAGTACAACCAGAGTACTGCGACCACAACCACAATGACACCTACACAATTTCCTGACATCATCAGCTGTACTTTCCTGCTCTCGCATACCATCTTCCAGGCGTGCCTTCCTAAAGCACTGTACCGCAAAGGGCAGCAAACACTTTCCAAAATGAGCCAGATAGTAAGTATGCTAACTTTTATGGGTGGTAATGTCTCTCTCAACTTCTCACCTCTGCTAACATGGAGCAAAAGCAACATTAGGCAATATGTAATTAGAGCTATGGCTGTCTTCTTCAGTAAAACTTAATAAAAAGTGGCAGCAGCAGGCTAGATTTAGTTTATGGGCTATAGTTTGTTAATCTATGATGGAACGTCTAAAATTTTCATGGTTACTTTAACACAAAAGTGAGTCTTGCCTGTAATATTTTGCCTCTTTCAGCAGGGCTTACAGAGAGGAGTCAGAACACGTCCTCTTGACATTTATGTACTCAGAAGTATACGGGTGTGTCACGACAGTACATCAAGGTTAGTACCCTATCCTTCCCTTTATGTTTCTGACTTTTGTCCCAGATTAACAGAGAACACCAAGTACTGTTCCCAGATAGAAAAACTAACAAGCCACCTAAACCAGTGTTTCCTATCTCTTAATATTAGTGTTGAACTTTTCTTATGCACAGACAGCAAGGATGCTTCAACACTTCCGTAAGTTTCTCCTATAAGACATTATGTTTCATTTTATAATCTGCAAAAAGCAGGGGAAAGAACTTACCATTGTGTATTGGTTGTCAACTGCAGAATACCAAACCACCCCACAATTCAAACAAATAATCATTTATCCTTTGAGCTCGAGTATCTGTGAACATCTAAAACAATGTGGATCTAGGTTGAACTTGGTTGGGTTTGACTAAACTTGTGCTCTGCAGTTTACTGACTGGAGGGAGTTCTATTCTTTTTTTTTTTTTTTTTTTAGATGGAGTTTTGCTCTTGTTACCCAGGTTGGAGTGTGATGATGGCGCGATCTCGGCTCGCCGCAACCTCTGCCTCCTGGGTTCAGGCAATTCTCCTGCCTCAGCCTCCTGAGTAGCTGGGATTATGGGCACGCACCACCATGTCCAGCTAATTTTTTGTATTTTTAGTAGAGACGGGGTTCCAACATGTTGACCAGGATGGTCTCGATCTCTTGACCTCGTGATCCACCCGCCTCGGCCTCCCAAAGTGCTGGGATTACAGGCTTGAACCACCGCGCCCAGCGTGTGTTCTATTCTTTACTGGCTTGCATTGAGCTAATTATCTAGTGAGGTTCTGCACCACCTTTCTTTCATCTTCCTGGAACCAAGGGACTAGCTGAGATATGTTTGTCTCGTGGTAGTGCAAGAGGCACAAATCAAGTCTAATTATGCACACTCCATTTAAGCCTTTGCTTGTGTATTGCTGCTGAGGTTCCCCTAGTCAAAACAAGCCACAAGAGTAAACCTAGATCACCAACCCGTAGGAGCAGAACACTACACATGGAGTGGATTCAGAGAAGCGTGAACATTTTAGTCAGATGCGCAATCTTCCAAAGACTGGCACAAAGGTGGGTGTCAGTAAAAGCCCAGCTTAATTCCAGCTACATGATGTTGAGTTCAGTTTTTTTCAGTTGTAAAGAAGAGAAGATGATGCCTACCATAGACGATCATTTGTGCAATTACGAGGATTAAATAAAAATATGAGAAATGTGTGAAGTGCCTAACACGAACTTAATTGGTAAATGTTCTATTATTTTCATATAATGTTGGGCTTGAAAACAGATTAATTCTAAGCTGTTTAATATTATTCTGGCATAATTGCATAGTCTGGTGGGCCTAACAGGATGTATAAGCAAATGTTAGTCTGAAATGCAACATCAAATTTATACTAATTTAGTCCACAACAAATTAAGAAGATCTGATTTTCTGCAGCATGCTTAGTTTAGGAGCTGATAATTTGAAACTTTACTACTCTGAGTAAAGAAGAAGAGCAACTTGGATATCTATTTATAAATTCATTAGTCTAGAAAGTATTTCTGTGGTCTTTTCTGAAATAGTAATCGATTATTATTTAGCCTACAATTGACTCTTTCTCAACTTTTAAGTTTTAGTCTTAAATTACAAAATCCTTTCTCTACAGTCTAAAAGCAAAATATTTGAATTATCACATAGATTTTATGCAATTATGTGTTCAATAAGGCTCAGACAAATGATGTAGTTTCTTTAATTCTTGGTCTCATAATGACCATGATTAATTAAGTATGTGAAAAAATGTATTAGATCTCTTTCCACAGGCTTAAGATTCACTTCTGTCTCTTGGATTTCAATCAATATCCCTGATTTTAGAATTGAATGCATTATTTCTGATGTAGAATCATTAGTCATTAACTTATACATTTTTCACATGGCTCTAGCTGAGATCAAGCAGCCTTTTCTATTACTGGAGAAATTTCCCTGTGCAACTTTAAAACTTATTTTAAGAAGTTGGAGTGACTGAAATACCAAGGATTTTTTTTTTTCTCTTAAAATGGCTCCTCAGAGAAGATGGATTAGACTGGGGTGGGTTATAATTCTTTTCTCCACAATGTTCATGACATGCACTAATGAAAATGTTCACCTTTATGTTCCTCTTGATTATAACCAAGGAATTTTTGATGCTACATAGGCATAAATTTTTGTTTCTTGATCGGAAAAGGGCAGGCCGGTTGTGAGGTCTAATTGCTAAAAGATGAAATTTAAGAACTGAAGGTCATTTTGAAGTTATAATTCTTTTCCATATTCTGACAAATAACTAAAATTCCATTTTTTAAAATTTGAGGTTAAACATTATTTTCTGAGGTCACTTCATGCAATAGCACTTTCTAAAACATCTAAGTGGATAGTGCACCTTAACAGAAAAGTCATCTTCCAACATGATGCAAACATACCTATATAAGTTGGTCAAAGAACACTTTTCTGTGGTCTGCAGTAGCAGAGAGCCAAACAAAAGAAAAAAAAAACTAACAATGTTGTTTGTAGATTTCCGCTATTGAAAATGATGCATAAATTAGCAGAAGACATTAGAGATTTGGTTGAGACTCAGGAGAATGACCAATGTTTGATATTTTCCTTGTCCGAAATAAGAGATGTGAATTCATCTGCACATGGAAAGCTTAACTATGATCAAAATGAAGTCAATTATAGAAGAAAGAAGTTTTACCATATCTGTATTTTACCAATTTCTACAGTGGCAAAATATTTACTTTGTGATACTGGAAGATCTCCAAACTTCTCTAAGCTTTAAAACCTTACATACATCTATTTATCTTCTATGTGTCTATTTATCTAATCTACATAGGACACAAATCTTCTTTATATAAGTTGATCGGCAGGGCGTGGTGACTCATGCCTATATTCCCAGCATTTTGGGAGACTAAGGTGGGTAGATCATGATGTCAGGAGTTTGAGACCATCCTGGCCAACATGATAATGCCCCATCTCTACTAAAAATATAAAAATTAGCCAGGCATGGTGATGCTCACCTGTAATCCCAGCTACTCAGGAGGCTGAGGCAGGAGAATCACTTGAACCCAGGAGGCAGAGTCTGAGGTGAGCTGAGATCACACCACTGCACTCTAGCCCAGGTGACAGAGCAAGACTCCATCTCAAAAAAGAAAAAAAAGATGATCAAAATCTAATAAAATAATGTTTATTATAATGTTTATACTCCACTTTCTAGAGCAGGTGACTGAGAAGTTAGTTGCTTCTCCAAACCATTAAAAGAAAAGACAGAAATTTTCTACCTTTCTCACCTCCCAATCTTATTCTAGGATCAAATGAAATAAAGAACAACAGCAACATTTTGTAAGCTGTGAGGTCTGAGATACTATCATATAAAGGTCATGTTTTGTGTTTTAATTTTTATGATATAATGTGAAGCCTACAAGTTGTGGAGTTAAATTAGTTCTTTCCTCTATGAAATGGAAACAAAAACATGTATTTGGATTAGAAATAATTTTTAGAAAGCACCTAATACCTTTTCTAGGGTAAAACACATACTCAATAAGTGGTCATTATTATTACTATTAATACGTCAAAATAAATGAAGTCCTGATCTAAGAGAGAAGGCGTAACAGCAGGCACTTTCTCCCCCCTCCCTTTTATTTATTTATTTATTTTTTGTCTTATTGCATTTTAGCTTTTGGGGTACATGTGAAGAACATGCAAGATTGTTGCATAGGTACACGCATGGAGGTATGATTTGCTGCCTTCCTTCCCATCACCTATATCTGGTGTTTATCCCTATGCTATCTCTCCCCAACTCCCCACCCCACACTGTCCCTTCCCTATTTCCCCCCGACAGACCCCAGTGTGTGAACAGCAGGCAATTTCTAGGCACATGCACTATTCAAAAATCGCCAGGTTCACATAACAATTGCCGAAAATTTCCCTTTAGAAGCAGAAGCATAATCAACAGTTAAGAAAATACGAGAATAGGTCTAGCCTCTCAATAGGGAAAGAAGTGGAAAGACCTAAGGAGTTCAGGGAAATCCTGATTTCTGTAATAAGGGAACTGAAATACAAATAAGAAAAAAAATGTTAAAGATCTTCATAGTCACTGCACAAATATGACCAGGGTTGGAAGGAAGAAAATGTTTAGATATCTCTGGTCCTTTGTATTCTTCTAGCTTAGTCTAAGTCCATTAGTATCGGACAAAGAAAGAAATCTACTGAATGACAATACACACATAATTTTACATGATTTCTTAAATATATGTTATAGACATTCAGTACACATATACCCACAAGCAATATATTTAGCTATTACCCCAATTTTCACAGCTGTATGTATTTCATAGTCCATTGTTATTACCACATTTCATTACTTAGTTTTTGTAAGAGTCATGCTAACTACCTACTATCAACTGCACTAATCCTGGCCTTCACTCTGCCATCCACCTGGTTTAAATAATCTACTTGTATGCAGGCTTATTCATTTCCTACCATCTTTTCAAGCCCCAACTGAAAACTAAGTCCTTTCATGGAGCTTTCTCTGAATTCTCCATCACACTCCAATCTCCTTTTATTCTGATCTTCTGCTGAACTTAAGCTCTAACACTCAATTTAGCACATACCCCATCTCTAATCTTGTCACATTATGTTAATCTTGTCATTCTATTAAGCTTGCAAACCCCTTGTGAGCACAGACTATGATAAAGAGTGAGAATTGGCTCTCAACAGCCATTCTAACTCCATTCAAGTTGAAGAAATTTGAAAGCTAAAAACATTCCCAGATCTCTTTGCTACTAAGTTTCCAGAAGAGAATCAGGTTTCACTAATTATATTTACTTACAGAAGAACTGGAGGATACGAATGAGGCAGGAGCCATTTTTTGCACCTCTTTGACTATGCCCATAGTAATGCTGTGGCCACACGCTGTGTCTCTGCAGTGGCATTCTTGTGTCCATTCTCCACTCTACCAGATCTTCAGGCCTGTATGTATCAGAAGGAGCAGCAGTGGCTGTGGTTGGCTTTTGTGTGCCATCTTCTTCATTCATTAACAGAGGTGTGCTTTTGAATGCCTGATACCAAGCATGGTCTCAAACAGTAGCCCCCAAGGGTTCTGCCTTTACCATGAACTTCAAGTTTTCCAGTATATTTCTAAGCATCTATAGCCCTCTATTGAAACACTTCCAGTTAAAAATTTCTATAGTGGCTTCTATTTCCAGCATTAAAACCTGACTGATAAAGAGGTCAGATATTATGCTTTATCCTTGATAGCACCTTAAACAAGGTAGGCTATCTGGTAAGATAGTAATAAACACCCGAATGAGTATATTAGCTGTTAATTTCCATGTAACAAATTACCACACAACATGACAACTTAAAACAAGAAGCTTTTCTTTTATCATATGGTTTGTGAGAGTCAGGAATCAGGGAGTGGTTTCACTGGATGGTTTTGGCTCAGAGTGTTTTCAGAAGGCTGCATCAAAGTTTAGGTTAAAGGTACACTTATTTCAGAAATTTTAAAAATCCAAACAGAAGATAGATAGATAGATAGATAGATAGATAGATAGATAGATAGATAGATGATAGATAGATAAATATCATCCCTATATCTCAGTTTTTACAATAAAGACCTGTTAGCATTTTATCATTTTAGGTATTATGCTTCCAGGCCTAAAACAGAAGAAACAGAAACATAAATGATAGACAAAATAATGCCCCTTTGGATTAAGACCCCAAATCATATTCTCTTCTCCCTCCCTCTTCTTAAGGCAATCATTGTGATAATTTTGATGGATATATTTTTGCACTTTAAAAATATTTATGCAAATTTATAGAAATATAAACATATCTAGAATATATCCATATGTAAGATACACAATATTATTTATGCATGTGGGCATGGCTATCTGCCATTTCTTTTTTATCTATAGCAACGTGTACCCCACCATTAGTATTTATTTCTTCATACCCTAGCCAAACCTTGATATGGTCAAATTTTTAATCTTTGGTAATTTAATGGATGAAATAAAATGCAACTTGTAGTTTGTTCAGTGGTTTCAATTCAGTTTCATGTCATTGTTTACATACACATTTTCTGATTACAAATTAGTTTAAACTAAATGTCATACGTTTTTGAATGTGGTAGGCTAAAATCATGCGCACCCCATCCCATGTAACAAAGATGTCCATGCCCTCATTCCCAGAACCTGTGAGTACGTTGTCATACGTGGGTAAAGGGATTTTGCAGATGTGGTTAAGGTTAAAGAGCTTGAGACAGGAAGATCATCCTGAACCTGGGATTTCCCAAAGTAATCATTAGAGCTCTTAAAAGCATAAAAGGTGGCAGCAGAGTCAGAGAAATTCAGTGGAAGAAGAGCTAGATATATCATTGCTGGCTTTGGAGATGGAAAATAAATACTACAAGCCAAGGAATGTGGCATCCTCCAGAAGCTTTTCTCAGTTCATAGCCTGCAAGAAAACAGGGAATGCCAGGTGTGGTGGCTCACGCCTGTAATTCCAGCATTTTGGGAGGCTGAGACAGGCAGATCATTTGAGGTCAGGAGTTTGAGACCAACCTGGTCAACATGTCAAAACCCCGTTTCTACTAAAAATACAAAAATGGGCCGGGCATGGTGGCAAGCGCCTATAATCCTACCTACTCAGGAGGCTGAGGCATGAGAATTGCTTGAACCTAGGAGACGGAGGTTGCAGTGAGCTGAGATTCTGCCACTGCATTCCAGCCTGGGCAACAAAGCGAGACTTTGTCTCAAAATAAATAAATAAATAAAAGTAAAAGAAAAGAAAACAGGAACTGCAGTACCGCAACCTCAAGGAACTGAATTTCACTAACAATCTGAAAGAGCAGGAAACGAGTTCTCCGCTAGAGCCTCTAGAAAGCAATGCAGCATGATGACAACTTGATGTTAGGGTGTTGAAAACTATTTCAAACTACTGACCTCAAGAAGTATAAGATAATAAATGTGTTTTATTGGCCGGGTGCGGTGGCTCAAGCCTGTAATCCCAGCACTTTGGGAGGCCGAGGCAGGTGGATCACGAGGTCAAGAGATCGAGACCATCCTGGTCAACATGATGGAACCCCATCTCTACTAAAAATACAAAAAATTAACTGGGCATGTAATCCCAGCTACTCAGGAGGCTGAGGCAGGAGAATTGCCTGAACCCAGGAGGCAGAGGTTGCGGTGAGCCAAGATTGCGCCATTGCACTCCAGCCTGGGTAACAAGAGCAAAACTTCGTCTCAAAATAAATAAATAAATAAATAAATAAATATGTTTTATTGAAGCCACAAATTTTGTGGTAATTTGTCATGGCAAGTATAGAGATGTGACATTAATATTCACTTTTTTATGGCTACCTGTTCATATTTGACCATTTTTCTAGTGGGTTGTTGAATTTTGCTTATTAATTTGTAGTTCCTTGTACATTTTGTTTAATAATCTCTTATGTTATAGTCTCTATTATATGAGTTGCAAAAATCTCTACATCTAGCACTGTCTCTGAACTTTGATTATGGCTGTCTTAATGTACAGATGTCTTTAATATAATGTGGTAAAGTTTACCAAAGTATTCACTAAAGTCTATGCTTTTGTTGTCCGAAGGAAACACTTTTTCTCTTTCATTATTAAATGATAACCAGACTGCATACTGATGTGATAAATAAGGAGACTTCTAGGTTGAGTACTGATAGTGTAAGATGGCTTCTTTTAGCTGCATGTACTAAGATTCGAAATAGGAGATATGAGCAAACGATGAAATGTCTGTCTGTAGTAATTCCCACAATAACATTTAGTTTCCATTTTATTATCTCAAACAATATAAAACTGGCATTTTGGGGTCAAAAGACAGCAGCATATTAACAATTTTACATGATTTATAGCCTTCAAGAACATATATATTCTCTGCCCAATTGTTCAAATTATTTTATAAGACCTTGTCAAGGTTTATAGTTTTTATATGGATCATTAAAAATGTTTCACTTTACTTTGATACTTAAAATTTTCACACTAGATTTAACCACTGCATAGATTATTAGAATAGCTATAAAAAGCGATTTCCAAGTTACCATTAAAGGATATTCAGAGAAATATGCACCATTGGCCAGGCATGGTGGTTCATGCCTGTGATACCAGCACTTTGGGAGGCCAAAGTGGGCAGATCACCTGAGGTCAGGAGTTTGAGATCAGCCTGGCCAACATGGCAAAACCCTGTCTGCGCTAAAAATACGAAAATTAGTCAGGTATGGTGACAGGTGCCTGTAATCTCAGCTACTCAGGAGGTTGTTGCAAGGAGAATCACTTGAGCCTGAGAGGCAGAGGTTTCAGAGAGTTAAGATCATGTCACTGCACTACAGCCAGAGCGAACGAGCAAGACTATGTTGAAAAAAAGAAAAGAAAGAAAGAAAGAGAGAGAGAAAGAAATAGAGAAACAGAGAGAAAGAAGGAAAGAAAGGAAGGAGGGAAAGAAGGAGGAAAGGAAGGAAGGAGGAAAAGAAGGAGGGAAGGAAGGAAGGAAGGAAGGAAGGAAGGAAGGAAGGAAGGAAGGAAGGAAGGAAGGAAGGAAGGAAGGATTTTTCAGCATATGATCTTCTAGGTAGCTTAGCTCCACAGCTGGTGTTAGCATAGGGCCCAGCTGGAACATATCTGCGTTTTTGGCAGAGATTGCAGGCTATCATAACTTAAAAACTGGCTTTAAATTTTTTGGGTCATTGTGATTACTGCTGCTGTTTTCTTTTTTTTTTTTTTTGTAATTGAAATAAGGCAAAGAGAGAGGTTGAGTCCGAACACAAGGCCTGTTGACTGCTTGGTAGAGAATGACCTCACGTCTCTCTCACACAATATAATATGATACTTTGTGGATCTGAGAATGTAAATACAATTTCTATATCTAGCACCATCTTTTATTTATTAAACCAGTGGGAGACAAAAGCTATGGAGAGCTTTCTATATTTAATGAAGCTGTTTGTTAGCTAGGGATGTAATCCAGGAAATACTTAATACATTTGCTTCAAAATCCAAATTTCGTGGTGGCAGATGGGATTAGTCTAAGAATACCCAGAAGCCAGTTCTCTTTCTGAGGAAATAATAATGATGATGAATATTGTTATTACAGTGATTTATTTCATCAAGGTTCTAAGTATTTTATTAACCAGAGTTACAGCTTGATATAATTTCAAGATAGAAATAGATCTCTTTTTCCCTCAGCTGACAAAGATTTCTTGGTTAAAATTAAAGTATATTTTAAGAATGAATTTCTTCCACAGATTAGACAAAAGGAAAAAGCTAGCCAGAGTATCAGTAGAAGCCAGTGCACAATTCATTGATTTGAGATTGTTTGACATTATCAAACCAGGCAAATACCCTCTAGTCTACTCATCAGTGAATCAATAAACAATGACAACCTTGAAGACGTAATGGGTGAGTTGAGGAACATTCATTTCAGTGTTCTGAAGTATGTTCTACAGAAACTTCCTCTCTACAATGCTCTAAGGAGAAAAAAAAATAGTTCTGCAGTCAAATATGCATTTGAAAATTGGTCTCTCTATAAAATACACACACACACACACACATATGTGTATATGTGTGTGTGTGTGCGCGCGCACGCACGCAGAGTGAGAAAGAAATATACATACTAGATATACGTAGTCACAGTCCACATTAGGATTTATAGGTCCTAAGAAGTACTACAATAAAAAAATCTGTATGACTTGTTTAAACAAATTTTTCCCAAATTTATTTGATCACATAGCTTGTCTTGAATAATGAATACTGACATATTTTAAAACTACATTTCTAGAAAGTATATACTGTGAAACTCTGATTTACTTATTTATTACATACTTATAAGATGAAGATTCTAAAAATTTAAATTACTGTTTTAGATTATATATATATATACGTATATATATATAGTTTTAAATTCTGTCCATGATCCACATAGAATGAGATAGTATATGCCGAAATATTTTTGCCTCCTCCTTTTCTTTTTCAAAAAATGTCATTCCAAGGATGAAACTGGCCACATCTGGTTCATCTACCACATCTGTTTCACACTGCTCTCTACCACTTGAAGTTGGGGAAAATATATGACCTATTTCCCTCTTTAAAAAGAAAACAAACAAACAAGAAGTTCCTCAAATATCTCCCCATATGTTTACCAGTTACACATAATGGTGAGTCATTTTTTTCCTGTGAACAACATAATTACCAATGCATAAACACAAAATATGTCTGCTTTTAATCAAGAATCTGAACTCTGCCAGACTATTCTCAGATACCTTTTTTATTAATGTTCACATGACCAGGCTTTTTAAAGAGGTTAGGTATATATAACTAGCTATCCTTGTTTTTCTTTTAGAATCATATTTGAAAGTGTAGTTTAGATGTCAGACATTAAAAGAGATTTATTATGTGCATGACTATCATAATCCATATGCACAAACTTACCTGTCTCCAAATTACAGAAAGGATGAGTCCAATTGTGAAGAAAATGATGATTGCGGTCCTTTTCAATACATGAAGTCATTTTTCTCTGAAAGTTCAAACACATTACAAAGCAAGTTAATAAAAAACATTTTTCTTTATTCATTCAAAAACTATTTATTAGAGCATAGGCATAATTATAAGGCAGTATGTTACATATTAGTTGAATGTATAATTAAAAGAGACAATGATGGTTGTATTCCAGGTTCTTGAAATCATCATGCAGCTACAGAGGTGTAGGTCCTTTCTGATGGATATCATTATGCGAAAGACACTATATAGGAAAATGGATTACTGTCCAGGCTTTGGCCTGCAATTTCTTTTTCTTTCTTTCTTTCTTTTTTTTTTTTGCATTGACCTAAGCCCTAATTATGTTCAGTGGTTTCTTTTTTCTTAAAATATTATTTTAAGTTCAGGTGCACATGTGCAGGTTTGTTATGTAGGTAAACATATGCCATGGAGGTTTGCTGCATAGACCATCCTATCACATAGGTATTAACCGCAGCATCCATTACCTGTTCTTCCTGATGCTCTCCCTCCCCTAATGCCATGATAGGCTGCAGTGTATGTTATTTCCCAAAATGTGTCCATGTGTTCTCATGATTCAGCTCCCACTTATAGGTGAGCTCGTGCAGTGTTTGGTTTTCTGTTCTTGCCTTAGTTTGCTGGGATAATGGCTTCCATCTCCATCCACATCTCTGCAAAGGACATGATCTCATTCCTTTTTGTGGCTACATAGTATTCCATGGTGTATATGTACCACATTTTCTTTATCCAGTCTATCATTGATGGACATTTTGGTTGATTCCATGTCTTTGCTATTGTGAAGAGTGCTGTAATGAAAACACATGTGCATGTATCTTTTTTTTTTTTTTTGAGATGGAGTTTCGCTCTTGTTACCCAGGCTGGAGTGCAATGGCACAATCTCGGCTCACCGCAACCTCTGCCTCCTGGGTTCAGGCAATTCTCCTGCCTCAGCCTCATGAGTAGCTGGGATTACAGGCACGCGCCACCATGCCCAGCTAATTTTTTTGTATTTTTAGTAAAGACAGGGTTTCACCATGTTGACCAGGATGGTCTCGATCTCTTGACCTCGTGATCCACCCGCCTCTGCCTCCCGTGCATGTATCTTTAAAATAGAATGATTTATATTCCTTTGGGTATATACCCAGTAATGGGATTGCCAGGCCGAATGGTATTTCTGTCTCTAGGTCTTTGAAAAGTGGCCACTGTCTTCCACAAAGGATGAATTAACTTACACTTCTACACCAACAGTGTAAAAGTGTTCCTTTTACACCTCAAACCTCGCCAGCATCTGCTGGTTTTTGACTTTTTAATAATGGCGATTCTGACTGGTGAGAGATAATAGCTCATTGTGGTTTTGATTTGCATTTCTCTAATGATCAGTAATATTGGGCTTCTTTTCCTATGTTTGTTGGCCGCATATATGTCTTTTCTCAGGAAGTTGGCCTGCAATGTCTTGGTGCTTTCCTACTGTAACACACTGAGCTTAACCCCTTGTGGTCTTGGACTGGAACAGAGAAGGAGACCCATATCTTCAGTCCCCAACATGATTGTGGACCCCAAATTCCACTATTTTAATGAGTAGTACAGTCAGTCACAAAGGAAAGAAAATAGTTTTTTTGTTTGTTTGTTTGTTTACAAAATACAAAGACCTAATTGAACCAATCTCCTCACTTCCCTTCAATTGGATCTGCAATAATTCGCTAGGCCTTTCTTCCAAGTGTTTAAGCTGGTTGTGGTTTGAAGTTCTCTTCCAAAATGGGAGAAAGTCACCATCTATATTTCCCCAGGGTTCCAAGAGAGAAGAGTAAACCTAATAAATGTCTAAACAGTGAAATAGCCACTTAATGAAGAAGAAAGACCTCCTTATTTCTTAGTTTGAAAAGTCTGCTACCTACCACTGTGGCCTAGTAATGTCCTTCAAACTAGAGTTATAAATGGGAAAATGAAGGCCATCAAGTTTCACTGAAGGTCGTATGTATCTGTGTGTCCCTTTACGGAGCTTATAGTCTAAGAGTGGTTAGCAGTTGTCAAACGAGGCTACACTTCAGATTCTAAAATAAAAATCAGTCCCAAACCCCACTCTAGACATTTGTATTTTTCTGTAACTCATTCACGTGATCTCTAAATCTGCAGTCTTTCCTATAACAGACATTGGATTGCCCCAGTAACTTTAATATAAAGCAAACTACAATGACAGTCACCAAGGAAGTCCAGAGAATGATACCAATGCACCGTATTTGACCAATTAACAGAAATGTAGGCTACTTGAGGACATCCAAGAACCAACCCAAACCCAAGACTAAACACCAAAGCAGTTAAGGAACATAGAGAATCAGTACAACTAGTACTAGAAATACAATCGTGTGTACCTGAGATGATGTCCATGAGATGCGACAGCCTCAGTGACATTTTTGTAAATGTTTTGCATCAAGGGCTCTAAACCGAGTAATAAGACATGAGATTCAAAAAGTTTGCACAAGGTTATTTTTATTTGGAGTCATAGTTTGCAGGAAATAGAACACCGCTCAAAGTAGCTTGAACCAAAGCAGGTAATTCATTAGAAACAATCAAAAGGTATCTCTTAAAACACAGGGCAGACAAATATGTAGCCAGGCTTTTAGAAGGACGACAATGGGTCCAGGAATGTGGCTAACATTCCGTTTTCCTTTTTTAGTGCCAAGTATTTCATCTTTGTTTTCTTTGTGATCTCTTATTGTTATCAAGGCCAGCATTATTTGCTTCTCCATGTTCAAGATATATCTGCTCTTTTTGAATGCCCACAGTGACGCACCAATGTCACAACACCCCAGTTCCACGTATGCAAGAAAGATAATTTGACTGGCTAGTTAGTGTCACATGTTAATCAATGGTTGTATCAACTATGGGCATTAAAAAAAAGCATGCCTGCAGATACTCTACCCGTAAATGGGAGTGTGTATTAGAGGTAGTGCTTAGAGAAATGTATTGATAAATATTGATAAATCAATATTAATTTTTCAAAAAATCAATATTCTGCATTATGATTTATAGCAAATGGCATAATGTCAATTTATTTTTAATTTGGATCAGTGGAGTTGTGGTTCACAGGTTAATCAATCCAATGATGTTGAGGCAATCCAACCTTATGTGTTAAAAATAATTTACCACCTAAGCTAAGTACATGTGTTTTCTACAGATAAAGTTCTTGTGAATCTAGCTTTCTATATCAAATATTAATACACTTAAAGTTATATCAACTTTCTAACAACAATTTAAAAAATTTAAAATTATAGAAAAGATTTTTAATCATTGTGGCTAACAGACTTAAAAGTTAAGATTTCTAATGACAAGACATGAAATACATAAATGATTCTACATAAATACATTGTACTGATATATACACCTTTGTTGGCCTCTTATCTTATCCACATAAACAAGGGCCTACTGTTAATTCAGTGATTTTTATTTTCAAAATTAATTGTATTTTCTCAAAATTTCTTTCAATTACGTTTATCTCAACCAAATTTTAATCAAGGAACAATTAAAGATATTTGGGACTACTTCTTTTTAATTTTGTAGTAGTTACATCAAAAAGTATTTACTACATGTTATCCACAAAAGAAAGAATAATGAGTTGCCTCTGTCAAGAATGTTGCCTCTGTCAAGAACGGGTCACGGGCCTAAGTAAGTCATAGAATGTCTTAGAAGTGGTGGGAAAGTTAAGTAGCCCAAATCAAGCAAAGAACCAGACTTTAGGTAGAGGGCTAGATTTCAGAACAAGCTCCTACTACAGAGCATGAGTCTTTGTAGATACTCAAGTAAATATATGAAAGGAAAAAATAAAATTCACTAAATGCAAAAACTACACAGAGCATAATTTCAACTTTCATTCATAAGTAATGGCCTCTGTATCTTCAATATAAGCATCAATTTTTACTGTCTTGGCAAAGTGACAGTACATACCTCAATGTGGTAAAATAAAAGATACATTTTTATTCTCTAATCTATCTCTTTCCATAACATATCCATGTAACATATGCCTATATACAACTGAAAAACCGGAAGTTCTTTAAATCTGTAGATGAACGTACTGAAGGATGGTGTGAAAATGTGAACAACTGACTCATAATTTTAATGCATTTTTACTGTCTAACACTGAAAAGGGACAGGAAGCTGAATGCGGTGGCTTGCACCTGTAATCTCAGAAGTTTTCCAGGCCGAGGTGGGTGGATCACTTGAGGTCAGGAGTTCAAGACCAGCCTGACCAATATGGTGAAACCCTGTGTCTATTGAAAATACAAAATTAGATGGGCTTGGTGGCACACGTCTGTAATCCTAGCTACTTGGGAGGCTGAAGCAGGAGAATTTCTTGAATACAGGAGATGGAGTTTGCAGTGAGCCCGAGATAGCACCATTGCACTCCAAAACGAGCAAAAAGAGCAAAACTCTGTCTCCAAAGGAAAAAAAAAATAAAGAAAGAAAAAGGGACAGGAACTTCTGAAACATAAAATTTAAATGGAGTCTTTTATTTATATATAATGCAACTATACGTAATTTCTTTATTTTATTGGCATATATAATACTTTTGAGTCACTGAAATAAATATTGTGAGTTTTCTGGGATGTAGTGACACTATAGAGAAGAAAATACATCTTATACGGGAGACATTCCCTTAATGCTAATGTTCCTGCGAGTAAATCTATGGTATCGTTCTAAATTAAAAAACCTAATACCTCTTGACTCAAATTTCAGTGACAAAATTTTAGAAACATTATGGGACTGTCTATATAACTCATGTGACTATTTTTAATAGGAAAATTAAACAGTTCACAGAGTTCACCCAGGAAGAAAGTCAGCAAGGAGCTGCCATGGGCAACTGCTTCACTGATGATTCAAAACTGGAGCAAGTTCACAGATGTTTGGTCTCTGATAAGAAAGAGGTGCCAGTTAAATTTGCCTGAGGTGACCTTTTAAAATAATGTCAAGTCCCAAAGAACTACCACCATCTGGATGGTTGCTGGCTCTAAGACATGGATCTATATTAGGCATAAAAAGTAAACTGGGATTATTTTAAACAGCGACAAACTATTCTTAATTTACAAGAGTCATTTTTTGGCTCCCTGGTTTAGATCCATTACCCTATGTGGTTCCTAATCTCCTGGGTAACACTAAAGCTTGGCCTTTATGAGCCAATGTTCACTCTCATCATAAGCCAACTTACATAAAGCACAAGAGAATGAGCCTCTGTTCGTTTCCTAGTCTCAACTTTCTTCTAGAGGAAGGATCACGTCTGTAGAATGGGACGCTTGATATATGATAGACAACTGCACAATTCATTGCCTGCATCTAATTCTAGCAAAGTCATTTAGGAGAAACGATATGAACTATATCTGGGAACTCTGAAGCACGTAAGAACAAAAGGACTTTTTACATAACATAAATTCTAGCACATAGAACAAAGCTGTCCCCAGATTATTATCAGGCATTCAACAAAGGACTAGCTAGGCAATATATGCTTCCAGTATTAACTACCGTTTATTTCCTTTGATTGTTCCCAATAATAATAGTTATCATAACACACTGGTCCTGTATGCAATAATCAGGATGGAGATATTGCTCATGTAATCCTTACTGAAACTTCTCTGACTTGATAAACCCCATTGTGCTGTTGAGTCAGTCTACTGCTTCAGTAAAAGAAAGAAAGAAACAAAAACACAAGACATGCCGTAGTTTTACCCGCTTTGCCTCCTATTTTGCCTGTTCTCCCCCAAATCCTTGGAGACTTACATCCTTTTTCCTGGATGCATTGACAACCTATTTTATCCTTGTTAACTACTCAAAATATATTTTCCTCTTCCTATAATTAATCAATAAAGTCAGTTCAAGAGTATCTGTATTTCTTAATTGCTTAATTTTGAATTTCAAATTAAATTAGCTCTAAAAATATTAGTAATGATTGTTTTCATCTTAATGTTATTAAACACACACAGACACAAAATTGCCTAGAAAATGCATTAATGTAAGTTTTTTCAGTTAGCCACTCCAAAATTGAATCACACGACCTCCTCAAGGCATAGTGGCTCCTCATCTAATGGCATATATATGATCCAAAAGCAAAGAATCTGGGAATAAGTAGTCAGACTCTATAGGGCTTGCCCACTATTTCTAAATTTTCCAGGCAATGGACTTGTATTCTCTTTGTTGATTTTAATCCTTCTACTCGCATGCCTTTTTCTTCCTATATACACAAATCACCGCTCTCTGGCCACGCTGTCGTGCAGACAGAAACAGATTCTCAAAATGAAATAAACAGCCAACAAACATTGAATGAAGACCAAACTGTGTACCAGACACAATATTATATACTTAGGATACAGATATTATTATTTCCCTAAGTAGCCACTATCTACTGGGGAGAAGTCTGAGAACCATGTTGACTATTATAGTAGATATAAGCTCAATATTTTGGTGATACATAAACTGCAGTGTAGTAGAAAGTACAATAAATAAATATGCACAGGATCACATCTCAACTCTGCTATTTAAGTTTCTTCAAAAAATGTATTTAAAGACAGACTCTTGCTCTGTCACTCAGGCTGGAGTGCAGTGGTGTGATCATAGCTCCCTACAGCCTTGAACTTCTGGGCTGGAGTGATCCCCCTGCGCAGCCTCCCAATAACTGGGAAACAGGTGCAGGCCACCACACCTGTCTTTGCTACTTAATATTTGACCAAGGAAATATTACATAACATCTATAGATATGTTTCTTTATCTAAAATGGGGCATTTCTAATCCATATCTTATAAGAGTGTTATCAAGAGTAATGATAGTTTATGAAAATTACATGCGGGGGGAGTTCCATAAAACAGACTAGCTGTGATGAGTGTCAAGGAAGAGTACTTAATTATCCCTGGAGATGATCAGAAGGGAAGGATCTATGAGGAGGTAAGTGACAAATATAGGCAAGCTGAATCCTGATATCTCTGTATATTAAATTAAAGACTTAGGACTTTAAACTGAAGTTATTGTGAAATATTTTTAGAAAATAAGTGACATGATTAAATTAGCATTTAGGAAAAAAAATTGAGTCAATGTAAAATATGAAGCTGAGCAAGACTGTAAGGAAGAAGGCTAACTGGGATGCTCTGGAATAGACAAGAGGAGAAGTTTCACGGAATTGAATTAGTGGACATGAATGGAACAAAAATTGGTTGTTAATGGGGTATGGCAGGGGTCAGAATTTGACTCTGAGGATGCTGGATTAAAAGTTGTCTGTTACCAACCTAATTAAAGCACAGGATGAGCAAGTTTAGGAGGTAGTGATGCTCCAATTGCAAGAGAAGTGAAAGTAGCTTGAATACCACGTGTCCAGGAAGAAGTGAAACTGATGTTCCTTTCCAGCTTGTGGAACCAGACTCATAACTTCGTGGTTGCACTGCACAGAAGAGAAAACCGGCTTCCTTTAAGGGTCGTGCCAACTGGACATTTTATCTATTTGTTGAAACTTGCTTTAGGTTCCCTATAATGGGGGGAAATCCTCAAACTACTCCTTTGTAAATGTGTGATAAGTCCCTTTCTTAATACGTGCATACATACAAAGTCTAAGTCCCAAATTTATGAAACTTGGTTACACAAGTATCTTATCTTTCATAGCTAATGCCAATAATGAATAACCAAGCAAGAAATTCTCTTCCAACAAACACTTTTTGGTCTCATCTTCCTTGTTCTCCCTTATCTAACAAAATATGGAGTTTTCTGACTGGTTGTACTTGCAAAAACAGCATAATGAATCATCTTCAACACGATGATTTCATATCTTGGCTATAATAGGAATGATCTCTGCATAATCTTACTATGATAACTTATTTTAAACCCCAAATTATCTGTATTATACATAATCACCTTACTAAAAAATAACACAACATTTGGCTAAATTGTCGGTAATAAAATTATAGTTTTAAGTTTGTGCACAACCAAAATATAATTGAATTTCAGAGTTGAGTAAAACCAGAATATAAAAATTGACACTGGATATTATTGAACTGTGGTAAGCTGAATAATGACCCCCAAAGATGCTAACATTTGAATTCCCAGAAATTGACAATATGTTACTTTACGTTAAAAAAGTGGTTTTGCTGAGGTGATTAAATCACAGATTTCGGTATTGGGGAATCACCGTGGATATTCAAGATGATCCCAGTGAAGTCACAAATGCCCTTATAAATGGGAGGCAGAGACAATTGACTGAAGAGAGGGTGATGTGAGAACGGAAGCAGACAAGGAAGTGATTTGTGGCAGACAAGTGGCCTTCAGTTGCCTCTGGTAATTGGAAGAGGCAAAGAACAGGTTCTATCCTCTTGCCTCTGAAAGGAACCAGTCCTGTTGACTCCTTGATTTTAGCCAAGAGAGGCTCATTTTGGGCTTCTGACATCCAGAACTGCGAGAGAATAAGTTTGTGTTGTTTTCAGCCCCTAGGTTTGTAACATTTTGTTCGAGCAGCAATAGAAACGAATACCTGGAAGTGGGACACTGCTGAAAGAAATACCTAAAAGGGTGGAAATGACTTTGGAATGTGGTAATGAGAAGAGGCTGGAAGAATTATGAAGCACAGGATGGAAAAGTACAAATTTCCTTGAAGAGACCATTAATAGAAATATGGTTGGTAGTGATTCTGACAGTGAGAACTCACAAGGAAGAGGGGGACATGGTAAAGAAAGCCTGTGTCACCTTAGGAATCCCTAAGTCATCAGAAACAGGCTAGCAATAGAATTAGGAATGTGAGGCCAGGCATGGTGGCTCACACCTCAGCACTTGGGGAGGCCAAGGCAGACAGATCACGAGGTCAAGAGATCTAGACTATCTTGGCTAACATGGTAAAACCCCATCTTTACTAAAAATACAAAAATTAGCTGGGCGTGGTGGCAGGCACCTATAATCCCAGCTACTTGGAGGCGAAGGCAGGATAATCACTTGAGCTCTGGAGGCAGAGATTGCAGTGAGCCAAGATCGCGCCACTGCACTCCAGCCTGGTGACAGAGTGAGAATCTGTCTCAAAAAAAGAGAAAGAAAGAAATATGAATATTACAAACACTGTTCATGAAATCTCTTAAGGAAATGAGAAACATATCATCCAAGGTGCAGCTTAGTTCGTACTTGCTACTTACAGTAAAATGCAATAGGAAACAATTAGGCTAAAGTAATCACTGTTAAGCAAAAATGAAGTAGGCTCTGGTGACTGGGAGATTTCTCAGCCCATCCAAAGGTGCCAAAGACGCTAAATTGAAGATTCATTGTCAGAAAGTGACTTGGCTCTGGTGTGAAACACAAGGGTGTGGTTGAACAACTTTTACTTGTGCCTCTAAAGTATCAAAAGATCGACTTGATGAAATGAAGAGTGTGACTCACGGATTCCCTGTGCCACTTCAGCAGAAGTCACTCCCGGACTCCTAAAGCTTCGTGTCTGTCTCACATGCAAAATATATTCACCCCATACTAAAGTCTTAAAAATTAAGCATAATTTTCAATCCAAAATCTTATGTAAGTCTGACCAGCTCAAAATTCTCAAATCTCATTATTTAAATCTTCTAAATTAAGTACAGATGGGACTCTAGATACAATCCATCCTATGGCAAAATGTCTCTTGGACTTCTGACCTTCAGAACTATAAGAGAACAAATGTGTCTTGTTTTAAGCCACTAACTTTGTGGTAATTTGTTACAGCAGCAATCAGAATCTAATAAACCAGCTTTAAAGCTTTTCAGAATTTTAGTACTTACATTTGGTGCCCTCTGCAAACAATAAATAAAAGTAAAAGAACCTGGATTTAATGAAAATTTTCAAAAACCATTATCAACATTTTCTAACAGATTTTTTTTTTCTGACATTAAAGTGAAAAAAGTTACAGGTTAGTAGGGAGTCAGTGATGACATTCTGTCTTAGGAATTAAGATAACTTTAATTTCACTATATTCCTTTAGGTCAGATACATTCTCTGGTGCTTAGACTGTTAATTTGAAAGGAAAAAGATAGTAATAATATCTAATTTATCACATAACTATGAAATCAAATAACATCATTTGTAATACCTAAAACAGTAACAATGTGAATCACTTATTCTTTTTAAATTGTTTTACTATTTCTTTATTATTATATTATTTTAGTACTTGTTTAAACCCCTGTTGATAAGAAAAGAATGACAGAAAAGAAGTTTTATTTTATTTTCGGATTTATTTCTTAACTATAAAGCAAAAAGTTGAAATATTTTTGCATCATGCAAAACTGCTTCAAAATATAGTAAGTCAACTAATTAAAAACATTTTTTAAAATTTTCTTTATGTGAATTGATCATTAAGAAGAAAAATCAGAAGTGATCAGGATAACACTCTAAGCCATATCTGCTTAACTTAATTCCTATAATCTTGCCGCTAAAATTAATAAATTACTTTTTAACTTAAAAAATAACTAAACCAACTACAACTTTTTTTGTAAATTATAAACTTGGAAGTCTTCCTTGTCATCTTCATTAATTACATACAATTTCATCACTACTGAATTTTAAGTAATATTAATATTAACATAATAAAATTTCCCACATTTAGTCTTACTATGCCCTCATTTTTATTCATGTTTATAGTGGAACATCTGTTTGTTTGACATTTTAAAGTGCCTACACTAAAATAGGTTAACAAATGTCATTTAACACTTTGTATAACTAAGACTACTAAGTCTAAAAATGTGTCACAACAAAACAAGGTGATATTTACATCATTAAAAAACACTATGTAAGTGGTATATAGACATAATTCACTTTTAAAGATCTTTATGTGTCAAGGAAATATTTTCAGCCTACCTTAGAACCTACATATAAAGTGATCCATTTTTAATGTACATAAAAAGTCACTCTAGAAGAAAGTGCACATTATAGTATGCAATAAGAATCTGACCCAATAAATAAAGAGTAATCGTGTTTCTAGAAGGAAAAATTGGTTTATTCCAGCTTTCTATAAAGGAAAACAAACTGAATAAAATCAAAAGTAATGCCATTTACCTTTCCAATATGTGTTTGCCATGTACATGAAAAGAATTACTAGAATAGTGACACGTATTGTGTTGTTTTATAGTTGTCAATATCTTTTCACATTCAATTCTAACCTCTCAGCCATGCTTTAAGGTAGAGAATACAGATTTGAGCCCCATTTTTTTTATATTAGGTAACTGAAATCCAAAGGGATTGAGTTCCAAAGTTTATTCAATTGTAAAGTTGAAGTTGGAAGCTGCATTTTCTTTTTCTCAAGCCAAGTTCCCCAAGTCTTGATTTTGAGAAAATTATTAATAAATATTACAATCCATGTATACATAATCATAAGGAAGAAACAGCATATTTTCTATTAGAACCACCAGCCGTCTGGAGTTCTCTGAATGTTAATGAAGATGAATAATGCTGAGGTTCAAAGAAATCCCAAGTAAATATTACCACTCTTCTCTGACAAAGTGTGAAATAACAGAGAAATATGACAAAAGATTCTATAGTTAGGAACCAAAATATCACTTTGGTCACTAATAAATTTGGAGAATGCACCTTGAGCATGTGCCAAGAATGGATTTTCTACAGTTGAGGGCCGAATTAATTGGTCCTCATTTGTATCATTTTGAAGAAACTTATAGCATCAGATAGCTTTGTCTTTAACTTGGGTCACTCCGTATTGGGTATCATTTCAGTTATTTGCCAATTTTATTTTATGAATGTATTATGTATTTTGAATATATGACCTCGCTACAAATCCCATGTTGAACTGTAACCTCCAATGTTGGAGGTGGAGCCTGGTGGGAGGTGTTCGGGCCGTGAGGGTGAATCTCTTATTGCTTGGTGCTATCTTCACAATAGTGAGTGAGTTCTTGAGAGATCTGATTGTTGTCAAGTGCGACGCCTCCTTCTCTTCTCTCTTGCTCCTGCTTTTACCACGTGACATGCCTGCTCCAGCTTTGCTGTCCACCATGAGTAGAGGCTCCCTGAGGCCACTGTAGAAGCTGAGCAGATGCCTGGGCCATGCTTCCTGCATAACCTGCAGAAGCATGAGACAATCAAACATTTTCTTCTTATAAATTATCCAGTCTCAGGCATTCTTTATAGTAGTATCAGAGCAGCCTCATACGATGTTCATGGCTTGATGACTACTTTTAGGTTATCACAAGAAACATATATAAATATATTTAAATATATTCAGCAAACGTTAAACTCTTCCAACTTTTATTAATGTTAAATTTACATAAGTAAATTGAAGTGAAATCTTGTGTGTTTATTTGGTTAGATAAAATCAATAAATTTATGCCAATGTGAAAAAATAGGAGTTCATGCTTTCGGAGATGGGGATGAAATAAGAACAATACACTCTTCTCAGAGCTTTTTCTTCTGATACAGAGAAAGGCTCTAACAATTACTGTACTAATGTATCACTACTGAGGGTGCGGTGTGTGTGCCAGCAGCATCACCCAGGAACTTCCTAAAAATGCAGAATTTTGCCCCTCCCCCCAGACCTACTGAATTAATGCCTATATTTTAACAAGATCCCCAGGCAGCTCATATGCACATTAAAATTGAAGAAGCACTGTATTATTTTGTAAATACAACTGTTCAATGAGCATTTGGAGCCTGAACAATGCTGAGATCAGAAAGAAAGCTTTCAGGAATACAGAAATTATTCTACCTTTGTTCTAAACAATGGAGACTCCACATTTGGAAAATGAGATACAGATCTCTTTAATCTTCCTCAAAAAAGAACGAAGTTGAAGAAAGTTTGGTAATTGTGGTGGCTCAAGCCTGTAATCCTAGAACTTTGGGAGGACAAGGTGGGAGGATCACTTAAGGCCAGAAGGACAACATAGGGAAACCCTATCTCTGATTAGCCATGCATAGTGGCACATGTCTGTAGTCCCAGCCACTGTTCTGTGGGCTGAGGCAGGAGGATTGCTTGAGCCCAGGAGTCCAGGCTGGAGTGAGGTATGATCATGCCAGTGCACTCCAACCAGGAAGACATAAAGAGACCCTGTCTCTAAAAAATGAATAAATAAATACAACCATATATTTATGAAGAAGAAAGTCTGGAGACTAATAAACCTGAATTATTGAGAGGAGAGAGGGATGTCTACACGGGGGAGGGCAAAAGGATCATTCAGTCTGTGAGCATGAAAGATGAAACAAGGGTGACCAAAGTTTGTAAAATCATGAAAGGCACACAGAGCATGTTCACTGATTATAGTGTCAGGGAAATGCCTATGCTGGAAAAATATGTCTATCTTTTACCACAGCACATGTAGATTAAGTGTCTGCTACTCAGACAGCCAACCACCTGTTTGTTGTTATCAAGGGCTTACCTCTAAGCCAGGTTCAGTCTGGACTGAATCTCAACCAAGTGAGAGGAATATAAAGGCAGTGGAGGCCAAGAGAGTGAGCTGGCTCTGCTTCAAAACTCTCCTTCACTTCATTCCACATTCCCAATCTTTCCTTCTCCTCTTTCCAGTAGGGCTCTCATCAGTCACTTTTCTGCCTGCCAGTAGTTTCAGATGATTTAGATGAACTGTGGGCACTCTTCATCCCTCTGCTTACTGATATGGATGTTTACTTGATGTCACTTGCTTGAGTGATCTAAATGAGTATTTACTGCCCAGCCAACATCTGAGAATCCTTCAGGTTACCTTAGCTCTTCTTACTAGTCAGCGATTCAGGGTTATGGGTTGGAGGGCACTCCTTGGACTTAAAAGTAGTGACTATTAAAAAAAGAGAAAGTATTTGTATATAGAATAGTAAAGGTATCTTGATAGTGGTTCTCACAACTGGTATAAAGAGCTGCCTGAGACTGAGTAATTTATAAAGGAAACAGATTTAATTGACTCAGTTCTGCATTGTTGGGAAGGCCTAAGGAAACTTACAATCATGATGGAAAGTGGTTTCAGGAGAGAGAAGTGCAGAGTGAAGGGGAAAACCCTAATGAAACAATCAGATCCACTGAAAACTCACTCACTAACATGAGAACAGCATGGCGGAACCACCACCATGATTCAATTATCTCCACCTGGTCTCACCCTTGACACATGTGGATTATTACAATTTAATGTGAGATTTGGGTGGGGATGCAGAGCCAAACCATATTAGTAGACTATAGAACTATAAATAGGTTCAAGAAGGTTTTATGTCTCTTATACCTTAAAATCCATGGGAATACATAAAAGAAAGAAGACTTGAATACGCCTGGTTAATATGGTGGAATAGCTTCTGCAAAATACCCCTAAGAGGCCAGAGACAGAGCACTGGGAAATACAACATGTTCTTACCCAGTTCGACATCTTCGTATTCTCAGTTACAACTTAATAACATTACCCAGTTCAAAATCTCTCACAGTTGATGTGATGGTTGATACCGAGTGTCAACTTGATTGGATTGAAGGATACAAAGCAATGATCCTGGGTGTGTCTGTGAGGGTGTTGCCAAAGCAGAAAAACATTTAAGTCAGTGGGCTGGGAAAAGCAGACCCCCCTTGATCTGGGTTAGCACAATCTAATCAGCTGCCAGCATGGCTAGAATAAAAAGCAGTCAGAAAAACGTGAAAAGTGAGAGACTGGCCTAGCCTCCCAGCCTACATCTTTCTCCCAGGCTGGATGCTTCCTGCCCTTGAACATCAGATTCCAAGTTCTTCAATTTTGGAACTCAGACTGGCTTTCCTTGTTCCTCAGCCTGCAGACAGCCTATTGTGGGATCTTGCGATTACGTGAGTTAATACTTAATAAAATCCTATATATCTATTCCATTAGTCCTGTCACTCTACAGAACCCTGACTAATACAGATTTTAGTACCAGGTCTAGAGAACAGAATATTAAGAATGGAGTTTTTTTCATTGGTTTTGGAGTTTCTGGAGTTGGCTGCTTAATATGATTAGACCAAAAAATGCTAAGGTCTCTACTTCTAACGGTATGGGGAACACTGACAGTCTTTGGCATGAACCGTTTAGAGAGTTATGCAAAATAAATGCATTTGACACCCTGATTCATTGCTTGTGAGAGGCAAGGAGTCTAGTGATTCTATATATAACTCTTTTGACCATATGTGGAGAAGCAAAGAACATAATGAAGCTGGTTGGCTGCTTCTAAGTTCAGTAAACAAAGTGTTGAAAGAAAACGATGAACTCAGGGCTTTTATCTCCAGGCTTCAGAAGCAGATGCCGAGCCTCAAATCTGCTAAGATTATCCTGAGTGAGAGACTTATCTCCTGTAGAGAAAGCGCTGAAATTGTAGAGAAAGTGCTGAAATTGTAGGGAAAGAGACACAAATTCCTATCATGCGCGTGGATAATGTGCAAGTAAAGGTGCACGCCTGGCCAGGTGTCCCCAGCTGAGGGGAAAGCATTGATTGCAAAGAAAGAGGATCCCACAAGGTAGAATGCGTATGGGTGGGAGGACCCTGGTGAAGCTGAGGAAACTGAGTTTGTAAACTCTGATGAACCTTTTTCATCAAAAGAAACAGCTTCTTCATCCCCAGTAGTGGCAACATCCCCTCTCCAGCCCATGCTGCCATTAGCCTTTCCAACTTTGTCTGAGAAGATAAACCCTGCACTGCCTGAGCCAACAGTCATGGCAGGCACCCTGTGAGACAGTTGCCAGGCAAGGTAATGTTGACTTTCCCCAGGAGCCACCCTCAACACCCCTGTGTGCTTCTAGACCTATAACTAAAGTCCTGGCAGGCCCGTAGAGGTGCGGTTGAGCCTGTGACCCATGAGGAGGTACACTACACTCCAGTAGAACTGCTTGAGTTTTCTAATTTATATGAATATACATCTGGAGAACAGGCATGGAAATGGTATTAAGGGTGTGGGATAATGAAAGAAATGTAGAGTTAGATCAGGCTAAATTTACTGATTTGGGCCCATTAAACAGGGACTCTGCATTTAATGTTGCAGATTGGGTAGTTAAAAAATTCTAATAGTTTATTTCTTGGTTAGCTGAATACAGATTAAAAGATGGCCCACTGTGAGCGAGCTGGAAATACCTAATTTCTCTTAGTTTAATGTAAAGAAAGGGATCTCAAAAATTAGGGCGATTGGGATGGTGGAGTGGATTAATTAATTTGGACCTACTCATAACAGCTGGAAGAGTCCTGATGATATACCTTTGACCGATGCCTTGTGAAAGAGATTTGTGAGGACAGAACCTGCATCTCTGAAGAGCCGCATAATTGCTCTTCTCTGTTTTTCAGATCTAGCAATGGGAAAAAACCACAGTCACTCAATTACAAAATATAAATAAAATGGAAATAATTGTATCTTACAGTGCCAGGGGCCAAGTGGTGGCACTCAACTATCAAAGGCAAGTGTATTTACAGTAATGGACAGCAGAGGCAAAGCGGAAATCAGAACAGTCGGACTCATGTAGAGCTCTAGTGTTGGCTAATCAATCACAGTGTTCCTAGAAGTGAAAGTGATAGGAAGTCTACTACATTCCTACTTAATTTATATAAAGAGAAAATTTCTGGGCCAAATGGACAAAGGGCTATGATAAAAATTGTAAGACAAGAATGATGGCGCCTCAATCAATGTCAAGACTTGATTCAGTTTACAAATCGAGAACCCCTTTAATGAAAGAGAAGCCATGTCCCCTTGAGGAAGGACCCCACTACGTTACCAACATTTCTGCAGTGAATCTTTCTTCTATCCTCCCAAAGGAGTACAGCCTTTCACTAGGGTAACTGTCCACTGTGGACCGGGAAATGACCAGGCATTTGGGGGATTACTGCACACTGACACTGAACTGATATTTATTCCAGGAGACCCAAAATGTCACTGTGGTCCCCCAGTTAAAGTAGGGGTCAGGTAATTAATGGAGTTTTGGCTTAGGTCTGACTTACAGTGGGTGCCCAGACTCATTCAACAGTCATTTCCTCAGTGCCAGAATGCATAATTGGCATAGACTTATTTAGCAGCTGGCAGAATCCCACATTGGCTTCCAAACTGGGAGGGTGAAGGCTATTATGGTAGGGAAGTCCAAATGGAAGCCATGAGAGCTGCCTCTACCAAAAAAAATTAGAAAAAATGAAAAGTATCACATCATTGGTGGGATTATGGAGGTTAGCACCACCATCAAGGACCTGAAAGTTGGAGGGTTGGGTTGGTGATTCCCACCACATCCCCATTCAAATCTCCCATCTGGCCTGTGCAGAAGACAGATGGATCTTTGAGATTGACAGTGGATTATCATAAGCTTCACCAAGTGGTGACTTCAATTGCAGCTACTGTACCAGATGTGGTTTCACTGCTGGGCAAATTAATACATCTTCTGGTACCTGGTATGCAGCCATGGACTTGACAAATGCCTTTTTCTCCATTCCTGTCCGTAAGGACCATCAGAAGCAATTTGCCTTCAACCAGAAAGGCCAGCAATATACCTTTACTTACATACCTCAGGGGTATATCAACTCTCTGGCTTGGTATTGTAATCTTATTTGCAGAGATCTTGATGCCTTTTCACTTCTGTAAGATATCACACTGATCCGTTACACTGATAATATGCTGACTGGATCCAGTGAGCAAGAAGTGGCAAACACACTGGGCTTATTAGGGAAACATTTGCATGCCATAAGATGGGAAATAAATCCAACTAAGATTCAGGCACCTTCTACCTCAGTAAAATTTCTAAGGGTCCAGTAGTATGGGACCTATTGAGATACTCCTTCTAAGGTGAAGGGTAAGTTGCTGCATTTGGCCCTTCCTACAACCAAGAAAGAGGCACAATGCCTAGTGGGCCTCTTTGGATTTTGGAGGCAAAGCATTCCTCATTTGGGTGTGTTACTCTGAAAGGCTGCCTGTTCTGAGCGGGATACAGAACAGGAGAAGGCTCTGCCACAGGTCCAGGCTGCTCTGCAACCTGTACCATGTGACCCAGCAGATCCAATGTTGCTCAGGTGTCAGTGGCAGATAGCGATGCTGTGTGGAGCCTTTGGCAGGTCCCCATGGGTGAATCACAGTGAAGGCCTCTAGGATTTTGGAGCAAGGCCCCACCATCTTCTGCAGATAACTACTCTTTTTGAGAGACAGCTGTGGGCCTGTTACTGGACTTTGGTGGAAACTGGACATTTGACTGTGGATCATGAAGTCACCATGTGACCTGAACAGCCTATAATGGACTGAGTGTTTTCTGTCCCAGGTAGCCATAAAGTGGGTCATGCATAGCAGCATTCCATCATCAAATGGAAGTGGTATGTATGTGATCAGGTTTAAGCAGGTCCTGAAGGCACAAGTAAGTTACAGGAGGAAGTGGCTCAAATGCCCATGGTCTCTACTCCTGCCACTTTACCTTCTTTCCCCTAGCCTGTACCAACAGCCTCATGGGGAGTTCCCTATGATCAGTTGGCAGAGGAAGAGAAGGCTAGGGCCTGGTTCACAGATGATTCTACACAATATGCTGGCACCACCCGAAAGTGGACAGCTGCAACATTACAGCCCCTTCCTAGGACATCCCTGAAGAACAGCAGTGAAGGGCAATCTTCCCAATGGGCAGAACTTTGAGCAGTGCACCTGGTTGTGCACTTTGCATGGAAGAAGAAATGGCCAAATGTGCGATTATATACTGATTCATGGGCTGTAGCCAACGGTTTGGCTGGATAGTCAGGAACTTGGAAGAAGCATTATTGGAAAATTGGTGGCAAATAGATTTGGGGAAGAGGTATGTGGATGGAACTTTCTCAGTGGTCAAAAACTGTGGAGATATTTTTATCCCATGTAAGTGCTCACCAATGGGTGACTTCAGTAGAGGAGGAGATTAATAATCAAATGGATGGCCTGTTCTGTGGACACCACTCTGCCTCTTTTCCCAATCACTCCTGTCTTTGCCCAATAGGCCCATAAACAAAGTGGCCATGAATACAGGGGTGGAGGTTACACATGGGTTCAGCAGTCTGGACTTTCACTCATCAAGGATGACCTGGCTACAGCCACTGCTGAGCGCCCAATTTGCCAACATTAGAGGCCAGCCCAGAGCCTTCAATATGGCACCATTCCTCTGGGTGATCAGCCAGCTACCTGGTGTCAGGTTGATGAGTTCGGAATTCTTCTGTCATGGAAAGGGCAGAGGTTTGTCCTCAATGGAATAGACAGTTACTCTCATGATGGGTTTGCCTATCCTGCTCACAATGCTTCTGCCAAGACTATTGTCGGTGGACTCATGGAATGCCTTATCCACCGTCATGGTATTTCACACAGCAATGCCTCTGACCATGTCAGTTACTTTATCACTAAGGAAGTGTGGCAGTGGGCTCACGTTCATCGAACTCACTGGTCTTACCACGTTCCCTATCATGCTGAAGCAGCTGAATTGATAGAATGGTGGAATGGCCTTTTTACGTCACAATTACAATACCAATTAGGTGACAATACCTTGCAGGGATGGGGCAATGTTCTCCAGAAGGCCATTCTGAATCAGCGTCCAATATATGGTACCATTTCTCCTGTAACAGGGATTCACAGTTCCAGGAATCAAGGGGTGGAAGTGGATGTGGCACCACTCACCAACACCCCCAGTTATCCACTAGAAACATTTTTGCTTCCTGTTCCCAAGACATTACGTTCTGCTGTCCTAGAGGTCTTAGTCCCAGAGGGAGGAACAACAATGATCCCATTAAACTGGAAGTTAAGATTGCCACACCTCACTTTGGGCTCCTCCTACCTTTAAGTCAACAGGCTAAGATGGAAGTTACAGTGTTGGCTGGGGTGATTGAATTAGACCACCAAGATGAAATCAGTCTATTACTCCACAAGGGAGGTAAGGAAGAGTTCACATGGAATACAGGAGATCCATTAGGGCATCTGTTAGTATTACCATGCCCTGTGATTAAGGACAATGAGAAATTATAAAAACCCAATCCACATGGGCTACAAATGACCCAGACCCTTCAGGAATGAAGGTTTAGGACACTCCACCAGGGAAAAAACCATGACCTGCTGTGGTGCTTGCTGAAGGCAAAGGGAATACAGAATAGGTAGTAGAAGAAGGTCATCGTCAATATCAACTCTGACCACATGACCAGCTGCAGAAATGAGGGCTGTAATTGTCATGAGTATTCCTCCTTCTTTTGATACAAACATGTTTTTGCATGTGTATGCTTGTACCAAGAAAATATCTTCATTTTATTTCCTTTTTCCCTTATCATGTGATGTAGGATTTACTGACTTCATATCAGCATTTAAGCACTGTTAACTTTATGTAACAGTATTTGGGTTGGGGGTTACTGCGTTTCTGATTGTACGAAGGGTAGTTGTATTATGTTAGGCGTAATTAATGTCTTTACTTGAAAACGATGTATGATTACAGGAGATGTATATGGGGTCAAGTTAACAAGGGGTGGACTTGTGATGGATAATACTGAGTGTCAACTTGATTGCATTAAAGGATACAAAGTATTGATCCTGGGTGTGTCTGTGAGGGTATTGCCAAAAGAGATTTACATTCGAGTCAGTGGGCTGGGAAAGGCAGACCCACCCTTAATCTGGATGCACACAATCGAATCAGCTGCCAGCATGGCTAGAATAAAATCAGCCAGAAAAACATGAAAAGGTGAGAATGGCCTAACCTCCCAGCCTACGTCTTTCTCCTGTGCTGGATGCTTCTTTCCTTCGAACATTGGACTCCAAGTTCTTCAGTTTGGGGACTAGGACTGGCTCTCCTTGCTCCTCAGCCTGCAGATGGCCTATTGTGGGACTGGAACCTTGTAATTATGTGAATTAATACTTAACTCCCGTATATATATCAGTTATGTAATATAATCACATATAGTCACAAGTTACCTTCTGATTATGTGAGTTAATACTTAACTTCCATATATGTAAACTATATTACATGTATTACATATATACATATATAATATATTTTACATATAAAGATATATATAACATATATTCCATTAGTTTTGTCACTCTACAGAACCCTGACTAATACAGTTGAGGAAATAGAATAACAAAATGACAGTTCTTCCAATACATAGTAATTTTTCTGAATTGTTTCTAAAAGCATAATATGCAACTTTCAAGTTTCTATATACCCATTATTTTAACATTCTTTAATGGCATTCATTTCAACCCAATTCTCTTTTCTTTTCCGTGATAAGGGAAGCAGATGGATTGATAAAAATGTACAGGAATCTAAGATATGATATATTTATAAAAAAGGACATATATAGAATTGAATTTGTGGGCTACAAAGAAATATAATTCAGAGAAGGATTTAAGAAAAGAGAAAAATGATAAAGGGCACTACCATTTACTGGGTACTGTGTGCCAGCTACAGTATTCATGCCTTAAAATACAACCAGATCATAAGACTTTTCTATAATATCAGAGTTTCTAGCCAACATCTATCTTTGTCCAGAAAAAATATATGTAATAGATGCCAGTATCCTTCTGGTTTTAAATTGATTCCTATATTTATGTAAGATTTGCATAATGCTTCTTTCTGCCAGCATTAGCCCATTAACTATCTAGCATCTACAAGAGGAATAGAAAGTGACAGGAACTGAGGACAATAGCAGTGAGGATCCATTTGGAGACAGTGATCAGTATGTCTTCTGCTGTGCAAGGTGCAGGAACAGGGAAGGCTTTTCCTCCTCTCAAGCCAAGTGAAGGTGGCTTCTTGAGAACCCCTGGAGAGCATGACAAATGCGACCTGAAGTTTCATAGATAAAGATCAGGTTCACGACTCTAAAACTCACCCACGAACATGCTAAAGAACAGAAGTCCATGACTGTTTCCCCACAGCACGTTTCCCAACCTGGTTGAAGGAAGCGATATTAATTGGTAAAGCTCAGAGTTTTAATATAATTTTGAACAACACTTTTAATATTAAGGAACAAAAATACTTTTTTTTATTATTTGAAACTCACTGGAAAAGCTTTTGACCTTGAATGACATTCACGCAGGAGAAGGAAACAGCAAACAGAAGACTGCAGGTGTTTTTTGTTATCTTATGGAGCTGAACTCACCTTAGTGACTAGGTTAGACATACATCTTTGCAGGAAACATTAAAGTTCTATCCATGGTTTGTGTAACTGGTAGCTGTTTAAAAATTCTATATATATCTTATATTCTTTTCAACAAATCTCATTGTAAATGAAATTTGTAACCTCAAATTTGTTACACCCATCTTTCTGCCTAATTTCTCAATATTCCTCCCAAATAAAACTCCACTCAAATAATAGGTATCACCATTTACAAACTTGCTTTGTTTATTTATTTATTTACTTTGTTAGCTTTACTCTTGGTTTGACCTCCTATTTTAATTCTACCACATTTATTAAATACATAAGTCATCTCAGCTGAATATAATCTCTGCCTAAAAGCAGTGTAGACTTTTGGGCACCTCGTGTGTCTGCTCTTGTGAAAGGAATATAAAGTGAAGGATATAGCATCACTGACCTTAAGAAGCTAATGAGTTTGGTAGAAAAAACATACATGTTGTATTAGTCCGTTTTCATGCTGCTGATAAAGACATGCCCCAAACTGGGCAATTTACCAAAGAAAGAGGTTTAACTGGACACATGGCTGGGGAGGCCTCACAATCATGGCAAAAGAAGAGCAGGAGCAAATCACATCTTACGTGCATGGCAGTGGGTAAAAACAGAGAGCTTGAGCAGAGAAACTCATGCTTTTAAAACCATCAGATCTCATAAGACCCATTCACTATCACAAGAACAGCATGGAAAGACCCACCCCCATGATTCAATCATCTCCCACCAGGTCACTCCCGTAACACCTGACAATTGTAGAAGCTACAAGATGAGATTTGGATGGGGACACAGAGCCAAATCATACCACATGCACTTTTTTAACTAGAATGGAAAGCAACACTTCATAATTGTATAACTGATGTAAGAAAAGTTTTAGAAGCTCAGAAGGGATTATCACGACTTCTACCTAGAGCATGCATTCTCGAAAAAGGCAACGATTGGTTCTGGATGATTGGGAGAATTAAAAAAATAACTAAGTCTTTTTATGTACTAAATGTACATAAAACCAAGTCTTTTACATATTTGGAAATGTCTGGAGACTTTTGAGTTACTGCAGCTGCAGAGGTGTTGCTGGGATCCAGCGGGTAGAGGCCAAGGATGCTGAGAAACATCCTACAATGTGAAGTCCAGCTCACCACAATCAAGAACGATCCAGGCAATAATGGCAACAGTGTCATGGCTGAGAAACCCTGAGCGGAGGAAACCATGTCTTCCTCAGTATGAACAGCATGCAGCTGTTTACGAGAATGATCAGATGTCCAGGATGAGAATGCACAGCTGACACGTTGGAAGGGAATGTTCAGTAAGCAATTATTATTATTTTTAAAATGTAAAGTCAGCTTAGAAAGAAATTTCAGGGCATTCCTAACAGGTTTAAGCCTTAGTCATGTATTTATTTGACATTTGTGGTCATTGCTATTTGTTGTTGGCACTTTTCTGGAATGGCTATCCAGCATTCAATTTCAATTTTATATAGAAAGCATAGACACTCATTCGAGATTCAAAATTCATGGGGAGGACAATTAGGAAGAAGTGTCTCAAAAGGCCCTTGGGCAGTCTAAAGAGGTATAATAACAACATCAACAAAATAGATTGAGAAATACAGGACTAGAGGAAACGGTGATGACAACTCAGAGATTTTTTTTTTTTAATTTTTAATTTTAACAAACTTTAGACTTACCAAAAAAGTAGTAAAGGGCAAAGAGGATGTCTATATATTGCCTAGCCAATGTTTCCTAAAGTAACATTTTATGTAACCATGGCATAAAAAGCAGAACCAGGAAATAAAATTGATACAATACTATTAAGTAAATGAAAGTCTTTATTGAATTTCATAAGATTTTCCAGAAATGTGCTTTTTCTGGGATCTCATATTGTATTTAAGCATTTCTCTTTAGTCTCCTTTTTAACCTGGAATGAGTTTACCCCCTAGGAAAGATTTGGCAATGTCTGGAGACTTTTGAGTTATTACAACTGCAGAGGTGTTGCTGGAATCCAGTGGGGAGAGGCCAGGGAAGCTGGGGAACACCCTGCAACGCAAATAAAGAACGATCCAGGCAACAAATCAACAGTGTCATGGCCGAGAAACCCTAAGTTGAAGAAACACTGTGTTCCTCAGTATGAACAGCATGCAGCTGTTCAAAAGAATGACCAGATGCCCAGGATGAGAATGCATAGCTGATGCATTGGAAGGGAACACTTCAGTAAGCAATTCTTGTTTTATTGTTCTAACATGTAAAATAAGCTTAGAAAAAAATTTCAGTGCACTTCTAACAGGTTTAAGCTTCAGTCATGTATTTAATTGACATTTGTGGTCGTTGCTATCTGTCGTTTGCACTTTTCTGGAGTGACTGTCCAACATTCAATTTCCCTACTGATTTGGGGTTCCCTAAAGCATACAATATCTCTGTGATGCAGTACCTCTCCTCACACCACAGAACCCAAAAGTGAAGAAGATTCCTCCTTTCTAGCACTAATTGTGCCGTGCAGCTGCAATAGCAGCATCCCTGCCTGATCATTCCTGCTACAATACAGTTACTGGCTTTCAGGAAAGCCCTCCCAGTTAACTTCCTCCACATTCATTTTTCAAAACTAGCTTTTCTGCGATCCCATAAGTCTACCATTACATGCAATATTCATTGCTGGAGACCTGGTGAGAATTTGGGGAAACATAATTAGGTTCCCTTTGGAAATGCTATATTTGAAGTACCAGTAAAACACTACTTTATATGTTTATTTATTTATTTTTTTGAGACAGTCTCGCTCCATTGCCAGGCGCCAGGCTGGAGTGCAGTGGCGCAATCTCGGCTCACTGCAACCTCCGCCTCCCGGGTTCAAGTGACTCTTCTGCCTCAGCATCCTGAGTAGCTGGGATTCCAGGCATGCTCCATCAAGCCTGGCTCATTTTGTAGAGACAGAGTTTCTCCATGTTGGTCAGGCTTTTCTCAAACTCCCAACCTCAGGTGATCCGCCCGCCTTGGTCTCCCAAAGATCTGAGATTACAGTTGTGAGCCACCGCCTTGGCCATGCTCATCACTTATTTTGTGCTTGCTCTTGTGTAATGTTAATTTCTGGTTCACAAATATCACTAACTCATATAACTATGCTTCCAAAGTGGTGATATAAAGTAGTCTTTTCCACTAATCATAACATCATAGCGTTAAAGTAATTACACTAAGAGTTGTGAATACACATGAGGCAGTTGACTAAACAAAAGAATTCTAAGCAGAGGTTCCATAAACTTTACAATATTAGGAATATTATATTACAAATGGCAGGTCAGGACATACTTAGATGTACTTCAACATACTTGTGAAATACAATACAAGCTAAGAGTATATAGCTATATATACATGGATCTTCTTTAATGATTCTTACTCCAGACTTACTCTTTACAAAAAAATACATTGTTGCTTGCTCATAATAAGACGCAAACTTGATTTATTCAAATTTTGCTTCTTCTTTTTACTGTACATCCCTCCCTGTCCCACCCAATGACAAGGACATTAGTAAATAGCAAAATAACTGGGAAAAAAATGCAACTAAAATAAAATATTTGTCAAAATAAATGAAAAACTCACATTAATAATGTCACTACCTTAGGGAGAAGTCAAAATCATTACGATGAAAAGTTATTTTATGGAAACCTCCTGGAAATTGTTCTTTTTTGAATCACTTAAGCTGCCATTCCCAGGAGGAAGCAGTAGCTCCAAAATTTGTAGCCAAGAAAAACGTCGTTTTCTTATGACATCAAATATTCAATAATGAATAGCAGTGCTCAACTTCTCTCTGACTTATTTAATGAAATGGACTGTATTTATTGATTTTCCCCTGAAACTTTACGTTTTATCTTTAATAATCTTATTCAAAAGACAATGTCTGGGACCAAGACATTTCTCAATCTTTCAAGACATCTCGATTTAACATTTTTCTTTCTAAAAGTTTATAATCTCTCTTCCCTTCCGTAGACTTTTTTTTTCTTTTTTGAGATAGAGTCTCTCTGTTTCACCCAGGCTGGAGTGCAGTGGTGTGATCTCAGCTCACTGCATCCTTCACATCCTGAGTTCAAGGAATCCTCCCACCTCAGCTCCTCAAATAGTTGGGACTACAGGCACATGCCAACGTGTCCAGCTAATTTTTGTATTTTTGGCAGAGACAAATTTTCACCATGTTGCCCAGGCTGGTCTGGAACTCCTGAGATCAAACAATCCACTCGCCTTGGCCTCCTAAAGTGCTAGGATTATAGGAGTGAGCCATCATGCCTGGCCTCATAAGAGTTCTTTTTGAGGGTAAGGAATCTGTCACTTCAAATTAACCTGAATAAATTAAAATGGACACAAATAGCAATGTCCTCATAGTCAGACTTCTCCCTTCTTCCTTTCACCTGCTTTCCTCTTAGCTGCCTTCTTAATTTCAAGTAATAGAAATGGAAGTACTATTAATATAATTTATCTCAAAGCTGGAAAAGACTCTTTTGGTCTAACAAAGTATCTACTAAAAATAATTGAGAAAATCAGAGTATTGCGAAGATTACCCTCCTTTGGGCATAGAGTAGATACTTTAGGAGATTCTCCCAACATTCATGAACATCTTTCTCCACTTAATTCTATTTCTGCCCCCACTGATAAGTAGATCTGAATGAAATAGAAAATGCCTGATAATCCAAGCCAGAGGCCAGGCATTAGAGAAAGCAGAAACTGGGTGTGGAATATGAATAAAAAGAGATAAGAGGACCAAGGAAAAATGCTGGGAGTGAGCAAATAGTAAGGTTTAAAAGGAATGCTCTCTCTTGAGCATACTGGTATCCACACAATGTCTTCTGAGGGCCTTAGTCTCCAAATCAGCAGACTAAGCCTGGGAACAAACAGAACAGGTTATGTCTTGACATTTGTGAAACTGTTGTTTGGGTTACATTTAGTGTTTTTGCTTGAAGAAAAGTGATAATTAAATTTACTACAATTTTTTTGCTTATAATGAAACTATTTCTCATAGGCTTCCTGGCTTAGAGTTGTTGCAGTTTGTTATAATATTATATGTGACACAGTATCTAGCTGTACCTTCAACAGCTTATGGCGCAGAATTAAATGTGGCAAGGCATTACTCCGACAGGAGTTATTTTCAGGTGGACTGATCAAACATAGCTTTGGTCTTTTCACATAATCCCATATTTCTTGGAGGCTTTGTTCATTTTTCTTTACTCTTTTTTCTCTGATCTTCCCTTCTCACTTTATTTCGTTAAGTTGATCTTCAGTCTCTGATATCCCTTTTTTCCACTTGATTGACATGAAAACCAAAGGCATCCAAAATTACCAAAAATAAAGACTTGCTTCATTTTAATTCTGAAGTGAGTTGGGCAGGCCTGTCACAGACAATATACCTTCTCAACGAATTACTTCTCAGTGCCGGAGAATATTCACAAGTCTTGTGCTTGTTCATGAAAGAGATGGAGTCCCAGCCAGAGCCAATCAAATTCCTTTCCATGAAATTTGCTACTTCAAGCTGCTACTCAGTGTGTCTCCCAGCATCTGTGAGAAGTCTGGCAATTGCGACGGTTAATACTGAGTCTCAATTTCATTGGATTGAAGGATGCAATATAGATCCTGGGTGTGTCGGTGAGGGTGTTGCCAAAGGAGATTAAATTTGAGTCAGTGGGCTGGGGAAGGCAGACCCACCTTATTCCAGTGGGCACCATCTAATCAGCTGCCAATAAACATAAAGCAGGCAGAAGCAACGAGATGGGCCTGGCCTCCCAGCCAACATCTTTCTTCCATGCTGGATGCTACCTGCCCTTGAACATTGAACTCCAGGTTCTTCAGTCTGGGGACATGGACTGGCTCTTCTTGCTCCTCAGCTTGCAGGCAACCTATTGTGGAACACTGTTTAATTAATTATTTTTATTTTTTGAGACAGAGTCTCACTCTGTCACCCATGCTGGAGTGCAATGGCAGGACCTCAGCTCACTGCAACCTCTGCCTCCTAGGTTCAAGGGATTCTTCTGCCTCAGCCTCCCAAACTGCTGGGACTACAAGTTCCTGCCACAGTGCCAGGCTAATTTTTTTCTATTTTTTAGTATAGGATCTCACCATGTTGGCCAGGCTGATCTTTGACAACTGACCTCAAGTGATCTGCCTGCCTTGGCCTCCCAAAGTGCTGAAATTACAGGCATGAGCCACCGTGCCAGGCCTATTGTGGAACCTTGTGATTGTGTAAGTTAATACTTCATTAAGATCCAAAATATATGTATCTCTTATTAGTTCTGTCCCTCTAAGAGAACCCTGACGAGTACAGCAATCTAGGTATAACTTCAATAAATGGTCTACAATACTTGCAGAAATCCCACGGTGTCTTTAGGTCTCTACAGTGAGTTGCACAGGATTTATGATGAAGGTTGCCATCACAGCAGTTTTCTGCTCACGCCAAGTTGGCCATTATGAGCTTCACAATCTTACCCAAAATGCAACAGAAACTGGTTTTTATCAAGGCACTGTAGCAAACCCTGGTTAGATGCTCGCCTAGTCTATTTTCTGTTTTCAATAATGCAGAAAGAATATTTCTTAGCCTTAGCCTCTTTTTAGGTTAGCTTGGAAATCCATGTGATAAATTTCAGCCAACGAAATGTGAATGTGAAAGTGATACTTGCTTCTTTTTGGCCTCTATGTTAAAATCTCCCAGAGATACTCAACTAGAGTTCTCACTTTCCTTTGCCCTGAGGCTTAATGCTAACATCCCAGACATATCGGAGTCATATATTGAAAAAAGCCAGAATCCTTTAGCCACAAACTTGGAGGAAAACTTTGCCCAGGAGGGACACCCAAAATGCATCAGACTGAGATTTGAGTGTGAAATAGTGCATGGTGGGGTAGCAGCATCAGTTTGGACACTGTATTTATTTATTCAATAAATATTTATTGCCAGGAACTATGTACTAGAGATAAATTGCCTTAACCACTGGGCATATAGTGGTGAACAAAAAGGGCAATATTTTTACCATGATGGTGCTTATATTCTAACAGAGGAACTCAGTGGTAAACAAAAATAATAGGGATAAATGGTTTTGGGAAAAAAAGAAGTTGAATAAGGAGTGGCTGGAAGAGATTCTATTTCACACAAGGCGCTTAGGAATGTTCTCTGGAAATCTGAATGAAGCGAAGGACCCAGCAAGGCTATTGTCTTGAGAAAGAATATCCTAGGAAGAGAGAATAGCAGTTTAAAAGTCTGAGATGGGAATTTCTTGGCAAAAATCTTGAAGAAATTGTGATACAACCAAAAGTCGAACAGAAATAAAAAGTAAGACCTTTATAGCAACTAGATCTATGAGAGAGCTATGTTACTCACATGCATTCTTGATGTCTGAATGTGTTTTTAAATCAATAGGTCTGATAGCAAAAATAATAATATAATTATTGTCTTCACATCACCTCTGCCACATAAATTGAAAATAAATGTTTATTAATTCGTAATTTCTGATTATGTTCAGACAGCCTCTTGTAACAATGCCTTCTCTGTCGTCATTCAAACATACAGTGCATGGTTCTAAAAACAAATGGGTGCATGTTAAGCCATTGTGGTTTGAATGTTGTTTGCTACAGCAACTAGCATCAATAATCCTGTCTAATACAGACAACTTTTAAACCTGCTTCCCCAACGTGGTCTAGTGATTTTAGGAGTCATGGCTCTTTTTTGTCCCAAATCCTTCTGAACAGATAAGGAATGAGCATTTATGTACATAAAAGCTCCCAGTCGTTCTGTCTGAACAACTGAACAGCATAAGCTTTGCAACATACTTGTCCCACCTGGCGGGATGCTTCAATAACCACAGTATATCCAGTAAGCTTAGAAAATCTACACTCTTGAATGATGCAAATAATTTTTTTCAGTTTATGAATTTCCCACTCCATCTGCATTCTGAGTAAAAAAGAAATTTTGAGAGTTGTTTATAATGTAGAAATGTTTTGAATGGCGAAAATAAAAACATCAAAGGCAGTTCCTTAGCCCCAGAGGACCAAAAGTTAGAAAGATTTAATGGAACTCTATTAAAAATATGCTAAACAGTGTCCTAAGAGCAGAAAAAAAAGAACTGAGTGAACACGAGTGTTTCTTAACTGATTCCTATAAAGCAGCCAAAAACGACACTCACTGGTTTCATCCTCCAGGTCTTGACATTAACATGAGGGCCTTGGTTCCCATTTGAGTGTCTGTTTAGCAAGAAAAAAATCATCAAAACTGGGCACTTAGAACCAAATAGATTAAAAGTGTGGATTGTAGGCATCCATTATACAGCATCTTAAATAGCTAGAATTTATTTAATTAACATTTGACACTAATGTTGAATAACATTCACAATCAAGGAGCTGTTTTTTCTAACTGAAATAATAACAAAAATAGTGAAGAGGTTTCATGAGCAGAATATATTAATCATATTACTCAAAAACACTCCTTTTTAAAATCCCACATCTAAATTGAATCAGCTAAGGGTTTACATATTTCAGGAGGGTTCCCTTTGTAGTAACCTGGGTGCCATATACACAGCACTAAGCTAAACGATGGGCTTATATTATTTACACAATTACCCACCAAACATTATTTAGGTATATGGCTTGTTTAAATTATTGTTTGTTTTGATTTTTAATAAAGGAGCCAGCTACCTCTTTTTCTTGCCTGAGAATATGGATTTCTAGAAGATATAATTACCTCTGCAACTAATCTTCCTCTGCATTGGGAAAGGTACTAGAGGGCCCTTCAGTTGCTGTATTCGTCTACTGTCCTATAAAGAAATGCCAGAGACAGGGTTATTTATAAAGAAAAGAGGTTTAATTGGCTCACAGGTCCACAGACTGTACGGGAAGCCTGAAGCTGGCCATCTGTTCTGCTTCTGGGGAGACCTCAGGAAATGTACAATCATTCTAGAAGACAAAGTGCGGAGTGAGTCCTTTCACATGGCCAGAGCAAGAGGAAGAAAGCAGGGAGGTGCTACAGACTCTTAAACAACCAGATCTCATGAGAAGCCTATCATGAGGACAGCACTAGGGGGATGGTGCTAAACCATTAGAAATGGCTCCCACAATCCTGTCCCTTCACAGCAGGCCCTACCTCCAGCATTGGAGATTACATTTCAACGTGAGATTTGTGTGGGGAAAAAGATCCAAACCATATCAGTTGCATAAATATAAAGTGATACCCATTTTTCTTTCAGAGACAGAACTTCCAATTTTTAAAATTGGAATGAGGCTATTAAGGGATTTGTTACAGTTACGTAAATTCGGATTTATCAATATCCACACAATAACTTTGTAAATAAAGAAATTTTTTCTTGAAAGAAATAAGCAAGTAAGCTGGAATGTTCATGGCTTCTACCACAGATTATTTGGGAAAAATAACAAAACTTTTTGGGAAATTCCCATTTCACTACTGGTCTACCCTGTTCATGGAATGGAAGTCTCGGTGAATGGAGGGGACCCATGCTATACATTGAAAAAAAATAGCAAAGAGCCACCAAAGAATGCAGTTAATGTTTAATTACTGATCTTGTACCCTGAGAAATTACGATGGAGTGAAGAGACATGATCAGCAAACACACAGTCTGCCAACATCTCGACAATAGACTACTGTGGCTAATGTCTTCTGACTAGTAAGACTTTCCAATGACAACAGGATGGATTCACTTGAAACTAACTCTACTGGGGTTGTGAATAATATCTTAGGAAAAGAAGTTGAGAAGTAGAATGAGATACTCTCCATTTAGAGGATGAAGCTTCAAAGCCACAGTGATTTGATATTAAAGGCAGGGAATTTTATATTGAACTTAAATTTGGTAAAGCCAGACATATTAGCTCCCCAAATTCTTCCTTAAATTGCAACAATTTGTGGTCACGACCTCTTTCTCTGATGCTGATTATAGGTTTTCCACCTCTTTCGCTTCACGCTGCCTTGCCCTGAAGGGGGAAAAAGAAAAGTAAACTCGAGTCTTATTTTTAAGGCTTTCTTGAACAAACATGGTCTTTTCCTGCTTCAAAATGGCATCCTAAGTTCATTCTAAACTGATCCTGACACTTAGACAATCTCTTAGAAGTTCACCAGGCCTATTATAAAGGAATTCTGTTTTATCATAAGGGGTTATTTTTGCCGGAGGGAGGCAGTCTGGCCAGTTAGCTTCAAAGCTGACTTACTTCCACTCCACTAGCTCTCATTCTTGGAATACTGTAGCCTTTAGCAAAATAACTTTAGCAAGAAATAAGAAAATGCAATGAAGAACAAAATCATCAGGGGCAATGAAAAGGGTCTTTTGAGCTATCATTTATTTTTTCCTCAGACTAAAAATATAAACTTTGCCAGGTTGTTCTCCAATCAGTTTCCACTCAGCTAGTTAACAGCATGAAAGAGGCATGCTAGAGCACATCTATATAAAGCGCTGTGATTTCCAATTTCATGTGTAAGTATTTTTCAGCTTCATAGTTCAATACATACAGTGAAAAAGTTGACAACCCAAGTTTTATTTGTTGTCATAAATGAAACCGGATTTTCTCTAGATTTTGTCACTTCATTAACTTAGAGAACAATAAGGAAGAGGTGCTTTACGGTTATAAATAATATCATTGCCGTATTGATTCTTAGACCAACCATGACAAAAATAATTAGCACTGTTTGTCACCTTTGGTCAAGCAGAAAGGATGGAGAGTTTGGGATTGTGTAGGGACAACTGGGAAAGGTTAAACAGAATCAAATGGGCACACTTTAGTCTTTCTATCCTATACAACATGAGACATTGTCCCTTATTTATATATGAGTTTTCCATCTTTTTACAAAATTACTTAATTCAAACATTCTATAAAATTAGACCGAAGAGATCAGAATTATAGCCAACCAACACAAAAAATAGAACCCAAGTATAGTGGGTCACATGACACCATCTGCTATTTAAATCGTTTTATATTATCTGTCAAGTCTCGCTAAAACGGCAGACTAAAATTTTTTTTGAAAAGGCAATCATTGTTATTGAAGTGCACTTTAATGAGAAAAAGAAACGTACTGCAAGGAAGAGGGATAACCAAGAAGGGGCACAGAAAGTAAAACTTCCGGTTTTAGGTGGCCAAATAATAAATCGCACGAATACTAAAATGTGGAATACTTTACATCAACTGGACAATTGTGGTTATTAAATGATCTGTCAATAGAAACAAAGTGAAGTTTAGGTGATGAATAGCTAACAGCTGCACCTTTACTGCAGTCAGGAATTTATAATGAGGTTTAGGTTTTTCTTTTCTTTTCACTTTTTTTTGTAAACAAAAAAAAAAGACTTAGAAAAAAATTTCAGACTAGACTTTGTAGTAGGTTACATTCTAGGTTTAAAATGTTATTGAATATTTTTACTTCCAAATGAAATTTTGGGAGTAAAACAATCTCCTCTGCTCATACTGTCTTCAAAATAACCTTAATCAGTACATGAAAGCCTAGCTAAACAAACAAACAAACAAACAAAAACTTACAGCAAATATAAACATCTGTGGGATCAGGATGGAATAGTTCAGGTAATACTTATAGGTACTGAAATTCCTTTTGTAGAATGAAACAAAGACAAATTTAAAAACCCATTAACACAGAAAACAGGTCTTTTAAAATACATACATTGCAAATTGCCGTTAAGACTAAATAGTCAAACGAACATACTAAATGTCTGATTCCCATACTGTATTACCTAAAAGATCACCTTCATCTCAAGGATGTATAACTCCAGCCTTAAAAAAAAAAAAAAAATTAGAGAACTATGGTATAATTAATTATTGTCTATATTTATCATCTTCACTTTTAGGGTTGGAGATTTCTGAACCTTATAGCTAGGTCCAGTTAACTATATGAATTAGCTCTTCTCAAGATTTTAGACAAAAATCTGTGTCTAGTCAGATTTACCTACCATATGCCAGTTTCATGGCAGGAGCATGTTTGTTCTAAGAAATTATCTCTTTTTTTTTTTTTATTAAAACACACTTACCAAAGGTGACCAGGAGCACAAACATAGTGTAATAAAGGAGGGCTCATTAGTTTCCTGAAGTGAGGGTAACACATACCAGAGCCACTGTGGGGCAAATTGGAAAAAGAGATGGGGAGAAGAGAATCTCTTACAGGGTTTTGATTTGTGCTGGCTGATTCCAAGAGAAACACAGAAGTGGGAGAAGTACAATGGTGCTGCAATTACCTATGTCAATAAACTTTTTTCAAGTGGTTGGAGAAATGAGATAGGGCTGGGTATGTCATCGGTAAGAAAGTAACAATCACTCTGAAAAAAAAAAGAAAAAGATTATTAGTGATTTTAAAGGTGAGGTATGGCCTTGGGTACAATTCTATTAGAAATATGTTTGCCACTTTGTCCCTGATCTATTGGAAAACTGTTGATATTCCTTGAGGAATATCTCAGTCTTCATCATCAGGATTAATTTTTAGTTTCATATCTTGTTCCCCTTTCAGCTAAGTCCATACTACAAATCTCAGCTTCTTATTCAATAGATGCTGGCATTTAATTTGTTTTAGTTTTCTGTTCAATTACACTAGTCTTCTGTGTTATTTATAAAGATCATGCACAAGCCTCCGAATACCATTTGGCTGGGGTTGCAGTAGTTCCAGGAGACCTTCCTCATGCTGACGGCTCTATGGGATGCTGCTGCCAAGCTGTCACCTGCCAGGACATCTGGCTCTTTTAACTGCAGGACATCTTAGTTGCCTACACTGCCTCCATTTTCTGCTTTAGGAAGTTTTTCTCATTTTCTGCCTTGTTGGTTTTTTTTTTGTTGTTGTTGTTGTTGTTATATTGTTCTCTCTTGGCCAACAGAAAAATGTGGTCCAAAGTACAAATGTTCCTCAATATTGTGGTGTTTGGCAATTAATAATTCATGCCATGAGCAACACCAATGAAAACTTTACAGTTTTTATCATTGGTTTTAAAAATCAGAGCAAAATACACTGAATAAACCTGAAATAATCAGGGATGAAAAGAGAAGCATTTCCCCCCTGTTTTGAAAGTAGGCCAAGATAGCTTGGGTTTAAGCCTGCTGTGCTATGAACTGTTGGATACTGGAAAAAAACTATTGAACATTTTCATGCTTTGATTTACTTCCTTCACAAAAACTAATGTAGTAATAGTCCCACCTGGTAAGATTGTTGATATGTAACCTGCATAATACAACAATACCATGTTGCCTTTGTCATTGCTTGTTTTTAAACAAAGGCAATTTCTGTGGATGATGTCATTAGAGGAAAAAATAGCTGAGATTAGCTGTAAATTATTATCAGAAGTCTTTCTGGAAAGCACACTTTACAAGCTTTATTCTTAACAATTAAATGGTTTTTAAGTCAGTGCCATCGAACAGGAATACATGTGACGGCAAGGATGGGAGTAATTCAGCAACGTTATTTCTGAGATAATATACCTAAAGTCTGCTGATACAAGTAACAGTGATCTGGTACGCTAACAGACTTCTTAAGTGCCATTGTTGTTATGCCATTGTTTAAATCATTTAGGATTTTGCAATTTACATGTCCCCAGAGGCCTTAAAAGTAAGTGCACACTATAAATCAAAGGAATAAAAATAATGGGCTGAGACATTATCAGCAAATAAAATATGACTATTAAATGATCTTAGTAACTTTTAAAGTGATACTTATATATAAAGTGTGTTATTTTGCTTCCCTGAAACATTTGTTTTAGTCCAATATTTTAAATTATTTATTCTTGCTTAATGCATTATATTGAAATATTTTGCCACCCAGTTGAGTAATGATTTAAATGAGACCATTTCTATCTACCTTATTTTTTACTCCAAGTATCATACAAAATGTAAAACAACACATTCTCCGATAGATATGGTGGCAGCCTTCTGAGCCTTGCTAAGCAGCTCCTCGACACGAATGAACTCCTTCACCATCACCTTAAACTTGTTTACACAATTCTATTTTCTTATCAGTCAATTCAACACAGTTCCCAGCACCGCAACAGAAGCCTTCTATTGTACACGTTACCTTTATCAAACTCCAGCAAGCATCCTCCACCTAAACTTTCTTTAAAATTAACTTTAAACCTTTGCCTGAGGGGATTTTTTTCTGCCTTCCAATTTTCCACTTCTGTGGTCTTCTCTTTGCCTCCATATTCAGAAATGTGTGCAGCTGACAGAAACACCTTTGGAACGGCAGTGCCAAGGAGCACCTCTCGCCTTGGCTTTTCTAGGTGGCTGCTCTGGGTTCATGTGGTGTGCGGTCTGTCTTGGTGGTGTCTGCCCAATGATTTATCTAATGTTTTAGGTTGCTTAGTCAATTCCAACATGGAGCTTCTCCTTTGTTTTTTAACATGGGGACAGATTGCCAGGAAAATGAAATTTAAATAACAGTCACAAAACCTCTCCGACATAGATGACATAAAAGGCACTTACTAAAGTAAATCATATCTTGGCAACTTAATGTCTTACAGTAATGAGAAAACTTGAAGTCATTCCTAGGAACAATAGATCATACAGCTGTGTCCTTAACTGAAGCTTAAGATAAAATGGCAAAAAAAAAAAAGAAAAGCAATACTCACTAATAAAGGAAACAGCTATGAAAATAAAACATCCATGAAAGTATACTAAATCAAATATTTGAACAGCTCAAAAATAGTGCTGTTAAAAAATGAGAGAGGCAATTTTAGGCATATCAAAAATCCTTTAAAAAAATTACAGTTCAGCAATGTTCAAACCCAACTTCCTAGGAGGCAAAGTCTTGTGGCACACAGTGAGAATCTGTATGGTTGTTAAGACAGGTGAAACTAAATCTTAAAAATAGGATTTGAAAACTGTTTCCTCTGGTTGTCTTTTCCTTCTATGTAGTGTTTGGTATATTCACCATCAGGAGATGCTTTAGAGAATAGTTGATCATATCTAGAGAATGGATTTTACCAATCCATAGGCAGTGATCAAATTCAAAGACATATTTATATGTAATAAACTCAAAAGAGACTAAATATTAAAGTTGGATGTCAATTTAATTCCACCCAGGCATTTGCAGAGGGCAATAATTTTCTTTCTTTCTTTTTTTTTTTTTCTTTTTTAGCTTTTATTACCAAGTAGAAGTTCATGTAGAAAATGTGCTCACGCCTGTAATCCCAGCACTTTGGGAGGCCGAGGTGGGTAGATCACGAGGTCAAGAGATCGAGACCATCCTGGTCAACAAGGTGAAACCCTGTCTCTACTAAAAATACAAAAATTAGCTTGGCACAGTGGCACATGCCTGTAATCCCAGCTACTCAAGAGGCTGAGGCAGGAGAATTGCCTGAACCCAGGAGGCAGAGGTTGCGGTGAGCCGAGATCGCGCCATTGCACTCCAGTCTGGGTAACAAGAGCGAAACTCCGTCTCAAAAAAAAAAAAAAAAAAAAAAGAAAGAAAGAAAATGTATGAAATACAGATAAACTAAAAATGGAAAATAAAAATCCACTGCAGTTGCACTCCAGAGATAAGCACTGCTAGCTTTTTAAACTATGTCTTTTCAGCCCTTTAATGCATACTTCATATTATTTTACATACTATTTGTATACATTATATAATAATTATAACAATATTTTAACCATAGAAACATGATGCCCTATTATATATGATATTTTACAACTTGACTTTTTAATTGAGCAATACGTAATAAATATTTTTTCATGTAATTGAGATAGCCAAGTATACAGGGGTCATAGAGAAGCTTCAACCACCCTGCGCACTGGGAGGAGTGTGAGCCAGGTTGGAGCCTTGGGAATTTCATGCCACTTGCAGTGGGGACAAGCCTGGCCTCTCCTGTTCTGGTACCTGGGATTCCAAGTATGTGGTGGGAAACCTGTTAGCAGGACTCTCACTTGGCTGAGAGTCTCTGTTGCACTTTTTTTTTCCTTTTCACCCAAAAAACCCTGCCCTTCTCACCTTTCAAAGTGTCTGCGAGGCCAATCTTTTATGGTCGTGTGACAAAGACCTTAAGGAGAAAGTCCTACACCATAGTTAAATCTAATTCTGGAGCAAATGTTATATGGTAAAATTTTATATGATATGTAAAATTTATGGAGCTAAGACATCTCAAAAACGAACCCCTGCAAGGAGAAGAAACTATTTCTTTATTTTAGAATCACCTTGCCTTTAATGGTTAGTTTTATGTGTCAGCTTAACTGGAACACAATGCCTAATTATGTGGTCAAATGTTATTCTGGATGTTTCAGTGGAGGCGTACTCTTAGATGAGGTTAATATTTAAATCAGCGGACTTCGAATAAAGCAGATTGCCTTCCATAACGTGAGTGGGCCTCATCCAATCAGTTGAAAGCCTTAATAGAACGAAAGACTGACCTCCCCTGAACAAGAGGAAATTCTGTAGTAGATGTCCTTCGAACTCAGACTGTAACTCTTTGTGTTTCTAGCCTGCCAGTCTACCATGTAGATTTAAACTTCCACCTCCACAATCATATAAAACAATGCCAATTCCTTAATAAAAACAAAAACAAAAAAACTCTCTCACCTGTTCTCTCTCTCTTCCCCACTGTGTTTACACACACACACACACACACACACACTATTTGTTCTGTTTTTTTGGAGAACCCAAAGAGCCCACTCCATAAAAAATGTTAGAGAAGCTCTTTGCCCCACCCGACCCCTGCTGCAGGAGTGAGGCTGAGAAGTACAAAAGTTAGTGATCATGGCTTTCCTTTCCTGCTCTGCAGTGAACTTAATAGTGGCCACCCAAAAGATATGTCTACACTATAATCTCTGGAACCTAAGCTTGTCACCTTATTTGAAAAAAGAGTCTTTGCTGCTGTCATTAAGTTAGATGTTTTGAGCTTATGTAATCCTGAATCATCCAAGGGGGGGTCCTAAATTCAATGATTAGTGTCTATATAAGAAAAAGGCAGAGGAAGACTTGAGACAAAGAAGAAAACGAGGCAATGTGACCACATAGGTGGAGACTGGGGTGATTCAGCCATAAATTAGGAATGCTAGCAGCCACCAGAAAGAGCATGATGCAAGAAATGAATTCTCCTTGAATCCCGATAACACCTTGACTTCAGACTTCTATCCTTCAGAACTGTGACAAAATAAATTACTGTTACTGTAAGCCACCAAGTTTGTGACCATTTGTCATAGCAGTCTCAAGAAACTGAAACGCTCTCCATTTTTCACAACTCAGCTCTTACCTGAGTTTTATTTCTTGCATTTCTCATACTCTTTGTACGGGAAAACGGAAGCAAGTGAGGTACAAAAACAGCATCTTTCTGAATGTACTCCTGTTTAAATTTCTATTTATACTCCTTACCCTCATACACCTTAAGAATTTCACCAGTGGCTGGCAACAGAAAGAGATTTCTTTATTCTAAAAGCTAAGAATCGTTTAAAAATTTTGCTTGTTTGCCAAAAATTATCTTTTGTTCCAATTTTACCATATGTATTTAACTAATGTTGACATTGTTAGATATTTACTATAAAAGAGAATGCTACAATGATCATATTTTTGGCTAACTACAACCAGATGGGAAAGTTTTTATGTGAAAATACTGAATTATAGAGCGTACAAAGACTTAAAGATTTCGGTGCAGCCATAGCCTTATTATCATGCTTGCTTTTGATTCAGTGTTTTTCAAAGTGTATTTACAAAGGATATTTGTTCCAAGAAAGTATGAGGTAACAAACAGGCAGTAGATAGAAATGGGCTTCTTCAGTCCTGCTTCTTATTTATTGTATTGCGGCTACTCACCATGTTGTAAAGCATCTATATTTCAGACACCTTCAAAATGACCTCTGCTTTCTCTGTCAAAGTCTGAACTCAACTTCTCCGTCTCCCTTGAAGACAGAATGCTGAGATTTACCTGGGCTCTTCCAGTACGATATACTAATACAATTACTTTTAAAAGGGACTAGAGTGAAATTACACAGAGTTAATCTTTTGAAGACCTTAGCGGTGAAATGGCCGGTTTTGCCTGGGCACCTGTGGACAATTTCTGACATGCAGTCTCATTCTCATTGGTGTGAACTGAGGAGACGGGCTAAAGTGGTAACAATACTTTTCCTGGAGAGTTACCCTGTGGTTTTCCTTGGGACTATTTCTCATTTACAGCTTGTTATTCTGTCACTTGGGCTCTCTTGAGGAGTCAATTATGTTTCATATTTATAAATAACAACCTTTCTGTTTAAATCAGTTAGAGTGACTTCTCCTTTTGTAATAAAGAACACTGACCAAAAATATGTCAGATAAGTTTGGGATACTCGAGGTTAAATGGATTATGTAGTTTTCTTTACTAAAGACACTTTAGGCTATTAAATGTGCATTGTAAACTTCTAAGCAGATAGAGTGAGAAGTTTTTTCTCAAATGCATTCCAATGCAATGTACTTCCTCTGAGGAGAATCATAAGATCTGTATTTCATGGAAGACTGCTTGAGAAATGTGGGTTTTGTTTTTTTTTTGTCCAATCTACCAGAAAGATTCTGTCTGAGAAATATTCTATGTTTCTATGTTTCTCCTGCCACAAGAAAGAGTTCTTTTTTCAGTATGAAAATCTTACCATGGTCTTCCCCTTCTCAAAATGTGTCAGTGGATTTCCATTTGCCAACAGGATACAAATTTAAACTCTTTGATGGGACATAAAATAGCTTTTCAACATCTACCTCCTGTTTTCTGATCCACCCACATAGCCCTCTACATGCTTTCCTTTGTTGCTATGGTCTGAAAATGTCACAGAAAACAGATATGCTGGGAACGTAGCCTCCAGTGCAGTAGTATTTGGAAGTATGGCCTGATGGGAGGTGTTTAGGTCATGAAGATTTCCCTCTATTAAAGGGACTACTGCTCATTTTAAAAGGGTTTGTGGCTGTGAGTTTGATTCTTGTACTCTCATCCTGGTGTTCTTCTGCCTTCTGCCATGGGTTGATGCAGCTAGAAGCCCCACAGCAGAATGTCTGCACCTCAATATTAGACTTCTCAGCTTCCAGAACTGTGAGAAATTTATTTTTGTTTACAAATTACCCACCCTTGGGTATTCCATTACAGCAACAGAAAATAGACTAAAACAAGATTAACCTCTATGTTTAATTCTACAATACTGAATTATTTATAGATTCCAGAACCAACCTTGCTCCCCTATACTTTCATCCAATGTATGGATTCTACGCCCTGCCTGGGATGCTTCTCTCTTAGGATTCTAACCAACTTCTTACATTTTAAACTCTCAGCTCAAATGCTGCATTCTCTATGACTGAACTTGACACCCCTAAGGCAGATTTGGTGCCTCTTCTCTCTCAACTGCACTTGCCATAGCCATCATTAAAGCAATTGTCTTATTTAGTTGCAACTGCTTACTTGAAATGTCCCTCTCCCTGTCAGCCTTACTTCCTCGAGGGCTTAGGCAGTGTCTTATTCCTTATATAATGTCATTAACACAGGATGGAGCAATGAGTATAGTTCTTCACAGAATCAAGTCTACTGTCTTTGTTAACCAATGAAGCAAGCACCCAGGTTCAGACTGATGTGCAGAAGTCTTTGCTTCTGGTCCACATCTTATACAAACTCCGTATTGCCTGGGGATGGGAAAAGGCTCATAAGCACCACTCAGCTCACCCCTTATAATTGTTCCTGAATGTGCTGGAATTTCATTCTTTCTTATTCTTAACTCTCAGGACAGTATGCTTGGGAGTTTCTTCTTACTGTAAATACACATATATGTATGTATGTATGTATATATATACTTGTTTCCATGTGTTCCTTAGTACCTTAAAGAATTTTGCCCCCAGATTCCTGCCCTAGGATTCTTTTTCTTTGTCTCAAATATCACTTTAGGAAGCCAAGTTTTCCCTTTGGTCTGATTTTTCTTAAAGTGAAGTTAGAAGTTCTGGATCTCTGAGATTTAAAAAAAAAAAAAGTTAAAAAATTACTATTTCAGCCTCAGGATCAAATGTCAATAGATACTCCGTAATTTGCATTTCATGGAACAATATTTTCCGTAGTATAAATACTGTGTTTTTAGGCAAAGAGAGACTATTCTGTATTTTTTTCTTTCTGTGTTATTATTTTAAGGCCTGCATCTTTGATTTCACTTTAATAGACACCCAGAAAAGGAAAAATAAATTTATACCTAAGAAGATGGTGCTAGATTGGCAAAGAAAACACTGCCCACTGCCACTGTACTTTATGTCATAATTTTGATTTTTACTTATTAATTTGAATATGTTGGGGGTATGAGTAAGAATGGCAAGAGAGTTGGTTGAAACTGGCTCTCCTCCCACCACCATCAAGGCACACCTGTTGTATTTGTTAGTAATCAACAAGCAAAACACTTGCCTGATTGAATATATGTCATGTCAGATTAATTATTTAATTAACTGGGCAAACTTGCCATTCTTTTATTTAAAAGTATGAGATCAATGAATGTGTATGACTCTGCCTAAAACGCAAGCCTGCTTTGTCAGCCATTTCTCCCCAACTCTGACCACTTTATGATTCTGTATTTTCTTCCATCGTCTTCCTTTCGACTTCATTAATATACGAACTGAAACTTTCTGGTCCACTGACAGCAAACTGCGTTCTACATCAGTGTCTCTACTTGCATTTCTTTCTTTGCATCACCTGAAGTCTGGCTCTTCTCTAGTGGTCCTCCTGTGTGTGGGCTTCCTCACAGACCTACGTATCAATGGAGTGAGGCTGAGATGGTACTGTCCTATCTTCCCAATTGCAGCTGTGGCTATTGCATGCCTAGCTTCATCTGGGAGGACTTCATTATTTATGTTAATGATTCACTAACATCATAGTCTCTTATCCGGTTGTGAAGACATTTACCAGAACTGTCATCATCTTGAAAGCATTTACAGTGGAAAATTAAATATCAGTGCATTTGAATACCACGTACAACACTTCTTTTTTTTCATTTTGTTATTTCCATTAAATAGTTTGTTTCTTTGTAGTAAGAAATATCTTGGTTTCTTTTTGTTCCCCAATAAATTGGTCCCTTCCTCAATGTATGTGAATCCCTAGAACAGTGTCTTGCATGATGAAAGTACTTAGTGAATACTATCTTGGTGTGATTGCTTTTGCTATTGTTCTTATTATAATTAATATCTATACAGACCCTATGGTTTATCATTTTGGCCACTTTCTTACTATATCTTTTAATTCCGTGGCCTTGTTCTTCCTTCACTGTCCCTATCTGGCAAATTCCAACATGGGCTAATCCAACCCATTGCTCTTCTGTTTCGTTCTCACTATCCCATTTCCCTCAGTAAATTGATCCTTACATTTTTTCCCCAGTGTTCCCGACAGCACACTTCTTCCAATTCTATCCCTGTTTCTAGTTCATATTAGGAAAGAAGAGAGAGATGCTGACAGTGAAATAATACTCAGCAATTAGAAGCAATTGACTATTGTTCTCTAATCAGTATGGATAGATTGTGAAAACATACTGCTGAGTGAAAAAAATGAAAGGTAAGAAAGAGAGATATATAGTACAATAATGATATTTGTGGGATTAAAAATACATGAACCCAGAATGACACTAAATGTTTTAGAAGAAGCTAAGCTTCTTTGATGATATCTATGCTGGTTTGTTGCTGTGCTCTACTGAATGTTCTTCCAGTTTTAGCTCTTGGGCCACTATATTCAATTTGTTAAAATTCATCCAAAACCTCTCACAATACTCAGAGTGAAACTAAAATTTGTCTAGTGGCCAGAAAATGCACTGCCTTATTGCCTGTTGTACAGCTTTTCTCTCTGGGTTCCTCTTTCTCAGCCGAAGTGTCCCCTTTACTATTTACTGAACAAGCCAGCCACTCCTTTCATCTGGTCCTCTCCCTGGGACATCCGCTTTGCAGAGATCCCATAGCACGTTCCCTCTGCTCATGTATTTCTCAGATACATATCCACAAGCCTACTTCAAATACACTTTTCTAGGTACTGCAGGGAAGGAGTGGGTAGCCAGTGAACACATCTGTGAAAAGAACAGAAGAGAGAAATTTCTGCCTTGGAGCTGGTCTTCTAGTGCACTGGGTGTGGGGGGGGGGTGGTGGGAGATGGAAGATGGATATGGGATTAATTATTTGCCTCTGGAAGAGACAGATAATTAACAAAATAAACAATTTGTATAGCATTTTAGAAATGATACATTTTATCAGTAAAATTAAGCAGTAACAAAAGAGAGATTCTGTAGATACTGGGGCATAGAGGATATATTAACATTTTAGAAAAGCGTTCAGGAAAGGTCTTGTTGGGAAAGTGATAAGTAAAGAGTAGAAAGAGGTAGGGAGATGAGCTGCTTGCATCTCTAGTGCAACTGGACTCTAGCTGAAGGAAAAGCAAGTGCAGAGGCCCTTGTTCTTGGAGGCGCATGTTTTAAGGACAGATTGCTTCTGTAGCCCGGGAGTGAGGGGGAGCAGGAGATGAAGTTACAGAGAGGTGGGAAGGCCAGATGTGCAGGCCTTTGTAGGTCTTCCTAAGTTTCTTGCTCTGGATGATGTGGGAAGTTCATCAAAGGTCTTGTGCATAGAAGAGACCATGATCTAGCTCAAAGAAGTTGTTCGAATGTCACTTTCACAGTGAGACTCCTAAACTATCCCAATCAAATTCTAATCTCAACTTTCCTAGTCACTCCTTCTTATTCCCAGATTTCTTTTTTCTTCATAGCACACATAAAGAACCAAGTTACATGTTTTACTTATTTATTTTATTTCATTTTATTTTTCTCCTGCTTCCTCTTCTTGTATTAGAATAGAAAATCCACAAGGGGAGAACCATGTTTGGTTGTTTGTTTTTCTATTTTATTCACTGACATATTGCCCAACTCTGTCCCTACATGCAAGGTGCTAAGGATAGTGCACTGTGGGATAGAACAACATCAAGCATAAAAGGTATTTAGTAAGTGCTAATAGAGACAGAGTAGATAAATGAGAGTGCAGTTAGGGACACAATGAATGAATGACTTAAAAAATAGAGAGAACTTAAACCATTTTGATAGAGTGCCAAAAAATGTTGAGTAATATTTTCTCAACTCTTGGCAAACAGATACAAATACATATATACATGTCTAAATGAGAGAAGCTCTCAGACAAAAAATCCTTTAAGGTACTGACCCTCTGCTATAAACTTGATTGCCTCTGTTTCCATTTTCATATCCATCCCCCTCTTGTGTTAAAGACAGTAGCCTTTCTGTTATGAAAAGTGAACCCTTTCCACCTTTCCTCAGGATGATATTTCTTTTACCATTTTCAGGAGCTTCCCTTTATAGTTTGCGCCCTCTGAATGTAGACCTTTATCTTTTTCCTCTCTAAAGAGCTTTTACTTGACTACATTGACACTTCTCCCTTTTCCATCTTAAAAACAAAAATGAAAGTAGGCAAAGAGACAACTTTTGACCCTACAGAACCTCCTCAATGCTGCTCTATTTCTTTCCGAGCAAAATTTTGAGGAGTGGCCTTAACTTTCTTCTTTCTTCATGGCAACTTCTGGTTCCCATAATCTTTTCTCAGTTGGTTCATGCCTTTGGTATACACCTAACACTCTTGAATGAAGATTATCATTCAGTTGTTAATTAAATAATTAATCTGGCATGACATGTATTCAATCAGACAGGTGTTTTGCTCTTTGATTACTAACAAATACAACAGGTGTGCCTTGATGGTGGTGGAAGGAGAGCCAGTTTCAACCAACTCTCTTGCCATTTTTACTTATCTCCCCCAACATATCCGAATTCATATGCAAAAATGAAAATTATTACATAAAGTATAGTGTTGCCATGTTGAGTATTTGTTAGGTGGGGTTCTGTTTGGTTGGTTGGTTAGTTTTTTAAGACAGAATTTTCCTCTCGTCGCTCAAGTTAGAGTACAGTGGCACAATCTCAGTTCACTGCAACCTTGGCCTTCTAGGTTCAAGCGATTCTCCTGCCTCAGCCTCCCAAGTAGCTGGGAATACAGGCAGCCACAACCATACTCTGCTAATTTTTGTATTTTTAGTAGGAATGGGGTTTCACCATGTTGGCCAGGCTGGTCTTGAATTCTTGACCGAACCGCAAGTGATCTGCCCGCCTTGGCCTCCCGAAGTGCTGGGATTACAGGCATGAGTCACTGTGCCTCACTCGTGTGGACTATTTGATAAGGTAAGAAGAATATGATGACATATCATCCTAATAACTCTTCACCTTCTTGGAACAAAAGATACATTAAATGGAATAAATCTGGCTCCCAGAATAAACACCTAAGTTTAGTTTTAAATTTTTTTTCAGTTTAGTTCTTTAGCTGAAAATGTTTAGAAGTGATTCGCTTTTTCCTTTTATCTTCATATTTGATACACACACAAGCCATTAATAGGTCTAAATTTTAAATGAATATAGAGAAGTTGTTTCTCACTTTGATATTTACATATCATCCTAAAAATAAAGTATTTTTTTGCTCTAATTAAAAATTAGAGCTGTTTATATTTTTGGCAATCACAGTGTGTTTAATAATCAAGCGATAGGATTTATTTACTAACTATATGACCTCTAAATATGCCTATAGCTCACTAAGCCCTGAGCACATAGTAGATGCAGGAGTTACACAATTCTCTGGGTCTAAGCCTGTGCCTTTCTTTGTCTCCACTGCCTCTCACTGATGTTTGTATTAATTCTGAAGTGAAATTTGGCCCAAATTTGTTTCTATGTATGTTATCAATCTCCCATAAAACTGATTGGAGACTGGCTAGATTATGCCTATGGTGTTCATAACACACTACCCTGAAATATGGCACCTTGCATTTGAGAAAACAGGAGAAGCAGAAAAGTCACCTTTACCTCCTCACCCTTTCCCTTGAAGCAGCTCATCAGACTCTCATTACAGCCAGGGGTGTCCTCCTTATTGCTGCAGGAAAGGAATGTCTTCTGATCTCTAAATACACAGAGATGGAGAATAATCTAAATAAACAGGCCTTGCTAAGTTGTCCCATTTATTACCATTAAATTATACCTCTTTGTCCAACCACTCTTCCTCATGATTACCCAGACTTCATCATATCTAAATATAAAATCACACAGGTTTTCTTTCTTCAGGTCATCATTTCTGAAGGCTCCCATGTCAAGTAAAAATTATAACAAATGAATTGTACGTTTCTCTCTTGTTAACATCTCTTCTGTCATACAGGTTCAGCCATGAACCTAGTGAAGTGGGAAACAAGAAATCTGTCCTCCCCTTCAGTACCCTCGGAGGTTGGAGTCCCACAGGCGAAGACTCCAGTCTCCATTTTTTCAAAGTTCTGGAGAGAGAATAACTTCTTCTAGCATGTGAAATTATCCGGTCACAGGAGAACTGCTAGATACGATCATTTGCTAACAACAGTGTACTATAGATACCCAAGCTGAATAGCTGAATGCAAACATAACAATTGTTTTCTCATTTATTCAACAGCACCAGTGATCTGAGTTCAGGAGACAAGTATGAAATGAATATGGAGTTGCTTGGGAGGAACTCATAGTCTATTGATGGAGATTAATGCATAATCAAGAACTTTACAATAATTATTAATAAATATAACCCCTCGGTTGTGGCTGAACTGTCTGGAATAGCAGAAGGGATAGTCCATTATCAAAAGGAAATCAACTGTATTATTGAAACAGAATAGTTCCCTTGGCCTCTTCATGGGTCTCACAAAGACATTGGCTCCTTTACTTAGCCCATAGCTCTAAACCCCTCCTGGGATGGGGAACATGCAGGTGAGTGGGTGCAGGGGCCAGGACAAGCACTTCTGGGCAACCAGCAGGAGTAGGACTCCATGTGGCCCAGTGGCAGCATCTAGTAGGGGGCACCTGCAACCCCTAGAGCCTTACTGGGCAGGTGTTACAGTGTGCGCTTTTAGCTCTGCTGTCTGTGGACAGCTTAAGTGTTAAACAGATCAGTGGAGGGGCAGTGTGATGCTTTGTTGGGCCTCCAGGAAGAATCAGATCACAGGAATGAACTGAAGATTATAAATGCTGGGAATTTTATTGAGTAGTGGAAACAGCTCTCAGCAAGATGCCTAGTTGGAAAAGGGGTGAATGGAGCAGGAAAGTGGTCCTCCCCTGAAGTCCAGCCATTCCCTAGCTGAATTATTCCCTGCCATCTTGCTGTCAAACCATCCCTTTGAAGCCAAGCAGCTTCTGTCCTATGTACAGTTGCTGCTTCTCTTCTTCCCTTCTCTGCCACTCTGCCCGTGGGGTTTGGGATTTTTTTTTTTTTTTTTGACAGAGTCTCACTCTGTGGCCCAGGCTGGGGTGCAGTGGTGCAATTCTCCTGCCTTAGCCTCCCGAGTAGCTGGGATCACAGGCATGCGCCACCATGCCCAGCTAATTTTTTTTGTATTTTTTTAGTAGAGACATGGTTTCACCATGTTGGCCAGGCTGGTCTCGAACTCCTGGGTCTGGGGTTTTTATACATACAGGATGGAGAGCAGGGTGAGTCAAAAAGCAACATTCGAGGGGGAAAACAGGAATGCATGCTCTCACTTTGGGCTGTGGTGCCAGGCTTGAGGGTAGGGCTTTGTCAGGAACCCCGCCCTTTTCTGACTAGTCTTTCCCTGCCTCCTGTTGGTAACATTATTAATTCCATGCGAACAACAACAAAGTGAAGGATATGATACAAAACCCTTCTTTGATACGAAACCCTTCTTTGTTTCTTCTAACAGGAAACATCCAGTCCCTTCAGGGTCTTTTTCAGGAATCTCCTTCTTTCGCAGCCTTCACTTCTCCATGTCCTCTTTGCCTGCCTTGCCCTGGCTTATTTCTACCTTTTTGTACCTTCCGGCAGGGTTCTGGCTCCACCCTGGAAAGATGGTAACAGATTCTTACTGGACTTCAAACAAAGCAGCTGAAGTCCCTCAGATTCTCCATAATGGAAGAGCAACAAGATAAAGCTTTCTCTATTAGTATAAATTCATGCTAAAATTTCCCTGCACTATCCTTAAAGTATTTATAGACAAAATTTTTTAGAACTAAATGGACGAACTCTGGCAGTGTGAAGAAATGTTTCAGCTCATTTGTGAAGCCAGGTTTGCAACACTGTTGTTTGCAACACTACCTTGACAGTATGTAACGTCTTTCTCTTCCTCATAAAATTGTTTAGGATTAAATTAATTATTATGCGTAAAGAGCAGGGGGAAAATGAACAGAAATCTGTATGAAACTGAAAACCTCATCCTGCTGTAGTAAGGTGAGTAAGTGTATCTGGAAACCCAGGGGTAGCAGGCACACTGACTTTGTGCTCAACCTCTGCTGTTGCTCCCAGATTCCCTTTCATCTGGAAGAAATTCCTACTATTTTGGTCTTCAAGATGTACCTCCTCCCTGTAGCTAGCCACAAGAAATTTACTGTAATGGGTTAATGCAGTCTTCTCCAGTCATGTCAAGGCAGAGAACTGACTCACCCTCTTCCCCAGCCCAGTTTTCTTCACAAAGTGGGGAGGTTCTTTTTTGATGGTAGAGTTTGACTCCAAGCGCCCTGACTCTCATCTTGGCATGGTGCTAAAATTTCTCATCGCTCTTCTTGTCTCTTGGACACAAGTTTTTGGAAAATTTGCTTTAAATAGTACCAATTTTCCAGCTGAAGGTTAACAGCCAACTTCTATATCGGTTTCATAGACCACCAAGGTCCCATGTATGTAGCTCCCCCATCTGGGAATATGTAACTCACTATTCACACTCCTTGGTGATGAGAATCTAAGGACACCATCACCGCCTGTGCAGTGCCAGTGGGTCTACCCAGGTAACAGGAAGAGTTTTCCATAAACCTAAAAGGAGGAGGATGACAGGAAAGAGGAACGGGCTTTCTTCCCTACCTCCTTTGTCTAGGCAAGTGTTTCCAAGGTCAGATCCCATCCTCACTCTCCTAGAAACTTCAAATTTTTTTCATTATTTAAAGTTTTAGAGCGCTTATTCAATTATTACCTCCGTAAGGTGAGGGAGTGTTCATTCACAGTATGATGCGACTTGGATCCTACAAAAGACTGCGACTAAGCACTTAAAGAAAAAACCTTACTATCTAGGGGAATATATCACAAAGAGAGTTTTATTCAAACAGGCGGCATTATCTCTGAGGTCACAAGTATAACAGTAAAGAAAGTTTTGCTTCTAAGAAAGAATAATCTTGGTAGATTTAAAAAAACAAAATTTTAAAGAAATTATTCCCTAATGGCTTCTTGAACAGTATAAAGAGCAGTAGAATATACTTGAAAGAATTTAGTCTTAAATGAGCAGAAAATGGTTTAATATTTGTCTCTCTCATTTACTAGCTGTTGGCCTTGAATTATTTGCCATCTTTGAGTTCATGTTTCCTCTTCCATCAAATGGGCGTACCAATTTCTACGTTATATGATTTTTGACATAATACAATGAGAAAACATATAAAGCAACTAATGGAGGATAGCAATTTCCAGATGAACAGCAAAAAACAACTTATTTATTACAATGTCAAATTTATCTATGTATAATTTCCAAGCGTCAGATTTCTTATAAGTTAAAACAATATTATTTTATTTATCTAAAATATGTAAATACAGTTCATCTAAAGGAATCTAGTGATTTCTTGGAGAATCTTATCTAGAGAAATTAGATTATTTATTTAGTACCTATTGCCCAAATAATCATAAAAGATATGTTATTCCTGTAGCTGCATAGTTAATATCCACTGAAAATGCCTACACCATACTCTATAATAAATGCATTATTCTTTTAGTCACAGAAGACTCTATCTCTAAGAGGCTGTTTGTTTTTCCAGATCATGGAAGTGTGGCAGTCAGCAATTAATATTATTAAATATGTTTACTGTTGATGCAGTGACATAGCTGAAATGTGCTTGCTTTTCTGTGCTGAAAATTGATGGGATATTGGATCTGATTTCAATTCTACAGTGGATGTCAGCAAAACTTCAACATGTGAACCGAAGAAAACAGGAACAGTTGATAAATGCCCTTTTTGAGTCAGTCTCAGAAAAGAAGAGAATCAAATGTCTGTGGTAACATATGGTGCAGTTTCAGATGGAGTCTGCATTGAAACCATGAATAGCTGGTTTAAAGCAGCTCAGCATTATCCACAGAATGGGACAAAGCATTCTAGAGCCAGAGGAATTGGCTTTAAGCCTGACCTGAAGACTGGGGTTTGCTTCAGTCTTCGTCTATGCTTATGGCTGCCTTCCTAGAAGCCACTTGTGCAGGGCCAGTGGCACAATGGATAATGCGTCTGACTACAGAAGCCACTTGTTTGCTTTGTTTTGGAAAGGCGATGTTTTTACTACACTGGATAAATAGTAAAAAGAAGTCAGCAAAAGTTATTCAGTCATTTTGACTGGAGAAACATCTTTGTAAAACGACCAGAAAAAATGATTTTATTTGTTGAAAATAACATAAGATGGATATTTTTTCTACACTTATATATTATATCTAAGTGCATTATTTAGGCAAAAACTTATAAATTAACATCAAACGGTGAATTCACAGGTGAAGCAGGTGAAGCACATGGCTTATTCACTTCTCAAAGACATGTCCAGGATATTCTGTTTCATAATTTCAGGCTACAATTCTTTATGCACATTACACTATTTCTACATAGAGCAAATATTTACATCCATATTTATAATATTACTAATGTTCTCTGAAAATAATGTATTTTCACATGGTTCATCTAATTTAATTTTTATAACAACCATGGGATCCATGTGAGATGGCATTTTAATCCTTAATTTACATATTAGAACAGTAGGACTGGGGGCTTGGAAATAGGACTTGTTCAGTGTCACGTAGTTAATAAGTATCTTAGGGACAGTACAATCTGCTCTATTCTGATTCTAAGCTAAGCGTTTTGGGGGTTTTTTGTTTGTTTCTTTTTAAAACATCAAAGCGCTCCTCCTGCTCACTTTATGTCATTTACTGACGCATCTCAAAAAAATTATCTACCAAAATTTTTCCTCTATTATTTCATTCAGTAGTTATAATTGATAGCAGGGGATGTATGCCTTCCTAAACTAGCATCACAAAATGCTAAACTTCGAAGAGGTTAGAAATGTCGTTCAACCTCTATATCAAGTTCGTCGAATCTTTTTCTGGCATGATCCCTCTATAAACTTAACTGCCTTTCTCCGTTGTTCCTACTCTAAGATCATCAACGTGTCAATTTCCAACTTTATTTGTGAGGTATATTCTCTGGACCAGTTGCAAGCCTTTACAAATGAGATGTTGAAAAAAGCAACCAAGTAATTGAAGATGTGTAATAAAGGAACCAATTACAAAGGTGTAGGAAGGCTAAGAGAGCAGTAAGAGATGGTTCACTACCTTGGAGTCATTATCTCACCTAGACTTGGAGAGACGAAGGGACAGAGACAAACTGGAATGCAAAAAGCATAGTAATGGGAGAAGGCTGGGGTGAAACGGAAAGGTAAAGTCAGGAAAACAAAAACCCCAAATTCACTCTCTTCTTATCTCCAATTGTTCCAAATCGAAAGCAAGATGGTGTCTTAGCCAAGTACACTTTAAAACAGAACCTACGATATCATATTATCTGAGACTATAATCCAATGGAAACAGAATTGAGGGAAAGGAAGATGAAGCAAAAAAGAGAGACTAAAAAAAATGTGAAGTGTTTTACCTAAGCTGGCCACATCTGGACAATAAGCAGACTGCTTAATTTTGTGGAACATCTCCAGAGAAGTGGTACGGAAGCTCCATTGGCTATTTAGAGCCCCATGAAGTATCAACAACAGATCATCTGGATTGTGCTATGCATGGGCACTGGGTGGCTTCATGGTATCACCTTCTCAGCAGCAATTGTGAAGCTGCATGTTGCAAGGAGGTGTTGAAATGTGAGCCAAGGTTCTGTGTGGATGTGCCCTTGAGTGATCTCAAGGAAACTCAAACATCAAAACAGAGGCCTGACGCATCAGTAAGATCCACGTCTGCAATCTTCAGAACAATGTTAGTCCTCGTGAAGGCTGCATGAAAAACAAGAAATGCAGTGACGCAGATCTGGGGACACATAAACAGGGCTTGGTGCAGAGGGTCGGGGTGTCTGTAAAGTGCAGCCTCACAGGGCAGAAAGGGGAGGTGGGAGTGGTAAGAGAAGAGAAAGGTGAGTCTGAAGATAAAAACAGAAAGTGTGCATCATGTCCACAGAATGGGAAGAAGTTTCTACAAACTGGCTGTTATGGACTAAGTATTTCTGTCCCCATAAAATCTCTATGTTGAAATCCCACTTTTCAGGATAATAGTATTAGAAGGTGTGACTTTTGGGAGGTGATTAGATGACAAGGGTAGGACCCTTGTCAAAGGGATTAGTGCCCGTATAAAAAAGACCCTAAAGACCTGCCCTACCTCTTCCGCCATCTTCTCACACAGAGAAAAGCCACCATCTATGAACCGCTGGTAGGGCCCTTTCCAGACACCAAATCTACCAGTGCCTTGATCTTGAACTTCCCAGCTTCCAGAACTATGAGAAATAAACGTTGTTTAAACCACCCAGTCTATGGTATTTTTGTGGTCACAGCCCAAATGGACCAAGACACTGGACATGTGCTTGTAGGAAAATTATTTTGTAATTTAGTATTATAAAATGGGAACTACTTGCCAGTTTTTATGAACTTTCATTATCTTGGTCTTTTTATATAAGAACTCCATTCAGTATCTCTGTAAGTGAGCCCTGTAGTTTTCAATTTAATGAATTTGAGCACAAGAAGAAGAAAATGAACTTTATCAAACAAACAAAATGTTGACTTTGTGGGAGTGTGTGTGTATTCCAGGTTATTCTTGATTGTATTTTTCCCACTCATATTGTTTCTTGATGGAAAGTTTGTCCCTATTTCTTGGTTACACAGACCATTTACATATTTCTAGGGTAGTCGTTATGACCTACCACAGTCATGCCTTGTAAGTATCTCTCATCCACATTTTTAAGCCCAGCAGAGTCAGTGACTCTTATTCATATGAGATTCCCTAATTTGATACTAAGCGCATGCTTTTGAATGAAATACAAAATCTAATGTTTTAATACTAGACTTGCTTACAAATCTATTTGCCTTTTCATTAATTTGTATCTATATGTATATGTATGCATTAATATTTACTTTTGAACCCTGATTTAATTTAAAAGCATGAATTTTTAGGACTAAAAACAAAAAACAAAAAAAAAGCATATATTATTTAATTATATGGCAACCTCTACCATTAAATATATAAAAAGCTATTCAAAAAAGTTTTTTCTATTATTATTTATTTATTTATTTTTGAGACAGAGTCTTGCTCTGCCACCAGGTCCCAGGCTGGAGTGCAGGGGGCAGGACCTCAGCTCACTGCAACCTCTGCCTCCAGGTTTCAAGCAATTCTCCTGCCTCAGCCTCCTGAGTAGATGGGACTACAGGCACATGCCTCCATGCCCAGCTTATTTTTGTATTTTTAGTAGAGATGGGGTTTCACCATGTTGACCAGGATGGTCTTGATCTCTTGACCTTGTGATTCACCCACCTCAGCCTCCCAAGGTGCTGGGATTACAAGTGTGAGCCACCACACCCAGCCTTTTCTACTATTTTTAAAAGTTACTTCTCCTGCCTTTTAAAGATCCCATTCCTAAAAAAGCGTTAAGTAATTTTGTCACCTAACAGCAGTGTGTCAGTTAGCCAGCTAGTCCTCTTCTCCCGTGCTCAGCTTCACAATCTGCAGAAGGGGAGGTATGAAAGAGTGCACATGGCATGCCTAGCCTAGTTCCTGCAAAATATATTAGTGCCTTGCCCTAGTGCCCATATTGAAAATTAATTTTCAAAACTGCTTGTTATATGTGAATTTGGTAGTGAGGTAAATACTAGCTAAAGGTTGAGGAATATTTTCACTTGTTTAGAGTGAAGGAAAACCTTCCATCTTCATACTTTCAGGCTTTATCTTATCATCTTCTTCAGAAAATAAAGTGTGGAACTGCTTTGTTGACTTATGTATCCACTCAGCAAATATTTACGGGGTTTCTAATTGACACTACTCACTCTGCTGACTGCTCAAAATAAAACATTTAGAAACAGAATGTTGGTTCCGTTGCAGTTTCTTCCTGCCTTCTAACAGATACTAGTCAGATACAGTCACCCAAGACCTACTGACCTTTGGCATGCACCAAGTTTACCATTTACACCAGGGAAACAAATGTCATGTTCCAAGTCTTCTTACAGAATTTGCTCTGAACTCTCACCTTTGTGTCCTCCTTAACTTGAAAGTCTTACCAGTGTTAAGAATTTATGTGCAACTTACCATTTGACTCCTCCTTAAGCACTGCAGCACCTGGATGTTTAACACAGTATATTTTCGCTTTGACAATCATTATAAATCTTAACTTTAAGCACCATTTTAAAAGAATATTATTTCCCCTCTTCAATACTGTAGAAGCTAACCTGACCTAGAAGTGAATTTTCATTTGTTAATATCAGATATCATTTAATTACCCATAATTGTGATGGGAACCACATGGAAAAGAAAACAGGAGGAGAAAAAGAAGACTTCCCTACCTCAGCTGTCCAAATTCAACTAACAATTAATATTTGCAGATGCTGGGAAATTTACTTAGTTGACTACTTCCAGGGCATAACTTGATCTACCCTTGAGGCATGGCATTAGGCCTCTACTTATGTAATTCAGAAAGGAATTGTGCAGGTGCAAAAATAACCTACAGATGAATTGCCAAATGCCTAGTATTGCACTCCTCCTATTCTGAAGACAATGTCATTGGTCTGGTTTGTATTACCTTTGGATAAGATCTAAATTAGAAATAAAGACTAGAAAATATCATAGAACAAAGGAGAGTCAACAAATTGATAAGATCATTAGAAATCATAAATTATTCTTATGTCCTTTCCCTCTTCCTAAATCCACCCTTGCCAACTTGCATATATAAAGTCACCTTTGCAGAGATGGTACATAAAATTCCATTTATATTCGAAATGTTCTGCTATAGACAGGCATGGACATAATACACAAATAATGTCTTTCTCCTCAATGTTCTTTTTATTTAAATAGTAGTTTGTGTGTATATATGTGTGTGTGTGTGTGTTGGGGAAGAGAGTGTATCTATGAATAGGGAATTTTTGGGGAGCGTAAGTCCTCTTGAAATGCAGTGTACATGACATTCATTCTGACAACTGTAACAGCTAAATATATAATAACAATAATCTGTTTACAGTAAGAAAATAAAATAAGCTATTAACTCTAGAGTTAATATTGCTTTGGCCTACTTTAAAAAGTATTATTTTGAGAAAAAGAAAGGCATATTTTTATAAATTTCTTTCTCTTTTGACATTTAACTTTGAGGTTGAGAATAGATGGTGGAAATTAACCAAGATCTGAGTCCTTAAACAAGGTTTGGACCCCAGATGTGTTGTATACAACAGAAACATATTTTGTTTTCTTTCTAAGCCATTCCACACTGTCTGGGCCTAAGACAGTTTGTTTTCTTGTTTGTTTATTTCACTAGTGACAGGGCCCATTCCTGGCTCACACCATATTGCTGGTGATGTTGTACTTCAAATCTGTACAAATAAAAGTGGAGCTGATTTTCACGTATCTACTTTAGAATTGCAGTGTATCAAAGAGCTCTGTAGGGGAAACAATACTATTTCAATGAAAATTTCTCAATACCACCTTGATCTAGATTTTTTTCTAAAACCAGTAAAAAAAATAGAGTAATATTATTTTAAAAGACGAATATTATTCTAAAACACAACATTAACAAAATGAGTTGGGTAATACTGTTAGATGGATATTTGAAGATAAAGATATACTATTTTGGGCCCTCCTTGTTTTTACTGATGAGGAAACTAAGGCTTAGAGATGCTAATTCAACAGTGGAAGAACAGTTAGCAAACCAAGGAACTAAGAATGGAACCAAGGTAATTTGCTTCTAAGCCAGTACATTTTTTCACTATTCCATACTGATTCTATCTAGATCATAAACCAGTGTTTTCAAAATATAAACCCAGATCCACCAGTATGACTTGATGCTTTTAACAACTTACCTTCAGGTCCATCTCTTGAGACTCTGATTCTGTAGCTATGAGAAGAGACACTGGCATCTGAATTTTAACAAACACCCAAATGACCTGATGCACACCGATGTTTGAGAACTACCCTTTATAAAACCATCAGATCTGTGAGACTTATTCACTATCACGAAAACAGCATGGGAAAAACCTGCCCCATGATTCAATTACCTCTCACCAGGTCCCTCCCAAGACAGTGGGCATTATGGAAGCTACAATTCCAGATGAGATTTGGGTGGGGACACCGTCAAACCATGTCAACTGCCAACAGTGCGATACGTTAAATTATTATATGGGCACTCAGTGAAGGTTGGTTACCTGTTTCCCATGCATTTGAATTAAAATGAACAAAATGTCTCTATTTCAAATATTGGTCTGGGCCACTAAAAAAAAAAAAGAAAGTTTCACGTGTAAGACTCAGCTGCTCAGCTGGGCTTATTTAGTCAGGTAAGTGACAGATGGAATATAGCATTTGGTAACACAAATTAACTCTCATCCTGAAAATGGTGTGCGCTGAGTCAAAATCATCTGTGGCATCTTACTTCTATAGGAAAGCTGATAACTATCATTAAATGGATGGAGTAGGCCCATTTCTCTCTAGCTAAAAGTTGTGCTTAGAAGGGAATGGTCAGATCCCCAAGGAATGTTCAGCTAGCAGCACTTGGTTACATCCAGCTCGAATTCAGATTTGGTGACATTCTGCAAACGGATTGCAAATCTCATTTACAAGCTTAGGAATGATACTCTTGAGGCTCAGTCTTAATATGATTATGAGCATCAGGAACATATTCATACAAATTTTTATTTTATGAAAGTCATGATTGTCATTTTCAAATGATAATGTTTCACAAGAATCAAGACAGCATTTTTCATGTCAGGTTTTACTTTGTGTTGTTTTAAGGTGGTGGGTAGAACAGAGGACTGAGGGACATGCATGGAAGTTTGATTGAAAACAACCAAATGTCTGAATCAGTCTACATACAAAATGAGGCCTCAGTTTTCTCATTTCAAGCCTGAGTAATTTAGATCATCTGGCAAGCACGTGGGCTGCAAGGCCACAGACTCCAGTCAGTGTCAGTTGCCTTTGTACAGGAGACAATCAAGCAGCGAGGAACACTGTAATTTTTCTTTTATGTTTCAAAGGGTTCTTTAAAAAAGATTGTATTCTTCCCTTACATTTTCATTGCCACAGCTGGAGGCTCCCTTCTAAATGGTATATTAGGGCCTTCAAGCACTTGATGTCTATCTTCTCTCACTTGACTGACACAATGTGTGTCAAAAATGTAAATAGTCTAATGCAGAAGGCACATGGGTTCAATGAGAAACTCTGAAACTGTTTCTGCAATGGCTCTGATGGGCTGGACTCAGCAATTTCAATGTGTGACCTTCTAGCCTTCTGTAACTCTAAACCGGTGGATTTATAAAGCCATGCTAATGACCACACTAATCTATACCCACTGATGAGACTGAAATGTTCTCTCTTCCCGACTTGAATACACAACACTTGTGCAATGATCTCAAGCAGATCATTCACAGCTTGCTGTACAGCCCTACAACTCCTTAAAGCTAAATTAAATTAGCCTATTTCCGATTATTTTACTGGTTATCAAGGAATAGTGCATTTTATTTTTAACACCTTACTCTAATGAGGCTTCTGTTGTTAATGAAATCATTAAGCATCAATAACGCTGTCTGCGTCTAACCAATATACAATTGGATATAGCCTTGGAAAGTTAGCGATGTCAGGAGCACAGAGACTTAGAAACCACTGAGTTCAGCATTTTCTCACCTTATTCTCCAGTTGTAGTATTTCTTGTAAGTGGATGTAAAGCAACCACAGAGGACAATAGCTAATCCTGTACCCACTCCTAAGACACATCTTCCGAGTCCATCCCTCTTTGCCACAGAGCCACCTCTCTGAAGGCGGCAACAGAGAAGAATCTTCCCTTCTTTTCACCCCGAGTACTTCCCATATTCACTGAGTGCCAGAACGTTCCCAGTACCCTGCTACAAATAGAGAATTTGACACAAATAAGAAAATATCTGCCCTCGATAAACAACTAAATAGTTGTAATTGTTTATCAGTAAGACAAGATGAAGGGGAAGAAGCATAATTTTTTATTCTGTCCTCATAAATTCATAAATTCTTTTTTTTTTTTTTTTTTGGCAGAGTCTTGCTCTGTCACCCAGCCTAGAGTGCAGAGGCGTGATCTCCGCTCACTACAGCTTCCACCTCCTGGGTTCAAGCGATTCTCCAGCCTCAGCTTCCCAAGTACCTGGGACTACAGGTGCCTGCCATCACACCCAGCTAATTATTGTATTTCTAGTAGAGGCAGGGCTTCACCATGTTAGCTAGGCTGGTCTTGAATTCCTGACCTTGCGATCCACCTGCCTTGGCCTCCCAAAGTGCTGGGATTATAATCAAGAGCCACTGCACCTGGCCGGTCCTCATAAATTCTTACTTGGAAAGAACCTTTGTAAGAGATTGACAAGAGAAAAGTGAACAGAAGTTTATTCGTATTTATATCTCATATCTACATGGACGATACCAGGAAAACAAGTAATCTTCAAAGAGGTGGCAATAAGGCAAAAGAAAAGGACTTCGAGTCTCTAGGGCCAGCCATTTGAGGGAAGGGAAAAGAATGGCAACGGAAGGCTGATTAATAAACCTTGTTCATGTAGATTCTTCTGGTACCATCTCTGCCTTGAGATGTTGAGAAGTTGATCTTAGTGTAACCTTTGTTCCCTTTGGTGGAACAGAAGGTGGGCTACCTTTGGTCTTTATAAAATTTGTGTCCTGCTTTTACACAAATAAAAGAGAACAGAGAGCTTTTCAGTATCTAATTCTTTTTTAATTGCCTTCAGCTCAACAATACTTCTATTTTGGAGTGGCATAATACAGTCTCCCACAAAGGTAAATGCTGCATTAAGGGATATATTCTAAATGTGGGAAGTAATATTTGCTTGTGAGTAATGAAATGCCCTAGCCAGCTTCTCCAGGCAGATGAAACGTGGATGCTACTTCTTCCCCTGCAGTTCTACGATACCTCACAGCTAATGCTCCAAGTAAAATCAGAATGGTTCTTCTCTCCCAAAAATCCCATGGTGCTTTATGCCTCTTATCCCTTGCCTATTTAATTTTCCAAGAGAACACTACTTAATGAAATGGACAAAATTACTTCCATCAAACATGCCTTTCTTTGTTCACGCACACACGCACACTGCCACACACAACTCAACATGTATCACAGTCTCACTAATTGTGCTCTGTGAGATTACCATGCATACATTATGGTGATAATAAGGACTAGTTTAATTTACAGAAATTTATTATTTTACCTCATGATTTATTCTGCCTCTGTTCAAGTAAGTTACATGATAATCCAAGCCCAGCTAAAATAATAAAAATGGTTAAGTCTACCAGATCAAGGGACTGTGTCATTGCCTCATGCTAAATTTTACATATTCTCACTATCTAACAACCTACTTTCTAAATCATATGCCTATAACATATCTCCTGTTAAAATGTATTTATTTCTGAATTTGTTCTTACTTATACATTTGCATATAATTGTGTATCTATAATTAGATAGGATAAGTTATATTAGAGCTTTAGTTTGCAAAACATAGTGTTAATTAATAAATTGTTTCAAACAAAATATGAGACCATGTCCTTAGATCTCCCAAATCACTATTTACTATTGCTATTAGGTTGGGGAAATGCTACTGATGGTTAACCATTATTAAGCATTATCTAATAAGTTTCATTAACTTCACTTTAAAATAAATAATCCCATTTCATAGTTCTGGGGAACCTATGAATGGAAACGAAGATGGAAATCTAAAGTGTAGCTGTAGTGTCCGATATGAAGCAGTGGCCTCATCATTTCATAGTGAAATTTCTACATCAATTTAATAGATAATGCATGGATTTCAATGTCGATGAGATGATACAAATAATTAATATTCAAATATAATTTTAAATATTAAAACACATACTAATCTATTTTATTCTCACAACCCTATGAGAAGATAAACTTTGTGCACAAGTGATGGAAATCCTCAGATAATCAACAAGCTTCTCTCCCTTGCATATTATCCCCAAGGAGGCTTTTGACCCGCTCTCTACCTAGAGAAAAAATTGGCTGTTCTTTCTTCTTCTTCAAGTTCCCTTCCCAGCTTGTGGCCACTAGGCTCCCCTCCAGGAGTTTGTGTAGCATCTCCACTGGAGGTCATCTTTTTTTCATCACCATCTGGAGGTCTTTTCCCAGTCACTTTAGTCTCTCCTCTACCTGATTACAATATCCTACTGATCCTGTTTTGCACTTTCTGCTTCTTAACAGGATCTCTCTTTGGTGTCCCAACACCATAAAGAAGTTAATAATGCATAATGAGCTTGGACATCAATAGTTTGAGCTATAGTGAACTAAAACGACTTCTCTTTCATGGCACCATGAAGGCAGAGTCTGATCATAGCCTCACTGAATTCCCATGTTGTCAAGACAGACACAGGCGGATGTTTTGTGAACAGCAATAGTACATGAGCAAGAGCTATACAGCAAATGCACCTCTCTTGACTTCATTCTATTCATCTGGAAAAATAATAGCTTTACATCTGTCCTTGAAAAATCAGCAACTAATAGTCTGGAAAAACTACCTTTGTCTTGTAGAATGCACAATACAATCTTTGCCATTTCCACATAAATTCACATCAAGTTGTCTTTCATTGTTTTTGGTATTGTGTTTCTTAATAAATTATGATTAGCACACTTAGCCACACTTTTTAAAAACATCTGTTTCCCTTAAGAATATAAAAGATGTAAACTTACGTATGTTAAAACTTCTAAAATTATATTCTTTTTTTCTTTTAGTACATTAATAGGAAAATGGTGTCAGCTCTTTGAATTGATTGCTTGGAAAAACAAAACACACACACACACACACAAAAGCTAGGATTTGTTCAATGAATACAATAATAAAACTAATTCTTTAAAACAACTTGGGGACATCGACAAAACATTTGAGTCCATGAAAGGACAAGAAGTAGGAGGCCATTTGGGATCAGTATTTGCTCCAATGAGTGTAATTATTGTGTAAATTGTGGCTCTTGACAAAAATCTCTGAGTCCTGTTGAGATGTTGTTAATGCCCCAGGAAGAAGCCTCCCTTCGCTAGTGTGATTGCTTGCAAAGATGCTGCCGCCTCCTTCCTCCTTTTCCCACAGGAGATGGGCAATTTGCCAGTGTTTCATTTTCAAGTGCCATTGTTCACCTAGAGCCTTAGGAAAAGCTCCTGCTTTTTTATTGTAAATCTAAGCCTAAGTGATAATCTTAAAAAAAATCCCATAATATTTTATAACAAATTTATTAGACACCAACATTGGCCACTAAGGCTCAAATAGCTCTGTTACTTATTTTTTGACTTAACAAGTAATTGAATAATTTATGCAGTCTCCACATTACTTTATTGGTTTGTGAAATCTGTTTGTATGAGTAATTCATGGGAAAAATTATAAATCTAGAGTTGTTTCTGCAATACCTTTCTAACCTCTTTCCATTAGTTATATTTCTGACAACAAAGTAACATGGTAATGTTTATTACATGATTTAATCTTTTTAGCATCATATTTTATATTACATATGTATATGACACTGAAGAAGAAAGGTCCAATTGTCCTGTATTCTAAGAAAATAAGATATATTTATTCATTAAAGAATTTGAAGAATAGGTTAAAGATGTTAATGATCATCAAATGTGAGCTCATGCTGGGACCTTATGTGAATTAGGTTTGGCAGTCTTGGATTAATTTTTCATATTTAACACACACTACACACTCAAGGGGAAGGGTAATTTCCTGAGTTTTATCATAAAGGCTGAAGCATGACCAAAATGGATGCCAGAATTTGAAATGGTTGTATGCAAAAATGTAAAGCAGGCAGTCTTTGCTTTTATCACTCCTAACAGCCCTTGCAGATTGCTTCCCCTGTCCTACCGGCATGTGTCATGGCCTGCTCACCTCTCAACACTTACGGTCTGTCACTTGTCCAAGGCCCCCATAGGGACAGCATCTTTATGCTCACAACCTTTCCCATTTTCCTCATTCTCTGTTCAAAGATTTCCTTCTAACTATAGATTCTTTTAGAGTCCTGTCTAGTCTAGAGAACAAGCACATTGATTTGTTTTTAGGAGTTAATAGCTGATAGTAGCTGTTAATGTGACACCTTCCCAGATATAATTTGCATTTAAACAGCTGCCTTTAACAGAAAGAACTGGAGAATGTTAAGGATTTCAGGCTCTGAGGCAGGGCCAATGAGAGTTATTTCTGGTCACCAAGCCAGTCTCAGTCCCCCTCAGGTGTGTAATCTGTGTATGAGATATTAGGAGGAGAAAAATAAATAAACAAGGCTTTGATTTAATTCCCAGTCCTGACAATTACTAGCTGTGTGACCTTGAGCTACTTTTCCAGTGTCCTCAGCCATTAACATCGGCTTAGTAAGGTTTTATGAAAACTAAAACAGAATAGCCTAAACTCCTAAAAAGTCAAACATTATAAAAAATATCTGGTAGTTAGAAATCTTTTGGTTACAAATGACAGAAATTTAATGCAAACCAGTTATTCCCATACCACTTGAAATGTGCATTTTGTAGCAAACAAAACAATGAGATCTGATATGGGTGGTAATTGGATCACACTTCAAAAACCCGTGTGTTCTCGAGTTACCAAATTGTATTCGTCCATTTTCACACTGCTATAAAGAAATGCCTGAGATTGGGTAATTAGAAAAGAGGCTTAATTGATTCACAGTTCGACATGGCTGGGGGGAACTTAGGAAACTTACAATCATGGCTGAAGGCAAAGGGAAAACAGGTACTTTCTTTAGGAGGCATCAGGAGAGAGTGAAATGATGCAAAGGGAGACTTTCCAAACTCTTTTAAAACCATCAGCTCTCATGAGAATTTACTCATGAGCTGTCATGAGAACAGCATGGGGGAACTGCCTTGCATGATCCAATCACCTCCTTTCCTTGACACTGGGGAATTACAGGACCCTCCCTCAACAGAGTGAGTTATAATTCAAGATGAGATTTAAGTTAGGACACATAGCTAAATCATACCAAACATTATTTCACAGGACTTAAAATGTGAGAGGCAGGAAGTGATAGAGAACGTAATTATCTAAGTCTAAAATCATCAAAGATGAGGGCCGGGCATAATGGCTTATGCCTGTAACCCCAGCACTTTGGGAGGGCGAGGTAGATGGATGACCTGAAGTCAGGAGTTCGAGACCTGTCTGGCCAACATGGTAAAATCTCATCTCTATTAAAAATATAAAAATTAGCCAGGCATGGTGGTACACACATGTAGTTCCAGCTACTCAGAAGACCGAGGCAGGAGAATCGCTTCAACCCAAAAGGCGTAGGTTGCAGTGAGTTGAGATTATGCCACTAGACTCTAGCCTGGGTGACAGCATAAGACTCTATGTCAAAACAACAACAACAAAAATAAAATAAAATCATCAGAGTTAAGGATGGCAACCTTAGTAGGCCAAGGAGAGTATACACAAAATTTAAATTATAAATGTTGTGCCTAAGGTAAACAGAATTATTAACATAAATAAAATAATGAATAATTATAATTATTTGAAATTATCTAATTATTATAATTATTTCTAATAAATATAATTTAAAATTATTTTACATTGATGGTAGTTCACGGAAAATAAATGAAACTCAAATAAGTGGGTAAACTCAGGGGCTTCCATGTCATTCTAATAAAGAAAAGAGGCTTTGGGCTTTAAGGGTTGATAAATTGTGGGGAAGTGACTAGGATATGTAAAACAGAACTAATGGAAGATAAGGGTTATTTTAGCAAGGTCTGTTTATGCAAACTTCTTTCACTATCAACTCTGTCTATGGTGATTAGTGCTCTCACCTTCATAATATAGGTAAGAGACACCTTCACAAAGACTTACGCCCTGCTTTTAGGCAGGTAAGGAGAAGGCAGAGACCTCTTCCTCCATCTGTTGAACATTGATTGCCTTCAGCTCAAAATAGTCTTTATGCCAAAGTGGCATATTTCTGGGTGGCCTATTCTGATCCCCTTTATAACCAAAGATCCTAAAGTAGTAATTCTCAAAATTTTGGTCACAGGGTTCTTTAATATTTATTGAGAATAAATACACCTTTTGTTCATATAGGGTTATATTTATCAATATTTACTGTATTTGAAATTAAAACAAAATGTTTAAATGCTGAGTAATTCATTTAAAATAAAAATGGCCAGATGCGGTGGCTCACACCTATAATCCCAGCACTTTTGGAGGCTGAGCCAGGCAAATCACGAGGTCAGGAGTTCAAGGCCAATCTGGCCAACATGGTAAAAGACCATTTCTACTAAAAATACAAAAATCAGCCGGGTATGGTGGTGCACAGTCCCAGCTACTCTGGAGGCTGAGGCAGAGGAATTGCTTGAACCTGGGAGGCAGAGGTTGCAGTAAGCCGAGACTGTGCCACTGGATTCCAGCCTAGGTGACAGAGCGAGACTCTATCTCAGAAAAAATAAATAAATAAAATAAAATAAAAGCCTGGTATATGTTAACATACTTTATAATAGCTATGTTTTTCATAATAAAAAATTAATGAGAAGAGGTGACTTCTTTTTTACGTTTTGTAAACTTCTTTAGTGTTTGACTTCTTAGAAAATCACTGGATTCTCACATTTACTTGTGCATTAAATTTGTTTTGACTTAAAAATGTACTTCAGTGGAATACTATGCATTGTCTGTAACACACTCTTTCATTTTATGAAATTCTGATTCTATGAGAGCTATTTTATCCCTTTGTAGGTTGTTGTAGGTAGCTGGAAAATGTGTAAATTCTATCTTGTCTGTGAAGATTTAAGTGTCTTCTCTTGAGTCCCATTAAAAAAAAACAGGTTTGCCCCCATTTGCAATTCATTTTAACATTTCTTTATCTAAATTTGAGTCTTTTTGACTTTTCCATTAAATCAGCCTGGTTCTCTCAGCTAATTAGTAGAGTAAAATCATAAATGCATGATTATTTTATATCCAAAGGAGAGTCATGATTTTAACTTTTTAAAAAAGGTATTTTGTTTTAACAGTGGTGTCTTTTATTATGTAGGATTGGTAAACTCCACTGTATATTCTTGAGAGAATTAGAGTGAAAAAGAAAGATAATGACGAAGTATTAATATGAAAATAGTTTTGACCTGGCAGACTTCTGAAACCATACTTCAAATGTTAGAACCATATTTTGAGATGTATTAATAATTTTGAGAAGAGCTGTCTTATTTAACAAAGTCAACAAAGAGAAACTTTTTTTGAAGTAAAATCACAAGAATGTGGTGGGGAACCCAAAATGTATCCTGATAGAAAATTTCAAAGAAACTGAATAGTGCATTTAAAATAGAAAAAAAAAAATTAAACATAATGTCAATACTTAAAAGTTTAAAAGGCTTTACATAGAAGACTGTGCCTTCTCTTATAAAAAGATGCAGTATGATTTTCCTCACTTTAAATTCAGTGCCAATTTAGTCACTTGCTTCTTATGAGTTGATGGAGGAAGAAATGACACTGAATGACTTCCACAGTGAGGTCATTCAAGGTGACAGAGCTTTCCTTATTGTTGGGACAATTATTCTTGGAACCCAGCCACAATTTCCTGAAAATACAAGTTTAGTTCAACAAGGAGAGGCCACCTGTAAATATCTGGCTACAGCCCCATCTAAGGTCCAGTCAACAACCAGTATCAACCACCAGATGTTCTAACTGCCCAGTGGGTTCTCCTGGCCCACTGTCCAGAAAAACCGACTTAACAAGACAAGGTAATTGCAGTAGAGAAGGAGTTCAGTTTCGTGCAGAGCCAGCTGAACAGGAGACTAGAGTTTTATTACTCAATCAATCTCCCTAACACATTGGAGACTGGGTTTCTTTAAGGATGGTTTGGTAGGTAAGGGGTCAGGAAGTGGGCAGTGCTGATTGATTGGGTTGGAGATGAAATCATAAAGAGTTGAAGTGGATTCTTTCTGATGTTTTCTGTTCCTGGGTGGGATTTCAGAACTGGCTGAGCTGCATTACTTGTATGAGTGGCACCAGCTAGTAAGTCAGAGCACAGGGTCTGAACAATATTTTGATCACCAATGTTAGGTTTTATAATAGTGACTTTATCCCTAGAAATAATTGGGAGGTTCAGAATCTTGTGGCCTCTAGCTGCATGATTCCTAAGCCATAATTTCTAATTTTTGTGGCTAATTTGTTAGTTTCATAAAGGTTGGCTGGTCCCAGGCAAAAATAGGGCTTTTTTTGGAAAGGGCTGTTACCATCTTTGTTTCAAAGTTAAACTAAGTTCCTCTAAAGTTAGTTGGCCTATACCCAGGATAAACAAGGATAGCTTGGGTGTTAGAAGCAAGATGGAGTTAGTTAGTTAAAATCTCTTTCACTGTCATAATTTTCTCACTGTTATAATTTTTGCAAAGGTGGTTTCAATGTTAGAGAAAACAAGCCCTCAGCTCCCAGTTTCTGGTCTGCCCCAGTCCCAGCCAGAGCCAAATAGAGGAGAAACAAGTTGTTGACTGTCAAGCACTGACCAACTTGTAAATCTGCAGTCAAAATTTATATTGTTTTTTTAACCAGTATGCTTTTGGGTGGTTACATAGTGGGATATGTCTAGAACAAAGAACAATTACTTCTTAAAGGGTTATCACTAAATTTTTGGTGATAGTAACATGGAAATCAATTTTGGTTGATTATAAGGAAGATTTTCATAGGGAAAATCTCTCTAAAAGTACAGCATAGAATGAGAATATTGGTAGAACTGTGCCTAAGGTTATCATGTAGAATTCCTTTATTTTTTAGAGAAGGAAACATGGACTGGACAAGGTCAAAAGATTTGTTCCTCGACCCCTTAATGGCCCAGCAAGAATTAAAACAAAAAAGCCTGAATCTTAGTGAGCTTCATTTTCATTATTTTAATTGGGAAGTCTTGGGTTTTCTACAACCAGAGACTTTCAAAGAGTGTGGCTTCTTACTTGTCAGGAGTCTAATATCAGGGAGGCTTGCATTCAGTTATTGACTACATAACGTACAGGGACCTTTCTAAATCCTAACATATTATAATTCTATGACACAGAAAGGAGGTGTTCATACACCTATGCAAAATAACGGTCTTCCCTCTAGCATCCTTCTTTCACTTCTCCCACATTATTAATTTATGTGTTTTTATATTTTCAAATAGCATTTCATTGGCTAATTATTCCCCAAACAGACTAGGACTGTATCATGCATTTCAGTACTCACTGATAATCCTGCTAATATTTGTTAAGAGCCTGCATGTGTCCCATGTTATGGCTGTTAATTCCATCTCATGGAATCCATATTCCTCCAAATGTACTTTCATCTTATTCCAATTTGTACTCATTCTTTTTATGCTAATTTTTACATATTTGAGGAATGTGACAATTATTTGGCTATTTTTATTAAATTACAGATTCACTGGAAGAAAAACTTCAAGAAAGTAGGAGGAAAATACATTGTAATTGTATAAGGATGTAGGAATATTTTTCACAAGCCTACATTGGTGAGCTGGAAATAGTTAAACTACTACTAAATAGAATGTTTACTTTTCTTTTCCATCATCATAAAATATATGAGATGTTTAAGAAGAAAAAAATCAAAGCAAAAGGCAATTTTTTTTACAGAAGGAAGAGCGTCGTAATGTTAAATGTTACTTCTATACAAAATTGTAAGTAAAGTAGTACAGGGTGGTAGTGGAGAGGCCAGACTGTCAAACTGCCTGGGTTTGTATCTCAGTGAGTCCATTTCCTCATTGTGCTACCTGGGGTGAGTAACATAATCTCTTTTCACTTTCTGCATTTGTAGAATGAGAGTGGTTATAATATTACTAATTTCATGTGGTTGTTATAATGGTTCGAGCAGTTAATATTTGAGAATATGATACATAGAATAATGGTTTGCCACACAGTTGTGCTATACAAGCACTTGTGAATTAAAACATAGACATGTAAGACTTTATTTTCTTATTTTGTGTAATTCCTCAAAAGCCTAGTTTTGTGGATTTACTTGACATTTTCTTCAGAAACATGAATAAAAGGCTTTGGAATTGACTTAGTATCAGTAATTTGCCCTTTTCTTCTAAAAATTTTATGAACGAGATGGTTTACTATCACAATAGAATGATTTAAATTTAATCTATACTGTTCATTCAACTTCCACCTAGTTAAATTCAATATCCACCTCAGGATTTTTGCTTTTGAGATCTTGTGAAAACTTTATTCACTCAAGGGTGTAGTGAAAATATGCTTCTAAATTTTCATTAGAATTGTAGTATTACTTTTCACTCATTTTCAATCTATCTCAATGTATGTGTCCATCAGTGGGACAAAGAAAATGTGACACATTTACACCATGGAATATTACACGGCCATAAAAAGAAGGAAATCGTGTATTTTACAGCAACACAGATGGAGATGGAGGCCATTATCCTAACCAAATTAACGAAGAAACACAAAACCAAATACTGAACGTGCCCACTTACAAGTAGGAACTAAACATTGAGCACACATGGACATGCGCATGGGAATAATAGACAGTGAGGCTACTGGGGAAGGGGGTGGAGGGAGGGGGACGCAAGTCAAAAAACTAACTATTGGGTAGTATTCTCACTATCTAGGTGCAATATACCCATGTAACAAACCTGCACATATACCCCCCGTGTCTAAAATACAAGCTGAAAATAAATGTTTAACTTCTTGTAAGGTACAATATGGGCATCTAGATTTCTTATTATCTATATAATCAGCCAGTTTTCCCAATATCATCTTTTAAACTCTCCATATACAATACCAACTTTGTAATATACCAGTGCCTGTAAGCACGTGGGTCTTTAATTCAGCTTTTGAATGATCTGTTGGCCTATTTCTATTTTTTCCCCTGTGGCTTTTAGCTTTTACAAATTTACAGGAGTAGCCATTCTTTACTGACTAATACATATTACTTAGGATGGTAACTACCAGACTATAAAGTGTAATGACAGATGTTCTTTATAATAAACAAAAAAGTGAGAGAAATGCAGCCATTGAGGATTGAAGGAAGAAAAATGTGACTGTAGAGAAAGCAGCAAACATTAGTCCTCACAGTCAAAGCTTATTAATTCTCAAAGTGAAACCATTGTTAGAATTATGAGCCTAATCTCCACAAGACTGACCATATGTGACATTCAGACAGCTGTTTTAGCCCATTTCTAATCTATTTAAGAAACTAGCTTACATTTTCAATGCAAAACTTGATCATTAGCAATAAACCCTGAAGAATTAGACATCATAACATGGAAATTTTCAATGGGGCCAGGATGCTCTGGTGTCATACTGACAGGTGGAATATGTAGAGCATGTCATCTTCACCTTCTCAGGCTTGGTTGTAGACCTGAGATAAGAAAGGGGATGAATGAAGACTTTCACAAAAGGAACTAAATCACTTTAAAAATGTAAATAACTAAAATGCTTCTTAGAACATGCAACGTATTTGCCAATGCACTGTTATCTCCAGACAACATTTCGAAAATGTATCTCTTTCTGTCTGCTGCTAATAGTGTAATCGTCCTTTATCCTGGATTTTCATAAGAATTCTGGAGGATTTGAGAAAGCCCAATTAATCATTGCCAGAGTGGATAATGATTTATGACCAGAGTGAAAATAAGAGTGCCAACCTTTCAATGTGGTCCCGTCTCTCCATTGACCAGAATTTTTTTTTCTCTCTTTTTCTTGGAATGACTCCAAACATCTTGCTGGCAAAGAGGGTGATTTTCTGAGATAGCAAAGTTGTTTATTGAGCCACTGAGTTCGGTCAGAATCAGTAACTCCTGCAGTACAAGGAAAATTGGAAAGAGAAAGGTTAGTGTAAGTCTTCAAATATGGAGTAACCTATTCGCTGCTTCAGCAAGTCACAGAATGGGCCTTGGAATGTGAACATGTTATGTAATAGTGTGTGTGTTTGTGTCTGTCTGCCTTAAAACATATGGGATAGTCTCTACCCATCAAAGCATTTTCATTATAATGCTACATTTATACCCAGGTATTTTGACAGTATTGCTAGCATAGCACTCCTACCCAAAATAAAATACCTGTACAGTTTTTCTTGCCTTCTACTTTTATCTTTCAAGAAAACTGGTTCAAATATTCAATCAGATTTGATTGCACTTTATTTCTAAATTATAAGATATTTAAAAATACCACTTTATTGCTGCGTATCCTAGAATAAGATCATATCTTATTTCTTTGGTATTATAAGATACTACCTTTATACTGCTGAGATTTATGTTATGCTTCTCAGCAAGAGCTACTGTAGGATGGTGAAATGAAAAGCAATAAAGTTGGTGAACTGAATGCTGCTGTGTGTGTCTAACGTCTGAAAAGAAGTCTGCTTTTATGCAAATACAAATTGGCTGTGAAGCTTGTAATTCTGGAATCCAAACATCTTGTATGTGTCCTCTATGTGACCCAATGCGATTTGAGAGACAGAATGAAGGTGATGAGTGGAGAGGGCAAGAATTGAGAAAGAAAATATTAATGTTATTTGCAGATATTTGTGAAAAGTCTTAGCCTATTAAAGAAAGAGACTCAGAAATGAAACTACTGCTAAATTACAATCTTAGTAATGAAAGAAGAGATAACTATTGTTATTTTAAAGCAGAAATAAGGGTTAATTAATATCTAACACTGCCTTTGGTGTTAAGTAAATAGATGATTTCATTGTATCAAGCAGTGTTGTGAATACTAACAGTGTTCCTTTTGTGAGAAGGTATAAAAAATGACAGCAGAGAGCTATGCCTGATAGATCTGATCTGCTTACAGAGTCTGCTACTATCTGATATTTGATACCAAGTATCATTATGAACCATATAAAAAGGTTGCCAGGTCTCTAAAGCAAACTTGATGTAATAACTGGAAGCTATCTCTTTATATGTCTGTCCTGGGTATCGATCATTTGTTCAATACTCTCCTTCCTCAGGAATTTCCCCTCTCTACTCAGAATTTCCTCAATAGTGGCTGTATTTTAATTAGCCCATCTAAGCACCATCATTGGTTCAGGGGTGAGAACCTGACCAATCCTGGTAAAAGTATAGTTTCTCAACTCCTGGCTGAAGTTCATTGGTCCAGAATTGGAAACTCAGCCATACACAATTAATTATGACAAATTCACCTCTAAGATTTGAAATCTTAAGATGAAAAGCATTATTAAACATTATTAAAAGCTATGCCTTCTACCATGTGGAAGAAACCCTTACAACTTCATATATTGAGAAAAATGATATCAATAGTCAAATGGTATCTCATTTAACACATGGGATCCTGACATTGTTTAAGCCTTTTCTCTAGTTTCTTAGCCTCAGCTGCACCTATGCCCTTTCTATATATTAGATGTTCATTTAGTTCTTTTGTTCTTTGAGCTAAAACATTTCTTGTTTTGTCTAATTAATTCAACTTGAGATTTTGTCACCTGTAAAAAGAAGTCCCAACTAACGTAATTTCCAAGGTCAATTATTTGCAGACATTCAGGAAGGCAGCATTGTCTTCTAGCTATCATTTATAATGTATGGTGTATGTATGTATGTATGTGTGTACATGTATATAAATATATGAATATGTGTGTGTATGCACACACATCATAACTATCCATCTATCTGTTTATCTATCAATGATCTATCTTACCCATCTATCTGTGTAATGATAACAGATTTATGTCTAGGATTGACTTAAATTTATTTTTCCCTTAATGAAATCATTAATATAAATGATTTATATGAACCATACTGCAGGGGTGAGATAATCCTGAAGAGTGTTTCATGGTTAAATGTGACACAAATAGTACAAACACATTTTAGCTTTTTTACACATAAATATGTCAAATAGGGGCTATTTTAATCCTTTTCCTTTTTATTCAAGTTCACCAAAATATATTTAGGTTTTTAAAATTTTTAATACAAATAAGTGAAAGCTTAGCTAGATTGAATACTAATTTAAAAATAAGCATAAACAGGAGGCTGAGGTGGGAGGACTGCTTGAGCCCAGAATGTTGAGGCTGCCGTGAGATGTGATCGCACCACTGCACTAAGCCTGGGCTGCAGAGTGAGACCCTGTCTCAAAAACAAAACAAAACAAACAACAACAGCAACAAAACGACAAATTAAAAATGAAAAGATTTGAATTTCTCATCTCTTTGCAGAGCAAGTTTCCACACCCTTTCCTCCCTTTTTGTTCACATTTATTTATGTATCAATTTTCATATGGCAAGCACTGCACTGAAGAGAGAGAGTGCTGAACAGAACAAACAACAGATATCCACTACAAAACTACGGATTTCCCAGTCTAGCGGAAGAAAGCAATAATGAATTCAAATAGCACAAATTCAAGCCATAAAATTCAGCCTTCAGTCTGTGGCTGAAGACTTGAGAGTCCCTGGCAATCCACTGGTATAAGCCCAAGAGTTCAAGAGAACTTGGAGTCCAGTGTTCAGGGCAGGAAGCATCCAGTACAGGAAAAAGATGGAGGCCAACTGACTCAGCCAGTCCAGTCCCTCCATGATCCTCTGCCTGTTTTTATGCTAACCATTCTGGCACATGATTAGATGTGCCCACGCACCCTGAGGGTGGGTCTGCCTCTCCCAGTTCCCTGACTCAAAGGAGAATCTCCTTTGGCAATACCATCACAGACAGACCCAGGGACAATACTTTGCATCCTTTAATCCAATCAAGTTGACACACAACATTAACCATCATACTTAGTGATGGAGGCAATTTTTGAAATCAGTCTAAATCCAGAAACTGTACTCTAAACATGATTTTGTGGCCATGACAAAGAGCATCAGCTTCAGCCAAGAGGACAGGTAATGAAAGTGGGACATTTCCTTACAGAGGCTTCATCAAAGGGGTGCTGAATTTCAGTTTCAATGGAAATGGGCTGTGACGATATGGGAAGGCCTAGAAGGTAGATGACCTTGTCCTGATTTTACTATAAATGAGAGAAGAAAAGGATAGAAAAAAAAAACGTTTTAGATTTTCTTATTCTGCTAAGATGGACCTGCCTTTAGCCCCTCTCCAGTACATTATTGTACTGTCTCTACTCTCTTTTCACTATATGGCAATTTCTTTCTTCCAATTATCCGTGACAGAATTTGGGGCTAATTCTTCATATCTTTTTTACCTCGTGTGCACATTCAATCAGTGTTTCAAGGCACTAATCCCATTCCTGAGGTTGGAACTTTTATAGCCTAATCACTTCCCAAAGGCCCCACTTTCTAATCTTATAGCCTTGGGATTTAAGCTTCAACATATGAATTCTGAAGGCAGACATACATTGACATCATAGCAAGAGGGAAGAAAAAGATAGAATTGCCTCTATATAACCTGGGCAAGGGGGTGTATGCATGCCTAAAATTCAAGGAAATTTTAGTACTGGGAATAGGAGGGATATAGTGTGTTGCCACCCAAATGTCACATTGAAATGTAATACCCAAATGTCGGAGGTGGGTCCTGGGGGGAGGTTATTGGATTATGGGGTGGATTTCTCATGAACAATTTAGCATCATCCCTTTTGGTGCTATCCTGGCAATAGTGAGTAAATTCTGGTCAGATCCTTTAGAAGTGTGTAGCATCTCCCCTTTCATCCTCTTCCTTCTGCTTTCATCATGTAATGAAATGTTCATGATCTCCCTTTGTCTTCCTCCATGATTGTAAGCTTCCTGAGGCCTCCCCAGAGGCTGAGCAGATATCGGCACCATGTTTCCCTTAAAACCTGCAGAACCATGAGCCAATTAAAACTCTTTTTTTTTATAAACTACCAAGTCTCAGATATTTTCCTTACTGTAGGACAAGAATGGACTAATACGAGGCCAGTCGTAGATATAGTAGACAAAATTCTACAGACAGTAACATTAGCTTGATTCCTAAAAGATAATAGGTAGCCAGTGTACATTACACTTCAGAGTTGTGTTGATCAAGATATGAGACAGTTGAGAATTTTTATCTTTACATTATCACTTATTATCTAAAGGCTGTGCCTAAAGTGACATAAATGATTAGGCAGAATACCGTACCTGGTATTCCAGCTCTCTATTTGTGCAGATAGTCTAAGCTCAACATTTTAAGTACAGCCCTATGACCAAGAGATGCAGGTTTTGGCTGCTGGAATTAGAGTGAATGGAATTGGTAAGGTAATTCCAGGGAATGTGTGTGAAGCATAGACAGTGTTTGATATAATCTAACCATTTCAATGGTCAGATCCATCCAATCTTCACATTAAACTTACTGTACTATTGTTTCTGTGTGATACCTGGTAACATTTCCATAAAAAAAAAAATGACTCCAAAGAAGAATTAGCAAAAGACAGCCTCTATGATAGCATAACTTCTGCTCTAGTTGTCCAGAGACTTAGATAAAATGCATTATTTCCTTCCCTCATCATTGATTCTAGATTTTTCTCACCCTTGGCCAACACTTCTCCTGCTCTGGGTCAATTCAATAGTGGGTTGACTCATACTTTTATACCTCAAGTGACTGAGCCCTTATTTGACTATGGTCTGTTCATTGTTAAAATAAGGCTTGAGAACACTAAGGATGCTGTAATATCTCTGCAGAGTTTCAGACATACTACTTTCTGATCCATTATAAAGAAGTATTTCTACTTCCTTATAATGATGAGAGTTAATTACTCTTGCCAATATAACTCTTTTCTTGTCTGTTGGTCAATTGGCTTAAGACTCTTAAAATGACCAGATGAAAGCCATAACTTTAGAACACTAGGCCTGCCAAATTTTAACTTTTAAGGATGAAAGCACAGATACTCTAAATGAGTCACAAGGGAATAGTGATAAGAGGGGCCTCTCCTGCTTCCATCCCATTATTTCTGGACTCAAATATTCTATCAGGAACACAGGAAAAATACCATTGGTTACAATTATATACTACAAGTAAAGGAAATGCTGCAAACTAGCAAAGTGTTGTCCACAAGTTGGAACTTCAGCCATGTCTTTGAATGGCTGTTGCAACATTGTATCAGGCAGGCAGGCTCTGAGTGATCCAGAAAATAGTAGGGCCAGTGATTCCTTGGGCACACCCTCAGTGTGCCCCTACTTTAGTGAAAAATGTGTTCTTTGGTCTGAAAAAAAGTGATATGCAGGACGAACCATCAGTAAATCAAACACACTATAAGCCCTTAAATACTAACCAAGACATTAAGGCCAGGAAAGGAAAACACATGACAGAATATCTGTAAATTACTGCCCATTCCAGAGTCAATGTTGCCTAGTGTAATCAACTTGCCACTAAGTGGCTGATCAATTTTCTTGAGAACTGAGAAGATATCAAGGTTTCAGCATCCATCTCTGTTGCTGATGAATTGGATATTTAACAAGAGTAGCTGTATCATCCTTGCTGGAATGAGACCATGCTTTTGGATCTGTGTATAGGCAGTATCTCTTTTGCATGGCTAGTCCATGGATGGATCTAGTATGTAAACACTGGCATGCATGACTACAGAGCGTGGCTGACATATACCAGATGACTCATCCTGTCCACCTGCTTGTTTAATGCCTCCTTTAGAGTGCATTCCCTATGATGGGCAATAATGTAGCATATGAAGATCTGTACAGTTCATGCTTCTCCTATGCATCCATCCACCATATGTCTTTTCTCTTCGCTTTCTCTCCAATCTTGCTCTTTCCAAGTCATGAATCAAACAGCCAAGCCATTTACCACTGCCCAGAGGTCTAGTATTTTCTCACCTTAGGTCACTTTTTTCTCCATGTAAGGTAGAAGACCAGAGGTACTACACAAACTCTGCCCCCCTGGGAGAAATTTTGTTGCCGCTTATCTCAGGGCCCCTTCTGTGCAGGGCTCTGATGTGGCAGAAATGTCTAGATGATCAAGATCCTTTTGGACTGTATTGTAGCATAGAGCAGGAGAGCTAAAATAGCCCTGATCAAGACTGTAATGTAAACTGTTATCTTCCCTCACTGTAAATACATTCACTCCAATTCAGGGACTGGGAAAGAACACTAGTTGAGTATGTTTCTTCCGGTCTTGGAAAATAATTCCATTTATTTCCTGGCTTTTCACTAAAATGAGTAACCACATGAGATTTTGGGGTCATTGGTATCATAATAGTTTAGATACCATAATCCATGACTTTTAAAAAATTGGGGTATTTCTCTTTCCCCCATGTACACAGATCTTCCTGGAGAAGGATAAGTTGTTGATGTTTATACTTGTAGTAGCACTGCAGGAAAGTTCCTCAACCACTCTTGTATCTTCAATCAAGCTCAGATCTGAAAACCAGATCTAGATGAGGGAAAATGGTTTTCCACTAGGGTTGTTAATGTAAGGCCATGTGCCTTCAATTCTTTTTCATTATTCATGTTAAGCTATATCTTGCTAGTTGTCCATTAATCTAATTTTTAAAAATACCATGGTGTATTAGCCACCACTATAGATATGTGTGGGCCAGAACCCCCTTATTTCCACTCCAAACTTACTACCTATAGTAGTGAATACATTAATTCTGTGTCTGATAGTTAAATGCTGCCACCTTGCCTCTGTTATTCTGTAATCCTATCACCCCCAAAACAACAGGGCGCTCAGTTTTACAACAGCAGTTTTAGTCCTCAATATCGGCCTCCAGTGGGTAGCCATCACTCATTACTGAGCATCTCTCTTGCTGGTTTCTTCCTTGCGAAGTATTTTTCTTAGCAGAGGAGTGTCCTCTAGGTCCTTCTGAGAAACATAGTTATTTGGTAAGTAGTTTGGTTCATTGTAATACATTCTTTCTACTATGTCTACTTCTCTGAGCATTTTTGGTTTTTCTTCAACATGCTGCCAAAGAAATTTTGTCCTCTCATGTTAATTTAATGTGGGTGCTAATTATTTCCAACCTTCCAGGAGCCATCCTAGCAATGTATTAAGACCAAGCAGTTGCCGGGTATTGAATCTGGATTATGGGAATGAGTCTCCATTTTGTCCAAATCTTTTAATCTAACTTCATATACAACTCACTTGGGCCAGTATGCTCAAGATGCACTCTTGTTCATGTTTTCTTGGTTCTGTAGACAGACAGTGGACTATGCTGATGATCAGGTCTGGCAGTCAATGGTGAGTCTAGCAGAACTACAAAGAATGCTGAATTCATACCCTTGTTGCTACATATTGTCTAGGTCCTGTGGTTACTTTGTTGAATAATCCCTGCTCTCATTTAGTAGAGTGAGTATTCCCCCAGTTGGGCCCTTCTAATACTTGACCCTAGTTATTGGGTCCTTGCTAGGAGGAATACTCCTCAGCGGCAATTTAAGCATAATCTTTAGGCAAAATTATGCCTCTGTGTGGTTGTTAGAATCTTGTTGTCTTCACGTATAGTGACTGGCCACTTCTTTAGACACAGAAAGCTATGGTAATCTCTGGTTCAGTGCATTCAAATACACCCACCCAAATATTTTCATGGAAGACATGAGAATCCCACTCCTTCCCAGCTCGCCAAAGCTATGAATTCGGCATTCTTTGTAGCTCTGCTAAACCCACTATTGATTTTCCAGGCCTGATCCTCAGCAGGCTGGTCTTGGCAATTGTAAAGCAGTACTGTACCAGAAGTTACCATCAATCTAATGTCCATCCAAAATTGCACTTGGATCATCATCTGGTTGATAACTGATCCCCCTCCAGAATTCCACTTCTATTTTCTAGGACCACCTTTGTTAATAAGTCAGTTAGATTGGATTTCCCAGAATCAGATCTTGAGATAAGTATTTGTGTGAAATACATTTAATAGAAAGAATTTTCAGAAAAAAATAAACTAATATAAGTGTGAGGAAATAAGACTTGAAAAGAATGGATATTGCTATGATTTGAATGTGTCCCGTGAAAACTCAGGTGTTGCCAATGTGACGGTATCCAAAAGGAAGGTCTTTAAGAGGTAATTAGGCCATGAAGATTCCTCCCTCATAAATGGGAGTAAAACTCTTATAAAAGAGATTTTCTTGCTTGCTTTTCTGCTTTTTAACATGTGTAGACATGGCGTTCCTCCCCCTGGAGGATGTAGTCCTCACCACACAACTGATGTTGCATTTCTCAACCTCCAGGACTTATAAAAAATAAATTTCTGGCCTGGCATGGTGGCTCATGCCTGTAAAACCAGCACTTTTAGAGGCTGAGGCAGGTGGATCACCTGAGGTCAGGAGTTCGAGACCAACCTGGCTCACATGGTAAAACCCCATCTCTACTAAAAATACAAAAATTAGCCAGTTGTGGTGGTATGCACCTGTAGTCCCAGGTACTTGGGAGACTAAGGCAGAAGAATAGTTTGAACCTGAGAAGCAAAGGTTGCAGTGTGCTGAGATGGCTCCACTGCACTCCAGCCTGGGTAACAGAGCAAGATACCATCTCCAATATTACCTACAAATTACCGAGTTTGTAGTATTTCGTTTCAAAGAACAAACTAAAATAGAGATCTAGGAAGGGTATGACATCAAGAGAAGCTCCACAAATACTAAATTAGTTTGCTATTCCTGTGTAAAATATTACTACAACTTGATGACTTAAAACAGTATAACTTATTGCTCAGGAATGCTCCGTAATGCAATGCTCTGCTCGTGGTTTTGTGGGTCAGAAGTCCAGGCACAGGCAGACCCAACTGGGTTTTTTGTTTTTGTTTTTGTCTCTTTTGCTGAAGGTCTTAGAAGGCCAAATTAAATGTGGAGGCTAGGCTGAGCTCTTATCTGGAGACTCTGGAGATGAGCCTGCTTCAAAGTTCATTCAGGCTGTTGGTAGAATACACTTCTTTGTGATTGTGAGAATGAAGTCTCTACTTCCTTGTTGGCTATCAACCTACAGCACTCACAACTCCTACATCTGCTTAATAGCCTTTGCATGACTCCTCTGTCTTCAAAGTCAATGGTGGACCTTTGAGTCCTTCCTATGCTTTATACCATTCTGATTTTCCCTTCTACTACAAGCTAGAAAAAACTTTCTACTTTCAAAAGTTTGTGTGAGTAGCATCATCTCCACATGTTAAGGTTAGAATCATCTCCGTATGTTAAGGTCAACTGATTAAAAACCTTAGTGAAATCTTCAAAATCCCTTTGTCAAATAACATAGAGGCAAAAGAATAACCTCTTGGTTATAAAACTCAAATTAAATCTCTTGGGGCAGAGATCGTGAAGGCCATCTTGGAGCTCTGTCACCACAGCCTGCCACAGGATTGCCCTGCAGTAATTATTTGAATCGATTATTTCTTTCTGTGAAACAAAGGTAATAACAAAACAAAATTCACTGGATTATTATAAATATCAAGACAGAAAATCCATGTAAAAGTACTTAGCATCATGTTTGGCTCATAGTAAACCATAACAATGCATTGAGCTAGCATGCTCATAAGGTTCTGGTGGTTGTTCTCTAAAGATGGACCTCAAAGTGCAGCGCCTCCCAAAATTCATGCCTTTGTATAATGCTCTTCTGAATCTAGGCTGACCCTGTGACTTGTAACAAATAGTATGTGACAGAAGTAAAGTGCATGACTTCCGATGCTATGTCATAAGAACTCTTTTGTAGCTCTACTTTGGTCTCGTGAACACTTGCTCAAGGGACAGCCAATTTCATGACTCCTCTATGTTCTTTGGAAGCCCCAGCTGGCAAAGGGAAGACGTAGCAGGGGTGGAAAAATGCCTGGGTACCCTAAACACTGTCTGTCTCAGGTAGATGATGAACCCGTGATTGAAGATGTTATCTTGTATGTTTAGCCAGCTGTCCTGCCAACATCTGACCACAATCTTATGTGCGACTAACAGAAGAAGTAAAGACAATAAACTATTGCCTGAAACACACAAAGTTTACTGTGGTTTGTTGTGTAACAATAGACAACTGAAATAGAGTTCTAAATAAGTTATAAAATTAAGTTCTCATTGTAAGATATGTTCATAGTTCCAATTCAAGTCATATCCTTTCCCAAGTTCTTAAATAATCTTGAGGCTGATTGACACAAAGGCTGTCTTGGATGTAGGGTGTTGTCTCTCCTTTGGTTTATGTAGCCCTTATAATTCATTGGAACTCACTCCAGTTTCTTGACCATCTGCAATAAATGTCTATGTCCATGTCTATGCACAATCAAAACTCAAATTAAATCTGACACATGCACTGAGTACTTGGAGTTAATTTGTCCTCCCTTGGCTCCCACTTATTACAGAAACCTGTTCATTTAATTGTTTGCAAGCCACACATTCTTGTAGTTGGAAGTATTTTACATGTTGATAGTTATCTTCTCTGACATTCACTAGCCTTGATATGCCAGGGAATTCTAAATGGAACTGAGAAATAAAGGCAATGCAGTTATGCAGACACTGAAATATAAAATAACACTCCAGTGACTTAAAGAAATGGAATCAGTGTAGCCCTAATAAAATACGAAGGCTTTCTAGTCCCAGATCCTATTATCTCCAGTGATACTCTAGTTGTCAGTCTTTTAAAAGTGCAGATGCAATCCAGTTAGAAAAATGTCACAGCTTTCCTATAACAATAGCACGCTCTATACTCACAGTAATGAAGATTTCCTCCATCAGTGAACATTGTTGTGTTTGGTCCGCAGCACCGAGATGCTTCCTCCAAAATCTCACAAACATTTTGTTTGACAAGTGGGCTGATTTCACCCACAACAGCAGCAAATATCTTCTTTAACTTAAGTAACTTGACACAATTAAATAAAGGAAATGGTCCAAGAAAAGCAATCAACAACAGAGGCTAGAAGCTAGTGGAGCAGCGTGACTTGGCATCTGTGTCCAGCACATGCCTACGTGGACGATTGTCAAGGCTTATTGATGATCAATGGCAGAGAGGTCATTATGTCCCTGTCCCCAATTGCAAAACCTCCTCATTCTTATAAGCACAGTCATGTCTGAAAGACAATTAAAGATATTTGTGACTGTCTAGAAACATGAGGACTGCAGCTCCAAGCTTAATGAGTAGAAATGTCCTCTTACGGAAACAAGAGAGTTACCAAGAGCCCCGAAACTTCAAAAACTTTTGGTGGTGAAATGTAAGAAACTGAACTCATGGAAACAGAGGGCCTCAAACTAACAGGAGTATTATTTAATAGGTTTCTTTATGGCTAAATCATTAGTTGACCAAGAGTGTAAATCTAAGTTAGGGATCTATTTATCTCCTAATTTTTTAAAAAAGAGTTTTTTGCATTGATTTTTTTCCTCCAATAAATATTATTCTATCATCAGTCCTTTCAAAATACAGCCATGATGTATGTTCATGCTTGAAAAAGCTGAAGGAAATAAATCAATAAATAATCATAAAACTAGAAGGAATTCTAGAATATTACTAGTAACATTCATTATTTTAGCTTATCCTTCATGACCTGAGCCCAGAGAATGAGTTATGTGAGGCCACAGAGCTCATCCATGACAGGACTTGAACACGATTTCCTGCCTCTGGGTCTTTTGCTTATGCCGTCCTGCCTCTTTGATGCTGCATATGTCCCAGATGCTGTATCCTTAAGTAGCCATTGCTTTCTATTATATTCATCTTTACGTGGCCAAAATCGTAGCATTGACTGTGATGAGAGAGGCAAGGGAGGCGGAAGGGGACAACTTCTAGATTCACTGAATTTCAGAGAAGGGAGGGTAAGCAGGAAGTTTATTTCTAAGCTTAAATATTGCAAGAGGTAAAACAAGGATATTTTACAGAATGTTAGGAATTATTGACAGGGGATTTTACAAAAGCTTAACTTAAAATAGAGGGCTGGACGTGGAGGGTCAGACCTGTAATTCCAGCACTTTGGGAGGCTGAGGTGGGTGAGTCACTTGAGATCATGAGTTTGAGACCAGCGTAGCCAACATGGTGAAATCCCATCTCTTCAACAACAACAAAAAAAAGCTAGGCTTGGTGGTGCACACCTGTGATCCCAGCTACTGGGGAGCCTGGGGCAGGAGAATCACTTGAACCAGGAGGTGGAGGTTGCAGTGAGCCAAGATGACGCCACTGCAAAACAGCCTGGGCAACAGAGTGAGACTTCATCTCAGGATGAGGGGGGTGTCAAGGTATTCCCTGTTTTGAGGACCAAAATACAAAAACTTATCAATATAGCCAAAAAGACCTTTAATTCATGTCACTTCTCTACTTTTGGGCTTTATTTTGAAGCCCCCTTCCACCCTAACCCACAAACAATATATTCTGCTAGATATAGTTTATCCCCACTTGTTATCAATTTATCCTTTTATTTCTTTAAAAAATAAACACTTTTAAGTTCAGAGATACATGTGCAGAATGCGCAGGTTTGTCACAGAGGTAAATGTGTGATACCATGGTTGACTGCACAGATCATCCCATCACCCAGGTATTAAGGTCAGCATCAATTTCTTTCTGATGCTCTCCCTCCCCAAAACTCCCCAAAAGGTGCCTAATGTGTGTTGTTCCCCTCCATGTGTCAATGTGCTCTCATCTTAAAATTGAGAACATGTGATGTTTGGTTTTCTGTTCCTGCATTAGTTTGCTGAGGATAATGGCTTCCAACTCCTCTCATCCATATCCCTGCAGAGCACATGAGTTTATTCCTTTCTATGGCTGCATAATATTCCATCATGTACATGTATAACATTTTCCTTATCCAGTCTATTAATGATGGGCATTTAGGTTGATTGCATGATTTTGCTATTGTAAATAGTGTTACAATGAACATACATGTGCATGTATCATTAAAATAGAATGACTTATATTCCTTTGGGTGTATATCCAGTAATGGGATGGCTGCATCAAATAGTATTTCTGACTCTAGGTGTTTAAGGAATTGCCACACTTTCTTCCACAATTGCTAAACTAATTTACACTCCCACCAACAGTGTAAAAGTGTTCCTTTTTCTCTACAACCTCACCAACATCTGTTGTTTTTTGATTTTTTAATAATTGCCATTCTGATTGGCACAATAGTATTTCATTGAGGTTTTGATTTGCATTTGCATTTCTGTAATGATCAGTGATGTTGAGCTTTTTTTTCATGTTTTTTTTTTTTTTTTGAGAGGTGTCCATTGGTCTTTCGCCCACTTTTTAATAGTTTTGTTTTTTTTTGTGTGATTTGCTGAAGTTCTTTGTAGATTCTGCATATTAGATCTTTACTGCCCAAAGTAATTTATAGCTTCACTATTATTCCCATTAAACTACCAATGACATTCTTCACAGAATTAGACAAACTATTTTAAAATTCATATGAAAGCAAGAAAGAGCCTGAATAGCCAAGTCAATCTTAAGCAAAAAGAACAAAGCTGGAGGCATCATGCTACCTGACTTCAAACTATACTACAAGGCTGCAGTAACCAAAACAGCATGGTACTAATACAAGAACAGACATATACACCAATGGAACAGAACAGAGAACTAAGAAATAAGACCACACACCTACAGCCATCTGATCTTTGACAAAACTGACAAAAACAAGCAAAGAGGAAAGGATTCTCATTCTGCTATATGCTAGTTCTGCTAGCCACATGCAGAACATTGAAGCTGGACCCCTTCCTTATACCATATACAAAAATCAACTGAAGATAGATTAAAGACTTAAATTTAAAACCCAAAACTATGAAAACCCTGGAAGAAAATGTAGGCAATATCATTCAGGAGATAGGCATGGACAAATATTTCATGACAAAAATGTCAAAGCAATTGCAACAAAAGCAAAAATTGACAAATGGGATCTAATTAATTGACAGAATGGCTGTATAGCAAAAGAAATGATTTTTAGAGGGGACAGCCTGCCAAATGGGAAAAAGTGCCATCCTTTTAATATTTTCAACAGAATTTTGTGGGGGTTTATCGATATAGGAATGCTCTGAGATGAATATGTGCTTTCTCTGAGCCCCTTATTGAGAGAATAGAAACAGGGTCACATGAGATGGGAGGGATAGAAGACTCATGTGATGTCATTAGCTTGAGATTTAGCTGAAGTCATGAGAGAAGAAAAGCTCCATTTTTCCAAATAAAACAGGTTGACTGTCATGACCATATTTTCTTTCCTCTTCCTCTTGCTTGACATACAATTAACCCTTGAATGGATCCACTTTCACATGTGTTTTCTTGTACCTCTGTCACCCCACGGCAGTAAGATTTACCCCTCATAAGACCTTTATGATGCTTCATTTCCTCTTAATGAATAATACATATTTTTTCTCTTTCCTAGCTTATTGTAAGAATGCAGTATATAAGGCCAGGCATGGTGGCTCACACCTATAATCCCATCACTTGGGAGGCTGAGGTGGGTGGATCACTAGGTCAAGAGATCGAGACCATCCTGGTCAACATGGTGAAACCCCATCTCTACTAAAAATACAAAAATTGGCTGGGCATGGTGGCATCACCTGTAGTTCCAACTACTTGGGAGGCTGAGGTAGGGGAATTGCTTGAATCCAGGAGCCGGAGGTTGTGGTGAGCCAAGATTGTACCATTGCACTCCAGCCTGGGTAATAAGAGCGAAATGCCATCTCAAAAAAAAAAAAAAAAGAATACAATATAAAATACATATACAAAATAAGTGTTAATGTACTGTTTATGTTATGAGTAAGGCTTCTGGTCAACAGTAGGCTATGAATTTTGGGGAAGTCAAAAGTTGTATGCAGATTTTTGATGCAGGGGTATCAGTACTCTCAGGTTATTCAAGGGTCAACTGCATATGTGTGATGTCTGCATTTGTAAGTCTCTCTGCAACCATGAAGAAAAGGCATGAGTGATTCCCTGAACCGCATCCAACAACTACGTATTATGAGCTTTCTTGTTACATGATTAGGAAAATCAACAGTAACTCTTTATTGTTTAAGCTATTGTCCTTAGGTTTTCTGTCTTGTGTAACAGACTGCATTTCTAACTGATACATTTTCTCAAGGTGTCATCTTTATATACTCACATATTTTTAATAATCTGGCCCTTCTGAAATGAATATCATCTCTTTCACTATCTGGAAATGTTTTATTCTACTTTCAAGAGAAGAATCGACCATAGCTTTTCCTGTTGAATTCTCCCTTAGATTCTCCATGAGTTAATTCTATTCTACTCTGTGTCCTCATTGCTATTTGGATCCACTTTCATCAGATACTTGTTATTTGTTAATTATAATTTTGTATACAACCTGCATATCCCCATTTGGGTTACATTGACTCTGAGATTGTACTAGCATTAATACTCATTTTTGCTACCTCAGTTCTCACCACATTTAAAAGGCAATTTCTGAAGAGACAAACCACCTATCTCTTAAATATACAGGGCATTACATGTGTGGAAGGACTATGCCTCTCCATGTGGCTGTCTTAGCCTCAGATATCTTCTGGTCAACTTCACTATCTGCTGGGCTATCTGTTGATTCTAATGAGCATCTTGCCTGCCTGCTCTGCCTGCCACAAAAGTTTTTTCATTTTTCCTTTTGGGAAAATACTGTCCTGATCTGAGTATTGAAATCTAGGGCAGCCCAAAACTGCAAAAGCACCAAAGTGATGAAATTGCGCCTTGCTTCCAAGTGAAAATATCATTGCCCATTTTAGTTTTTCTGACTGTAGCACAAATCCAGTCCTCTGGTCATATAGGAAACAAGATAGCACTACAGCCTAACTACCCCTTCATGTTCCTCCTCTGTCTTCTGTTTTCCTTGTGACTCAAGCATAAATCTTTCATCCTCTTTCTTTACTACTACTGAAGAATCCACATGTTTTAGACACCTGGAGTAGTGGTCATTGACCATACATTTCACATATGGGCAAGGTGCCATTCCCGGGTTGATGCCAGCTGGGACACCTTCATACATTTGTATTACATCTATGTCTTTTACAAGGCAGTAAATTCCTCTAAAACTTGAAGCTTTTAGGGTTTCTTGAGTTCATTTGTTTTATTTTTCTATCTTCTTCCACAACATCTGGCATGAGTGAATCCTTGATTAATATCTATCTGATGGATCCATGAGGGTGAGAGGAGTTAAATGACAATGTTCCAAGCTGCCCAATTAGTTGTAGAGCCAAAATTAGAGTAAGTTACTACATCTTCCATGCCGGTACTTATTACTCTTTAATAAGAACTGGAAAATTAAGAATAGATCTGTTTCTTTACAAAAGAAAACATGTCTCTTTCTTGCAGCTAAATCTAGAAATTATAGTTTAAGGCACAAAAAAGAGTTAACAATTTATATAGATAATTTTTGCTCTGCCCAACAATCCTGGGGTGACATGTACCTTGAAAGCCCATAGATAATCCTAGAATCACAATGGAAGCCAGCTCTGCTTCTTACAGAGAATTTGTAAGACCCAAACAGAACAAATTGTCTACTGGTTGCATTGAAAATAAATAAATAAATAAACAATCATGGGTAAGATTAGTGTACTTAAAAAAGCATCTCACTTTCATATGTTCACACCCACCCACCCACTCATATACATTATCTCCTTATGAACATTTTCCAGCAAACTCAGAAGAGACAGCTAAGAAAACTAACAGAAGCAAAAATACAGCAATCAATACTCAAGTTGTCCTGGCAACTGGTGGTGGGGAAGGAAAGCTACTGCCAAAGGATTTGAATAACGACAATAGTCTTCACCGAGAGTCCTACAGTAGCACCATTTGCCATCTGGCTTACAGAAAAAGAGAGAACAGCAGTGCATATAATGCCAGTGCAGTACGTTATTTGATTCCTGCTTCTCCTCTATTCCTCAAATCCAGGCTTCTGATCTAAACTAATAGATAACGTTTTTTAAAAAAAAGGCAAAATCTAGATAGGCTATATTAAGATAAAAAATATATAATCTTTTTTTCTCTTTTTAGAATCTGAAATTTTCAAATAAGACCCGTACGAGTCAGCTAGGGCTGTCATAACAAAATACCATAGACCGAGTGTCTTAAACAACAAACGTATATTTTCTCACCATTCTGGAGGCTTGAAGTTTCAGATCAAGGCCCAACAGGGTCAGTTTCTGGTAAGAGCTGCCATTCTGCAAGCCACAAATGCAATGAAGGAAGGTTGAGAACATAGTTATCTTTCAATAAAATAAAACGATTCCCCGCAGACATTTTAGAGATCATCAGGGCTGCTACTCCCATCACAGGCCCAGGGTAAGTCTGTTTGTCTTTCATTTTAGTGGGCAAGACAGAAACTGACCAACCAGAACCTGATCCCTACACGTCAGAAACAGAGTGGTCATTTTGTGGTTATCTTTTTTTTTTCTCCCCCCACACGACTTTTGTGAGGTGCCTGCATGTGAAGAAAAAGAGATTTCTTTCTCTCTCCCTTCTTGTAAGGTCTTTAATCCTATCAAATTATGACTCCCACCCTAATGGTACCATTTAAATTTAATGACCTTCTAAAGTTCCTATTTCAATATACAGCAACATTATGGCTTTGACGTATGAATTTTGGGGAGACATAATTTAGTTCATAGCTTAAAATTCACTTCCTTTTTGCATATAAAATACATTTATTTCTACCCACGGCCCGCAGAGTCTTAACACATTCCAGTGTCAACTCTGAAATCTAAAGCCCAATGTCTCATCTAAATAACATTTAAATGGGCGAGACCTAAGATACAATTAGTCCTAAGGCAAAAATTCCTCTTGAGCTGTGAAGCTGTGAAAGCATACACGTGGTGGGACGGGGATAGGACAGTTAACCCCATTTCGCAAGGGAGAAATTAGAAAGAATACAAGGGTGATGGGTCCAAAACAAGTTCAAAACTTAGCCAGACAAATTCTAATAGATCTTAGGGCTTGAGAGCCGTCCTTTTTGATTTGATGTTCTGCCCTCCAGGGCCACAGAGGTAGCAGCAGAGCCCCAGAAGCCCTTCCCCTTTTCTCTGTGGGCTGACCTTGCCTACATGGTCTTGGGGAAAGTGCTGCCCGTGGGGCTTTTCATGGTGGCTTCCTGGCCCACTAAAATGAAGGACAAACCAGACTTCCCATGGTCCTATGATGGGAGGGGCGGCCTTGGTGGTCTCTAAAATGCCTACGGGGTCATTTTTTTATTTTCTTGAAAAATGATCATGTTCTCTTCATTCCATTCTGATTTCTCTCTTTCTTTAATTGCAGCAGGCAGTGTTTCTGCTGGTATAATCCTAGCTTCTGTTGGTTAAATTCATGGTTCACACCCATGTTGATTTCCTTAACAAATGGTTGTTAGGCAACATGCTTAGTGTTCACTTCAGAATAAAGTTTTTCATTTTTGCAATATAAAGAAGCTGAAAATTTTCCAAATTCTTCAAATTCTAGTTTCTTTTTGCTGAATAATTTTTTTCTTTAATTAATCTCTCTTCTCTCATATTTGCTATAAGCAGTAAGGAGGATCCATGTTGCTCCTTGAATACTCTGCTAAGAAATCTCCTCAGCCAGACACTTACTTTCATTACTCACCTGTTCTACCATTTTGTGAATAGTAGAATAACAGAACATAGAAATGATGAAATTGAATGTTTGGCTGAGGAGATTTGTAAGCACAGTGTTGAAGGGGCATCTTGGCTCCTCATAGATAGAGAAGATTTCCAAATGACTGGAACATGAACCAAATTCAGAGAATTTATTTGTCCTCTTATAACAAGTATCACCTTTCCTTCAGTTTTAATAATCTGTTCCTCATTTATGACTGAGATCTTGTCACACTGACCCTTAATGTCCATATTCTACCAACATTCCATTCATGATTATTTATGTATCTCTATGAAAATGGAGGTTTTTCTCTTCAGCGCTTCTTTTCTCTTTTTGAGCTCTCACCAACATCACCTTCAATGTCCATATTTCTAGCAACACTCCCTCCACAGCAAGCATAGCTTTTTCTGACATGTACCTCAAAATTCCTTTAGGCTCTACTCATTACCTAGTTTTATACAGAAGCCGAAAAGAAAGGTCTCAAAATAAACCAATCCTGCAGATAACTTGATTGTGGCTGTAACCTCCAGAACTGTGAGCAGATAAATGTATGTTGTTTAAGTCACTTAGTCTGTGGCGTGTTGTTAGGAAAATCCTAACAGACTAAGACGGTTCAGACTTCAGTGCTGACTATTCATATGGTTTAGTGTTACTACCTGCATTTGTGCTAAGAAAGTTGTAGTTAGACCCACCTCTGCTTTTTCATTATCCTTGCAAATATCAAGTCAGTGAAAAAGACAAATGAGTCGTTAGTACTATTAGGAAAGTTGTGTTGCCCTAATGTTCTCTCTGAAAGTGTCTTGAAGACGCCCAGAGTACTAAAAAGATACTTTGAAAACCACTGGGTGATTTATATTATACAATTTATTTATTATCATTATTATTGCTTGTCTATCTCATCAGGGAACTTCTAACTCCATCTTTTCTAAGAAGTGTGATGATTAATATGTATCTGGCAAAATTTCAAAGTATATATTTCCACTGAAGGTTTAAGAATCTGTGTAAAGCACTATTTTTTTTTAATAACACCAGAAATAAGTCTTTTCTTTGACCAGTTGGTAACTGCCCAATGGGTTCATTGTGCCTGCATAGGGCCATTTATCAAGACAGAAGAATTGCAATAGAAAAAGAGTTTAATATACATAGAACACTAGCTACAGCCTCCCAAAAATTCAGGGGCTAGGATTTTTCAAGGATAGTTTGGCAGTCAGGGGTTAGAAAATGGGTGTTGCTGATTGGTTGGGGATGCAATCATAGGGATTTGGAAAGTAGTTTCCATGTGCTGAGTCTGCTTCTGGGTGGAGGCCAAAGAGGAGTTGCTGGTCCATGTTAATCTACTCTGTTGTCATAAATGCAAAAGCCTGAAAGACATCTGGTAAAGTTAGTCTCTGTGTCCTCACCCAAATCTCATTTTGTAGCTCCCATAACTCTCACATTATGGGTGAGACCTGGTGGGAGATGATTGAATTCCTATGCTGTTCTCATGATACTGAATAGGTCTCATGAGATCTGATGGTTTTAAAATTGAGAGATTCTGTGGACAAGCTCTCTTTGCCATCCATGTTAAGATGTGAGTGACTTGCTCCTTCTTGCTTTCCACCGAGATTGTGAGGCCGCCCCACCATGCAGAACTAGAAATCCAATAAACACTTTCTTTTGTGAATTGCCCCATCTTAGATATGTCTTTATCAGCAGTGTGAAAACAGACAATACAATATCTAACAGGCCAATCTTAGACTCTACAGGAATGATATTTACAGGAGTAACAGGAAGCTGCAAATCTTGTCACCTCTGGAATAATGGCTGGTAATCATTTAACTACGCCTACATCTGGGCAGAATTCAGGCCTCTTTCATTCTCCTAACCTTGTGGTGTTTCATTAGTTTTGCAAGGCAGTTTAGTCTGGAGAAGGGCTATTACCACTTAAACTATAAAATAAATTTCTCTCAAAGTTAACTTGGCCCATGTCCAGTCATGATCAAAAGACAATTTGGAGGTTAAAAGCAAGGTGGAGCCAGTTAGGTTAGATTTGTTTTACTGTCATAATGTTCTCACTGTTATATTTTTTGCTAAGGTGTTTCAGGATTTCTAAATTGTTAAAAAATTGAACGTAGCTTTAAAATTCAATGCCACATTTTTGTCTTGAACAAATTTACTCAAAAGAGGTGAGTAGGAGTTGGGAAAAATTATTTCATAACTAATTACATTTATTTGGTTTTGAACTCATTCATTGCAACCACCCTGGAAATATTTACTCCTGACAGCTCGTGTTAAATAAGTTTGTATTTATGAACTTGTACCTTTGGGGCAGATTATTTCTTGCAACCGAAATATTAACTTATATACAGAGTAGCCAAATGACAGTTTTTACATGAAAATTGTATATATTTTTAAATTTATACATTGTTAAAATATGAACCTTAACAATTTGGGCAAATAATTAGAATAAAAATAGATGCATATCCTACTATTATAGATAAAACCAGAATTATGGTTATTGAGTGAAGTCTCACTTCCAGAGAGTTGCTGTTGAGCAGTCTCTGTTCCAACCAACCTAGAGTGTATGTTGCACATTCATCAACACTTAAATAGAGACTCTCAGATTCACTCATTCAACCGATGAGTTGCTTTTTTGTTTGTTTGTTTGGATGACTTCCGGTGGGCTCAACAGATTGTACATATTCCACAGCATAAGCTGAGTTTCTTTAGAGATAAGGTCGTTCCTGAGAGCACCTTCAGGAGCCATTTTTATCTTAAAGGCAATTTCTTTCATTAAACACAGCACTCAAGCATTTGATAAATGCTTAAGATGATGGAGGTATCTTCTTCCAGGAAAATATTGACTCGAACTACTCCCTAAGTATACGTTGTTTACATGGATTGACCATTTCAAGTAAAACATATTGGTCTGCTGTTCACACTTTAACACCACCAATAAGATTTCCTTGGATAAGATAATATTTACTGTGACTGCAATCCTTAGCCTTTAAACAGGATTTACATGACAGAATGGTCTATTTGAAAAATAGTCCTCAGACTTCTGCAAAGCTGTGGTTGCAGGTAGAGCTACTGTCTTACCCAGCTTTTCTACAAAATCCCTTCTGAAAAACTTCTGTTTGCTTGAGGTTTTAGTAGAATACATATGTTTGTATCTTCAGGGCAATTTTATATTTAGACACAAAAAGTAAAGTGATGCTTTAATGTTTTGCTCTTACTTGGGTGTAAGTTCAAACTTACTGTTCAGCAACTACATACTTAGCAGCTTCTACACGTTTTTGTGCCCTCTCTTCTGTTTCTACTACTAATTGGTTTATTCAATAAGTTTAGACTTTTGGCTCTTAGAGAGGGTATTACTCAAATGGAATAGATGATTATACAAGAAAAGTTGCAATCCCATTCAACTTAATATGCTAAAATAATTCAGTGGGTGTCAGTGTATTCAAATCAACTCAATATTTCAGTGGCCCCTCAATACAGTGTTGTTTCAGAAACTGGCAATTGCAAAGGGAGTATAAAAGATGGCATTTTAGTGCTGTATGTTTTTAAATACCTGGCAATCTTTATTTGAAAATACTTTCTCAAGTCTCAGTGCTTAGAAAAATAAATATACATGTCTTCAAGGAGAGAAAATTACTTCTAATAGCACTAAATTCAAAAAGGGAAAACCTGAAATCCCTGACAACAAACTATAACCAGATAAATAAGTTAAAGAGAATGCTGAGCCGAGATGTTCATGTCGGGAGAACTTACCTAGCAAATCCACGTTCAAGCGTATGTTGCATATTGCCCCTAAGTTTCATAACAAGCTTATTTTGTCAGCAAGGAGTTTTGTGCACCGTTTGTATGTGTGTGTCTGTGAAAGCATGCAGGTGTTATAAATTAACGTTATGTTGCATTTTAAACCTATGGAGTTATTTCAGAAGAGACATTTGCAGGAAATAGATGATTAATTATATTTTGCAGTTTCATAATTATCCATATTTAGTCTTATGCTCTAATTATTTTTCATATTTTTGAGCTTTTCTCTTCTTCATCTTTAAAAATAGATCATTAACAACTCACTAGGGTCCTAGTAGAAGGCAGACTAGACGAGAAAACCTGACAGGACCAAGTTATGCTTTGCCTTCCATTTTTGTCTACTCAGTCTTATTGCACACCGTTACCTTAGTTTTTATTCATCTGTTCTTTGCAGGATATGGATTCATTTGTGCTCCTTTTATGGCTTGTTCTCAGATAGATTATTATTGCAGGATTTATTATCATTGTGTATTGTTCTTAATTTTCCCTAATGAAGTTCCTATTTGAGCCCTGGGGTCTGGTTTGGCTTTGCTGCATTCAATTTCACATGTGTAGAAAGTCATGCGACCCATTTGTGGTTATGCTCATCACAATTGGTGTCATTCTGGTTTCGTCCAGTTTCCTGCTGTTGTTTACCTGCAAGTGCCTACTCTCTAAGTGGAAATATTTCACACTCTATTATAATTAGCATATTTATTTTAGGGAGATATTTATTTTAAGCAGATTTACCTTCTATAATGTTCTTTATTTTGACTGTTAGTGCATGCACAGCAAATGCGGATATGTAGAATTTGAAGGTAGAATTAACTGTTGTCATTTCCAAAAGCACAAATCCCCTTTGAGGATGAGATATCCTTATCTACTCAGAATGAAAAAAGGAATGATGCAAAGTAGACATAATAGACACTTCGCCTGTATTCCTTCAGGTCTTTATTCACTCTAGGTGTTATTAGTTCACTTCTTTTTAACCCATTCATCCTTTTCTTCATTGTATTGCTCACTGTATTTCCTTCTTGTTTTCTAAACACCTTGAGCTACTGACTGTTTAATTATGCTGTGCTGTCTTATGAACCAGTGCTTTTGTGCAGGGAAAGTTTAACCTTCATTTAACTTCTTTATTTGGGAGAAATAAACATTCTCTACAGCGTTAGTCAGTCTGAATGCTTGGTTTGACTCTTAAAGTCTGAGTTAGGGGTCCACTCTCCTTACCCCATTGCAATACTATATTGTGTATTTATCCTACCTTAGATACTACTGAATTCAAATGTTGGTTCAATGATTGGTTCCCTTATTAGGCTACAGTTTCTTATTGGCTAGAGACTATATTGTGTCTGCTTCCTCTCCTTTACACTATCTTTCCAGTTATTATTCTCATTCAAGACCAATGCCAATTCCTTTCATCTCTGATGTTTCATTTGACCATACCAACCCTCAATGCCCTCTTCCACCTGTCATCTCCCAAAATTGATTTCTGCAACAGTTGAAATCTTATATGGTTTTCTTCACTTTCTACTTCTAATGTAATTTTCACTCAATGCCTTATGTCACTCCAACTAATTTATAACATGATCTCATTGAATACAATTGGCTGCACCCAACTACATTGTGCCAACCACAATACTATGTATACAATATGTGTTCATTAATTTAAAAGCAGTATTTGGCCATTTGAACAAAGCATCAATTTCTTCATAAATGCATATATGTATGTATATATGTAATATGTATATCAGAAATATATATAGTCAGGCCTCAATATCCACAGGTTCTAAATCCTCAGATGAAACCAACCACAGATGGAAAATATTTGGAAACAAACCCTAAAAAAAATAAATAAATAAAAATAATAACAATTAAAATATAGTATAATTGACATGACATTTACATTGTGTTACATGCTATAAGTAATGAAGAGATGATTTAAAGTATATAGGAGGATGCTTATAGGCTATATGCAAATACTACACAATTTCATTTAAGGTATAGCATCCAGTGATTTTGGTAGGAACTTGGAACCAATCCTCTGTGGATATTGAAGGATGACTCTGTATGTGTACATAAGTGTATGTATACATACACATACATGCAAACGCATCTATATAATTTGTCTAGGAGAAATAGAGATTATTTGAAGCATTATTCAGCCTATGATATTTGTCTCAGTCCCCATAGTTCTTGTTATTTCCCCTTTTTCTATACCTTACGAATATGAGTGTTTTCCAATCCCCATCCTATCTTGGTTGGATTCTAAGAAATGAAAATTATTTATATATACATATATCTGTGTAGTTGTATATGTGCATGGGTACGCATGTATGTGTATATCTATCAATACATTCTTGGCTACTTAATACATATTAAGGTTTATAATTCTTTTTACTTGGAATATTAGAACAAATCAAAAGTATCTTTGTGCTTGAACTTCAACTTTTAAATAATAACCATTCAAATGATTTTAGTGGGAATTAGTTGATATGGACATTTAACACATATATTTCTGTAAGTTTATACTTTGTTGCTATATGTATATGGGGTTTGTTTTATACATTTTGAATATAGTTGTAGGCTAGGATAGAAAAAAACAGTATCACCAACATTGATGGAAAGAGGCTCTTAATTCTTGGGGGGTGGTTATTTGCACAAGAGATGCTTGCGCGTTATTGAAAATGTTGTAGTCCCCTTTATTAAGTTGAATAAATAATATTCTAACATGTCTTTCATTCAGACTGCCACCATGTGTCTGTTCCCTCTTTTTTATTAGAATAACCATTCATTGCCCATTTATAACTGTTCTGAAATTATCTATGCTGGGACATTTTAATTTATTGATTGCAACAGTCTATCATCATTCAAAATTAATCAAGTAAATGTAAATTATTACTTCTCACCTTCCTCTTTAACTTCCCTCACTTCTTTTGTCCTCATAGCCAATGAAAGTTCATGCAACAGTTACCCTCGTCTTTCCTTTGTTACTTCTATATTTAGCCATTTCTGAATATATGAATTTTCATTATTACTAGTTAGGTATATTTCAAATTCCACTGGTACTTATCTCTGTATTATCTTAATGAGAAATTATAAGCCATCTCTCCCTACATTTGTGTTACTTACTACTGTGTTAAGTAAAGTACCTCTTCAGGTAGAACCTATTAATAATTAGATAGTAGCTTTAAAAAATTATGCTTTTATGAAATCTTTAAATATAGATTATACTTTTGAAATCTGATTGAAGGTCAGTAGCTAGAGGTAGGAAGAGACAGTTGGTATATTTCCATGCTTTAGTTTTAACCTAAAGGTTTCAAGAGCTGACAATACACAAAAGCACTGTAGAAAATCTAAAGAACATAATGCTATCTTACCTTTTGCTACAGGGCTGAGACCTGATCTCAAAAAAGCTTTGGAAACATAATTTAATTAATGAATTTATCACTGCACATTTCTTTTATCATATGCACACTATAGCTAGGATTTGGATGATTATTTTCCATGATTTAATATTGATTTTTAAAAGACCACAGCAAGGCATGGCATGCAAAGCCTTTGGGGCCACTAATACGGGGTCTAGGGGCAGGATAAAAAATGATACTTTCTAGGATACTATTTTTCAAAGCGGATTTTACATAGTCCTATTTCATAAGATGCTCCAGGACAAAGGATTTTATGTAAGATTTGAACCGATTTTTAAAGGATTCAAGTAGTAAAGAAATTTCCTCTTTACCATGGATCTTCAATTCCTTTATCTTCTTAATTTTAAAAATACTATTAAAATCCTGTAGACTATTTTTGAGAAAGACTAGAATACAGATTTTATGATGGGTATGGAGGATTTGAATGGAACGAATACAAATTTTATTGCTTAAAAATCTATTTGGCCTGGGCGCAGTGGCTCACACCTGTAATCCCAGCACTTTGGGAGGCCGAGGCTGGCAGATCACGAGGTCAAGATATCGAGACCATCCTGGCCACCACAGTGAAACCCCGTCTCTACGAAAAATACAAAAAAAAAAAAAAAATTAGCCTGGCATGGTGGCATGAACCTGTGGTCCCAGCTACTTGGGAGGCTGAAGTAGAAGAATTGCTTGAACCCAAGAAGCGGAGGTTGCATTAAGCCGAGATTGCGCCACTGCACTCCGGCCTGGTGACGGAGCAAGACTCCGTCTCAAAAACAAAAAAATGTATTTGAAGGTCTGGTTTTTTGGCTCTTCCCTCTTTGCTTCAAAACATTCATCAAGAAGATACTTACCTAGAAATCAGGGTAAGAATGAACAGAGTTATCTATTTATAAAGGTAAAGGTTATTGCTGTTTTTACTAATCTGAATATTTAATTCTCAGCACAGTATCTCTCTCAAAACTTGTTTGCAAGGAAAATGAGTAAAGAAAAACACAGATTTGTTAGAAACAAAGTATTCGGAAATATTGTCTAGAAAAACATTGTCCAAAATGTATCCAAAATAATGTTAATGTTGTCTATGACCCAGAGGTTATATCATACATTAAGGTATTTTGAAGGCAAAGTGTGCTAGGATGCCATGGTTTAAGAACAGTTGCAGTGGCCTGCACATTTCCTGTTATGAATACTGACATGAGCCACAAGGTCACTGTATTTGAATCACACATGTAGCTTTCCTTGATTACTAAGATATTTGCAATACATACATATATAAATTTTCATAAAATTTTGGCTATAGATTATCAGATACCTTGGAAATATACATATATTTATCTTTTTCCTATGTATGTATGCATGCATGTATTTATTTATTAATTTGGGACAAGGTCTCACTCTATCACCCAGGCTGAAGTTCAGTGGTGCAATTACTACTCACGGCAACCTGGACCTCCCAGTCTCAAGTGATTCTTCTGCCTCAGCCTCCCTAGTAGTTAGAACTACAGATGTGTGTGACCATGCTTGGCTAGGTTTTGTATTTTTTTTTTTTTTTTTTTTTTGTAGAGATGGGGCTTTTCCATGTGGCCTAGGCTGATCTCACTCAAACTCCTCGACTTAAATCTCTTTTACTGAGACACCTGTCTCAGTCTCTCAAAGGGCTGGGATTACAGGAATAAGCCACAACACTCAGCCCCTTATTTATTTATTTATTTATTTTTCTTGTAGCTAGACTACTGTAAGGAGAAAATGTTTTGACTGGAAGACGCAAAGAGTAGTCACCATTTTAGTTGTTCATATTAAACACACAGCTGGATAATTGTCGTGCATCTGTCTCTGGGATTCTTGACAGCTTTGCAGCACTCCTACGTGTCAGACTCTTTCTCTGTGCCTCAGAAGCTGAAGGCCAAAACTGAGACTGCATTAAATTCATCAAAGTGAAAGGAGTCTTTACAAACTTTTGAAAATAACAGATTATCTTCCCCTTCCTGCTGGATTTTCTGTTGAACTATCGATTTGAACTATTAAAACTTGGTTTTGTATTATTGTACAGTTTTATTTCACATCTTTCCTATGAAATGAAGTTTAGTGTGAACTCTGCCTCTCTCCTCTGCAAGAGATAAAATCACATTTTAAAAAATTGAGGACATTATCATTTCTTATTCAAATGTTTTTGTGCAACATTAATATATCTTTTCTCCAGCTAATAGATACAGTAATCAAGAGAGCATAGTATGTTACTTTAATAAATATTTCTGATAATTTTACATTTTTGCCATTTTATACACAAATTCCATAAAGGAATGGTTGTTTTGTAATTGCCCTACCATTTATAGTATTACCATACTTTGTTTTTAATCATATGCATTTTGTCATTGTATTATGTTGATGCAACATCATTTGTCATTATAGTGATATTATTTTATTGTTGCATTGTTAATGTAAACTAAATGACACTCTAAAATGTGTTGTCCTAAACCTTGTATTTTAAAAAATATTTTAAGTATTTTAAATATTTAAATATTTTTAAAATGAGTGTTTCAGGATTTAACAATAATCTTTTTTTCTTTTCCTGTCTAAAAGAAAACAGAAACTACCTCTCTTTAGTTTTGGAAAAGAATTGAGCCCATAATTGTACTTAGCAGTGAAAAATAATAAAGTATGTATAAAATACAATAAAATTGAGTGGTTTTCCTTTCTACTTAGTCCCTGAGATAATTTTTCAGCATACAAAGTAAAAACATCAAAAATAAAAAAAAGTATAATTAGCTCTTCTAAAATAATTGAGAAAAATTTACTTTCTTTCAATTTTCATATTTACTTATACTTTCAAAATAAGATATTTGTTTTAAATCTATCTAAAGGTCTTTATGTTATGGGGAAGGTAGCAGTACTGATAGAATGGGGTCTGTATTTCAAATGCTTGCTATATTCTTTTTCAGTATCTGTTAGTCCCTACTAAAAGTTAACACCAGTTCCTATTTATTACCATTCAAACCATAACCGAGTAAGAAACAGAGATAATGTATTTAGTCACAAAATATTAATGTAGAGTTCTAAAAGTGACTAGATGGTCTGTTTTTGGCATGTCTACAAGCAAGTTTGTTTTACATAAATGGCTTTTCTACAAATTTGAAATGTGAATATATTTTATTTTTTCCCAGTGAGTACACAATACACAATTCTTTGACAATACTATTAATAGATTTTATGCCAATTTCTCCTCTGCTCTAACAACATCAAATGAAACACATTAAGATTTTGGACGCTGCTTGGTGACTTAATTAAAACTACAATTTAAAAAAGAATCCATCTATAAAACAAAGTATAAAAAGTCTACCCACGGCCACAAAAATCCCTTTCTTGCAACACTTTAAAATCACAACAAATGCTTTTGAAATTATGAGATTAAAAAAAAATTAATGAATTGAACATCATTTTTTTTAAAGCATGGTGTTTCATTTGAAGTACACATTATAGAGAAGCAAATAATGTGGACAGACATGTTGGTTTACAACAGTTCTTGTCATGGAATTCCATAAACAATATACAGAAGCAGATGAACAAATTAGTGAATGTTATGTCTCTGCATATCTTTAATACTGATGCACAGTTACTTCCCAGTAGTGAAGATTAGCAACAGTTTCAAGCTCAAGGGTACTGTTATCATTATATTGTAAGTGGACAATTACATAAATTTATTGAAAAGAAATTGGGAGGTGTTCCATAAAAGCACATTACAAACTTACAACTCAAATCCTGTTGAAAACATAGTTAAATACTCAGAGCATTAAACTGTGACATAGAACACCACTGAATCTTTTTTGTAAACTTTGCATGGTTTTACTTTTCTTGGTTGTGTGATAGCTTATGTGTTGGTTTTGAATTTTTTTATATCCGCCCTTGAACTGGATTCAAATCCTCTGAAGGAATCAATTCTTTTCATGCCCCTGTACTATCCCACCTTAATTTAAAAATCTTATAGAACGTGTTTGGAAGATGGGTAGGGCGACTCCACCTGCATACACTGGCATACCTGAGTTTGGGCACCAATACAGCTATTTTCCCAAAGAAGGCTTTTCCTGTTGTGAATGGAGCTGTGCTTGTGCTGGGCATGACTGCATAGCAGCATTACCTATGAGTGCAAGATCAGATTACATTCTCTCCCACCCAGATTCTCTTTTGCAGTCCTTATGCTGGCCTCTCTTTAGACCTGCAAAAGAGTGAACTTAGTGAATTTCTAATCACATTGATTGAATCAGTGATGAAATGAAAAACTGCTGTAATTCCCATATGTGTTTGTATTTTTCTGTTGACATCTGACTCACACTGATTAGGAGCTTTTTACATGTAGCAAGTTGACAAAGGCTTTTGATTTCTAATAATAGTTTCTGAATTCCTTCTAGTAGCTACAGCAGTTTATCTTGCTTTCAGTCTACTTAGGGATGCTATTTTGGGTGCATAATTTGACTGCCCAATTAGTTTAAAACCAGGTTTAACAGGCAACAGGGACTATTCTAAAAGAATATTCCAAGTAACCCCAAGGTTTGCACTGACATAATTTTAACTATAACAGTTAACTTTTATATGCTGAAGACAATCAGGAAGGTCGGATGCTATGCCCAGGTTATGCCAAAAGTCATCTGTATACACATCTTCACTTCGAAGCCTTGGTTTATTAATCATCTACACCTACCAGTTACCAGGGATCAAAGGTTATGTGTTATGTATGTAATGAAATAAGGTTTTAGACTAAACTGGGTCATAGAGAAACCTAAAAAGGTATCACAAAACCTCTTCAAAATTTATTTGCCTTTAAATAGGAAGAGGTTATGTAGGGAATTGCATAAAGACATATTTAAAGTCCTCACATCCTAAAGTTGTGACTAAGTATGTATTCACTCTTTGTAGAAACTTTTCGTCTTCCTCAGTCTCTTTGTCCCAGAGAAATCACACTGCATTAGAATTCAGGCACTGATGGTAGAAAGTTGATAAAGGGTTTAATAACTGTGTCTCAGAATTCTTTTTCTCTTCAGTGAAGAAATAAATTACATGGCACCAAAAAGCTGTTGGGGCCTGTGAAGAAGATTACATCCTGTATTTGCCTGTGCTGATGCAGTCTCAGGGAATAAGGAGATGGAAATGTTTAATTATGTTAACCCTTTGTTATAACAACATCACATAAATTGGTTACTGAGCCAATAATGCATGCAGTGCGAATTGTCATTCAAAGGGGTCCCCTATTTTAGAACCGATCCTAATTACGTTGAACATTTTTAGATGCCCCAACCACTGAACTTATCATAGGAAAAATTTGAGAACTTATAGACAGAAATATAATTTAAGATTGTGCGGGAAACACATGGCACAATGTCACAAGTGGGAATTTCAGGAAGGTCTTCTACTTGGCTGATTGACTATACATGTACAGTAGCTAACATATATTTTAAAGTCACATTTATTCTGAGCATACATGACTAATGTTCAGGAACTTCTTGTTGTCAAAGCCGTGAAAAGAAATGAGGCAGGACAATTATTAATGTCCACTTACAAGGTTTGGTTTTATTCAAAAAGTTTATAAACATGCATTTTTTTCTCCTTTAAATTTTTCTTTTTGATTTACTCATTCAAGATGGGTCAAACGCATTTTAGTTGGTAGCCAATTTCTGAGAATGTACCGTAAAATATTTATTCCAATGAATCTACTTTCTGTGAACTGAACATACTCTCAGCCCTGCTTTTTACGCACGCACAATTTGGCTATACATTGGGTGGCATGAACTTCACTTCTTAATCAAAAAAACACAAATTGTATATAGATTGTATTACTTTTTAAGTCATGAATTTAAGTGATGCAGCTCTATCCTCTAGTGTGTACTGTACATGTATCAGAAAGATGAAATAAGATATTGCAATAGAGTTTATATTTGGAAACAGCTCGAGTATGCCCTAATAACAAATTGCTTCTTCAACTATTTGCTAGATATTCTAGAGTTCATTTTGTTCATTTCCTTGGGGAATTTCATATTATATTCTGACTTAATGATTTGGAGAGCTTAATTATGATAATTCAGAAAGTGTTTTTTAAAAACTGTAATATAAATACAGCTCTTGTGAAACACCTTAATTTTGCTTATTATAATTCTCAGATGGGTCAATTACAATGACAGGTAAAATTGATTCTAAATAAAACTTTAATTTTTTTTAAGCAAATGTATTACATCTTTGCTACCTGCATATTTTAATGCATATTCAATCGTAAGACTTAAACTACCTTTTTGTGACCCCTGCTTTTGTTAATAGTAAAAGCCACTATTTTTTTTATTGACTCAGTCCCTGATATTCAAAGAAGACTTTGCCAACACCATTGTTCCTTTGCATCTTCCTATTTCTACACCCCAACTGAAAACCATCTAACATAATTTGTTACAACCATCATTATCCAATCTAGCTTACAGTACAGAAACTCCCTTCACATTCAGTCTTTTTCTTCATGTCATGAGGAGTAGAGATTTGTGCTTATCACCAAATAAAATTGCAGTGCAAAATTTAAACATAAAAGTTACACAATTAAAAGTTAATATATGGCACCACAGCCTATTAATTCACATATAGTACAACAGACCAATAAGAACAGACAATAATATGAACAGAGCTAAAAAGAGTGAGCTTGCATAGCAATGCACAAAAGAAATTATATACAGAGGAAAATCCTTTTCTTCCTGTAGGGCAAGTTTTGTTTTTCCTTTCTATTTTATATACTCCTGACAAGAAAGAGTTAAGGTGGGTGGTGTACTTAAGAGAACACAATTAAAATATCTGTGGGATATGTGTGGCTGTGTGTCTTTACATTGCATTTACAGTTCTTTTAATAGTACATAAATAAAGAAATTGTTCATTGCACTGTTTAGTGTCATCACTTCCATGAGTTTGGACCTGATGGTCCTTCAGAGCAGCTTTGTATGCCTCTTCTCAGTTACTCTAAACAGAGAGAGAAAAACAGAAATACATTTTAAAATTTATATTAAGCATTCTACTTTTCTGACCAGCATAACCAAAAGCAAAGCAAACAGACAATTAATGAAAGTAAGGTATTCAGATAGATGAGCTTGTGAATTTAAGTAATGTTACCTGAAGGAGATGACCAAAGAGTAAAGGAAAAGAAATACCGTAGAGTTTGGAAATGTAAACACCCCACAGAACGATTTGGTAATCCTGTGAGTCTTTCATTACTTAAAAAAAAAAAAAAAAGTTACAAGAAAAATTTAAGTAGCTATGAATTAAATTAAAATTCTAAACAAATCTTAACAATAGTCAGATTAGCAAAAGTCAACAACGACAACTGATATCATTAAAAAGTTTATAGTTTTGAAATTATTTTTCTTTTCATCATCTCACAGAATCCTCCAAACAATCTATGCTGTGAAGATAATGGAAATGCTTTTTCTGATGCGGAAATAGACAGATTAGAAAGACAGAGTACTTTCTCGTGTCCGATAACAAGTTAAGTGCTTGAGAATATTAGAAAGGGCTGTTTTCTCAGCAGTGCATTAAAGCAGAATTCAAAGACGCAGTTGAAAATATTCAGCAGATATATTTCTGATAATGAAAAGCTGATTGGCAACTTTCCTGAGGAAGTTAACATAAGTCACTCAATGTTTTTTGCTGTGACATGCTTTTTTTTTTTTTTTTTTTTTTTTTTTTTTTTTTTTTTTTGAGACGGAGTTTCGTTCTTATTACCCAGGCTGGAGTGCAATGGCGCGATCTCGGCTCACCGCAACCTCCGCCTCCTGGGTTCAGGCAATTCTCCCGCCTCAGCCTCCCGAGTAGCTGGGATTACAGGCACGCGCCACCGTGCCCAGCTGATTTTTTGTATTTTTAGTAGAGACGGGGTTTCACTATGTTGACCAGGATGGTCTCGATCTCTTGACCTTGTGATCCACCTGCCTCGGCCACCCAAAGTGCTGGGATTACAGGCGTGAGCCACCGCGCCCGGCCTGTGACATTCTTAACTTTCCCCATTACCCAGTATTTTATATTTAGAAAATTAATTAAGCTACTTGTGCCAGCTTTTATTCACAATGGAAATTTATTTATAAAATGTTATTGCAGTCAAAATATTACAGATTAATTAATAATCAAAGATCAACTCTTCAAGAGTGACTACCCAAATTTAAAAAATAAATAAAGAGCAACTTAAGAATGAGGAATTCCTTAGGAATTTCTTTAAAACTACCGAAAGGCCAATGTCTCCCCTTATTAAATGTGTTCACTTAAAAAGGCAAAGAGAATGACTAATACACATTTAATTTCACTTATAAATATTAAGACTAATTACCTAACTTAAAACAATTTTTATAGCATAAGTCAAACTTGAAATAGCGGAAACATCGATAAAAATGGGCTGCGATAAATATAGTCATGGCCCAAGTTATGACCTAATTTATTGAAAATTGCAATTGATTATTTTTGTAGCAGAGCAAGATTTCCAGTAATCTGAAACTTGTTTAACATGGCAATGTTATTCACCCAATATTCTTTCTGAATCACGATAGCCTTTTAAATGGCCTACATCACTTACATAATTCACCTGTAAACTGTCCTTGACTGTTGGAGCCCATATATCCAACGTCAAGAAGGTCACTGGCATTGCGCTGGTGGCCTGCTCTCAATACTTCGGTTTTCCTAGGTCCAGTGGATCCTTTAGAAGAACCTGTTCCTGATGAACTATGGCCACCTGGAGATGGGAAACTGGGCTTGCTGTAGGGCACCAATGTCTCCTCTGAAAGAGAGAAAAAAACACAAAGGGCTAAGTTCAGCAGCAACATGGAGGCAAAAACCTTAACTGTTAAGCAGTACACTGTCAAAGGTCGACTTTACCATTTCATTCTAGTAAAATTATGAGCTTTAATCAGAAGCGGATATTAAAGAAATTTCTATGTGCAAGCAGCATTTCCTATAATAGGAACTGAAGCAGAATTAAATTAAAAGAGATCTTGGGATAAGTACACAATGTTATATATTATTTTCCAACTTTAAATTCATTATAAAAGAGAGCTACATACAATGAGCCACAAAAGCGTATCTGAGAATAATTTCTAAAGTTCAATGAGGCTCCAATTTGATTTTCCCATTAAGATTAAAGAAACATGGTTTATGTTTCAGCTGCAATTACGGCAATATTTTCTTAATTGATTTAGATAAATAACAATATATTAGTTAATTAAATAAATGTTTAAAATTCATGTTGCTTTTTGAGTCAGAATGCATTATTTAAAGGACTGTGTATTTCCCTAAAAGAGAGGAACTCACACATTTACATAAATAATATGCTAATTGTCTCTCTACAAATTGTCTCTCTACAAATAACTCATGACATATATTACAAATAATAGTAGTTCAAAAAATATTTTTCCTTTCCTTTATTCGCCTTGCTCCTCCTCTTCCTCTCCACACCTCATCCTCTCTGTTTTTCACTTTCTTTCTATGTATGGGCTATTATTCCCTGATTAATGCTGACTGAATTTACTATTCCTCCCCTTATATAGTCTTTAATGACAAGAATCACATAATTTTTCTCTCACAGCCTGAATGGTGTAACCTTTCTAAATGTTTCACTAAACCTAGCTATTAAAATTATCATCTTCTGGCCTTTGCACAAATGACATTTTCCAAAAACTTGAGCACCAAGTTGTAACCAAAGATTGTTATGGAAAATGAATAAAGAGAGGCCTACCTAGAAAAGATTGAGTCCAAATGAATAAGTGACAGGATATTTTTTTCAACAACTGTATGTATGTGTATGTGTGTGTTTCAATGCTCAGTGAATCCTGACATGAGATGTCTCAGAAAATACATTTACGCAACAGTCTCCCCACCTCCCACCCCCCCATCCAAAATCTACAAATGATGAAATTTATTTCTGTGACATTTCCAAAAAGCTTGATTTATTAAAAAAAAGCATTTCCCATACAATCAACTAAATTAATCAACTGATCAACAGTTGGAGAAAGTGCAAGCCCAGTTTAACCTTATCTAAGAAGGATTCTGTGACTAGGTTTTTTTTTTTTTTTTTTTTTTGGCAACTTTGTAGTTTCAATGAATTCACCTATTTGATGTGAGTTCTCCTTTTGAATGACTGGTTACGTCAGTCAAAATGAACAAACTTGCTGAAGGTAGAAATTAAACTGACACAGAAAGGAAATGCAGCAATCTTAAAAGTACTTAAACATTAATAAGCAAAAAATAAAATTTTCCACTGAGGAGTATAGATGAAGCTTGGAAGTCTCTTGGGATCAAAGACTCTATAGAAAGGTTGACTTGAGGGACAATGCCCGTTGGAATCAGCTTTAAGGCAGGTACTGGCAAACTCCGCTAAGGAATTCCAAATTCCATTACTGATCTAAGGAAAATGTATTTCAGATGCCCTTAAACAACTGCCATGTCTAGAATACCTGGTAGGAAAAGAAATAATAAGAGTCCACACTTTTGGGACTGTGCAGAACACACCTGATCCGACACCTTGTTTGTGTGGGGCTTTCCGTATATCTTCTTGGCGTTCTGTGGAGTTTATCCATTCCTGGGTTTGTCGCTGCCACTCTAGGGAGGTTCTAGCTGGACAATCCAATGAGCTCTTTGTGTCTTCTAAGTTGGATGCATGTTGTCTCTCTAGAGAACTTCCTTTTCTCTCTGTTGAGTTTTCCACGTTACCAGCATGCTGGCTCGGGCCTATGTGCTGCCTTAAACCCTGACCTGGCGGGGGATCTGGTGGTGGTGGAAGATCTAAAAATTTTGAATAATGTTTAGAATGGACTAAAATTTAATGAAAAATACAGGTTTTAGTTCAAGTTGAAGAAAACCTTTGCCCTCATACAGGTATTACCCATACAAAAGAAATTTGGGGAAAATAAAAGTCAATTATTTATTTCCAAAACTCATATTATTGATCTCTCTGCTGTCTTTTGGCCATAGCATCATTGAAACAAAATTCACTAGTTTTACTGAACAGTTAAAGAGTTTTCAGTTATACACTGAGGATATCACTCAAGGTGTAAAGGGAAGTTCATGATTTATAGTCAATCCATTGTCCAAACCTCCTTCCCCAAAGTAGAAATACCATGACACGAAATAAGATCACTAGAAATTCCAGAAGCTGTGCTAATAAAAGGCCCCAAGAACAAAAGCTCTCCTGCCAATCTCCATAGAAAATGTCACCCTCGGGAAATTTAGAACTATATGCCATGTCATAGGCAACATATGACTGCCTTACACATGTATGTGGCACTTTTAGCAACATTAAGCTAACATTTATTAAATGCAATTAACATTCTGCTTGAAAACAATTCTGGCTGTTCGTTTCATGAGTTAATTAATGAGTTACAACTAATATATTATAATCTTCCAATGTATTAATTGTAATAAGTAATAACCAATGTTCAGAGTGAAGATTGAATGTGTTTTATGGTACTAGAATAGACAATGCATCACAGAAATTTGAGATATGGTAGAAGAAAAGCTCTTTAAAGTAAATACCAGATAACAAAAAATTTAGTTTCAATATCAACTAACTATTCATCTCTTTTTGTTAACTCTTCAGATCATAATACTTTCATATCTTGTATGTCTTCGATTGTGAAATCATAGTCCTTTCTTTCACTTTCTAATGTATTATTAGTTCTGAAATTACTTTGCTGAAGATTTTGAAATCTTCTGCACATCAATTTGGATCGTTTTCTTTGCATTTTTCTTGCATGCTATTGTAAACTTCTTTGTTCTTCCTTAGAATATTCATAATTACATAATTTTTCATAAAGACCAAATATATAAAATATACTTTTATTTCATTAATAAAGGATATTACATAATGTACTACAATGTACATAATGTAGTCAATTATTTCTGATGCTATTTTTGTAAATGTATTCTCTTGTTTCTAATAATATTCCATTTGTGAAATTTAGAAGGAAAAAGTATAAGTTTCTTGTATGCAAAAGATAGCTTCCTTAATAGACAGCTAAGCTGTCCCTTTCAAAGACTTTAAGAAGCTTTGGACTCTTTTTTATGAGCAAAATGATATTATCCTCCATTGAACTGATAATCTTGGTCTCTGACACATTTCTTCTGAGTTCCCAAGTTGCAGCATTGCCAGTTCTTACATATGTCCTCATGTTAAATTATGAATTGCTTATAACTGAAGGGAACAGGGTCTCTGTTTGGGAGGATAAAGTTAGATTTGGAATATTTCTACTAAAATGAAGAGCTAATCCAATATTGAGATAGCTGTTTGTTGGATAATCCCATGAGTTTGGTGTTTCCTTCATATTCAATAGTACTGACTTCCTTCACTATATGTTATTATAAATGCAAATTAATTATTTCATTTGATTTATTGAACTTAGACTGCCAGTGAAGAGAAATTATTGTATTTGCTTCCAAAATAACTTATCTTGTCATTGATTTTTTATTCTCCATCACAGAAACTTAATTTTTAAAATGGCCAAGACAGCATCTGCTTATGCCAGCTAAAATTCTGATTACTATTTAATTTAACCGAAAATTATATAGCTTCATAATTAAGTAATATCTTTGGAGTCTGTATATTCTAAGAAGAAAGGACGTTGCATGCACATTGAAATAAACTAATTGGAAAAAGAAATGGGATTAAGAATGGTTTTTTAAAAAATAAAAGTACGTAATCAAATACATTTACTTAAGTTAAATGTATTATTCGTTTCTCTGTTGATTCATATCAACTAAATCAATTCACTAAATAGTCTCTTCCTGGCCTACTGAGGATCAGCTCTTTTCAGGTCTACAGCAGTCCAATTAGATAGGTGCCATTGTTATCTTCCTTTTTTAGATACGAAAATGAAGGCCCAAAGAAATTTAAAATATCCAGCTTGGATCTTTCCTCTCTTGAACTCCAGACTCATATAACCAGATCTATACTGGCCAGTTCCACTGAGGTGTTTAGAAAGCTTCTCCGATTTCACGTATTAAACCTCAGCTCTGGATCATCCCATATAAAATATGCTTCCTCTGCAGTGCTTCTTCTCTGATTGTTCACAGTTAGATTCTACAAATTAGCCAAAATTTCAGAGTGATCTGGTTTCCTTCTTTATGGCCTATGTTAATTTCATAACAACTCTCATTAGCTCCACCTCCAAAATCCAACCTTTCTTAACACTTCCATTGATTCTCTCTTGGCATGAACCCCCATCATCGACTCCCTAGGTAGCTCCCACAATCTCCACTTTGTCTCATTCAGCACATCTCAACACAGCAGCTAGAGTGACTTTTTAAAAAATAAAAACATAAATAAGATATGTCATTTCCCTGCCTTAAACACACACACATGCATCCACACATGTACACATACACACACCCCATCCAGGGGTTTCCCAAAGTAAGAGCCAGTGTCATTTGAGTAGCTTAAAGGTCTAACAAACACTAGCCCTCGTTAGCTTGTCTGACTTCATAATCTACCTTGTTGCTCTCTCTGCTCCAGTCATATCGTTCCCCTTCCTTTTCATCAGATAAGTTCTCAGGCTTTCACTTGCCATTCTCATTTCCTGGAATGACCTTTCTTCAGGTATCAGCATTACTCTTTTGCATATGTTATTCCAGCCTTTCCTCAAATGCTGCCTTGCTGGTGAGGCCTTCCCTGATCACTTACTTAGAAATACTTCCTCCCTCCACCTGCATTTCTCAACTCCCTTCCCTTTGTTTTTTCTCCAAAGCAGTTGACACCATCTTACTTATATTTTCATGTATGTACTTAGGTTGGTCTTTATCTATCTTCCCCAACTAGAATATAAAAAGTCCAGGGATTTTGTCTGTTTGGCTCCCATTGTCTATTATATGGTATATGCTTAATAAGTATTTGAATAAATAGATTAATTAATATGTAAATTTGCTCAAAGGCCAAAGCTATTATATGGCAGAGCTGAGAAAGGGCTCCTTCTCTGAACAAGATATTAAGAACTAGGGGAAAAGGGCCAGGCACTGTGGATCATGCCCGTAATCCCAGCACTCTGGGAGAGGTGGAGGTGGGCAGATAGCCTGAGGTCAGAAGTTCAAGACTAGCCTGGACAACATGATGAAACCCCATCTCTACTAAAAATACAAAATCTGCTGGGTGTGGTGGTACATGCCTGTAATACCAACTACTTGGGAGGCTAAGGTAGGAGAATTGCTTGAACCTGGGAGGTGGAAGCTGCAGCGAGCTGAGATTGCACCACTGCATTTCAGCCTGGGTGACAGGAGCAAAACTCTCTCTCAAGAAAAAAAAAAAAAAAAAAAAAAGAGCTAGAAGAAAGGAAGAATAGGCTGGAAAGAAATTAATTATCTGGGGAAAACAGGGTACAAGGTACAGATCTATCTTCCTTATTTAGCATTGGTCAGTATATTGGCTTCCAAGGGTATTATTTGATTTATAAGACAGATGGAATACGAGATTTGGACTCCACAATGCCTGCTTAAGAGAGACGGTACAAACATCTTTAACATCTGTGCTTTTTTTCAGTCTTTGAGATAGAGACTGACATTTCTCACCATTCATATTCTCTCTTATGGAAGACGGGGAAGGCTGCTTCCTCAGCACAGTAGTTAGTCTGACACCATGTGGCAGAGTCGTTACCAATGAAATAGGAGAAGTGGTGTGTGCCACCTGCCATTACAACCTCCCAACAACCACTCACGTTCTGTCTCCTCAATAGAAACCATAAAAGTCTGATCTAGAAAATGGTGGTATCTCAGTACTAAAAAGGCCTACGTCTTTACATTACAGCTTAGAAGAGAGCAAACACTATTGTAAAAGGTATGATGCACAAGATTTATTGTAAAATGTCTGTACACTCAATTCTGTTAAGCATTAGCCTTCCCAAAAATCAACTTGATTTTTACATTAAAAAGTTATGAAATAATTCCTGACATATGGATCCATATCATATAAATGCTATGGCATATGCATCTGCCGCAAAATAACAAGGTTCTTAAGAATAATCTGTAGAGTGCCATCCAAAATAAATGTCTTTGCACTGTATCATAATTAAAATGCCTTTGGATTAAGCACTTGAGAAGATATGTGGGCTGAAATTTCCTCTGCAATATTACTACTTCTAAAATGAATCATTTTCTAATAACACATAATCCATAACTCCCTTTTGAAATGCTGGAAAATTTGAAAATTTAGAAACATTTATTTTTTAGAAAGATAAGCAATATATTGATCATACTTTAGGAGGTAGCTTGCTTTAAGCAAACATTCTAAAAAAGCTTGTAATAAATGTGTTTTGGGAAAAAGCAGATCTCTGTTTTGATTATTTATATTTTATATCTTCCCCACATTCTGAATATTATCTTCAAACGTTTCTGTAAAACCACAGAAAATTCTATACCTACATTTTTCTCTGTCCACAATATTCACAGAAGAAAAAAATATACAAAACTATCAATTATTAGATTTGTAACTAGCATATCAGTGAAAGTATCCTTTTTTTATTTAGGAAGAATTAGATCAACATTACAAACAGTTTTAAGCGCTTAGTTAATCTTCTGAACATCTAAGGCAAAAAGGCAGTGGTGAGCATTTTTTACGCACCACAGGATATCCATCTATAGAGACTCAAAAATCTCAATTTTACCCTTAACCTTCATATTCCATTGAAAACAAAGCAAGCAGGAAAGATAAGTAAACCCGAAAGCAGGTAGAACAAAAGTATTTGGCTTTTTAAGTCTTCTTAGCTTTGTAAGATGACAAAAGAAAGCACAAATAGGGCTGCTGGATTGAATACTCCTTTCCCCAAACTAATCAAAAATAAATGCATTTCTTCTTTTCCAGTTAAGCTTCATTCTGTTCTGTAATGATAAGTGTAAGTATGCTAAGGACTAGGTCATAGCTTCGCCAAGATAGTTACGCTTTAGATTCACTGGTGGAGTTTTAAAATTACTCATAACTGGGTTTCACCCCAGAATAATTAGGTCTGAATATCCAGGGTATATTTTAAGTGCTTCCCAGATGGTTCTAATGTCCAGTTTTTAAAAATTTATCCTTTTGGTGTTTAATTGAACTATGTTAGAATAATGTTTGTGTGTGTATAGGGTATGGTGCTGAGAAGGAACAAGAAATTTATCACTCAATCTGACATTGTACTAGACACTTCAAATATGTATTACATATCCTTAGAATATAACTTCAGGCTATATATTTTAATTCATGCTTTAAAATATATAAGAATTAAGTTTAAAATATGGGAAATAGACTATATTTTGTAAAGCTAATTAAATACTCATTGAACATGGATATCTTTCAGTAATATTGTGTTTCCTGGAACTGGTAGTATTTAAGCAAATATTCAAATAATGGATGCTAAATATAAACAGAAAGATTGAGACAGATTAGCAAACTATTATGGCCATGGGCCAAATCCGGCCACTGCCCATTGTCTGAATGATGTTTGCTTGGAAATCAGTCATATCCATGATTCTACGTTTCTTATAGCTGCACTCATGCAATAATGGCAGTGTTGAATAGTTGTGACAGAGACCATATGTCCCAAAAGCCAAAAATATTTACTATCTAGACTTTAATAGAAGAAGTTTGCTGACCCTTTGGTAAGGTCTGGATGTTTGTGTACCCCCAAAATTCATGTTAAAATCCTAACCCCCAATGTGATGATATTGGGAGGTGTGGCCTTTGACGGTTGATTAGGTGATGAGGGCGGAGTCCTCATGAAGGGATGAGTGCCTTATAAAACACATCCCAGAGAGAATCTTTTGCCTTCCACTATGTGGCAGACAATGAAAAAAGCACCCTCTATGAACCAGAAAGCACCCTCTATCCCCACCAGATACCAAATCTGCCAATGCCTTGATCTGGACTTTGCAGACTCCAGAATTGTGGAGAAAATTTCTGTTGTTTGGAATTTACCAGCTCTTGGTACAGTCACATGTCACTTAATGATGGAGATAAGTTCTGAGAAACACAGCGCTTGGTGATTTCATTGTTAAGCAATTGCCATACAGCGTATTTACAGAAACCTAGATGGTATAGCTGACTACATACCATTGCTCTGGGCTAAGAATCAACACAGGATGTTACTGTACTGAAAGCTATAGGCAGTTATAACACAATAGTAAATATCTGTGTATTTAAACAGAAAAGGTAGTATAAATACAGTATTATGACCTTATGGGACCACTGACTGAAACATTGTCATGCAGTGCAGGACTATTTTTTATAGCAGCACAAACAGACTAAGATACTCTTCAACTACATGACCTGTAGCCTGATATTGGCTCCGAAAATTGTGACTAAAAATTTACTAACTTATTTCAAAGTCTTTTATTTCCAAAGTGAAATACCAGCTAAGATATTGAAATTTCATATTATAAAAGCTCTGACAATATAGGTGAACATGCAGCTTATGTTTTCTTTCCTCCTTTTAAAGTGAAATGTTCACTAAAAAGTATTAACGAAAGATGCCAGAATGGCAAAAACAAAAACAAAAACAAAATCGACCTCAAAAAAATTGTATGGCATATATTTCTTGAGGCTTAATAATATGGAAATAATTCTAGATTGTTTTAAAAAGTGATATTTTATATAAACAAGACCATATTGCCAGGTTTCTGCCTTGTTGTGTAATGAGGCAATGGCTAATCTATCATGACTACATTAATCTACATAAATGATTGTGGGGAGCACATCTCTTCAGGGAGGAAGACAAGAGTAAAGGAAAGAAACCTACCATCTGTCATTCCTTCTCTCCGATGAGGCAATGCTGGTTGTTGGTCCATCCGCCCTCCCTTGTGTTTTTTAGTGGGCCGAGGCCTCTGACTTTGACTCAGGGCTGCGCTGGTGTTACTGTCAGTAGAAAATGGGCTGGTAGGTCGAGGTCTTTGAGAGGAGGTGAAGGCTTTTCCTAAAAAGAAAACAAAGGGAATGGAGTATAGGGAATGTCATTATAGTATACTGATTCTGTCTTGTATTTCAGTTCTAAGACTAAGCTGTAAATCTACCTAGAGATAACATTTGGAGATATCAAATATTGGTGCATCTCTGTAGAAAAATGTATTTTCTACATTTTCAGCTGCATGTATTTTGTTCGATTTTAATAAGCTAACAATACCCACACTGATCCCCCAAAATCAAACATGTAAACATAAAAGAAATGGATCCAGCAATCCAAAACTCAATATTGCATGATTATATTTTTATTTAACCTTGACAATATTAGTGATACTTTCATAGATAAATGCAAATTCATGCAGCTTTTCTTTCTTAAAATTAAAGAAACTATATATGAAATAAAATATATACTGTTTTATTTGTTTAATAAAATTTTATCCTTGGAAACTTAGAAAACCTCTCTGAACACAGAAAAATGTCATATAGTAATTACATCTGAAATTTTACATGAAAGGTCTGCTCAGACACATATATTAAATTGACCTTACCACTTATGCACATACACGATGAATTCTATCTCTTTTGGCAGAAATTCAATAACGTTTGTGTAGAGGATAACAGGTTAAAATCACCTTGTATATCCAGCGTGCAATATGTGTTTTCTGATGAATATTATTGTATCTGAGCAGGCTCCAAATTCTCATTGAAAAATGAAATGTGCTGTGTCCTTTTCTTATGGTTTAGAGTAGGTATTCAGGGAAATTTATTCCGGGAAAAGGTTAGCTAATAAATTTTCAACAACTTGTGATTTTAATGCCATGTTTATTTTAGAAACAGAGGCCTGGTTTATGTGCATGTATTTATTTTCCTGTGTATGATTTCATTTCCTACAACATTACTATATGTAGTTACATTTTCTTAAGTCGATGTGACATGATATTACTTATTGTTTTATTAGCTATTAGCATACATGCAAGAAATGCACTTAGGCCTTCCAATGTATTAGTTTCCTTGCACGTTCTCACTGTTCTGCTTACAGCTGATGCCACAAAAAGCACTCAGGCAACATGAAGTTTCCGACTTATGCCTTATAATGCAAGACAATTCAAATAACAGTTCTATTGCAACATATTTTAGTTTGGATGCTATTTGAAAAATAAACCTCTGCAATGCTTAGAAGATCTTTTTTATTCCATTTAAAGATATCTAATGTATGTTCAAAAGAAATATTGATGATGTGATTCCAAGAAAACTTCCAAGACTCATTTTTATAACTGGAGAATTCAGTGAATGGTGAAATCATTTTCCTTTACTGTGTGAATACAGTTAATATTTTGCAAATGTACTTAAAATTTTATTAGTTTGTTTTGCAAGGTAGTTCAGTTTAATTCATATCTTATAACATTCTTATTGTGTAGTTAAGAATAATACATACAAATATTAAAGCACGCATCATGCCAAAGTTACTTTGTTTCAAATGTTTATAAATTACTAATCTATTATTAATTCCACATTCTTTTTTTTGTGGAATGAGCAGCACATGAAAAATAATACAATTGTTCTTTTACATGATTACTTATCGCTCTCAGAAATCAAAATTACTCTAAAGATAAATACACTTGTCATAATTTTATTCAACTTGCAAATGCAGTGGGTTTAATCTTAAATTAGCATCCTTTAAAACAAATAAAAAATTATTGTATTAAAATCTTAATAGCCAAACAATTAATAAGACCATAAGCCATTTGAACTGTTAAGACCAATAGTCTTAGACCCATTCACACCATGCTAAGGAAGCCTTCCCAGAAAATGCATTTGCAGAAAGAGATGGGGCAAAGGAAAGTAATGGAGATAAAAGCTGAGTGATTTTAATCACTGGGTACATTATTAATTGTGCGAGGACTTTGCAAAGTGTGAGTTATTGAAAATTTAATGGCAATCTTAGTTGCTGCTTTGCCATAATATAAAAAGGAAGCATATTCCAATTAATCAGCACATGAAGAGAAATGAAAATAAGGAATAGAAGTCGGTGAGGAGGAGCCTATTCTTGGCTCTGCAAAACTAGCATCAGAAGAGAGTTTTGGTAATGGAGCATCCAAATTGTGTTCATGCATATTAAAGAAGGCCCTACCGTCAGTCTCACGAAGGAGAAAGAACAGGAGAAAAGAGGTCAGTGTCCAAAGACAAGATTCTCTCATGCAAAGAGTGTTGACTTGGAGTCTACCAACCTGTTCTTGTAAGGCTGGTTCCATCCAGCCTAAAACCAGCTTTATCTGCTGCTGCCACCAGTGCTTGTGCAAAACTGCCGCTGGCAAAGATAGAGCCATCTGAGGAGCTACCTACACTAGATCTATGACTAGAAAAGTTACGATCCTCATCAGATGCAGAGCCCCATCCATTTACCATTGAACCTAAAAACAAATGTAGTTGTCTAGTGAGTTGTATATATTGAACATCTCATCTGCTTGCACACACTATCCTAATGAGCAAGAAGGCTGTCCTCGCTTCTTCCTTGAAGCTTCATCATGATTTCCTTAGCTAAATGCAAGTATCATTTGCATTTTAGACATTTCTAGTGCAGAAGAATGAAGATCATTTAAAACCTGTATCTGCTTGCAGCACATGAGCAATGCATGTTTTGTATTGTTCAGCTCGTACATTGTTTAAATTATTACACAATCATTTTCCAAAAGAGAATCGCAATGTGTATTTTAAGCTACTGTAATTCACAAATGAACACTTTAATTAAAACAAGCAGTGTACTTATACTTATCAAAGACTTAGTTGAAGAAATAGTGTGACTATATTATGAGTTTAATTCAGTCACCAATGGTAATCTGCATAGAAACTACACTGTATACCGTAAAAAGGCAAAATTTATTTCAAGATTTTAAAATACAAACTAATTATAAATAACAACAAAAATTCACAAACAAAAAATGTACAAACAATATCAAAGCAAATGAACTTAGAAAATAAGAAAAAATGTATTTTAAAGAATTTCTATTAATTTAAATGTTCTTTATCCTTTCTTCCCTTTTTAAGTTACTTAAGAACTCCAGTTTTCTCTTTAGTACTAATATTTATATTAAGAAGTAACATTCATAAGGACTATCATCAGCATTAATATGAAGTTTTTTTTCTGCAAAATGAAACATGGTAATAAAGGAAAACAATTTTAGTTTTATGTTTAAAGAGCTGTAAGTTGTGAAGATACTCAGAGCTATTTTTTTCTTAATTTTCTAGCAAGTCATTCAAAATTTTATGTCTTTTCTTAGACAAAAACACAGAGAGAACTTAATCTACTACTTAATAAAATTAATATCAAAAGATTTATTTATGTTGGTATAACATTAATTCAACACACAAAAAGCTACCAAGTATTGCTTATCCTAAATTTGTTAGAAGAGGGGCCAAAAATTTGTAAGAAACTACTTTAAGATTTCTAAATAAACCAAATACATATTTACATAAAAGAGATGAAACCAAATGCTATCGACTGTTTAAATTTTTTCTCCAATATTTTAACAACAAGAGAATACTTAGGAATGCTGCCATGATGCAGTATTTGTATTTTAGTCAAGGGGCCAGTATACAATGACATGGATTCATTCACTTTCAATACAGAGAAAACAGAAGCTGAACTGGTTAGAATGATCTGAGAAGTTAAAAGGGTGTTAAGTGTAGCAAAGAAAGATAGCATTTTGATTCTGGTTGCCAAAAGCACAGAGATACACTTTTTATTTTTTAAACAAATTCCCTTGACACAGGCCACTGCAAGGAAGCTGAGATAACACCAGTAACTGAGCCTCATCTAAGAGAATCACTTCTGGGCTCATAACCACAAGTCAAGGACCAACAATCCAAAATGGAAGAAGAAATGATGCAGTAGGCTTGGCAATATAATGCTACACTAGATAAGAAAAGAAATCAAAGCAACTCAGGGAGGAAGCAGCAAACGAATATGAAACTCTAGAACAGAGGATAGTTTTGAAACGTTTGAAAGCTCACTCCTAGTCTCTTCCCTGGGCTGTTTTCTGTATTTCTAAATGCCTGCTCGTACTTTTCAAGCAAGCATCTCTTAATCTTCGCTTTGTTTCATTCCTAAAGTCCTCTTACCTGATTTCTTTCCAGTCTTTTCCAACTTCCTCATTGCTCTCTACATTATCTTTGTGAAGTATTTACATACACATGTTCCTCTGTGTAAAGACTTACCTAGCTGGCCAATGCCATATTCAAACTTCTGATTAAATATTTGCAACTCTTCAATATCTAGCTTAGCCTACTGATATGGGTTGGCTCCGTGTGCCCACCCACATTTCCTCTTGAAAAGTAATCTCAGTGTGTTGAGTGGGGTACTTCGTGGGGGGTTATTGGTCAATGGGGAGTTTTCCTCATGCTTTTCTCATGATAGTGAGGGAGTTCTCACAAAAAATGGTTGTTTGGTAAGTTCTGGTATTTCCCCTGCTCTCTCTCTCTCTCTCTCTCTCTCTCTCTCTCTCTCTCTCTCACTCACCACCATGTAAGACATGCTTTGCTTTCCCTTTGCTTCCTGCCATGATTGTAAGTTTCCTGAGGCTCTCTAGCCATGTGGAACTGAGTCAATTAAACCTCTTTTGTTTATAAATTACCACATCTCAGGTAATATCTTTATAGCAGTGTGAAAACGGACTAGTACACCTGCTGTATATTAGTCCTCATTCACTCTTACAGCCTGTGTGTCTCCTCGCCTCATTTATATAACATCATTTTTCATTCTTTGGACAGAGACATTGCCACTAACACTATTAACTACTGCCAAACTTTAAAGTCTAAATTAAATGGCATTTCTTTAATCATCCTAATTCTACCCTATTATGGGGAGAATCAATCTCTCTACCTTCTTTGGTTTCCAAACACTATACATAAACTCCCATATCAGTTCTCTCTATATATTATGCTCTGCTGCACATGTATTTCCTCTCCTGGACAATGGAATTCTGGAGATTTGGAATTATTTCATGTTTATTTTCATATTGCTTGTCAAGGGATGTCGTACATTAGAAATTCAATAAACAGTGGGCATATGGAATTAAATGCATTCAACATTTTCATTGTAGAGGTAGAAAAACATATCAAATTGACACATCTATGCTTTTTGATGTGTAATTTCTTAGCAATGTCCTTATTTTAGCTATAGAAACAATTTTCTCATAAGAACTCTTAGAAAGTTTATTAAATAAGGAATATGACACTAGTTAACTGTTGTTGGTTACTCAATCATCCAAAATGTAATCATCCAAAGTGAGAATGTAAAAAATTATATATGTTACATATATATGTTACATACATATGCATGTTGTGTATGTGTCAACTAATTATGTTTTGATACACTTGAAGACTGATATTTAGCAATCTCTTATTCAAATTAAGATAAAGAATTTACATTAAGTGGTAACTTAGTTTCCTTGGAATGTAACTTTTCCATCCACATTTATCCATCATAATCTACTTGGCCCAATGATTTGTTTTCTAAAATTTTTCTTTTTCCACAATAACCAACCTAAAAATAGTTGAGTTTCTTTGGTTTCGTGTCTATGTCTGCTTGCTGTGTGGTTCCAGCCTGAAGATCTAGCATAGCGACAAATTTAGTTCTCCGAACCTATAAAACTGACTGTTGTGTAGCTATTGAGAGGTGAAATCAGTAAATCTTACACCACAGTAGTATCACTAAAGAAATAATATACAGTGAAACTGCTGGCAGAGAATCAGCTTAACTTTCACCCTCAAATAACCCTGTTTATGTCCCTGTGGTAACTTGCAAGTCCTTCATCCGAGGATTTCCACGCACATACACTTGTGATACTCTAAACAAATGGATTACTTCCTGCCTTTATGGCTATGCTCTGCCTTTCCTCCATCCTTTAATGCTCCTTGTATGTCATTAAAACTCCCAATTATTCATGAAGTTTTCCCTGATGCTTTTTTTCTTCCTCTGGGAAGAGACTGTAACACAGAAGACAGGGTTTCAAGAGACTATTAGTAAATACAGAAAGAACATCAACTATTCTTTCCTTTGTATTTCTTTTAAGAGCAAAGAGACTAGATAGACAACTTAAGAATTAAAGATACGTGGCCACAGATATTTGGCCATATTTGGTGATAGGAAACTAACGACCCAATCTGAAGAGAGGGAAGTATCTCATGTTAGTGTAGTTGTGTTTGCCTTCAAAATGGAGGGCAAAAAACATAGAAATAAATTTTCTCTCTCCTTCTCTTCATCTCTCTTCCTCTCTGTCTTGTACCTTCGACATCTCTTCCCCTATAGTTGGGTTAAGATGTATAAAGTGGATATATTTATGGTAAATACTTTTAAAAGACATTTGGTTACATTCCATGAATCAAATAGTATATAATATATTAAAATTCCTTCTATAAAATGGCTAAAATGTATTTAACATCTACTGATTTTACCTTTTAGTGGCCTTCCTGAAAAAAAGAAAAGATGTTGAGATTTAAACATGAACAGTGAGCTGAAGATTTAGGTAAACAATTACCATCCCAACACACGTACAAAAAGAGAGAGAAGTCAAAGATAACGAATAAAAGAAAAGGAAAACATTAATTCACAAATTTCAAAGTAGGTCATCTTAGTGATAACTGGTTTTCTTTCATAAACATAAGTATAAACATGAAAATTAAAATGAACACCAGGAAAAACCAATTCAGCTAGATGTTCCTTACAAATTATAAGCACTCCACACCAATTTGACATGTTATAGTCCCAAACATAATCAATACATATTTAAACATTTAATGAGAAATGGATTTATGTCAGATAGCCAAATTTATTTGTTTCCATTTCCAATCTTTCCAAATTTCCCTGATTTAAATTGCCAAAAGGCCAAAAAAGCCTCAAATGTATTCAAGCTGTTGAAGTAGTACTGCATAGACAACGCGAAGTTGCTGCGGAAATGTTACTGAGCAGTAAAATACCATGATAAAGTGGCATCTCGCTGTGTCTCCATTCCATCTTCAGCACTAACATTAATTTATGATCAGTCACCAATTCATTTACATGTCGTTTTATGCTAAATCCTTCCTTGCTGATAAATGCTTACCCTTAGATCCATTAAGCTAGAGTAAAGTCTGTGCTTTATAATATGATCCTGCTAATTGTTGTATTACCATTTTGATGAAATAAAAACTAGCCATTAACAATTTTCAGCCAATATTTAATCTATGAACTCTTCCTATTAAATGTTGTTTGTCTACCTGTTAGTAAAAATTGCAGCTACCAATGTCTTTAGACAAATTAATCCAAATATTGACCTTTGTCTAGATGTAGAAAAACATGTCAAATCTGCAGAAGTTCTTTTTTCACTCAAACACATTGAATATGCAATGATTCCACCTGCATTCCTCAGAGAGAAAGAAATGCGTAATCCTCTATAATCCCAACACTTTGGGAAGGTGAAGTCGGCTTGAGACGAGCCTGGGCAACCTGGTGAAAACCCATCTCTATTAAAAATGCAAAAAAAAAAAAAAATAGCCCAGCATGGTAGCCTGGGCCTGTAGCTACTCAGGAGGCTGAGGCAGGAGAATTGCTTAAACCTGGGAGGCGGATATTGCAGTGAGCCAAGATTGTGCTACTGCACTCCAGCCTGGGTGACAGAGAGAGACTGTCTCAAAAAAAACAAAAGACAAAAAAGAAAGAAGGAAGGAAGGAAGGAAGGAAGGAAGGAAGGAAGGAAGGAAGGAAGGAAGGAAGGAGAAGGAAGGAAGGAAAGAAGGAAGGAAGGAAGGAAGGAAGGAAGGAAGGAAGGAAGGAAGGAAGGAAGGAAGGAAGGAAGGAAGAAGTTTTGCAGAAAAACAAAGTTTCAGGTCAAAGTTTTTAGTGGAGGAGGCTCTAAAAGCTATGTGGTAGAGTCAGACGGTGAGGCTGCAGGTTTCATTGTTTTCATACTGATCTGGTGTGGGAGTTTCAGCACAAACCTCCAAAAACATAAAATATATACCATAGAGCCATGATTTCCTTTCACCTGTGATATTCATGTGGGGTCCAGCAGTCAAGAAAACTTTTTATTTGTTTCACTTAACAGCACACAAGCTCAGTAGTCCTTTTTGTGATCACTTAGGTAGTTAGAATCTTTGCTACATGTTGGGGACATTTTCCTGGTGCACTCTTTCCTACTGCCTTCTGTCTCTTTTTTTCCTGGTGGTGTCATTAAATTCAGGAAACAGGTACCCTTGACTCTCACCATGGAAGTTACAGAACGAAGTATTAAAGCCTTCTCCCTCCCTGTTACCCAGTAGTTCGGCATTTAGAAAGAAATAATTCAGGCATATTCCTGAAGACAGAAACAAGCCTTTATGTTTACTTTCTAGCCCAAACAGAGTCGAATGAGCAGTAATAAATAAATATTTCATATTTTATTACAATCAAATAGGTGTGCATTATGACATAGATTAAAATGAAAATTATTAAAATGAGATTCATTGCAAAAAGTGCTAATAGAGTTGAATTTTGTTAACATGGGTCACTATAAATAAACATAGAACTGAAAGTCAAAAAAATGAATAACGGATGTCACATATAAAAATTAATATCTTGCTCTTGATTAAATGCATAGGAAAAAAGGACTAAAGAATCTAGAGAGAAAACTAAATGTTCTGCTTTTATATATATAGGTCTTCATGTGTGTTTATACACACACACTGAGATCCACATACTAAGCAACAAACCAGCTTACTATTTTCCTCTTAAATGTACCTTCTCCACAGCTTCGAAGAAAGCTGTGTGCTTCCAGAGCGGGATCACGATAATTTGCCTTTAGAGTAAGACTGATAGTTTTTGAGCATTCTTCTTCCACTTACCAGGTGGCTAACCTGGAAAAAGGATTTAAACCCCTCTGAGACTCCAATTTTAATCTATTAAATGAAAAAAGACTAGTAATAGGGTTGTGAGGATTGGATGAATTAATACACATAAAACTTTATAATAAGGATCAGCAAACTTTTTCTGTAGAACCACAGATATCGAATATTTTAGGTTTTGCTGTCTCTGTCATACACTCTTCTTAGTTTTTGTTTGTTTGTTAGTTTTTTGTTTTCCTATAAATAACCCTTTCAAAAATATGAAAAACCATTCTTGGTTCATGGGGCCACACAAAATACAGGCTACTGCTTAGAAAGATCCCTTGCATTTTTAAAAAGTTATCTATTTGTTAAGAGAAAGTAGCTTTGCACTTACTAAAGGTTATATATGTATTACTTATTATTATTATTAATTAATCTAAAATTTTAGCTAAGTGATTATAAGTAATAGGTATTCAATAGGTGTTTGCTGCAGAAAGAAAGAAATAATAAAACAGACCTGAAAATACATGTTATCCAGTATTGAGGTCATTCACGGGATATGGAACTGCTGATGTTTTCCTCTTTTATATTTTTTTTAGTTTTTTTCCATTCACAGACCATCATTTTAAAATTTAAGAACTCCCTCCCATGCTTATTTCTTTACAAAAATGGGCTCTGTCCCTGGTTAACTGCTGATACTTCCTAATGGGGCAGCTGTGAAGGGCAATATATCCAAGTAAAAATCCTGCATAATTCTATATAGAGGCTTACTAGCCCATCTCAATGTTGCAATTGAAATAACATTCTGATTGGCTTCAGAGTTTCAGGGACTGGAACTATGTAATAAAATAGTCATTAGTTTAATGAAAGGGTAAATAACTAACACAATTTCGGGAGAAGGTAATAACTGATTGACTCATGCCACAAACATGTTCAGAACCCAAAGGAACTGGTGGTATGAACTGCATCCTCTGTATGGGCACTTACCATGTTAAAAATAAAAAGAGGCAAGGCGCGGTGGCTCATGCCTATAATCCCAGCACTTTGGGAGGCCGAGGCGGGTGTATAACTAGGTCAAGAGATCAAGACCATCCTGGTCAACATGGTGAAGCCCTGTCTCTACTAAAAATTACAAAACTTGGCTGGGCACGGTGGTGCAGCCTGTAGTCCCAGCTACTCAGGAGGCTGAGGGAGGAGAATTGCTTGAACCCAGGAGGCGGAAGTTGCAGTGAGCCGAGTTCGCGCCATTGCACTTTAGACTGGGTAATAAGAGCAAAACTCCGTCTTGGAAAAAAAACAAAAACGAAAGCAAAAACAAAAACAAAAAACATAAAAAGCCCATGGAAATAATGCCTGTTAGATTGTTTACCTCATTTAGTGCCATTAAACTAGCCTGAAGTGTCTGAGGAAAATATAAGCATGTTAGAACAACGTTAATTGGCATGTTGATTTCTCTAATATTCAGTATCTATGCACATCCACCTCAGGGTTATTCTCACTGACGTCTGCATGCATGCATGCACACACACGATATTACACTTATAATCTTATCTACACTCTCACACACTCCCTACGCAAGCATCCACACCCACATTGTAATACACTCACACACCTTACACACACACACACACATTTATAAGCACTCACTCACATACCCTAGAGAGCAAATTAAATCTTTGATCACACCTCCACAAAGTTGTTGTGGAAGAGAAAGAAAAGGAAAAGCGGGTTTGTATTTGGCTACTTTTGTGTAAAGAATAACTTCTTTTACTAAAGAGATGTATTACTCACAGGATAAGCTCATCATGGAATACAAATCTAAACACCCTGAGGTTTTTATATACAGCAGTAATTAAGCAGTGAATTCAAGGAGGAAACCAGACTTTGTTTTCTTAGCAACAAAAGCTTAATTTGGAATGAGCATTACACTAGCTACAGGAGAAATGCAGACTGCTGGAGGTGCAGGCACATCGGGCAGCCTGACATGTTACAGGTGAGTATGTAGTCATGTAAAATGGCATTCTCCTGATTTATAGACGTATTTATCTCTTTGACATTATAATATTTAATAAAAGAACTACACAGACTCTAGCTGACTTTTTTCATCATTATTGCAATTTGTTACTGCATTCCTAATGGAAAGGAGTTCAGTATCATTAGTGAAATATGCAAAAATATGCAGAATTTTTACCCTGAAGGAGATTATGCTGGAAATTCAGGCAAAAGGGCTTAATATAATAGTGCACTAATAAGTCAGCTCTCTGCATTTGAAGATTTTAACTTGCGCTCTATCACCTTCGGTTGGATCTGGGTTTCAAATCACAGCAGTGTATCTGCGGTTATTAAATCTTAATTAGGCTGGCAAGCAGACCAGCCACTGGGTAAGAAGAAAAACTAAAAAATGGGCTCGTGCATCACACATTGTGTAATTCAGGGAGGAATGCAGAGGAAAATCGTAGGCACTGATGCTGCTTTATCACTGTCATAAACCAATTTCCATCAGCGTTTGCAGAACTCTAACACACTGTGTAACTCTGAGAAAGTTTGAAAGCTATTGGCATAAAAATGAATTAAGTGGGATTGTGATAAAATACCTCCTAGGATGAAAGATGTCATCATGGTAAATACAGATATGAGCAGTCTTCTGAGAAAACCCAATGAGATGCAGAGACCAGACTTCAGTTTGTAGTAGCTCTGTCTACACAGTGATGTAAGAGGCATTTGTGTGTGTGTGTGTCCAACAATGTGTATCTATTTGAACAAAAAGACTGAATCTTTATTTTTCTCCATATTCATTGATTCTATATTACGATTTAAAGTTTTCTTTAAAAACCCTTGAAAATAGGTTATATCTCCGTCCTGGGATCATCAGAGAAGAATACCAGTGGAAGTCTTTCATTTGGTGAACAAGGCAAGAGGAAGCCAAAGAAGTAAACAGAAAAAAATAACTGCATTTCTTGGAAGAGAAGCATTTGCTAGATTCAGCAATGTGAAATGCATAAACATATGGCTTATCTCACTACACATTTTCTTCACTCTAAAAATAATTCCTCGTACAACCTTAAAGTGGCTTATTCAGGAGACTTGTTTACTCTCCATCAGAGAATGATTTTACAGAGTGAAATATCAAGAAGCATTTTAAGATTTCATTCATTTTGTATGTTGTTCCTGATATTAAAAAAAAGATCATTTCTAAAAGTCAAGGTTATTAATGTAATAGACTTGGTTTCCTAATAGAGTGAACTTCTCATGAAAGCCCTAGATATAATTGAGTTTTCTTTCATGTCTTTAAAGCCTTTTAAAATTCATGAATTTTCTTATCATTTTTGCAGCAAAGCAAAAGTATTTCCAAATCCTTTTTGATTTTGTATTTAATATTAACATATTTAAAATGTTACAGAAATAGACGGAGTGGACTAAGTCTTACAATAAGGAAGTAGTTGATTTTTGATGCATTTTAAAGTTACCGATAGGTCAGTTATTCCTATTACATTGGTTCCGTTACCTGTCACAGAGCTGTCTAGATTGTCCATACTGGATCCAGGTGTCTGGTCCAGTGCTCTCAGGGGCCTGGGAATTTCTAAAGCTTCCTCTTCATCATCAGCATCATCATCTGGAACGTCCGTTTCCAAATCAGAAATCAAGGCTCCGGACACATAACCTAACGGTGGAACCGGAGGCTGTGGAGGTTGATTATTGCTTTGAATGTGCCTAGAATTCAAATGAAATTTTAAAACGAAAGGCAATTCATTAATATGCAACAAAATTATAATCTGAATTAAATGCATGCTATACTAACTCATATTGTCTCTTTCCCTTCCATTAACTAATTTTAGAGTTCACAAGCCTTTCGGCAGAGACGATAGCTATGAATATGAGCCTCACCAAAAAAAGTACAACATAGACCAGTAAAGTCTTCACTTGGTATTAATAGGATAATACACGAAGAAAAGCAAATACGGACCCAGTATTTCTGTGAAAATATGTCATCCACAGGAGAATAGGAATATTCATCATGCGTAACTATTTAAAGTTCTTATTTTTCATCAAAAAGACTATACTTTTGTTCCCAGTTTAGCATCAAAATTCTACTCAGTCTGTGTAACCCATGCTGCCTGCTAGCCCTTATGAAGGAAAGATGTCCCCTACCTCCCAACCCTGAACACATTTCCTTCCCTAGAAGGCTTCCTCCCTGCACTATGCCTCTCACTTCAAGGCTGGAAGGTCATTTCCACTTTCCAGTTTAGGGTAGGCACAACTAATTGTGCTCTAGTAGCTATTTGTGCATCTGTCTCACCCACCAAAGTCTTAAACTCCTCAAAGGCATAAACAATTCATCTAAGCATTCTCTGTGTCTAGAACAATAGTGTGCTAAATAAACCTGCGATGAATAATGAATTCTAATCTCAACTTTATGAAAAAAATAGATCATGCATTATCAACCGTTCTGTATTTATTTAATTTAATTTTTTTGAGAGACAGGGTCTTGTACCATCGCCCAGGTTGGAGTGCAGTCATGCAATCATGGCTCACTACAGCCCTTACCCCCCAGGCTCAAGTGACCCTCCTGCCTCAGCCTCCCAAGTGGCTGGCATTACAGATATGCCTCACCATGCCCAGCTAGTGTTGTAGAGTGGGAGTCTCACTATGTTGTCTAGGCTAATCTGAAACTCCTGGGCTTAAACAAGGGTCCTGCCTCAGTCTCCCAAAGTGCTGGGATCACAGGCATGAGCCATCATGCTTGGCCCAACCTTCTTTAGAATTTATCAAATTGAAGGTCAAATTTAAGTGACTTGTTTCAAACCAGGTAGCTAACAAAGTGTGCAGCTGGCCCCGTTGATTTTGCTTTGGGTCTTCTCAGATTTTCCTCTAAACTATAAAATGCTAAATGAAATCAATTCATTGTTATTTGTTACCAGTATTAAAAAGTAAATGCACCACATGTTTTAGCATATTAAGTATTTTCTTTGCCTTCATAAAAAAGTATTTAGAAGGCCATTCTATTTAAGGAAGATATTAAAAAGTACTATGCATTTTTATTGTTGGCTCTTGAATGAAGAACGAGACTATTTTGCTTTATAATTTGCAGTCTTTGGGGAAAATAGCTCATTCTTCCCAAATTTGTTTAGTATTTATCTCCCAACTGGCTTCTTCAACTTGTAATCAACTCCAATGTTAACAGAATTTTAGATATTCAATATTAAAAAAGAATTCTAATTCTTAAAGCTACCTCCATATCATCAGACCACAGTCTTTAATTTGTAATAGATCAGAAAGTTGAGGCCCCAAGTTAGTATGCGGCATTCATCACAGCCTGCTAGTTGAAAGATCAGAAGACATAGCATGTTTCCTAAGTATTACTACAGAAAACCTTGAGGGTAGATGAGCACATCTTGCTATAAGTGTTGCCTCAAATCTTCTCACGAATTGGGAATGGAGACAAACAAGGCATGAGCAAGAAGCTATAGGGCAATATGATTCATTCTTTTATAATGATGTGGACTTTGCTCCTAGGAGGGATGGATCAGGCCAACATTCTGGTCCTACATCACTGCTGACACCTCTTAATAAAACAAATATACCTTGAGGGATAAAAAAATGTACTCCTCTATAAGGAAAATTAAGAGATAAATTGAAATACTGGAAGAGGATACATAACATTTATAAATATCTTCTAGTGACAGGTACTGTGTACTTCATGAATCAATAGAAACAGATCCTGGGAGGTGGAGCCTGGAAATTATTATCTGTTAACAGGCCTCCTAGGATGTCGATGTGCAACCCAGACAGAGAGTCACTTCCAAAGCAGAAGCACATGCAGTCTCATAACTCCCACTTGTGGAGTCAGCCAAGGTGTTCCGAAAGATTGCTGGGTTGGGTAGGAACACACGCAGAAGAAGAATCAGGGTGTACTCTGTGGGTATTTGGAGCAGGTGGAGATGAACTAATCTGTTCATTTTTTTTGGCGAATATTTATCAAGCACTTACTAAGTAAGACATTCTTCTAAGTATGGGAAGAAAGCAGTGAACATCTCAGGTAGAAATCCAGGCCTTCCTAGATAATAACAGCTGACATAACAGCCGGGTACAGCAGTGTAAAAGTTCATGCTCATTTCATTCTCACAAAAACTAAAATATGTAACGAAGAATTGAACCTTGACCCAACAGAGGTTAGGCCTTTGCCTTCTACTCCTGGGAAGAAATCTCTAAGTCCCAAGAATGTCCTGTTTGATAAGCCTCTCTGTTTACCTAGAGGCCATAGGCTACTCCAGAAAGCATGGCAACATGATTTATGGTGGGCCTTGGCATTACACGATATCACCTCAACCTCTGGAGGCACTGGAAATTGAGGTTAGCCATGTGGATAGTCAATAATGTCTATGTGACAGAGCCAAAATGAAGTCGCAGGACCTCAGGGAAGGTGTGCCCGTCCCGGGTTGACAATTCTCCATGGTGTTTAATGTCACACTCTGTCGGGAAAGTATGCTGTCCATGATTCCACTGAGAGAAGACAACTAGAAGCTCTGCTTTTGGAATTTTCCTGGACTGTGTCCCATGCATTTCTTCTTTTGGCTGATTTCAATGTGTATCATTTCACTGTAATAAACTATAACTATGAGTGTGAAATCTTTCGGTGAGTTCTATGACTTACTATAGATAATTCTCAAACTTCGGGGTGCTCTTGGGGACCCTTGAAACTTGCACCTGGTGTCTGAAATATAGGTGGTCTTGGGGATTGCCCTCTAATTTCCTATATGAGCTAATTACACATGGGGAAACGATAGCATGTAAATGTTCAGCAAGTTGCCCAAGGTCATGCAGCCAGTAAGACATGTTCATCTCCATGGCAGTGGTTCCAACCCTGTCTGTCCCAGTCAAATTCCAGATAATGCAGTCAGAATTTTTCTCTGGGAGTGGAGTCCACGTATCAATATATTTTAACGTTATCCAAATGGTATATTTTAAGGTCATCCACATGAATATCCAAATGCATATCCTTAAAATAGGTTCTAAAATATAGGCAAACTTGAGAAATCTTCAGCTAGAGTCTGTGCTTTAAATGACCAAACTGCACGGTTTCATTAGTTAATGTGAAGGAAGTCTTATGGCTCTTGAAGCAGCTTCAACTTAAATAGGGTTGTTTTATAAAAAGCAGATTGATGCAAAATAATAGTGTTTACCAGTTGTCTTTGACCTTTGAGAAAACATCTGATGATTGTTAGAAAATGTTCAAGACTTTCTGATCTTAAGAAAAGAGGCTGTTTGCAATAATCTTTAAGTAATACTTCTGGGTTTGTATCTCTTTCTATGTACAGTTAGCTGTATTTGAAAAATAAATACTTCATTAATGACGAAAATAAGAATTTTATCAATTTATCCCCATAGCTAGAATTATTTTAAAAAGCAAAACTAAATACTATTTTAAAAATTTACCCAGATTTCAAGCACAAAGTGTAAATCAACAGAAGAAAATTAGAGGTATGACATAGAGATTTAATTTTCAAAAGCTCAGACTTTTATACCACTATTTTAAAGTAGAAACATTGAATAACAACAAAACCTGTATGAAATTGTGATTTAGTCCCATTTATATTTCTGCATTAATTCCACAGGATACCTAGGTGAATTGCTACCTATAGTTTACAGAAGTTTATAGATGGATTAGAAAATGAAATGTGAAATCTGTGATATTCCTGCTTTTTATGCATTTACTGATACTAATATTGTTGTTTTTTCTGTTTCATTTAATTCAGGTAAAAAGAATCTTTTTTTTTTTTTTTCCCAGACGTAGTCTTGCTCTGTCACCCAGGTTGGAGTACAGTGGTGCAATCTCAGCTCACTGCAGCCTCTGCCTCCCTAGTTAAAGCAATTCTCCTGCCTCAGCCTACTGAATAGCTGGGGTTACAGATGCCTACAACCACACCAAGCTAATTTTTGTATTTTTAGTAGAGACAGGGTTTCACTATGTTGGTCAGGCTGGTCTTGAACTCCTGACCTCATGATCCACCTGCCTTGGCTTCCCAAAGTGCTGGGATTACAGGCGTGAGCCACTACGCCCAGCCAAGAGAGTCTTTTAATAATTAACACTAACTGTATGTGATATGCAGAAGCTCATATTTACATATTCACAACCACATACAGAATTAATAACAGGCACTTTGAAGAATCTAAAAGGAGTCTTTTATTACTTAGTTGGAAGTGAGTTCAAGGATAAGCTAATTGAAGATAAACCACAAATTAGAAAAGATTCTGGTGTAGCCAAGAGCACTTTAGCCTGAAATTCAGCAGATCTGAATTGTTGCTCTAGTTCCCTCTCTGAAAATGTGACTTTGACCAAATTATTTAACATTTCTGCAATCGATATATTTATCTAAATGATTAAGGAGTTATACAAAATCATTTTCAACCCTACCTGTGTAGTTCTATCGGAATCTCTTGTGAATTTATCTGAAAAAAAAATTCCATGTGTTGAAAGCATGGGTCCCTTGACTTAATGAAGATATTTACCATGTTTGCTTTGCTATATCAAACTGATAGGCTCTTGTCAACTCATCCAGGTGAGCCTGCAGCATGGGTTGCATCTCTTCCCGTGGGGATGGAGTAAGAGTTGCAGTGGACTGCTGTCCGAAGGAGATAGCAGGAGAAGAAGCCACACCTCGGACAGGAGGTGTTGGGACCCTATCATCATCTTCTTCCAGTTCATCTTCCATACCTTGGTGTAAGTAAGTTTGTACTGGCAGTGGTGGGCACCAGCTATCACTGTCATAGCTGAAATTAAACGAGAAAAAAATGCACATTGACAGATATATACATAAACACACACGCACACAATTATAATAGCAATAAGCAGCAACCACATGGTATCTAAAATGATCTCTCAGTTTATTTCCTCCTGAAGCTGTTGGTGCCACCACAGTAAATCACCTGGCTGTTATCTTAATCTCTAATTGTAATTACATCCTTTATCTCAATATCTCAATTTATTCTTAAAAGACCTTATTAGCTAATTGTTACCCCACAGTTACAAGAGGCAATAACTTCCCAACAAACTTACTCATGTGGAAAAACCAAATTGCTAATTAAAGACAATTAATGAATTTAGTGCTTGTAGATTTAACTACTTCCTTCTCCTGTTCATACTTGTTGGCACTAACATTATATGCCAATATAGCTGATTGATTATCTAAGAAGTTATTGGATAATTTTACTTATTCTTATTCTAGATCTCTGACAACCTTTCATTCCATATGTTATTAAGACTACGATATAAATGCATTCAGTATCTCTTTGAGTCTCTTAATTTTCTCAGAAGAAACTAATATCCTCTTTATCTTGTCATCCAAATGCAAATCATAACACCGAAGTTCAAAACCTTGTCCTATAAAATAGAAATAATATTTTTATTGTATTAAAAACAAGAGATTTATCCTTTAAACAAATTTTGAGTGTAAACTATAACAATTATTTTAAAACCATATTTTTAAGGGACTATGGTCTCCAAGCACAGAAAATTAATCCAGAAAATTTTAACCATGAGACAAAATCAATAGCATTTTTATTTCAATTCTCCGTAGACTGAATATTTTCAGAAATCAAATAGATTATAACATCCTTTTAAAAACAGACAAGGAAAAGATGAATAGCATTATTGGATATCATGGTCTTATAAATTCAACCTCTTAAATATCTAATGAATCTTTCTCCTACAATTCATCCCCACTGCCACAATCACACATCAGTTGCCTTCTGTAAACTAGCTGACTAGCTTTCCTTCTCTTCTGTATCATCTTCTGTTCTGCCCTTTCTTATACACGTGCAGTAGAATATATCTCTAAAATCTTCATTCATATCATTCCTAGGCCTAAAATTATTTAGTGATTATAACTAATATTAAAAATAGCTTTCCAACTCATTAGCTGAGTCTAAAAACACCCATCCTCATCTGATAAACGCATCTTTCAAGGTTCATCTCGCACTATTTCCTTAACATTCATATACTCTATTTTTTTCTAAAGTCTGGGTCTGTTTATAGTGCTTCTCAAATAATTTGCTGGTAGGTGCCTACTCTTCCTTCAACCAGATTCACTTCAAACATCACCAGTTTTGTGAAGTCTTCTCTGCCCCACTCCATATGGAATTAATTGCAATTCTATAATACTTATATTGTGGTACTCCCCATATTATATTGGAATTACTTGTTTCTGTGTCTCTTTTCTCCCAATATTTTGTGAGATTCTGAAAGCTGTAATTCTCAGATACTTCTTGCACCTAATATAGTATCTGGTACAAGAGAGATTAGGCAAACTATGATATTAGAAAATATCAAAAATGTACATCTCTAGTCTTGATCTCTCTTACAAACAGTAACTCATAAATGTCAAGATGATTCTTGAATATTTTGACTTGGATGTCTTTTTATTTATTCTGTTTAAAAGCTGGATTTGGCTGGGCGCAGTGGCTCACGCCTGTAATCCCAGCACTTCGGGAGGCCGAGGTGGGTGGATCACGAGGTCAAGAGATTGAGACTATCCTGGTCAACATGGTGAAACCCCGTCTCTACTAAAAATACAAAAAATTAGCTGGGCACGGTGGCGCGTGCCTGTAGTCCCAGCTACTCGGGAGGCTGAGGAGGAGAATTGCCTGAACCCAGGAGGCGGAGGTTGCAGTGAGCAGAGATCGCGCCATTGCACTCCTGCCTGGGTAACAAGAAACTCCGTCTCAAAAAAAAAAAAAAAAAAAAAAAGCTGAATTCATCATAAAACTTGAACATGTATATTTATATTGGTTTTATTCATAATTGCCAAAATTGGAAGCAACCAAGATGTCTCCCAGTAGGTAGATGGATAAATAACTACAGTTAACCAGGCTATGGAATATTATTGTCACCAAAAAGAAATGAGCTGTCAAGCGGTAAAAAGACAAGGGAAACTTGAACACCTATCACCAAGTAAAAGGTGCCAATCTAAAAAAGGTACACACAGTAAGATTCCAACTACATGACACTCTGGAAAAGGCAACACTATGGAGACAGGAAAAACATGAATAGTTTCCAGAGGCTAGATGGGAGGAAGCCATCCAGCAAAGAAGGATAGGCAAAGAACAGAGGAATTTTAGGGCAGTGAAACTATTCTGTATGATACAATAATGGTGCATGCATGTATCACATTTGTCCAAATCCATAGAACGTTCAACACAGTTAGAGCCCTAATGTAAACTATGGACTCTGGGTGATGATGACACGTGAATGTAGGTGCATCAATTGTTACAAATATTCCACTCTGGTGGAGAATGTTGACAGTTGGGAAGGCTGTCCATGTTTGGGGCCTGGGAAATATCTGCACTTTCTGCTCAATTTTTCTGTGAGCCTAAAACAGATGTAAAAAATAAACTTTATTTAAAAAAAACTCCAAAATTTTTTTGGACGAGTATGTGTCAGGGCCCTGAATGTTTCAGAGCACGAATTTCAGTGGGGAAAGCTGATATTAAACAAATGATCGACAATGTGGGATGCTATGGAAGTCAAAAGCAGGACGTCCAAACTAGCTTTGGAGTTGGGCAGGGCTTTGCTGACCACCAGCGAAAGGAAGATTTTAAACAACATTTGTGGAAGCCCAGAGGAAGAGAAAGGAATTTGAAGAGCTCCAATAGGTCCCTAATGCCAAGAGCTGGCAAAGAAGGAAGAAAGCTGGCCGTGAAAGAGGCAGGAGAATTGGGGATGGGCTGCTCAAAGGCCTTATCAGCCCCTAGAAGGAGTCTGAAATTTTCCTGTGGGCCGTAGATATTTACAGAAAGGGTTTTCTGTTTTTCTTTTTAGGGAATAATATCATCTTTTGCATTCAGTCTCCTTAGTCCCTAAATTCTTTTTTTCTAAATCCCAGAGATTTTTCCTTCAAAGCAAGTTATAAATCTGACACCTTTATTTTCATTTCTATGGCCATTTTCTTCTCTTGCTGAGGCTACCTAAATGAGTTGTAAGACCCTGTTTCAGAAGCCCTGTATGGTTTGAAAGAAATATTTCCTCCTAAGTGCCTTTTATAACATTAGACATTATATACAACAGACAGACACCAGTGGTTTACAAATACCGATTTTTGTACTAGAACATACCGTCGTTTAGGTGGTATTCCATTTAATTGACTATATAATGAGTGCTAATCTGAATTGAAAAAAACCTTTGCTCTAAATTGATACAATTTTTATCTGTTCCATATGCTGGAGATCATGATTAAATTTCACTTGGAGAAAAGGCCTATTGCTTGAACATGTTTTACTCAGTGTCCTGGTGGGACTTGATGCTTTTACTTTTCCATCCTCTCATCAATCCTACCCACCACTTACAAATTCATCTACGAAAACATCAGAGTAGTCTGAATAAAAATACTTACTTCTCTTTATTCCACCCACTAAATATGTCTAAGCCTCAATCTAACATTTCAGACAGGTTTTACAAGAATCTCCTGGTCAGAATAAATTAGTGTGTTTTCATCTTTCTATATGCTTTCTTTTCCATGCTGGTACATTTATTTAGAAGAATCCACTTATATCCAATAAGCTGCAGTCCTCCAGTTTTACCTATCTTAATCGTATAAATCCTTCAAGCCACAGGCTAAATCCCGTATCTTGTATAAAGATTTCCTTGATGAGGCCAACCAGCTCTCACACATTACTCTTCTGAACTTGCTCTGACAATATATTTGCTCGTTTCTTTGAAAATTGATTATATGCAGTCTTATGTCATTTCCAGTGTTGGTTCCTGTCACTCTTGACCAATTTATTTTAGTATTTAACTTTCCACATGTTTATAATGCCTTTTCCTCAAGTGCATTACAGTTATGACATTGAACTGTTCTTGTTTTATTATACCTAGTATAATAACTTAAAAAGAGTAGGTCATAAGCATATGTATTGATTTGAATTGAAAACACACAAATCATTTCATTAATTAGAATGCTTCATTTTTTCATAATTTATTTATTTGACTTAAGACACATTAAGTAAAACAGAAACACATAAGAATAGGCTAATCAAAAGAGAACTGTCCATTTTCAGTATGAAATGTGCTTGCTGTTCTGCTTCATAAATAGATATAATTAAACTTACTTTGTAAATCTTATTACAAAAAAAGTCCTTTTTTTTTTTTTTTTGGCCAAAAAGTAACAGGTTCACTTTCCTTACTTACATTGGTTTATTGCCAAGGATATCATACCTTGGAAAAAAGAAAGAAAATGTTCATACATTCAATCTTTTAAGTGAAAATGGTCTATTTTTTCCTAAGATATTTCTGACACTCCAGAGGTAGTAAGATCTCCTTACTTCTGAAAATCTAATAGGGATATACACATGAAATGAAAATTCATAGAGAATATATTAGAAGAAATACGTGTTATATGCATCATGTGTTCAGGAAACATAGGAGAAGTTATAATTTGTTGTAATCAATTCATTTTTATTAATCAAATAATATCAGGGAAAGGAGACCCTAACCATGTAAATATTATTTTTGACATTGTTCAAATACATTGCTTAATGCATTAAATAACTAAAACATATTTCATTAGCTATTCCTGTTAACTAGAATGAAATATTATCACCAATTTTTCCATGTCCTTATTTTTATAAAGATAATCTAGGACAGGAAGAAGCAAATTCTTTACCCCTTTGGAATAGCAAAGCTGAAAAACGTCCACAGATTCATCTACTTACTGTGTGCCAAAAGAGGAAAAATGGGAAAAGAGAAAAAAGAAAATGCTAGAAGGACCTGAAAGAATAAATGATGGAAAGTTGGGGCATGGTGTATATCATATGAAATAGAAGAATGGTCTGTTATCTCTATGGCATTCATGTCTTAATTCATTCCAAGCAACAAATACTTAGTTTTCATACAGTTACCAAAGAAGGGCAAGAAGATTCTATAAATTTTATGAAGTGTAGCTCTGTTTTTATAGTTTCCTTCACATTTACAGATATACATCTTATTTGAGTGATAGAATTTCAACTTTTTCTTGTAGTAACATTAAAAGTACCGTGAAAATGCTGCTAATGCCAAACCAAAGATCTTTCAGTCAACCTTTCACGGATAAGCTTTTGTTCTTTGCCTTAGTGTCAGGGAACTATGAGGCATCTTATTATCCATCTTGCCTGGTGAATAATGATAAAGATGACAGCAAATCAATGCTGCGTGTAAATGAACTTGTAAAAGGCCAGATACAAACACCAAACTACTAATAAAGACACAATAAAGTTCACCACTGGCTGAAACTTGCCAATCTCTAATTGCGGTAACAAAGAAAAGCTCCACTTTTCCATTTAATTACCACTGAATTCTTCCTAGAATCATATGACTATGATAAAATGCATTGTATTTATAACTAGGGATTAATACATTTTGACAATTTTTGGCAAGCTGAGAGAGGCATAATGATGGGAGAAAAATTGCTGTATTACTGAATTAACAATTAAATACTTTTTTGTTGGGTAATTGATAACTTTTGATATTCTGACTTTTTAATATTATTTCGATATTTATTTTGATATGTGGGGAAAGGAAGGCTTAGAATGAAAAATAATGATATCTGGGCTCTTAGAAACAATACTAAATATTGTAACAAAAAACTAGATACATTAGTTTCAAGATAATGATTACCATTAACTAGGTATATCTCCTAAATATGTACCTTTCCTCCAACCCAATGCTATTGCTTTGTTTTATTCCCTTATCATTTACATGATACTGGCCATTCTCCTGCAGTATTACATGCTTTATCTACCTGCCCCAGCCTCTCATCCTCCAATTCATCATCTGTACTCAAAGATCAGAATTCCAGTATGACATAAAAGGCTTCACAATTGACTTCAAAACATCTTCTTAGATTATCTCCTACCCTAAGCAGGTTTTAAACTCAACAAGCCTCCGACATCAGCAACAAATTGATAAAGGGCACAGACAAGCAATTAAGTGCAATATGAGGAGTACTACCACAGAGGAGCAAGCTTTAGGAATAACAAAAACAGAGGCAAATAACCTTAACTAAATAAGGTGGGGTTTCAAAAGAATGACTAATGGGGCTATTTGCTATTTCCCGTTTTCTTGTCTTTTATTGTATTATATTTCTTTTCTTTTTCTTTTTTCTTTTTTTTGTCTCTGGCCAGTAAATTTCTCTCCATTTGCACAGAAAATCACAACAGCAGTAACATTTTGTTACAGTTGTTGACTATGTATTCTATGTCTAGACCACTTTTGGACAGAGACTTTTTCTTGTTATTCTTTGTCCTTATTTTTGGCTCAGTGCCTGGCATCCAACAGCCACCAAATGTGGTTCTATTATTTGTGAATAAATGATTCTAGATTCACCTCAAAAATTAACTTCTACAAGCTTTCCCCTAGCATCCCTGGTATATATGATTGCACCTGTCTGTTGGAAAATTATTAGTTCTTCCTCATTGCTGAGTTAGTGCTTGTCATACAAAATTGTGTTTGTGTGTGTGTGTGTGTGTGTGCATGCATGCATGTATGCATATGTGTGTGTCAGGAGCAGGACAGTGTTTACTAGTGTCTGATCTCTAAAAAGTATCAAGAGTAGGACAGGTGTGGTGGCTCACGCCTATAAACCCTGCACTTTGGGAGGCCGAGGCGGGTGGATCATGAGGTCAAGAGATCGAGACCATCCTGGTCAACAAGGTGAAACACCGTCTCTACTAAAAATACAAAAATTAGCTGGGCACCTGTAGTCCCAGCTACTTGGGAGGCTGAGGCAGGAGAATTGCTTGAACCCAGGAGGCAGAGGTTGCAGTGAGCCGAGATTGTGCCATTGCACTCCAGCCTCGGTAACAAGAACGAAACTCCATCTCAAAAAAAAAAAAACAGGAAACAAAAAAGTATCAAGAGCAAAAATGTTTCTAAATTTTTTATATTTTATATATCAAGAAATGCTTAAACCTGAATTATGAATGTTCTAAATTATAGAAAAATTATTTAGAAGATGTATTCTAAAGATTTCCTCTGTGAATTACTTAATATTAATATTATTAATAGTAGAATACCGTGTTCAGTAATCTTTCCTTTATCAGTATCATACGATTTACCGATTAGAAAACATAAAAGTATAAAGAATACATCAAGAAATGGACAAAACCATGCCCAATCTTTCAATGCTTATTTGCCCTTATTATATTAACTTTAAATATGTGTTTTTATTATAAACAACTAAAATAATAATTTTCAAGTGTTTAAAAACCGAGCTCAAAACATAAGGAAACTGAATTTTGTTGTCAGTATTACTGACTGGCTAAGATTCAACTACTATTTTTAGTAAGAATGATAACATTTTAAAGGAAATACTATGTATTTAAGACAAACAAGAACTTGAAAGAAAGTAACTCAAAATACATATATATAAAAAGTTTCCAAATATGTAAAAACAACTTTGTGCTTTATATCTTAATTATACTGAAAATAATTTGTGTCAAATAATAAAAATTTGCACCATCTATTATTTCATGAATATATCCAATTCCGCTGGCAGGTAATGAAATAAAGTGAGAAGTTTGGCACTGATTTTGATTTAATTCGTTTTATTGCAAGGGATTACAGGAATTATTATAGTCTATGTGTTTTTTTTTTGTAGATTCAATGGGAAGAAAATTTCAAATTATCCATATTTTCATGTGATCTGAGTTCAGGACTTTATATATATAAAGCTTTAACAACACTACTTTCTCTTCCTATTTCACAAGTCCCCATTTCTGTCTTCTCTGACTCTAGCTTTTAAAATGCAGATTTCTAATCTCCCTAATAATCTTTTCTTGTGAAATACACTTCTTTGTTATTTTTTTTTTTTTGCTCATGATTCATGTGGCACTGACATGTTTATAATCTTAATATAAATTAAGATTATAAACAGAATTTTATTATTTAAGTTAGAGAAAGAGGACACAGGATATGCTTTTAGTTTCCCATTTCAAATGTGAACTTAAAAAAATAAAATAGTAATATATGTATATATAATAAGCACTACAATCTCAGAGAGATAAATGAAGGCTTTTGGAGGGAGAGGAAGACATAGACAAAATCTATTTATATATGTGTGTCTGTACATATGTTTAATACATATACAAACTATGGATGTGTGTATATATATATATATATATTATATATCAAAAAAAAAAGAAATAATATCATTAAAGGAAGCTAATATTGTGACATAGAAAATACCCATTACAAAAATTAATCTGAAGACCTTGGAGACAACAGTTATGTACAAAGAAAGAAAATGACAAAAAAAAAAAAACTTTTAAGCGTATGTGATTTTTTAAAAATCAGGCAATAAATAAACCATTATAGAAATAAATGGATATGGTGTAATATCTAAATATTTCTAAGAAAAAAAATTGTGAAAAGAAAAACTGCTTTTATTGTATATTTTTAGCTTACATAGAGACCCAGTCAAAATAACAGTGACTTCGGAATTATAAGGAAGACAAAGCCTTTAGAATTATTAAATTAGAAAGGAGACTATGATTTTTTGACCAGGGGTTTTTTTTTTTTTTTTTTTTTTTTTGAATTAGAGGTAAAAAGTATCAGTGTCTTTGTGTTTAAAATCATTTAAAGCTTAAACTAACACAGGAAAACTAACTCTTGTGAGACACTTGGGAGAGAATAAGGAAACTGGTCACATTTAAAGGCCCTCAAAGGAAATTTTATAGCTTAAAAAGGTTTCCTCACAGAGTGTGCATTGGCTCTGTTATTGTTCTGGCCCCTAAATTCCCATCAGAGCTGATGATTAAAGTTCTACCCACTGGCCAGGTCCCTACAATTATCCCATTGTGATGGTGCTCTACAGTGGCGCCCTGCTATGGCCAGACATCAAGTCATTAGAGAACTGCAAGGGATGATGAAGAAGGTTATTTTAATTCCCTTTTCAGCCCTTCTCAGGAGTGGCTCTTTAGTTCACAGAGCTGTGGGTACTTGCTTTCAAACTAACAAGCAATATTATAAATGGAGGCCGCATTATCATGATTGCAGACAATCTAAGGCACTTGAAGGCCAAGGATTCTCAGTCTTCAATATGCGCTGTTTTGTATTTATCAGCTAAAAATATATAGACAGTGCAAACAATAAAAGAGGGGAAAATGCAATGAACATGGTGGTAGGGGGCAAAGGAAACAATAAGAGAACGCAAGATGATGGCAAAAATGAGCAACAGAGAGGAGAGGAGAGCCCTGGCCATTTTGTTAGGAAATAAAACATTTTTACCCATTTTCTTGTTGTTCCACTGCATAGTGTTCCAGCTCTGTACCAGGAAGGGGCTGGACTGGGGGAGGAGGTAGAGGGACATTGGCCCAAGTGGATCCATTGTTTTTCTGTGGTTTAGAAGAGTTTTTATTTTTCTTCTTTTTTCCACCTTTCCCACCTGAAAGTAATGATGTATTTATTCAGAGATTCCAAATATCAGAATAAATAGAATATATCAGATGGCAAGATGCATTTATGTTTCAAAACACCAGAATCAGTCTGTTGGAGTTGTTAAAAGCTATAAACAATGAAATGATATAATAACAAAAATATTTTAATAAATCACTCAAAATGATATTGCTTTTTTTTTCCCCAGTGCATTAACAGTGGAGCTGAATAAACCAAAAACATAGCTGCTGTATCAAAAGCTTATTGATTTATTCATATTTGCTGCCTCCATGTTTTCATTGTTAGAGAAATAATGGGCCATAACAAATTCTTTTAAATGTCAGATTTTAGTACATTTATAATACTCTTTTGCATAATTTCTCTCAGTGGAAAATGCAGGGTCTAAGGATACAGGCTAAACTTTTCCATTAGAACTTATTCACTTTAGTTAATCCAGGAGAGTAACAATTTTTATCTTAAAAGTAACTGATAAAAATCAATTGGCTACAATCAGGAAAATAACTGTAAATATTTCACCAAGATACATTTTATAGACTTTTAAACTAATGAATGGCATGATTATTTTTGCATATAAATGTGGATAGTTCTTAGCTATTTTAAGCCATAACATTTCATAACATTCCAAAAAGGAGGAAAAATTAATACAGTAATCAGTTTCAGGAGCATTGTAATACAAATGAAATCATGCACAAAATATGAGCAGAAAGTAAGCCGGCAGCATATGAGCCATATCTAGGATTACACAGAGCTTAATGAAATATACTAAATATAATTTATCATTTGGACAGTGATATAGTTTTTACTCTTCCAAAATTAAGCAAATAAAGCTTCTTCCTTAAAAGCGGACCACAGTTAGATGAGGAATGAGTACTTCTTGGAGGAGAATAACAAAGGGCGTTTCTGTAACTATGTAACTTCGGTGACTCCCACCACAGCCTACAGCAATATATCTGCTGAAAATCTAAGTGATCCTTGGGACTTCATCTTTCTGGTACTACAAGTTGTGAGCAAAAATTATTTGTAGCAGGGCTATCTAGCAATATATCACAGTATCACTAGAAGTCTACTCTTCTCCTTTCTTCTACCAATTATTCATCTGCATCAGCCAAATCAGAATATTATGTAATTTAATAGCAACATATTTAAGCACCAGGAAGTGATAAAGCTGTTAGAGATACACTTTATTGCCAGTTATAAAATTGTATATGTTTTCCACATAGCATGCATACCCACACACATTTAAGAGAATATTCCTGCACACAAATTGTTTCACCATGCCTTTTATGATACCTGTTTGGTAGTCTGCTTAGAGGATCAGAGTTTGGTTTTGGGTTTACAGACCAGTTTCCCACTTACTAGATAAGTTACTCAATAGTTACTGCCTACATTTTCACACATGTAAAACAGATGTAAAGTGACTACTTCTTTGAGTTATTTTGAGAATTACAAGAGACAATGCATATCAAGTACTCAGAATGTACTGAAAGTTCAATAAATACCACGCATTGTATTCTTCCTTTCCCGTATCCTCTATCTTAGAGCAAACGCAGCTGCTCTTGATTTCTAAAGCTTTCGCTACTCCCAACTTCTCCAGGCCCAATGAGTATCCCACAAAGAGCCTTACTCTCAGAATAAGAATAAACTTGCTTGAATATAAATTTGTAATTTTTTTTAAGGTACATGAACCTTAATCCTTTTGTTTCCTGAAGAGTCAGCAAAATTATAACACAGGGACTGTCTCTTCTGCTGTAGTATCAGAACTCCATTTCAATGATTAAAAGTTTAAGCTACTTGTCTTTTGTAGCTTTCTCTCTAGTTACACCTCCTTTATTCCTTATTTATTTATATATTAAAAAAAGCTTTTTATTTTCCATAGTACCTTTAGAAACATCACGTGATCACCACCAGAACTGAGTGACAGAAATAGACAAGTTCTTGCATCTCCATTTATAGATAAAGTAACTGAGGCTCGTTCCAAGTGTTATGTGGTCTATTGTCACCCAGTAAGAGCAAAACCAGAATTTGGAGTGCAGCAGCTTTTACTGGAAATTACTACTTCTAGAGCCCTGAATTCTGTTGAACTAATTTTCCAAAGTTCAAGAAAGCCATTTATTACCTACTCTTCCAAACAGATTTTAAAAAATGTATTTTGGAAACAGGTGATTCACAAAAGAAATTTGTGAGGGCTTTCTATCCATCATCCACTTTCACTTCTTTGGGGAATATTTCTGCTCTCTCATTGTGGGCAGTATGGGTAGGATTACTAATCAACACACCTTACTTCTTTGAGCAGTGAGCTAAGTGGTAGGCTCACAGCATGGTGGAGAACATATGACAGAACCAAAGTCACTTACATTGTCTAACATCTGAATCTTGAATGAAGTGAGCCATAGTCTGTTGCTGTTACTTGTAAACAAAGAACCCTCAATAATTTTAAGGTGAGAATTGCCTATACTATCTTTTAAGAGAGAATATTTTAAGGAGTTATATATATAATTGAGGTGTATATAATATGTGTGTGTGTGTGTGTGTGTGTGTGTATTTTTTTTTCTTTGAGACAGGGTCTTACTTTGTCACCCAGGCTGAAGTGCAGTGGTGTGATCACATCCACTGCAGCCTCAACCTCCCAGGCTCAAGCATCCCTCTACTCCAGCCTCTCAAGTAGCTGGGAATACAGTCCAGCAACAGCATACTTGACTAATTTTTGCATTTCTTTTAGAGATGGTGTTTTGCCATGCTGCTCAGGCTGGTAATTTTCTGTTTTCAGTGATGAGATTTTTAATGGAAGTGCTCAGAACTTGTGTATTGAATAACTTATAAGTGTTTCAAAGAGGGTGATAGACTCACTCAAATAATTCAGAAATGTCCACTTTTATCACCGTGATTATTTTAAATTGCTTACATTGCTATGCACAAATTAAGAAAATCTTATAATACCATATGATTAGCTATCCACAAGGTGGTTTGATCTTAAATTTAAGTCTTAGGAAACATACCTATGATTATAAGCATAAAACAAAACTCTAATATTGAACTCAATTGAACTAAACTAAAAAGAGAATAATCACTTCACTCTCATCTACTAAAGAATGCTTTCTATCATCAATTTAAGTAATTCTGCATTCAAATGTAGATAAAGTAGTTAATATAATTCATAGATATATATAAATGTCACTCAGGAGATTAACGGATTCAAAAAAGCACTAAGCACTATTGTGAATCGTGTTCTGCTTACAATTACTCAAAAGGTAACTTTTAAAACTTGATGGTGACAATCAACACATATAGAATACTTAAAGAAAGATTTTTAAAGTCTTGGTAATCTTAAAGATTTTTAGAAGTCTTAGGCTTATAGTATATAGATTTATTTTTACATATTGCATGTGACTTTACATATCTTTAATAAAACAAAGAGGAAGCCCAAGATAAATTACTTTTTAATTATTCAGAGCAATTGTGAGACTTACTATAAATAAATGGCAGTATAAATGACATATAAGGTCATTCAAAAAATTCTCCTATATTATTAAACCCATTTAAATTCATAACAGATGTTTAAAATTTTCTGGATTCTATAATATATCTAATCCCACCAATAGGCAAGAAGAGCAAATGACTCATTTTGAAGGGAAGAGGGAGCATTAACATTTTCAGACTGAAAGGATTCCATCTCCCGAGGAAAAGTAATTTAGAAAATGTTACCCTAATGATGTAAAAAGTTTAACTCTTTATGGCCTTGATGCCTGGTAGCCTGTGACATGTCATAATACACTATAATCTTTTATAAACAACCTGTAATTAAACAAATAAAACAAAATCTCAGTACAAACAAACAGCATGTAGTTAATCCAAACAAATTAAGCAAGTGGGGGCATGGAATAAATTAGAAATGTACAAAGTCATCAGCCATACAATGTAAATGTCATGGTTGAAAGTTAGAGTGTGTCTACTACAACCGCCTTAGTTTACAGGTAAGGATCTCTGGGCCAGGAAGATTTCACTTATAAGTCATTACAATAGGTTTATACTTCTGTCCAGTAAAGGGTATTTCTTTCCATCTGTGATACATAATACCTACATTATAGATTGTTAGTTTGGCTGCTAGGTCTCAAATACATATTAAAATTTATACCATAAAAGAATTATCCATATCAAAGATTGTATGATTTCTTTGGAAATTAAATATTAATTTTCCATATTAATTTTCTTATACAGTACATTAGAACATCGTTCAATAGATAAAAAGTCCTATTACATGATATTTTGAAATCTTGTCCAAAAATAGGAAGTCACATCAATGATATACCAACATTATGAAGCACTCCATAATCATTTCATTGTAGTTGAATTCATCTTTAGGTATCCATGACATGGAATTGACTTTCATGTATGATCTTTTTATTATAAAATTGTCTTTATTCTGTGCTTTAATAAATAGAATTTAGTAGAATGGCATAATTTTTTCTTTAAATATAGCCTTGTATAGTCAGTATATAAAAGGGGACAGTGATTTTTCTCTTCCCTTTCTCCCATTAAGGCAGAATTTCATCAGAATAAAATGTAATTGTCATTTGATAGATACAGGCCTGACAGGGAGCTGTGATTCAGTATATCTTCATGGTGGTTAGGAACACAGGTCATATGCTGGTGACAAACAAATATTTCTCCTTACTGTGATGAGACCAACCTGAGAGACTGCCACTCCTTTCTGAGCTGTTGTGAGAGCTGGTGGTGCTGAAATCCTGAGACTGGTTGTGTGGCATTCTATTAGACAATCCCTCAGCCAATCGGTAGTCAGGAATGTAAAGTAAGGCTAAGGGTTAAAGGGCAGAGGTCATAGTGGCATCATGTGATTAGTTCACAGCACAAGCCCATGCAGAACATGCAGTTAGCAACTCAAAAGCAGATGTTGTGGGAGAGTGGAGGAATGTTTTGTCTAGCCTGTCCTAATGGAAGTAGAGATGGATTGCTGATAATTATGTTAAAAAGGAGCTAAAAGATGAAACCGATTGGTGCTGGTGTGTGGTGGTGGTGGTGACGGTGGTGGAGGCAGTGGTGGTGATAAGAATTATTCAAGTTACTGGAAACATGCCAGTATCTTTTTTTAGTTAAGATAGAAAACCTGGTAATGAATCACTGAAACAACAACAAATACTAACTTCTATCTCATGCACAAATGAAATGAAAATAACTCCTCAGGACACAAGAACCTGACTCACCATTGTTACCTTTGTTCTGATCAGGTAGAGAATAACCAAATCCCATCAGATCTGTTTTTTGCTGAATTGAGCTTTTCCATTGTTGATCAGGCAGATCGACAGCCAATTCATGTATGCTGTTGGAATGCAAAATCTGTGTGGTGGCATATGGGGTAGCCTGTGTTATTTGGCTGGAACTGTTGTAAGTGGTTTTGGTAGTGAAGTCAATGCTGCTATAAATGGCTCCATCTGAGAGCATCGTTGCTGTTTTATCCCCTTGGCCTGGAACTGGTGGCAGCACATCTGTGGTGAACATAGGGAAATGAAACAATTTAATGAGGCACCGGAAGCCCAAAACTATCAGGGTTGAAGATGAAAAATAAGTGTGTCACACTGCACGTTTGCATTTCAGCTGAGATGGGCTTCATGAGCCACTGAAGGGTAGATGATGTACAACCATCGCCAAGCTATCAGCCTCAGTGACAGGCAGGCCTACCGCTCGCCCTTCACGTCTCACCGCTTAAAACAACCCTCCCCCCATTTCCTTCAACCATGAATAAGAAGTTTGAGATATTTCACTACTGAAAAATGCTTCCCGTTGCTCGCTCTGTTTCAGAACCAATAAAGGTGTTAGCACTTTACAGTAGCAATGATAGTGAATCCACAAATCACAGATGAAAAACATCTCTTTCCACTTTATCCTAGGAGACATAGACTACAACTGCTGAATATAATATGCAAACATTTCCAAAATTATACTATCTTGACTGTGAAGTACATTTTTTGAAGTTTTAACTTGCCACTTACTGATGTGATTTCATTGTTCCAGAAATGGGGAATAAATTCTTTTCCCTTGGATAACAAAGGAAAATTTTCATGAATAAGTCATTTTCACCATATAGCAGGATTTCACTATAGAAAAATCAATCTCAGTAATCGTTGAGTTTTTAATTTATGCTACCAACTCCAAAGTAGAGAATTACAGTTTCATGCTGTAATACAGCAAGAGTAAAGTTAAACTTCAGGAACAATGCTGAATATCAATCAGTCCATTTTTCATTTCGGTATGCTGAATTATTTTTAAATAATGCTTTATAATTCAGAACTGCCACCTGTCCCCTGAGTTCTTATTTTCCCTTTTTGGAAGAAAGATACTAAGTGACTCTAAAATAGAAATCACTAAATAACACTACTTTTAATCATGTAGAGTTAAAATGAATCTAATTATTATACAGTACATTTTATAATAATCTATATTCTGAAAGCTTCACTTCATGGGACTTGAGGTCATCAAATCACTTTATTTCTTCATTATAGGACATTTGTAATTATCTTAAACCTTTTAGATTAGCTGATACCCAATAGTACCTGAAATAAAAATTCTTATAGAAATATTACTTTTACTTTCAAATTTTACATATTAAAATTGTCTTCTTTAGCAACTGTAGAAAGAAAGGAATAATGTATTTTGTACACTGTATAAGTTAAGTCTTTCTGAAGTTTTTGAACTGGAATTATTTTACAATTAAGTGGATATGTACTTAAGATAGTGAAGTAAGTATCTTAAATGTATATCAGCGAAATTGTTAAACATATTTAAATTTATAATATTTCACCAGGTTGTATGAGTGAATAACTATTTTTGAATTTCAGAACTTTGGAACTACTTTCTTGCCCTTCTTTCTTTGAGCTATGTACTAATCACAAAATTTGATGTTAAACGTACAGCATTCTCAAGTGTTAACATTATTTTTTGACACAAGAACAGAAAATGAAATACCGCATGTTCTCACTCATAGGCAGGTGTTGAACAATGAGAACACATGGACACAGGGAGGGGAGCACGGCACACTGGGGTCTGATGGGGGAAATAGGGGAGGGACAGCAGTGGGTGGGGAGTTAAGGAGAGACAGCATGGGAAGAAATGCCAGATATAGATGAAGGGGAGGAAGGCAGCAAATCACACTGCCACGTGTGTACCTATGCAACTATCTTGCATGTTCTTCACATGTACCCCAAAACCTAAAATGAATAAAAAAAAATAATAAAAAGTAAAGAAAAATATGAAAAATCTAAAAAAGAAAAAAAAACTTTTAATGTGTAGTATATCCAAATTGGTGAAAATAGATCCTTGACCCGGGTGAGTTTTCAGACTTTTGTTCCTGCCACTTTCACCATGCCTTTCACTGATGAATGTTAGCTGAATATCAATGGTTCTCTAACTTGGCTCCAATTTCACACACTTTGAATTTGAAGTTCTCCAAAGCCTTAATGTGAAGAGCAAGCCACTTCAATGGCAAGCTTTTCAACTGGCTGTGTGCTCAAATGATAAAAAAATGAAATAAAATGTCCAAGAATCTAATGCTAATAATGTTGCTATACCACTAATGCTGCGGCTCTGGATATTGAATCTCTCCTCTCCCTCCTAGATGAAATTAGAGTTAGCCTTTAAGTCTAAGTGCTTCTGTATTGATTTTTAGGCTGCATATTGTCTTCAAATATTATTTGATCATCCCTACATTTTCAAAAAATAAACTGAATTATATTCTAACACTGAAATATTGGAATATTGCATATGAATATTTGGATGTTAAGGAGAGTCCTGTAATATCAAATGATTTGAAACTCTGGGCCGGCCTTCCTCCCCAAAGGCTAGACCTAAATAGGTGATATCATCTTTAGAGAGGGCTTTTTTTCCATTTTCACTTCTCACAGTCCTCACCTACCAATCCTTAATGTTTTAGGCTGTCTGACTGGTGTTTGTTAACACTTGTGTTTGAAACCTGTGAGTTACAGAAACGCTTCCTCTACTAGGAATTGGTAATTGATTCTGTAGTTTTTCAGCCCTTTGGTTATACTTATATTCACATTTATTTCCTTTTGTTTTATATAATTATCTGTATGAATGAATGTCTTCTTCACTGTATCATAAAGTCACTTGAAGACAGGAGCATATGGGCTAGGTCTGCATTTTCATAATTGCTCACCCAGTGTTTTGAAGAGAGTAAGCACTTGCTAAATGGTTAAGTAATATTTTTATGGTTTGCTTTGATAAAATGTAGATTTGTGCCATAATTAGTAACTTTGTTATTACAAATACTATTTTATTACATTCAAACATGTATTTTCATTTCATTCTTAAAGGAAAAATGTCAGTATCTATCCTTATTTTTCCAAGTGAATATGATTATATAGTCACACATGTGAATTTACCTTTGTAGTACAAAGCAGAGTTTTCTACAACCAGATCTCAAATTATTTATCTAGAGAAACCTTAGTTTCTTGATCCTTAAAATGGAAATATGATTATCTATTTCATACATTACTATGCAGGCAAAATGAATTAAAATATACAAAATATCCTAACAGTAATTCCGGCACATAGTAAATGCTTAAAATGACTATTATGTGGATAGGAGATACAGTCAACCCTACAAAAACTTTGTCTTAGCCTTGCTGTTCATCTGTGAAATGTTTCACATCATGAAAATGAAGTGAAAATGGAAGAAAACCCTTGCAAATCTCCAAGTATACCCTGTGGTTAAATTAGACTGAGACATTTTAGATGTTAATGTAGCCTGTTGAAACTGAAAAAAAAAAATCATTTTCTCCATCTGTAAGCACTTATTTCTTAATATAACGATAGAATGTGATAGTATTTCTATAAAATACAAAAGGTAAAAGAGGCAGCTATTCCTTGATTGATAAAATGTTTTGGAACAGAATTCCTTTTGACAAAATCAATCTCCATAGCAGAGGGAGGGAGACTCTTGTTTCCTGGTGAAAAGGTGCTCAGGTACAGAAACTGCCCATGGCAAAGTGATAGCCTACAGCTGCTCACAGTCAGGTCACTTAGGGGAGGGAGCCACTATCAGAGTGTCTGGGCAATTAAGAGTCCTAAGTGGGTGTGTTGGCTTACAAAAGCGGAAGAGGAAGCTGAGAAGTCATGTAACTTACTTTTCATTCTCTCACTCTACTGATGCCTAGTCATCATTGATGGTATGCCAAGCTTTACACAAATATATATATATAGGTTTAACACAAAGTAATCATATATATGTGTGTATGTGCTAAACCTATGTATAAACACACACACACACACACATATATCTAGGATTACTATATGTTTTATATATATATATATATATAAACTATATATATGCATAGGATTACTATATGTTATATATATAAACTAAACTATATATATGTATAGGATTACTATATGTTATATATATATATATAAACTATATATATGTATAGAATTACTATATGTTTTATATATATATAAACTAAACTATATATATGTATAGGATTACTATATGTTTTATATATATATAAACTAAACTATATGTATGTATAGGATTACTATATATATATAAACTAAACTATATATATGTATAGGATTACTATATATATATAAACTAAACTATATATATGTATAGGATTACTATATATATATATAAACTAAACTATATACATGTATAGGATTACTATATATATATAAACTAAACTATATATATGTATAGGATTACTATATATATATAAACTAAACTATATATATGTATAGGATTACTATATATATATAAACTAAACTATATATATGTATAGGATTACTATATATATATAAACTAAACTATATACATGTATAGGATTACTATATATATATAAACTATATATATGTATAGGATTACTATATATATATATAAACTAAACTATATATATGCATAGGATTACTATATGTTATATATATATAAAGTAAACTATATATATGTATAGGATTACTATATATATATAAACTAAACTATATATGTATAGGATTACTATATATATATAAACTAAACTATATAGGTATAGGATTACTCTATATATATATATATAAACTAAACTATATATATGTATAGGATTACTATATATATATAAACTAAACTATATATATGTATAGGATTACTATATATATAAACTAAACTATATATATGTATAGGATTACTATATATATATAAACTAAACTATATATGTATAGGATTACTATATATATATAAACTAAACTATATAGGTATAGGATTACTCTATATATATATATATATAAACTAAACTATATATATGTATAGGATTACTATATATATATAAACTAAACTATATATATGTATAGGATTACTATATATATAAACTAAACTATATATATGTATAGGATTACTATATGTTATATATATATATAAACTATATATATGTATAGGATTACTCTCTCTCTCTCTCTCTCTCTATGTGTGTGTGTATATATATATATATATATAGTCATCCATTTAATCCTCATTACACACCTATGAGGCAGGAATGGTTATTTTCCATATTTTATTTTCAGAAAGAAAGGGAGTTCCTCTTCTTATAGTTTGTATTGACAGATGCAGACTTATGCAATAATTGCTAGCTTCATTATTTCAAATAGAATTTTAAATATAGCCCATTCTTAAAGAGAAAATGCAAAGAATATTCTTCGCAGTCAACCTGGTTATATACTCATCATGAAATCAACACATCAAGGCTTATGTGGACTCAGAAAACTGTAACACAGCTTTGGGTCTCCTTCATTAATTCTAAAAGTGCAGACATCTTACAGTGAATTCTCCAGCTTTGCTTGGATCACAGCACTCTTGTAATTGATCACTCCAATTTTCTACTGTTACTCCGTTTTTCATCGAGCAGCAGGCTACATGACTAAAACAGCACTTGGATCCCAGCATTCTCCTCTTAAAAATCCATCAACTGCTTTTGATTACCGCTGAATAAAGTCTAAACTCTTTATATGGCTTAAGAAGTTCTCCGTTATCTATCCTATATTTCTTACCATTTCTGTGTCCTCGTACTTTATACTCAAGTCATAGGAAATTCCTCCATTTCTCAAGTAGGTCAATGTCTCTCTTATTTCTGGAACTTAAAATAGAGCAATTTCTTTTCTACACACTTTTTTATTCATACTCAAGCTTCCTTCAGGTATCAACTTAAATATTAATCTGTTCATAGAGGCAGTTTAAGTACATTTAATATCTGTATAATCTTCCACCAATGGAAAACTCCTATGAACCCTCCAAGCCACACTGAGATCAGAGAGTTGTCTCTTCTTCCCATCTTTCTCTAAACCCAGCTCTCACCTATTTGACTTGATTAAAGGGTGAAGTCAGGAGAAGCTGGTAGTTATTTACAGTAGGTTACTTCTGTCTTCTTCCAAACCCATAGGGAGAAGACTCAGCACTAAATGTTCAAAGCTTAAGCACATTGAGTACTTAGCGTCTTTTTGTTTTGTTTTGTTTTGTTTTTGAATAACAGTTATTAATTGTGAAACTACAGAAAAGTTCTCTCTTAACATGTTGTCATATAAACTTAATTGTCTATTTCTTAAATGACATATTGTATGAGGGCAAGAACCATCTTTTTTATATCAATATTAGATTCTTACAGTCTTCCATAGTGCCAAGAACACAGGAGATGCTCAATAAACACATATTAAATGAGACAGGGAAAAGAAACCTCGGCATCAAAACCATAAGGTCTAGTTAGCAAAATTGTTTCTGAGTTCAGTAATCTTGTACTAACAATCTTGGAAACAAATATTCATCTTGGTTAGTAATATCTTCCTTAAAAGTTTGGTTTTACTCAAGGTAATGTAGACACGATAGTTTTACATTAAAATATTTGATAATTGTACGGCACTGTTAGTGCATATCCTTCATTAATTTGAATTATGAGAGAAAATCCTCTCTGATATGTCTCTTTAAAAAAAATCCAGGAAGAACTCAAATGACATTTGAGAATAACAAAGAGAAATAACTCAAATAACATTACTTTAAAAAGCACGACTTACCTCCACGGCCAAAATTTCCAATCTCATTTGGGCCACTATTGCTATTATTTACTGGCAAGCTTGTGGCTGGCCAAGAATCAGCAAGCCATGGATAGTTGGGATCACCAGCATTTAGAAGGCCTGGACGGCTAAAACAGAAATTACAAGGAAATCAATCCATGGGGCTCAACACAAGATTTTGACACCCGTCTCATGCAATATAAAGGGTTGAGAAATTGAAGATTTTAATTGACTTCAAACTTATATATGTAGACTCCCTGGAATTAAAGAACTCCAGCAATTCATTAACGTTATACATAGATCAGCCCCAACAGTGGAAGCAGGGAGTCCTTGCCAGGTGGTCTGTTGATGTTTAAATGAATTCAGGTGTCTGTCCTGAAACTGGTAGGAATCATTTACATACTAGGATCACAAAGCAAGGTTTGATGATAAATTGGCACCTCAAAGGAACAACTGCTCTAAGTGACAGCTCTATGCCAGCCATTTCTAACACTCTAGGCTATTCTTTCCTCAATTTCTGCAGCTCCCTTATGTATCTGTTCTCTAGGCTGTAACCCTTGTTATGAGCCCTCATGCTTGATTTGGAGGCAAGGAACTTAAGGGAAATTAATGAACACTATTTGTACTGTTCCATCAATAGCGTATTTCCAAGTTCTCTAAATTGCCAAATATTAAGGGTATGTTAAGGGTTTTGTTAAAGGTAATAAAAGACACACTGTGATATGATCCAGCATGTGAGTATAGTCTATGAGGAAAACTTCTTTCACATCATATTTACTAAAGAACTCCTCCTTTAATATAAAAGATGGGATTCTAATTCCTTTCCAGATTACTAGCATATTTACCAGGGAATAGAACATCTATAATCATTACACTTTTTTTTTTTTGATAGACCCCTTCTGGTACAATTCCTAAGAGAAACATGTGTTTCTATGGAAACAGCAATAAGAAGACCCAACTGCTTTCTTGCTACATCCACTAACTCTCATTAGACTTAATCTCTTTTTGCTAAAATATTGATTAAATGGGAGATTGGAAGTTATTACTAGAGCCTAATTACAATCTCCATATTGGCAAAGGGAAAATAGATGAGGATATATGAGTTTGTTATCAGCTTTTATCAATTTCAATTGAGTATCCAAAGTTGTGGAATCCAGTCCTATCAATCTACAGCCTATTCATCATCCATGAATCATTTACTTTGTGATCGATTATGTGTAATTGTTCACTCACAGCAATTTAGTGAGAGCCAATAAGGAGTCTTAAACAACAGCAACTTCATTTGCTAATGTCTAATTAATGCAATAAACATCCTGCTAACAAATGAACACATTCCATGTGATATTTACTACTAATTTCTTCAGGGGCATCTGGGAGATATGAAACATCTGGACTTGATTTCTCTAAAGTGTACAACAGATAGATCATTAAACTTTGTGGTAAGCCATTTAATTCCTCCTAGAATTCTCAGACTTACAAGTGATCATTTATTACAATAATAGCCTCTTACTATAGAGTTCTCCAGTCCTGATTAAAAATAACAATAATAATAAAAAAAATAATCTCCTTAGCATACCTTCCATTGCTCATTAGTCCTCCATCTCCTCTTTGAAATGTAACTGCAAAAAAAAAAAAGGAAGATGTGCACATACAAATAGTCAATATTAATTACATTTAATAACAACTATATATTAGCACTTAGTTTAGAGCTGAGGCCTCTGGGAATTTTAAGAAAATATAATTAACATAATTGTACAGACAGTAACAAGCAGTGGTTTCACCCAAGGCAAAGCCATTATTTGATCCAATTTTAATAGCACATTTCAAAATTCTTTAAGCCAAATCCAAGTTTAAGTTAAAGAACCAATTTGCATTGAAATGTCAAACCTGTTACAATTAGTATATATAGTGGTATTGAAAGATCAATGTCGCATATTGTGAATTTATCAAAATCAAGACTTTTAGTTTTAACACAAAGGTGTCCCAGTTAGAAGGGAAAAGTGTTTTACTCATAATTTTGAAACTGAAGCAAGAGAGTTCAAACATGTTATGTCCTCCTAATAAAGCAAGAAAAACAAATACTTATTGACTATATGTTTTTCACAATCACAATTCTTTTATGATAGTCATAAACAGCTATAATTACAATAGACATGAACTATAATTAATAGAGAATAATATGGTCACAAAAATGAAATTTTCAAATGACCAATACTGAATATATTCCTAATTGTACGTAGTGATCACAAAGGTGGACTCCTCCATCTAACTATGGAACTTATTAGCAACACCAACAAGCATCCACCAGAGCCGCAGCCAGTGAATCCACTGTCTCCGGTCGATATTTTCAAGTCTACAAAGTCGATAACATGACAGTGGATTTTAAGGACTGGCCAAAGAATATTATTATCAGTTCAGGTCCATCATCCATTGCTCAAGCCTTTGCAGCCAAGTGTATTTGAACCCCAAAATGATTCCAAATTGAGAAAGGGAATATACTTTGAATACTACAGAGAGTCTTAGACAGTAAACTGTATTCAAAGTTATTTAGTTTTTCTGTAGTGGAATGTGAATATCCATGATTAGTAGGATAAAGTCTACATTAGCTTCACATTGGTTTGGATCAAATTTGACTTTTGGGTTAGTTAACTAGAAAATTATTTTAAAAAGAAATGTGGTGTATAGAAGTGTATAGCTTGCAAAGGTACAATGAACCTGCAATTCTGACCAAAATTAATCTAGATTGGCTAAAACAATCACTAGGGAGGAAGGAGAAATAATACCAGTTTTACAGCTGTGAAACCAATAAACCCTATCTTTGGAAGGGGTTGATTATATTTACTATGATTTTTTTTAATGTGATGAGTACAGGTGAAAATAAATGAAATTTAATTAATTGATTCATATTTTAAGTAAATGAATATATATTTAAGTATATAAAGTATATACATATGTATATATATATATATATATATATATATATATATAGTGAATACTTTTTAATTTGAATAACTCTCCATGACTCCTCTGTTCTCAAGTTCGGGCTATCAAATATGATGATCACTTTTTGAATATTACAAATTTCCAAATGCAGTTTCCCAGTCCCTGCTTTAAGGTTATCTACTAATATTATCTCTCATGATATCATATTCAGGCAATATGATAATAAAATCCAAGGCTCTTCATGAGACATTAAAACATATCAGGGCTTTTAGGAATTTCTTATTGGTATCTGAAATATACTGTCTTATCAATTTTACATGTAATGTTTCAAATGCATTGCAAGCAGTCTTGACATAACCTTTGCATCTGCTCAGGACTAGCTATAGGCACATGCTCAGAGAAGATGAAAGAATACAGATTGCAAAAGGCTCACTTAAGTGCAGGGAATCAGGAATCAGCAGTGCATCTGTCCCACATTGTGCCCCTTTAATAACTGCTTTTAACAAAAAAGAATTAATCTGAAATAATTAAGGCAAAAATTGAGCACTGGAGATATTAAACAAACGCCTGATTAGTACACACGCAATGTGAAAACAGTATAGCTAATTAGCTTTCCATCTGACGTGACTTTCTGGTTTGTGTTTTTTTTAATGGACTATCAAGTGATTGTTTTAGTCTGTTAAAAGAGAGTTAAGATAATAGTGTGAATATCATTGTGAATATGCAAATAAGCAGATGCTGATGGGCTACACCTCAAAATGTGCTGTTTAAGAGATATGTGAGAAGCAAAATAGTTTTCCCTAATTTAGATGCTCTTTTGTCCCATTCAAACTTTCTGTTACTGCCAGAGCAATAGATAGTACTAGAGAAAAGGAGGACAAGAGAAGCAGATAGAAACATTGAGTTGTACTTAACTTTACTACATGAACCTGTGGCAAATTCCTCATAACATGTAATGTTAAAAGTATTATAATGGAACACTGAAACCTTATCAAAAACGTATCATGCATTAACGTTAGTTTGCAAACTTGTTTGAGTATGAACACTATAGAAGGTATGACCCATATCTGGAAATTGAAAACTGAATGCTATGCGTAAAATAATTTCAATTTCAAAGTATTTCATATTGAACATTTAGGTCATAGCTATTTTCTGTTTGTGTTCTCATAACCATTAAAATATGTTTTTCAAATGGTTCGAACAGACTGCTAATAGGGTCTCAAAATATTCTATAAAGACATTTATCTCTGTATCTCTGCATATTAACTATACAAAGGCAAAAGTTCACACTCTTTTATGTAAATATTTGGTAACTTTAAAAAGGTTCACATGTAATTTAGTACACAATCTAATTTCTCATTTTGTATTATTTCTGTCAGAGATTTAAAAAAGAAAACTCTTATCTTAAGGGGTTATTTAGTTGTGTTTTTAAAGCAAAGGAAAAAAAGGGAACACTTTTTTAAGTTTCATCTTTTTAGATTTGTCCTATTTTGAAAAGTAGACCAAAAGTGACTAACTTCTATTAGACCATGAGATTTAAGGCAGACTACAAATAAGAATGAACAATTAGAATTCCTAAAGTGGAAATTATATCTGGTATTTTGATCAGCATTTTTTTGGTTGTGCAGAGAGATGAACATACAAATAAGATGCCAAAGCAAATGGAAAGCAATTTTGAGGGGGTTCTCATTTCAAAGAAATGTTTGCCTTGAAGCTGTAAGAAGGGTTGGGAGTGGTCAGACAATCCTGTTCTTGTCACAGTTTTGACAATCACAGAGTAGTAACTTTGTGCTTGCTTGTAAGAGATACATACGGAATAACTGAATCTCAATCAGATGTCTCTGCTAGCATCTAAAATTAAGAACTTTCAAGGAGTTACATACAAAAGATTTTAGCTTATACTAACCGAAGAGTGCTAAGTTTTCCAAAAAGTTCTGCAGACTCTACAATCTAAAATATTTTTGAATTAGGGCATAAAATATTTGAATCTCTTGCAATTTTTATAACATATATAAATAAAGTAAAGAGATTTTGCAAGGTTATAACATAGAAAAAATAACTCTAATATTACCTCACAGGATTAATCCTAATCTCATGCCTGCTACAACTGGGGTAGAGGAGGAGAAAAACATAACTGCAGTAAATTGACATTTTGAGTGAGGAAGCTTTCAGAATGCCTATCTCTAGTAGGTCACATTTTCCTACTCCAAATGGAAACTTTAATGTCGCAGCCAAGCCTCATTCCCTTTCCTGATAAGCTATTTCTCAAATATGAATGTAGATTAATCCTTTTTTAATAAGCACTAACTCAGCCCAGATAATCAGAGTATGAAAATTCCATTAAATCTTTTAAGTGCCTTTGGATAATTTTGTCTGATAATTTATATTTCACTGACAATATTAAGACTGATGTGTGAAGTGTTTAGCATTTCACCTAATTTGCTCACTCATATTAAATTGTTTATATTTACTGAGCTTCATAAAATCTGTTATCTTCAGAGCCAGGCATCTATCAGTTAAGTATGAAAGTTCTGAAAGCTTCTCTCTGGCTTGGCCATATTCCAAAATACTTGAAGGACATAGCACCTTCTGAGTTAGCAGTTCTTCTACAAGCAGATGAGTATCAATCACAATAAAAAAAAATTATAATAGGAAATGTACTATTCTTGTCAACCTCAAAGATCAACATATATTTTCAAATCAAGTGCATAGGTTTTGCAAAATTGTTGTTAAACAAAAAAGAAAAGTCTGTCTGGTGTAATTTTACTAACAGTATAAACTTACTAGCTATGAGATACATTTTATTTATAAGGAGTGAGTGAATGAAGAAGTATGGAGGATAAGAATGCACCATTCCAAATGCAAATAACTTAGAACTTTGCACTGCGTTGACCAGCATAGTCAATTTTTTATTATAATTGCTAATGTCAAGTGAAGGGGTAAACAAAAATAATCCATGAATTAAATCAGTTATACCTTATGTTTTATATGACGTATATGAGTGTATCACAGAGACATAATATAATATGGTGAATGATTAAACAGAAAGATTGATGGCCAATACCTTCAGGGATGAAGGCTGAGAACTGGACTTCATAACAAAAAAGTACATTAAAGTATCATTAATATTCAAGACTTTGACACTCAGGAGTTATCGCCTAGCACCCCTTTCTGCAAAGACTCCCTCATTGTTGAAGTGGTACAGCACTTAGGTAACAGATTATGAGGAAGCAGAGAGGCAGTAAGCAATGAGAAATGAGAATGGCATGTCACCCAACATGGAAACTCCTTGTCAATGGATATGCTGTACTACTTTCTCTAGTCCTGGATTCCAATCAGTAACTAACAAATTTTATCTTCAGAAGATATAGGCTTGAGCTACAATGCTATAATGAAATGATCGTAAACATGTAAATGCATCAAATAGCAAGCAAGGCAACCAAGTCAGGGCTATACTTAGCATTTTGCACTCTTTCCACATTCTCAGAAGTTTGGGAACCTACAAGCCACAGCAGCTTAAAAGCTTAATAACCAATGATTCCCTGTCAAAATCAGTTACTGAGACATTTGTGCTTCCTACCAAAGTTAATATTAGAAATAGAAGATTGAATATAATGTTTCAAAAATTTCTTACATGCTTGTAGAATGTCAAATTGAAATTGCTCCCTTGTAAATTCTAGAAAGTGTAAAATGTTGTGAGATATTTCTTGTTATTGCTGCTGGAAAAAGTATTTAAAATAAACCGCACTTAAAAGTGTAATTGAACATAAATTCAGAGTATTGAGTTCATTCTCTCAATCACTGACTACATAATTTGGTGTCTCTTCTCTCTCTCTCTCTTACTGCCACGGAGGCCACAATATAGGATGCCCTTGAAACTCTGTCTTGGATTCTAAGAAAAAAACACTGTTGTGAACATGTAGACCATCTAGAGTCTTCCTTTTATTGTTCTGCTTCAGCTCCTTTCTCTTTTTCTCCTTTTGCTTTCATTTTCTTTTAAAATGCTGCTTGTTTGCATTGTAGTAAGACAGTCTATTTAAGTGAACAGTAAATCACTTAATTCATGCTTCATCGCTTTTATCAATTCTCGTGACATTTTTGCTTGCCTGTATTTTCATGAGGGACATTTCCTATTGTAATCTGCATCCTAATACACTAAAAGCTATATTTCATATTTTTCTTTTTTCCCTGAGTATTTTAGTAATGCTCTTGTGTAAATTTACTTCTCAAAATGGCTTCATAGCATGTAACACATTGTGTGTGTGTGTGTGTGTGTGTGTGATTTCAAAGAACTAGTTGAGAAAAAAAGTTAAGCATTTTATCAGTCTGTACTTTTGTTATGCTTCACTGGAGATACAAGCAAAAAGATTGCCCTGTGGTTATAAAGTGATATGGTCAACAGCAATGAAGGAGAGCATGTTGGGTATAATTGCATTTTACAGTGCAGGTTTGGAAAACAAGCCAAAATCACTTCTTTGTTATTCCATTCTGTTCCTTCTATTCATTTCATTACATTCCTGAAGATAAGAGGTTTTCTTACCTGAAAATAGTCACTTACCAGCATAATTACTGAGGCCCTTCCTCTTCTTTCTTCGCCAGTACAACCAGATGCTAAAACCCATCAAAATTACCCAGCAGGCACCACCAATACCAGCTATAAAGGCTGGTTGCTTCACCACATCAGTGATCTGCTCAGTTATACTGTTATTGTTTTCAGTAATGACAACTTCATTACGTCTCCCTATTAAAAAACCTTGTGTTAGTAAATATTAAAATAAAAATAAGCACAGGAATACAAACATGGTGCATCAAAAACGAAGAAAAATTATTTGAAGGCAGAAAATACTTGTTTTGAGCCTATCACTATTACTATAAAAATAGTTCATAATTTTCAAAAGAATAATGAAATCATGAGTTTGAAATGTCATTAAGAACACTGACCTCGTGCTGTAGATCGCTATGGACAGATTCACAACCACATGTTGATTTATCACCTTATAAATTATTATGAAAATAAATACTAAGAGTTGAATTAATAACTTATCTTGAATTACATATAGTGTTTTTAAATATAGTTCTTATTTTTAGAAGCCAATTACAACTTTTAACTCAGGGCATTTGAAAACTGTCCTTCTGCTACGGCACTGTCCATTTTAAAATGTTCATAATTCACAAGAACAGGCAACTTCATGTTGACCTTAATATTCTACCAAAGAATTTATTTTGATTAAATATCCTTTCATTTTCCGGAAAGTATTAAAACAACTATACAAAACAATGACCATTATGTAAACAGCCTCCACAGAGATCAGCATGCATAATTAAAAATGAAAAGACTAAACTCATATATTCCCTTAAAGTATTTGAAACTAATTTGAAAATCCATTTGAAAGCTAAATAAAAAGAACAACTTAAAATTTAATTTTGAGGTCTCCATTATTGACACATCCATTTAAATCTGTACTAAGATTATTCTACAACTAGTCATGTTTGGAAAATTTGGACCTCTCAGATAATTAAGAAAATCTCAATCCATTTTAAAGGGGTCTTAAACTTGTGAAATCATAAGATTTAGGGGCTTATTTAGCAGATTAAGAAATTTAGACACTGGGAATTAAGTGATTTCTAATGTCAATATCATGCCTAATTAGTGACTAATCAAAGACTTTTAAAAGGTAAATGGTAAGCAAAATATAAATGGCACATTTAAGCATATCACATCAAAGGAATGTGTGAGATCTTCCCTGTTTTAGTTATAGCACTGTAATATGTTAAAAAGATCATGGTCTTTGAAGTTGAGAATTTCAATATCAACTCTGCTACTTACTAGCCAAGTAAGCAGTAAGCTTATACAGGGCACTGAACCTTCGAGAGCCTGTGTCAATTAGTTGGCAGCCGTATTGTCTACTTCATATATTTTGGGAGGATTGAAGTGGCAGCTAATATAAAGACTGTAGTTTTTGACTCAAAATTATAACCCGTGAATGTTTAAGGGTTGCTTTAAGGGCCTCTCAGTCAATCTCAGTGATATGAGTGATAAATTATCTAGATTTGAGAGTCCTGCAAATCTCAATTCACTTGTTTACTTCACTGCTTCTCCTTTCTTCTAGGGCAGAAAATTAGCCTACATTTCCTAGCATCTTTTACAGTTGAGTGCAAAAAATAACTGAGAAGTAAGTAAGGAACAAAAGAAGTAAGTAAGTAAGTAGGAACAAAAAGTGCACACGACCCTCCTGGCCTGCCCGCTAACACTGCCTTGACTTGAAACTCTCTTTCCTCATTGGCTGGACAGGTACAGGGGCTCTGCTGGAGGATGTTGTGCTTCTAAGAAATGGCAGAGCTATGGTTTGAAAGATCCCAAATCCCTGAATAATGGTATGGAGTAGAAACTCCATTTCTCCCTCTGCTGACCCATATTGGACTGGGCTGTGAACTAGAAATAAAATTTTATTTTGTTTATCTTTTCAAAATGCAGGCTTTTTTACTATAGCTGCTAGCATTTCCTTATGTATACTTATATTCCATTCCTGAAAGGTCTTTTTTATTAAATTTCAGATTTATAAACCAGTGTGACTTATGTAGTAAAACTGGCTCATCTTCCCACTATGTCGGCCTTTAATTATTATACATGCAAACATAGTCAAAACTCTATTTAAAATGAGCTCATATTTTCAATATGAAACATACTCCTCTGGTGATTTCCTTAACTATTAGGAATTATCAAAAAGAAAACAAATACCTTATAGAACAAAGAGAAAAGAAAATTTGGTCTTCATTTTTTGGACCCCTTTTTGTAAAGGGTTCATAAAATATCATATTTAGTAAGGAACCATATTTATGTTACTCAAGGTGTATTGCTATTTTTTATGCTGCTGGTATTTTTGAAACTATGTTGTCAGTTGGACTAATTAGAGCATAGACAAGGGATGTGTGTGACCTGTAATGCTCCATTGTTCTTGCAGACAAAAAATATAATGAAATATAATGTCTTCCTCCCATTGGAGAGTAATGAAGAACAAAACTAATTTGTTGGACTAAAAATTAATTAGACACATCAGATTCGATTGTACCTATTACTGTGAAAGTTTGCAGCTGTTCCACATATTATTTTCGACTATGTAATGTAAGCGTGAAAAGCCAAATGATTAGAGAAGCAATAACTATATTATTAAGCAAGATAACTAAAAATCTTAAGTCAATATAAATTGGTTATATTACACACTGCTTAATGAATTTATAATTGAATATATTTGATTACATTTTTGTGTCTGTAAATGCAATGATACAGAATTATGGACACTTTGATGTAAAAGTCATCTTACCATAGGAAACGGGACAGAAAAGAATAATACCAATGTTAAGCCTGTGTAAGGCAGTCTGTTATATTTTTACAATGTTCTAATTAATGATCCCTTCATAGAACTTTCTGTAAGGAAAGCTAAACTGAGAAGGAATAGATAAAACAATACATGATCTGGCATAGTACAAATCTAAAATTCTCAACCATAAATCACATCAAATGCCAATACATTATTAAATTAAAACAAAGGGGAAACCTGGTACAGTTTGAGTCACTTCAAGTGCCATTTCCAGTTCGGAATAGACAAGGGGAAAGTGTAAATTGAAACACAAAAGGAGATTAGCCATCGCTAAATCACTTTTCATCTAAGGAATAACAGTTGCGTAGATAAGGGTATCAGACAAGATGTTAAGGTAGATATGCAGGAGTAATTAAGGAAATGATTAGATGGCTTCTCAGTACAACAGCAGATATTAAAAAGAAATAAATCTCTCAAGAACAAATAGCCTTTTCTTGGTTGAACTGTCCTTTGTCTGTGTGTGTGTATACACAAAAAATAGAATTTCTATAATTTTATTTTTATGATTACATTCTGAGTATAGCATATTCTAACTATTTGAATAAAAGACAGACAATACTATTTTCTAGATTACTTAAATTTCTAGAAAAATGTGAAAACACTTGTAGATACACTAAATAGTAAAGTAAAAGGTACTCATTACCTGTCTGAAGACTCAGACTTTTATAAATCATAGGAAAATTAGGTGGAATTTTTGACTTGATTTAAAATAATCATTAACTTTATTACTTTAAGTTATGGTTCAATTGTTCAGTGCATAACTATGATTGTCGTGACATGAGACACACACATATACACACACACATACATACATATACATACATATATATGTATATATTTATATATACTGTATACTGGCATATATACAGCTTTTTAAATAAAAAATTTAGGGCTTATTTTTAAATACTATAACACGCACATATATATATATAGCTTTTTAAATAAAAAATTAGGCTTATTTTTAAATACTATAACACACATATATATGGGTTTTTAACTAAAAAATTATTTCTAAATACTATAAATGAAATACACACACACACACACACACACACACATATATATATATATACACACACACACACGTGTGTGTTAAATCCTTTTGGGTGTACCTGTATTTCTTTCTTATTCCAATTTATTTTAGAAAATCTCAGAAGAGTGAGATTGTAGGTTTCCCTCAGGTTAAGGAATTAATTCAGTCTGAATGACTAATTAAGAAAGAGAAGCCAATTTAAAGAAAAGTTAATACTTTAACTTTTCTCTTCAACGCTTTTAATATATAAAAGAAAGAAAACCTAGAGAAACTAAAAAATTTTAATGCTGTGACTGAATGTTATACAATAAATATTTGTAATAGAAAGAATTCTCCAGAAGTTGTCAGCCTGCTTTATAGGAATCATTTTAGAAAATAAATAGAAAAAAAAATGAAAATGGCTTATATCAAACACTGAAGAAACACTTAAAAAATATGTAAACTCTAGGAAGAATATTTTTTGTTTTTTATTTTTTTATTAAAGGCACTGCCAAACAAATAAAAGCAGGAAAAAGTGAAGGAGATGCATTTCTTGAATGAAGGGCGCTGTACCAGAGGAAATCTGCAGTTATGAGGCCTTGTTTCCCTTGGAGGGTTCCGAAATTCATAGAGTATCAGGCAGTTAGTACCTCAGCTGAAAAAACTCAATCTTAGTCAAACTAGTTATGTCAGGGTGGAGTTCAGGGAGGCCAGAGTGACTACAAATTGAAGGGGGAACCATTACATCCAAGGGCAAACCCTGAACTGTGCAGGCAAGGAGAAGATTGTAAGGATCTGATGAAAGGCAGAGATTTTAGCCCATGTTCACTGCAAAACTGTGCTTAATTTTGGGTTTCGTCATGTTAGGAAGAACAGATAAAATCATTAGGCTTCTCACTGGAAGCCCAGGAGAGGGTTATGCCTTGAAAGTAGATATTTTATTGAGATTTTGCTGTAAGAATAGGGGCAAAACATAAAACATCCCATACCAGCCAATGTAAAAACTGAGACACTACCAGTTAAATGTGATCAGCCAGTATGGATGTGCCTGCTGGAACATAAACCCTCTTCAAAAGTCACAGAATTTTACGTCATCTGAAATTTCCAACCTAGTAAAAAATTACCAGGCATGTGAAAATAAGTAACAGCAAACAGGAAAAATATGACCTAAGGACAGCAAAAAAGATAATCAATTGAAGCAGACCACAAGATAACAAAGATACTGAAATAAGGAGAAAAGAACTTTAAACAGATATTACAATAGGTGTATACACTTAATAAGGTCATACAAAATTATTACATGGAAAACATCAGAGGGAAATGAAAACTTTAAAAGGAATCAAATGGAAAGTATAGACCAGGAAACCGTAATATATGAAATGACCAGTTCCCTAGATACTTCCACTTCTGTCTATGAAGAAATAACAGGTATTGGGATACACACTCCCATCACAAACAAATACAAGCCTAGTCAAAATATGTGCAAGAAAAGGGTAGGACTATGATCTCCGAGAGAAGGGAAAAGAACAGGGACAACTTTAACATTTTCACAGCTTTGTACCTATAGGTAATTTTAAAATGTAATGCAGACAAGGGTAAGCCAAACATTGCTGAATGGCATCCCTGAGTTGAAAAGAATTGAGCACTTGTGGAAGCTGAGGGCACTAAATTTATGGAGCCGAATATCAGATAAATATGAGGAATGCACTTTTTATTTTTAATTTATTTGAAAGCTAACTGATGTTTAAGGCAAAACAACAGAAGAGCTATAATTTGTGTCCTGCTGTTTGTTACATAGAAGTAAAAGGTATAACAATAGCAAAATAAAGATGAAGGGAAAAGGAGTGACATTATACTGCTCTAGGATCCTTATAGTCAAATCCTAGAGCAACTGTCACCGGAGAAATGGCGTGCACCTAATAATCCAAGAGTGGACATAAAATACTAAAATGTCTTAGTTTATCAAAAAAAAAAAAAAAAGCAGGAAATGAGGAAGCAGGAAATGAGGAAGATAGTAACAAAGTAAGACAGCAAATAAGTAGCAAGATAGTAACTCTAAACAAACACACCAGGAATTACATTAATGATAACACTTTGAGCGTGCAATTAAAAAGGCAAAAATTGTTCGATTGAATTAAAAAACAAAACCAACCAAACAAAAAAACCCTAGACTGGCTGGGTGAGGTGGGTCAAGCCTGGGAGGCCAAGGTGTGTGAATCACATGAGTCCAGGAGTTCCAGAGCAGCCTGGCCAACATGGAGAAACCCAGTGCCACAAAGATACAAAAGTTAGCCAGGTGTGGTGGCAGGTACCTGTAGTCCCAGCTACTCAGGAGACAGAGGCAGAAGAATTTCTTCAACCTTGGAGGCAGAGGTTACAGTGAGCAGAGATCACCTAACAATATGCAATTTAATAGAACTGCACATTAAATCCAGAGAAAAGGGTTAAAATAAAAGAATGAAAAATGACAAACAATGTAGACACTTACAATAAGATGATGTAGCTATACTAATATCAGAGAAAGTAAATTTTAGGACAGCGAATCTCACAGGAATAAAGATGGGCATTTCATAATAATAAAGGGTCAATTTAGAAAGAAGATAGAACGATCTTAAAACATACTTAGGTGAAACAAAACAGCCAAAACATGAAACACAAACTTATACGTGGAAGGGAGAGATACACAAATCCATAATTATAATAGATTTCCAGACTGTTTTTAGTAATTGAAAGGGCAAGTAAAAAACAATAAAGACCTGTTAATACTAACTAATTTGACCTGACATAGAACCTTCCACTGAAAAAACAGAGAAGTGCGAATACATTTCAAGTGCACAAGAAACATTCACTAAGATCAAATGCTGGGCCATAAAATAAGTCTCCATATTTAAAAGACTAAATTTACACAGAGGAAAATTACTGTGGGGCTCTTGCCTCAGAGGAATCAAAGTAGAAATCAAAAACAAAAAGCTATCTGGAAAAATCCCCAAACATTTGGAAATTAAATAATACGCTTATAAATAACCTTTATGAAAAAAACAGAAATCCTTAAAAAAAGTAGAAGATGGTTTATATTCCACGCTAAGTGTAAACATAACAAATCAAAGTTTGTAAGATTCAGCTGTAGAAATGTTTAGGGAAGAATTTAGAACTTTAAAATACCCAGAAAATAAGAAAGGTCTGGAATCATTGATTTATGGTTTGATCTTAAGAGATAAATAAAAGTACATAGAAGAAAAAATAGCAGAAATCAATTAGAAAACCAACAAAGCCAAAAGTTTGCATCTTGAAAAGATTAATAAAATTGATAAATATTTATCAAGACTGATTTAAATAGGAAAAAGAGAGGCAGAGAAAGGAAGGAGGGAGGAGAGGAAAAAATGGAAGAGAGACAGTACACATACATTTCCAGTATTTAAGAATAAAAGAGGTGGCATTATTCTATATCCTACAGACATTCAATGATAACAAGGGAATATTGTAAACAACCATATGCTAATAAATTCAATAACTTAGAAGGATCAGAGAAAGTCATTGCTGGTCAAAAAAACAAAATATCCATTTACCACAACCAACACATGAAGAAATACAAATTCTTTTTTTCTTTTTTTTTTTGGTGTTGTTCCAGCTGGAATGCAGTGGTGTGATCTTGGTTCACTGCATCTTCCCCTCCCAGGTGGGTTCAAGCAATTCTTGTGCCTCAGCCTTCCAAGTATCTGGGATTATAAGGGCCTTCACCACACTTGGCTAAGTTTTGTATTTTTAGTAGAGGCAAAGTTTCACCATGTTGGCCAGGCTGGTCTTGAACTCCTGACCTTAAGTGATCCACCCACCTCAGCCTCAGAAATACAAATTCTGAATAGACTTGAATAGATATATATTTTTAAAAATTCACAATGAAAAACATAGATATCACCACTGAATTCTAAAAAAATATTTGAGGAAGAGATGATGTTAGCCCTAAAATACATCTACAGAAGTTACAGGAGGAAGGAATGCTTTCCAAACTACTTTGTAAAACCAGCCACCTGATTTCAAAACTGGAAAAAGAAAACTACAGATCAATATTCCTAATGAACATAGATGCAAAATTCTTTACCAAATATTAGTAAATTCAGCAACATCTATAAAATGGATAATATATCATGACCAATTGTGGTTTATCTCAACAATACAAGGTTGATTTACCTTTTAAAATCATTCAACAGATTTCATCACATTAGCACAAACAAGAAGAGAGAAAACATGATTATCTGAAAACAAGAAAAGTTTCACAACTACTAACATGAGTAAGAGAGGTAGTAAGGTCACAAAGCACAAAAGCCATATAGAAATTAAATTTACGTGAAATATAAAACAATTGGAAAACTAAATTTTAAAAACCCATTTGTAATAGTGTGAAAAATGTCAAATAGGTTAGGTGCAGGGGCAAGGGCTCATGCCTATAATCCCAGCACTTTGGGAGGCCGAGGCAAGCAGACTGCTTGAGGTCAGGAGTTTAAGACCAGCCTGGCCAACATAGCGAAACCCTGTTTCTAATGAAACACAAAAAATTAGCCTGGCGTTTTGGTGCACGCCTATAGTCCCAGCTACTCAGGGGGCTGAGGTGCGTGGATCACTGGAACCTAGGGGGTGAAGGCTGCTGTGCGTCGAGATCACGCCACTGCACTCCAGCATTCTAGCCTGGCCAAGAGAGTGAAACTTTGTCTAAAATGAAAACAAAACAAAACACACACACAGAAAATCAAATGCTCAACGATTATGTTGACACCTATGTTGAGATATCAACAAGCTGATTTGAAAAGTATATGGAAAAGCAGAAGGCCTATAATAACCAAAATAATTTTGCAGAAAAAAATGATGGGAGTATTCATGTTACCTGATTTCAAGGCTTACTAGGAGCTATAGTAACCAAGAGAGTGCAGTTTGGCATAGGGATAGACATATAAACAAACTGAATCCCATAGGGAATCCAGGAATGCAGGCATGTATATATGATTAACTGATGGAAAGGAAAGTCTTTTTAATACATGATGAGTACACAATTTGATATAAATACCGAAATAAATAAGCCTGATTCCTTGAACCACATGCAATTACCCTTGGATGAATTATAGATCTCAGCATAAAAGCTACAGTTATAAAGCTTTGGGCCGGGCGCGGTGGCTCACGCCTGTAATACCAGCACTTTGGGAGGCCGAGGCGGGTGGATCACGAGGTCAGAATATCGAGACCATCCTGGTCAACATGGTGAAACCCTGTCTCTACTAAAAATACAAAAAATTAGCTGGGCACGGTGGCGCCTGTCTGTAATCCCAGCTACTTGGGAGGCTGAGGCAGGAGAATTGCCTGAACCCCGGAGAAAGATGTTGCGGTGAGCCGAGATGGCGCCATTGCACTCCAGCCTGGGTAACAAGAGGGAAACTCCGTCTCAAAACAAACAGACAAACAAAAAATTATCAAGTTTCTAGAAGAAAATATAAAAAAAAAAAAAAACACCTAAGTATCTAGAGGTAAGCCACAATGTAATACTTTTGTTCATCAAATGACATTATCAAGAAAATGAATGGGGAAGTTATGAACTGGGAGAAAATATTTGTAACATGTATACATAGTAAAGAACTTGTATGCAGAATGCATAAGTAACTTCTAATAATCAGTAACAAGAGACGATCCATTTATTAAAAGGCAAATATGTGGTCAATTCACGAAAGAAAATATGTGAAGGGCCAATAAGCACATGCAAAGTTGCCTGTCATTAGTCCTAAAAGAAACTTCAAGTGAAAATCACAGGTTACCCTAACTAGAATGGCTAAAATCACAAAAACTGGAAACAACGAATGTTTGTGAAAATGTAGAGAAACTGGAAGTCATTTTCCTTGCTGGTGGCAGTATGAAATTATATAGTAATTTGAATATTGTTTAGCAGTTTCTTATAAAGTCAAACTATGCAACCCTTTTACCCAGAAATTAGACTTCTAGATATTACTCCAAAAGGACACAAAAATTTACACAATAATATTCATTCTCTCAGGAGAAAAGCCGATAAACAAAATAGGGCATATTCATACAATTGAATACTGCTCAGCAGTAAAACATATGAACTGAACAATACATACATGGATGAATCTCAAAAAACATTATCCTTAGTGAAAGAAACCAAATATAAAATATCACATTCTGTGTGATTCCATTTATATACATCTCAAGAACAGACAAACATAATCTATGATAATAGGAAAAAAAATTATGCAATCATGATACTAGATTTAAAGTGATTTCTTCTTTGGGATAGAATATTTAGATTACAAAGTTTCTTCTGGTCTGTTTCTTGTTAATTTTTGACATTTCCCTGGCTAAAAGGAAGCATATAGATTTGAAACATGATGGTCTCTCTTCATAACTATCTAATTTTAATTCTATTTCAATGGCACCAAAATTGGTAATGAGGCAATTGATTAAAAATAATTTTAAAACTACCTTTCAGCATTTAAACTCTTAAATATGGGAATTTTTAAAAGGCTCTGGGACTTTTTTTAAGAGCGTGATCAATTGCACCAAGTATTTTTGTAAGAAACCCTCTTCAGTTAACCCATTTGCCTATATGATAAGTGTATCCTATCATTCATAAGAGTATATTCACTATTAGTATGTTGATGCAAAGGCACATCCACCTTGTCAGTTGAGTGATTCTAAAGCACAGATCACATAGTTTGATACTCACCAATTATTATTGGCTGAGGCTCACTTTTTACTCCAACCCCTGCACTGGTACTAGCTGCAACCTCTACCCGGTATTGAATACCTGGGAATAATCCACCAATTATTACAGACCGAATGGCTGCATCCACAGTTTTGTTGATATGGAATCTCGTTTCATTTCCTAGACACCAGATCTACGGAAATGGAAAGTGAATAATACATGCAGATAATATTATAGTTTCTCGTAACAAGACTAATATAACTGATAAAATATTTTTCAATCATAACCTGTCTTCTAGGCTTATGGAAGTTTTATGAATGACATCTTCTAAAGCCCAACCTCTGCCATTTATTTATATGTGTAAGTGTATTTGTGCACACATGCACCTGTATTAAAAGAAGAATAAGGGAAGCTGAAATGATGCCATGTTCATTTATGTCTTATTTTCAGCACTGAAGGCTCATAAGGAGTAATTTAGAAAGTAGATTTCTTTAACACCTCTGGTCTTTTGTTGCAAATGGCATTTTTGTATGGATTAAAACATGTAATTTCCTCTGCTTTATTAAAATGTATTATGTGTATAATCCACTAAAATATGATGATTATAAGTTGTAATATCTAAAGTATATAGGTAGACATCTAAGCAATTTACATTTCATTTAAGAAAATATTAACTTACACAGAAGTGGTTAACAAGATTAATTGACCTAAGTTATAGGTATTGACTAAAATGAAATTAAAGCCAATATTTACACTGACAGCAATAAATCTAATATTGATCAGCACATACCTACACACACATACACATTCATGAGAACAAAGTGGTGTCAAGTCTGTAGACATTGATGTTAAGGAAGTTAGGCTTTTATTTCAAGTAGGAATCAAATTTTAGGGCATCTTCTGGGATGTGGAAATTGTTACTATAAAAGGTGTTGTGAAAAGAAATCCATTGTGTATCCATATTTGATTTCATATTATATACTATTTTAAAATCTACATGTAGACACATATGTAGGAAAACATATGATGTGTTTCAGAGCAAGTAAGCTCCCAAATCGTTTTCAGTAAATAATTCTTGTGAATCATGTGTTTCTTTTATTTTTATATGACATCTGTGTTCTTAATGAAGGAATATTTAGCCCTTACCTAAATATGGACTTTGAAAGTCTCTAGAGAGTGAGAACATTTACAACTTACAGAAAAAAATTCATCATGTTGTAAAAAAAGGAATAATATTTAACTACATGGAAATTTAGGATATTTAGTCCCAAATGGTACAAAAACAAATTCCTAATCTCATTAAAACACACCCCCACACATACTCAAACTCACAGAGCTGATAATTTGTTACTCTGTTAAAACAATGTCCTAATGCTTATAAAATCGTAGGATCTATATAACTACTGTATTGCAAAAGCATTTATTCTTATGTTTATTAAGCATTCATCTTTATAACATGATAGAAATCATTTTTTAAAAAATCCCTATACATTTAGTTCATTAATTTGCTTTAGTAAGTTGATCTTTAATAAAATTCTATGTAGAAATTAATTTCTCCTTAGAAATAAAATTTAATCTTCAAACTTTTGAGTAAAATTAATCAGCTTAATATTAAATATTAGCTATTTTTTTAGGTGACATGGGTGACTAGTTTTGTATTGCATTAGATGTATAAAAGATGCTATTTTCAGAAATCTAGAATTATTTATTAATAGATAATCCTAATAGATCACCTATTAATAAATTATAGTTTTGAATTTTACAAAGATTAATGGGGGGCTTTTCATTCAAATGTGTTCTAAACACAACACAAACAGAATCTTATTTTGAAAACTCAGACATACTCTCTGCCTTAAACATCAAATGATAGCAACGAAACAACAGATATACAGTTTCTAAACAGCCAAAAATTCATCAATTGAAAATGAGACAATCAACTGTTTTTTTGTAAGTCAGTATTTGCAAAATGTGTTGTTTCAATGGCTTTTTTTCAAGTGAAACAGTCTATGCAACTTCAATAAATACACAAAAGTAGCATCTAGAGTGAGAGTTGGTGCTGCCTACAACCCACTCCTCTTAACCCCTGAAGCATCTTTTTTTTTCTGAGCATGGTTTAAAAACAGCTCGTGGTTTTTAAACAGAACATGGTTTAAAAAATCCTCTTCTGCAGAATTCTAATAACAAAGATAAAACTCATTTTCTGGTCTTCACTATCAACCCTGTGCCCTATCTTTTTAAATTCTTGAGATTCTAGAATCACACTATACAGAAAACCATTTCACTAGTGTGGCTTAATCATTTAATTGGATTTGTGTGATCTGTGACATTAAACTCCGGGTCTAACCTATGCATTTGTCTCATTCTCTGTCACACAGAAATATAAATAATAACTTTACACGTAAACTGAATAAGAGACTCTTTAGAGATGTGCTTCATTCGTGAGACACTGACATTTCTCTGGGAAACTTTGTATGAGAGCTGTCCTTCTGCACCCTTGTCCTACCTTATATTCTTGGATAATCCCATTCTGATGATCTGGAGGAGGAGGATCCCAGGAAACACTAATACTTGTGCTATTGTAGCTTCCAACCGTCAGTACAGTGACAGACTGTGGAGGGGCACTTGGGGCTGTAGAAGAAGTGATTAGAATAAATGCAAACTGCAAGCCTTGGTGTGCATGAGTGCTATTTCCAGAATACGAATATAAAGACAAGTTGCAGGAGGCTCTGGCTTCCAAGAGTTCTGAATCCGCACAGTGTTCCATAGGGACAGTTTTTGTGAGAGATATTCTTTAAGTACAGTTTCTAGATTTAAAGTGAATGCAACAGCTTTTGTAATATGCTCTCAATAACAGATTTAACAGCTAACATTCTAATAAGTGTTTTCTATACACCCCGCACTGAGCTAGGTGACAGGTTTAATTCTTGCATTAACTTCGGGAGATAGAAACAACTCTTATCTCAGTTTTACAGATGAGGAAACATGAGGTCACCGTAAGGGACTTAGGATAGTCAAACAGCAAGTCAGAACTTGAACCAGTGTATGTCAGATTTTAGAACCCTGATTATTTCAACTCTAATAGGCTTTCTAAAAATAACCACAACTTCTTCTAACCAAAATTATTCCGAGAGCATGTACTCCAGTACTTACCATGTGTTATTTCTGAATGATGGCATTAATGACAGCTTTTTTGGTATGCTTTTAGTTTGTTCTTACTAAATAAAAATAGAAACCTGACTGTAAATGTCGCCAACACAGAAAAAACTTCTTTTTTTCTACTGGGAAAAATAATGACTGCTATAAATTGACCCGTAAGTTAAGATTTAAAACTTATTTTAATGGATGGACAAGGGACTCTAATGATAAAAATGAAAACAGTTCATGTTGGTTCAAATGTGAAATGGGAAGATTTTGATTTCTACAATAATTGTCTGCCTTTATAGTTTCTCCTATAACTAATCACAGCCATACTGAGAAAAGGAAAAAGAGAAGCTCTTCCTGATTTTAGACTGCCGCATTTTAGACAGACACACATTTAGTGTGTCTGAGAACAAAGATATAATAACTTAGTGGAAAAAATAATCTATTCTCAGTGAGTCTCTGAATTAAAACCAAAGGTAGGAGTAGTTAAAATCATAGTACTATATAACATACTTCTTGACAGTTTACAGTATCAAATAATTTTGTGTTACTGATGACTTATTATATAAAATCATCAATGTTTGCATAGCTCTACACAGTTCAGCTTTCTGAAAATATCCCAAAATATATTTTAAAATCCTGACAACACATATCCTATGTTTTGTGAATATGTCATGATATATTTCATATAGTTATAGCCATATTTGCATTGAGATATAGGACACGCACAGACACATGTTAACACAATACTGCTCTTTCTTATTCCTCTATGTGACAATATTGCTCCAAAGTATGGCACTATGACATAAATCCAACCACTTGTCTACCAGCCTTGTAGTTATTAAGTAGACTGCACTGAAAAATAAGACTTTCCGAACTGGTTTCTCATTCGCGTTGCTGCTGTCTTGTGAGAACACCGTGCCTGCTTCCTGACAGGTCAATTATTCCAGGACCCAGCTTCTTTCTACAGATGTGAAAGAACCCAAATCGCCACTCATCGTTCCCAGACATAGCCCAGCTGAATTCCATTTGTTACCGTCACATGGCCACAGAAATTGGAGATGAATGTATACCCAACGGTGACAAATGTCTAATCCAGAGGAAAAGTCTAACTGCAGTGAAATTGGTTTTGGAAATAGGCTTCAAACAGAGCATCCTATGTTCAGGTTACCTGCACCACTCATTAATACAACCAATTTGCAATATAGAGTGAAATTTAATAATGGATAAAGATATAATGATGATGATTATTTTTAAACATGTAAGCAAGGAGAAAAGATGCTACCATAATTATAGGTAATTTTTTGACATATCCTAAAAGTAGATTCATGGTGTCTTTTAAAATATATATATTTTGCCCCTGCCCATGTATTACCCTGCAAAACAATGGGAAAATGACATTTTTCCTGCATTGTGTAAGAAATGTATAATTTCAGAGCTCTTTGAGCAAGTGTATAGATGTTAATATGGGCAACCTATATACATTTTCTTAAGGCTTCTCTTATTTTTTATGAAATATGTTTACTGAAAAGCCTTTTTACAAGAGTTGTGAACACAAAAGTAGTACGAAAGCAGAATGGAGGGGTTTATTTCATTTGGAATTTCCTTTTTGTTTCTTTTTAAACTTTGATAACAACATGTATTATAAGCCTCTATTTTTGGGAAAGAGACACTACTAAATGAACTGGTGGAAACCTACATTAATTGCATGTTCACCACAGATTGACTTTAACCTACCTTTAGGTAAGAAAAGATCTGGCTGGGCATGGTGGCTCATGCCTGTTATCCTAGCACTTTGGGAGGGCCAGGCAAGTGGATTGCCTGAGCTCAGGAGTTTGAGACCAGGCTGGGCAGCACAGTGAAACTTTGTCTCTACTAAAATACAAAAAGTTAGCCAGGTGTGGTGGCGTGCACCTGTAGTCCCAGCTACTTGGGAGGCTAAGGCAGAAGAATTACTTGAACCCGGGAGGTGGAGGTTGCAGTGAGCTGAGATCAGCCACTGCACTACAGCCCGGGAGACAGAGTGAGACTCCATCTGAAAAAAAAAAAAAATGAAAAGATCCAAAATTGGGAAAAGAGGGAACTTCAGTAAGAAGAAAGCTACTGCAAATATGCAAGTGGCCTTCCTGATTAGAAATTATGGGTTTTACTGGCAGTGTTCACAGGAGAAAGAGGCTAATAAAAGAAAATGTCACACTTAACTATCACAAAAACAGAGTAGTCGAAATGAACAGCCTGTGTTCTTGAATTTCCAGTAGTCTGTCTTTTCATGATCCAAATGAGTTTAATCTACACAAAATATAGGGGAATATTTTATAATCCAATTCAAGTGAACTGAAAAATAAGATTTGGTGCTAATGGTTACTTAAGAGAAATTGAAAATTAATTACATCACTGTCCCTTGTTTTCTGCTTGTCATATTCTATAGAATTCTCAGAATAAGAGGAGAAAATGACATTTCTTGGATTTACTTTTAGATGATACCATTCTATCACTCTACGGAAGATAATACATAGGTATTGTAACAGAAATTGGTTTCATCATGATATGAGTTTGATTTATATTCAAAATCTGAATACTGACCTTCTTCAGTAGTACGAACCGTTTTAGATTCACTATCCATTCCTTGGAACTCATTAAAATATGGCCGGACTTTAATCTCATAAGTCACCCCCTTTTTCAGGTTGACTAAGACAGCACTTCGTTCAGTCGGGACTTTGGCATCTAAATTCTGCCATGAAGGTGTAGCCTGCAGACCTGAAGTCTGACGATACATCACTCGATAGCCTTGGATAAACTGTGGTTGGCGATCAACCTGAAAAACATTGTAAAGGGCATTTGAAGCTAAAGGAAAGTATTCTAAATATCACAATGGATTGGTCTCCTGTTTATCTGTCCCGATTTTTGTCCTCATAACTATCATCTGAGTAATGTCATGACTTTCTAGCTAATCTCTCTGCTTCTAATAACTCCTATCCTTTTAGAGTTTAGATTGCTCCCAAGATTATTTCCAAAATGAAGACTGGACAAACTCTCTCCCCTGTTTAAAATATCTCACAGTATCTAAGAAACCTATCTAATTAATTAAGATTCGTTGGATTAGCACAAGGGCCTCTCAAAGGCCAGACCTGCCAATATCTCTAGCTTTATGTATCCTCTGCTTACCCTTTTTATGCATTCAACAATTCCATTTTATATGGCTATATATGTAATATGCCCCCTGTCAGGGATTTCAATTCTCATCCTTTGTTTATTCACTAATATCATCAGTCACTCAAAACATGTTTTGGGTTCCTACTCATAGGTGCCAGAAATTCTGCTGAGGATAAAATGGACAATGAAAATAGAGTCAGTCCCTGCCATCATGAGCTGAGGTGAGAAGGTGGAGTCCAGCTGGAAGGTAAGAGTTGTCTAATAATGACTGAACCATGGTCAAGTTACAATCATAACAAAAAGCATAGACAAATGTTCAGAATGAGAAGCACCAGGAGGTACGAAAGCCTATAGTGAGTCCAGAAGGAGAGAAAAAGCTTCCCTGAATAATTCTTAAGTGTTTAGATAGCAAGAGCAGGATTTATCCAGGGAAACAAATGGGAGGACATCATGTATGAAATCTCTATGGCTGGAAAAAGCATACAACAGACATTAACGTTGTAGAGCTAGAGCATTTGTATTAAAAGCATATGAATGCTTATACCCATTACCAAATATTAAATGAAAAACTTCTCATTTGCCAAATTCTGACTTAATTTCCCATTCTTGACACAATTGGACAAGTTTTTTGATATCTTCATTTATTTAAGGCACAGTAAGAAGCAATTTTAAATAATAAGCTAAGATAAAACTCACATCAAATAGAAACTTTATAAATGCAAGATTAAATAATGAAATATATTCTTCTCTTTATACATTTATTTTAAAGTCTTTACCAGGGTTTTATGGTTGTTTCATTAATGGGGAGAAAACAACTATAGCTTTTTAAAGTTATTTTTAAAAATTAAGCATCTTTTAATGCTTTGTCATGTTTTTAGAAATGCTTGATTTAAACAGAAATGATGACAGCACATTCCAACTAATATCCCTTATCATAGCCTAATAGCCATAGTCCAAGAAGGTTTAAATTTGACATACTTCATTGTCAAAGTGTAAAGATTAATGGAAAAGAAATGGAATAACCTCATTTCAGGAAGTTTATAGAGAAAGAGGAAATAAAAAAGAGTATAGTGAAGATGGTTATTAATTCCAGCTTTAAACACATTTCTTTACCCAAGAAATTTGAAATTTATTCAGCATTTGAAATTTGTTTCAACATTTGTGGAAATGTTGAAATTTGTCACTAGGTTATAAACAAAATGTGTTGTTTCTTGCATTAACTGCTAGCATCTCTTTTTTAGTTGCAGTCTTGTTTTATTTATTTCTAAGTGAGGGCAGCAAATAAATATTAGCTAAAAATGTTGACTTTAAAAAGTTAAAAATGCAGACTCTCAGTATGAATGCAGAGGAACAAAAGGAAATACTTAGAATGTTCAAATGTGAAAACTCCCTGAATTGAGTATGAGAGTGTGTGTGTGTGTGTGTGTGTGTGTGTGTGTTTCTATGTTCCATGAGTGGGTAAGTCCAGTTTCCCAGATAAGTCTCAACAAGTATGAATATTATCACCCACCTGACAGCTTTCTCACCTTCAAAACTTTCTGGAGTTAATGCTACACTTGTATGAGGTTGTAGCAAGAAAAAGTGAGCCCAGATCTAACACAGAAGCTGATAATCTGCAAGTCCTCATTCATGCTACCAGTTTATGCTTCTACCAATGGACCCTTTTTTTTTAAGCAGGATTTATTCTGACACAATAAAATAAGTCAACCAAGAGGCAAAAGTTTAAATTTATGAGAGCCTAACAGAGATGACTTTCATCAAAACTGTCAATGTTCAAAAAACACCCTTGCAGTATATGTTAAAACAACATTAAGCTTGCATTTTATAAACTTCTCTGCATTTGCTTTAAGTGAATTTATATACTGAAAGAAAGACATAACTCACAATAATAGCTTGTTAATACTGAAAGAAGCAAGCTGGGTTTTTAGGAGAACATTAAGCAGCTGTTTCCAGATGAAGCGAGTCTGTAAATCAGGGTAAATTGGTTTTACCCATGTTTGGTTTTCATTAATTAAGTGTTTTAGGGACTTTGTGAAGCTAATGTTTACTATAAAACATTGTTTTGCACACTTTAGTGTACACTATCTTCAGCTAGTATATAGTATGGGGCTTCTTAATAGTTAAATAGTTTAACTTGATTGTGTGCAGTGGGAATGCATTTTTTTTTCTTCAAGAGGAAATTTGTTGTTACAGGTGGAAGCAGAAATGAAAATGTTGAACATTTACTTTAAAAAAATAGGTGAGATTTTTACGGGATGTGTGTTCTACCCTACTAACTGTTGGAGCTCATTTTGACAGGTGGTCATTTTCAAGTTAGGCCACATGTTTGTTACGGGTTTTATTAACATTATGATTACAAGAAGGAGGATTTTCTTTTAGAGTTGATTACAATCAGAGTCTGACCACAGATTCATGGGCTTATAAAACTTAAATAAAAAAAAAGAGTTGTCTCAAGGAAAAAGTAAAATGATGATGAAAGCTTCAACCTTCCAGCCACAGGTCTCAGTTTCAATTAGAGTTCAACCTCCTAAACTTTCTGAGTCTCGGTTTATTAATTTGACCACATAATACTCATATCTCAAGGGCATAGAAACAATCAAAGGACTGCTATAACTGAGAGCATTTTGCAAGCTTTAGAGATGCACAATGATAAAACCTAATAGTTAAGGAAGCAACAGGCCACAAAAAAGAGGGCTCATCTGTGGCCCTCAAATCAACATTTTAATTAAACTGTTTAAGTGTGATGCTTTGTATTTACCTCTTCCATTTACAACATAAAAAAACACAACAACTCCATATAAAGTGAAAATTCCAAGTGAATTATCTTTGATGGGTTTAGCTTCAAAGGGTCTGATCTGGTTGTAGCAGACTTCTGAAATTCTAGTTTGTTGAAGCACTCTTTTCAACCTCTGTGTAATAATGCTTAACGGGCAAAGAGGATGTAATTCTTTTTGTCCTTGAACCATAAAAAGTCAAAAAATAAAATGAGAATCATCATTTTTCAGTAAGTGACTTATTGCTATTTTTCTTTATGGAACAGCAGGTTTCTTATCATTTATGCCTACCCTCATTCTAAAAGCAGTCGTTTTTAGAAAGCAGCTGTTGCTAACTATTGCTACTTCAAGCTTAGCCTGGTGAAGAGGTTGGTAGTAAATGGTCTCCCTAGTAGTTATGTCTTGTTCCTTTGGTAATTAATCCTCGCAATCACTTGGAAATTTCCCCAGCTGGCCCCCACCCTAATCACATGGTGGGGAATTATTTCTCCCCTCAACCCCAACACTTCTGTAAAGCAAATGCTAAAATTTTGATAATTTAAATAACACAAGCATTTAATAAACTGAAAGTATTACATCTATAAAAGTTATGCAAATGCTTTGGCCACTGGCATACCCTAGTCTGATCTTCCATAAAGTTGACAGAAATAAGCAATGGGGAAAGGATACCCTATTCAATAAATGACACTGAGATAACAGGCTAACTGTATGAAGAACATTGAAACTTGACCCCTTTCATACACCATATACAAAAATTAAAGATGAATTAAAGACATAAATAGAAAACCACAAATATTTAGCTATGGTTTATCTTTAAAGAGAAAAACAACAACAAAAAAGGTAGATTTAAGGTCAGAAGATTAAAATTTTAAATGCTGTCTTTACCTATAAACAGACGTGTGATATTGGGAACATTGTTTAACCTGTCTGCATTAGTTTCCCTTTATGAAAGTACAGAATTACACTAAACAAGTTTAAATGTTACTTGAGGCTCTTTTATTCTAAGACAATGCCTTCATATTTTCCCATATAGGTACAGATGAATTATTATGTCTTTTTGGTGCCAGAGGACAGAGTTAACAACTTTCCTTTTGGTTGCAATTTCTGTCAGTTATGTGCATATATATTTGTTATGGAACTTATCCCTGTGTACTGTCATTAAGAATTTCCATGTCTCTCTCAACTAGATTTGTGTCCCTTCATACGGTACTCACTCGCATCTATAGAACACAGTAGGTCTCAAAAACTGCTTCTTGAACTGGATTTGTTCGGTGGAATTAATATTGAGAAAATATCAGAATAATTTTCTTCACTGTGTTTTATACTGTGTACACAACTACTCAAGAACTGATGAAAAATAACCAGTTTTCCTCTCAACCTCTTGCTGGAGTAGTTGATTGAAATAAGTGAAAGAGATGTTTTCCTAAAGTAACCTGGACTTCAAGGGAGAAACATCCAATTTTTTGACTTTTAATTTTCCCTTCACTTACATATCAACAAAGTAACAATGACAACATTAATAATTATAAATAGATTCTAAATAAACAATACTATAATTAAAGCGAAAAATCTTCCAGCTATTCTTGACTCAAATGTCTTTAGTTGTACAAGTCCTGCCATATCCACAGAGGGCTCTTCTATTATCCTGATATATTTCCTTCTGAATATTTAGAAATTCCATGGAGGGAGTGTGGGCATAAATAAGAAGTTGGTACTATCTGGAGACACACTGAAGAACATTACCTGACTCCTCTCAGATACACCCACAAATATGCACACATACGCAAGTATCAGTAGTCTCTGCAGTGGCTACCATCTGATCAAAACATTCTGCGTTTTGAAATAACAGTGAGTATTTTGAAATAAGAGTGGGTTTGCTGACACATTTAATAATGCCTGGCATTTGAACATTCTTGACATATATTTAAATAGCAATTTATTTCTTAACACCCACTAGATTTTTGACTACACATGTCAAATTATTAAAATCATATACATGTCTTGATGCTGCTATATAAAATTCAGATTAAAGAATGCAAAGAATGGTTGACTGAAATTCAGAAGATAATGTAATCAAAATTAAAGTATTTTGTGCTTCAAAGGACATCATCAAAAAAGTAAAAAGCAACCGACAAACTAGGAGAAAATGTTTGCAAATTACATATCCAAAAAGTCATTTGTATTTAGAATATATAAACACTTACAAGTCTATAAAAAGAAGACAAACAATCCAAATTAAAAATGGACAAAGTGTTTGAATAGACATTTTGCTAAAAAAGTTCAATTAACACATGAAATATGAACATGATTAGTCATTAAAGAAATGCAAATCAAAACCACAATTATATACCACTACGTACCCACTAGAATGGGTATAATCCAAATGGCAGATAATAATAAGTGTTGTCAAAAATGTAACAAAAAATGGCAACGATTTGAGAGAATCAGGAACGTCAAAATATTGCTTGTGAGCATAAAAAATGGTATAGCCCCTTTGGAAAGCATTTTGGCAGTTCATCAAAATGTTAAATGGAGAGTTACCAATATTACTGAACATATTGTAGGTTTATACCAAGAAAAACGGAAACACGTATCCACACAAAGACTTGTACACCAATGCTTATGGCAGCATAATTCATAATAGAAAAAACTGGAAACAACCAGAACATCCAACAATTGATGAAGAAATAAACAGACTGCGAAGTATCCATAAAATTGAATACTAATTGATAACAACAAGAAACAAAGTACTGATACATGCTACAAAATGGATGAACCTCTAAACATTAGCAGAGTGAAATAAGAGAGACACAAACGACCATATATTGCACAATTCTATTCATATGAAAGGTGTGGACTAGGCAAATCTATAAAAACATAGAGTAGATAGCTGCTACACAGGGCTAAGTTAGCGGAAATGAGAGAATCATTGCTCATAGGCACAGGATTTCATTTGGGGATGAGGAAATGCTCTAAAATTAGATTTTGGTGATAATTTTTAAAGTTTCTAAATGTACTAAAAATCATGAAGTTGTTCACTTTATGCTATGTTAATTCGATCTCAATAAAGCTGTTAGAAAATTCAGAAGACAGAATATGCCATGTTTATATAATAATCAATCTATTCTTACTATGTCTATTCTAACAACTTTTTAATGTATTGAATTTCTTTACTGTCATTGGTTATACCTTGATTTTAAATGCAAGAATTTTTTATTATCACTTTTTGTTTATTTGCATGTTCCACCTTTTGCTTTCCCTAAAGAAAGAGGTTACTATCAGTATTGCCTTCCAAACCTACCGTCCACGTGACCTGCACAGTGGTGGGAGTCAGTACAACTGGATTATGAAGACGGACAAGGACATCTCCGAGTTCTTTCTGCACTTGCCTGTGGTCCACTCCTTGCGCTGGTGGGCTGATATCTGCAGTTAGATAAGACAGTCACTCCCATTTTTAAAAAATTCATATTAAAATTATAATTTATTTTATATTAGTAAATAGTATGCCTTTAGAACTAATTACAGGGAAAAGAACTAAAACCCTTTCGTGACAAAAAGCATTTAAGGCTACATATGTAAATATACCATAGTGGTAGAACATAATGAGAGATGATATTTATCTTTACTAAAAGCATTGATAAAAGAGGATTTATAATCCCTCATCCCCATTAAACTGCAGACACACTGTTGTATGAGATCATTTATTTTCTTATTAAAGGACAAAGTATAAGAAGTCTAGAAAGATCTCTTGAAAGATCAGCTTTGTACAGATGCTCATGTATTCAAGGGTTTTCTGGATTTGTAAATTGGAATATATATAAACACTACTGCTAAGGAACCTGCTAATCTTTTGTCTCAATTTGCAGGTGGTATTTTCTCACTCCTTGACCTACTTCAGTCTGGGAGCATGGATGGAGAAGTGATGGTGGACTAGAGAAGTAGATTTTGTCATTAAAGGTAGAGTTGGGGAGAGAGGGGAAGCAGCTCCTCAAGTTCGCAAAGATACTTTTTGAAGAAATATTTATCATACTGATAACATGTTCTAAAGCAATACACTTTGAGCAATACTCTAATATCTGACACGAGGTCAATCATCACTTTTTTGGAATGGGGTGGGGAGAGAAGGGAAGAAAGAAAGGTGATTTTCAAAATATTATACCCTCAGTCACATATTGTTATACCGCCTTCCTCACAGTCTCCTAAGTACTACTCTATTTCTCCATACGATGGTTTGTATTCTGTGTCCATTAAGAAAAAGACCAATAAATTATATGCAGCTAAGTCCATCCAATTTATATTAAACATTGAATTTTATACATACTCAACTTTTTAAACTGATATACAACGTTGTTGAATTGTTTTTCTCCAATTACTGTATTTGAGAAAAGAAGTCCAATTGAAAACTATTTATTTTCTTAATCCTGTTTTTTCTTTTTTCTTTTTTTTTTTTTTTTTGAGACAGAGTTTGGCTCTTTTTACCCAGGCTGGAGTGCAATGGCGCAATCTCGGCTCACCGCAACCTCCGCCTCCTGGGTTCAAGCAATTCTCCTGCTTCAGCCTCCTGGGTAGCTGGGATTACAGGCATGCGCCGCCATGCCCAGCTAATTTTTTTGTATTTTTAGTAGAGACGGGGTTTCACCATGTTGACCAGAATGGTCTCGATCTCTTGACCTCGTGATCCACCCACCTCGGCCTCCCAAAGCACTGGGATTACAGGCTTGAGCCACTGCGCCTGGCCTGTTTTTTCTTATTATCTCAGGCTACAATGCAGCTCTCTTGCAAAGTATTTTTTTAAAAATTCTCAGCTATTACTTAAATTGGGTACAATAACTTAAATTGGGTCATAAATAACTGAGATGATACTTAGCTAATTTTTTTCCAATTATACCTTTTTTCATTTTTAACATAAACAGTAAAATGAAATTTTACTTGATTTGGAAAAAAGTCCCTGTATGTGAATAATATTAACCTATGCCTATATAGGTATGTCCTGTTTTGCTGTTGATAATGCAAGTATTTGTTCCTTTAATGAAATAAAAGATTTCTAGATTCTCTGTTATTTAATACCTTTGAAAAAAAGAGCTCACGAGGCAAAGTGTTATTTGAAAAGGAGTGCTTTGCAGATTGCAAAGCTGCTAAAAGTACGGTATCCAAAAATAATCCTGACATTCAGACACAAAACAGGAGTTTTCCTGTTAAATATTTGTTAAGAGCACATAAGTCTTTTGCTCTAGATAGCCTTTCCATTGAACAAATGAGACCACAAACAACTTTTCGTTAATCTTTCCTGATCTTTTCACTGAGAGTTATTTTATGAGTCAAGATTTAGTGACCGGCATAGTTACTGAATGATCGGAAAGGTCTGCCAGATACAATCACGCTAAATATCTTCCCATTCTGATCTCTCTCTACCTTTCATTGGCTACACACAAAAACTATTTCTATCCACATAGGTATAAATGATCTCAGTACTATAATTTCTTAACTTAAAATTGTACACTTCTTCCATTTTGTGTTCAATATAATTTACACACTTAATTCAAACACAGTAAAAAGCTGCCGGATCCAGGCAAGGTAAAATATAAGTAGTTTCAGATCTTCGAATTCCTTGTTGTGCTTTTTCTTTCTCAAGAGACAGGTTCTTTACCTACAGGCCCTTTATCATTATGGAAAATTAATCACATTACTGCTTAGAGAACAATAGCAAAATGGCATTCCCTCCTCCTTGACTGTCATCATGTCAGCAATATTACAAAGTCACGTGGTGACTTTATTTCACTCGATTTCTTTAAGGCACTCTTCTCTGTTATAATAGCATGCTAGTTACTATCACTGAACTACATTGTAATTATAATAATATTTTATGGCTGTATGGTGCTTTTCATTGCATAAAAATACTACTTTGAATTATATCTTGCTCAAAGTCTTTTACAAATAAGAAATAATTAACCCTTTCTGAAGAACCCTGTGGGAAGTAGGTTATAACACATAATAAAATTACCATTTCTATTTTATTAATTTCCTTCACCTACTTGTCAGAAGGGAAACTATAAGGTAGCATTGCACATTAAACCTGAGACTCCAGTGACTTCTTAATTTGAAGAGACGACTAATAAAGATAAAATTATGTACTTTTCCACTTTTAAAATATATTTTAATATTCTGTGTGTATTTTACATTACAGTGAAAAGAATTGTGTTCTTTAGAAAGAAAATTTGATTTTCTGCTTTCTGTCATAAATTGCTCCTTTAAACATCTGATTTACCGAAATTCATTACAGCAGTGGTTGTAAAACTTATACATCGGAGTCACAAGCTGGGATTGTTAACACAAGCACTGAGCCCCAACCTCAGACCATTGAGTTTGGGCTGAAAATCTGTATTTCTAATAGTTCTAGGCTATGCAAATGCTGCTAACCCAGAAACCATACTCAGAACCACTACATCATAAAAACAGAATTCTGGAACAATCGGAAATCACTTTTCTAACTCTATTTGGGCATCTATTCATTAAAGACCACTTTTCTGCTGTTGTATAATTAAATTTCAAGAAGGAGAAACATTTTCCTTCCTTTGAAATATAGTGAAGCTCTAATTTGGTGGATTCATTCTATGTAGAAGTACCCAATTATTTTGTTTATTTTTTGCTGAATAAACCCTGAAAACTCCAGAAAAGAGGACACATCTCACCAAGGTAAACAGCAAGCTACCTTCTCCTTCCCTGGATAAAGCCTCGTGAACCATCATAAAAAGCAATGCAGGTATATTTACATTTCCTCATCAATCCCCTTATTCTTAAATATCTGATGTTTCTTCCAAGAACCAGTCATGTTGACAGCTATTGAAATTACCTTGTGTGCGCACAGGATCTGACATGGGACTTGGGTCACTGAGACCTTGGGGATTGATCGCTCTGACCATGAATAAGTAGATTGTATTGGGCCGTAGTCCTCTTACAGTATAGAGGGTGCTCTTTACATGGTTTGCCACAGTCTGCCAGCTATTGCTCACCGATTGGCTGAAACACCAACAGAAATTTCACTTAAAGAACAGTGGTTTGAGTACTGGAAATGGAGTTGGATATCAATGACAAAGGTTAATGGCTGAAAATTAAACACACACACACACACAACACTTGAAGTGTTCAGCCCAATAAATGAAACATTTGGATGATTTCAGTTTATTCAACAACAAAGCCGAGCCCACCTAACGAAAGTGCCATGCACAACACAATTAAACTCAGCCCAGGAGATGTGACAGCGCTTTGCTAATGCACAGCAGCCCACTAAATGAATACCTGTAAAAGGAACAGAGGCCAAGATCACAACATCAAGTTTATACAATAAGTATGGTCCTTGTAAATGTATATATATTTATATATACCTTGAAAAGAATAAACCTGTAGAAAGAATAAATGGACTACAGAGTAAATTATGCCAATACATTTTCCTGTTACAAGGTGTGTTTTCTTTTGCATCAATTCCACATGCAACATTATAATAGAGCCTTCTAAAACTACATATCTGTAAAAGAAGAAAGGAAGCATGTAATGAATATTTTCCCTTGGTTACATTTTTAACAAAATTGTACATTACACAGTATTGTGATTTCTCATCTCAGAATGGTGAAATATCTCTGAATCTGTGTGTGAGGACCCTTTTATAGCCGGCCACAGATGGATGCCATTTTAGAACAGTTTGTCTAAGGTCAAATGCTACATTTGCTCTGAAGGAGAAAATGTAATTTTCAGGGCAGTCAGTTTATTTTTCTGATATCCTTAACTATCCAAGCATAAGAATTATAGAAACATTGCTTTTAAATTTGAAAGTTAAGTATCTAGCATTACCTTAAGTAATGATTAGAGAAGCCTTAAAAGAAAGTGATCATTTGTCCTAATGTTTAAAAAGAACAGTGGTTATCCATTAAAATGTATAATGTCACATACAAGCACATTTGAAAGGAAATATGAAAACACATTTTACCATTTGTGTAAACATTTTATCAAATTCTCATAGGGCAAGTTTATGATGATATTTGCTAATTTACATTTATATCTTTAAATTGGCAAAAATTATTTCAAATAACACATGGAAATACCTTTTCCATTAAGCAACTAGAAGTATACAGAATAAATTGCTTAATTATTGTTTTTAATTGTCTTTCAGGCATATCTAATATATGTATGTAATATATGGTATAAAAACAATGGGATTATTTTAGGTTATGCTCTAATTATTAGGAATAAAAATGCCAGAGTCCCCTGCCTCAATAAATGTTGCATAATTTCAAGATGTCCCTGAGCCTACACCTAATAAAATTATTTTCTACCCAATTTTAATGCCTAAATTCTCATATCAAATGCCTACAATGTCCTGGTGAAAAAATGAAGCTAAGTCATTATGTTATGAATTGGATCTCTATAGACCTAGGCATGAATAATGCATATTTAAACCTTATAATTAAGTTGTAAACTAAAAAAAATTAAGTACGTTCTTGAATAAAGTCAGATAGAAGAGATCAATTCTTAAAATGCATTGATTGAACTTGTCTTTAATAAAACAGGAGGATAGTTCAGGTGATATTTCAGAATACAGGAGCTAAAGCAAAAACCCAATGGAGAAAAATGGAATTGTCCCGTACCTGAAAGCCTCAATGATATATGCACTTGCTGGAAGGGTTCCAGGGGTACCTGGTTGCCAGGACAAGGTGACAGTGTTCTTAGTAACATCAGTGACCTGCGGTTTGGATGGTGGCCCTGGCAGGTCACTTAAATCATAATTTTTACTGATTGTAGCTCCAGATTCTATAGAGGACAGACAGAAAAAACTTCATTCCTGATTGCTTAAATTGACAATACTGCCTAAAAGAAGGAAGCAATCTACTAAAAGACTTGACCCAGACAGTGAGAAATTCATCTCCATGAATCTTAAGTATGTAAGTGAATATTTGCTTCTCCTACATGTTAATAAAACATGTTAATAAAAGCTGCACTTTTACACATGATCACTAGAATTCCTTACATTTCAGAGGAAATAAAATAACAAGGTTATCAAGGACAAGCATATTAAATTCCACTAATTCAATGCTAGGTGCAAACTCATGCATGAATTAAAAAGTGGCATTGAACGTAAAGACTTAAATTTACATTCAATGAATTAAACACTTTAGTCTCCCGTTAACTTATTATTTGATATTGAGCTAGCACTAAAAAGGGGCACAAGATTTCGACTAATTCGCAAAGTTCTCACCCGTCACATCCAGCACTGCACTCCAGGAAGTCTCTCCACTCGAACTTGTAGCCACACAAGTATAAGTGCCAGTATCAGAAATCTGGTGTGCATAGAAGGGAGAGAATTAAATTGTTTCAAACAATTTGTAGAATAATTACTCAATGACAACCAGGCAATATTTAATTTCTTTAAGTTAGATGTATCATTTTGCTGTCCAAATTATGCATTAGAGTCAATTATATGCACATGTAAAATATTGAAATAAACTCATAATATTATCCATAACTGATCCAAAGAGCTTTTAAAATCATATTTGTGCAATTCAATATTATTCATCTGATAAACTACTTGCCCCTCTCTTTTTCTTGCTCCATGGTAACACTCTTGCTTCTTAACTCCATTTTATGGTGGGGCTGTACTATATCTAAGTGGTTTATGAACAACTCAGAACAGAATTAATTCAGAATATAATAAACTTCCAGAGAGGCAGTAATGCAAAACTGTCCATTCTGTCTTAAATAAACTATGTTCCAATGAATAAAATGTACCCGAGAAAATAAGCAATAAGGGGATCACACTTTCCTTTTCAAAGACATGGAAAAAAGTGAAGAAGAGAAAGAAATGTTTTTAAGGTAAATTTCTTCTTTTAAAAACTTCAGAATTCACTTATATGAAAATTACAGGAGTGCAACAATGAATAATATAAAGTATCACCTGAAAAAAAACATGGCTATGGAGTGACTGCAGTTTCAAGCTCAAAGGGACCATGAAAATATCCAAATTCATAACTCTTTTTTTGAGCACAATTGAAATTTGTCATTTCACTGATCACTTCAAATGGTTTTGTTATTCACAGAAGACTGGCAAAAGACTTGAGAAAAACTTGATAATGTAATCGAGAATTCTCTTTTACAAATGCAAAAAGCAGAAGATTTTGTGATTATATTTTGAAAAAAGCCCCAATATCAATAAAAGAGGGGACTCAAATTCTCTCTGTGATCAGGCCTTGTGGGCTTACACTGCAAACGACATTCACTCTCATCAATTTAGGGGTGAAGGAAAAGTCACACTGGGAAGGGAAACTAATGACCAAACAAAATATGACAAGGCACAAGATGTAGAATTAGTACTCTGCGATGAACACGAGTCTAATTGTTGATGAACTATAGTAGTTCACCGAATATTACATCTGCTGGGTTCAAACTGTAAGTATACTGATGACTCAAGCTTTCTTGATTGATTCTCAGGTAAATCATTAGTGCCGGGATGTTACTGCCGTTTCACTATCTTAATTGATTTTAAATGTCATTATGTATTTTAACTTAAGTTTCAAATTGCTCTGGCATGACATTCTTTGCCATATTATCTCTATACAACTGTCTTCTATTACACAGAGGGATGATGGGGATCACCACTGTACAAAGAGCCATTCTTTCATATGTGGCTGTGCACACTTATAGTCATTAGAAATCCTTGCATTTAAGAAGCATCACTCACAAACTAAATATAATGAGCTGAGGCTGGATTTTAATGGGATGTTCATTTCAATATGGTCTGTGAAAGAGTAAAAGAATTTGCATTTTATTATGGCTGTTGAACTAAAATGTAGCACTTGTTATTACTTGCAAATGCTAAAAGAAAAGTGTGTAGGTAATGCTTCTGAACTGCATCTCCTTGTCATTGTGTAGAGACACAAGTATGACATTAGCTGTGGTAGGTATGTTTTAATGAGTGCTGGAATATTCTACTTCTCAAAAGATAAAGATTCAGTTACCAATTAGCTGGCCTAGAAGAACACAGTATTCATCATGTTATATTTTTCCCTTGCATTAGTACTTAAAAAAAATAGTGAGACACAAAGGAATACAACCTATGGAAACTCTCTTGACTGTCTGAGTGAACTACTGGAAAGCCCATTTTGCTCTCCCTTTAAAGACAGTCATATTCCAGAAAAGGGATGTTTTCATTTTGGAGTTTCTCAAAAGCCTAAATTTCATTTCTAAAACTCACTCTTGTATGACCGTCATCACCACATTTTAGTCCTTTAATTTTAAATATGACTTTTCTGGTCAGGAGTGCTTCTAATCTTTTCCACCCTTGTCCTTTTACCCTTAATAAATTGCTTTAAAAAGAGATTAATGTGCAGGCAAACTCCATCACCTACTTTTCTCCTTGTACCCTTGGCTGCAGACAAGCCCCCAGGAGCTGGCATCTCAGAGGGACTGCTCAGAACCCTGTCAGAGGGCTCAAAGTTTGTTTGACATCATCAAGCACCCACCTTTAATTGCGTCTTTCAAGCACTACCAGAAATCTTGACTACTCAAGCATACCCTTTAATTCAGTGATACAGTGAAAACGCATTAACCTCCATGGCCCAAGTCTGCCTTTAGCCCAGAGATAGAGGTTAAAGTGTTTACACAAAGAGAGTTGGCATTAATTTTTTAATAACTTCCATTTTGTTCAAAGGAGGTTAACAATTAATTTACAATAAATAAAAAGACAAACTTAAAATATCTGTATTAATGTACTTTTCTTTTAACTTAATTCGGCCTGATTTTTTTCTAATTCAAGCAATAATTAATGCCTGCTTCTCAAAAATTAAAGACAAATATTATATATACAAATTAAAAATTTATGTGTTCTTGTGTGCACAAAGCAAAAATAGTCACTTTGTTTTGTCATATATATCTGTATGATATAGTGACAATCATATAAACCTATATAATTGTAAATATATTCCCATCATAAGAGAAGAATATGCCAAATTGTCATCATTTGGAAATAAGTGTAGTTAAAAACATTTGCCTTTCTTTTTAGCTCCAGAATGGGAAAATTCTAAAAAATAGTTTTCTTCATCTTGGCTCTGAATTTCTACCTGGACATAAGATTCTACTAATTGCTCCTCCACTGAATTTTTCTTCATGCTTTATCACATCACCTACCTTAGTTCTGAGCCTCATCCTCAATATTGTGATTACTAAAATATACTCTCCAGCTTTAGCATAGCACCTGCTATGCAGCAGGTAGGAGGCAGAGACTTACAATACCTGGTTGAATGAGTTGAATATACTTACTGGTAGAGGACAGGTGGCCTCCACAATAACTTCCTTCTGCTATTTGTATTTTGTGTCATCTTTCACCTGGAGTGTAAGTGGAGCCTGCTGGTTTTCTTTTGGCCAATATAATATTGCAAAAATGTCAGTATGTCATGTTTGTGATTCGTTACATAGGACTGGAGTGTCCATCTTGCCAGGAGACTCTCTTCCTTGCTGACTTGGAGAAAGCAAGTAGTGATACAAGGAAGATCCAGATGGCAAGGGGCTAAAGGCAACCTCCCACCAACAGCCATCAAGAAGGTGAGGCTGTTAGTCCAGTAGCCACAAGGAACTGAATGCTACCAAGAATAATGTTGCTTGTAAGCAAACCCATCCTGTGTCAATCTTCGTATGAGATGGCAACTCTAAACGACACCTAACTGTAGCCTTGTAAGACCCTGAAGCAAAAGACCAGCTAAGTCATGTCTAGGCTCCTAACTCACAGAAACAGTGATATAATAAATGTGTGTTGCTTTTAACTGCTATATTTTTGTTAATAGTGTTACATAATAATAGATAACTGATACAATATTCAGAAGTAGACATCTTATTTTGAGTTGCTCCTGAAGCAGGACTGACTTATTAAGTTGTCAGGAATGCTCATTCTTTATCATGTAAATGTCAGTAAAAAACCATCAATGCCTTGTTCTTTCTGTGGGTTTAAATCTAAACTACACGGCAACGTAACCTAAAATCTAAGGTTTTCCGCTAATTAGGCAAACTTGCCTTTTATGTACTCAGTCTCACCTCTTTGTTTCTCTTCTACTCACTTCTCCGGCCAAGCCACTTTAACTAAATTTCCTTACAATGTTCTTTGGTTAATGAAAGTAAATCAGAAGTGTTTGTCACTTTTTTCATTTCCAATATCCTACTACTCCTATTAATGTTACATGTTTAAGATTTCTAGATTTATTGATTGTATGCATATGGAATGGAATGCAGAAATAAAAGTTCCAAGGTTCTGTTTTGAATGTGTAACAAAAAAATAAAAATCAAAAAGACCTTTCCTCTAATTTCAATCTATCATTTTAAAAATAAGTAAAAACATTAACTGTTTTTAAATGTACAGCAATTATACTAGCATATAAGATTTTAACTTCACAACATATTTTTTCCATAGAGCAGCACTTATTTGTAGATGATGCTTCAAGTGCAAGTCCAGTACTACTCACCCGTAAATTCTTAATCTGCAGTGTGCCTTGCTCTTGTATAGTTGCTCTTGAATCTCTACCCAGAAAAGTAAATCCCTCCTTTAGCCAGCTAATTACAGGAAGAGGATCACCAGTGGCTTTACATTTCAGTAATGCTGTACCATCCACTGCCAGCGTTTGGTTGGCTGGACCTTGTAGAATTATAGGTGGAGGTCTATCTGTCAAAACTAAAGAATAAAGCTATTTTCAGGGTATTTTAATTTCAATGAAGTCCAGTGATGTTAATATATTGACATTGAAAGTAAGGTAAATCCCAATACAATAGGTATTACTCATAACTTATTCTAAGTAATATGTATATTTTTAGTAACATATATTCTAAATCTATCATACATCTATCATTTATACATACGTACAGATATAGAACACTACGACCTTACTATTTTCGTCAATAACTTCCTCTGTGTTACCTATAATTAAAATGATATTGAGATCTTTATTAGAGCTCACAGTTTGGGGGAATAAAACATTAAAAGTAAGTAGCCTTTTCAGAACCTATCATGAGAAAGCCAACCACATTTAATTGAAGCTAGAATTTATGATGCAGGGGCCCTTTATATCAAAACATTGCAGATTCTAAACCTCCTTTATTAATAAAACCCAAGAAAAACAGTAAAAATTATTTATTGTTCACAAACAAAAATCATAATCATTTATTTTACAGCTTTTTCTCATCAAATTTTTACTTTCAATGCTAAATAAAATATTTTAAGAAAATATTGAAGTAGAATATCTTAATAATTCTGGCACATCTGGCAATAATTAGGCAAATAGAAATTCAAACCGAAAGTTTCATGGGACTTATCCTTCTGGGTCAAAAAGAGGCCAATAAACAAAACATTATAATTTTTAATGCAGTGAGAAAGTGAGTCTGTATTACCAAAGTAGAGCATACTAATTAAATCTTAACTGATTTTTTTTCAAATTAAATAACTATGCAGAATCCAGGTAACTTCTTATAACCTGCTTTTATTGTCATATCCATGAAATCATTAGATGCAGCCAAAGGTCATCTAATTAGTTTTTTTCTTTCCTTTTTTTACTGACCACATGAGTATCTCATCACCTTTTGAATGAATCTGATCAATAAAGTAATTGAAAATCTCCTGGCCAGACATAATTTTCAGTTTCAAGGATGTTATGGGTGAAAGATGACCACAGGTTTCCATGACACTAAGGTCAAAGGTTAAATGAACATTTAGGGATTCCAGTGATCTGTGAACAACTCCATGGTTTTCTCTGACTATGCATTATAAATCCTCAATAAACCATTCATATAAGATCATGATGTGACATTTATTGTCGGGACAAGATATAAATATATCTTATCTCCCCAGTCTTTTTAATTTCTATTGGCTCTATTCACAGAATGCTGATTACAATTTCCTAATTCTCTGAGAGAAAAAGAGCAAAAGAAAAGAAGAAATAAAGAACGATGGCAGTGAACTAATGCGGAGGTCTTCTAAAGAAATATCTTGAAAGTCAAGTATCTTGAAACATATTAGCTTAATCTATGATCAGCAAAATTGTTCCTCAACATAGCACTATTCTTCATCATTAGCAATTTCATCTTTTCTGAATCCTTGAATTATAACTATTTCCAGAAAGTGAGTCTATATAAAAATGTGACAACACATACACTGATATAAATGGAATACAGCAATATCTCAGGGGTATTGTAGGTTTGGTTCTAGACCACAACAATAAAGCAAATACTGCAATAATGAAGGTTACATAGATTTTGTTTCCCAGTGCATTTCAAAGTTATGTTTACACTATGCTGGAGCCTATTAAGTGTAAAACAATACTATGTCTTAAAAAAACAATGTTCATACCTTAAAAATACTTTATTCCTAAAAAATGCTAATGATCATTTGAGCCTAGTGTGGTAATATTTTTGGTGATGGAGGATCTTGCCTCAATGTTGACGGTTGCTAACTGAACAGGATAGTGGTTGCTGAAGTTTGGGGTTGTTGCACCAGTTTCTTAAAGTAAGGCAATAAAAAGTTTACCATATTGATTCACTATTCCTTTCATGAAAGATTTTTCAGTGGCATGCAATGCTGTGTCATAGTATTTTATCCACAGTAAAATATCTTTCAAAATTGGAGTCAATTCTCTCAAGCTTTGATGTTGCTTTATCAATTAAGTTTACATGATACTTTGAGTCCTTTTTTGTCACTTCCACAAGCTTAAACAGACGTAGATTCCGTCTCAAGTCATCACTTTCTTTGCTTATCCATAAGAAGCAACTTTTCACTTGTTCCACTTGTATCATGTGACTGTAGCAATTTAGTCACATCTTCAGGCTCACTTCTAATTCTAGTTCTTTTGCTATTTCTACAACACATGCAGTTACTTCCTCGACTGAAGTCTTGAACCCCTCAAAGTCATCCAACATTACAAACTTGTGGTAATGTTGGTGTTTTGGCCTGATCCCATAAATCATAAATGTTCTTCATGGCATTTATAATGGTAAATCTTTTCCAGAAGGTTTTTAATTAACCTTGCCAAGATCCTTCATTTGAATTACTGTCTTTGGCAGCTATAGCCTTGAAAACATATTTCTTGAATAAGACTTGAAAGTTGAAATTATTCTTTGATCCATAAGCTTCTGAATAGATGTGGTGTTAACAGATATAAAGACATTAATCTCTTTGTATATCTCTATCAGAGCTCTTGGGTGACAAGGTACATCATGGGTGAGAAATAATGTTTTGAAAGGATTTTTTTTTTTTTCTGAAGAGTAGATCTCAACAGTGTACTGAAAATATTCAGTAAACCATGTTGTAAACAGATGTGCTGCTGTCATTTACGCTTTGTTTTTCCATTTATAGAGCACAGGCAGAGTAGATTTGGAATAATTCTTAAGGGTCATAAAATTTTTGAAATAGTAAATGAGCATTAGCTTAATCCTAAAGTCACCAGCTACATTAGTTATTTACAGGAGAGTTAACCTGTCACTTGAAGCCAGGCATTGACTTTTCTTCTTCAGCTATGAAAGTCCTACATGACATCTTCTTTCAATATATGGCTGCTTTGTCTACATTGAAAATCTGTTTAGTGTAGTCAGTTTCATTAATGAGCTTCTGAATAACTACATGAAGCTCAAAATCAGCTCTTGATGCTTCACCTTGTGCTTTTTGTTATAAAGATGGCTTTTTTTCCTTGAATCCCATCAACCAACCCCTGCTAGCTTCAATTTTTTTCTTCTATAGCTTCACCTCTCTCAGCCTTCACATAACTAAAGAGAGTTAGGGCCTTGCTCTGGATTGGTTTGCCTTAAGGGAATGTCATGACTCACTGATCTATCCAGACACTAAACTTTCTTCTTCTCAGCAATAGGCTGTTTGACTTTCTTATCTTTTTTGTGTTCACTGGAGTAGCACTTTAAGTTTCCTTCAAAAACTTTTCCTTTGCATGCATAACTTTGCTAACTGTTTAGCACAAGAGGCCTAGCTTTTGGCCTTTTTCGGTTTTTGACATGCCTTCCTCACTAAACTTAAGCCTTTGTTGCTTTTAATTTAAAGTGACAGACATCTGACTTTTTGCTTGAACACCTGGAGGCCATTGTAGACATACTGATTGGCCTAATTCCAAAACTTCTGTGTCTCAAGGGACAGGGAGGCTCAGGGAGAGAGAGGAAGACAGGGAATTGCCAGTGGCTAAAGAAGTCAGAGCACAGACATGTATTAAATTTGCCATCTTATATGGGTGCAGTTTGTAGTAACCCCCCAAAATTATAGTAATTTCAAAGATCACTGATCATAGACCACCATACCAGATGTAATAATAATGAAATTGTTTGAAATATTGTGAGAATTACCAAAATGTGACATGGAGACACAAAGTGAGCACATGACATTAGTAAAATGGCACCAATAGACCTGTTTGACCCAGGGTGGCCATATACCTTCAATTTGTAAAAAACTTGGTATTTGCAAAGTACAATAAAACAAGGTATGCACGTAATCATTTGTTTCTCTAAACATGACATATGTTTTCATTCTACCATAGAATTTCAAATGGCTCTAAAATTCCCTGAATTATTATAAAAATAAATGTATTCAAAATGTAAACAATGGCTCAGATATTATCAAATTATTAACGAATATGAAAAATCAAAACTATGAATAGAAGCTTAAGACATGAGCCAATGTGGCAACTTCAGTTTTAGAGACAGATTCATTTATAATATATGTGTATATATTTAGTTCTTATAGTTTCATTTCTTCACCATCAACATCAACAACACTGTAACTTCCAATCAATGTGTCTGCAAAAGGATCTTGACTTTGTAATTGCTTACTCAAGTAAAATTCAATATAGGAATTAATATCCAAGCCAGTTGTAACAAGAGGGCCAGAGGCATCTCAGTTGGTAGAAGATTTAAAGTTGGTTATCACTTATTTTTGACCAGAAAGAAATCTAGAATAACTTTTGATTTGTGAGATATCATGAACTAGCGTAAGTTCTCAAAGGTTTTCCACTTATTGTATCAGACGTAATTCTGAATATCCACCTGTTTTATGAACCATATAAGTCACATCAACTGGCTCCTTCAGTTAATCAGTTTTGCTTTCTACAAATATGGTTTCCTTTTCCATAACAATTTCTTCATTTAGAAACATTTGAGAATCAGTTTTCCATAAAATATTGTAAGGAGCTAAATGATAGCCAATATCATAAGCATTATGTTTGCTGTGTTCTTAGGAATAGAATAAAATGTAGGCTTTGACCACAATATCTTCTTTTTCAAGTGTATGTATCTGGACATTTTTGCTGACAGGTGAAACCATAAGATCTTTAAAATGATTAATAATTACCTTTTATTCTTTTAGAGAAATATGGAGGTACAGAGAATCAAAGACCTTGCCCATCGAAAGAAGAATGCCTCATCACTGCTACCCTTGAACCTGACTTCTTCTTTCAGTTCCATAGCCGTAAATCTCTGCAGCATCAGCAGGTGCAGCCGTTAACGACTCAATGTCCCTGCAGCCAATGTTTGTCTGTTCTATTTATTCCCATTCCTGACATGTCACTGAATCAGGCCATACCATGAACAGATATTAAAAAATACTGCCTTTCTATTAATGTTAAATGACCTTTTAATCTACATGTAAATTTGAATTGTATGAAAGCACATCAAAGTCCACCAGCAGATAAAGAAGGGGATCAAGAGAGGCCACAGATCATAGCACTTACATCTCAGAAGCCAGCATTAGGGGAGAAAACAAAAATAAAAATCCTCACAAATATAGGAGAGTAAGAAAGAATTTTCAATTTTAGACATCAAAGAATAGGGATAAATTCATGCTCAGAGGTTCATGAAATAACTCAAAGCCGCTAGCTGTCAATTGTGACAAATAAGCTGTTGGGGACAAAAACCAGATTATGCAGAACCTTCATCCTTTCCAACTTTCACTATGAATGTAGGTGCCTCAGTTAAGATCCAGAGTGCATATGTGCAAACAAAAATAATAATTTTAGCATTCTTCATCACTTTGAAAGGTAGTTAATTTAACTTAGTGAGTGAATAATTAAAGTAATAGGAATGTCCTCAGGTGAGGACATAGCTAACTGAAAACTCATCTCTGATAATATTAAAAGTGGTATCACCTCCTCCTAGAGTAAAACAAAATTATTAATGTCTAGTAGAACCAATCATGTCAGCACAATATCTAAATAAAGGTATACAGATTATATTTTAATATGCAGTGAATGTAATAACATATATTTAAAATAATGCATTATTCTATTTTTAAGAATTAAGTACTTTGTCTCTGAAGTTCTTCTTTAGGAAAAGTAACTGGTATTCAATCAGGGAGAATTAGAAACTACTAAAAAGATGTGACCTGGATTCAAAGTGAAAAGATAAGCACACACAGAGATTATTTAACAAATCAGCAAGCTCCACATGATTAAGGGGTATCTAGAAATAAAAATCATTGTTTTCATAAGAGAAATTGAATTAAGATATCGCACCATCAGTAACCTCCAGTTGAGCTTTTGCTAAAATGCTTCCTGCCACAGTTAAGGCCTGGCAGATGTAGTAACCTGCGTCGGAACGTTGAATGTTGGTGATTGTGAGGTCTCCTGTTGGTGAAACTGAGCATCTACTGTTGGGCTGCTGGGGCTGGTTTGGGAAAAGTAGGTTCTGTGGAAGCAAACACAATCTCATCAGTATTTTTTTACTTAAAAAAATGTTAATAAAAGCTACTAAAATTAGCGAATATAATGGGAAAAGGAAAACATGTAGATTTGAAAATACATGGCACAGAAATGTTCAAAGCCACACGGTAAGGTTCACTGGCTGATAAACTTATTCCAATTCATGGTGAAATAATACACTCTAAAAAGTCAGTATCTGCTAGCTGAAAGAATAGTCATTTTTGTTTTTAAAGAATAGGGAACTTTATCCCAGCCTGATTTTCTGCTAGTTACTTAATATCTTTGAAACTGGTTTCTTTACCTGGAAAATGGGCAAAACAGATCGTATCTGACTCAACTACGAAAGGCTTATGAAGACCTGGCCATAACATTAATGGTGTATGGGTTCTATAAACAGCACAGCCCTGAAGAATGCAAATGCAATCGCCATTCATCATTTGAATACTTGATGGACTCTGTTGAGTTTCTCCCAAAGTTGTTCAAAAGTGTGTGACAGAGAGCTGACTCCACTGCTGTCAAGTTTTTGCAGCTTTGAATGGAGCTATGAACAAATGCTACATTCTAAGCAAGATTAAACAAATTACTGTAGATAAAAAGAAAATGTAGATTTTTTCTAAAAGTGTATACCTTAAACAATTTCATAGTATTACTTTCTTTTAAAAACAATTTTACTTTAGTTTACTCTATATCTCTTATTAAAAACATATTGCCTAATCACAAATTGTAAAAGTACTGCTATGAGAGGAGTAACATTTTTGGATGAACTATGTTGCTTTACCGTTGTTCAATTAAGAAAAACATTTGAGTATAATAAATTATATTGAGGCATGTTTCCAAGTTGGATTATAAATAAGAAGATATCAATTTTTATGTTGTATTTACTTACAAAAAAGGACATAATAACCCTCTGGGATCTGTTTCTCCATATAGTAATTAGTTTTCCAGGTTTGTAATTAAACAGTTTCAATACGTTGCAATCAGGAGGTAATAACATTCAATTAAAGGCACAGGACACATTTTCACCTTAAAATGTTTTTACCCTTGAAGTAATACCAATGGAAGAGGATAAAATAGGGTATTAACACTTTTCAATTATGCTAAATGACTTTAATCCAGCAAATGATGTCCCACTTTAATTAGAAGCTCTTCTCTTTATTGCAACATGATGGATGTCCACTTTATTAGATTCAAGTGTGACACTATAAGCCCACTTTACATAAACATTACCATGTTATTAAACTCCTTCTAAAAGGACTGATGTTTGGTAGCATGTCAGAAATGTAATTTCAATATGCTGTTGACCTCATAAAATGTGTACTATTGTATCAGGCTAGACATTTTCATGCATATGAAACACAATTTGAGAATCAGCTGATTCTACTGTAAATTCCAAATGTATTACCAAAATAAAGCAGCTAAAAGAGAGAATCTAAATTTTGAAGTCATTTGAAAATGATACAATAACTCAAAGTGCACACTTTCCTACAATTAGCCATTAGAATACTAATTTACATAGCACTAACACATCAGATGGGCTTTATTCTCTATGCAATCTCTTCCTCTACGATATACCATCAGTCCACCTTCTAAATGATTCTTTGACATGGCAAATGGCATTATATGAAGGTTAACCCATCATCTTTATTCCCTGCTTGCATGACATAGGCAAAAGAAAATGGATTACAAGAAATACTGGGAACTTCACAGCTCTTCCTGCCTTGGAGAGTGCCTGGGTATCCCATTAGAGCTAATTGGCATTATCAGCATGTATTAAGGAATATGGACCATTAAGTCCAGGCTTTTAACTGTTTCTACTGATGGATGGTCATAGATCACTGTAAAAACTGGATACTAGAGATAGTAAGACCGATTTATTTTTTCCTAATATTCCAAGTCATGATTTGAAAATGTGTAATTTGCTCAAGCACTTATCTCTCGTTATCATTCACAGTACTTGTTCTCTCTCTCCCTCTTTCTTCCACACCATCCCTCTCTATCTCTACCTCTGTCTCTGTGATGGGAGAGAGATAGGTGAGGAAAAGAAGACCAGACACAGGATTTTGTGTGATCTTTAACATTAACACGACTGGAATTACATGCTATTTTGTTAAATGAAAAACAAAAGGAATACTTAAATGCTATTTGTTATTTATTTTAAAACCATTTAAAAACAATGTAGCATATTTAGATGCCATATGTTTATTAAACTACAAGGCCAATACACATTTTATGCACTACCTTGTAATTCAACTTGGAGCCACTTTAGAGGATGTGATTTACACATGATATGGTCTTATCTATATACTAAAAAGGCACATTATAATGAGATTTCACTCAATACGTGGATATAAAGTGTAGATATGCGATGACCAAATTGCTTTACATCATATTTACTATCAGTGACACAACATCTTGCTTAACCTTCTTAATGTGTAAAGCAATTTTATATGTAAACCGACCAATTCATTTCAACTTTACTTGTGTGAAGTCAAATGTGTTAGCTCTGTATTTTAGATTAAGAAAATGAGCTTAAGCAAACTTAAATACCACTACAAAGGTTGTACAATTTATTTTTTATTTTATCTTTTTTGAGACGGAGTTTCGCTTGTTACCCTGGCTGGAGTGCAATGGCGCGATCTTGGCTCACCACAACCTCTGCCTCCTGAATTCAGGCAATTCTCCTGCCTCAGCCTCCTGCATAGCTGGGATTACAGGCATGCACCACCATGCCCAGCTAATTTTTTGTATTTTTAGTGGAGACGGGGTTTCAACATGTTGATCAGGATGGTCTTGATCTCTTGACCTTGTGATCCACCTGCCTTGGCCTCCCAAAGTGCTGGGATTACAGGCTTGAGCCACTGCACCCGGCCTAGGTTGTACAATTTATGAGGTGGAAACTAGATTTTGAATTCTCTCCTTTTTCTATATGTGTATGTATGTGCATTTATATATGCATGTGTGTATCTATGTGTGTGTATGTGTCTATGTGTGTGTATATGTATGTGTGTTTTTATGTGTGTGCATATGTGTGTATGTGTGTGGTGTGTGCATGCGTGTGTCTGTGTGGTGTGTCTGTGTGTATGTATGTGCCTGTGTCTCTGCATGTGGGTATATATGTATGTGTGTCTATGTGTGTGTGTCTGTCATGTTGCCTTACACTCACTTTAGAGTCTGAGACACTAACATCTGAAAAGAATTTAAAAGCAAAGAGTCAAAGAACTCTACGTGTAGAAACCTATTTTCTAATTACTAAATTATAAGATTTGAGAGTTAAGGCCTGGAACAGTTCTGATGTGGGATAAGGCAATGGCCACTACCTATCCTGACATTCCCATCACTACATTTATACTCCACAAATACCAAGAGGAGATTTGAGGAGAGTTGAGTAAAGAATAAAACAAGGAGAGTAAAGAATAGAGGCCATTTGTCCATCCAGACTGAGCTGTTAGAACTGCTAGCTGGGAGCTGGTACAGGCATTTATAGAAACCCAAGCAATTAGAGATAACGGCTGAGCAGAACTTCTAAAGGCTTCCTTGCACACATGCATGTTGCAGATAAACATTTATAAGCTTCAATCAACATATTCTTCAAATGCAACTTACAGTTCCAATCTCTGGCCAAGGTTTTAGATTTCCAGAGATGTTTAGTAATGATTTCCATTATTCCCCCCAAAATTTTTCTGGAACATTTAGTAATAACAGAAAGTCATAAGGAAGACCACCAGTAGGTCTCTTCCTCAGAATACGCCTAGTAGTGCATGTTTCTAGAAAGTTTAGAATGAAAATATCTCCAGGTCCCATAGGAATGCACAGATAAATTCTTAAGCATACAACACAACTTTTGATCTAGTTTAAGCTGGAAATTTCATTCATTGCCTATAAACCTAGAGGTTAAGCATTTGTCCAAGTTTGGATCAAGTTCGAAATGAGAAAACTAGTGTATCGAGTTGACTTTCCATAGCAACTCTGAGAGACTATGTTGCCCAGAGTGGGAACTGGAGAGGACAAACCAGAGCAGAGCAAAGACAAGACAGCCATGGCTTCCTTCTAATGTACTGTGTATTATTTACTGTCTAATCCCACTATGGATGAATCCAGAAAGAACAGAGAAGAAAATATCCTACTCTTAAATGGAAGCACGCTTTAATTAAGCATTAAGAAAAGTCATTTATGCTGCATATCTAAGAGAGAGGATTGAAATTAAATTCTGGGCCAATTAAATATTTTCTATGTCACAGAGACTGCATATGTCCTGACTTTATCATACCACTTAAGTCAATGCAAGAAAACAAAATTAGCTTTACAGTCAGAGATTTTAAATAGCCAAAGAGGTTTTGGTTGGACTTTTAAAGGTAATTTTGTTACACTACTTTATTGCTATTCTATGTGAGACAGAATTTTGAAAAAATTAGTAATAGCAAATAAAGAATGCTATTACTAGAACATCTGACTTCCACTTATTTTTAAACTCATCAGTCTCTTTTTCAGAAATAAAATGAATTCAAACATTGAGAACAAGAGAAGCCAGGCAAGCTTTGAGGAGCAGCAGAGACATGGGAAGTTCAGAGATTTCAGAAAAGCAGTGAAGCCTCACACTCACCTGGCTGCCTTCTTTCTGCCAAAAAACAGCTGGCTGTGGGTTTCCTTTAGTTTCACAGGGAAATGTCACTGTTCGACCTTGAGCAACAATCTGATCTCTTGGCCGAACCACAAACTGTGGGGGAGCTATAATTTAAAAGAAAAGAAAGTGTGTAAATATCAACCATTGACATAGAAAAATATATCAAGGAGAAAATATAGTACTCTGTTGATTGTTCAGTGCCTGAGAGAGACTACGGTTTTTTATTTACCTTTATCCACTTCTCTAAACACAAAAAGAAAGACATTATATTCAATCAAATGTGAGGAAAGCAGCAAAATTTTAGCAGACATATTTAAAATGTTGTACATTGTAATCCTTTGGCCTATATATACTTACATAGGAAATTAGTTTTTTTTTTATGATTTTAACATTTTTAAGGAAAAACATGGATGCTTAAGTTGGTTCTGCTTTTTAAATAGATAAAGACAAAAAATAATCACTCTCTTATTCGACCATCTCCTTCCTCTAAAGTCAATCTATTGACAAACATTGGTTGTTTTTGTAGTAACTACAAGAATTCCATAAGGCACAGGGATACCAGAAGGCACAAAACATGATCTCTATTCTTAAAATACTTATATTCCAGTATCCAAGAGTTGAAAGATTAAAGGCATTGAAGAATTGAAGAGATGGAAATTACATACAAGGATAATAAGCAATGTAAATAAATGTATTAAAATGGTTGACTCAATCTAATTTATTTCATTTAGATAGATAAACATTAGTCAGGTAATTACTGTGTTCCCCTACTGAGCACTAAAGATACAGAGATGGAAAGCTTTTATTCTGCAGCCACTGAGACGCTTGTAGTCTAAAGAAAATGAAACACACAATGACAATGACAAAAGTGAAAACAAAATTAAATCAACACTTATCTAAGACTGCCGTAAGTGCAATGGTAGAGGTAATCTCAGAGAACAGTGGAGGAGAATTTAAGATTTTGTATATATAATAAATTTAGTAAGACTTAGGAAAAAGAAATCCCTTTCTGTTGTCAAACCTATGGAAGGCTCTGTATAAAAAACAGGCATTATGAGAGCGTTGAGGAAAATGGAAAAATGAACACATTACAAATGAGGAGATTATGGAGCAAAGCATAAGAAGCAAGAACAAACTTAGGAAACAGTGTGTAATTTGGCAGGATGGAGGGTCCAAGTTATGCAAACACTTGTGGCTACAAAGCAGGGTTTAAGAAGTCAAACTGAGCATTTTATTCTGACTTTTTCTAAGCTGAAAACTGACAGATGCAAAGATAATTTTTGGCGGCTTTTACCCTCTAATGAATGTAGCACGGATTGGAGGGAAAGGCACTTAGTCTATAAAGCAAGGAGTCTGCTGGAAGCTAGCAAAATGGTACAGATGAAGCTAATGAGATCAAGACATAAGTAATTCCTTTATTACATTCGAAAATAAAACAAAGCATTGGGGGTAAAAATCCTAAGAAAGTTCAGATTTAAATGGTAGTCTAATGATAATGAGAGAATAAAGTAATAGACAGTAAGCAGTATTGTTGGAAGTTTTCACAAGGGCGTCTCCCTACCAAAACGCGTTTTGTTGAACAGAAAACACTGTGCATTCCACGCTTTGCTAATAATTGATTTTTACTTTAACTAGCTGCTTAGGCTAGAAAACTGAGACCAAGAAAACACTTTAAAATCAACTCTAATTTTTAGGACTCAGTGGTACTCTAAAGCCCTCTAACAATAAGTAATGTCTGGTAAAAACTGTCACCTGGAATCATTTCAGTCCTTCAGGAGAAAGAACTGTAGGTCCGAGAACAAGGTAAATGTACACCAGCCTCAAACGTGCGACCAATTCCTCATCCTTACAAGAATGCTAGCATAGAAAAAGCAGCAGCATTTTTCCAAACAGTTCATTGGGATTTGTATAGACTCATTTTTTATGTTCTATTATACTGCCTCCTGGTTCAACACATCTAACATATACCCCAGGGACAAACGAGATAAATCTACTAAGTGAAACTTTCTTCTGTAACTACAGATAACAGAAGACTCATTCTAGCAGGATGGAGAACCCAGATTTATGAATCTGTTTGGACAGAGTGCGGTGTATGTTGCCTTGTATTTTCAGAAGATTACTTGCTTTTAACAATCTTCTTGTTATTTCTGTACTATTCTCCTGAATCAGCAGATACATTGATTTTTGTTTCTAATGTTTTCTAATAAAATGATAGTTTAAATCAATGTTACAAAATTACTTTAGCAAAAACTCTTAAAACACTGCAGTGACCATTTTTCAGTAGAAATGTGAAACCAGGTATTTGTACCAAAAAAAAAAAAAAAAGACTTAAGGTTTGTTTCTATCTTCTGAAATACTGTAGAAAAATTATCTTTGTTATGAAAAAGTTAGGAATGAGTATATGGTATCTCTTTGTAATCTTATAAAGAAAAGTAACAGTGCCAATATGGACACTTGCTAAGTGAGAGGTATTAAATAATTTACCATGTATCTAAAATTATTAAAAATTCAAAACTCAGTTCAGTCAAAATCAATCATTTACAAGACTTGAATAAAAATCACCTATTTAGCTTATTAGTTAATTTATACAGAAAGAATTTAAATTACTTCACAAAAGTAGTTAGTAAAACCTTAGAGTCCTGGATACTTTATCTAGTCCTTCCTTGCAAATTTTTAAAATAAATTAAATGGAAATACAAATAATTGAAATTATGAAATAAAACCAATGAAATATAAACATATATTTATGTATTTTATACTTTTAAGGACAATATTCTTCATCTATCTGTCCAGTAAAATTACCATCTGTACTTTAGAAGTACAGACTTCCATGAATTTAATTTTAAAACTTTTGAAAAAAATATTTTGTAGATGAGTGATATTGCAAAATGCTTTTGGCATCCAGATACTACAATTTTAACCCAGCTGCTAAAATACAGTCCCCAAAATAGGGACTGGTAAATGACCACATCTATGCATCCACTTTTCTGAAAAGACATAATTCAACCATTTATTCACTCAAAATGTATTGATCAACCAGTAATAATGATACATTCTGCTTGGTACAGGAGACGGGAAGCCAAATAAAATTGCTCTTGCCCTATGGCAGAGGCTTCCAAGTAAACATATAAGTAAATATACAAATATAGCAAAATGTGATTTTTAAGTGAAAACAGAAAAAATGCAGAAGGCACTGGGGGAGAAAGAGTAGAACAGAACCAATCAGGCCACGTTGTAAGGAAAAAAGGAGAAAAGGTGCCAGGACATGGCTACACTAGAGCTGTATTTTGGGGGACAAGAAGGAGTTGACTAGGTGAAGAGTGGTAAGGTCACTTGGGACAAAGAGAAGCAGCACGTAAGGCAGAGACCCATTGAACTGAACTTTTAGGGGCCTGTGAAAGATTCTGATAATAAAAGAAATCTGGGACATAGAGGTGATATAGATAGGGCCAGATGATCTCTCTCTGCTAAAGGAGTGTCACATTTTGTCTTTATGAAGATCTGTTCAAAGACACTTTTTTAAGAAAGATGTAATTGGATTTATATTTTGGAAAGGGTGCTTTGGAAGCAGTGCAGATGAGGACTGGAGAAAGAGTAAAGTCAAAGGGCTGGGAAATGTTTCCAAGTTGGGACAGAAACCCAGTTGAGAATTTGTATTTATAGGAGAAGCTGAAGATAACATTTCATCAGGTCTTTTACAGGACAAAGAAATTCTGCAAAATCCCAGCATGGTATTTATCACTGATGGTATAATCTAAAAGGCCAGGAAACTCTAATTTCTAGAGCTTTTATCCAATACTGAATTATATTAAAGACCATTAACAAAAAACTGTCAGCATATGTTATTTATCCTATAAAATATATTTTCATGTGATGTTTACTAACATTGTACGTTTACTCCAAGTTGTAAATGTGCTGTATTTCAAATGCAGCCAATAGATTATTGTCTATTGGCTTATGCCACATTGATCTGGCTGGAACTAAAACCGTCTTATCATTTTTCAATTAAAAAAATTAAACATATAGGAACATTTATCAAAGCAAAAAATTTGAAGAGTATTCAAGTCTGTGAAAATATACATCCTTTCCTGCAATCACCTGAAGGTGGAACAAAGAAACAAATTGCATCAATCACTTTTACTTTTGTAGACTCTCTCTCTGCCCAAGAACTATATTGCAATCTTCTGTGAAGGGATGTCAGCTGAAGGAATTTACTTTTGAGGTTTTAAATGAAAAATTGCATCAATAATTCTTCCAATAACACTCCACGGTTTCAGTATCTCTGCCAGGTGGCACTGAAAATGGTCTGAAAATACAGTAGTTGGCTGATGGCACCAATGGGAGGGAGTAGACAGAAGTGGCATTTTATCAACACAGCACAAGAGCACAAAGTGTGTTATACATAAAATAGATTTCCTATAATGACTCCCATTAAATATAACAAAAACACACACACAATTAGGTCCTTAAGATGGCAATTCCAAGCACACATTTATACCCAATGTGAATTAGAGATTGAGTCATAAGCTCCAGAAGAATAAGCCCGTTATGAAAATGGCAATACTTCTATATGTCTCTAAGAAGACTGTAAAATGTATATTCATAATCTGTCTAAAACCTAAAAGCACTGGAAAAGTATTTTGTAACTATGATGTAATATCCTACTTGCTTAATCTGTGAGGTGATTATATCTGATTGTTTCAGCTGTAACTAGAAATGAGATGGAGCAAACAGAATGGTACAATTTGGTGTTTAATCAACACTTACAAGTTAAAAAACAATAGCTCTATAAGAAAAGTATGTTGTATGATTTCCAGAGAAGCAGAGCCAAATATAAAAAGGTCGATTAAGATTAGAGGTCTGGGACGGTTCACTTGAAGCTGTGTTTTGAGAATTTAAATACAATGTAGAGTAAATTAGATTTGATGTCTGCTAAACTATACTTTGATTTTGCATTCAGCCCAAGCTGGCTTCAATCAAAGTCATGCTACAGCTCTGTTATGCTAATGGCTGCTGGTGAGAGTGAGTGGGCGATATGGAAATCAGAGGGCTGAACATGAGTGGGAAGCACAGGCCGTGCATGAGGTGGGGTTTGAGATGGGAGGATGAGGACCCTAAAGGTTAATCACATCATGTTCAGAGTTGTTTCAGCATGAAAATATGACTTCCTATGGCAGGCATTAGCATGGAGACAGTCATATAACAGCTAGGAACATTCATATGTGACACAGGGTGAATACAGGCACGCTCAGCCACTCTTTTTCTTTGGATATAATTTTATGCCTGAATGAATAAACTTTTAATTCTATAATAACCATTTTGAATTTTCTGACAAACTCAAGTAGAATTTTTTTGCTATATCATATATTTGCTTGTTAAATACTAACATATTCTATAAGCATATTTAAGAAGCATCTCTTCCATCATTTGCTTGAGTTAAAAATTCACTTAGTCACAAACTCTTTTGTACAATGGCAATAATTAACATTAATTGAGTGTTTGTTATATGCCACAGTTTGTGTTAAACCCTCCACAAGCATTATCTCAATTCATATTTGAAAAGCCTTATGTTTCAACTACTATTATAATGATGTACAACCAGCAAACTGAATCTTATGAAGGGCATAAGTAACACAGCTTCTTATTTTATTTTATTTTAAGTTCCAGGGTGCACCTGTAGGATGTGCAGGTTGTTATATAGGTCAATGTGTGCTACGGTGATTTGCTGCACCTATCAAGCCCTCACCTGGGTATAAAGTGGAGCATGCATTAGCTATTTGATGCTCTCCTTCCCCCTGCACAAACCCCCTTGACTGGCCCCAGTGTGTGTTGTTCCCCTCCCTGTGCCTATGAGTTCACTTTGTTTGGCTTCCACTTATAAGTGAGACCATGTGAGAAACACAGATTTCTTAAAGTTAAGTTAGATTGGAGGACAGGTTTGACTTCTGGTTTATTCCAATGCCACAGTAGGAACTCTTAAACACTGAGATGCCAGATTAATATGCTTCCTTTAGAACCAAGATCTGATTAACAAAAAAATTGTCATGTCGAATACCAAGTAGAATGATAGAATTTTAATGCTATAACTTCCAACATGATGTAAAGATTTGACAAATCATAACATTACATTTTCCTTGAATAATTGTTTTTACTATTATAGTAGCATAAAATTCATTATCTTTCTTTTCTGTTCTACCTATAAGTATAACCTTTCTTAAGTACACTTTCTTCAAGTTACTCTTTATTCACAAACCTATAGTGCTTTTCATTTCACCGCAGTGAAAACCTACAATGCTTATCATAGCAATGCTTGCAAATTATTCTTCTCAGTGCAGCATTTTGGCTTCCATCAGCTGACCCAAGATTTTCCCATCCTGACACTCATTTGTCCCCAGACTAGCTCTGGCATTTCAGCAGAGCAGTCTACTTTCAGTCACTGGCATTTGCTTGGTCCTGTGGTTAACCCACCCTGATATCAATTATCCTTTGGTCCTCTTTGTCAACAACAATTAACCTGAACAATCTCTGACCTTGTGCTTGCCTTGTGTTCTTTCCAATTTAAGATACTTGCTCTTGCTCGCATTGCCTTGCTTCTCTATTTTTCCCCTAGCCTATGTGTCTGAATTTCTCAGTTCAGTTTGAAGTTTTTACTGGTATGGGGTGCTGTCTACTATGTAGCAAATAAATGATGTATTTATTTCACTTGAAAAGCCCAAAAGAGTGAACACTAAATGAATTCCTGGGAATAGTACATTAAAAAAAAAAGAATCCTTGATCTAAAGCAAATACTCAATATTTTTCCATCTCATTATACCTAAGGAGTAATAAACCTGTATTATTAAACCTACTCCGTTATACCTATACACATACCCACCAGTGAGAGTGACTTACTATTGCAGTAGTAAATACGATGTTTGAAAAAAAAATGCGGTTTGAAAAGAAAACTAATTGATTCTGATTTATGTTGTTTCAAATATGTTGTTTGAATACAAATCTAACTGATTCATATATGTGCTTTTGTAGTGGGTGCTGCTACACCAAGTTGAAAATTTATGTCCCAAAGACTATGAATGAGTAGCCAACACCCCAGAGTAACAAAAGCCCTATAGACAGATAAAGACATTGTGTAAAAATGGGTTTTGAAAGTTCCTGCAAAAATTTGTTAACAGTCTTGCCTCTACCAACAAGAAACAAATAGTGAGAAATCATTTCCTTACAATGCAATATAGAGCAGTAGCAAGAAATAACTGTTTACTTAATTTATACTCAACTCAGGTTGGGTTCTAACTGATACATGATTGTTTCTTCAACTTATTTAATATAATTGTATTTTTACTATGTAACATTTCGCTTGATTTCCAAAGATTTTCTGTTAATATTGGAAATGCATACACACTGTCATGGAAATATTTTATTTGAAGCTTATTAACACATAATTCATCTCAGAGAAAGCAATTTATAATAGAAAATATAAATTAGAAATATAGGATTTAAAACAATCACTTTTATAAAGACCGTTTAATCACATTTTACTCATCTGTCACTGTTTCTAGGAAATATAATGATCAAATTGCTAAATTACCTCTCTTTCTGTTTTGTTTTTTACGGAGTCTACGGCAATAAATCTTCTAGATGAGTGATACACTTTCTTTCCCACCAGTTACTTACTCGTAGCTAATAATAAAAATCCTGATTCCATAGTAAAATGCCAATGTCTATACCTGGTATGGTTTCGCTGTGTCCCAACCCAAATCTCATCTTGAACTGTAGCTCCCATAATTCCCAGGAGCTACAGTTGGGAGTAGCAGGAGGGACCCAGTGGGAGATGATTGAATCATGGGGGCGGATCTTTCCCCTGATGTTCTTGTGATAGTGAATAAGTCTTAAGAGATCTGGTGGTTTTACAAAGGCGAGTTCCCCTGCACAAGAGCTCTCTTGCCTGCCATCATTTAAGATGTTCCTTGCTTTTCTGCCATGATTGTGAGGCCTCCCTAGCCATGTGGAGCCATGAGTCAAATAAACATCTTTTCTTTATAAATTACCCAGTCTTAGATACGTCTTTATTAGCATCATGAGAACAGACTAATACCTTTTCTTTCAACAGTAATCATATATATATATATATATATGCTTCTTCAGTGTCAAAATGAAAATTACTAAATGATTTACTGCTTTAAAACACATGAGAAAATAAATAATCAAACAGAATGGAATGACTACTATGAATTATAATCCTTAGATTCTTCATCTGTTTAGACTTCATGTTCTACTCTACAACCATGAAAGGTCTCACATGTACTTATAAATGACATCCATTCCCTGTATGAGTGAAACATGTTACTATTACACAGTTATTACTCTTTATCGTTTAGAAACAGTCTTGGAATTTGTTGGTTGCGAGATTAATTTTGGAGGGTTCATATAAAATCAGAATCCTCCCCCACCAAAAGAATCCTCAATTATTCAAAATCTGATTACTTGAAATAGGCAATGAAGTCAGCCAATAATTACATAATATGACTACAAAATAAAAGAAGTGGCCTTCTCAACTGCCATGTGTTGCGACTGTAAAGCAATTCCAAAGCGGGCCAACGACACGGAATTTATGTTGGTAAGTGTGATACACACCCCCTAAAAACATGCATGTTTTGTGAAAGTGGTTCAAACCACTTTCCTTCATTTAGAGTCACACATAATGTGCTCCTGCCTAAAATGGAAAAGTGTAAATATTAAAACAAAATAATTTGACAATAACATAGAACAGAAAGAACGTTTCTGAAAAGAATTAACTCATTTAGTTCAAAAGGTCTTGCATCTTTGGATCTCATAAGCAAGCAAATGAAAACTGTCAGAATGAACAGCTACAAGCACATAGCTGTTTTTACCGGGGTCAGTGCCTTAACATATTTGTTTTTGTTTCTGAAGGAAAAATATTACTGGAAAATACCAGAGTAATAAATTTGTACAAAAATGAATTCAGATGTTGCATGGTAATTTAATTCATAATACTATTCGATTATCTTTTTAAACAACATTAGTGATTTTATTTTGGGTCAGAGAGTACTAAGATCTCTGTCCTCTGGAAGTCACCTCCTACCAGAAGAGACATGCATGGAAAGAATCAAGCATGTTACAACACACGTTACAATTGTGTTGTGACATGTTACGATACAGTGAGAGTTGTAATACAGTACATACTAAGCAAAAGAGTGACTTGACTCAATCGGCCTTTTACAGCTGGAGAAACGAGAGAAAGAAAAAGAGGAAAGAGATGGAGGGGAGAGGGAGAAGAAAAGAAGGAGTGAGAAAAGAAAAGAAGACAGAGAGGGGAAGAGAGAAAAAGATTGATTCGTTCCTTTAGATTAAGTTGTTAAGAAAGGAAGGGTGGGACAGTGCACCTCCCAGAGGAGAAAACTCAGGCAGTATGTTAGAGATAGGAGTTTCTCAGACTGCTCCAAGACACCATTCCCTCACGTGGCTTCTTTGTCGCCCTTGGAAATCTGGATGGGTGTGCTCCTTTAGTCAGCTTGGGTATTGGAAGGCCTCAGGTAAGTAATATAGTTGGACTATGAACTTCCTTATAGTTCAAGTTTGCCAGGCAGACATTCAGCTGAGGGACGATTGGGGTGGAACCATGTATTTTTTCAAGGAAATGGTCTTTATTGGCTTTAGCAAGTCCACTCTAATCCTGTAATCATATTAAATATTTCTACATTACAATCAATAGTAATACTTTACTCACCCTGTAAATAAGGTGGGTAAATTTGCAGGCAATTTTAAACTTTATTATATTTCAGATTACTAAAATAGATTTCCTTAATTATAGGTAAGCACAGGAAATCATGTAACTATTGAAATCATTATGCGATTCGCCATGCAGTTTCATAGAACTTTTAAATGATACATAGGTATGAATTGAGAGCGCCCTAGGAAAATCCATCAAAATAATAAGTTCTGCACTTCTAAATTCCACTGTCCCACATTATTCTGTCCTTTACCAATGCATATGTACTTTGCTTTTCTACTTGTCTTTAGAACTAAAATACTAAAAATAAAACAATAAAATTTTGTTTTCTTTAAGGGACTGTTAGTATGCAATAAAAGTGCTATTAACTTCAAAACTAATTCATTATTAGAAAAATTAACACAGTGTTTGTAAAGAATCGATCTCATTTTTGGCTGGCAGAAGAAGTCTAGTTTACAGTGGCGAAAACTTCTTCCAATATCCTAAATTCCTGAATTGGGAAACTAGACTTCTCATGTCTGGAATAGAAGAGGTTGTAAGTGTAGGAGTAAAGAGAGGAAACTATAGCTTAAAAACGGCTCTTCCAGTCAATGGCGAGACAAGACATCCATTTTCACTCACTTAACCTGTCAACTTGCCAGAACTGACATGTCAGCACTCCAGCTAAACCACGAGGGCTGATCACATCCCATTATCTCATTTTTTAGAGAAAGATTGCATGAAGATGCCAATCAGAAAAAGAAAGAAAAGAAAAACTTGAAACCAAGGAACAAATGTACCGATGCTGAAGGGTTGCTTAGTTAACGGAATTTTAATATGCAACTGCAATGTTTCTTAATAACATTAATTACACGCCTAGTAAGTCACCATCCTAGCTCATTAGTGCCTTCTTTTTGTTGTATTTTATCTCCTACCAGCAGAATGGGGAATATGTGATTGGCCTGTTACCATTAATGTTGCTTAATCTTTTTATAGCACTATTTAAAGCTGCTTGCATAAACATTTTCTAGGCAAGTATTACCTATGTATGCATATGTGTGTATCAATTAACTGCACCAACATTTGTGCGCCCCCAGCACATGTAAGTGTTATGCTAGACCTAGAGGCAGCAGAAAGATAAATATAACAATGTATTTACTGACAAAGACCTAATAGTTTTGTAGGGGAGATGAAAATAATATCCCTTGTAAATCTGGGAAGCAATACTTGCAATGAGTGAGATTTCAAAAGGCATTCAGATATATTTTAAATCAAAATGTAATATAGTTTGCTAGTTTATATATTTTTAATGAATCTAATTCTGTACTATTCCCTTGAGTGACATTTAATGTTGAAGTAAGTACTGTAGCAATTCAAATATCATGCATTTAGGTGTAACATGTATCATAAGACATATTCTGCAGCATATATATATCCTCATATCTCTGTCTACAAAGTCCAGCAACTTAGAACATTCCTCGAATACGTGATTCAAATGTTAATGTAATGCATTCTGGACACAGCCAGTGAAACTTCTTAATATTAAGCTCATAATACAGTTTGGGGCCTGAGTATTTATGTTATTCTGATAGTTAATATTTATAGTACTTTAATTATAAGTACTAATTAAAAATACTTGGTATTTATTTTATTCTTATTTAAATAGACTCCAAAATTAATGATTATTCAAACTTTTGCTATTTGGGTTAAGATAATTGAGTAAAGGTTAATACTGCTTCACTTTCCTGTGTTGAATAAAAGAAAATAAATGAATAATAAGAAAAAAACTAACATAGCCCCAACCCAGAAATTATGAAGAAGCCTTGTCAAATAAATACAGCAAAGTCTGAAGAAAACTGACGAGGCACACTGAACACCAACATAACTAGTCAATCCCTTAACAATGCCAGTTTCACAAAAATTATCTGACATTTTTGTGGGAGCCCATCCCAGGATCTTTTTATGGTAAAAAATGATACATAAAGTCAAGAATGAGATGTGGGAAATATGAGATGTAATTATAGAAAATAAACTAATATTGAGAAGGCACAGAAAGAAATATTGAAAGAAAAAAAAATAATAAGCCTACTGTAGTTGGCATAATTCTTTTTTGTTGTTGTTGAGATGGAGTTTCGCTCTTGTTACCTAGGCTGGAGTGCAATGGCTCGATCTCGGCTCACCGCAACCTCTACCTCCTGGATTCAAGCAATTCTCCTGCCTCAGCCTCTCAAATAGCTGGGATAACAGGCGCGTGACACCATGCCCAGCTAATTTTTTGTATTTTTAGTAGAGACGGGGTTTTGCCATGTTGACCAGGTTGGTCTTGATCCCTTGACCTTGTTATCCACCCACCTCAGCCTCCCAAAGTGCTGGGATTATAGGCATGAGCCACCGCGCCCGGCCAGTTGGCAGAATTCTAAGGTTGTTCCAATGACCTCGGGCCCTTCCTCGAAATACTTTCACGGTTATATTAGGTTACAAAAAAGATTCTGAGATATACTTAAGGTTACTAATCAGTTGACCTTAGGATGAGTTGAGTCCTCAGGTGGGCCTAACTTAATACATTAGCTCTTTAAATAGGGATATTTTCTCTAGCTGATCTCAGAAGGAGGCCTCAGTGAGCTATAAAGCAAAGCCCATGAAGGATTCAGGGTAACCCCGCTGGCTATGAAGGTTGTGGTGGCAGCGATGTGCGAAGGCTGAAGAGTAGCCTTTTTTTTTTTCTTTTTTTGAGACTGAGTTTTGCTCTTGTTACCCAGGCTGGTGTGCAATGGTGAGAACTCGGCTGACCGCAACCTCCGCCTCCTGGGTTCAGGCAATTCTCCTGCCTCAGCCCCCTGAGTAGCTGGGATTACAGGCACACGACACCATTCCCAGCTAATTTTTTATATTTTTTAGTAGAGACGGGGTTTCACCATGTTGACCAGGATGGTCTCGATCTCTTGACCTCGTGATCCACCCGCCTCGGCCTCCCAAAGTGCTGGGATTACAGGCATGAGCCACCGTGCCCAGCCAAACAGAAGACTCTTAAAACAGTGAGTTACCCTGACTAGTAGTCAAGGAGGGGGACCTCAGTCCTACAACCACAAAGAACCAGATTTTGCCAAACACCACAAAGAACTTGGAAGTTGATCTTCTGGAGAGACTCCAGAGAAGATAGCAATATTTGATTTTGGTCTGTGAAACCCATAGAAGAAAACCCTGTTGAGATTGCCTGCAATTTTGGACCTTTGGAATGACATGGTTTTAAATTGCTCAACGTGTGGTAATTTTTATGCAACAACAGAAAACGGACACTATTGAAAACCATCCTCCTTATGAAGCAGAGAGCATAAAGGAAGTCGTAGAGAGAGTTTTATAGGCAAAGGCACACCCTTAAAAGGGTGGTTCTGAATCACCAGGGCTAGTACAATACTGAGAAGAAAATAATATGGTTTTAGTAAGATATTAAAAACAACATTCCAAATAAGGATTATTGAATTATCCTGCTACTTCTCATTTTGTTTTCTCCAAATATGCAAACCCTGGTTTTCACAGCTAACTAGAAAATGAACAATCAGATAGGAACCAAAACAGGATCTATGCAAAACAAAATTTAAGAAAAACATGTATATTAACTAATTACTTATTTAATTCATGAGAGTAAAGAAACATAATCAATTAAAGAGAGATAAAGGACCTATGTCTTCCAAGAATTACTCGAAACACAGAAACAATTTAAAATAAATAGTTGGCATAGTCTAAGTGAAATTATGTAAAATGAAATCTCTCTTTAACAAATTAACTACAAAAGGCATACAAAGGCTAAAAGACAAGTAAAGATAAAGATTTCTATATTAGAACTTAACAAGAAAATAATAAAAATACCCAAAAAATTAGAATATATTTTAAAAATAAGAAATGTATAATGATAGCAATCTTCAAAGTTAGAGATGTGGTATATTATAGAGAAATCATAAAACATGAAATAAAAGTGACTAAAATTATTACAGAGAAATTGATAAATTTGAAATTGCGATAAAGGAAAGCCAATATGACTAATGTATTGGAAGAAATGAGGAAGTAAAACAGAAAAAAATTCAAAGATGAGACAGAAGAAAATGTTATTGAAATAGATCAAACTAAAGCATAGATCTGACAGATTCAAGTGGCTTATTGCATCCTAGAAATATTGATACAGGATGATCATTACCAAGATATAACTCAGCAAAGTTACTTGAAAGAAGGGACTACATGCATATTCATATGGTAAAAGAACATCCCAGCCAAGAAAATAATACGTATTTTTAAGTTTCAGACTTCACTATAGTACCATTCAATACCATGACAATAGAACATTTTTACCAAGTTATGAGAGTGGGTGAAAGAAAGTGTGAGAGTAACCTAAGATCTGGTCTTTCCTCATGTTCAATGGACAGACATTGTCAAGTACACAAGGCTACAACCCGCTCAGCCTGAAAAGTAACTGGCACTTGTGTTTCACTTAAGAAATGAACATTAGCTTAAGATATTTTAAACGTTTCACATTATGGAGACTCGGTTGGAATATGAAAGATAAAACAGAATGCCTTTTTTAAACCTACCATTTAATCAAAACATATGGAGCAATGGAAAACGTGATGCTTAATAATAATTAAATGGAACTCTGCATAAAGTAGCTAATTAGTGCCAGGTGCAGGAAACATTAAGAGCTCACAGGAGGGAGATGATTACCTCAGGTCATGGGGTAACAGCTTGTCCAAAGAAAAAAGGGATGAGAGAAATAAAATTCTAGGTCTCCTTCCATGGTACACTTAGGATATCTTTTGCAAAGAGTGCATCCAAATATGACAAAGTTAATACACAATACCTGTAAGTTTTCTGATTTTAAAAAACTGTGATATTTCCAATATTAAATTATATACTGTACATTATATTTTCCAAATTTCAAGTTGGGGTGGAAGATGGGGATATCAAAATATCTTTATATTATTCTTTAAGTAATGTCAGATTTATAATTCACCCTGAATGAATTTTTCAATCACAAACTTTTATTCTTTTACTTCTTGGTGGCCTCAGAATAAAATGCTTTAGAGTAAGCTTTAACAAAACTTTGCTTCAACTTATAAAATAGAACTTTCTAAAATGGCATATTTAATTACTGTGGTTAAGCAGTTGAAAGATTAAAGAATATGTTCCTATGGATTTCTGTTTAGAGTAGTGGCTGCTGCTTTAAAAAAATAATAATTTTTAAGTGGCGAATTTTGCCAAAATCTTATATACTTCCCAATACTTATAAATTCTTGTGTGGCCAATTATATTTTTCCATCAAAAGGAAACATATTTTTCAGTCACTAAGTTAGAAAATACTTAGAAGTTTCCATCAAGTTGTGCATTGTCAGTTTGTTTTTGATATTTTAAACAAGTTTTACTTGAAGTACTCAGCTTTCAGTTTTCTACTCCAGGCAATCAGCATCTAGCATATGGTATACAAGTTACCAAACGGAGCAGGACAGCTTCATAAGCAAGGCAGCTGGTAGATTTGACAGTTCCTTTCCAAATTACTCATCATGTTTTGAGTTGCTGCTAGGAAAAAAACGTGTTGCCCATCTCCAAAATAGATGTTCTTTTTTATTTTTAAGCTCAGGAGAGGCTTCCAATAGAAAAACAGGACAGATGGGTATAGGAAACAAGATATTTATCCCTATTTAGACCATTTTCTTCTGTCAGTTTCCTCATCAGAAGAGTTTTCCAAATAAACAAATGAATATTTCAGCATTCATAGTTAACTATCCTACGATGTACTTTCGCTTTTCATATAAAGAATGCCTTTGGAATACTAAAACGTCAATTACAGGAAGGGTTTGCGGATTTTTAATCATCAAAGCGATTGTTGCCTAGATTTTGTGGCATCCAGCAAATATGAACATTAGATTAAAGAGCTCTTTTTGACCCATTGGTGACATTGCAGATGAGCAAGTGAAATCTGTAAACACTTTCTCCATTGGCAAGTATATGAATGTCTGCTTTCAGTAATACCTCCCACACTAGACCATCCTCTAACTTCCCCTAGAGGAAAACTAAACACAGGCCAGAGGTGTTGATTCCACCTGTGATCGCACAGAGTTGTGAATTCTTTACTGCAAATGCATCTCATAAGAGTCATCCGTTTGGACAAAATTCTGTTTTGGGTATTCGTAATGATTTCTAAATGGGGCTTTCTACACAGACCATCAAGAAGTTTCACCCAGTAGGTAATGTCACAATTGGCTTTGGAATCTCAAAGTATTCCAGAATCTGCAATGATTTCTAATCTTCATTCAAAAGCTTTAGACAGAAACTATGCTCTGAATTTTCTCTAAATTGTATATGCTTGGTACATATTTTTTCACCTAATTTATATTGGAACTAAAAGCTGTTTTTTCTCTCCTTTCTCTGGTCTTTACTTTGCAGAATACCATTTACGCTATTGCTAAGAGCTTCAAAGTTGAAATATATGCTTTTAGGTGCATTAACAAATATAAATAATAATAATGTAGTTTTTCTATCATTTTACCATTTAATCATTAATTGACATACTTTCTGATTGTACAATACATGTTCAGATATCTATGTTCTTGAACTAAAATTAATGTAAAAAGTACATTCAAAAAATGAGGCTAATTGCCTTATTATATCTCTTCTTTGGCAATCCAATTAAAACATAACCAACGCTCAGTTTTTAAAATTAATAGTAGTTGTCAAGTTTAAAGTATAGTTCTTTATATTTCTGAACATTGTCATAAGTCATTTGAGATAGATTTATGAGATGACAGACTTCCCCAGAATAAAGTACAATGTGTCAAGAAGCTATTCTTTAGTTCCAGTCCAATGGGAATTTAAGAAATCATTTCAAACAGGAATAAAAAATGGAAATAACTTTTGAAACATCTTGCAGATGACAGATACATCTTAATACTCTGTGTATATCACATTTTGAAATCAATGTACTTTTTTCTATATTTAAAGGTTTTAAGTATATTAGAAATTATTAACATACTGTTCTATATTCTGAAAATTTGTGAGATAATATAAATCAAGTGGTCATAGTATATTGGCATGATGTTTCTGTATATAAAGATCTGTAATTTAAATGTGACTTTTTCTTTTCATTTGAAAAGTCATTAGCTTCCAAGGACAACCACTGCCAATGCAAAACCAACTTGTATTTTTTAATACCTAATATCACCCTTTCTTTGAGAAATGTTTTCAATCATTCATCTCTTTTCATATCTCCCATAAATACTATGATGCTTAGTATCTTTAAAAAACTTCTAAATAAGGTTGCAAAGATTTTGTATTGCATAGTCTCAAGAATTCTGAAAAAGTGTCAGATTGTTTTAAATCTTTCCACTTGATATACTTTATTATATAATCTATAACATTGTTATATATAATTTATATATAAATCTTTCCACTTGTTTTATTTTATTACATGTAATAGCATGATTTCTTATTTGACACATAAATGAGTGAATTTCTGAACCTGAAAACTAGCTCTCAGAGGTTGAGAAAAAGCAGTTTAATGGGCGGTCATGTATTTTACCATCAGCTCTTTCTTTGTCTATTGTTGCTGCATCTTATTCTTTCGCATTCTTTTCTTAATTTTGTATGTCATTCAAAAGACATAAAATTATCATGAATAGGATTCCTTACAAATACAAGGAATTAAGGCTTAAAAATTATTACAATATATTCTTGAATTTTCAAACATCAATTGTAAAAGCACAATTGATTTCACCATTATTAAAAAAAAAAAAAGCCGTGCAGTTTGTGTTTTGATTAATTGTAAGCCATGGCTTTATTTCCAAAACATTAAAATGTGAAGTAATGCCTCAGAAACTAGGCATATGATGGCCACCAACATTGGCATACAAAATGCCTTCTACTTATAGAATCAATCTTAAACTCACTCCATTCCTGCAACGGCTTTGATAATTCAGTATAATTACCTCCATTTTATAGAGGAGGTCACTGAGCATAAGGGATATTAAACTACTAATCAAAAGGAAGTATTGCTCAGAAACACCAGATCAGAAAGTCAGATTGGGAAACCAAAGTATGCTTACTGTATTTGCCGACAACATCAAAACATACTGTTTAAAAACAAAATTCGTGATTGTTTCAACCAAAGGGGGGAAAAAATGTGTGAGTCTGAACGAAAATATATTATCAAGTGTCAACAATGTCGAGCCAGTTTATTCAGAAAGCTTTTGAAACTAGATGGACAATTTATAAAGCCCTCAAAATTGAATAAATTGTTATTAAAGTATATTTTAGTATATTAAAGAAGCGGTGTACTAAATTCCCCTCTTTCATCCATCCATTTGTGCATTCATCTATTCATTTTCATGTGACACAATTACCAAGATTTATTTAAATATAGTTATTGGTGGATTAAACTAAAGCTTAAAAGGGAGGCAGAACGCTTACTAAATCAATGAATCAAAAATGTTATCTTCAAAATGTTTTCAAATAATTACCACTTAAATATCTGCAAAAGCAAGCTGTTATTGTTCTTTGATTTCACAAAGCCAAATGCAAAATAAGATATATTAAAACCCCAAGCACTAACTTTTCATGCCAGAGAACACAGATCCACTTCCCTCCCCCACTTAGGGTAAGCAGCCACTTGAAGCATTTTACTCAATTTTGTTTAAATACGCATGCAGGCAATAAATATGTAGCAGCTAAAAACATCCCTAAAATACTGGGACTCTGAGTAACTTAAAAGAAGTGCATAAAGTTGTAGTACTTTTTAATTAAGTTCATAACTTTTTATCTTAACATCAAACATTACTAATAATTGATTATTTTATACATACAAAAAAGGACAGCAATGCTTTCTGATTGTGTTCTAATGCAATATATTTTTCTCCTGCAAGAAAAGCTAGCAGTTCATAAACATTAGTGATTCATTTATTCTCTTACATAAAACTTGTTACCTACTTACTGCTATGTAGCCAAAGTCACTACAAAATTGTTTATCAAAGTAATAAAAAAAAACAAAACCAGGAGCGACTTTTACAGCAGACAGTCTCAAGTATTATTTTAACATGGGTAAAATAAATACATTTCATTCTGTCAAATCTTACTATGCATGAGTTATGAAGCACTGTGCAAAGCCATGCTTAGTGGATAGAAGGATGGCTACTTACCAACAGGGCGAGCTGTAGACATTACAATGGTGTGGTGAGAACATAAAAAAGAAATTAAAAAAAAGAAAGAAAAATTATCAGAATGCATGATGTGTAATGTTACATTTAAGTATGGACAATAGAGTGATTTCTAGTCTCATAATTCAAGTGTGACCAAGATGCCTGAGTCTGATAAAATTGAGAGTTACAAATATAATTCTAGGAAAATAATTACTTGGACTCTGAGGACTGACTGTAAGCAATCTGAGATACATTTTAGGGACAGTCTTATCATCATCACTTACTATTGTTATTGTTTCAAAGATCTTGAGTTAAACAGCCTTGTGTTTCTCCAAAGTTAAAAACCCAATGAATATAACTATGCAAGTCACAGACTGGCAAATGTCATGTCAATAAAAGAAGGCCTCGCTGTCTGATTTAAATAGCAATTGGATTTTAAGCATGGTTAGTCAGAACCATTACAAGGACTAAAGAAAAGCCCCTGACGCTGCTTTTCAGTCAGTAATAGGTTAAGATCACATCACTTTTCATCCGTGGACAGGGTGGATGAAAATATAACAAATAGGTTGGAACATCCTTAGAGATTTCAACTCAGTAGCTCCCTAACTACTGTTAAGCTTTTTTCTTCTTTTGGCAGAGGGCAGGAAACAATGACTGACAAGTTGATTCTTGTTCACACTGAGAGTGGCTTTCAAACTGCTGCTTCAACACATTATCATTTTTTTATTATACCATAACTTTCAATCACTAAAATCAGTGGTAATAGGCTGCCCCAGTTATTAATGCAAAGAAATTGTAAGAGATACACATGGGCTTCATAATATTTCTTTAAAAGGAATAACACCCTATCAGTTTAGATGGCAAACCATTTTATGCAAAAGCAATAGACAAATATTGTAAAACATGTGATCCCATTATCCAAATGAAGAAGAAATGCACTTAGTAGTATATGAACTTTCATGAACTCTAACATTAAAAATATAATTTTTTCAACAGCGTTTCGCCTGTATCCCAGTGGATACAGCTCCAGTGCATATGTAATGTGACTCTGGAACATATCAATAGTTTTGTGTTGATGATGGGTCTTTGGGCATGGCAAGGTAGGAACAGCCATTGAAAACATATTTACACATATTCACTTAACAAATACATCATAATACTAGCTCTGTGCAATCCCTAAAAATAAAAACTTATTTGTCTCTCTATGAGAGCCATGGTCTATAATATTCACAATTGAAACAGGAAAGATTCTGACAATAGGCAATAAGGCAATTGTAGCAATGTTGTGAAAAGTCCAGTTTAGTGGAATCCACATAACATATGTGATGTGTTTTTTATAGCAAGAGGAAAAGAGGAGTAAGTTACCTAATGTACCATAATTTCTTTCATTTTGCAGGGGAGTGGGGAGCAGAATACAAGATTAACTATCAAAATGAGGTAAGAGACTAACAATGTTAACTTGTGGCTTATTCTAACAGATGAAGTTTCTCTTAATTTTGCCAATGTCCAGTAGAAAAAGAACTTAGGCCTTCATCTTTGAATTTGCGCTTTTCAGCTTGCCACCTCAAGCTGAATTTCAAATACGTTTCCTTTAGAAACAGAAAGGTGTTTTGAGTCTAGGATATTAACAAAAGAAAGAAAAAGAAACTGTGAGAAATCATGTTTTAAATAAATAAAATATATTTCTATTTTATTTTAGTATAGAATAATTCCAAAAATGTTAAGGCTTCATTGCTCAAGAGCCAAGATTATTTGTCCAATCAGATCTTTATGCAAAGCAAATTTTAAAAATTTAAAAATGGGAAAAAATGTGCTTACAAATATTCAGCTTGTGTTGTCACTTTTTAGCCACTTTAAAAGTTTTATTAATAATAAATTATTTGATTAGAATAAAGATGGTAGGAGGTTTGCTATTGACTGGGTTTAATTCTTCCTAATTTTACATTTGCAAAGTCAGCAAAGGGAGCTTCTTCATCTTCGGCTTCACTTTATGATTTTTTTTTTTTAAACCCGTATTTCTGAAATGGGAAACAACAAAGTGGATCTGTTTCAATTTTTAAGAATAAACTCCCTTACCTTTTTTTTAATTGACTAATGTGAATGTTGTGATAAATTTTAGCAGAAACATCACAATAAATTTTTTTGTCCTTGTTACATTAGCAACATTTCATCCTAAAGAAAACTAGCAGGTGGATGTTTTCAAAATGAGCAAATTAAACTAAACTGTGTCTCTGCATTAAATGGATGAGAACGAACATGGCCTCTTGGGTCCGTTGACCCTGCTCTAATAAAACAATCCAAAGAAAGGCTGCACATTTCATTTATGTGCATAGAAAAATGAGCATAGAAAAAAAAATAAGTAGTAGATAACAGTATTGTCTTTTTTTTTTCCCCTGTAATTTCTTAGCAGGAGAAAACCCAAATGCTTTTCCTAATGGTACAAAAACGTTTTCAAACAGTATTTTACTCTACATTATTTTGTATTAAGGAGATTTTTTTAAAGGCCAGTTTTTGAGGTTTCAGTCTTAGAGAGGTGATAAATACATACCATAAAGAATAAACACTCTAATTCATCTACAGGATACAGATTAGGGGGGAGGCCATTTAAGATTTGCTGATTTAAAAAACAAAACAAAATGAAAAACCCTATTAAAAACAAACAATGTTTTCTATTAGTTTTGTAAGTTAACTTCAAACATCCCCGTCTAAGGAGCATGCTTTGTTAAATGAAATGTTAAGGCTGAAACTTTCGACAAATTATGAAAACAATTAGCTGGGAAAGGTCTTAAAGCAAACAGACCACTTCAAGTCTCACTCATCCAAGCATTCACGTATAAAAGAAACCCTGCTGCTTCTACAAACAAACAGCTCCTCACATTCTCTCACTATTTGTTTAGTCAGCAAATATTTCTCGAATGGAAAATTTATTGGTTGGTTGTTTATTATTGTTTTCCATTTACTTTAAGAAAAAGGAAAATAAAACTTTGGGGATAATTTGGCCTAGCAAACATGACAAACATGTGAAGTCATCCATGTAGAGTGTGGGTTAAATAAAGCGTGTTCATTGGCTTATAAGCGTTATCAGATTTCTAGCTTACATAATCCATATATATATATATATATGATTCATATATGATCAGAGTTCTTTATGATCTGTTAACTAATTAAGAGTGAATATGTTTTTTATGCAACTAGCTGTCAGTTTTGTATAAATGTGTTTTGTATCTAAGTTCACATTAGAATGTCTAGAAAAGAAAAAATGAATTAAGTGAAATAAGAACGGAGCAGTTGAATAGTATGAAAAGCAACAATATTTTTCCAGGTATCCAAAGTGCCTGTCTCCTAATAATTACCTGGAGGTCACTGAATTTTGTATGATTTGAAGCACAAATCATAAATCTGGCAAAAATCCTTTTTCTTACCACGAAAAGGACTAACCTGAGAATCCCTGACACCTTCCTTGTAGCTTCAAACTTCTCCAAATCTTTCTCCTAATGTTCTGAAACCTTCTGGGAGCAAAGCTGCACAAGGGTCAGAGGTATGACTAAACAGGGTAAGATGTAACCGAGACTTGAATGAAAACATGCAGCCAATCTCTTTATTGCCAAGGATGAGAGAAGGAGGCAGTTAGTGGGAGAAGGATGTGCTTGTCTATCTTGGTTGGATGTTCTATGAGTGTAAATGATGCCATGGGTAATGTATATTTCAAGAATAAGTGTAACTGTCTATATGGTACTTCTTGGTAACTTGGACTATATAATTTACCTCATGTGACCAAAAAGTTCCACTGAAAAGACAGTTCATCTATTCTAGTGCACTGTAAAGTTAAGTAATGTTTTATTTCCTTTATAAGAAATTCCAGTGAGTCTATAAATGAACATTATTCCATGACTGAGGAAGTGCATGACACCCAGAAAGTGAACGTTATTACAAGAGCAGCACTGACTATTTCAATTATTTAAGGCCAATGAACTTCACAAATCAGTCTCTAAACCAGATTATCTCAAGGCTGGAGAGCTCCTCTGTATTCATTTTCACCTTTGGAAGCATTGCTAGTGCTTTTCAGATTGCTGTTTTGAATGCTGACATTAAAAAGAACTTCAAAACAGTGTGCTACTAGTGTAAAATGACAAACTGGTAAACAGAAAACATGGGAGTCCCTTTGAAACTGATGGCATTTAAAAGCAGTAAGTAGTTGAAAGCAATGGAAATAAAAAGATTAGTACACATCTTTCCTAATTTTGACTTTTAAGCCATATAAACTGTTAACTTTAAACCATATAAGCAATTTACTAAGAATTAATCCCTTTAAGTTATCATCATTTGGAATCAAATATTGAAACTAATTTTATTGCAATTAATAATAGAGAGGACACAAAATATAGGCATTTTAGTAAAACAAAACAGCATAGTCCACTAATTTGATTGTAAGTTCACTTACCAATTTAACCAAACATTAGTCTGCTGGTTCAATTATGTCTGACATCATAAATCTCTTACCTCGGACTGTGAGTGTAGCAGAGGCTTCCATTTTTCCAACACGATTCTCAGCAATACACATATAGGTGCCTTCATCTGTACTCATGGTCTTTTTAATTCTTAGTGTGTAATCATCTTTTATGTCATACCTGTGTAGAATAATATGAGCTGGTTTTATTAAACAGCATTATCTATATAGATAACAGCACCAAGTATTAATCTTCATTTTTCTTTTTATATTGTGTTTTACGTAAACACACACATATATATATATACACACACAAATCAGCCATAAAGTACAATTACTTAGATTGAAGGTATTGCTAATAAAATCAATTTCATATCTGATCTTTAGCTACTTGTCAGTTACCTATCCTTTACATATGTATGCAATTCTTTCCACTTCACAACTATCAAAGGCATAATCAGCACTTTGACCTTTCTTTGTAGATCTTAACTACTAAAGAAAATAGTGTACATCTCAGTTTCTTGTTGAGTCATATCTCATTAGTCACATTGTCCAATAATACAGTTTATTTTTAGACACCTTGGATATGCGATAGCTGAAATATATTAAAGAACAAAATTTTTCTCTTGTTTGTTGACAAATTGACAGAATGAGCATTAGTTAAAAGAATTAAGGGTGTGTAGTCATTTTTTTTAATAAGGACTATTAACTCCTGAAACATCAACATGCCTTGGAGTGATTTTTGGAAATGCACATCCTCAGCTCTTTCACGTGCATTTATTGTTTCACCGACATTTCATTAATGAAGCAGACTAGCAGAGTGGGTCAGAAAACATTATAACATGAAATATTTGGGGATATTTACATGAGAATATATTCTTATTTGATTCTAAGAAATTATAATTACACTAAATTAGCAAGCTATCTTTTTTTTTTATTCTTCTCACATCTGATCTTCCCCCCTGATATTTACCAGTGGTTCTAATTTCAAACACACATCTTGCAATAGTTTCTGATTGGCCACATTGCTTCTCTTCCTTATATATACCACAGTTAGATCCACATTTCCAAAATATTATTTTAATTGGTTCTGTCTGCTCAAAACTGGCTGTAACTTCCTGTTGCTTTCAGGACAGGCACAAACATTTTAGGCTTGCATTTAAAACGGCCATAATCAGATATTTTCTACTTCCAGCTTTAGCTAGAAGAGTAACCCAGCTTAACCTTATTAGAGGCTAAGCTATGAGCTAATATAGTCCTATTTTATAGACTTTGGCATGACAAAAAAAAATGTCTGTGTACCAATCATGCCAACTAAACTACCCTAACTCTTTCATCTTTTAATTATTGTGGTTACTTTTCTGTCTGTATGTTTTGCTTTAAAATACCGCTTATGCCGTAAGTGGTTAGGGAAAACTTATCCACTACTTTCTTATCCACAACTTTCATTGTGAAGCTATCCATTACCATACTATAAAAACCGAATTACTCCCTTTTTGAAAACTGATTGCTACAGAAATAATTCTGCTCTTAGTTCCATTTTGTATTGTTATCTATTTTGATGAAGGCGCAGATCTTGTCTGCTTCACTCACTGCAATATCTGCACCACCAAACATAGAGTTTTAAACACCCAGTAGCATGATCAACTAGTTAAAAGCACAGACTCAGGAGCAAAATGGCCAGAGTTGTATTCATGGACTTGGCCTCTTAATATGCTTCTAAGGGTGGACAATATACTGAAATTTTCTGGGTCTCTATTTCCTCATTAGCAAAAGAAGTGCTAAGGATAACATTTATTTCATGGAGTTTGTGTGAGCTTTAAAAGACGTATAAAGTACTTAGGCACAGAAAAAGCACAGCACATGTTAGCTATTATTATTCACCTACTAGGAGCTCAAGAAACACTAGTGGTGAATACACATCTTGTTTCCTGTTGATATAAAGGCCAACTGTGAAGGGCTTCAAGGCTGCAAATTACTTTACCTGTATCTTTATAGTTTAGTACAAGTACTAAGCTAAAATGCATATAAGAGCAAAATACAGATAAACACTTTGTCAACTTTGCCAGTAAAAATGTAAAAAAAAAAAAAACTATTTTGATAATGGCTTCAGAAAAGTTACTGGTGATATATTTAAGGCGTAATAAAAATAATCTTTTCTACAGTTAGCCTATGTACTGCATGAGACGCTTAGCTATAAGATAGAAACATTTAAACACTGTATTTTGCAGACATTTCCAAATCATCTAAAAAAATTAAATTCTTGGCTACTGTTTAGCCATTTATTCTTGTTTGACTTTCAGAAGTCTCCACATTGTCCTATATCTGAGTTTTTTCAAGAGCTAAAAGAAAGGAGATAAACTTAATGACCTAAAAAGTCTTTTCTAGATCAATACATATGTGAAGCCATGATTCCAAGTTAATAAAGATACACACACACACACACACACACACACACATCCATATACATATAGTATATTATGTCTGATTTGCCATTGAGAAAAAATTGTGTTACCTCAGTTAAAAAAAAGTGCTTTCACGCATCCTCAAAATCTTATTCTGCATCAGAAATTGTCATTTTATAGATGAGAAAACGGATACATAGTCAAGTAAAATGACCTGTTCAATGTCATGTTATTGCTAAAGGAAAACACTAGAATTAACTTCTTGACTCTGAATTTGTCACTTTTCCCATTCTATCTGTACTTCTCTGCAAGGGAACAGTTTAATTTTTAAATGCTAACTTAAAACATTAAGACACATAACTACATAATTTGGACAGATAAATAATTTGACATTCAGCAAATATTTAGTTATAGCTTATGAAAAAATTTTCCTTTACATTAGAGACATTAATTACACAGGAGATAACATGGAAGCTAAACAAAATGTAAACGTCATCTCCTGCTTTAGTGTAAAAAAAAAAAGGTGTGTATTCTAATCATCAGAGAACTGCAATCAAAACCACAATGAGATACCGTCTCACACCAGTCAGAATGGTTACTATTAAAAAGCAAAAAAATAACACTTGCTAATGACTCTGTGGAAAAAAGAGAATGCTTACCCATTGCTGGTGGGAATGTAAATTAGTTCAGACATTGTGGAAAGCAGTTTGGAGATTTCTCAAAGAACTTAAAACAGAACTACCATTTGACTCAGCAATCCAATTACCATGTAAATATCCAAAGAAAATAAATTGTTTTACCCAAAAACCCACCGGCACTTAGTTTGATTCCATGTCTTTGCTATTATGTGACAATAAATATACAAGTGCCCCCAAATCTAAAATAAAAGTTGAAATTAAAACAAATTCAAAGTGTTTATTTAAACATGACAAAATACATAATGTTTGAACCCAAACTAAGTCTGAAATCTGACTTCCTGAGATTTTTCATTATGTTAAAGAAAGGTGGAAATAAGAATAGGAATGAGATTTTTGTTTGTTTGTTTTGTTATTAATGGTACCTTGATCAGGGATACAAGTAATTGTGCATTCTATGATTGCAAATTACCTTCCTTGTGAAAAGTTAAAATCAAATATTTCTTGGGAAGAATAAAAGGAAGCAATCTTCACAACTAATAAAAAGACTACCTTTCAAAGAGACCATGCCATTAAAAGCAAACGGCAAATCTAATTTTTTTTCTACCTATAGAACAGGTTTTCAGATATAGATTGTAAAACAATGGCCAAGGCCAATGGTCTGGTGACATGGGCCAGGTTTGTTAGAAAACATAAAAGTACAGAAAGTAACTAAATCCATTCGCAGTGAGATAGGTATGCTTTGGAGTAAAAAGAAATTTTGGGTGATAATTTTTAATGATCTTTCAGATAACAGTGTCCCGCATAGTTCATAAGAATTAGATGCTCAATAGCACTGTCATCTTTTAATTTCTCCTTGATGATTATTAAAATTTGAAAAGATTATAATAAATGTTTTATTATTTTATTTGAGAATTGCTGATGACATATCTCATGCATTGCATCAAAATTTGGGGATACGTTACTTAATAGGATGTAGAGCCTACTGAAATGATGTCTACCTCCACGTTAGGGTGATCAGAACTACCTCTGATGCTCTCTCCAGCTAATACACATTTCCTGAGGCCATGCCTTGTCTTTCTCCAATCGGAAATATATGCTACAATACACACTGGGATGTTGTAATTAAACAACAAAAAAAATTTCCAGTACTTAGTTGCTGAAATGCTCACAGTCTTTTAAATTCTCATTTTTCTTGCTGCATCTTTGCTGAGGAAAGACTGCACTTATGATTAGCAGTTTATATGATGTATTTATAACCAAAATACTTTGAATACATATAAAGTGATTGACTCATGAGGCTAAAAAAAAACCTTAAAAGTTCACCTTCTGCAACAATCCATGGACACTTGAATCCTGTCTGCAACGTGCAACCAATCAGTCTTCTGGCTTATTTCTAGGACAAGTGGCCTATTCTATCTTTGAACATCTCTGACTATTAGAAGATCTTCTACATATAATAATATAAAACATTTCTTCCCAAAGTTACTATTAATAGTACTTACTCCTTGTGCCAGACAAAAGAGTACACTCTCTCTCCTACAGGAGAGCTCTTTCAATTTTGGGTTTCTTATGAATTATTTCATATTCAGGGCAACTATTCCTAACTACAGCAAACATATACTATACAGTAATCCCCATTATTCAGAGGGACTATGTTCCAAGACTCCTAATGGATGCCTGAAACCACAGATGACACTGAACTACAAGTACTCTACATGAGATAGTCAATCATAACTGAGAAGGCCACTAAGTGACTAACTGGCCAGTAGCCTGCATAGCATGGATACGCTGGGCAAAGGGGTGATTCATGTCGTGGAGGAATGAAGCAGGAAAGTGCGAGCTTTCATCCTGTTACTCAGAATACTGTGCAGTTTGCATCTGATGAATTGTTTATGTCAGTACTGACTGATAAACATAAATCTGATTATGTCACTGCACTGTTCAAAGCTATCCAATGGCTTCTCATTTTGTCACTCAGAATAAAGTCTATTTATTGACGGTGTTTAAAGCTTTAGATAATCTGGTCCTTGCCTACCTCTCAAGCTTCATGTTCACTCTGTTCCAGTCACACGGCTTTTCTTTTACACGCTCAACGTAAGAAGTAAGTTTTACTGTGTCTTTGTAGTGCTTTTTCAAATTCTTCGAATGTTCTTCCCCTACGTTTTCCACGGCTGACCCTTTTTGACTTTCAGGATGCCCAAATATCATTCCCTTAAACATGTCTTTCCAGCCTAAGCAATCTAGTTAACTGTCCACCAGTCCAGTTACTTTGAAAAATTACTTTCTTTTTATTCTTTGCTTTCACATTTCTTTTGTCATATTTTAATAATTTCATTTTCTTCAAAGCACACATCTTTACCACGTCTTTTGTTTCCTTATTTACTGTCTCCTTTATTTCCAAGAGCATGTATGTTCCATGGGAATGAGGACTGGTTTTCTCTTGTTCTAAACTGTATACCCCAAGTCTAAGCAAACAGTGCCTGAGATATAGGAGGTGTTCAAGGAATTCTTACTGAAAAAACGATGAAGCATGAACAAATGCTTGAAATTCTTCTCTACTTCCTTTATAGCATGGTTACCAGTACAACAGTTATATGCAGTACTGAAAGATTAACTAATCTGACTTATAAAAAGATATTGTATCAAGAAGCATAGTAATGTTGTATTTATATACCAGCAATTAGCACTGAAATGTAAGTTAAATTCATTTTGATATAAGGCTGAAAATGTCAAATTACATTAATGCTACTAGCTATATGGAGATAAACTGGCAATTTGAATGGCAATCTACACATTTGGTTTATATATTGTAATTAGTAAATTACCCTCTGTAAATTAGTAACATGAATAAATAAATAATATATCTCTCTCCACCAAAATAAATGAAATAATTTTAGGAAAATGTATAAAAAAAATGTGAAGATTGAGAGAGAACAAAGGAAGCTTTGTGTTTTGTTTCATGCTTTCAAAAACTTGAGAAATATAAAGTCTACTTTAAACAAATTATGTCTAACTAATTTCAAAAACTAGAATGTAAATAGTTGGCTCATTACTAATTTCACATGTAGGCAATCTGAAGCAAAACATGACAAGGTTTCTTTCCCAAAACACATATGGAGGCAGTATGGTTGGGGAAAACTCTTGTGACTATCCACTACCAGTCTCTGCTTTTCCTAATGGGTCATGGTTTCCCTGACAGTAAATTGCTCCCTAAAACCACCAGGTGTCAAGAATTTTCCCAGGTCTAATAAATGTGGCCTTATTTCTTAGATTTCTTTCTAGTTTGGTCCTTGTTTAGTAGTAATCTCATTATAACCATTACATTGAAAAATTGGGAAAATACGCATTTCTCCCTTGAAAGCAAATATTGAAAGTGTGATATGAAAAGTTACAGATAATAATTCCTTACATTTAAAGATATATTTATAGTGTACAACAGGGTTTTACATGTAATTGCACAGCAGTAAATAACTTAGAGAAAATGCCTATTTCCAAACACAATTTTACAGAAAATGCTGACATTGCTGTCTCAAGCTATAAAGGGGCCGGAACCCTTTACACGTACATTTATTTTGCTAACAACAGCACCCACTTTCCATTGCATGTGTGCATTTATTGCTCTCTGTGCATCTGCATTGGGCAGGTGGGTATCAATGTATTGGCTATCTTGTGTTCAGTTTCAAAACCTTAGGAAATTAACTTTATCAATATTTTTTCTCAGTATTACTCTAAAACCAACTGTAACTCCAGGAGGTTCATAAATGTCTTTCCTGATATTTACATCCTTTAATATTATTCTCTTATTAAAACAACAAAGGTATTTAAATTTTGCTTTTAATTGCCTTTAGCCTTCTTTAAACAGTCTAGAATAAATTTTAAGTAAGTAGAGTTTATTTTGGTGTGAAACAGCTACTTTGTAACATGGTTTAATATTATCCATGATCAACACTGCTGGTTGATCACATGTAATGATCAATGTCAACGTAGAAGGTATAATTGACTCTAATTAAAACCAAGAAAGAAAGAAACAGATGAAAAAAAAACCATTACGGGTGAGGAAATTCAAGTAGAAATTTGGTGATTTTCATTGTGAAATCTGCCAGTCTTTTACTTAAATAAATGCCGCCATTGTTGCCAAGTTTGATTAATGGGAGTTGTACAATCGTGTGCTGACAGTCGCCACCATAGAGATACCTTATTTTTTCTGATATGAAACACTGCTGAAAAATGCAACCCAATCAGATTTGGCCCCTGGACAACATGTGCTATCATCACTGTACCATGAATTGAGATTGATTGGTAACCAGCTGTGACAAAGTGGAAAAGAAGCTCTGTGTTTTTGTGGGGTTTTTTTCCCAAGGAAAAAAAAAAAAGCAAAAGAAAACTGAATTGTGTCAAAATGATTACCATCTGTTCAGCTGAATAATAAATAAAACAAAGTAAATTTATTTTAATACTTAAAACCCACAGTTTGCATGCAACATTCTGTGTGTGATCTTATATTTCATGAACAATCTTAAAAGTGCTTCAAAAGATAAATATTAAGTAGTTTTAAGAAACGAAGTACTACACTCTAAAATCATTTCCAAATTTAAATAAGAGAATCTATGTTATTTATTCCTCATAAACATACCTGCTCTCATACCTAGTGGAAAGATTTCCTATAGAGCTAAATTTACTTTTAAAATACTAAACAGGCGACCGAGCAAGACTCTGTCCCCCCCGTCAAAAAAAAAGAAAAAGAAAATCAAAGAGAAATTGAAAACTGGCAAAATTTGATAACCACATTTCATTCATGACTCATACTTTGCAATTCTTGATTCACATTCAGCCACAAGGGTAGGAATATCTCATGATTTTCTAGCTTTTAAGAATAAATTTCAGACAATTTAGGGACTCCCAAGCCTTCCACAATGGCTATAGAGTTTAGGAGGAAAACAAAATTAAGAAATATAAATTATAATTTTTATTACAAACTGGAATATGATCATGCTCTGTTCAAGCCTGCATATCTCATCACCTTGTTTGAATTATGTAAGGACTCCATAAAACTTCCTGAACCACCATTCTCATCTCAAAAGCACCTTTGTTTTTTAGGGAAGGAAATTTATTTTCTCAACATGTTTAGTTTTTGAAATTACCTACTACTTCTTATTATAAGATTTCTGGCTCCAATTCTGGAACAAGTGTTTTGAATTAGCACTTAAAATTTTATTATGCATCTGCTGTATTAATCATTAAGTTGGCCTATAGTAAAAACCATGAATTGAACCAGGAAACATTTAATGTCTGTATAAGTAAATGTTTCTTTCCCTTTAAAGAGACTTGAAAAGTTTGTTTTCAATTTTCGAAACACTTCCACTCAATTCAAATAGCTGATGTTCAAGCTATACCTTTAGACTCTTTCAGAAAGTAAAGGTCTATAACAATAGGAATTCTATCATTCCATCATTCAAGAAATTTCACTATGGAGTTTTATATGAAAATGTTACATATTGTATTATCTTACTTTCAACAGAATAACTTTTAGGATAAAATCACTTATTCATGTTATGGAATCATGTATTGATTTTTTTATACATGCTCACTAACTAATCAGTTCCACTGTACCATGTTATGGACATGGAGATACATCCATCTAGAACTTAGTGACAGTGTTATTCAATCACTTTAAAATGGGCATTTTAGTAACTCACAAGTTTATTCAAGGCACGCTTCTATAAAATATAAACTTTCCTGCAGAAACTTCAATCTTCTACCTCCTTCACTTTTGAGAGCTGAGAATAGGAAACGTTGCTCAAATTTTCTAAAATGATCTTTCCACTCACAATTTTTCAAATAATATATTTGCACAGACAACATTTGAAACTGTTACTAAGACTCATTTAGGTATTTCTTGGCAATCCAATTCCATATGATTCTGTCTTAATCTTTAACATTTACGGTGTACCCTAAAGGCAAGCCCTTAAATCACCTTTGAGCTCTGAGACCCCAAAATGAACACAATAAGCCATTCTTTTGCTGGTACAGACTGAGTCTTTGTTTTTAATCCATAGCCAACCACAGGTCACACTTTTCTTTTTGTCTACAATTATAATGCAGGCTAATGTTTATAGTTTGGGTAAAGTGAATATTTGCCTGTTCTCTCAGGGATCAGGTTGCAAGCAATTTCTGGGCGGGGGACCTCAGAGAAGTATAAAAGACAGATACCCTTTTAAGAAAATAAAAATTTTCACACCATTCATTGTAAAAGAAAAGAAACAAAAAACCTGGAAGGTGACTCTTGCAGGGAAATAGTAAGAAGCAAGGTTATCCTTCCAGTGAACTTGCTGTTCTGTTCCGGAAGCCTCTGCAGAGACCCAAAATGAAACTTGAAATATGATGCATTCTTACCTTGTCTTAATTAGCCAAACAATATTCTAGCCTCTCTTGATTTCCCATATTCCACCCTCACTACCTTTATCCTCCAGCGATCACTGGTTTTCTCCTGGGCCTGACCCATAAATGCAAAACCCTTATGCTAGTCTTCCTTTAGCACAGCTGAGAGAGGAAGGCTTTTTTTTCCAATTAAAAAGCTAAGCAAAGACATACAAATGAAAAACATTTAAAACTATCCACAATTGGACAATAGTTGATTTAATGAAGTGCAGATTTCAGCTCATAAGGTAACTAGGCCAAAAAGATCGGGACTTGAACCCATGCCAAGGAATTTGGGTACTGACCACCTTGGAACGAGAGCCTCTCTCTGGAAGGTGAGCAATGAAACCAAACTTCAGCTGGGTTCTTTCACAGGTCAAAGCATCCTGCTCACCCTAAACCAGAACTCCTTCCAAGTTGTAACCAGTGTAGCCTGTGGCTGTCTTCTGAGTGTCCGTCTCTCCCATCTTCCCTTCCTATGGCAGACATGTGAGGCTTCAGGGATTAATTCTCTTGGCAAATTTGTGACCAGCTGTAAAGTTCCCAGACTGTTGGTTTTGGTGATCATCCAAGTTTCCATCTTCTCCTGCCTTCTTATTCTCTTGTTTTTCACTTCCTCTGAAATGAGTTTCATCTCCTCTAATACAATCCCTCACAAAATTTTTGTGCCCATCTCCATAAGGATTTTTCACTCTAAATTACCTGTTTTCTGATTTATGAAGTGTCCTTCTCATCTGTCATTCTCAGATATTTCTGAGATATATCTGAGAAATATTTATATTTCTTATGCCTTAATGCAAATCTGACTCTTCTCTGAGGATTAGCCCTCTGGTATAAAAGCGGAGGAAGAGGAAAAATGAGGACCAACCATTCCAAGCAATTACTCCATGCTTGACACAGAGTAATTACTCAATAAATATTCTTTGAATGAGCTACGTATTACATACAAATAAAATAAAGCAAACTAAAACAAAATTCAACTTCATTGAGTCTCATGTCATCCAGTTTTCAAATGAAATATTTAGAATTTTTTCTTCCTTAAGATGATAATTAATAGGCCCTACCTCACAGGGCTGTTGTAGGAACTAAACGTTGAGAGTTTTGAGATTTGCACGGGCACATAGTAAATCCTCAATAAATGTCACCTGATGTTTTCCACAGCTGCCCTCACTTCATTCTTATCATCTCCTCCAGCGATATTATTGTCTTTATCTTTGTTTGGCCATTGTCCTCCCTGGCCTTTCAAACGGTCCCACCTTTAAAATCTGAGGTTCAAATGTCTGATCCGGCCATAACCTCGGTTGCGTCCTCTTCGCTGAATCAGTTCAGAGACTGAACCTCTTCCTCCACGTCTCTCTCGCAACGCTTTGTATCTTCCTTACTTTCTCTATCCTGCTTAGATGCCATGGTCCATAAGTTGCTTGTCAATATCTCCGGTTATCTTGCTGCATTGCTTTAATGTTGCATTTGCCTGGCAAACCCCCAATTTTTTATTAAAATAACAGTTCACCATCCTTTTTAAATATATACAGGAGACTAATAAATACTTCAATTCACCTCTGACTGACTCTCTGAAGGGCTCAGGGAGTAGTTCAGACTTCTGAACTCAGTCTATATGTGACTTCCTCATTGGTCTTCGGACACTTCTCCAGTGTCCTCTTACACTCGAGCCCTCAACTATACCTCAGAATTCTCAGGCTGTCTCTTGTATCCCGGTATATGCTGATTCTTCACATCTGGCCCACTCACCATCCCTCCCCCTCCCATCTCTCTTTCCCTTTAGCCCAACTACTTCTGCTTATGCAGACCTATGATTAATTTAATATTTACTTATGCCTCTAGATTTCAAGCTTCATTAAAGTGTGGCCATGTCACTTTTATTAACCATTGTATGCTCAGAGCTTAGTAGAGTTAACTAAACCTAATAGGCAGACAAGACAAATTTGCTCATGAGGGAATAAAAGAATGCTTTGGGAGGCTGAGGCAGGTGGATCATGAGGTCAAGAGATGGAGACCATCCTGGTCAACATGGTGAAACCCTGTCTCTACTAAAAATACAAAAACAAAAATTAGCTGGGCACGGTGATGCATGCCTGTAATCCCAGCTACTCAGGAGGCTGAGGCAGGAGAATTGCCTGAACCCAGGAGGCGGAGGTTGCGGTGAGAGGAGATCGTGCCATTGCACTCCAGCATGGGTAACAAGAGCGAAACACCGTCTCAAAAAAAAAAAAAAAAAAAGAATGCTATACACATGCGGGAAGAGGAAGGTATATTCTCTCGTCAGCATCAAACGTTGCTCATGACAAACTGCCATGTGTATACAATGGAGACACTGTGGACATTACACAGTAAATTTTAAGCAGAAGAATCACTTTGTTTTCTGTTTATTGAACTTGGAACTCGTTAGTTTGTTCAAATAATATCTTCTATTCACCATTTTCCACTTCAAATATTCTCTCTATGTCCAATTCTGAATGTCAGCACAATTAACAAAATTTTTCACCAGACTCAAGAGCCATCACCTAATCTATAGTTCAAGGTAGAGATAAGTTAAACGGAACATCCTTGCTCAAATCTGTCTTTGTTCTATTATTGAACCTGAAAACCTTACGAAGAAAACCAGAGTGTACCACCCTAATGCATGAGGTGTTGTTAAGCTGGGGAAAGACAAGATGCAGGGGAGCTCCCTGCCTTTCCTCTGTGTTTACTGAAGACAGGATGGAGATTTACAAATACAAAAGGTCTTTCTCCCCTCCTTCCTCCCTTCCCACCTAAAGACAGGCTGTATATTCTCCCTTACAACCTTTACCAGCCCAGAGATGGCTCCAGGAGAACCTGGGAGTAAATTACTCTTTCCTGGTCTCCCGCCTTTGAAGCCTAGGACTACTTTGTCTTGGCGCTTTTGAAAAATTGATGTTCTTTGTTGAAAACAATATATAAACAAGACTCCCAGACCACTGCTCTGAGTTACCTTTCTCTCACTGTGACGCTTTCTACATTCTTTAATAACCTGTTTGCTTTCCCCCTTGTTCATCTGTCTTCTGTTGTGGGAGTCTATTCCAACTACAAACTTATGAGGATTGAGAAAATAATACATCTTCTCTCCGCACCCGTCCACTCCTGTTGCCTAGATGAAGAAACTGAAGTGTGATCTTCAGCAGTAAAAAAAAGAGCAAGGTCTAAACGGTGTGTTTTTTTTTAAAAAAATTTAAGATAAAAATTAAGTTTAAGTTAAAAAGCATATGATAAAAATTATAAACATATTTCATTATTGATAAACCCTTGATTTATATCAAATATAAACATCAAAGAACTTATCACAATTTTAGAATTTACTTAGAATATTTTAAATCATTGACATGATAGTTATTATTTCTTTTTTTGGCTTTAGACTATGAATAGATGCAAATAGTGCACTGACAATTACATTATTGTTCCCAAAAATGCAGAGAACTTTAATATTAACTATAGCCATTCTGGTTTACACTAAATTGAAAACTCCTAAAAATTTAGAGATTTAAATATACTCATCTATTTATTATGTATATATTTATACTATACTATCTTATAAACAGCTATATACATATCTAAACTATAAATATATACATTTATATATAATATATAACTTTTACTATCTAGCTTATAAAATTTATAATAATATATGTGTTATATATAAATTTTTGTAACATATAAATATACAAATACATATTTAAAGATTAGAGATTCAAATATAAATATATCTTTGCAAAATTTTGAAAAAGACATATAGAGATGGCTGGAACTTTCAATTTAGTGAAAATCAGAATAATTATTAAAGTTCCTGGCAGTTTTGTGAACAAGATATTTATGTACTTTGTGAAATCATGTACTTCTTCTTTCCACATTCATAGAAGATCAAATGCAAAGCATGATAGAGATTAGATTATAGAGAAAGAGTTTCTTTGGTTTATCACAATCAGAAAGGAATAGTTCACTACTTTCATTATTGTCCTTAATATGCAACACTCTTTTGACAATTTTCCCACTAATATTTCATAGATTATTTAAATAAAATCTGGTGCAATTTCCTGAATTTTATTACTTTTAAATGCTTTTAAAATACGACAGGTATTATTTTCAATAAGTTCTTGACTAAGTAGAACTTGGAAATGTGCTATTAAAGAGGCAAATATATTACAACAGAGAAGAACACGTTGGAACAAATAAAGTTGTGGAGGCAAGTTAAGTTATCCTTTCATTTAGAAATAATTGTTTTACTGGATTAAATACTTTCAAAACTGGTTTTAAAATAGGACTAGAAGGGAACGGATCCAAGATGGCCGATCGCTAACATCCCGGGATTGCAGCTCTCAGGGAAGGCACGGAGAATTAGAGGACGCCACACTTTCAGACAAATTCTGGTTGCTCACGGAGCAGAAGATCCCCCAGTGGCGGAAACACACAGGTGGCCAGCATGACTCTCGTGGCCGGCGCAGCGGTTCCATGGGCACCTCGGAGCGGCAGCTCTGGGAGCAGAGTAAACAGGTTCGGAGGACCCGCAGGGGCCCCCAGCAGGACACCAGAGCCCGGCGCAGCGGCAGTGACGGCACCTGGGCACAGCAGCGCTCTGCGCAGAGTAAACGGGACGGGTTCCCCTTCTGACCGAGGTTTGGAGCCCTGGGAAGGCAGAGTCGCCTACTGCGGACACAAGAAGGAAGCCAGACAGGAGAATCCTGGGCAGAAAAGCACCATCAGTTTTAACGACGCTGTTCTGGCCCTGGGAACTAACAACCTGGATGCCCACTCAAGAGACCTAATCTGAAAGTTGGTAAATTCAAAGACGGCAGGAGGATAAATTTACAATGACGGGAAGAAACCAGCGTAAAAAAGCTGAGAATACTCAAAGTCAGAACACCTCTCCCTCTAAAGATGATCACAGTTCCACATCAACAACGGAACAAGACTTGATGGAGAATGAGCGCATCCTGATGACAGAATCACTCTTCAAGGAATGGATAATAAGAAACTTCGGTGAGTTAAAAGAACATGTTGTAGCCCAATGTAAAGAAACTAGGAACTTTGAAAAAAGGTTTGATGAAATCCTATTGAGAACAGACAACTTAGAGAGGAGTATGAGTGAATTAATGGAACTGAAGAATACAATACAGGAACTCCGAGAAGTGTGCACAGGATTAAACACTCGAATTGTTCAAGCAGAAGAAAGGATATCAGAGGTCAAAGTCCAACTTAATGAAATAAAACGTGAAGAAAAGATTAGAGAAAGAAGGATAAAAAGGAATGAGCAAAGTCTCCAAGAAATGTTGGACTATGTGAAAAGACCAAATTTACGTTTGATAGGTGTACCTGAATGCGACAGAGAGAATGAATCCAAGCTGGAAAATACCCTTCAGGATATTATTCAGGAAAATTTTCCTAAACTAGCAAAGCAGGTCAACATTCAACACCAGGTAATACAGAGAACACCACAAAGATATTCCTCAAGAAGAGCAACCCCAAGGCACATAATCGTTAGATTCACCAGGGTTGAAACGAAGGAGAAAATACTAAGGGCAGCCAGAGAGAAAGGTCATGTTACCCACAAAGGCAAGCCTATCAGACTTACAGCAGATCTCTCAGCAGAAACTCTACAAGCCAGAAGAGAGTGGGGGCCAATATTCAACATCCTCAAAGAACAGAACCTTCAGCCCAGAATTTTATATCCAGCCAAAATAAGCTTCACAACTGAAGGAAAAATAAAATCTTTTATGAACAAGCAAGAACTCAGAGATTTTATTACCACCAGGCCTGCTTTACAAGAGCTTCTGAAAGAAGCATTACACACAGAAAGAAACAACCAGTATTGGCCTTTCTAAAAATACACCAAAAAGTAAAGAGCACCAACGTAAAGAAGAATTTACACCAACGAATGGATAAAACAGCCAGTCAACATCAAATGGCAGTAACCCTAAATTTAAATCGACTAAATCCCCCAATCAAAAGACAGCCAAAACCCAACGGCATGTTACATCCAGACCTGTTTCACATGCAAGGATACACAAAGACTCAAAACAAAGGGATGGAGAAAGATTTACCAACCAAATGGAGAGCAAAAATAAATAATAAATAAATAAAAAGCAGGAGTTGCAATTCTCATATCGGATAAAATAGATTTTAAAGCAACAAAGATATAGTGGTAAAAGGATCAATGCAACAATAAGAGCTAATGATCCTAACACCCAGATACATAGAGACTTAGACTCAATGAGACAGAAAATTAATAAGGATATCAAGGACTCGAACTCAGATCTGGAAGAAGTAAACTTAATAAATATTTATAGAGCTCTCCACTTCAAATACACAAAATATACATTCTTGTCAATACCACATCACACCTACCCATAGGTTTAAATGAAACATTGATTGGCCATTATTAATACCCAATTTTTTTCAGAATAAAGCAATATTTCCATTTACTCTCCCTCTTTATCTTCCTCTTTCTTCCTCTCCTTTACTTATTTTTTTTTCTTTCCTTTTCTCAAAAAAAAAAAAAGAAATCAACGTGTAAACCTCTAGATTCAGGTCAGCAATGTCTCTCTCATTGCTTGATTTCCTTCCTTCCCTTCCCTCCCTCCCTCCCTCCCCCCTTCCTCCGTTCCTTCCTTCCTTCATCCCTGCCTTTTTCCCTACCGTCCTCCTTCCCTCCCTTCCTGCCTTCCTCCCAACCCCCAAAATAAATAGGACTAGAAATTGCATTATCAGATTTAGTAAAACAGATATATCTCATAGTTGTGTGTTTGGGTAGAAATTAACCTCAACTTTAAGTCCTTTTAGGAAAATACTTTAGGGATCACATCCACAAGAATCCACAGAGCTCATAGCTCAGACCAGAAGTTTTTAGCTAGGCACAGCTCATTCTTGCACTCTTTTGCGTGCAAGAAGAAACACTGTGATAAGAGATGTCCCATTCACGGTAAAATTGGTAAAACGCATTTCCAAATGTGCCATCTACTTGGTGGCCTTGCTGCCTTAGTTGGACAAATGCTAAGAAGTCTTCCTCATCAGTGTTTAAAGAACTAGCTGGGGAGGCAACTACATTACCAGAGGGATGTTCAGTCTGGGATGCTGTGGAAGATTCAAAATGCTCTCTTCTCTTTTCTTCTGCCAAGAGAAACTTCCTCTTAAAATGTGTTTATGGAATAATTCACAAATTCCATGCAACCTCATAGGAATACTTCTGATCATTAAATATTTCATATAACTGTGGGTTTGTAGGTATTTTTGAAAATGAGACCTACATTCAGACGCTTCTCTAATTAAGATACTCTTCACTGGTTTCATCAATTCAGCAACTATTTGATGTGCAAGGAATATAAAGAAAAATTATCTGCCTTATATAGTCCAGAAAAGGTACAAAAATATACATTCATCCCAAACCATTAGAAAACCAACAGGTCTTCTTCTTGTGTTAAATGATGACATGTGTACATCAAACCAAATTATGGTGTTAGTCATTTACCTTACTGGGTATAACCATCCTATCTAAGGGACAAGGAAAGATTATTACCTTTGAAGTCTGTCAGGGAATTATATTCTATTATTTTTGTCCTAACATTAAAAATAACAAATATTACATAAAATAACTAACTGAGCAATGCTCAGATTGTCTTTTCCACGAAAGCAGTTTCTTAAGCTCAGCACTATCAGCATTACAGGTCAGATTATTTATTCTTTACTGTGGGAGTTGTCTGACGCATAGCAGGATGTTTAGCCGCATCCTTGGCGTCTACGCACTAGATGCCAGTAGCACCCATCTCTCAAATGTGGCAATCAAAACCGTCTCCAGACATTGCCAAATGTCTGTCAGGGAACGGGGGAGGCAAATTTGTCCCTAGTTGAGAATCACTGCACGAAAGGCCTAACTCGTGAGCGCTATGTGGTCAGACATAGGACTCGATATTTAGGATTGAAGATAAATAAGGCAAAGGAAGTTAGGGAGATAAAGAAATAATTATAATAATGAGGAACTGAGCACTATTTTCTCTTAGAAAGTTATGTAGAAATATAAAAAAACAAATATGTCACCATCTGTTAAGTAACACATGGAATGAAGGGATCCCGGGGCCAACATAAGACATGAGCACAAGCTCTCAATATTAGAGAGACCTGAAGTTCGAATCCAGCTCTGTTCCCATGTTTCCTGTGATCTTGAGCATGCTTTTCACTGTCTCTGACCTTCAGTTTTCTCCTCTGTTTGAAGAAGGGATTTATACTTCAAGGCTGTTGGAAGCATTAATTATAAATATTGTGTAGTCACTAAGCAGAAGGCCAGTGGTCCTTAATATAAAATTAGTTTCTGTTATTATTTTTAAGTCTTTTATTAGAAATAAATGACTGTATTTGGCAGTCAAGAAAGTGGGCCTTGGATTTCGATTATTTGCATTCAGATCTCTATCATTTAAATTTACCCCTCAGATTTTTATTTATCAAATAGCAATGATATGAGTGCCCGTTTCATAAGGAAATGGGGAAGATCAAATGAGTTATTTCTATGTAAAACACCGGTAGGTATTCATTCAATATATTTTAAGATGCACTTTTTTATATTTTAACATGTTCAAAATTAAGAATCATCTTATCTTAGATCACATATCATAGGTGGTTTGGTCATTTTTTTCCTTTCCTTAACTCAGAGAAAAAGTACTGTTTATCTCACAATCAATTCTACCTTGGATTCGGTGACAGAAATTACTATTACATGATTTAAAATGATGAGACTGAACAATATATTTTGACTTCTCTATTTATTAAACACAACATCTTTTGACAAGGCACCCAAGTTGTAAGCCTCAGTATTACTTTTAATCTCTCTTTTTCTAATAACACTGACATACAATTATATTATGATTTAAAAAAAAAATTTCCTGTATTAATGTCTATATGTGTGTAACTCACAGAAAATACCTCAATCTATTTCCTGAATTATATTTCAAACAGCTTCCTACCAGGTATTCCTACTTCCACACTTTTTCTGTTCCAAGCTACTCTATCTTTAAGGATCAATTTTTAGGCGGGCCCTGTGGCTCATGCCTGTAATCCCAGCACTTTGGGAGGCCAAGGCGAGCAGATCACAAGGTCAGGAGTTCAAAACCAGCTTGGCCAAGATGGTGAAACCCTGTCTCTACAAAAAATGCAAAAATTAGCCAGGCGTGGTGGGGGGCCTGTAATCCTAGCAACTAGAGAGGCTGAGGCAGGGAATTGTTTGAACTCAGGAGGTGGAGGTTGCAGTGAGCCAAGATCGCACCACTGCACTCCAGCCTGGGCAACAGAGTGAGACTCCGTCTCAAAGAAAACAAATAAAATCAGTTTTCTAAAGGAAGACACAAAGACACATTTCTATTCAATATGTTTCAATTAATCCCCATTTTACGATGTATTCCATATAAATGCTTCCCTTGGAATGAAAGGCTTTCACAATAGAACCTTAGCTAACCTTTGTAGCCTTAGGTGCCCCTCGTCTACATTCCAGGCAAATGGAATCACTAATTGTTGGCCTACACTTTCCAAAGCTTTTTCATCCTGCTTCCTTCTTTTGAAATAGTCTTTGCAGCTCCACTTAGGAAAATTCAATTTTCCCTTTAGACCTATCTCTAGTGTCATATAGGAATAGACTATCTTTTATTTTTTGAAGCCATAAGGAGCCTCAACTATCATAATTTTTATAGCTTAACTTAGTTGATAATGTTACGCATATCTCATACTCTTTACTAAAATCCTTGAGAACAATCTCATCTTTTTTATTTCCTGGATTATCAACACAAAATATTCAATGACTAGAATCATTTTTGAAATAATTCTTGGTATAAATATTTGATTAGACTACATTAGAGATTTGGGGCTTTTCTTTGAGAAAATCAACTATATTTCTTACTATAAATTACGTTCATAATGAAGATAAAAATATTTTCTTTCTCACTTTTAAACAGTCTCTCAAATAAAGATGACAGGTCTATTTCACTTTTTGTTTAAGATATTTGTGGTGGTAAATATTTGGAAAAACTGTTAGAAAATGTGAGTTAGTGGTTGGAATGTTCATGGCTTTGATTGAATATAATTTTTTTGAGAATCACTGTACCGAATGTCTTAACGGGTGAGTACCATGTGTCAGACATAGGACATAATTTTTATAACAACTGCCATTTTTTAATGAATTGCAATGATATGGCATACCCAACCAGATATTCTTTATAAAGGTTTCAAATGTCTATACTGACAAATGAGTTGAAAGGTATTACAAAACCTTTTGTATTTCTAACATCATGCTCATAAGACTAACTAGCAGAATTTTTATACTGAGATCTTGCCATGATGTTATCCCACAGAGTTATATGATGAATCACTTCTCAGAAGGGACTTCTAACTTCTTGGAAAGGATTCACTGTGCCCTAGTGCTAACCTCCCACCTCCAAGTATGGCCTTTTACAATGAAGTACCAATGAGTTATATTATGTAATAACTAAAACTGAAATCCCAACCCCAGTTTTCATATTTATTTTATAGGTTAATATTGCTTACATCATGGCATTTTCTACAGATAGAAGAGTACTATTGCAAAATGCTTAGAGTAGTTCTGGTATAGAGTAAGCACTATGTAAATATCATTTATTAGTATTATATTTATGGGAAAGGAAAATGCAGTCAGAAACGGCTATTTTGAATTGAAAGTGGCTTTTAAAAAATAAAAGCCTAAGTAAGCATTCAGGGTCAAGAACAATTTTGAATGAAAAATATGCCTGAAATATACATAAGTTTACAAGATATATTCTATACATAACCTGTGGTTGTCGTTGGATAATACATATATGGGTAACATTAATTTTCTTCTTTAGGTCCAGATATTTCAATTTTCTTGTGTATTTCCTTCTTCTATTGAAAAAAAAAATATTACCACGCTTCTCTAATTGTTTTGAGTGGTAGAATCTCTAATTGTTTTGTGTGCCATAGAACCACACAATTTCAGAAGTTGAGGACAACACCAACACCGTTCAATCCAACATAATTTGCATATATCGACTCTGGTACTCAGACATGTTACATGAATTGCTTAAAAATAACATAATGAATTATTTTAAACAACTTTTTTCTTTTTACCTTTTGTTTAAAGTTAACGTAAGAACCTAGGTACGGGGGAGAGTGTCTCAAATGGTAACACTCCTTCCACATGTATGATAGAGTGTGATATGAGAGCTATCTTCTGGTAAGCCTCTGGCTTGCCCTATAGTTTGGTTTAAGGTAAAATGTTGCCCTCATCCCTACCTCAGCCTAAATGAATGCTCTAACATCCACACTTTGATGGAAGAAGTACACCTACTGTGGCTCCTGTTTTGGACATTACACACATGCCAATGACAGGTGGCATGCAGACAGATCCGTTTGCTTAGCATACTGGCACCTGGTCTTGGCTCTGCCCATACACTACACAAGAGCTGTCAGTTAATGGACAGCAGAGCATCTCTAACTTCAAGGCATTTCATATTCCTAGTGTGCCCCAGCTTGTTAGTTGACCATTGGCCAGGATCCAAATTGGATCCAGTTCCAGCATTGTTCCTAAGCTGAGATTCTTAACAGATGGGCCAATGTGGTCACAGGACTAGGCAACTTGCACTCACCACCCTAGGAGGCAATTAGTTTTGTGTTAACAGCAACTATTAGCACCTATTTAATGAAAACACAGAAAAACTGCCATTCTGTCATTTCTCTGAAAGTTGCCAATTAATCCTATTTGTAAAAACAAAATCTATATCTTCAGTTTCCAGGAAGGTCAACTTGAACTACTTTATGTTTAAATTTTTATAATGTCAAGATGTTTTACATGTGGCTTACGAAGTTGCTCTAAAAATTATCTTAATTCTATTGCTGTATAATATGTCTATTTAGTTATTCATAATACAGCATTTCTAACCAATTATCTAAGTTTACATCTAAAACATAAAATCCACAGGTGACTCAAATCCTTAAATAATTAATAATCATATAATTATCATGCCCCCCTCATTTAAAATAGAGATTTCATCCTAGACAGATTCTAAATCCAGTTCTGGCCCTAATGCTTATTAATGTGTGGCATTAAAAACCTAACTTGTTTAAGCTTCTGTTTCCATAACCCTCAATTAGGAGTAATATGCTGTAACACTATTCTTTAAAATAATGGAATTCATATATGTAAAAAGCATTTATTACATTGCAAGGCACATGGTAAGTCCTCCCTAAATACTTGCCTTTAACATTATGCAATCTTTTTATAATAATGGTTTTATTCTTATTTACCCACAGACAAACAAAACAGTATGTGTGAAATATGCAGGTCTTAATCCAGGTATCTGATTGCATGGGGGTTGGAACACAACTCTGGCAGCAGGTATAGCTTACGAAAAATAGAAAATGCATGGCGACTTTTAGACTAGGCAGGGTCACTAGAAGCATTTATAAATGAATGCCTATAATATAAAAGCATAAGTGATATCTATTCAAAAATAATATTTTGTGTGTTTATATAGGAATTGTATGCTCAAAGATGGAAGAATTTGCCATTATATACAAATTATGTATTTCAAATTTTTCAGCATTATTTTTTCCCTGTACTTAACTGTAAGATTAATAAATGCCACCAATCAGGTGGATTTGTAAAACTGAGGCACCATGTATGTGCATCCATTGTACAATGTTTACAGTGCTTTGAAATGGTTATATCATTTTAATAGCTATTTGAGTTAAAATGTATGACATAATTCTTCAACCTATAAAATGAGACAAAGTCAGTCCCCCACATTGCTGGTCCATATTTTCAGGATGTAAAGCACAAAGTTTAAATAGCTTCTTCAAAATCACATTCCTAGTTTACAGTGAAGAAATCTGTCAAATATCATTTCCAGATAATGGGAGTATAAACAAACTAAATATTCAAACAGTAGCAGAATAAGGCCTCAAGTCCAAAACCCCTTGGCAATGGCCTAAATATTTTTTATGCTATTGTAATTTGTATTAAAAGATCCCACAGTAATTTCCCATGCAGTTTCTAGTTGTTTTCGGAGAGACGTGGCTAAGACATCTGTATACCATTAAAAAGAAAGATTTTTAATTTATACTTTTCTTTAAATTTCTGATGTTTAGGAACCAGTCCATTTTTTAGATGTCATTTACAGTATTTTGTATATATTGCTTCTCTCTTGTTCTTAGTTTTTCATATATATATATATATATATATTTTTTTTTTTTCTAAGACTATTTCAGTTGTTCAGTCTTCACCAGCCAACCTAATCAGTGTGGTTATTTATCAGGAGCCCAAATTACCACATGTCCTTGATGCATACACTATATGTGAAGAAGGCTGATTGCCTCCACAGGGTAGCTGAGCACCTGTTCAGCATCTCTGTGTCCAGAAGCACATGCTCTAAACAATAGAGCTTCCAAACAATTAATCTAAAAACATTTCCAGAGCTAAGAGAAAAGACCCACTTTATAGAAATGCCATCCAAAAAAAAAAAAAAGAAGAATTGTAAATGGTTCCATTCAGTTTCTTAAAGAATCATGTGTTTATGCAATTCTCACATTTCATAGAACTAAAAACTCTGAAAATTCTCTCTCTTAAAATAGACTTGCACTTTAGAAAAGGAAATTTTATCAGTGGGTTAAGGAAAATTGATGGAATTTTGTTCTCTATATCTTGAACCTTTTATTTCCTACTCCCTTTTCTATTTTATGAAAAATACATTAATTATATCCCCTCTATGCAAGCCATCAAGTGCATTTAGAATTTGCAGGCATACATAAGAATGTAAGTGGCATATTTTCTTTCCTTTTTCCTCTGACAAGCTATTATGAACATCCCTTTCTCTACTGTGGAAGAGAGAAGTTCTTACTGAGAAAGTTAGTGTCACTTTAGAATTAATTTAGAAAAAAATAAAACAAAAATGATCATGGAGCTAATGGTAATATGCTGAAATTATATAACTGATGAGAGATATTAAATCTCCTGTTTACAGTTCTTTAAAGACTGCTAATAATTAAATGAAATACAAACTCTGCTGACATGCAAAGATAGGAATTCGCAATTAGATTAATCACACTAACTCATATCCAAGTTCTGGAAGGGATTTTTAAAAGATTTCTTGTTAATATTAAATTGAAGAGAATAATGTAGTGTTGTCATATTTCAATTTATTTTTATAACTTTGGTTACAAATTTATTATTTATATTCTTTATATTGTTTATGTCATGTTACTTGTGTTATGGTAATGTTTCTTCACATTATAAGGTTTTTTTCTTTCTTTCTTGAGGTGGAGTCTAGCTCTGTTTTCCAGGCTAGAGTGCAGTGGTATGATCTCAACTCACTGCAACCTTCACCTCCCAGATTTAAGTGATTCTCCTACCTCAGACTCCCAAGTAGCTGGGATTACAGGCGTACACCACCACGCCAAACTGATTTTTGTATTTTTAGTAGAGACGGGGTTTCACTGTGTTGGCAGGGCTGGTATTGAACTCCTGACCTCATGATCTGCCCGTCTTGGCCTCCCAAAGTGCTGGGTTTATAAGCGTGAAACACTCTGCCTTGCCATAGTTTTTTACAGAGTTTCAGCGCATAAATATATTTATGTAACAAAAATATGCAATAAGCCTATGTTATGATACAGCATGACATAAGATAGAATCTCACCTCATTAATTATAAATACTGGCAACTTCTATCACATAAAACACTTTGTGAAAACATGTATTGAAGGCACTTAATCAACAGAGGACTAATAAGCAAAATGCTGTATATTTGTCTGCAAAAGATAGTACCCAAAAAAATAACTAGAACTACTCCAGATTACTTTCTTTACTGTATTCAGAATGTAAATACTTTTCCACATTGCCCAATCTCACAATATAAAATAAAAACTAAAGAACTGATAACAGTTCATTCACCTACATTCACCTTGTTTAAAACTACTTATTTTTTCAAACTTGCAATAAACATTATAAATGTAGTAGGCGCTTACTAAATGTAGGTAAATCCAAAAGTACATCTTCTACTATTTAAATCATGCTTTAAAAATGTGCTTTAGGCTGGGCATGGTGGCTCTCACCTGTAATCCTGCATTTTGGGAGACCAGGGAAGGTAGATTGCCTGAGCTCAGGAGTTTGAGGCCAGCCTGAGCAACATGGTGAAACCCCGTCTACACTAAAATACCAAAAAATTAGCTAGGTGTGGTGCTGGGCACCTGTAATCCCAGTTTCTTGGAAGGCTGAGGCAGGAGAATCACCTGAACCCGGGAGGCAGAGGTTGCAGTGAGCCAAGATCGTGCCATTGCACTCCAGCCTGGTGACAGAGCAAAACTCTGCCAAAAAAAAAAGTTCTTTAAAAATCATAATCATTATAAACTATAAAATACCTTTTACTTGCGTGTTCCCCCTACTCACTTTATTTTCACATTAGTGTGTAAAATTTTTGTCCCTAACACATAGGTATTGAAATGTTCTAGAAAACAGTATTGATACTTGGCACAGAATCAATACGCTTCCTGAAATATCCAGTTGTGAAACGGTAATATCTTCAGAAGTCTCTATAAGGAATTAACAGTTTGACGGTAATGTGTGTAATATAAAGACTCTTTCCAATTTTGTCTCTTGGTCACGTGTCCACATAAATAACTTTCCCTAGTTGCACACAAGGGTTATTGTTAGACTTGCTATGCTTCCTACCTCATTAAACATTTATCTTTTCAGAACATGTTTTAATACAACTCACCAAGAGTCTGTTGTAATTTCATTAAAGCTAGTTACTGAGAAAGGTCAGGAGTTTAAGACTAAATAAAAGAAAGAGGCGTGTCAGTATTACTTAAAAAATATTTTCAAGGCAAGGGAAAGAATTATTCCCTTAATTCATCTCTGGTTACTGAAAGGTTGGCACAGATATCTTCTGTGTTAAAAGTTTTAGTATCTCTCACAGCATCTCATAAATTTAAACTTGAATTGAAAAGCTTTTCTGGCCTCCAAAAAAAAAATAGTCACATATTACTTACATATTAATTACAGGCTACGCAGCTGCCTACAAAGCTTTCATATAAATGTGTTTGGCATGAACCACTACACAAACCTTATTCAAACTTCATTAACTGTTAAGCCAAGGAAATGCCATCCACTAAACCAATTGCTTATACAAGAACATTGGTCATCTCCCTAGTTTGAGACCGAAATAATGTAATAGAATCAATGTTGTTGATTTAGTCTATGGTTGGTTAAAAGTTATTACTGTTATTCCTCACCAAGGAAAGACGTCTCTTTCCCTCTCATTACACGTGAGACTTATGCTAATACATACAAATCGAGGAATGAATAAACTCCTCCGAAACGTCACCTAAAGACTGGGAATTCAAGAAAAAGCACGTGTGCCTATCATGATGAAAACACTGACCTTCGTTTCTGTATTCCACTTCTTGCTTTAAGCCTTTCTAACAGAACAATTTAAAGCGTACACAGCACCTCCATTTGCTTAATATTTTAAAAATATTTCACTGGTTACACAGAGTACTACAATAATATCATGCTGATAAATAGAAAAAAGAGGCCAAAACATGACAATGTTTGAAGCAAGTTAGTGAAGGTGAGATTTCTCAGGTTTTCAACCTTGTTGTTTAGTGGCCTTGATATCATGCCTTCTGAAAATGTAGCTTTAATGCTGTTGGCTGATTTATATGTATCATTTGTACATGAAAGCAAATGAATTTGGCAAGACTTGGAGAACAGTGTAACCACTAACGTCAGGTGTATGACTTAACACCTACATTATGCTGGAAATAATCAAACTAGGCACAATTAAATTTTATTTTACCTTAATTCAGAAACATAGACATGTTAAAATGCAATGCACACTTAAAACAATTATCTATTTTTAAACCTTTTTGCAACTTGCTCTTGTTCAATGTTTGAAAATTAACAGGGTCACCAGTGCTGTTACATGGATATAATGTATCCCCTGATACAATGGATAAGAAGAGCATGTCATCTCTATGGTATTCTTTCTAAAAACCTATAAACCCATTCTAATCAGGAGAAAACACCAGACTAATCCAAGTTTCGGGGACATTCAATAGCGTACCTGGCCAGTACTTCCCTTTAGGGTTGTTAAGGTCACGAGAACTAGAAAACACTAAGAACTTGTAACAGCCAGAGGAGACTGGAGAGACATGAGAACGAAATGCAGAAGTCTATGATACTCAACTAGTTTATGACCTGAAGTGGACTGGAGTAGAAAGAGGACAGTGGGGAAAACCTGGGAGAGCCAAATAATGTATATACTTTATTTAATTATTACATATCAAGGTTTGCTCATTAGATGTGACAAATGTTTTATAGTCATGTAAGATATTGACAAGGAAAACTGGGTACAGGGCTTATGGGAACTCTCTGTTCTAACTTTATAACTTTCCTATAAATCAAAATTATTCCAAATCTAAAGATTTTTAAAGTTTCAATGGACAAGGCCATAGACTCCCAGTTATTGAAAATAAACCTATGTTTACAATAAGATAAACTTTACTTTAGAATTAATCTCTTCACCTTACATCAACATTGTAAAATTATTCTTTATGTGCTCTCAAATTTTTAGAAATTTATTGATTATACCTAAAGGATGGACAGAGTAATTAAATAGTGTAAACTCTCCTTGTTTTCTAACCCACTTCTCTAATGAGCTGGCATGAAAAGCCTCACATTTACAAACCTCTTCTGATACCATTCCTTTAAAGATAGATGTCTGGCATTAAAATGATAAAAGCAACGCAGTGATGACTTTTCCTATTACATAGGCTGAAAAACTAGTGGAATTAATGCTTTCACTTGTTTTATTCCCCTAGATTGCAAAGAGCCTCTCAGGAACTATTATATGGTTGGTACATTTGCATCCAGTGCATTCAATCCATGAGTGACATGTGTTTTGAAGTAAAGTATCTTATCATATCTTGGGATTTATAAAATTGATATTTTAAAATGAATATTTACATTTAGGAAAGTACTGATCGGAGTGAAAGCACACAAAAGGTATATAGCTTCTGTGGAAGCATGTTTAATATCAGTCAGTGGAATGAAACAAAGTTTTGTTTTGTTTTTCTTTTTGAGGCACAGTCTCACCCTGACACCCAGGCTGGAGTGCAGTGGCATGATCTTGGCTCACTGCAACCTTTGCCTCCCCGGTTCAAGAGATTCTCCCTACCCAAGCCTCTCGAGTATCTGGGGTTACAGGCATGTACCACCACACCTGGCTAATTTTTTGTATTTTTAGTAAAGACAGGGTTTTGCCATGTTGGTCAGGCTGGTCTTGAACTTCTGACCTCAGGAGATCCACCTGCCTTGGTGCTGGGATAACAGGTGTGAGCTGGGAATATAGGTATGAGCCACTATGCCAGGCCATATTTTTTTTAAAAAAAGAAAAACTAGAAAAACCCAGCCTGTACAATTTTATGCAAACACTAACTGTAGCATGCATAACGGTTTTAATGTCAGCAGGTATAACTAGCAGGAAGGCATAACAAGTCTTAACAATAAAATAACTTGTATTAAAACAAAACAAAAAAAACACTCAAATGACTTATTTGATTCTAAATGGCAAGCTCATAGGGAAATTTATATGACTAAAAAGTTAAAATTATTTTTATATATAATGACAGGCATTTTTTAATACAGGTTAAGTTTGAGAGATTGGGTTTGAGGGTTTGTGATCAGAACAATAAGAAAGAGATGGAAGAGAGGGGCACCATGAAGAGATGACAAGGAAGAAAGAGAGTGGAGGTCCCTGTGTTAGAAATCCCCTATGTGGGCCAGGTGCAGTTGCTCACGCCTGTAATCCCAGCCCTTTGGGAGGCTGAGGAGGGTGGATCACGAGGTCAGGAGATCGAGACCAGGAGGTGAAATCCCGTCTCTGCTACAATACAAAAATTAGCTGGGCATGGTGGCACACACCTGTAGTCCCAGGTACCCGGGAGGCTGAGGCAGGAGAGTGGCTTGATTCCAGGAGGTGGAGGTTGCAGTGAGCCGAGATCGCACCACTGCATTCCATCTCAAAAACAAACAAGAAAAAAGAAAAACAAAAAGAAATCTCCTATGTGAAAAGATACCAACAACTTGCTACTATTTCAGTGTTGTGCTAACATTTCCTTTATTCTAGGACTCACAGTCGGTCACATGCAATAGTCTTTTGTTAGATATGCTTTGGGCCATGGAGGTAACAAATGGTATCCCAAGAGGGTAAAGCATGAGAACAGGGTAGTCATTGATGGAAGGAAGGAGGCGGCATTCTGTAGGAACAGCACGGTATGCCTCAAAGGGCCCAGGAGAAAGAAGGCTCCCAGGAATCCTTGGTATCTAGAGATAAGAGGTGGAATGAAGAATCAAGCATTAACTTAGATATTCATTGAAAGAGTGACATTGAAAGCCTGCTGGAATTTAATAAATAAACAGGAAATATGTGGCTTGCATATGTAAAAATTACATGAGTGAAAATTCCCCAAGACGTAGGAGTGTTTGGTGGAGGCACTGCGGCAGCCCTTTTCTTTCCTACTTATTCACTGGTCTCCTAACAACCTTCCATCCACAGGTCGTTCTCTTACCTTCCTCTTGGCAAGTCTGCATCGTCCTTTCTCCACCTCACAGTTGGTTGAGGATCTCCTTGGACTTGACAACGAAATTCTACAGTTTCTTCCTCCAGCACCACCTGGTTAATCGGCCTCCTGAGAAATGTGGGTCGTTCTTGAAAAAAATAAAATAAAACAATGGTAAAATTTGATGAACTATTATGCATGTTTTAAGTACATTATGAAAGAAACAAAGAAAACCTAATTTACTTTTGGTATACAGGTACCTAATGGTACCACAGCTATGCCCTAAAAAGGACTTGTGAATCCAACATCATTCAATAAAACAAAATATTTTGGAACAAGGAATAGCTACGGTTTGCATATCAGACCATTCAACCTTTGGAAAAAATATTAAATTGATTTTTCAGTGAATACCTGAGCTAAATCCGGTGGATCCTATCATAAAAAAAATCAAAACACTGAATTCTACAGGAAAAAGAGAAATTAAAAATGATTACAATAATCTATTATCAGGGCTCAAAGTGGGAAAACTAAAAGTTGAAAGGGCTACAAAATTTAAAAAAAACAAATATTAATATTCCTCAAGAATGCTAGAGAAAACAAAAAAAAATGTGTACTTTTGCACGTACATATGACCTAAATGTTCCCACTTAGGCTATGATTTTTTTAAAGACTCAATATTTCCATGATTATTTTAACTTCATGTATGAAAAGCTGTCTACCTGATTTTTTATTCTTAAATGCAAAGACTATCATTATTAATTAGTGCAAACGATTTATTTATCAATTTTTTGAGGTTTTCTCCAATGGTCTCCTAAGTTTTTGAGATATTTACCCATTTTTATGTGACCTAATTTTATGGTTTTTTTTTTATTTCTTCAGTATTCTGTTTTACTGTTTTCATCCTTCCTTGTTTTATTCATCTGTACTTGGCACTATTCAATTGTATTCTAGCACTTTTTTATATAAAGCTAGAGAAAAATAAACCCTTATCCATAAGAACCTCTTCCTGTCCATAAGAATCTTAGCTTCTGAGGATACAAAACAAAAATTAGTTTTATGTATTGCCAAACATTGGCATTCCTTGCCCAATTTCTTCCCCTTTTGATAATAGACTGACACTGAAAAAATTATCATTTAAATTTGATTAGCCTATGTCTGCAAATCACAAACAAATTCAATATTGCTGCTTACTGAGGTAGAAAAAGAACTAAGCCAAGGAAAAGAAAGATGAGATCCATAGGAAGCTGACACAATTTATCTGGCCATCTGGACATATTTAGCCACCTAGAACTTTAGTTTCAAAGCTTTTAATTTAAAATTCTGTATACAGTGGCACAAAAACTAAAATGTATTTAGCAGGAAACATTCCAAGAAAATAAATTGCTTCAAATAATATATGTTAAGAGTATAGAATAAGAGTATTTGATTTTATTGACTAAATCAAGGTCCATATTTACGAAACAAATGTATAAGTGGCAAGATAAATATTTTATTGCAATAAAATTGACTATCATTGGCATTTAGAAGGAAGATAGTTGTATCTTTCCAGAGAATTTGACAGTAAGGATCAAAAGTTTCTTCATACACAGACGTGCATATGCTCGAGCACCTGTACTCTGGAACTCAAAAATCCCAAGCCGTAAAACAAGACAAAGTTTTATCATGATAACTTTTGTAAATGTAGAATTGACAAACAACCCATAAAAATTTAAAAAATGGTTGCTTCTAAAGATCTTAGATAACCTTAATAAATTAGCAGCCCATTGTGCCCTGTGACAACAGAACAAATCTGCATGTCAGATAAAATGATTTAGTGTTTGTTTTTTTTTTTAACTCTGGACACTATATGCCTAACACAGTTATTTTGGGGCCGGCCTAGTTGCTATTGAGTTATCATTTCTGGTAGTTAAATAGACAATAGGATTTGTATATCTTTATCAGGGTCCCAAATGTTAACAATCAAAATGGATCATTAGCATAGGAAGCGGGACTGACTTTTTCTGTGCTATCAGGTACAGCTATTCATTCGGTTTATCCAAAACCTTCATTAACCCAATGTTAAAGAGGCTTGAGACATGACTGATATGACCCAAGATTGAAAAATGATTCATCAAGAGGAGACCCTTCCTGTTCCCTTTGATTTTAGTGGGAGTATCATACTACATCCTGACACTGGGATGAACCAGCTAGAGAAGTCTTTCTCTCATCCACTCACTCATTCAGCACATTTTAATACAATTACTCCTAGAGGCTTTGACTAAGTGGTCAAGCTGGTGAATAGTGAGCAGCTTAGTTTTATCAGGGAAAGTGGTGAGAGACAGAGCTAGCCCGAGTGAGTGGTAAAGACTACGAAGGCCTTGTTCACCGCTCAAGGACTGTGAGCTCTGCCCTGCGGTTGATAGCTTTTGAAGGGCTTTAAGCAAGTAAGCAACATTTTGAATAAATACATGAAAAAGGTCCTGTTGGCAGGTCTGTGAGAGATAAATTAAAAGAGAAACATAAAGTCATAAATTAGATCAAAGGGTTGTTGTAGGAAATGATTTCAGCTTAAACTGATGCAATGGTCCATAGGAGTTGAAAAGGGGACAGACAAGAGAGATCAAAACTGGGAGGTCAGTCAGATGCAGAGGGTGAAAAAGAAACTCTAGGGACTGTCTCAACTTTTCATTTAGCAAACTGAAACAGACTGGCAGGTAAAACATGGATTGTGTGAGAGTGTGTGCATGGGTGTGTGAGTTAATGTGTGTAAGCTCCTTTCCTCATAGAAATACTAAGGATTAGAAAAATTACCCTCTTATGTTTAAGCCATTGTTAGGCAGATTTCTATGACTTGAAGTCAAATAAATTTTCAGTGAGATAAAGGAGGTTACTTTATATAATAGGAGGTTTAAAAAAATTATGATCAAATCTGTAGATCTAGATATTGGATTAAAAAACAGCTAAATAAAGAAGGAATCAAAAAGACTTTTAAAACATGTTGAAGACATTTTTTCAGAAATTAAATGCCAAAATTATCTTAAAAGTAAAATACAAAAGATATTCCCATTGAAGTCAGGAACAAAATGGGCATGCTGACATTAAAAATCAGTAAGAAAGAAGTGCGAGCAATGAAGAAGAACCAAAGCATTATTTGCAGACACTGCAAAATATAACAATGCAAAACAGTGACTTTGATAATTGATAATTGCAACAAAAATAAGAAGTACATAGAATAATTGCAGTAAAACTGACAATATTGGAAAATAGGAGATTTAGAATAAATTGCGGCAAGCTCATATATTGAAAAACTGTTAAGTCATTGGAATATTAAAATTATCTACCTGTCTAATATGAAATAGTATCTCTTAACTATCTAATATGAAAAGTTTTCATGACATTATGCTGGGTATAAAATAAATTGAAAGCAATACGTGAGACTAGTTCTATTAAATATTTATATTTCAGGCAAAGTTTTTGTATGCTTTTCTTAAATTACTGACAATCACAAAATCACTACATATAACTAATCCAAAAAGCAAATGTTACATCAGAGATGTCTTCGAACTAACTTCTTCAAGGGGACACCATCAAAATCCTTAAGGCCTTTTGGTCACTGTACTTGTTCTAAGCCCCATTGTTTTATATGAAGACACGTGGAGGCACTTGATTTATAATTTCGAGAAGAATCAAGATATAGGATCCCTGCTGCTGTTCAAATGAACTCAGCAGGGGTGCAGAACTTCACAATGAACCTTCTCACTTCCCTTCTACCCTCAAGCAGAGTCCAGTTGCTTAGCAACTGGATAACCACAGGAGCATATGTGGTATACAATTTTTGGAAGTCTGACATTGGCTTATGGTGAAAAATGTAATTCAATGGATAGAAAAAAAACAAAAGAAAACAAAGGCCAAAAATACTGAGATGAAAGTCACCGGCATACACATGACACATCCAGATGGGTTTACACCTGGGTATTGGGATATGCTGTCCAACAATGTGACATGGGAAATTCCTGAGATACTGGAGTTTAGTCACATATTTTAAAGTATTATTCTGAGAATTTCCATAGCACCCTTTCCAGCAATTATCTCTAAACTGTATTATTCATTATTCCATTTGCTTTCTGTTAATTATACTAAACTCACCTTCGGCTTTGCAATTTTCATAACTACCCATAGAAAACATTATGTAAAAAACATAATGTAAGTTTGCCTAACATTTACTTAAATGGAAGAAGTTTTTTTGCGAAAACTATATTCCACTTTTCTTAACAATACTGTATTTCCAGAAAATCTGAGAATCAGAAACATAAATATAAAGCCTAAAAAAGTTGTACAGGGCAAAAAGGTATTTTTAAATGCTTTGCATTTACAGTGGCAACTGTTACAATATGCCAAACAAAAAGCCAAGCCCCTTTCAGACACAAATTTAAAAAATTACAAGGAAGTGTCTTGAGTCTCCCCTTTTGTCTCAAAATTATTTGCAATCAAATTAAAAGCTCAAAGGATTAGAAAGTAAGTTGACAATGGAACCATCCAATACATTGATAAGTGATCACACTTGATACCTATTAATGCTCCATAGAGTTTGGACAATGAAAACTCTGTACAATTAAAATAAATATATACGAAAATCTTAAACTATTGAATAGCAAGCAAACTTAATTTTAAAACATGTCAAAACAAGGTCACTGATTTTTTCATGTTACTATCTTAAGTCTGACCACATATTGAAAAATGGGGAAGAAATTTCAAGGGTCCTTTGCTGACCGCTTATCAATTAGATTAGAGACTCTCTGAATGGGCTGATCTCTAATTATATAACTGCAACTGCGGAGTGATCAGAGGCAACGTCTTTGCCAATGCAATTAACATTTTTTATGTGAGATTAACGGGATTTGAATCACCTGCATAACTTGCTAACAAGGTTAACCTCTCTTGGGACAGTAGTGTTGTTTGCCTGTGTGTTACTCTGTAAAGTACAGCTCTCAAATAGTCTTGTCAATTTAGTTCCAAACTGGCATTTTGGAAAAATCCAACTGTATATGCAGTTATAATAAAATCAAATGCCAAGTCTCATTGTAGTTATTCCAAAAATATTCAGGAAGCAAATACACAGTTTAACACAAAATACCATAAATTTGAAATGTGGTTGCATCGTATCTCTTAAGTTTCTTAACTACATAAAAAAAATTAAGTGCCCAGAAAACAAATTTCTCTTTTTAACTGTATTCAATCATTGAAAATGGCTTTAAAATTGTCAGTGGCTATGTTATAACAGGAATTTCTCAAATGACTGTAAAATTTTTAAAATAAACTTTGCTTAATATTATAAAGCTCATGTTATGGCAATAGTTACATAGGTGAAGTTCTTTAAGTCCTTGTAAGACCAAGGCTATGTAATAAAAAGATATTAGAGTTAACCACTGCTCATAAACCTTATCTTGACTTCAGCTGCCCCAGAAAGACCTGCCACCCTGTAGTGTCAATTAAATTGGAAGTCAGATGGCCCTGGTAGGTCTCCTTTATTTAACTGGGCATGTATGAGGTGAGGGTGGGTTTGATAGTCATTGAGTCTGATTTATCATGCCCTTCCAGAAAAGACCAAATGAGAATGATGGAGCTGTCTGAATGTGATTAAATAAATCCTGACTGCATTCGTTTCTTTTTGGCTAGAACTTTCCTTGCCTGAGAAAAATCCTCCTATGAAGCAATCACAAATATAGATAAATGTTTTCGGAGGAAAAAGAATGCCTTCTTTGCCACATATTAGAAGCAAAGTTTCATGTTATTGCTGATAACATGATATGGGAGTCCAAGTGAGAGCAGGAGCTCTGTCTATTCTACCCACCATTAGTATTTAAGCACTTAAACAGGGCATAGGACATAGGAGATGCTAAATAAATACACTCAAGAAAGGATTATATTGCTAACAACAATCCTTTAATAACACCTAATGTTCTTAATACTTAGTACCACATGTTATTAATAAAATACAGATATTTCTTAAGGTGTGGGTCTTAAGGATCTTCTCTCTTGTAGCATTATCTCTGAACACCTCAACTACTCTCAGGCTATCAACTATTATTTCTCATTCAATGACTGCAAACCAGCATCACCAGCCCCAATCTCTATCCTAATCCTCACAAAAATGTTTAGTTCTCAATCTGAACATCCTATAGTGAAAATCATCAGTTCTCAATCTGAACATCCTACAGTGAAAATCATCAGTTAGCACAGAGTTTCCAGTAATCTTTTTGAAAAAGAACAACTAAATGTGAATTGACAGCAATAGATCATGTGCCATTTGAAAGAAGCTTCCAGTGAAGAAACAGAGAACAATGTGGCCGGAGGCCAGGAGGGGGTGATGGGGGGGAAGAGTAGCTAAGAGGAAATAAAGGCAGAGAAGCATCACAATATGATGTTACTTTAAAAAGAGTGTTATTAAAATTCTGTGATACAGCAAAAGAAAGTATCATCAGATTAAACAGACAACCTACAGAGTGAGATAAAATGTTTGCAATCTATGCATCTCATGAAGGTCTAATATCCAGAGTGTACCAGGAACTTAAACAAATTTACAAGAAAAAACGATCCCCCTAAAAAGTGGGCAAAAGACATGAACAGACACTTCTCAAAAGAAGGCATTCATGTGGCTGAAAAACATATGACAAAAACTTCAACATCACTGATTATTAGAGAAATGCAAATCAAAACCAGAATGAGATATCATCTCAAGGCGATTATTAAAAAGTCAAGTAACAACAGATGCTGGTGAGGTTGTAGAGAAATAGGAATGCTTTTATACTTTTGGTGGGAATGTAAATTAGTTCAACCATTGTGGAAAACAGTATTCCTCAAAAATTTAGAATCAGAAACACCATTCAACCCAGCAATCTTATTACTGGATATATACTCAAAGGAATATAAATCATTCTATTATAAAGATAAATGTACATGCATGTTCATTGCAGCACTATAAACACCAAAAGCAAAGACATGGAGTCAACCCAAATGCCCAATATAGACTCAATAAAGAAAATGTGGTACATATACACCATGGAATTCTATGCAGCCATAAAAAGGAATGAGGTCATGTCTTTTGCAGGGACAAAGATGGAGCTGGAAGCCATTATCCTTAGCAAACTACCACAGAAACAGCAAACCAGACACCACATGTTCTTACTTATAAGTGGGAGCTGAACAACGGTAACACATGAACACATGGAGGGAACAACACACCCTGGAGCCTGTCAGAGGGGCATGGTGAGGGAGAGCATCAGGAAGAATGGCTAATGGATGCTGGGCCTAATACCTAGGTGATGGGTTGATCTATGCAGCAAAACACCATGGCACAAGTTTACGTATGTAACAAATCTGCGCATCCTGCACATGTACTCAGGCCCTTAAAAGTTGATGCATAAAATAAAATTAAAATTACAAAAGCAATATTCTCTGCTATAAGAGAATGAAACACCCATGAAACAAGAACAGGATGCTATAAGTAAGGAAGAATTAGAGAAAAGAAAAACCTGCAGAGGTTTAAAATCTAATTAATGAAATCATGTTTGAAAAAGAAAAGTAAGTAAATAAAGAAATAAATAAAAATTTTGTTGAATTGTTTTGGTTGAGAGTTTTCAGATTAAGATTGCTCATCAACTACATAGCCAGGAAAAGAAAAGAGTGCCAAACTAAGGTAATGTGTTGAAATGTTTCAGAAAACTGGGGGTAAAGAGAGTACCAAACATTTGGGGTGGGGGGGGGAAGAAAACTGATCACATACGAACATAAAGGAATCAGAATCACAGTAGACTTCTCAAGAGCATCATAAGAAGCTAAAGGATTAATTAGTCACAACTTTAATATTCTCATCAAAAATATTAGTTAAGTAGGAATCCCTAGCTAAAGTAGAATTCTAAACTAGAGTTCTAAGGTCTGGATAGAATAAGGGAATTTTGGTTGGGAATGTGCTCCAAGCTTCTGTCAAGCAGAAAGAAGTTGAGAACCCTTCCGAAAAGAGCTGTTAACCAAGAAAGAAACAAACACAGGATGCAGAAAATAGCAGATCCAGCATTAGAGAAGAGGAAGACAAAATCAGAATGAGGTTTATGGGGGAGACCTAAGTAAGCAACATTTAGCCCCATTGGATTAGGCATAATGTCTAAAGCCTCAGGGAATGCTGTAGTGAAGGTGTCTTCAGAGTTAACTTCTAAAAAATAGATTACAGAAGATTTTATAGTTTCTGTTAGAGATTTCAAGAATCCATAACAGGTATAGACAAACATAAATAAATGAGAAAATGGCTTTATTATTAATTCAAAGAAGAACAAAAATAGTACCAGAAAAGAAATATGGTCATAATACTGTAACATTCAACTCACAGACAATAATGTTTACATGGCTATAATAACTCAAATTCTGAATATTAATGTTATACCGGACAGAGCATAGAAAGTCAGCACCAAGACAAAAGTATGCCAAATTGCAGGGTTTATTGCTGGTGACCACGGAGGACTCACATCTCTCCAACCCGTGGCAGAGAAAGAAGGGTGACGAGACCTTTTTATACCCATAAAACCACCTTGGGAGTGGGGGTGAGGAGCGGGGATGGGGATGAAAGGCTTCAGTTATTTCGAGGGCTAGTGGATTCCGTAAATCACCTCCTGGGCAGAGAGGAGGGTGAGGGGGCCTCTGGACATTCCAAGGGCCAGGGGACTTTTCTCATTCCGATTGTTACTTAAGTGGTTTACAGAAGTCAAGATAAACATTAGTTTATACATTATCTTAGTTACTTATTACAAGTTGCAGGAGCCAGGATGGAATGATTTTGGGCTGCTTATTCTGGTTATTACCGGCTAGCAACTCTGGCAGTTACTGATAAGAGAAGGTAAGCAGCTTGACTTCTTTGCATTCTGTAAAGTAAACTAGCAGTTTTATTTACAGAAGCCAAGGCCCGCAATCAGCCTTTACAACTTATTTTAAAAACAGTTTTGTCTTTTATAAAATGGCATTGTTCAGGTTCTAACTCTAGGCCAGCTATGTCACATTAATATAACCAGTATTTCTAAAGTTCATACACTAAAAAGAGAAAAAGAAAGAAAAGTGAAGGTGAGGTGGGGAAGGAGATATAAGTGGGCCAAGTCATCATCATCTTCCATAATAAAAAGTCAAATAATGTATGCAGTTGATACACTATGAAATTGATCAATAAATAATATGGAAACAAATCCCAGAAGAATTAGATAAAACACAATGTAAAATGATGAGTTGTGTGTGAGTATGTGTCTGTGTATTTCATTCTGAATTTTGTAATACTATACTTTACAAATGTTACATATAAAGTATATTTTCAAAGGACATTTAAAAACCTTTGGTAGCTACAGAGTGGTTATAATAGCCAGACTTTTTTAAGTGAAATTGCTGCTCCATGAACATAAAATTGAGGGAGGTAGAGTATGAAATGTAATCACTTTTACTTGCATAAACATTAGATCAAAAAATGGTAATATCTAACAATGCTAAAATATAAAAAGTTTTCTTGGAAAATGTGTATTAGATGTAGGGGCACCAGCATAAAGAAGACCTCACTATTAATAGCACACTGTTTCTTTTATGTTCTCTGAAAATAGGGAGTCAAGGTACAGAAGGGATCTCTCTGGCAATACTTAAAACATCCTTAATTTGGACAATCACTTTTGTTTTTTGTTTTTCTTTTGGGTTTGGATTTTTTTTTAACCAATAATGAAAAGTTACTTTTTCCCTCAACTTAATCCTGTACTTAAAACCCCTCAGGTCAGTTCTGACTAGCTTACACCATCTAATAAACATTTCTCAGTTTCCTAAATCAATTTTGCCAGGGGAACTGCCTCTAGACAAATTCAATCTCTTTGGATGATAGCTGTTTTCCAAATAATTTAGAAGTTCCCACATAACTCTTGACATGTTTAGGAATCCCCAGTAGTTCTCATCATTTCTTTAGGGAAGGTAGAGTAAATATTTCATAAGGATGTCTCATTAGTGGTAAGTCTAATTGCTTCAGTAATGACATTAAACCCTTTCAATTTCCTTCTGAAGGCAGTCTATACTGCAATAATACAGCTTTTTTTTTTTTTCTATTCCAGAGTTTGTGGTAGTTACAGAAAAATAGCAATGAGTGTTTCTTTAAATAGAAGAACTGTACTTGTGGGTTTTCAGTGCTAACATTCAGTGACCACTAATATCATGTCTTACCAGGAAAAGGTGTGTTTTATTCATTACAGAGTGGAGCACATCTTGAGACTCTTATAAAAGACTGCATGAAAAGTACGGGCAAACTGACACTTGTCTGAGCTCTGCAGGATAGAAATTTACATGCATACTTTGAACAATTTTATTTTTTCTATTCAATTCCTTTAACGAATTATGGGATTTCTCCTAGCTTTGTCGTTTGGGACTTCAAGCTGCTTAGTAGCCACAGGGAGTGTTACCAGAGATTACCTGGTGCTCAGAATGATTGAAATGAGAGGCCTACATTCTGGTACATATGCATAAAGCGCAATCTTAACTCTTGAAATAAAGTGGAAATCATAATACAGCTCTTTCCACAATGTCACTCCCATTACACCATGGGAGGCAGCTCCCAAACTGCAAAATAAGTTTCTTTAGGGACCTGTGCAGGGCTTTGGCGCTACGCTTGGGTGTGTCCTCAAGTAATGACCAGAAAAAGGAATTTGATATCATGTACAGAAGTAGAGGATTATTTCACTGGCACTGAAAAAATAATTTAAAAATCACAATGTTTTTTTGCACTTAAAAAAATCACATAATATTTGCATTAGTAAAATGTTTAATGAAGATTGTATATACATGTTTATATACATACATACATATATGTACATGTATGTGTGTGTCTATAAATGTGTGTGTCTATGCAGAGATTTGAATAGAACTTCAATGTATTCTAAAAGAGTGTTTCATTTTCAAGTGTCTTTGGAATACCTATTTTCTCCAATTTTTTGTCATTTTATATCTTTTTCAGTCTTTCACAGTTTCCCTGCAGTATTTTTCTTACTTTGTTTCCTTGGCCAACTTTAAGTCTCAAGTTTCCTCTTTTCTGATACTTTATTCACCATTTATGTGATATGGTTTTTAACCTACTAATCGCATTTCTCCAGCTAAGGGAAGACTTGCTTTTAAAGTTGAAGAAACGTGAATGTCATAACAAAATATCTTACTTCGATGGTCCTTTTCCTAATATTCAATTTATATACGTGCATACATAGTATTTTTACCCAGAGTTGAAATTAAAAATACCTCAGTTTGAATTTCTAAAAACTGGAAAACAAGTTTTTTGTTTCATACTCTCTAATTTTTAAAAACCTTACCCTGTGTCTTGTACATAATAGCTACCTGATAAATGCCTCACAGTAGAAAGAGTGATAAACTTTAGATAGATATAATATCTCAAATAGACTTTGAGAAAGAATATATTTTTAAATTTTAATGAACTGCAAAATCTTATAAATACATGAACAATATAGGTGAATTAAAGTTACAAATAATTGTGTCTTTACATCAAAGCTCTTATTAGAAAGACAGAAAATCGGATAATTCTAATTTGTCACTTCTTACCACAAGGCATGAGTAACTGTCCATAAATGACCTTGTTTTTAATGTTAATAATACTTAAAAGCAAAGAAAGTTGATACAAATAAAAATTTATAATTCAGAATAAAGTTTTACCAAAGACAGTCAGCTCTGCTGGGTCACTGTCTCTTTCTCCCACCATATTGGTACCAACACAAGTATACATCCCTGCATCACTTTTCCTGGTATTGGATATCATCAGTTTTCCACCACGGATCTATTAAAATAAAAAAAAAAAAAGAAGGGAAAGAAAAGAGAACAAAATAGAAAGTAAAAGGTCATTAATCAATAGTTTTGAGTATTTAAGCATATTTTTTTCCCAAAGGAAAAAATTCTCCCATTATTTTGGCATTTGCAAGTATGTTTTCTTTTCTTAAATTCAACCTCAAAATAAGTTTCCATATTTTTTCATAGAAAATATTTCTTTAGGGCAGCTGTCCTCTCTTTCCTGATCCAATTTTGGGTCTTGTGACTGACCCCACTAAATTCCAATTGTTAGATCTCACACTGAAATTCATTTCAAGAAACTGCTATTGTCATTTGTCATCAGAAAGAAACACTAGATATTCATTTCAAATAATCTAATACAATCCACCTGAATCAGAGGGATTCAATATATATATATATATTTAATATATATATATTCAATATATATATACTATATATATTATGTATACATATATAGTATATCTATATATATTATTTATATGGGCTTGGCAGTATTCTGGACACTTAGTATACAGTAGTAAACCAAACAGTAAAAATCTTTGCCTCTCTAGAATTCACATTTCAACTGTTAATATTAATCATCTTTAGCTAATCTTAATTGTATTTAAGAGATAATTCTTGGTGAAAACAGCAGATTGGATAAAAAGTATAACAATTTATAAAATGATGATATATATTGGTATAAATCATTAGCATCTAATAGGTTTCCCTTAAAGATTTATTAAATGAGAAGCATTTATTGGCTGAAAAAAAACAAACTCAATAATACTAAAATATATTTGCTAAAGAGGCCATTAAAGCAGAGTTAGGCTTTCAGTAAATGCATAACTCATAGTTTCCTTTCCAGTTTTTTTTTGCGTGTGTTAATTTAATTCAGTATTAGCTTTACAATGATTGAGTGTTCTTGAAGAAATACAAGATAAGAACATGTTGGTTTTCTCTGTTATTTTTTAATTTCACAGGCAAATAAAACTCATGTAGGTTGGCTCTTATCAGAGACGTTTCAAGATTTACAACTTGTCATGTAATAGCAAGGAATTTTCAACTGTTTTTTTAACAGAGGAGGAAAAGATCATCAACCTATTCTCAATTCTTTCTGGTAGAATGAAATGAGAGGTTATAAAAATGGCTACGAAGGTCATTTCTCCTCCATTTGAAGCTGAGAGCTAGGTAATATGTCTTGATTTGACCAATGGGATGAAATCAAGCATTTCACTGGAAGAAGGCTTCTTGTGAAGTGGAAATTTTGCCCAGGATTTTGTTAGCACGTAGTCAGCAACTGTCCCGATTTTAAAACTGCCCGTTTTTGTTAGTAACTGCCTCTTTCTGCTTCCGTACCTCAGCTTATTGCTTACTAACTGAAAAACCTGAAGAGAAACTGCCTCGTTGTCTAAAACCTGCTGCATTGTCTCAAGTCCTGAGTAAACCTTTATCTATAAAAACTGTGTACTTTTCTTAGCCGGGGTCCAGACTTTTGAGTGTGAACCTGGGCCTGATGGTATAATAAAGTGTGTTCCTCCAATCTCCCGAGTGCTGGTTGGGTTTCTTATCAAGTAAGATTTTCCATAACATTTGGTTCCCTGACTGGGAAACACAACCACACTGGCCCTTTGAACCACCGGTTTGGGGTCAGAAAGAATGGACAGCTCACCTGTTCCCTGCTGGGGAATGAGGCAGGCCCCCCCACCACACCCCTGTAAGCTTCTACAGGGCCTCCCTCCCCGGAAGGGGGACTGCTGTTTCTCTGGCGTTGCCTCTAGCTGGACTCACGGGGCAGGTGGACTGAACTAAAGGGAACTCCAGATAAGGTAAGGTCCCAGGACCTGAACCTAGGCAGACCCGTCTATGGACGGAAGGGAGCTTGATCACCTCCCAGGGCCTCCATTTGGAGACAGCAGGCAGATTTCCCGGGTTAGGGAGGCAATGTGATAACCTCTGAGTGAGTGTGTGAGTGCATGGGGAGCTCAAGGGCCTGCCCTTGAACCTCCAGTCTGTGGCTCGATGGTGCAAACTATGGAGTCCAAGAGGGCCCGAGCCTGCAGTTCAGGGGCAACTTCATAAGCTTATGGTAGTATCGAGCTGAGTGTGAGCTGAGCTCAATCCGAGTTGGGGGATTATACTGATCTGCTGATGCTGAGAGGTGCCTAAGTTCCTGCAAGGGAAACGGCAAGGTAGGCACCTGAGTGGTCCTTCATGGGACACCCCTCCTTTGTCTGTCTTGTGCCACCAGTCAGAATGGGACACGCATCATGGGGAAAAGTCAGTCTAAGCCCATGGTCCTAGATTGTACAGTCAAAAACTTCAGAGAGGGCTTTTCTGGAGACTATGGGGTCAAAATGACCCCAGAAAAGCTAAAGACCCTCTGCAGATCAGAGTGGCTGGTGCTTAGTGTCAGCTAGCCACCAGAGGGCACCCTGGATGTCACCACAGTGGAGGCTGTTTGGAAGGCTGTGACCAGCAATCCAAGCCACCTGGACCAGTTTCTACATATTGATTCCTGGTTGGAGACAACTCAGACTCTTCCCCCTTGGGTTTGATTCTGTGCTGGCAGGAAGGGACAGTGCAAGATCCTCATGGCCCAAGCAACTAAGGGACCCAAGCAAACCATTCATCAGGGTGATCCCAAGGAGTAGCTGACACTGTCTTATGTCCTTCTGACACCATCAGCCCCCAGCCCACCAGCCTTGCCTGACACACACCCCTATGCAAAGGTGGGAGATCTGAGCGCCCTCCCTTGCAGCTAGATCAGTGAGCATACTGCAAAGAGGGGGGACACTGGAAGATCGAGTGCCCCAAGCAGACAGTCCCAGGTGGGGCACCCACCCCCTAGGGAGGGTAGAATATCAGCCAGAACCTAGCCAGGCCCACATGATTGGCTTGGCCAGGATGGACCCAGACTAGGATGGGCTAGGATCTATGAAACTTGGCCCCCGAGAGCCCATGGTCAGGATGAAGGTCGAGGCCACCCAGTGACTTTTCGGATAGACACCAGAGCAGAGTACTCAGTGGTCACCACTCCAGTTCCCCATTTAGCAACTGGAAGGCAACGTTGTGGGAGCAACAAGTACCAGGTAGAGCCCCAACCATTCTGCCAAGATTCAATATGCCAATTAGGGGGGCACCAGGTATGCCATGAGTTCCTCTACCTACTGGAATGTCATGTCCCCCTTCTGTGAAGAGACTTGTTAAGCAAACTGGGGGCACAAATCACCTTTGAACCTGGGGGGCCAGCCAGTCTGACTTTGAGTGAGCCAAAGGGGGGCTTGGTCCTAGCAGTCATACTTACACGTGAGGAAGAATGGAAACTGCACACTGCAGAGAGGTCAGAGAAAAACTCACCAGAATTCCTGGGTGCCTTCCCTGCAGTCTGTGCAGAGATGAACCCCCCAGGGATAGCTAAGGCCCATGCACCACTAATAATTGACCTCAAGCCTAGAGCCCTCCCTGTCAGGCAAAGATAGTATCCAGTACCCCGAGAGGCCCAGTTGGGAATTCAGGTACACATTTCACAGCTTAGGAAGGAGGGAATCCTGGTCAAATGGCAGTCTCCCTGGAACACCCCTCTATTGCCAGTAAGGAAGCCCAGCAGGGGATATCACCCAGTACAAGAACTGAGAGCAGTCAACGGTGGTTAACCCTCCACCAGGTGGTTCCTACCCTATATACTCTCCTGGGTCAGCTCCCCAACTGAGGCTGTGTGGTTCACATGGCTGGACTTAAACGATGACTTTTTCTGCCTACGACTGGCACCAAAGCGCCAAAGGGCTAGCTGCTTTTCTCCTTCAAATGGGAGGTGACGCCAAATATGAAGGAAGACGCAACTGACCTGTACTCAACTTGTTTGCCCCAAGGATTTAAAAACTCTCCTACACTGTTTGGCGAGGCACTCGCCACAGACCTAGCTGCCCTCCCACAAGAGGACCTTAACCACACACTGGTGCAGTATGTGGATGACCTTCTTCTCTTCAGCAGGGGGTGGGAGGACTGCTGGGAAGGGACCAAGGCACTGCTGCAGCTCCTTACAGAGGCAGGATACAAAGTCTCATGGAAAAAGGCCCAAATCTGCAGACAACAGGTGAAGTACCTGGGGTTCATCATCACCAAAGGACACCGGTCCTTGGGACCAGACAGAAAAAGGGTGATTTGCTCCATGCCCACTCCCAACACCAAGCGGAAGCTCCAGGAGTTTATTGGGTGGCAGACTTCTGCCGTATATGGATTCCTGGCTTCTCGGACATAGCAAGGGCCCTCTTTGGGGCCCTAACTGGACTGGAAGATAGACCTCAAGTGGGGTGATAGCCAAGACATGGCTTTCCCAGAAATCAAATCACTGCTCCAAAGTGCCCCAGCACTAGGACTTCCAGATGTCACCCAAGAATTCAATCTATTTGTTCAGGAGAGAAACAAAACAGTACTTGGGGTCCTCACCCAGACCACTGGGCCTTGGTGGAGACCAGTAGTATATCTGTCTAAACAGTTGGATGCAGTGGCTTTGGGATGGCCCCCTTGTCTCCGAGCCTTAGCTGCCATAGTCATTCTGATGAAGGTAGCTGACAAGCTAACCTTGGGCCAGACTGTTCATATCAAAGTGTCCCACTCTGAATCTACTCTTATGAGCAGTCAGGGGCACCAGTGGCTCTCAAATGCCCATTTAACCACTGCCAAGGGCTGCTCTGTGAAAAACCACAGGTCACCATTGAGACTGTGCATGGCCTCAACCCGGCCACATTTCTCCCCATGGTGCAGGGAGCCCCAAACCACAACTGTGACGAGGTAGTAGATGACATATTTGCTAGTCAGACAGACTTCTGCTTCCCAAAGGCAGATTTAAACCTGTTTACTGACGGAAGCAGCTATGTTGAAATTAGGCAGAGATATGCAGGGTATGCAGTCGCCACTGCCACTGAAGTGGTCAAGGCAGCCCCCTTGCTCAGAGGCTGGTCAACACAATGGGCGGTATGACACACCCTCATTCAGGCCCTGTGCCACGCGGAAGCTAATGTGGCCAATATTTACACTGACTCCAAGTACACCTTTGCAACTGTCCACATACAGGGCGCGATATACAGGCAAAGAGGGCTGCTAATAGCAGTAGGGAAAGAGATCGTAAATAAGGAAGAAATTCTCAGACTGCTAGAAGCAGTTTGGAAGCCCAAAGAGGTAGCTGTCATACATTGAAAGGGCCACCAAAGAGGAGCTGATCTTATCTCTACAGGAAACTGGCTGGCTGACCAAGAAGCTAAGGCAGCCACTCTGAAAAAGAGCCTGTGCAGCCCCCCGCCTGCTTGTTCACAGTCACCCCTTGGCTCCGAGAGGATGTGGGAAAGCTGGAGCACTCTAAGGAGGAAAGCCAGTGGGTACAGCAGGAGGGGGCAAAACAGGGTAATAGGGGATGGTGGCTACTTCCTGACCACAGACCGGTGGTGCCTAGGAACTTGGTTCACACTGTCGTAACTCAGTGCCACGGTCTCACCCACCTAGGTAAAACTGCTCTGGAGAGCTTACTCAACAGGTATTACTATATTGCAAGCCTTCCTAAACTCTGTGCTAAAAACAACCCCTACAGTGGCTGAAACCCGCCCCAGGAGTGCAACGGGTGGGTGGCTACCCGTTTGAGGACATAGAGGTGGACTTCACTGAAGTCAAGCCCAATAAAGGGTACAAATACTACTGGTCCTTGTACGCACATACTCAGGCTGGGCTGAGGCACTCCCAACAAAGGCAGAAAGAGCCCAAGAAGTAGTGAATGTCTGACTTCGTGAAATTGTTCCCCGATATGGGATTCCACTCACCATGCAAAGTGACAATGGGCCAGCATTTGTGACGGACAGTATCCAAGCCCTCACCAGCATGCTCAAGATTAAGTGGAAACTTCATACAGCCTACAGGCCACAAAGTTCAGGGAAAGTGGAGCACATGAACTGAACCCTGAAGGCTACACTAGCAAAGCTCTGTCAGGAAACCCAGGCTTCCTGGGTAGACATCTTCCCCTAGCCCTGTTGTGGTCACGGTGTACACCGGGACCGGCTGGCTACTAACCCTTTGAATTCCTATTTGGGAGGCCCTCCCTGCTCTGGTTAACAAAGTGAGAGGGGACCTCAGAAAGCTAGGGAAAACAAGCATGACATCCCAGCTGCAGGCACTGGGGAAGGTGCTGTCCCAGGTCAGTCAGTGGGTAATAGAAAGAGCACCTATCTCCCTAGCTAATCCAGTACATCCCTTCCAACCTGGGACCAGGTCTGGGTGAAAAACTGGAAAAAGAAACCTCTCCAACCTGTCTGAACAGAGCCCCGTAGTGTAATCCTTGTCACCCCCACTGCCCTTAAAGTTGCAAGAGTCGTTCTGTGAGTACACAATTCCAGAGCCAAGAGGGCCCACCTGAACACATTAGTAGACCCGTGGACTGCGCATCCAGACCCTCGGCACCCCGCGAAAATCACGCTCGGGCCAGCTGAATCCTGAGAACTTGTAAAGCCCTGCTTTACTGACTCATCCGGAAGCTACTAGTCAACGCATGGCCAGAGCTTGAGGAGCCTCCCCTGAATCAGGAAATGTGGACTGAAATCTTAATACTTGGAACTATTCTGACAGTACTTGTTGTTCTATTGTTATGCTGACATCATTGTTGTCTCATGAGGGACGTTCCTTGTCCAAGGCTGCTGTAAAATATTACTTCCTGTTTTGCTATTAACTATCTTCCTGCCCCTTACCTTCAGCCCTGCCCCACTAACATACTCCAGCGCTTCATTGAAGCCGCGGTAATTAGAAAACCAAGTGCTCGGTTACTAGCCCTCCGTGAGTACAAGCCGCTAAGCACAGACACTAGCGTATAAAAGGTGATGATGCTCCGTGAAACCCCGTCTCTACTAAAAATACAAAAAATGAGCTGGGCATGGTGGCGCGCGCCTGTGATCCCAGCTACTCAGGAGACTGAGGCAGGAGAATTGCCTGAACCCAGAAGGCGGAGGTTGCGGTGAGCGGAGATCGCGCCATTGCCCTGCAGCCTGGGTAACAAGAGCAAAACTCCGTCTCAAAAAAAAAAAAAAAAAAAAAAAAAAAAGGTGATGCTCCCTAATATCCAGAACAGAGCATCACAGGAGGGGAAGAAATGGAAATTTTGCCCAGGATTTTGTTAGCACGGAGTCAGCAACTGTCCCGATTTTAAAACTGCCCGTTTTTGTTAGTAACTGCCTCTTTCTGCTTCTGTACCTCAGCGTATTGCTTACTCACTGAAAAACCTGAAGAGAAACTGCCTCCTTGTCCAAAACCTGCTGCGTTGTCTCAAGTCCTGAGTTAACTTCCCCTGCCCCTTTCCCTCTATCAACTGTGTACTTTTCTTAGCCGGGATCCAGACTTTTGGGTGTGAACCCTTCTGGGCCCACAGGCATAATAAACTGTGTTTCTCTGATCCCCTGAGCGCCGCTTAGGTTTCTTGTCAGGAAAGATTTTCCAGAACACTTTACCACTGTGTCCTGCCTTCTCTTCCTGCAGTTAGAACCCCGAGACCAACATGGGAACCAGACTGAACTCACCGGCTGGAAAATTAGAGGTCATGATGAGGGGGAACCAAGATACTCAGCTGAGAGTCAACAAATTGCCAGACTTGTGAGAAAGGTTGTCCTAGATTATTCAGCTGCCAGCACACCTTCAAATAGGCAAGATCTAAATGCTGTAAACAAACTACCAATCCATAAACACTGATTTCACTTCATCATCAGGAGAACATTTTCATCAATTTGGTACCCAAGCAAGACCACTGAGAACAAAACTCTCTTTGCAAAGTAGATATCACAGTGTTAACAGTCAGACTCGTTTTGGGTCTCAGAAAACGATACCCCAAAATGTGGTGCTTTGGCTTTCTGAGTACTTTGAACTAATGGAGATTGTAAGTCCTTAGAAATTGCCTCAATATCAATGTCTCTCTGACATTCCTTTGTTTCTCCCCTTCCCTTTGCCCCAAGAACAGAGAGGGGAGCTCTCTGAAGTTTCCTTATCTGTGTGAGAAAACTTCTTCCAAAAGAAACACAATGGTCTTAAATCTCCTATCTGAAATCTCCTTAACCTGCAAAGATCAATCACAAAAGAAAAAACTAAAGGTCATTTCCATGCCTATTGGACAGACTGCTCAAATATTCTTCTTCCGGTTGTTATCTGAGAGACCTCACCTACATAATAAGACAACCTTTGTTTGCAGTGCAGTTCTGCCCCTCACCTTCCCAGAACTTGTCACCACCTCTCCCAGAAGCCAGAGGAACTTCCTCTCAGGTTGTTGTCTGTTTGTTGGACCCATTCATCTCCTCTAAAAATCATTTAATCTTCCTATAAAATTGCAGAATATCCCCACTTTTCTCTATCCTATGAAGAGGGTAATTAAGCTCCAACCATCTAGTCCTTCTTTGAGTTTATGCTTTGCATGATTCCCTTGCACTTATATATGAATACGTTTGTGTGCTTCTCCTTCCATTAAACTGTCTATTGCCAGTTCATTTCAGCAGACTAAAAGACAAACCTTTAGAGGGTGAAAGGGAAAAATTATCTTTGCCTCTATAGCAGAAACACATGAATATATGTTTTCATCTCTTCCACGGCCTATCTGGTTCTATTTTATGTTGTAATCACACTATGCACATACAATAAAATCCTCATTCGTAATAAACATATTTTTAAAATGATAGATACCAATACTTTATCAATTTTTATTAACATGGCACAGTCAGTCAAATAATAAAGTATCTTAAAATATATTCACTCTCAGTTGTATTGAATATAAAAATTATACTGCTGAATAATAGAAAGTTAAACCATTATATATACTATTTCTGTGAAATGATTCTCACTTAAAAACCTCACATACAAATATCGCATCGATCCTCTGAAGAAATAAAATGATTACATGGCATTTCCCTGTTTCTGTGTGTTTCATTTTGAATTTTAATCAACTGATGAACCTCATTATCAATTTCCTTTGAAAACAGAGTTATTTTTCTACATGAGCTAACATGCAGAATCAGTCAGCTATTTTGAATTTGATATTATTTCACATCTATTCAGTTTGCTTTCAAATCAGTTCATGCATACAATTTTACTGTTATAAATATTATTTAATTGGAAAAACTGGAAAAAAGCATTTGAAATTTTCATCATCTTAAATTATTTTCACTTACAATTTTGGAAAGTGGTAGGAAATTAGATGTAGTTAATATGGTTTATGGCTATCATTTACACTTTCAGACTCATGCCATGTGATCAATAGAAGCTGCTGGAGATTTTATAAAAGAGCTAAAACATCAATATAAAGATACAATTCAGACTGGTACAATTATTAATATTTCCTCTACATTTGATTTACAAAATTTTTTCTCTTTGTAGTCTCATCCCAATATTTTAAAGTCTTTTCAAGCTGTGTAAATTATAATTAACTTTCAAATACAAGTGTATTAATAGTAAGTCAAAGAATAAAATACATCTATTTTAAGCTAACAATTCAGCTTCTGGGGGCCGTGGTTTTAATTTAACTCACACTTATTCTTTCTTCCTTGTCATCAATTCGAACTTTGTCTTTTTTCCAGTAGATGGTAGGTTCTGGGTGTCCCCGGGGAGGTTGGCACTCCAGGATTGCAGGCTCTCCAGCTGCCACTACAACATCTGTGGGGTTTTGTCGGAAGTCGTCTCGTAACACTGAGGAAACATAATTACAGGAAAAGAAAACTCAACGACAGTAACTGAAGCTTTTTGTTGTACAAGGTAACTTCAAGTCTGGCTACCTTGTTCTAGTAAAAATTGCCTGGATTTTTACTGAGAACATAGCTACATTCACCTTAAAATCTTCTAGAGCCAACATGACTGGTCATCAGCAGAAGAATGGCTGACTACACGATCATGCTCCTTTGCTCAAAATTTCCGTTTTAAAAATGAAGTCTTAAAAAATGAGGAATATGTATGTACAGTTCTGTGATTGAATAAAAAAGCAAGGTGCAGAATCCTTTGTTAGTATGATTCTATTTTCTATAAATGAAATCACACACACACACGTACGTGGTTTGTGAGCCTGCAAGCCTAATGGTCTGTAAGGGGAAGTGGGGTGAGAATTCTTTGAGAAAGTCCTTTCTCATGACATAAATGTAGACAAGATCCACACTGTTTTCATTATACTTCAGAAGACAGACTCATAGTTCACCCTTGTAGCATGCTAGCACCCACATAGGCAGGGCTACATTTTCATTCTCTCTGCATCTCCACCTGCCGAGTGACATCTGGGCAGCGTGACATTCAGGGCAAGAGATATCCCTTATAGCAGTTTTGCCTGTCTGAAATTTCCCTCCTTTCATTAAGAAGAACAGCAGGTTGGACCTCCACTGTAACCACCGAAAATCTGGCATGCCTAGCTCTCCAAATGTCACCTATCTATCTGCCTGTGCTTCTCTGCTCCTGACAAGATGAAAAGCCTGGGAAGGTGGCTCAGCCCTATCAGACTGCATTTATGTGATAAATCAGAGCTACACCAATTTTAGGGTAAATTTCACAAAAGTAGTTAAAATCAGCAAATGTACCATATACCACAACTGTCGCTGCTTTTCCTGACTGCCTTCACTATTTCTGCTCTTGGACATTCCAACCCTGACATGTTTGGTTCCAAAGAACCTCGGGGAAAAATGAAACTACACACACACACACACACACACAGAGAGAGAGAGAGAGAGAGAAACACACATACGCATCAAGCTGTTGGAAATCAACGTTAGGCAGCAGCGTGTGCTAGCCTGTTATGTAAATCATGTGCTGCAAGTGGGGATTAGGTCAAACCAACTGCCTTCCGTGTCCTGTAATGAGACCCACTTCAGCACTCTGCTTCTTTGTTGTGCCAAGTCTGTAGGTTAATTGTCATTCTCCAAATAAATAAAACAAATCCCTGTCCTTAAAATAGCTCAAGAGACAACTGAGTGACTTTTAGGGTTTTTCTTTTCTTGTCTCCTGTTTTCCATCTTAATGAAGTCATGGCCCTTTATGAGATTAGAGAACCTTGTCTCTTAGTGAAGGAGCAGTAAGAAATAATTCAGCACAAATTATTCACTCTCAGTTTATAAGCTGATTAATTTACTGCTTTCACTGCTAAAGAAATGTGTTTCATTTTAGCACTGTGAACTGCATATTTTTGGCCCCCTTGTCTAACTGGCAAGAAAGGTGTGATTTATATGTGTAAGGATTTGCTTCTGAATGGGCTGAGGAAAGTATGCATTTAAATGTGACATTCATGCAACTGATGAGAAGGGGTTAACACTGTGACTCCCTCTTGCAGGTAAATCCTCCTGGGAGAGCAAGCTGGTGATCATTTATATTCTAAATACAGAACAGCTGCCTATTTATGCAACGTTAAGAAGTGCAAAAATATGGTAACAGGGTGATGAGCACCCCTACAATATCCTGTACTGGCAACAAATGGTGTTTTGGCAGGCCCTCAATCTGTTCCAAAATGGCACATCTGGCCAGTTGAAGGGCCTTCTCCAGAACCGGCCTCCTGAAAAAGAACATGCCAGAAAGCCTAAGCACAAATGGTGCTTAAGACCATTGCCAATCATTCGGAAATACAATGTTACACCAATTTTCTACAATCCAATTTTTTTTAAAGGCCCTTTGACATGAGGGACAAAAAGAAGAAAAACATCATAACAAACTATAAGGACTGCTTCTCTTTAACAATAAAACATGTGTTTATGGCATTCAACAGAAAAGCGGGAAAATGACTCTGATTTGCAAATGAAGCCAAGAAATCTAACATCAACTGTAATTTTGGGCTTCCAGACTATTCGCCCAGAAAGGAGGGCGAGATAACGATTTAATTGGTACTGTACTCTCTTCAACTTGTAATATGCTCTTTGGGGTTTGGATGGTACTCTGTAAATTCGTTTGTGTTTAGTGGTATCACTTCTTTTACCCTAAGTCTTCCGGTTATTATAATATTTTCTTCTCTCTCTCTCTCTCTCTCTCTCTCTCTCTCTCGTAAAAAACATGCTCTTCAGCAGGTTCCAGCATAGTAAGCCAGGAACTTATTTTTAGGAAAAGGAGTAAAGTTATTTTTACTATTCTCAAATTTTAAAGGAAGATGCGTATGTTCTGATATTTGTTTATATGTTTCTGAGGTCTGTATATACATTTATAAATGTAAGAAAAGTAAAAGAAATATCATCTATCAATTCCCATTTTTATGCTGATTATGAACTTCTGCCTTGGCTCATGCCTTGTGCTCTTTATCGTAGCTGATAAAGGAAAGTGTTAGCCACAGCAAAGAAGTTCCAAACTGGGAGATCCGCTTGGAACCCCCTCCCTCTGTAAAAGAGCTTTTCTCCTTTGCCGACTAAATTTCTGCTTTTGTTTTGTTTTGTTTTGTTTTTTGGAGACGGAGTCTCGCTCTGTCGCCCAGGCTAGAGAGCAGTGGTGCGATCTCGGCTCACTGCAACCTCCGCGTCCTGGGTTCAAGCCATTCTCCTACCTAAGCCCCACCCCGAGTAGCTGGGCCCACAGAGTGTGCGACCACGCCCAGCTAATGTTTCGTATTTTTAGTTAGAAATCCGTTTTCAACGCGTTGACCTGGATGTTCTGGATCTCCTGACCTCCTGATCCGCCCGCCTCGGCCTCCCAAAGTGCTGGGATTACGGGTGTGAGCCACCGCACCGGCCTAAACTTCTGCTCTTAAACTTACTCCTTGTGTGTCCATGCCCTTCATTTTCTTGGCAGGAGGCAGCGAACCTAGGGTCTCGCCCCAGACGAATGACACTGCTTCAGTGCCATATTTCAGGGTATCAGTTTCTGAGCCCCAACAACATACACAAGGGTTCCCTTTCTCAACACCCTTGCCAATACTTCCCTTTCATGTTTCAGATAATAGATTTTCTAACAGGTGTACATTATACTCAGTAAATATATTCAATTACTCATCAAATAAAAATGCAATTTTTGAAATTACATTAAAAAAGAAAAAGGATATAATACGTGCATCTAAGTTAGAATACAGGGTTTCAAATCTCCATGGGTGGGGTGAGGGAATATGTAAATGACTAGAATCCAAACACTCATTTCTATATGTGAGCTGGAAAACACATATGAAGAATTCACCGGCTGGTCATAATAGAATCTGAATTCGATTTATATGTTTTTTACATTGGGATGCACCATGACTTAGGAAATTGTTTTGAAAAACTGGAACATTCTAAATTACAAGAGTACTTGATACAATATCGTTCATATTTAAGACAGAGGTTTTTGACAAATTAAAAATCTGCAAGTATGTATTGATACTACAGCGTACTCAACAATCGCCTGCGAACTGGTTAAGAAATCATGAACAGGAATGGCTTAACAGTGCCTGTGGCAGGCCCTTGCACTCTTCTCCAATGCTCACTCCCTTCTGATACCTGCTCCCTTTGTGTCCCCTCCCCTTAGCATGAACTAGACCTGGTGATTTACCTTTGCTGAACAGAATGTTACAAAGTAATAGGATACCACTTTCAAGATCAGGTTATAAAAAAATTGTTGTGACGTTCATGCTTTTGCACTCTTTCTCTATCTCTCTCATCAGGTCTTAGAAAATGATACCCCAAAATAAGCCACGTTAGACTTTAAACTAAGAGTACCCAGTGAGAAGCAAGAAGAGGAAGGAGCTTTCTCTAAAGATCCCCCATCTACCTAAAGATCCTACCCTCCAGAAGACATTCAACTATTTGGATTCCTTTCTCAGATATCTCATTCAACAGGGGAAATGGATGCATACTGCAGAGTTGACGCTGCACCCAGAGCCCAGGGAAACTTCGTCCCAGGGTACCGTTTGTTCCTCGGGCCCATTCATCTCCTCTAAAAATCACTTCTTCTTCTTCTAAAATTGCCTGTATCCCCCACTTCCCTCTCCTCTAGGAAGAGAGTAATTAAGCTTCAAGTATTTAAGCTTTCTTTCAGCCTCACATTTTGTGTGGCTTCTACACACACGTGTGCATAGTAAATATGTAGCCTCTTTTTCCCTCCTGCTAATATGTCTATTGTCAGTGTATTTAAGCAGACTAAGTTATTGATTCTTTAGAGAGAAAGTCTGAACTCTTCATACTCTCTTCTCATATACTTCCTCGGATTATGCAGGGTGCCATGTTGCAGAATGAAGAAAGGACCTGAGGTGGGCTTCCACCAGACAGCTGGCAAGAAACCAAGGCCCTCAGTCCAAAAACCCTGAGTCACCACTGGATTTTGTAGTAATTTGTTATGAAGTAGTAGGTAACTGATAGAGTACCTTTAAAAAGCTTTATGTCCAGGCTACGCACGGTGGCTCACGCCTGTAATCCTAGCACTTTGGGAGGCTGAGGCGGGTGGATCATGAGGTCAGGAGTTTGAGACCAGCCTTACCAATGTAGTGAAACCCCGTCTCTACTAAAAATACAAAAATTAATGAGGTTGCAGTGAGGTGAGATCATGCCATTGCACTCCAGCCTGGGTGACAGAGCAAGACTCCATCTCAAAAACAAACAAATAAAAAAAACCCCAAAAACCAGTTTTATGTCCAGTTGTGATTTTAGAGCTTACAACTTTGACTCCTTCTTCCTTATAATCCCATATTCTTTCCCACCACAAACCTCTCTGTTTTGTCTTAAATCAATAGTTCTTAGACTTTTTAAAAAATCCTCAGTTTAGGCAAATCACTACTCAGCTATTTCCAACATAGTTTATTAAAACAAATTATCAATGACAATGAGATGATAATACATAATTAATGAACTTCTGAAAGATACATTTCTAAACCACAATGTGCACATGATCTCAACTAAAATTATTAGAGTGTAATAACCTAAAAGGTTACTGATTGGCGCACATCATTAGGTAAAGAATACCATCCACAACCGACTAAATATTACGAGAAAGATGATCTAAGAAGTAATTGTAATGAAAGGTATGTCCAACAGCAGCTGGGCTGACAACCACAGACAACCCAAGCAACACTGAACACAAGGCTTTCTTGCAGACAGATTTGGTCTGTGTGTGTGTCAGAACTGCTGGAGCTATGTGGTACAGTGACATCCAAACTTCTCCTAGAAGACTGAACTCTAGTCCCAAGCAGATACTTATATGACATACATTTTAGATTATGAATGCAGTTTCAGTAAATTATGATACATAGAAGGATACTCAGGAACTCTTACTCATGCATATATATAATATATATAATTATGTGCTGATTTTCAGTAAGAATTTTTTTAAACTTGCTTTTAAAAATTAATTAACAGGCACATATGACACTTGTAATCTATTTTTAAAGTAACTTGTTCTATAATGTCAGATAAAATTTAGTGAGTATACACTATATACCAAATATAGCACCATGGATACAGAATAGGTCATTGGAGCCTCATCTACTGTTTTAGGTTAAGTACAGGATTTGAATCCAGTGTGTCTGACACTAGAATTTACACACAATCATTATGCTGCACTGATTTGCCATATCATCTAGGTCTATTTATCCTCTCTCCACTGCCCTAGTTTGGAATGTCTTTATAACTCCCTGGAATTACTGTAAGAATATCCTATTTGACCTTTTTCTCTGATTTCTTTTTTAAACTTTCCATTGCTGGTATATGAGTTAGCTAAAATGCAAATGTGATCATGTCAATTCCCCTTTTAACACTTTTTAATGACTCTTAAGATAAAATTCTCTCCTTAATATGATTTCAAATATTGTCTGGAACCAGGTCCCTGCATATATCTCCAGGCTCATCAGGGACATTTCTGTAACCTCCATGCCCTAGGGATATGAAGGAATACGTAATTATTATTGTATGTTGGCAGATGATGATCTTTCTGCCTGAAACTAACTCTTAGCTGTCCCTTTGTCCTCTTATTTTTGCTTATTCCTTTATGAAGTACATACTGTTCCTTTAGTGTCAACTTTGAACTCACTCATCTGAGCAGGTTTTCCCTATCTACTTTACTGGACTGGGTAACCCTCCAAAGAGCTCCCAAGTTGAAGGGCACCAGAGAAATTAATCAAGTATTGTTTATTTATTGATTGAATTGACGTGCTCTTCTTCAAGATGTGTCTTGCAACCTTTTGTGTAAAATTATATAAAGTAGACCACAGTGCTTTAATTTGATTTTAAAATGTCATTTATGAAGAATAATTTGAGATGTTTGGATTTAAGAAATAGAGTCTTTGTCTTGCCTACCTACCTGCTAATATATCTGTAAAATAAAAGCAGACAGTTCAAGAAGGTCAGAAATCAATGACTCAAGGAATAAAACAGATTTATGTTTAGCCAGAAAAACTGGTAGCAGAAATTATACATTTCATAGTAAATTACTACAATGGACTAAGAGAAAAAAAAAGTGATGGCCACTCATACAACTGGCACAGACGATTCCCCCAGCCCTACCAACACCACTGTCACCACCACCACCATTACCATAGGGAATGATTGCGTGTAATCCCAACCAGCATGCAGCTCAGAGCTTCCACTCTACACAAGAAGAAAGTACTTGATCACTTCCTGGACTAAATGGCTGTAGTTGGCAGCCATGCTTTGACCCCAGGGGGAGCTCTAGCCTCAGGATGAAACTCGGGCTACGAACAGAGTGTAAGAAATCTGGGTTCTTAAGGACATGGTTGGACAAATTTATTCTGAAAACTGTGCTAACTCTGGACTTTCTAGATGTTTCCTTTCATAGTTAAGCCCCTGTAAGCTTCCCTTTTCAACCAAAAGCTCCCCGCTGACATGGCATAATAATCCTGTATTTCTCCGAAGTTTTAATGACTAAAAGACTGAATAATATTGTCATTCACAAGAAACTACTTTCTTACATTTGATACAAGTGAACAAAATATGGTCAGGATGGGCAGGCTAGCCACCCGTTAAATAGACAGTAACATCTGAAAATGTGGGCATAAGTCATAAGTGGCTTCTTCTGCACAGAAGGGGAATGGGAAAGAAAGAACTCAGTGGGGAGACATCCTGGGGCCGCTGTGCAAGCGGACACTCTGGCACCCTGCAGCATGCTGACAACTCCAAATGAGAAGCTCTCAACCCCACCTCCAACAAGATTCTATGTACAGGCACATCCGCTGAGCAAATAATCCAGATAAACCAGCGGTAGGAATTGGAGCATGTTGAATAAACAAGAATGCCCTGTGACTTGTTCATTTTCAAGTCATTGCATTTTGTGAAGTCTACTGTTCTGCAGGGAATAAAACACACAAACACAAACATAATTCACACAAGAGGAATGGCCAGCTTCAAGTTTCTTAGCCAAGTCTTTATTTTTGAATCTTTTTTTAGCCATGTTCTGTACTCACCCACAATATAATTTGGAGTCCTGCTAGGAGTGCCAAGTCTTCCTTAATGTTTTCCATTAAGGTTTAAAACTTGCTGAAGGATTCTTAGAAATTGCATGGAAACATTGTGCTCTCTGTAATTTGTATCCATAACCTCTGTAATGCATATGTTCTCCTTGGGGACCAAGTGTTGAGATCATTCATAAACTCTTGGATCACATGTGGCACGGCAAACTGGTGACATCTGACCACGGCAGACTCTAGGCCTGTCTCTGGCAACCATTTCCTTTGGTTTGCAGTTTAAGAGCCAGCAGTTGGCATGCCTTCAACACTTGGAAGTCCTATTTTTGGCAAAGCCTAGCATGTGATATTTGACAGGGATCTGCATAGCCTATCCATTAGCTTATGAGGAAGTTGTGGATGAAGCTAATTAATGTTTAATCAGTTCCTCTTTTTTTCTCCCTTAAAGAGCCATTGCCCACAGGATTGCTCACGTAAGATTGCTGTCTCCAAAATCACAGAGAGCTCAAAGGAACAATATCAAGTTAGAGATTATGTCCAAATACAGCATGTGAGGAGGATCGTTTCTAGAAATGCTAGGATTAACCTAAACATGTTCACAGCAATGCCTTCCACAGTTGCAGAGCAAAACCCAACCTACCATGCTACCAAAACGTTCTGTTCTGCTCCACAAGTTACTGCCTTTCAGCACCTGCCCACTTTGGATGAATTCTTGCCTTGGTCAAAGCAATGCTTACAACTTTGGACATTTGAAGATACAAGACATTCAACTTAAAATTAAGAACTACACAGGCTAGCTTATTTTTTTTAAAAAAAATAGTGTTTTTTAAGATGGTAGCAAGGGGAAACAGTAGATTGTTTCAAGGTTATAATACTGCCCCCTACTTTTCTTAGATCTGGTTTGGGGATGGATGGATAGTTAGATAGATAGATAGATAGATAGATAGATAGATAGATAGATAGATAGACAGATAGATGATAGAGCCAGCAAGCCCACCAGTTTTATAGAACTTACATTGACAGGATGATTACAAATAACCATCTGTCTGCTGCTAGCTTTTCAGTCTGGTTCATGTCTCATCGGCCTCAGGTCTTCAGACAAAGCAACTGGGTTGCTAGGTGCCAGGTAGGTGTGCCACAGGTGCTTTGTAAAATGCCTGCCTTATTTCCCTACTGCTTCTCATTTTTCTCCAACTCCCTGCATTCCCTCCTCATTTAGTCCTTACCATTAGATCAAAAAAACAAAAATCAAAGTATTAAATCATATTTACATATATTTACACAAAATTTGAATTCAATACATTTTTTACATGTACATTTACATTAAAATATACCTAGGCATATATTTAAATCCAAATTTCAGGATTCATTACTGACCTATAGCTATAGTTGTCCATTTGAATAAAGGAAATAAAGAGTGTTATCAAATACCTGTTAATGTGCTGCATTATTCTGTATCCCAACAGATTGCCGCTCTCCTCCCACCTTGTCAGTCCTTATCTGAAGATATTAGCTTTTACAACATTCCACTGCACACTTCACAGAGGTACACGGCTTTTCAGCAGCATCTTCTGTCATTCTAGCCTCTCCTAGTATCAACGTGTTATTGCTCTGATATTTCTCTACCATCGTGTATTCTGATGTGCATGATCAACATGAATTACAATGCCAAGTAGCTGCCAGATGTCATGAGTTATAAACCCAATAGTCTAAGGATTATTACACATTAGGGCACCCTACAGTGCAAGGGTATCCTGGAATTTATGTGTTATTTATTACCTATTGGCAGGGTCTCAAAGTAATCTCACCCCTGCTGATGAAATAAGGGTTGAAAAGAAAAGAAGGTCAAGGTCAACCTTCTTTGCCAGTTCCTTCAACACTACTGTTGCTTTATCTTTTTTTCCCCTCTACCCGAAACTCAACAAATCTCTGAATAGAGTAGAAATATTATATTTATGGACTTACAACTTGATTCTGCCAATTTCACAATTTCCATCATTTTACTTATTTAACAACACATTTTGCGACCATAACCGTTAGCCAGGATAGGTGGTCCACATGAATCACATCATAATCCATAAACTTGAGAAGGAGCAGTTTCAGAGTACACTGTTTATGTTCCTCTTTTGCACTGGAAAGAAACCAAAGCCTAACTACATAAATTATATTAAAATTTTGAATTAAAAAAGATCTATTCCGCATGCTTGTGGATTTTTTAATCTTAGTTTTCCAATATTAAAATTTGATATGTCCACATCACAGACTATGGGTATTACACCGTCATGAGTTTTGCTGAAATAGATAGAATTTGACATCCTATATTCTTCAAGAAATGTTCTACTTGATCACTACATGACAAGAGGCTTGAAATGTATCCTAATTCAAATGTATAATATTGAGTTTTAAATTCACTTATTAAAAATAGCTCTATCACTTCTCTACTCTATCCCAATCCCAGTAACCTTCTTTTCTTTTGCTACTAAATGAATTCTGAATGCAGTAGTTAACATTCAGCAATCTCATTACCCATCTACCATAAATCTTCAAAAGCACTGCCATCTTTTGACAGTTCAGCAGTAGAAGAGGAAGCAAGGAGCATATCCAAGTACTTTTTATAAATGCAAATGTCTTAAATACCAAATTTAAATTACTTCAGAAAACTCATATTATACCATTGACAGTGATTGGAGAACAATGTGCTTGAAGATTTTTGTTTACTTATGAAAAGTACAATTTCCTATATTCTTGAAGATAAACTGAATCAAATATTGTATCAAACAACAAATTCTGAGTATCTTTTTAAAATATAATACTGAGTTCTCATGAAGAGAATTAATTAAATGTGTCTTACCCAAAAGTATTTAAATACTTTAAAACTCATGGATACTTCAATCAAACCTTCATATCTTATGTGAAACTGGAAAGACGTCCTCTTAAGTATAGAGTTGTAAATAAACTCCTTCTTTTCCTCTGATACACACCGGAGTCATCTTACCTATCCATAGAGTACGTGCTCAGCAATAGGAACACAAATAATATTGCCTTCTGAGTCTCTAGCTATATATTTATTCCCTCGGCTACCCTGTTTCTCCTAGCCTGAGGAGTTACTACACTTTCACTCTCAGAATGCTCGGAGATTAAAAAATCAAAACAAAACATAAAAATAAACATTTCCTTACTGTGTGGAGAGGAAGCAGCCCTCTACATTGTAGTTTCTGCTTACTTAGCTGCATGAGATGGTTTTAGTTTCTCTTCCTGGGATGGTACCAAACTTGATAAATAAGGTTTATCAGAAAGTCTGCTAAACCTTCAATATTTTGACCTAATCAAGGCCATTCATTATGCCGCATCACTAAAATTCACAGATACCTTAATCTCTTTTTGGCTTTTTTCACACACCATATTAACTTTACTCCCTCTAAAAACTGTCTAGAAATAGTAAAATTAGAACCTTGTTTTCTTGGTACTCTTGATGAACAGTCAAATTATGGCTGTTGTAAATGTAGGACAAGTGGTCTACAATGTCAGCAACAGCAACAAAAAATCTAAAGTTGGCAAATGAGATAATCTTTGAAATAAATTAGTAGATACTAAATAATCAAACATTATTTACAGATTGAATAATTTGTAATGTACATGCTTAATACTGCCCTTGACATATTTTCCCCATATTTGCTTAAAGCAAAGACCTTGCTTTAGAGGGTGAGGGTCTTTATGAGAAATGGCTTCAATCTATCATTGGAGAACCAATCACTGAGGCTGCTCTCAGTTGATAAAAGTGCTGGGTATGAAGTATGGACTAAAAGACTTCTGATTTTCCTTCTAATATCCCACGTAGTGAAGGAGGAAATCTATTCATTCTTTCTGAAATTTAAAAAGAAAAATATTCAATATTACCTAAGAATTGGATAACTTCCTATTTTACCTTCCAAACTGGACACTTTGAAATCCAAAGGAAGTACTATTAATCAATATTCTAGGACAGTTCCATGAAATCCAGGCTGAAGATTCCCCTTCGTCCCTAGGTAACTCCATGTGGTCTATCCTCTAAAATACTTTCCACAGCTTCTTCTTTGTCTTCTCAAATGTAATATTCAACCCACACTTCCTCAGGCCTTTCTTTAGGTCCTGAAACACAACACGCTCTTTTCTTTTTTAGGGCCTAAACACAGTTTGCTCTCTGTGTCTGGAATGCACTCTAATTCCTCTCCACCATATGCCAGTTCCTCTTAGGGACTTGGAACTCCCATTTAACAAGTGTTTGTGGAGCTACTACTATTTGGCAGGAGGCAACACAGCACTGCAGTAAAGATAATGGGCTTGGTCAGATGGCCTGGGTTGTTCTTTGTCTCTGTTCTGCTACTTTTATTATCCAGATGATTACCTACTTTTATTATTAAATTATTAGAGGTCCTGGAACCATTTGAACCTCAGCTTTTTCATCTTTAAAACAAAGGTCAAAAAAAAAAAAGCCTTTGTCTTTGGTTTGTTAGGAAGTGTAAACAAGTACAATGAAAAGTAAAGGAAGTAGATCATGAGTTACGGTCCTTAGGAATTAGAAGTAGTGTAGTAAACAAGAAGGACTTTGAATTTTACTTTTGCATCTACCCCTGAATGAGTTTAACGAATGTCAATTTTTAATTCCTTTGACTGACAAATAGTTAATAATCTTCAAGAGGCCAGGCATAGTGGCTCACACCTATAATCCTAGCACTTTGGAAGGCCATGAGATGGAAGGGTCTCTTGAACTCAGGAGTTCAAGACCATCTTGGGCAACATGGTGAAACCCTGTCTCCACCAAAAATACAAAAATTACCCAGGGGCAGTGGTGTGTGCTTGTAGTCACAGCTAATTTGGAGGCTGAGGTGGGAGATTTGCTTGAGCCCAGTGGTCAAGGCTGCAGTGAGCCATGATTGCACCACTGCACTTCAGCCTGGGCAACAGAGCAAGACTCTGTCTCAAAAAAGGAACAATAATGACAGTAATAATAATAATCTTCAATAACCCTGTCCTGTATATAAAATTTTTCAGATTTTAATGTCTTAGGGGTCAGTTATTTTGCAATTGCTAATAGTGATAATCATTATGAATAAGTATTAAGAAGTAGGGATTTATATATAATTCCAAAATCAGACGTATTTAGAGGTACTATTTTATGTTATACAGTACTAATATCATGGTTCCTCCCAATCAAAAGTATAAATTTTGCTTGGTAAGTTTTATCTAGTTCACTTAAAATTTGATTTTAATATGACCTTTAATTTTACTGTTTAATTGATAACAAATTAGATAATTGTTTTTCACTTTTCAACCAGCTCTAGTTGTTGGGACTAGTTCTGTTAAGTATCAGAAGAGTTTTATTTTTCAATCATCCACTTTTTAAATTCAAGTATGTACTGCATGTTTTGTTTCAGTCTCTATGTACACTTTAGGAGTACAAGATATTTCAATGAAAGATGTTCCCCTCATGGTACTAAAAAGATTATGGAAAGTTACCATAACTACCTCAAAAACCACAAACTGAAAAAGAAAAGTATGAATTACTGGGGACATGTACATTAAAGATGCCATAAGGCATAAAGGATGAAACATTGTTTTCATAAGCAAGGCTTTTTAGAGGAGCGAGTTTCAGAGCTGGGTTTGGAATCTGCATTGTATGCTTTAATTAATCACAAAAGGAGAAGAAGCATGCTGGAACGTGCTTGCAGGCACATGAAGCAATCTCTGAAAGGACACACAAGAAACTAATAACAATAAATGGCTTTTCAGAAAAAAAGGAAAGTAAAGAATAAGAGAGGAAGACTTCCCTGCATCTACTTCATAATTCTTTTCTTAAAAACCCTGTAAATGTATTATTTACTCATTAATACATGTATTTACCAATGTATAAATTTAATGCATAAAGAAAAAGGATATTGACACAGTGTTTTCAAATTATACTATCTGTCCCAACTGGATTCAACACAAAGAGTTGCGAAGAGAGCATAGAAACATGGTTTCTTACTAGAGTCATTCAGTGATACAAATGGCAATTTTCCACAGTTAGGTGCTTTGAAATGTAAATGTCAATAAAATATCTGTAGTATGCTGGTAAGCCTGGCCTTAAGCCTGATAAAAATATACAATTCAACTAATCAGTTTTTTTCAAAGATAGACTAAAAATTCTTTAGTGTTAAGAAGGACGCTTCTTTTCATACTATGAGCTATGTACAAGAGACATAAAGACAAATTTCATAATAACTTTTCGATTTGAGACTTAGGTCCCTTCAGTGCCTCAACAGAATACTGGATAGGGTGGGAATGTTGTAAAGGAAGGAGTAATTGTCACCAACTCTGGTCTAGTTGAGAGTGGCTTGCAGCCGTCAGGACATCTTCTGTAAAAGCCAAAATACGAATTATCACCTCCAAAATTATCAGTTTTATGAAAAGCTATTTTTCTCTCTCAAATTATAAGTTCTTAGTCTATAAATCTATTTCAAATAAGTAAACCAGGCTGGGTGTGGTGGCTCGTGCCTATAATCTCAGTACTTTGGGAGACTGAGGTTGTCAAATAACGAGGTCAGGAGATGGAGACCATCCTGGCTAACATGGTGAACACCGTCTCTACTAAAAATATAAAAATTAGCTGGGTGTGGTAATGCATGCCTGTAATCCCAGCTACCTGGGAGGAGAATGGGTTGAACCCGAGAGGTGGAGATTGAAGTGAGCTGAGAGAGCACCACTGCACTCCAGCCAGGTAACAGAGACTCTGTCTCAAAAAAAAAAAAAAAAAAAAGTTAATCAACGATTCCTCCTTTAAAAAAAAACAACTTATAATAATATAACAATTCGTCATAGAGATTTTCTTAAAGAAAATATTTTTTTAAATGGATATTATAAAAATCTTAATTTATTTTCTTTGATATGCTTATACCTCTTTTATTTCATATGGGTTGAATATATTAAAAAAATATCACTTTTTAAGTGTAGTGAAGAATATATCTATGTACCGCACAAGTATGATGCTATTCAACCATTAGCATAATTTTTCACATAGGATACTTGATGGTTTATCATAAAATGCATTATATTCCATCTTTAAAAAATATAATTAACTCTTGGTGAACTTTTCTTAATACCAGTGAATTCAATTTTGTCTAATCCTTGGGTCTATAATAATGTTGGCTCATTAAAATGTTAGTCAGAATTCATTAGAATACATACTGAGAGGTAACAGCTACATTATTGTAATATGATGTAAAGGAAAAAAAGAATGTTTTATTATCATTTAGTTGTTTTTAAAAATGAATAAATTTGCATAATAAAAGGTTCATTCTATATTTTCAATAGACCTCTAATATTAAGTAGCCCAATAGTTAAATTGCATGTTCTAAAAAAACACATTTTTTTTTTAAACCACAGAGTCCCAGTTGTTGTTGTTTTTTTCAATTAAAAAAAAAAATAGTCATATGAGAGATGGTGGTTATTAGCAGTAGAAAATCATTTAAAATGATAGTAAAGTACACTAATATAGCCATTCTTTCATTTTCAATATTTAAAATATTTGGTGGAATAAGACTTCGGTACAACAGTGTATGGCTTAATAAAATTTTTTGATTAATTTTCTTTACCACATAATATGTCAATACTTTATAAGACTGAAGAATCAGTTTGCCATGGAAAAAAAATGAGAAATTAGCTATTAGCTATTATCTCCAACACAGATATAATTACCACGTTTCTCTCCCATTGAATCTTATCTATAATAAGTGCTTGATATATATTTGCTGAGGGTTAATATGTGGAAAATTCTTAGTTTTTTTTTTGTATTTCCCCCTCAGTTATTACATGATGAAATCATTACCATTAAAATCTATCTAATTTAAATGTGTGGCTTTTACCTTGTCTTCTAGAATACTTTTCCTAATTTCCTTCCAACTGGCCATTAGTCATCCATCTACTTTGCCAACAACTTCCTGTCCTTAAAAAATAGTCAGTACTCAAGACAGAGTGTCTCAGCCACACATTCCTCTGAGAGAAACCCTGCTGGCTCTGCCTCCATGCTGATGATCCCAAAATGTATGCCTCCAGCCTGAGCACCCTGGAACTTCAGTCTAGTATTCACCTGCCTGCTTGACAGCGCCTTGAACGTCTAAGAGTAACATGAACTCAACATTGCCAAAATGGAATTCTTGATTTTTGCCATTCAAGTCTTTATTTCCTCAGTCTTCCCTGTCTTTGTTCATGGTATCATCTTCTACAAATTGCTCAAGGAATTATTATTGCTTTGCCATTTCTGTCACCCATGGACATACTCCCACCATCTTGACCATTGACTGTGAAACTTATTCAGAATCCACCTGATTTTCTCCACCTCCACTCCTGTCATTTTGTCTGAGTCACCAACATCTCTCAGAGTATACAGCAGCAAACTCAACAATCTTATGCTTACTCCTGTCCATCCTACAGTCAATTCTTCCTGCAGCAGACGGAGGAGCCTCTTTAAAATTATAAAAACTAATCTTGTCATCCTTTTACATAAAATTCTCCAAAGGACCCCCCCCCAACTACATTTAGAACAAAATTCAAATCCTTATCTTGGCCTCCAAAGCTCAAGAGATCTGACCTCTCATCTCATAGTACCTACCCTTTCTGTTCCCTTCTTCCCAGCCATGCTGGGCTTTGTTTTCTTCCAGCAGGGCCAGTTACTTCTTTGAGTCTTCTTTTTACAGTATTTAGTTGGCCTATGAACGGTTATTCTCCCAAGACTTCCAACAGCTCTCTTCTTCTTTTAGTCAAATCTCAGTTTACATATCACTTCTTCAGTTTCCCCTCTTAAGACTACCCTAACTAAAGGAACAGCAAGATCACACATCTCTCTGTTTTTCTACCTAAATAACACATACTACTGTATAAAAATTAGTCTTGTTTGTGTTCATTATCTATATGCTTTTAATAGAATGTAAGATAGCTCCATGAAGGCAGGAACCAAGTTCATTTTGTTTAGTGTTGTATTTCCAGAGTCCAGGAGGCTATCCTTAGCACACAGTAGGTGCACAATAAATGTCTACTGAATAAACAAATTAATAATGAATTTCAATTCTTGTCATTACTAAACTGGATATAGTTAATCGTTAGACATTCATCTTTTGTAGAAAATTCCTTATATTGGTCTAATTGCTGAGTTTACTCAATATATGGGTAGTTGCTTATCTTTTTTTTAGTAAGGAATACAATATGCATTGAGAGGTATCATTGTGGATTGATCTTCCGTGAAATGCTAGTAGTTTCTTATTTTCAAAGATAAAAACTAACTCCTAAATTTCATATATTCAAATGGTCAGAAAAAAGCCAGAAGCTTGTATCACTTCTTATCACATCCATAACCTTTTAAAGATCATGTTCTGAATGCTTATTTTAAAATATTGCAGTTGTCTAGTGGGGTGGATAAAATAGTGTCTATTAAATAATCAAATTCTTGTCTAGAAGGTCAATTGAATACTCACTATGACCCTCTGAGGTTGGCAGGTTTATAAATGAAAAGGCAGAGGTTCCAAGATGTCAAGTTTATCTAGTTAATAAAGGTAGCCAGGATTTGAAAATAGATCATGTTTTATTCTAGATCTTATACTTTAAAGATATTGTGATGAAATCAGATGTAACAGTGATATTTTACAATTCCTTAACCTAATAATCAAAGTATACCAAAAATAATTTAGCTTGGTAACTAAGGTCTTCATTATAATCAGTTATTATGCCATGCTGTGAAATAGTGATTTTGAACATTAGGCTAAATCTATTTTTAATTCAAAATTCATGATGAAGCATGCTTCTTTGAATAAATCCTTAATATGAGCTTGATTCTGTACAATTGCCTTTTTGTTCATTAAAAAAACTGGAGAATAAAAGGTGATGGTGAGTGAATTGCTGATCAGTATTATATTCTTTTCTGTATAATGAACTATGGCAGCTTTTCCTAATGGGTATGCTGAAACCCTCAGGATTGGTCTTCACTTTTTAAGAAAAATTTAAGACAGCCTCTTTTTTCCAGCAAACACAAACCTTCTAGTCAGCCTCAATCTTTTCTCTCTTCTCATTCGCTGTTACTAAAATATTCAAAAATTTATGTTACCATCTTGGAGACTGTTTACTTCTCAGAGTCATATAATCCTATTGGTTATTTTTCTGTAATTCCAAGTACAAACAGAATCTTGCGTCTTCTTTGCATCAATCTTGCATATTCTTTGCCCTCTGGAGGTTATGACCACAGGTTTTGGTGACTGAAAGCCTTTGGTTTGAGTCCTAGTATTGTTGCTTAATAGCAATGTCATTTGGAGGAAGTTACTTACCCTCTCTAATTTTTTGATTCTTCATCTGTGAAATGGGAATAATGATTCCTCTTATCTAAGGTGGCAATGAGTATGAAGTGAAAGTATTTCTTTGGCATTTAGCACATACCAGGCAAAGAGTAAGGTTCATTCATTATAATGGTTTTGCATAATAAGATAGAGATATTAAAAGTTATATGTTGTCGCTTGTAAAGTATATATTTGCCCACAGTGTTAATTCTCCTGATTAAGCATATAAATGTATAACTAGGTTGTATCTCTAACACAATAAAATGTCTATTTCTCTATTATTCTATTAATTTCACAAATATTCAACTAACAATATAATATTTAACAAAGAATATTTTGACTGAACAAAGTAATACTTAGAAGGCCAGAATAATCTGGTTTAAACACTTATATTCATTAGCTTAGATAAACAGTTGTGACACTTTGCATTAATTTAGAACAAAATCTAGTCATTTACTTTGTGGATAGGCTTTCTCAGTGAAAGCACATAAGATAAAGAGTCAAGAATTGTAGCAAAAGAAAGGGATTCCTGCTGTATGGGGAGCAAGTGCAGAGAATTCTCTAATATAATACCGACCAAGTTTTATGCCCAGTTCTTAGTGAACAACCACTTCACTTTTATTTATATGCAGGCATTTTAACACAAAAAGCATCTCCTTCTTAATACAAATTTCACTATGCTCAAATTTCTATGACTTTTCTCTCTTTATATTTTAAACTTACACTAAGCAAAGGCTTTTGCCATTTATTACTCTCCGTGCTTGGCCCTCCATCTTACACAGCTATTGCTGGCTAACAACTGAAGGAGATCACAGAAAGAAAAAAGTTGAAATAATGAGGGGAAAAGACAAAACAAATCAGGAGTCTCTTAGTTTCTTGACAGCCCCAAATCTCCTGTTTCTGACAGTTCCATCTTCCACTCTCTGAATGCCTGTTAGTAAAAGAAAAGCAGTCCAGCCCACCTCCTGACATCTTTAATTGACATCCTAGGGAGTGTTATCAAGAGCTGTTCAAGCGGGGCTAATAGTGCCTGTAGATTGCTCACACATGGCCAAGCTTGGTGTGCTGGACTTTTAAAGGGCTGGAGGGGGACTGTAATCTCTACTCAGTGTGGGAGCAAGTAGCAAGGTTTATCTGAAAACCAACAAATAATCCTTTGGTACCCTTGAGACAGGAAAAAGATGTGTAATGGGGAGACAGGGAAATTGGTGCCCAGATGTGGACCCACCAAATATGCCTCACATCGCCATATCTACATTGTGACCCTGAGTTGTGTTCAATCATGGGAACTAAATGACATGAAAGGACACGGGCCATGCTAAGCCTCCTTTTTTGCAATAAATGTGGATTCTTCCAAGAATGCATTCTACTGAGAAGAGCCATCCCATGTTGAGATGAAGCAAAAATAATCTGGCAGAATTTAAACAAGCCCAGTCATTTCAGTTAAGTTTAAAATGTCATCCTCATAGGAAGAACAGCACATATGGTACCTAAGATCTTCTACCACTTGGATGGCTGCCTTGGCACTTCAGGATGAAGAGAAGTCTGTTTGTTTTCTTTTCTTTTCTTTTCTTTTCTTTTTGGATTTGCCACTAAATTTCTCACTGCTGTACATTAAAACTCAGTATTTTACTGGAACAAAATGGAAGTTTTGCACACAAAATCTAGCATGCTGTGTATCCGTTAGCTTTTATTAAAACATAATAAGTGTATTTTTCACATAAATTTTTCCCTATCAGTTCCAAGACTACCCCATACCTCTTTCCTACCAAGCCAATATTCTTTCCTTTGAAGCAGAGCCAAGCTTTGAGGTTTCCTGTATCTCCAACAAAACATAAATAATTACAGACAGCAACTCCTGTTCACTTAGTTTTAGATCTTCAATGACTTTCTTTACTTGCTATTTAAACTTACAAAAAAATTGACTTTGTAAGTAAAAAATAATGTAGCTTTCAACATAAGTGCTTTTTATGGTTTGATATCCAGTTGTATTCTATTTATATATGGGTTTCTATAGAATGTGCTAGGACATTATGGTATATTTTCATACTAGAGTACTAAATAGGATGCTCAGAATGCAAGGTGACATAAGAGCACTGATAATACTTTCTGAGTAATTCCACTATCACTCTACTGCAAGAAGACAAGCCTGGCCTTGATCATTCATTTTCAATCCGAGGAAGGGAAATAAAATTTGCATTTACTTTGCAGGTTCTTTCCACATTTAAGGAATACTTAATTGACAAAGTTCCTTAGTTGCCATCAAACCTCAAAGGACATTACTGTAAAGAGAAACATTATGTGAAAATTGCTTTGCAAATGAGATGATATATATGATGATGGCATTTGGTATTTATTAATGAATGAATAAAAACGCATATTGGTCATTGCCTCAAACACCTAAAAAAAGAGTATAACGATTTTTGCTTTTCCTTAATTTCAGACTTATGTTTTGCCCTAATTAACTATATGCTTTTAGTGTCACAATTTTTCAATATTTGTTTCTATACATTTTTTTCATTAGTGTAACTGAAAAGTTTTCCTGAATGATTGTACCTGCCGAAACATTTGTTTCAAGTTTCTTTTAATGATTCAGTATTTCCTTCTCAAAGGTATGAAAAAAATGTTCTCTCATTAATCAAACAGCCTGCAAGCTTTGCTAATTATACTAGTAATTCAATCATTGTAAAGGCAGTTAAATTTACTGATTTGGGGTCAGCATTAGAGTTTCATTCTTCTATTTGTTCTTCCATAGTAATTTTACCTTTTGAAATTACAAGCCACTGACTATTGACATCTATGTTATATCAGCAACAATAAACTACTTGTCGATTTTTTTCTTGCCATCACCTAGTTTAAGCCACTTTTATACACCCAGGAAATGGCAGACTAAATTATAGGTACAGCCTGGTGTGGGAATGTGTTAAGTGTAAAGAAAAGCTAACTCAACCATGATCATCAAACTATGATAATTCATATGGTATCCCAACAAATGATCTTAGTAGTATGTCAGCCTCTACACACAAAAAATGGATGTAAAAAATAACATAAATAAATCAAAAACAGAATAGACACAATTAAAATTGGTTAGAATGAAAAATAATCATACTAGAAATTTCTAAGAGTGCATGATGGCTTCTTCTAAACTAGATGTAAAAAAAAGTATTCAAAGAAAACACCTTTCAAAATGACAAACTGTGAAGTGGTATAGGTTAGATGCACTATGGATTAATAATTTTCTGTAAAAATGATGCCAGTACAGATGTTGAGTGATGTCACGGCATAAACATCACTCTGCAGGAGATTTAATACAAGTATTTGCAACTTTCTCCCTCAAGTTTATAAGAATGACTAAATGAAAGGGTTGCTTGATATAAAACCTAGTGTGCAATCGAGAGTGTTGATTGCAAAGGAGTTAGGGATTTAGCATAAGTGCATAACCTATGTGACTATGACAGTGGAAACATATAGAAATTTATGAGGCCAACTAAAGACTGAAAATTTAGCAAGACGGTATCCCAGAAAATGCAAAAACCGAATAACCAAATTGAATGCTTCCTGTTTTTTCAAACACAATCACATTTATATTGGTAAACAACAGTAACAGTTAAAATAAATATCAGTATCCCAAACAAGACTTAAAAAGGAGTAATAAGCTAGCAAGTATGAAATAACAAAACCAGGTCCATCTGCTCCTGAAAAAAAAAAAAAAAGGAAGAAAGAAAGAACAACAAAAAAAGACCTAGAGTAAGAAAACTTTGAGGAAGATGCTAATCTCGAAGAGTGCTATATACAAGTTCTATTTTTTAAAAGTCTAATGAAGTTATCTGGCCCAATCATTAATGGAAAATGAGGATTGAAAATAGATGTGCTGATTGAACGGGGGGAGAAAAGCACATGCATTTGCAAGATACTTAAAACACATCAAAGATCTTTCAATCACCTAATGATCTATCTTCACTTTTCTTCCTGGAAGCTCATATTACAAAAAGGTCACTATGCTATTTGCTTTTAATTTTGGCAGTCAATTGATATAAATTAATCACATAATTGTAAATTACTACTCCAGCCATGGACTCAAATATAACCTGGAAAACAACAGTAATAAGGTACAGTTTCTGTCTTTAAGAATCTGAGAGTCTAATAAAAACTATGACTAAAAAAAAAAAAAATTTCATACTTTTCAGAAATAGTTGGAATATTCACTAAATTTTACATATCTTTTTCCTATCAAATAGATTCCGACAAATTCTTTATTTTAGCTGCTTGACAATGGAAAAAGTCTCAAGTTTTATTAAACTCAATGAGCATCTGTAAATTGAGGAAAACAGAGGAGATTATCTATAGTTCCTTTTAATCCTTACATCCTATAACATAAATAAAACAATCATAAAAACAAGCAGGAAGAGTAAGTGAATGTGAAACTAAGTTTCAGTTAGTGGCTATGACTAGAAGTTGAAATTGAACTAGAAAAAAAGCCTTTAAAATCGTAGCTAATAGGGATCAATCCAAGTAGATGGGCGTTTAGAGAGACACCATGTTCTCTTTAACTCTGTCTCAGAGCCAAATACAGTAATGAGAAAGTTGGTCAAGTAAATGTTGAATGAAAATAGACATCGAAGATCACTGGAGAAGATATCCTATTTTTATTTTGTTTTATGAGTATTTCTTCCAAAATTTTGCAGTAGTTTATTAGAGAAGGCAGTAAACAGGTTTAGATAAATAAGAAAGTAGAATAAGTTGTTGGTAAGATGTTTACATGGCAATGTCGAGTAGATTTGGCTATGCAGAACCTAGGCAGGCCATAGACATACTTTGGGGAAACGTCATCCAAGTGGTAAATGAAGACATGGGATTAGAAGACATCACTCAAGGAGATGGATGAATTCCTGACAAGGACCCTGAGAAATACCCACTTTAAGGATCAACAGGAAAAATGAAAAATGAAAAATAATTACAATTTAATTCACATTGGCTTGTATGTGAGCTTTTGATATTCAAACCTGTTCCGCAACTGGGATAAATTTTTCCATTGATTTCTATAATTAAATTCCTGTTTTTGTTAAAAAATACATGTTTTGGTTTTAGGACACAAAATGTCACATTCATGAAATAAATCTATTTAATGCTAATCTTGTCACCTGTAAGTTGGATCTAGTAATAATAACAGCTACCATTTATTGGGCGCTTGCTGTAAACTGGATACTGTTTAAAGACTTTGTAGGCATTTTCTCTTTTAACCTTAAAATAATCTCAAAGTTACATATTGTTATATTTCCATTTTGCAAATGAGAAAATAGAGCCACATGAATGTATAGTTACTTGGTGCCTACTTCCAGAAATAGCAACAGAGTATCTAGGGGATTGGAATGATTGTCTGTTACACCTAAAAGCATGCTTACTATATTCACTATAAAGGTTGACACAAACATGGTTAGTTTCTGTGATTTTAACTATATACACTCAGAAGGAGAGAGAGGGAGAAAAAGATAGTATTTCCACAGTTCAGTCAATTTTGAACAGTATTCTTATGAAAGAAAATATGGAAATCTCAGTCCTGTTTTCCACAACAAGTGTGAGGATCTCACTCTTCCTATTGTGATGAATGAATATGATATTTTACAGATGATTCGAAAGATTTTCAACAACGATTTTTACATTATTTTGCCTATGAACCAACTTCAAAAATTATTTTTGTTTAAAATGTAATTTAATGAGGTATTCATTTTTTGCTGGGAGGAAAGACGAAAGGTAGGAAGAAGCAAATAAAGAGAGAGAGTAGAAGGGAGAAAAAAAGGGCAGGAGGGGAGCGATAAAGAGAAAAGAAACAGACTTTGCACATATTGGCTGGTGATGGTGGAATAGTCAGATTTCAAAGAGTGAGACCTTGCAATTTTCTTCTCATTTACTCACTGAATAAATATTAAATAAAACCACACTTTGGGCAAGGACTATGCTAGCTAGCATCAGGGGATGTAGCGTGGAGCCAAAACATACCTGTACCCTGTGGACTTTTATTGAAATAGCATTACCTTCTTGTCATGAGGACATTGAGCCAAAATGTAGTGATCTAGATAGTGAAAAACATAGGAACTCAAAGAAAAATACGAGAAAATAATAATAATTTTGCATAAGAGGACAAATTTTATTTCTTTTAAGTTTGGAGGATCCTTTCAGCATAAATCAGTTGAAAATGTGGTTTTTATATGAATAGGGATGATTCTTTAAACTTTAAAATTCATACAAATTAAATGGAAACAATTGGAAATTATAAATGCTGCTTAAATAAAACTTCCTTACACAGGATTTCAAGCGATTAAAGATTTTGATATAACTGGGAAATAAAAATTTGTAGGAATCCACTTACATAGCATCTGTTCTGATTCCCTTTGGGAATTAGGACCAATCTCAAATGCATTTAGATTTTTGAAAAGTGGTATGCATGAAAGCTTAATGAATATAGCTACTGAAATTGACTGATGAATGCAACAAAACATACAAGAAAACTAGAGTGTTTGAAACAAGGTTTTTCACTTTGTAGAATTTTGAATGTGCATTCAATGAAATGTGCAATTCTTTAATAAATTTTACTATACTATGAATTTAATTAATGAAGGCCAAAATTTAGTACTCTAATTATCCAGCTTGAATGCCATTATTTCAAAGTATGATTCTGCATATATAATATCTAACAAAGACATTTTCATTTCACTACCTTGACTTCACCTTGCCTCAACTTATGACTATCACAAGGACATCCTTAGTCTTTCTAAAAAATAAAGCCTTTAGACTTGCTGTACTTATTCTCCCATTTTGATATTGACAAAGTAGAAATCTCATGTATAAGTATCCACAAACAATATTTAAAGCTTTTTCATATTAATTGATGGGATCCAAGTAATGCAAAGAGAAATGTATTAAATATACCAGTTCTAATAGTAATAATCACTATTCTTGGGTATCTATTATCCAGCAGGCATATCTTAGCCAATAATGTGTTAAACTCACATTTCTTTTCAAGGGATTATTATCCCTAAATGTACATTTTTGAGTTTCAAAAAGTGATTTTCCAAAGGTCATTAAGCTTAGAGATGGAAATCCAGGGCACTTTTTCTCTGAAGTATGCATTCTTTTCACTTACCTTACTAGAAAATGGCTTACATTAGCTGAAGCTGCATGATCAACATTCCATGTTAACAACAAGGAGTGAAGTGTCTTATTTAACAGCAAAGTAAAAAAAAAGTAGGTTTGAACATGTTAACAACTGGATTCTCAATCTAAATAAAACCAGCTGACTCAAAAACGCAATTATTCTAAAATATGCCCAGAGAAAAGTGTCTAGAGAGTATCTAAAAATTAGCAAGCAGCTATTTCTCATGTGGATAAGCAAAAGCTTCTGGCACACATGTTATTACTTTACAACTTTTTCTCTGTTTACAGGAGACACATAGATTTTTATTTTACTAGAGCTGAAATAGAAAATTATTTTATTTTCCATTGGCAGGCAGATGGCAGGATTTATTATTTTTATTTTGTGGTCAGTTAAAAATAAAAAGCCCATTGTGCTTGGTAGGAAGGTCTGTTGCTTGTTTTTAACAGAGCAGGACTCACTTGGTAATAAAATGCTAGCCAGTCCCTTACGGCCCCTTTCGAGATCTGACTTTGCTCACTGTGAGAGACACCATTTTTTTCACTTGAATAATTTTGTATAAATAAACTCAGTTTTTGCTAGCTAAGCACGTGGAAGTCATATAAAGCACACCTAATCACACAGTTTAAGTATTCAAAATGCAGCATATCGCAAAAACTGCAGTGCTGTTTCTGTCAAAACCTGTCACCTGATGCATAAAATTGTTGGTTTTATGAGTCATTTTTCAGTGAACTCTAATGGAAACATGGCTAGATAGAGATTTTAATGAGAGATGCAGATTTCTTTCTTCCCTTTTTTGAATGAAACTCAACCAAAAGTCCCTCTCTGTGATTAAAATTAACTCATGGTTTGTTAAATAGAGAAAATACCCTTTTCAATATACTTCAAGGACGTGTGGACTCACGGCACATTTATTATCCCTTCTCATCGCTAAAAATACCTTTGCCAATCTGACTGCCTATCTAACAACCTAAAATTCACTTGCCCCATAAGCATATTTAAAAATTCAAAAATGGAAATTCAAAATATAGACCTTTTCATTCTTCTCATTACTATCTTGTTTTTATGACCTGAATAACCATTTGCTTTTATCACTAAAGTGCTTACTGCATACTATGAACTTCAAGCTCTAGTGTTCTTTGGTGAATGTTAATATTGAGTTATAGAATAGAATATTTAATAATGTTAATTTTTAAAGAACAAACTAATTCCTTGTTTTATAATTATTATTACACTTTTTCATGTAAGCAATTCACATATCTAATTGATACCCAGTATTATTAGAAATGTTTATTTTTCATTTTAATGTAGTTCTACAAGACTTAAAGAGCTAAGATTTTTATAAATAATTTATATGTATCTCTAAATATCTGTAATTTTCTACTTCATATAAAACAATACAATCACACCAAATGAAGTAGATAATAAGTTAAATTTATTCACACTTTCTCAGATTTTTCTTTCCACATAGAGTTCACAAAAGTTTGAGACTTGGCTCTTACATGTGATTTTATGAGGAAAACCTTCATATTGTCTCAAGCCCAGAGCTCAGCAAGAGGCTGGAGGTGACTCTTGCCGGCAAAAGTTCAGTAAACGATGTGGTTCCTTTGCCCAGTTCCCCCCGTGAAGCTGCCAGTCTCTTGAAATAAAGTTTTACTTATTTGTTTTAATTTTGATTCAATAATTTTTCCTTGATATCTACTCTGTGCCAGGCAATGAAATGTACACAGACCAATACCTGCCACTTCCCATAAAAGGTATATGCGTTAATTAACTCTTCCTGCCTTTCTAGCCTCAAAACTCAGTGGTTTAACAAAGCCAACTTAATGGCATACAACAATTATTTCATTGGCTCAAACTTGCGTGGGTCAGAGATTAGGGCTGACTTTGCTGAGTGGTTCTTCTGTTAATCTTGCTTGGGGACAGTCATTCATCTACAGTCATAAAGGGGGCTTTACTAAAGCTCAATGGCCAAAGGTGGCGCCATTTACATTTTAGGTAGTTGATGCTGTTTGTGGTCACTGGGGCAGCTGTATAGCTGTGTAGCTGGGCTACTCTCTCCTCATAGCAATCTCCGCTTCAAAAGACATAGGCCAGACTATTTCACATGGTGACATCAAGCGCTGATGCTTCTGCAGAAATTGTATAAAGCTCCTCTTCAAATCTGATCCAATTTATGTTCTTGATGGAGGTAGATGCAGCCTTGGATCTTTCTCACCCCCAAAATATTGGACAGATGCTGCATACTCATTTCACACATTCTCAGTTCATCATGGTATCACTAAAAGAAGGTATGTTCAACAATGCAAACATTCTTTTCAAAACCAAGTTTGTGGCTAGTGTATCAACAGTAGCCAGATTTACTCAGTGTCAAAATGGAAAGATTCCAAAGGAAGCAAAATCCAAGTCAAAAGCACCCAAAGGAACACATGTGGACATTTAAACTAGAAATGTATTCCTTCACCTTGACCTGTTTTTCTAAACTTAAACTTTTAAGGACTTGTGTTAACTAATGTGTTTATATAAAAAAATTAACGTTATTATGTTACTTAACCCATGTTTTCTCTTTATATAATCATTTATAAATGAGCATATATTCCTCATCTCTTAGTCTAATTATGGTCCAATGATTGTGGTTTTATCACCTATAGTATTTATTTTGTATATATATATACACATATATACATACTATCACTGACGCTCCTACAGAAACTGTATAAATATAAAAAAGGAATTTCATCCCAAATTGTGATATCAAATTTATCTGAAATTTTAGTGATCCATCTTGTAAACCTATTTCCAGAGATATTCTTTGAGCACATTAGCATCTTATGCCAGCACAGTACTAATCAAAAACCTATTATATTAAGCCTTAGTATATAAAAAGTTAATTTTTTTACAGTTTATTTTAATTTAATGTTCTCAGAATTTAACAGGCATTAATAATCCAAAAGCATTACTGAAGAAGAAACTCATCACTATTAATAAACAATAAAAAGAAGCCAAGTATTGAATATTCCAACGCATGACATTCAGAAACTATGTTTCTTAGTATAGTAAGCTGCTTCCATAATATTAATGCTGCTTGTTCCTGTGTATGCAGAACGGATATTTATGGACTATCAAGCAATGAAGCTAAGTAACTTACTAGTATTGGCTGTTGGTATAAAACATTTCTAGGTGTAGTATCAACTAAAATCTCAATATACGTGAGAGAGCTTCCCCCAAATAGCAATGGGTTATAAGTAGGTTTTCTTTCATCAGACTTTGATTTCACTTTTCCTTGGGAAAACTTCTGTCTCTCCAGGAAATTAAATAGTATCTGATTGGCTTGTTTACATTTTCTAATTTCCCCAAACCATTTTGCTTCATTTATGCATTCTTTCACAGTGAAAGTGATTTGGGGATTTAAAATGGATTCATTCTGCTCAAACAGATGTCAAAGATGAGGTACATTGGTTTTAACAACTATTTAGGGGCCATGAGAGAAATAGCTTTTCCCATGTAAAAACCTATTGTGAGCATCCACAGAATTTTTTTCAATTCTTTCCACCACTATATTTCACTAAATTTAGTCAAATTTATTGAGGAATTGTTTTGTGTATCAGTGTGGAGGACTGACATGCATATTTAATTTAAAATACTCTGCTAATATACTGTAGAAATTATAAACATGGGAATAGTTTCATGATGCTAAAAACCATATATAGCCTTTAAACACTATAAGAAAAATAGGCAGTGTCTATTTTTACATATATAAAGTGATTTTAATAGAAAAACAAAAGATATGCTCCTTAAATCCTTAAGGGATATGATAACATGATGAAAAAATTATGGATACATACTTATTTTGTTGTACCTTTTTGTGTGTTATTGGCACTTGAGTGCAATGAGAAGTTAGTACTTTCTCAGCAGTTAAATCAAGCATGACTAGAGCTGAGTGGTATAGTAGTCTTAATATCCTTTCAAGTTATTATTGGTTTAAAATTATGTAATATACATTGTAAAACATTACTATATGAGAAAGAGAAGTAAGAAAGAGCATATTAACTGCCTGTGTCATCATTTTCTTTGTGTGTGTGTGTGTGTGTGTGTGTGTGTGTCTTTGATGTCTACAATTTTGTCTTAGTAAGTGATTCTTTGACAATTAGATGGTGCTGAGAAGTATTTAGTGACCTGAAGTATGATGCTATTAACATCGGCTGGAGAGACAGAAAAAAAATCAATACAAATTTTGCTCACAATTAGCAAATAATTCAATGATTTCTTGCTGGTTCTCCAGAGAGAAGAGTTGTAGAATCCTTGAATTCTAGGAAAGATACTCTAAATTTATTTCTACAGAAAAGCTTATCTCAGAAACCTGATGAATAAAGGCATATGTCTAAATGAGTCAATGCCTCAGGGTAATTGGAGTTACGGACCCAATTACTACGTGTCATCCTTAGTAATTATTTCACCTGTACAGTATATAAGACATAGTTTCAAAATGGAATTTCTTTGGTTTATATTACAAAAATCCATTCTTGCTATATTAAAATCAGCAAAAAAAAAATCCCCTTTAAAAAAGCAACCGTTACCTTTATATGCTCATACAATTAATTAGATAAAAATACATACTTTTTTTATTAAGAAACTATCACGGAAATTCTAGCTTCCATGTTTATCAAGTTAAGGCTATGTCTATAATTATTCACTTATTTTGTTTACTTTGTAGAAAATCTTGAAATCTTTAAACTTGTTTTACAATATTATTTATAATTTCAAGAGTCAACTTAAAAAAATTTTTTTTCTATTAGATATTTTGGTTGACAGTCATGATTAGGTTGCCATATATAATTATTTTTGCTTGGATATTTAAGGGTAAGAGTATAAATAAGTATATATAATCATTGGGAGAGGGAAGTATTTTATGAGGAGTTACATACACATATTACACCAAATAGGCTTTCTGTTTGTTTTAATATGTATCCTATCGATTTTGAGGTAAGTTACAATTATTGAGTGTTACACTCGTTCAACTGGTTGTAAGAAGTCCTGAAGTAGTCTTAATTTTAATTTTGCTTTTTTTCCTTAAATTAAAAAAAGCATTAATGTTTTAAATGTGTCTTTCCACTAGTAGCATAGATTGGCTAATGATGCTGTGAGACAGGTGCCCATCTTTCCGCTCTCGTGACATCATCTTCCTGACACTGAATTATCTGCGTCCCTAAAAAAAGGCTATATCTGCAGAAGACACAAAACGTGTCAGCAAATGGCAGTCGATGTCACCAAACCGATGTCATACATCGATCACTTGCTGATTTTATTTGTCACAAAAGGGCAATATGCAGTTTCAAGAATGAGAACACCAAATCAGCTTGGGTACTGGAACTGGAGTGCATGGTAGGTACGTGTCCCATCCTGACTTCATCATAGCAATGGGTGAGGATGCGCCTGACGTTCCAAACATAGGAGACAATTGTACATGTCTGCTGACAACTCCCCACTAAAGATACTAACTATTCAAACATGAAATCTGTGCCCTTCTCTATACAGCATGTAGCTTAAATAAAGGTCTTTCCAAATTCCCGAAGCCTGGGATGAGCAGATGTGCTTTTTTTTCAGTAATTGCTGCCTCTTTCCCACATAGGATTTTATACTTAATTCACTCAGAGCCTTCACTCTCAGGCAGCAATTTGCTTTATGTAGAGATGGCCGTGCTGCTAACCCAAGAATTCCAATGTGCATTTTAATCTCTTTTTCCTCTTTAAAAGTTCTCAAGGTTGCAAAACGTTTGTTTCAATTAACTGAACTTAGAAAAAATTATCTGTCAAAGAGCAAACTAAAAAAGACCAACAGACAGATATTAGTATGTCACTGAACGGAATTTTTGAGGATGTTTACATGGAGACTTAAGTTAATGTATACAAAAGTTAATGTGTCCATTGAAATCGGAAAGTTGTATACATACATATCTTCCTGATCAGAGTAAGCATGTAATAATATACTCAAATACATCAAGCACTGTAAAAAGTTTATATTCCCTTAAAACCTCATCCTCTGTATTAAATAGGAGGTTAGAATTTCTAATAAAATACATAAAGACATGAACCTACATTTATTCATGCAAATACGGGTGTAGTAAGAGAAAATTTTAATATTAAAACTCCACTCAGTAGTATTCTTGAATTTACTTCACAGGGAATTTTAGAAGGAAATGTTGAATAAACAGAAACAAAGATCTAAAATCAAAAATGAAGGCATTAACAAAGATAATGAGAAACAAATGGGGAGGTGATCAGGAGGAGAATTAAGACTAATTAGGGACATTATCTACTAAATTGTAAAGTATGAAGCCTAAGATGCTTTAGGCAGATTATTTTAGAAGATTGTGAAATTGTTAAGAATGACATAAGAATCAAGAAAAATATAATTCAGATTTAGTAGGAGGGAGGGGCTTTAGGCTAGGTAACTCTGACATTCCCTTTATCTATCCCTTAATCCAAGTTGGCTGTCTTAACGCTGTGTCAGCCTGCCGGGTACATAGCTACAACTTGCATGGGGAAGAAACAGGAATGCTCCAAATGAAGTTAGAGGATCTAATGTCTTTTTATTAATATAAGGAATAATTAAGACATTAAATAAGAAATTATTTATGTTAATACATAGATAAAAATGTTGAAGGGAAGAAGAAATATATATAGTATTTTTTCTCAATTTCTTCAATTATTTTATAAAATGCAGTTTTAGTAGAAGTGTGTACCTCTAAGAACTACGAAAGCACATACACTTATTCTTCAATATTATTTCGACATAATGTTTCATAGTACTACTAACAACAGTAGTTATAAAATGTACTAGAACTGCACTACTTAAATTTGGCAATGAGTCAGACTTAGACTACGTTATTGAGTACTATATGTAAATGATGTTGTCATATTGAAAATTTAAGATTTCATGTGAGAAAAAAATCCATGTAAAGCTGAATTTATTTTTCTTCTCAGTCTTTTTCATCTCCTGTAAAAAAAATAATAATAACCATCCGATCCTCAGTGTATGAGGAGAATTATTTGAAGATTATTGTGCATAATGTATAATATGGTTCTATAAACTGTTCAGATCTATATTTAATAATATCTAATATTATTAAAAGCAATTATTTATAAGCAAAATTATAATAAGACTGATTTTACATCCATTGTTTTTCCTATTGTATCTAATCAAATCCTAGTATTTCATTAAAGTCTCTAAGAATAGCAACAATATTTGATATGAATTTTATTTTTAATTTGGTTTTCAACTACTTTTATAACAAAAACTAACAATGAACTCAGACACATTATATTCCAGTCCCATCATGTGAGAACCACCATATGGGCAAACAATTTAACTGACTTCATTCAGAGGTTAGTCTCAGCTCTTCCTGAGCACTGCTGTAAAAGTCAAGTGTTCATTATTACTAATATCTGTACAGCACTGTAAGGCTTGCAAAACTTTATATGGGAAAGTCCCACACTATATCACAGTGATCTTGGAACAGAAGATTCTGATTTAGCATTTCAAATTTTCCCTGGCTCACTTGGAAAATAGTACAAACGAGAATGCTACACATGTGAACTCTGGTAGGTTCACTCAATACATAGGGACACCTGCTAAGTGCACATCATAATGCTGTAGTCATTTGACCACTGCAGACTGATACAACACGTTATAGCACCATGATGTTGTGCCATGTATGGTAGGCTGTTTTGATATGCATAAGTTTTAAGTGCTTATCCTTAGACATTTGTATTCATAACATCTCTTACACAGTTCTGCCATGAAGAAAAGGTTTTCACTGATTGAAAAAAGTTTAAAAATTAGAGTCATATCTCCTATACAACAGGATAGTTTTACAGAATGGCCATACTCTCTTTTTGAATGGAAATAGCAGCATGCAACAACACATGACTGTATATCATTGTTCTACTTTAACACTTAGGGAACGACTCTAAAATGTGTTGTCTAGACCTAAAAAAATTATTTTAAATGTGAAATGTTTTAAAACTTTGATTCCTCCATAAACAAAATGTTGATGAGCATCAGCAAAAACTGATCATTCTAAATTTGTGTTTTCTTTGATTTTCTTAAGAGAATTGCTTACAGTTACATTCTTCTAATATTTTAAGCTAATTTCCCAAAATTTAATTTTAAAGTTTAGAAACTAGCAGAGTTTTTTCTACAGTAGGTAAAATGTCACTTTGAAAACCTTGACTAAAGACATTTATCTTGTAACTTTTACTCTGGGTGATCATTTTTCTTCAGCCTGATCCCAAAGGCCTCTGTCACAGATGGCCTTCAGAATACTGATTTCTTATGCAGTACAGCACACTTTATAATTTTTTTTGTTTAAATTCAGAAATGAAGGCATACTTTCTCCATATCTCTTATTTTAATTCTTGCAAAATGATTTTTAAGTAATGTTTTATAACAAAGCTAAAGTGTCGGGTTTTTTAACATGACAATTGTCTTATTTTTCTGGTGTATTATTTTATGAATATTTTAATATACAGTATATGTATATGTGTTTATGGATATACATATATACAGTTGCACACTTACATTTTAAATGAAACAGTAATATGTCAACCACCCTGATCAGCACATATACATTCCTGTCTCTATTTTGAAAACATTCAGTGCTTGACATGGCAGTCTTCAAACATGTTTCTTGGATCAAATTAAGGCACACCATGCTAAAACTAAACAGAAATTAAAAGGAGCTGGTCTGTTGTAAAATCAGTTGGGCAATGAATGGCACAAGGGACAAGCCCCAAAATCAAAGCAGAAATGCCCACAGGGAGAGAATGACACACAGAACAACACACTACTGTCTTGTATCTCACTCTTCCCTGGGCACTGTCTTCCCTCAATCAGCATGAAATCTTTGACAGCAAGAATAGAACAGGGGAACTCTAAACAGCCTTAGAGCAAGAAAAGAGAAAGTGGGGAGGCGAGGGAGAAAAGAAGGCAGAGAATTGGGAGTTTTTCTAAATCTGGGTGCATAGTGAAATATCCTCCCCTCCCATCCTCACCGTCCTCAACCCTCAAATATGCCTGGAGATTGAGCTTCCAGAACCAGGTCACCTGGCAATGGTGAAAATGGAGAAGGAATGTAGCAGAAATTGACCAGTTTCAAAGATTGTACCCTAGGCTGAGACTTTCCTTCTTTCTCAGTAAGAATTGATAAAGTGGAATAAAGCTGAGCTTTCACATAGGTCTTGAGATTTATAAGCATTTCAAAACATTATATTCAGAAAGAACAGGAAAACCTATCAAATGTTTACTATAAACACAGTGAATTTACATTTTATTCTTCATATTACTTCTAATAAAATAATTCCATCTATCGGTCATGACCTATATATATGGGCTATTTACAAAGAGTGTATTTTAACTACTGAAACCGTATGCACAGCTCATTATGAAATGACATTTTAACCACTATAAATGCAAAATCTTTACATTTATTTGAAAATAAAAAAGCCAATATGTGATACTGGTAATTTAACTTTTATTTAGATCGAAAGACTCCCAAGTTATCAATGAATTTTTCCACTCAATACTAAAAAAAAACAAGGATGTAAAATAGCATAATAAAGTAATTACAGGGATGAAGTCTGGATTCAATAAGTACATGATAGCAATCAACATGGAAAGCTAGGCTTTTAATTGACCAAAACAGTATAAAAATCTATCACATGTAAAGAGGAGATAAAAATAGGATTTGTGGCAGGGCGCAGTGGCTCACACCTGTAATCCCAGCACTTTGGGAGGCCAAGGCTGGCAGATCACAAGGTCAGAAGATGGAGACCATCCTGGCTAACACAGTAAAACTCCATCTCTACTAAAAATACAAAAAAGTTAGCCAGGTATGGTGGCACGTGCCTGTAGTCCCAGCTAATCAAGAGGCTGAGGCAGGAGAATCGCTTGAACAAGGGAGGCAGAGGCTGCAGTGAGCAGTGCATGCCACTGCACTCCAGGCTGGGCGACAGAGCAAGATTCTGTCTCAAAAAAATAAATAAATAAATTGTAGGATTAGCAAAGGTCATTTTATTGAACATTTTTTTATTGTTACTCTAAGCACATATGAGGCTGCCATAAATGAAAACAGCTTCTGTATTTTAACTACATTTATATTCTGTTTCTCACATTGAACATATATATAACAAATATCTTCTGCATTTAAAACTACATATTAAGTAAAAACTCATTTCTATTTGCGTATGTTTTTTGCTGCATTATTCATTCAATAAATATTTCCTGACTGCCTCCTGGACCAGTACTAGGTCAAAATCTGTTTAACTTAATTAAAAGCCACTTAGGAGATGAGGTATGATATGTATGAGGTGTCTGGAAGACAGCTAAAACATGTTAGAATGTAAAATGTTCAGATAAAATGTTTATCTGGAAAAGAACAAGGCAGAAGAAAGAAAGCAAAGAAACTGAGAGGAAAATTGAGGAGGGTAGGAAAAAACAGGAAATGTTGAAGGACATGAGACTGTCAAAGTTGACTGACATTCTTGCCTCAGCAGGTTACCTTGTTCTCCTGAATAGTAATGGTTAACATGTGCCTTCTTCTGCAATGCATTAATGCAAGGAACCCTTCATACTTAATAAGGTATTCTTCTGGTGGATCTCGGTCTATTCTGTCCTGGACAACATAAGTATTTATTTCAGCAAATGCCAAAGAATAAGTGAAGGGAAAAATGCAGTCCATCTTTTTCAGAACTAACTTGGATATCATAATTTCTAATTTATATCATCAAAGGCCAGAGAACCATGTAGCTTGATAAAACGCAGATATACTGCAATGGAAAATCATTAGATTTTTTTCATTTTACAAATGACATAGTCATTCACTTTTTCTTACAAAGTCAAAGTGAGTTTAGAATTATATGATAGTTGTGTAGTAACATACCATCTACAAAAGAAATTTTTCTTCTTTTGTTTATAACTTTTAAAAGTACAGTTTAGCACAGGGGCCTGAAAACAATATCCTGTGGGTCAAACCTGCCTGTTGCCTGTTTTTATAGAGCTGGCGAGCCAAGAATGGTATTTACATTTTTAAATGGTCACAATTTACATGGCTAGTAAGCACATATATAATACACTTAATTTATATATAATAAATATAACTATTGATATAATCTAGTATGTAATATACATTATATATACACATATTGCATATATGTGTGTGTGTATATTCCCTTCCCTTCAATTTACACTCCTTTTCAGTACACACTTTTCAGCCTAAACATTCTAAAGTGTTCTAAATCTTAGAAATAATTTAAAACCTTAAATATATAATCCTAGACACATTAAATTTCAGTATGTGAGCTCGTGTCATTAGATGAAAGATAATATAATACAGTAACAATCTGTGCTAATTTAAAATAGTGCAAAAACTATATTTTTATAAACAAACAAAAATCACAAATTTGAAAATTAATAATTTCTCAAATATTCAAAGAATTCATGCAGGTAGGCCAACTGAATGGTGAACTGGGTTTATGTTATTGCCACAGGGTGGTTCCACTTTAGTAGTTAAAAGCAAAACTCTGTGATCCTTTGTCAGGGAATACGAATAACATAAGATCTGGGTTATGCAAGGTATTCAGAAACACCTTCTTTTTGCATGAATTGTATTTGTCATGTTTTAATATTTTTCAGGCCTGAATCAGAAGAAATGCAAAAGTAGAAAATCATGTATATACAGTTGTTCAAAGATTGCTATTATATAATATTCACACTTCTTAATAATAAAATAAGTTGCATAAGCAAAGCCTGAATACACATTATGGTTTACTTTGGGCTTGACAGACATTTCCTCTGCATACAGGTTATAATAGTTTTCTTATTACTTAGATTTTAAATATGAATAGACTTCAAATTCGTTTGAAAAACATAAATAGCATCTAAATAAGAAAATCCCAAAATATATGTTTTTTGGAACTAGTTCTGACTTTCTAATATATGATGTCCAAATATTATATTATCCTGAAATCCAGTATCTCTACACATAAATTTGTTTCTATGTTCTTTTTGCATCAACTCAGAAGGCCACATCTGACCATATTAGAATTTTTAAAAATCCCCACAGACATGCTAACTTGAATAATTCATAAAACAGAATATTTTTTATTCTTAAAGTAGCAATGTTGACACAGGCTGACACCTACATTTGCTCTTAAAATGTAACAAGTCCAAGAAAATAAAATGTGTAGAGGAATAAAAAAGAAAAAAAGAAATTTGTGGTAGGCTCTTTTCCCCTAGCCATACTATCCCCATTAGCCAGCTCTGGTTCCAGAAGATAGATGTGATTCTATAATACAGTGGTGAAGAATACATAAAGAGAATTTTTTTCATATGCAAACACTTCACCACAGTATTTTAAATTTTATTCAACAGGGAGGATATCTCATAATCTGATGAATTACTAGTTTATGATTATGACAGGAAATATTTCTTCCATCTACCAATTTCTCATCAGCGCAATATAACATATCTGATTTTCAAAATCTAAAATGTAAAAAAAAATACAGGAATATAAAATATGAATTAGAGAACCTACGAATCAGATGTATTACATATCATACAAAGTCACCTCTTTATGACCAAGCATAGCAGGACTGAGTCCATATCATGTCGTTTTTTCTCTAAGACTCACTTCTTAATCAAGAATAACTTTGTCTTGATTAAGAATGACTTTGACATTCTTGATTAAGAAGTGATTCTTAATTTCTTCAAAAAGGCTCCTAGCACCGAGACATGGCATTGTCATTATGAAATATTTACATGATGAAATTCTTGCACAGTAAACCTACAGAATTCCTTTATAAGTGAACACCTATCAGATGTACTTTAAGATGTGTCCATTTCATGGTCTCCAGTAACCTTGGATACCCTGTTTCTTTCATGACCTTTGTCTACCCTGTTTCATTTTTAACTGGTCTATGCTGCACATACACATTGATCTGTAGACAAAGCATTGTCAGATGGAATCAATATATCATTCCTTCGGTATTGAGACTGGCTCTTGCTTAGTTTGCTTTCATTTTTTAGCACATCAATAGTGCTAAACTGATGCATTACAAATTGGGGTACAATCAGTATCTGTCTTCAGACTAGTTAACATGGGAATACAGCTTGAAAGGTAGAATTTAGATGAAAGAAAGTGTTGAAACTGTTAAACCTGTATTCAAGACTTCCTCCTGAATATGAACATTTTTAAAAGAAGTTAATGTTTTTAAAACAACAGCTACTCTTCACATTTCTTTGTATTTATTTGGTTTAAAAAGTTTTTCATAATGGATCAGTTTCTTAATAAAATATATGAAATAAAATATTTTCCATCAATGTATCAAAAAGGTTTATCTTTTAGAGTCTATTATCTCTGATTTGGAAAGAAAATAAACAGATTCATGGAGTCAGTCTAAGATATTTGTATTAGTTTTATGTAATTTTCACGGGAAAATTAGCTTAATTATGTTATCTATATCAAAAATTTATTTTTACTAATAAATATAATGTTAAGAATAAACTTTTATGCTCACACAATGGCTTTAATGCCTTCTTTTTACCTACTTCTTAGTTTGTGTGATAGGGTTCACCTCACTGATGACAAAAAATCATTGAACCCATTTTCCTTCAATTTCATCAATATATTCATTAACAGGACTTCATCAACTCATTGTCCTGAGAAAATATTAAATCTTCTAAGCATATTAAAATTGATTTCATGATTTGGGGATCACGTATTCATTATTTGGCCATTTCTTCATTTTATATGTGAATGCATTAAAAATAATAATACAGTAAGTGATCTTAAAATAAAAGAGTATCCTGTGAAGCCATTTTCTAAATGTAAGGGTAATAGGTACACAATTTATTCAATTTGACCCTTAACACCAAAAATACTGTTATATATTGATTTTCTCTTCCTTACCTAGGATCCAGTAGCTGGACCTCATCAACTCTTCATTACGCATGGTAATGGGGAACCAGGCGAGCAAATAAGCCCTAAACCTTTGCAGAGTATCACAGTACATGGTTTGAGGGTCTGACAGACTGGATTGAAAACTTAGCTCTGCCTAGTTCTCATAAATGATGAAAACAATAAATATCCAATAAGTATACATGTGTTAAATGAACTCATTCATTCATTCATTCATTCATTCAGTCAGTCAGTCAGTCAGCACATTAATTCATTCAGTGGTGATAAAGTTGTGTTAGGAGATGGAAACCCAGTCCTAAACAGAACTATACAGCTTTTGTCTTCCTAGAGAGTCCATTCTGTTGAGGCTGACACATTTTATACAATTACATACTTATTTACTTAATTACAGATGTGAATAGTCACAGGTGGGAAATTTGGGGGCCCTCACCTAGTAGGATATTTTTTTAATTTTTTTTTTTTTGAGATGGAGTCTCGAACTGGGCTGAAGAGCAATAGTGTGATCTTGGCTCATAGCAACCTCCGCCTCCTGGGGTCAAGCTATTCTCCTGCCTCAGCTTCCCCAGTTGCTGAGATTATAGGTGCCCATCACCACATCTGGCTATTTTTTTTTGTATTTTTAGTAGAGATGGGGTTTCACTATGTTGTCCAGGTTGGTCTCAAACTCCTGACCTCGTGATCCGCCCACCTCGGCCTCCCAATAGTTTGATCATTCTTAAAAAGTTCACATTAAGGGTATGACATAAGTTCTGATGAGAAAGATAATCAGGGGTTACCTAGGCTAAGGATAAGAAAGCAATATTTTCAAAGACAGGAAGAAGAAGAACACTTGGGAGGAAGTAGAAAAGGCCAACGAGAGAGGTGTGAAGAGATAATGCAGGGTCTTATAGGTAATATTAATACTACTGGACTTATTCCAGAAAGTAAAAGGAGGTCACAGAAAAGTTTCAAATAGAAGATCAACATGATTAGGGTGAAGAGTAGCTTTAGGTGCATTAGCTAACGATCTGTTTCCTACTCCAAGGAAGAAATGCACCTGCTTTGACTAGGATGGTGGAAGTATGAATAGTAAAAAAGTAGATGGATTTCCACTTGTATTTAGAAGAAAATACATACTGTACTGGTTGATTTGATCTAGAGGATAAGGGAAAGGGAAAGGACAAAACAGACACAAGAATTACTGGGTTGAGAAGTTTCATGTATTTACTAAGATAGCCTCTGACTGAAGAGTCAGATAAAAAGACCACGAGTGAGCCAAGAGGAAATGTTTCCAAGTAGGTGGTTGGGTATCCTGATCTGAAGCTCAGAAATTGGGTCCAGGAGAGAGTTACACATTTGAGAGTTATCTGTTTAGGGAAGGCACTTGAAGCTGTGATGTCCTTGTGATTGTCTAGTGAGAAAATATAGAAAAAGAGATTTAAAAAACTCACAAGTAAGTCTACAGAAACAATTGTTTAAAGATTAAGTGAAGGAGAATTACATCTAAAACAAAATAAAACAAAACAAAACAAAAAAACAAGTTGTCCGAGAAGAAGGAAAATCCTTAGAGTGCCGAGCATGGAGCACCCGGCACGGTCCATAATAAGCATTATATAAGTAACATCTAGGAGTGATACTGACAGCATAACATAGACTAACAGAGCATAATATAGAACAGTGTAGGAAGGATAATACAGGATGGGCAGCACCTACTTCATGGTTATCTCTCCTAGCTAATAAATTATCTGAAACGCAGGAGGAGTCTGGGAAGCCCTGCTCACCTTGCCTCACTGCCTAGGATACTCTCTTTATTTCTCTCTCTTTTTTTTTTTTTTCTCTATTGGCTTCTGGACAAGACTAAGCTTTTTAAAGACATTGCATAGTGTCTCATCCCAAGATCCATCCTAATTAGGGCTAAGATGCAGACAGACCAGTTATGAGAACAGTATAGCAAGAAGTAAGGATGAAAGCAATGACTCCTTCATTACTAACTCTTAGTACAAGGCAGTGTCACCAAATAAAGCCATGTCCTCACCTCTCCAATGAACTTGAAACATCAAAAAAAAAAAAAAATTCAATCCCACTCTTTTATGTCTCATAGACTATGTCCTGTGAGAGTCATCTCCTCAGACCTTGGGAATTAATTTCTGCCACATGAAATTGTACCACTGTCTGGAGGGACAGGGAAGTACAAAAGGACTCTGTGAGACACAGTAAACCAGCGTACAGGTTGACTAGGGTAACACGGATTTGCGATTGAACTCTACAGTCGAAACTGAATAAAATTCATAAGCCACCCTTCCTTTGTGGTTAAAGACCATTCTGGGACAGCCATACACGTCCTTTGAAAAGTTGGGTTTGTGGACCAAAAGGTCTGTGTTGGAATTACTCAGTCTTTTCACTGTGGCCCTGAAGTAGCCGTAGACAATATGCTAATAAGTATGCACAGCTGTGCACCAATAAAATGTTGTTTACTAAATCAGGGGGTGAACCAGAGTTGGCTCAGGGACTCTTGTTTCCCCACACCCTGGTCTGTAATATTGTTAGTCCCTTCATAGATTTCCGATGCTGTGCTACATGAGATTTTGTAGACTGACGTGGAGGTAGCTAAAAACTGTATTTAATATTGCTTCCATGTACCACTATATACCCCATTGCAAACAATGGTTTACAAATGAGTTTTGTAAACACAGTCAACTCACAGAGGGCATTCTGTATTACCTATACAGAATTCACTTTATTAATATAGATTTAAGGGAAAAATAAGCCTGTAAATAAAATGTCATTCCTTACATTTCCTATAAATTCCTGGAAGCACCACTGCTTGACTATACAAATGACTTTTATAATCCTCTCTTTGTCCTTATTTTTACTATGTTTATAAACAAGGCAAAAGTGTCAAAAGAAATATCAAAGACTTTATTTAAAATTGCTAAAAAAAAAGTTAGAGGCATAGAGTATGCACACTGTATGCTGCAGATAACATTATTCTGCCTAGTTTTGCTAAATATTTATAGTTACATCAATATCCAACATAAGTCACAAATCTGTGGCCTTAATTCCAGGATTTGGAATTCAAGGCTGGCCCTATAAACAATGACTGCCTGAATTTTTACCCTGGAGACAGAGAAACATCACTGTAAAGCAACATACTTATGTTATGGAATCTTTCTCGTAGACTTACTCATAGACTGATAGACTTTGCTGGGATTTGAAAAGAATAAAAAATAGCCTCCATAGATTTAACACTGTCAACACTTTCTCTGGGCCTGGCAAGGATTGAAGTCAACCAGCCTGCCCCTTTTCATCACTGACTAGCCTTTCTCTTTTAGGGAGCCAATTATAGATTCTTTGTTCCTTAATTCAACCCACATTTATTGAACAGTATGAGCCAAACATTGAGCTAGATGCTGGGAACACAGGATGAAAGTAAGACAGATTCTGCCTTGGGAGGGCTCAGAGTCCAGCAACTATGCCATTTCAGGCATAATGTGCAAGTAGGGTCATCACTAAAAGCTGAGAAGAGAGGCTTAATTTAATATAAATCAATAATTACTTATATCTATTTTTGAACTATGGGTGACTTCAACAATTAATTAGAAAACTATCCTGTAGAGCATATAAAATGTTTAGCTTTTCCTCATTAGTATTTGCTCCTTCATAAATATTTGTTAAATGAATAGATTCTTATATCCTTTCTCCATTGTGGATGATCGTAACCCCTTTATCAAAGGATACATTCTTGAAATCTGTTTTCACCATACTTTCATATCTAATCAAATCCCATTGATTATTTTGCAGGATTTCCCACATGCAACTGTCCTATCCATTAACATTGTAATTGAGGATATCGTCAACTCTCAAACATTAAGTAGTTGTTTGCTGGAACCAGCTCATGCTAGATATCAAGAGCCGATTGCCAAATGCTGAGTTATGTTGTGAGTCTGTTTTTGCATTATATTCATCTCTAATTGATTCTAAAGCTGAAAAGTTTCCAGTTTAAAGTGTATAACTAATATGAGGATGAGAAATAGTTACAGCAGATCACATATAAAATTTAATGATAGTAAACTTACTGGGAAAAGAATAAGCAGATTGGGATGCAACTTGATTGGGGAAACCATGGCTAGACTGCAAATGCAGATGAGATACAGACACAAAAGTTTGGCACAAATCAGTGACAGAATTTTGAGACAATCAACTAGGCACGTGAAATGTAAAATAAAGGGTGTTATACATATATTAGTCTGCTTGGGTTGCTGTAACAAAATACCTTAGACTGGGCGATTTATGAATAACAGAAATTTATTTCTTACACTTCTGGAGGTTGGGAAGGCCAAGACTGAGTTGCCAGCAATGTCTGGTGAGGGCATGCTTCCTCTGAGATGGTGCTCCCCTATGATGCAAGGGCAAGGCGGCTCTCTGGGGCCTCCATTATGAGGCCACTAATCATCTAAAAAGCCCCACTTCCTAATCTAATATCATCATCTTGTGGCTTAGGAATAAGAATTTCGAGGGAAAACAAACATTCAGACTTAGCCACATATTTTACAATTATTTGTCAATTTTGTGTTCCATATCCTATCGAGAAAATTTTTAACACATTAATATGCACACACACGTTTTTGTTTTGGAGAGCTAGTTGGTAAATAGTTACCAGTACACCTCTGAGCAACAGCCACTCCTTGCTAAAACACACAAAGACATACAAAAACAATGCCAACAATGGACTTCAAAGGACGCCAAAGTAAACATTGTATTATCTAAGGCTGTCCACAAAGCTTCCACAACTTCATATAGACCTTAGCTCCCCTCACCCTTCTAGTCACCATTTAGACAGACTTTCTCACAGGATCCAATCTTCAGTACTCATTCCCTCTGTCAGAATTGCCCTGATCCTCTAAGAATCAGTTGAAGTCCCTCCTTCTCCACAGAACTGACTGCAACTTGGTAATCGCTCCTGGCTTGGGTTTCTAGCTATCATTCAGTGTCTATGCCATGTTTCCAGCCATAGGATTATATGAAACATATTGAGCATTGTCCATTGCACTAAAGCCTCACCTGATCTAACCTCATGGTCACAGCAGAATGGGCCAGGGGCTCCTACACTCTGGGTCTCTACCATGCTGATCCAGATTCTCTCTCTTGAGATACAGAAATGTTTGGCAGTCATTAGTGGGCACCACAGCTAAGAGACCATGAAGGTGTGATTTGTGTGGGGCCATTTTAAACCACAAGTAAGATAAAGAGTATCAACATGCAAGAAAAAGGGGTGCGGACAGATCGCTGTGCTCTTTAGGGAAGACCACAACCTTGTTTTTCAACTTTCTAGGTCTGATTCTCATGAACTTCCTTTTGAGTACTTGAATATCATGAAATAATGAGCACATGTTTGCAAAACAAAACAAAAACCCTTGGTTTTTACATGAGCAATTTTGAACTGTTTTCTATTATTTACAGCCCAAAGACCCATGGACAGAACAAAACTGCAAAGTCCTTTGCTCTCTATACTGCTTGGGATTCCCCTCAGAGACCAGCAAAATAGGATTTTGATGATTAGTTGATTATGTAAAAGAAGGATTTCCAATCAAGTCTGAGGAAGGGAAGAAATATTTTACTTGTCTTCATTTTGAATCAGTGTTTTCTGACCAGTTGGGCACCAGTGGGGGCTATAATAATGGCTTAAAAATATGTATCCTAGCCTGGTAAAGCAAGTCAGGTGCACTTATGGAATGATAATAAAATGTAGCTCCTGGCCTATTACTGGAATCAGTAAACTGAGAAATAAAATGTAATAGAGAGACTGAATTCATGAGCTTCCACATTTCCACATTCAAGAGTAACTGGGAATACTTTTAAATGGATACTTTGGATAAACATAGCTGATTTGCTTCATGATAGGATATGACACTGAAATTTGCTCTTTTTTGTCCTGTTTTTAAAATTATCAAATTATGGAAATAAAAAATTGTATATATAATAATTGCTTAGCTGATATAACTTTGGATTAGCATTAACTATTCCCTTAGTTCTAATCTAAAAATAAATCAGAACTCTATAGTATGGTTCTGACTTTCTCTTCAATAAACTTTTTTAAAACTCAAACTCTGAGTTTTGACAGAAAAAAATGCATTTCTCTTATACTGTTATTTTGAAAATATTCACACTAAAACTATTTGATGTCATGGATATGTGCATTATCCAATATAATCTGGGCATGCAATATATCAATATGACTACTAATACAAGTATTTCTTCTTATACAATTTTGCCCAGCCATAGAAAAAACATAAAAATTAATTAAAAGCTATTAAAAATAAGCACCATTCTAAAAGCATCCAAAGGAACATTAACAATAAAATATTACCCAAGTTTTTCTGTGAATGCCTCAAACATAAAATATTTCCTTTTTATGTATTAAAAACCAGATAATTTTGACACTCTATTCTCATTAACTTCAGTAACAAATAAAATTACATACTTCCTATAGTTTTAAGGAGAAAAGAGATCAATTTTCTAAATTAATAAGAATAAGGAGTACTCCTTATTAAAAAGCATAAACATTTCAAAAATAGCACTAAAACAATGTATTTCAAGGCTTTGTTTACAATGATCTTTATTAAAAAGGTAACATTTGTCTTGTGCTTTCTTAGTAAGTCAGAATATTTTTTTGTTCCTGGAATGAGATATCACAGTAAGAATTCAATAAGATAAATGCCACATTTTTAATGAAAAACCAGCTCAGCTCAACTCTGTGAAAAGAAATGGCTAATCGTTGCCTGTAAGGTTAAAAATGAAATATAAAATTAATCTTTTTATATCAAGGATCAATGCAGTCTGAATAGTCAAAATTATTTCTCCTTATTAACCATATCTTTAATGATTTATTGCATTCTTTATTGATGGTTTAAATTATTCTAGTAAGATAATTAGCGTTCTTTGCAAACACAATGAAGCTGACTAAATGATTCAGGTGAGATGAGTCAGCAATGTACCAGGTGCAGAAACTGCAAGCTTTGCAGTTGGGAAAATTATATTTTATGAATTAACGACTTGCTGTTATTTTCTTTCTTTTTCCCTGGCCAGTGGGAGCCAGAAGGCTATTCACTCCAGGAAATCAACTAGCGTCCAGGAAACACAGCCTTTCTCTTCTCTGGGATTGAAATCTCTTGTACCCTCACCCACTCATCCCAAACAGCAAATAATAATTGCAGTAAGTCTTTTGTGTGCATAAGAGTTCAAATCCTAAGTCTACCACTTATAAGACACATTAACTTCCGCAACTTATTTAAGTTCACTTGAGTTTCTTCAGTTATAGAGAGAAAAATTGCACCCATTGTAAGAGTATGGTGAGAATTAAATGAAATAATACACCAAGTGCTTGCAATACTGCCTAGCACGTCAGAAATAGAACATAGATTAGCTATTATTAATTTGGCCCTGTGCTTTCAGTAGCAAGCATTCTGTAGCAATGTTTCTGTCAGCTACAACTTCAGGATCAGTTGCAAGGGTAGCCACTCTGTCTAATCCCAAATCCAGAGGTTTTCACGTTAACCTCGTCCCTATTCCAGTGCCTCCAGATGCCTACAAACAGGTTTTTCATATATCACACATTCCATATGCCCTCTCCAGGAATCTGGCACACCTTCCATGTAGAAGTGTCAATTTTAGAGGTTTTAGCTCAATGTTAAATTAAAATATGAAGTTCACTGTTAGCAAATCCTAAAAGGGGTACGAGTTCAAATATGTTCATCAGATTTTCAATACAAATTCTTACCCTATATGAACTTTGAAAGCAGAGTTAGTCTTACTCGTATTTTTAATCATTTTTTTTTTTACATTCAAACAGCTTTGTTGGGTTGGGGATTAAACCAAATTAGTAAATAATTTTAATTTTTGAGGTTAAATTATACATGGGTTTCTTTAGTCAAGAAAAATTTTCCTTCCTTTCTGTCTGCCTGCCTGCCTGCATTTTTTTTTTCCTGACCAAATGATATCGGTTATTCTTTTTAATTCTCAGGCTTTATGTACACACACACACACACACACACACACACATACACACACACACACAAACATACGTGTGTGTTTGTGTGTGTGTATGTATTTACATTATACATACATTAAAATACGGTTTTTCCCCTTATGATCAAGAAAAAGAATTTCTACAACTTCAATTATTCATATAGTCCCATTGTTCAAATCTTTGTCTGTTACCTAAATCTCCACGCTGATTTCTGAACACTCTGAAGCATCTTAACCTGAATGACAATCAGGTATGTTCAATTCTGAATGCAAAGCGGAACTCACCTTCTTCACCCTCAAAACCTGCCCACCACGATGGGCCCTATCTCTGTTCATGATTCCTCTGTCTATCCTGTTGTTCAAGTCAGAAACCCACAAATTCTCCTTGATCAGTTTTTCTCACACATCACAAAGCCGGCACTTGGAGTCCTTACTGCTCAATATCCCAAGTATTTCTAGAATGTGCTCACTTTCCTTCATTTCCACTGCCATCATCCTAGCCAAATCCACCATTATTTTTTGTCTGGACAGCTGAATGACCTTTAAAATGATATTCTTGCTTTGCTCTTGCTTCCTTCCAATCCAGCCTCAATATAGTAATCCCAAGAATCTTTGGAAAATATGAACTGAGTCATGCACTCTACTGCTTTAAATTCTTCCATGGCTTCTGATCACACCACAAATCATATTCAGAGGCTGGGCGCCATGGTTCACCCGGTAATCTCAGCAATTTGGGAGGCTGAGGCGGCAGATCATTTGAGGTCAGGAGTTGGAGGCCAGCCTTGCCAACATGGTGAAAACCTGTCTCTACTAAAAATAAAAAAATTAGCTGCACATGGTGGCACATGCCTGTAATCCCAGCTACCCAGCAGGCTGAGGCAGGAGAACTATGTAGGAGGTATAGGATGAAGTGAGCTGAAATTGCACCACTGCACTCCACCCTGGATGACAGAGAGAGACTCTGGGGGAGAAAATCATATTCAAGTCACTGGCATGGTCTGCACATCTTTGCATGACATGACCTGACAGTTTCTGACCGCCCCATCCTCCTCACATTCAGTCTTCCAGTTCCTCTCACTGCAGTACTACTGCATATACACTTCTACGTTCCTGCTTATTAGCACTTTGTCCCTGTCTTTCATAGAGTATGGATGACTTCATCTTTCACGTTGGCTCTAAGTTTATGTACCACCCCCTTAGAAAGAACATCTCTGGCCACCTTCTCCAAAAAAGGACATTCTCCCAAGCTATATTTTTTTTCTTTTAATTTTACTCAGATTCAAACAGAGTTTTACCACATCCTCCGTTTGCTTTTCTTAACATACTTCCAGCAATTTGCAATGTATATATTTATTCTGTAATTGTTATCTATCTCCTCACTAATTCAAAGTTCCATAGAGCAAAGACCATTCAACCCTAACCCTGCATCCCTGACAACTGACACACTGCTGAGCACAAAGTGAGAACTCAATAGATGGTTCTTAAGTGAATTTAAAATAATTCAATAGAGAAAATATTTACCAATCTGTTTGCCATGCACTCAAATATTAGCCATTAGTGAGAGTTTAACTCACTCAAATACTATGTCATATATATATATATATAATATATATGTGTTATATTATATATATGTTATATTATGCATATGTTATGTGTATATATGATATATATTGTGTGTATGTATATATAATGTATATGTAATATAACATATATATGATATATATGCTTTGGATTATATATAATATACACAAAGCATATATATCATATGCATGTTATATATGTTATATATGTTATATATGTTATATTATGTATATGTTTGTGTGTGTGAGCTAGAACAAAATGTATATACATACACACGTATTTGTGTATATATATGTGTGTGTGTGTGTATATATATATATATATATATATATATATATATATATCTTTTGTTCCAGATCACAATAATCACAATAATTGGGAGGGGATACCTGTGTTGTCTTCTCTTAGGAGGATTTTAGAACCAATGCCAAATGCAGAAAGAAAACTATCTATTAGCTGAAGATGTCACACTTGCAAAGGCAAGGTTCAGGGATGGCGCTGAAAACCCTAAGCTACATTGAGAAAGGGATGTTTGCTGCCTCCATCTTTCCCCACCAACCCTTCTCCTTATGACTTCACACACACACACGGGCATGCAGTGGTCATACACAAAAAAGAATTAACTCTGTATCTAAGAAAACTTCTCAGTATTTTCTCAAGTTGATGGAAACAATTTCATGGGAATGAAACAAACAAAAAGAACAGATCCTTTGTATTACCAATTGAGGAAGCCTAGTTGCTATAGTAAATTAGAAATACATTTAAGTATAAGCCAAGTTTCAAGGTTTGGGATTATATTTAATTTTCAATCCTACTCTAACGTGTAACATAGAACACGTTTACAAATTGTTGCTCAGTTTTCAATCTCGATGGCATAGTCTCTAGAATTTCACATATATTGTACCTTATATCAAAATAAGAAAGCCAACAAGTGTATATCCTCTGGGTAAAAGCATATACTTTGTAAAGACATCAGACCAATCATTGAGTAATGTCACATTCTGTTTGCTTACTCTTCTAAGCACATTTTAGGGTTTCCCCTCTCAATGCTATGCTCATACCATCCTACTCACATACTCACATTTCCTCTGCCTGTCCAAATTCTACCCATCTTTTAAAATTCATTTTAAATCCCAGTTCTTCTACAAAACCTTTTCTTATTATCACTGCCTGCAGTTATCCCAGAGTTACTATTTCCCTGCTTTACTATCTGTGCACATTGCCACCTACATAATTTTAGATAAATTTTAGTATTTTGCCTGTGATATATTAGCTTTAATTCTACACTTAAAGAGCAAAGTTATGCTATTTTTCTGAGCATCAGTATCCTCATGTATAAAATAGGGGGAAACAGGTAGAATCTCTCCAAGATGTTTCCCGGTTCAAGAAAAAAACATGTTACTGAATCATTAATATAATAACATATTCATTCATTCAGCACTGAATTTACCTCCTGTTATATGCCAATTATGTTAATAAGCTCTATAGACACAAATATGTTATGACATTGACCCTGAAGGATACAGTAAGTCATGACGCTACCCTGGGAGAATTATTTTTTTGGGAAGCATCAGGGTAGAGTTAGGGGTTTATGAAATCACATATGGTAGAATGTCTACACCTTAAATTATTTTAAATGTAAAATCTGCATTAACAGTAGGGTAGTGCCTAAGTCTTCTTGTGAATATCAGCTGAGCGCACTTAGTGTTCCAGATGAGATTGTACAGATGAAAAGCAAGTGTTCCTGTCAGTAAATAGTGCGGAGGGACATTCTAGACAGAAAACCCAGTAAGGACAAAGGCACAGAATTGAGGAAGAATAAGATATTATGTAAAATCATAATACAATTGTATGAGGTTATATTTGGCCAAAACAGTTGAAAACTGACAATTTCATACATTTCAACCTACTACAACCTTAACAAATGTTTATTTTAAAAGTTTGCCTACACTATTCATCATTCACATTCATTGGAAGTTCTGCAATTACCTTGAAAGCTCATGGCAGAAAAGGTCCACCTCTTATAAAAGAATGTCATTGAGTTGAACATGCTAGTTATACAACAAATATGCAATTAATATGACATGGTAATTCATTTATTCTTAAATAAATATCTGTAAAGCATACTAAAAACTAAACAGTAAGATTAAAGAAGTGTTGCTTCATAAGCTGGTGAAATGTAGGGTCCTCATTTACATAAAATGTATTTTGATGCTTTTGGCCTAATGAGTAATGTGGGGAAAAAATAGTTATTTATATCAGCACAGCATTATGCTGCATCTGATCCCAGGAAATCTGTATTAATCACTTAACTTCCAGACTGTACAACTCTGACTGCCATAGAAAATATAGTTACACTATACATGGGGTAAATAGTGAAAATAGTAATTTACATAGAAAACTAAAAGATAGCTTTCCAATGGTGTATCACCTCTAAAAGTGAGTAAAGTGTTTTATTTAAAGGGTGCTTGAGTATTCATAAAAGGAGGGCACATTATTTTCTAAGCCTTCTACGCTTTTCTAAAAAGTCATATAATTATATAATCATAGGCTGACATATCCATGAAAAATAGGTGCAGATCACTGAGTGTCCAGGCGATGTTGCATGCTGAAGCAATAAAGATAGAACCATCCAACCAGGGGAGGTCAAATAAATATAAAGAACACATTAGCTATGTTTTGCAGGAAAATATTAACATAATCATTTTTAAATCCATGCTTGAAATGCAATTCTATTTAAATAAATCTGTGGTTCAATATCATTGAACTGACTCTAATTTATGAAACAGTAGTTTAGGAACACATTGATTCCAGAGTCATATCTCAAGGGGACACAGCAAAGATGTTTTTTTAAAAAAAAAAAAACGGTGCCTTAAATGCCCACCATGTGCAACAATTTGTACCAGGGGCAGTCTGGGATGGAAAGATAACCATGAAATAATGATATGGAGGAGTAAAAACGTACATATTAGCTATAAATGCCTTTTTAGCCTTCGTGTCCATTTCTAGGCAAGATTCTCTGGACACCAGAAGATACAGTGAGCACAGGAGAGAAATGAGAGGTATAAAACGTCAAAAGAAATCGCTAATCTCCTGTCTTATTCTACACCAACTTGATTTTGCCTTCAGGTACGGTTCCATAAAACTGAATAGAATGCTTATGCAGTTAGACTGACATTGCAATTAGGTAAATGGCTTCTTGACTTTTGTGCTAAACTGCCGATGTTGGCGTTTTCTAGGGTGCTGCCTCAGCATTCAAAATTGTCAGAAGAGTGTAAAGCAAAGTGCCCATTAAATGCAAGAATACAAATCATCAGCACATGAATCTAATTTTTCATGATATTACATCTTTTCATTTGAATGAATTTTGAGGAACTCTAAGAGAAATCTAAATTAATACCATTTCAGTGTATAAAAGTAAATAACATTTTTAGACAGAAGATCTTGTTTTTTCAACTTAAAATCATTTCAGGCTGATATAATTTGATTGTTCATTATAATAAAATTTCTACCATATCTCTGGAAAACAAGACACCCAATGGATTACTGTTAAATGCTTTTTACCTATTTTTGTTTTTTCTAGTTCTATCTACTTATCATTTTCCCTTTTAAAAAATCTACTACAATTAACATGTTTATGGAGTTTTTAACACTATTATGCTCATTGAAGATGCTCACTAGTTCAATGCTTTAGATGATTAAAGTTCTATGATCCAACAAAAAAGTGCACCCATAAAGAATTTTCCTGAAATTATGTAACAAAATTTGTGGAGTTTTTTTTCCTACTTATTCCCATGGTATTGTATGAGCTAATTCTTATGATGTATTAATCCCCTGTGATTACAAAAACATTCTTACATACAAATTTATACTGATGCTACTGCATCACCCTCTGTTAACCAATATTGACAACATAATGTTGAAGACGGCAATAGAAAAATAAATGCTACACAAAGTCAGATTTTAGTAAAAGGAACACATAAAATGAAATTTCTCTGGATATTTGTCAAGATGTAAATATTAGTGGGACAGATAAGCATATAAAACACAAATATATCAAAATAACGTTTTAGAAACCAGATAATACTAAAAATTCATACAGGAAAATAAATGTCCTGTGACAGTTCCAGGCACATCAAATGAATAAAATAATTCTATTTTACAGATTACAAATCGAAGGCTCAGAGGGATTGAAGAGCATGCCCAAACCTCAAAAGATGGTGCAGGCCAACTTCCACTTCTGATGTGATATTTCCAATGTGATAGAAAAGACTATGATGGTTTTCCCTTCCATGTTATACTTTCTTGTAGACGATTTTCAGGGAATACAGAGAGACTGAGCGGGGAGAAGAGGTGAGTTGGAAACTGTTATGGGAGGATTGGGAACATGTAATCACATACAAAAAGCAAACTGTCAATGTAGGGGAAAGTGTGTGCAAATCTACTTTATAGAGAGCAATGATATAACATTTGATAAGGGAAACATTCTAGAATGCCTCATTTTCCAAATTTATCTCTCCAAGTCCTTTCCATTCTTCCTTGTAAAAAGGCGTCTCCTAATCAGCAGTCTGCTAGCCTGAAAGAAGCTTCAAGCACTCCACCAGTTAACTAACGGCACACATTTTCTATATGAGTATCTGACCAGTTTGATTTACTTTTTCAAACTGCATCAGAGTGACAGACAACACGTTTGGTAAACCTTCAAGCCTGTCTGTTTGGCAGAAATCATTAGAGGAGCAGGTGGCTTTCATTCTGCTGGACGTCTCCCAATTGTACAGCTGCTAAATGGGAAGTCAAGAGAGCAACCACTCCCAGAAGGATGTGTGCCCAGGAAATTTGGCCTGATTGGTAGAGCCAGTGCCTTGAAATGGGAAGGCTTTCTTCTGAATAGCGAGAGAAAGCCCCAAATCTACCTTATTTTATTTCATTTTATTTTATGAGACACAACCATATGTACCATATGCATACCCATATTCAGGATTTTTAGAAGAAATAGTACAAATAAATAAGAATTACTTGTCCAAACTCATTTACTTGATTAAGAAAAACATAGTCTGGAAAATATTTACCTTAAATATTTACTTAATACAACTCATTTGAAATGAAAATTCATGGAACCACTATAGACTAAGACCACTCTTTCATTTTATGACCGTCTCTGCCATTTTACTGAAGTCATTTTTTAAAGTTAAAATACTAAAGAATTTTTTTTAATATTTGGGGGAATGCTATACTCACATTAAACCTACGCCAATGGTTTTCAGATATTTGATATTAAACAATTACGCTGGATGCTCCTTTATAATGCGAACTGCCTCACCCTGTTTCCTGAAACTTCGATTCAGAAGGTATGGTGTTGAGCAGAGTAATGTTAACTTTTCCCTATTCCTATGACACTCATTTTCAGGAACACAATATGATGATCACACTTGAAAAATATCAGCCTAGGGAAGCACCTCAAAAACATCGGGCTTTTCTAGCTTAGAAATAAATTCATTGTTGAGAATTTCTTCAGTTTATTTCCTTTTTAACACATATCCATTTATTTATAATGGCAGAATTTATATTAAACTTTACTGTGTGAAACAAAGCTTTCAATCCACAAATGTAAGTTTTTCAAGCAATGTATACTATAGCCTTAATGTTTATTGTCATAGTAAGTAGCACATAATATTTTTGCATTGTGTAACGAGGTTTGCTGTGGAAAGCAGAAGCAGAACGTGCTGAAAATTAACTTGATCAAACCACACAGAGTTCTACTTCCTGTCACACGCTAACAAGTAATATTTATGCTCACGCACCACTTTTCCTTCTTTATTCAGTTTTCATAGTAATATATATCCTCATGTTCAATTTGTTCTATTATTCCTCTGCTTATCTCACATGAATGTTTACAGATAACACTCTTTATGCCTCAGTTTTCTTATCTCTACCAAAAGCACGATAGTAGTACCACCATTAAAGTGATGATTAAATGAGATACACTTGTGAAACACTTAACTATGTTCAATACAGGATAGTTATTGCTAATAACATTTATTGTTACTCTGTTAGATAGGTCAGTGTATCTCTGTAAGCTGACAAAATATAATTTAAGGTTTTCTATAATAGGACATTACTAAAACCAGACATATCAGTTTATGTCGCTTTGGGCCTTTATGGTATCTGTCTCTCTGCTTCTAAAATAAATTGAAACAATAAATAGTGAGAAACTATTATTTTTCAAGAGGAGGCCTGGGACAGTTACTCCTTCAGAGTCTCCAGAAGGAACCAAACCTTGATTTCTGACTTCTGGCCTCTTGAACGAAGATGAAATACATTTGTTTTAAGCCACTCCGTTTATACTAATTGTTAATGGCAACTCTAGGAAACAAAGCATTATTCCTTTCTTCCAATTGCAACTGTCCCTTTTGCACATATAAATAGCTCTTCCTTCATCATCTACGGTATATGAGAAGTGTCAACTTTAATCTTTTTAAATTCCTTAACAATTTTTTCTAGGTGCTCCCATAGTTTATAGTTTTTAAAAATTCTTCAACAGTAAATATGGTATTCTCTCTTGTTCTGTGCTTCAAGTGTCTCTCTCCATCATACTACTAGTGCTTGGAAAAGGCAGCTTGGGCCTTTCCTTTCTACATCTCATAACTCCTAGTAAAATGGAGATTTGAGTAAGCTATCTGTCATATGAAGGTATGAATCACATTACTTTTCTCTTTGGCTCTTAAGAGATTCGGTGTTAAACAATGTTTGGGATAGTGATTCTCCAAGGGAAAAAGAAAGAAAATGACAAAATATAATACCATTATGACCAAATCATAAATTATAAAGTCCAGCAAATGTAGTCCATTTTATAATATCTTTGGTAAATTGAGCCATGATTAATTTTAAAAACTTTTAATTTTAAAATTACCATTTATAACCACAATAGAGATATACACTTGATTGGAAAATGGATGTATCTAATATATTGCAGAGTCTGATTTGATGATAAGAACATTCTCTAAAAAATGAGAAGAAGCTGACTTAGAAGTACCAAGAAAACTTCTGCTCAACCACAATGCCCATCCATGCTATACACAAGTGGTGCCATTTTGAAGAAAAGAGGCACCAAAAAGGCTGCTGTGACTTTTTCACATACTTTTCTGAAGGTTAAAAAAAAAACATAAGGATGTTACTTTCAGTGGGCTACTAACATTGTTCAAAGTAAGATATTTTTACCATATCACTTGAGGCAACAAGGCTTATTTATTAGTTTAGTTTATATATTCATTCATTCATTCCTCTTTTGATCTTCTGTCAAAGAGATTTAATCAATAATAAAGTGCTTCATCCAGTAAAAATATAAAAACTTAAAAAAGAAAACTGAAAAAAAGCATTAAATGAGAAAATTTTAAATACATTAACAACAAAGGAGTATTTTTGGCATACCTATATATTAAATTTAGCTCTAAGTTTCCAGAAAAAAAAGCATTGCCTTAAGTATGCATAATCTCAAAATGAAAACTGATAATACATTCACATATAATTATCTGTCATTGATAACATTTGTGACTACAAAAACACTATGATAGTATAATGAGAAAACAGAAGAAAACATCATAGCATTTAAGAATATTCCTTAGTTTGCTAAAAAAATAAGTTTACTAATTTTTAAAATTTTTAGTGTATACTAAATCCATAGACTGAAGAGGTACAAATCAATGGAATCTTTGTGGATTGATCAAATATGCATTCTTTCTGACATTAAATGGTCTTAGTGTTTAATTAATGACTTTGACAATGCAATAAGAAACTTGATGCATTTGTTATGTATATTTTATTGAAGTTCTTGAAAATCTTAAGCTATATCATTTTCTACTGGGCACATATGAAAGAAAAGTATCTCTTCAAGTAAACTATTCTTTTTCTTTATGCTGTATTACTTAATCACTTTCTCCTAAACATCTTTCCAAGCTTCCAGTTTTTTCTTTATCAAAGGATTGATTGTGTGTGATTATATAACAAGGAAGTATGCCCAGCACATCTTATAACTTACAAAAAATTACTTTAATCCCCCCCCCAAAAAAGTGTGGTTGCCCTGATACCCTGCATTAAAATAATGGAAACCCTTGATTTTGCTAGGTATATAATGAATTTGCCCTTTAGCAGTCAAATCCTTTACATCAAATTGCACCTAAATATTGCTAGTTTTCTTGATTTTTCCTTTGTTGAGTTCAGATGATAAATTCAACGTTTATCAAAAGACAGGAAAGTTGTCAAAGAAACAAATCCTAGACTTTGTAGTAGCTCAAAACTACCTAGTATCCAACATGTATATAAGGACTCATTCTCGGAAATCTAAATCTTGACAAATGAAATCAAAATGTAACTTTTACCTCAAACAGCAACCTCATAGTCACTGTTATTTTTTCTCTTATTTTCAAAATACTTTCAAAGTTCTAATTAAAAACTTACCAGGATGTATTACCTACTTTCAGCATCGGCATCTATAGCCCATGTTGATAGCAGCAGGAGGCAGAGAAATTTCTTTTTCTTTCTCCTTTTTTTTTTTTTTTTTTGAGATGGAGTCTTGCTCTGTCACCCAGGCTAGAGTACAGTGGTGTGATCTTGGCTCACTGCAACCTCTGCCTACTGGGTACTGCCTCCCAAGTAGCTGGGATTACAGGTGCCTGCCACTGTGCCTGGCTAATTTTTATATATTTAGTAGAGATGAGGTTTCACCGTCTTGGCCAGGCTGGTCTTGAACTCCTCACCTCATGATCCACACACCTTGCCCTCCCAAAATGCAGGGATTACAGGAGTGAGCCACTATGTTTGGCTGAGGCAGATAAATTTCTAGGCAAACAGGGATGGGTCCCAGTGAAATCCGACCTCAAGCCAAAGACAGCTTAACCTGAAAACTGAACTTATAGTTCGTAGGAGAGTCCACTGTCATAGTGAGAACTTCCTCAATGCCTTTTAGCCAACTGAATGGTGTTTTTCCAGGTTCGCCCATTGACCAATCAGCATGCATTCCCTCTTTCTGAGTCCATAAAAATCCCAGACTCAGGTTCATATTGGACTGCCCACTTTTGAGCCCCCCTCTCACACAGAGGGCCACCATTGTCAAGAACTTTTCTCTCACTCAGTAAAATTCTTCCCTGCCTTGTTCACCCTCCATTGTCTATGTAATCTCATTCTTCTTGGTCGTGGGAAAAGAACAAGGAACCGCCAAACAGTAGGTACAAAAAGAACTGTAACACTGTAACCCTCTCACTCACCAAGCAACGGTGCGGGGGAGGGATGGGAGCCTCTGGACACCACATGTCCCCATTCACTGAACTACTGGCGGTGGGGACGAACAAACTGTAACATGAATGAGCTGTAACCTGCCCCACTGTTAGCTGCACCGCAGGCCGCAGATATAACATTTCTTGGGGGCTCAAACCTGGGGACTCCCTGGTCAAGAGTCATAAAACCCCTAGGTCTCTGTGGTTACCGGCGACTCTGAGTTTTTGGGTGCTACTGAGTTCCGCTCATCTAGATGCTGGTGCCCAAAGCAAAAACCTCTTGTGGCACACCCATCTCAGCCATGGGCTGCGCACAGAGTCCCTGTGCACACATGAGATTTGGGATCGTAGTGCAAGCTGAGCGCAGCTCGTGGGGCCAAGCCTGTGGAGTGAGCCCAGTAAGGATCCCAGAGCAGAGGGAAGCCTGGACAGGGGCACTGCCAGCCACAGAGATTTCCAGCTGGTGAAGTGGCACTGAAAGCATCCTGTGTCATTGTCACTTCCTTATTCTATTTTGTCTGGACTATTGCAGAGGACAGGGAATGATTTTCAATCTCCAATTTTGGCCAGCCTTTGCTCCATATAGCTACTACGTTTCGCGCCAAAACACAGACACACTTATGTCACCATTGATGTTTATAGAAAAATATCCACACCCCTTAGAACAATTATTTATTCAATATAACTCTTATCTATTTTCCCAGGCTTAACTCCTGTGTCTTCTTTTATTTCAGTAATTTTCAATGCCTTAATATTGCTTTTCACACTACCCAAAGTTGAGCATTTGCTCTTCTGTTCTCCTATAACACTGTTTATTTCCCTGTTTCATCACTTACAAACATCTGACATTAATTACAGTAATAGCAAACATATGCCCTGCATACTTCTGGATGTCTCAAATGTTAATATTCTTTCCTGTTGTTGGATCATGGGTGGAGTGATCGGTCCTCAAAATACCTTAGGGCTTGTTCCACCAGATGGGCAGCTCCCTGAGGGCAGGGGTGGAGTCTTAATAATCTTCATAAGCATTCAATACTTCATTGTTTAATTAAACAAATCTGGAAAAGGAATTCTCTATTTATATACATTGACTATAACAGGAGCCATATGCAATGGATTAAGACTCCAGCAACACTGTCTGGAAATCTGTTCTCTTTCAGCATAATTCATTGTTTCTCTACCAAACAATGTTTGCCAATGTTCCAACTTATTTTCCAAACATTAATGTGAAACAATGAATGCATCACGAACTGCACACTACAAAGACCAAATATCTGGGATTATCTCCCTCCTTACCCATTATGTCCCTTCTCTCATAATAATGACGATCTGTCTGTGTGCCTACATTCCAGTAACTTCTACACTTGTGCCTAGCCCCCATCTCGTTTTGCCTACTCAAGTGCATTGCGTCAGCAATTTTCCTCCTCTGTTCTCATTAATTTTTCTAACTAGATGATTCCCACAAGCATAGGGACATGCTTTTCCTTATTCTGTTTTAAAAACAAAACCTATTATATCCACATTTCTCTCCAGATATCCTTCATTTTCCTTCTTCCCTGTACTGCAGGACACTGATGTGGTGTCATTACCTGCTCTCTCCACAGTCCCTTCTATCATTCTCTGTGGAGCCTGCTGCAGTAAAGACTTTCCTTGTACCACTCCAGGAAAATTGCTTTAATAAAGGTGACCTGTAATGTCCACATTGCTGCTTCCAATAGTTGGTTCCTGTTACTCGTTTCTGTTACCTTAAGTAGCGTCTGACACAGTTGAGCATTCTATCCTTAGATATTTCGTTTACTTGGTTTTCTGCCTGCTAGCTATGTTGTTGTTGTTTTCCTCGGTCTCCTTTGCTAGGTCCTCTTCATCTTCCTAATCTTTAAAGATGAAGTCATCTAAGCTCAGTCTTGGGACCTTTTCTGTTTCTGCAGACTCCATCTGTAGACTTAACAAATCTCATGACTTAAATTACCTCATATATACAAATATTCTAAATTTATATGTTGAAGCCATATCTCTTCTTTGGACTCATGCATCTGACTGCCTACATTACAGCTCCATCTTTAGATGTCAGATCGACCTGTCACATTTTACTTGCCAATAAAACCTACATCCCTCACCAGTCTTTTCATCTCAGTACGTGGCAATTTTGTTCTTCCAGTTAGGCCAAAAAAGTGGAGTCATCCTTGACTCTCGTTCTTCCTTTATATCCTCACAGAGTGACGTAATCCTCATGGTTCTGATATGAAATTACACCATATTCCAATTACGGCTTCACTTCACCACTGATTCCACCTGGTGCTCTCGGCCAGATCGCTGCAACTGATTTCTCTATTTCAGGTCTTGTCACCACGTGGGAAAGTCTCAACTAAACATCCGGCCATCTCAGTATGTCAGATCATGTTTCTTCTTCAAAACAAAACAAATAACAAACCTTTTAATAGAGTCCTGTCATACTTAGCCAAAGTCCCCGAAGAGACTCCATGACCTGGCTTCTGCTCACCACTCTCAGTTCACCTTTCTCAAACTTGCAAGTCTTAGCCCTATCAGTCCATTCTCATTGAACTCCTGCTTTTCTTAATTTTAAGCCTTTGCACTTGCTCTTTCCTTTTTCTAGAAGATTTTCTGTCCCCACTCCCCATTCCTACATATCTGTTTTGTTTTTCTTTCTTAATTTTTACCCCCAACCCTTAGAGTTTCATCCTAAAACAGTATGTTTTCTTTATTTGCCTTGTTTATTGTCTACTATATATCTACTTCCAGGAAGGAAGTTTCATGGAGATATTTTGGTCTCTTTTGTTCCTTTCTGAATCCCCAGGGCCCAGAAGAATACTGGTCTCAAAGTCTGTGCTTATTAGATACTTTTATTATTTTTATGTATATTGTAGAGATGGGGTTGTGCTATATTGCTCAGTCTGGCTGGACTCAAGAGATCCTCCTGCCTCAGGCTTCCAAAGCACTGGGATTACAGGCATAAGCCACTGTGCCCAGCCCTCATTAAGATTTTTTTTTTAAATAAATGAATAGTGTTTAAAGAATCTGCAGCACTGACTCATCCCCAAATGTCAAAAGACATTAGCTAGGGTGGGAAAGGAACACAGGGACTAGCCGAGTGCCCCAGGCAGAGACTGACTACCCACATAAAACAGAAAGTGCGGGGTTGGGCCCTAGTGAGCAGAGAGCCCTCAGGAAATGGATTAGGGAAGCAGTTTGGGGGATCAGTCTTGGCAGGATGGGGCTCTAAGTTCTTTGCAAAGACTTTCAGGTTTTTTGACTCACAGAACTTTGGGCTTGGCTGCTCAGAGATAGCCCAAGGCTCGGGTGTTCCAGGAACAAAGACTTTCTGATTGAGATCCCATTCTCACCAGTTACTGAAATCAGAAAAGTAGATCAGATCAAGAGAATTAGTGACAGACAGCTGTACTCAAAGTAGGGCTCTTTTCTTTTCTTTTTTTTTTTTCTTGAGAGAGAGTTTCGCTCTTGTTACCCAGACTGGAGTGCTATGGCTCAATCTCGGCTCACCGCAACCTCTGCCTCCTGGGCTCAGGCAATTCTCCTGCCTCAGCCTCCCGAGTAGCTGGGATTATAGGCACGCGCCACCATGAGTAGGGCTCTTTTCTATAGTGCCTTCAGTAGATCCTTAGGACAGAGGAGCTCTAGAGTCTTGCTTTTTAACACACATTCCATCATGAAGCATACGCCATTTGTCTTTTGCCACATGTGTGATAACACACTCAGTATACTGGCTTAGAGCTCCACACTTCTGTCCAGTTTGTACTTGAAGTTTTCCAGTATCCAAGTTCCTTGGAACCCCTCTGGGCATCAACCTCCCAGTAGAATCTTGGTGTGAGCGGCAGTGACTGCTTTGTCCTTTTGTCAGGGATGTGGATTAAAGAACCTACAGATGTCTTTGGCCTGTTGGCCTCACTTTAATCAAATGTTCATGCAAGCACTGCCTGGAAAATACTTTTAAGGAGTTAGAATTCCATGCAAGTTAATAACTCTCCTCTTCTACATAGAAAACATGCCTGGAAGGTAGGAGGCCATCCGTCATCCACACATTAATATGAATGTAGGTTGTTTTTCTAATAGCCAACTAAAATTGACAGCACTAAAGTGGAGATTTAAAAGAGGGGAAGAGGAAAAATGTAATTTGAACATTTGAAAGTGGCACATCAGGTTGGGAAGGAAAAAATAAAGGATGAGAATATTTTTAATGTTTTAATGGTATGAAAACATTTTTCAAGTGGATAAAGAAAGATACCATGCTCGCACCTGTCTTCTTTAGCTTTGTCCAGTTCTCCTCCCCATAAACAGCCAGTATGATTAATTTCTTGTATGTCTTTCCAAATAGTTTACACACATAAGCTAATATGCATAAATTTACATATGTATGTATTTATTCATTTCTCCGTTTTTAAACAAATATTTTTAAATGGGGAAGTCCAGTTTAGCACCTTTATTCTTCTTCCTTAATAGAGTGTCATGGTAACTTTACTGTATCAAGGCATAAAGGATTTCCTCATTTTTCTATTATGGCTCAAAACAAGTTGTATCACAATTTATTTAGCAAGTCCCCTGCTATGTTTCAATATTTAAAACAATGACATAGTGCAAAAGTTGACACATATAATACTATTTGTGACACACAAAAATTTATCTCAATTAGAGATTTACAGCAGTGGAATTGCTGGGTGGAAGGCTGCAGGCATTTTTACTTTTAATAAATATTGCTAAATTGTCCTCAATAAAGGCTTTATTACTTCATGCTCTCACCAGGTATGTATGAGTGTAAGGAGACATTTAGAATTACTGGGATAAGAATGGAATCAAGAGCGGGACTTTGTTCCTGGGCAAACAGTGGTGAATGGGAAAGAAGAGTTAGAAGAACCTAAAGGTAATGTTATTTCTGCTCTGTGCTTATAAGAGATTACAAATTACAGGCTGCTTGTGGTGGCTCATGCCTGTAATCCTAGCATTTTGGGGAGGCTGAGGCAGGTGGAGGATGGTATGTGCCCAGGAGTTTGAGACCAGCCTGGGCAAAATAGCAAGATCTTATCTCTGCAAAACATTTTTAAAAACATCTGGGAGTGGTGGTGCATGCTTATGGTCCCAGGCACATGGGAGGCTGAGGCAGGAGGATCCCTTGAGTCCGAGATGTTAAGATTGCAGTGAGTTATGATCACACCACTGCACTCCAGCCTGGGGCGACAGAGTGAGAAGAAGAAGGAGGATGAGGAGAAGGAAGAAGAGGAAGAGGAGGAGGAGGAGGAGGAGGAGGAGGGAGAAGAGGAGAAGGAGGAGAAGGAGGAGAGGAAATGACAAATTATGGAACACTTTGCTGTGTGTAATGTAGCATCTCTTTGAGTCAACCCATACCAGAAGCAATACAGGCCAAGAAAGGTAGCTATAGATTTTTCTAATGCATCTCTAAGTGAAATTTAGAAACTAATAATAATAATATTTTTATAAATGAAAGACTTACATTAATGGGAGGCCATTTCAATAGTAACACATGAACTAAAACATTGTGATACATAGAAATAGATTCCCCAGAAAGATTTATAAACCCATTTATCTGTCACATCTCAAGAATTTTTGAAGATGTCTTTATTCACTGTTAATTCAAAACCAATTTTGTTACACTAGTAGCTACTTATTCTTTTAAAATCATCAGGCAGCTACAGTGTCTAAGAAGGCATGTAAATTAGTTATTGCATGCAATTTACTGATCACTTAGGAGATAACCCAATTAAGGAAGTGAAGATTAGCAGATATAAATTTAATTACATAAGAAGTAGTTTCTGTTTTACTTGTATTTTTATTGTGCTGTGCTAAATGTGAACATCTGTAGACTTCAAGTTAAATCCTTATACAGGAAAACTATGTAATCAAAATTATGGTGTGTGTGTGTCTGGGCATTACATATTATTCACTTCGATCCTTTCCTTGGCCTTATAATTGAAAATATGAGCTAGACACACATTGCAGTTGGGCTCCATAGTTTCATCAAAATCAATTGAGCTGCCTGAACATTTTTAATGCTACTTGAAACTATTAATGACAAAGAGTCATTTGCTTACCCATGGTCCAGTCCTTCTCCAGTGAAAATTACTGGTCATGAATCTGGTGAACATTTACAGGAATCTGCAAATGAAACAGCTAAATCCTTGATGACAGGGAGCCTCATAAAGGCAGCTCATTTATTCTCTCGGGGCACTCATCCCCGCAACTGGGATCAATAGAAAATCTCATCTGATATATTCTTAAATGCCACAGTGCAAATGCTCTCTTGACAATTTGCAGGAGAAAAGCCCCACTTCCATTTTTAAAAAATCAACATCAAATTCACTAAATAAGCCGAACAATGCTACCTTGAATTTGCTTTAGTTTTAAAGTCTATCGAATTAAAAATGATCATTTTTTTCCTCAATAAAAAAGAGCAAGATTCAGACATTTGAGGTTATGAAATTGCCTGCTAAATAAAAGGTTGTGATTTGGCCACATATGCAACAACGTAAATATCAACGGCTCCAGAGTCTCAAACAGAAGCTATGAATTAGCAACTTGTTGCAGTATAATTGTTCTGTAATCTTTACTGGTTTACTCTGCAAAAAATGATTTTAACCTCGATAAAAGACACTATAATATAAATAATTGTTTATGCTTGAAATATATGTATATATATTTGTGTATACATGTATATATATTTCAAGATGCTAACATAAACAATTCTTTTAAAAGTACATCTAAGGGAGCAGTGGCGGCTCAGGCCAGTTGTCCTGGCTCATGAGGAGGCGAGGTCAGGTGTTTGAGGCCAGCCTGGGCAACGTATAAACCTCTCATCCATTAAAAGTACATCTAAAAGGTGGATTCCAGGTATGATGACTCACACCTGTAATTCCAGCACTTTGGAAGGATGTGACAAGATGCTTGCTTGTAGCCATGAGTTTGAGACTAGTCTGGGCAAGAAAGCAAGAACCTGCCTCCACAAAAAATTTTAAAAACTAAAAAAATTAGCCAGGCACAGTAGTGTATGCCTGTAGCCTCAGATATGCAGGAGGGTGAGGCAGGAAGATCCCTTGAGCCCAGGAGATTAAGGGAGGCTGCAGTGAGCTATCATCATGCCACTACACTCCAGCCTATGATCTGTCTTTAAAAATATAATAAAATAGATAAATAAAAAAAAAGATGGAACAAAAGAAATCCACATAGGCTAAATAAAAGTTAAAATTTTGATAGCCATTGGGAAAACAAATACCCCCAAATCAAATTTATAATAACAGAATTATTAGCCCCAGTCCTGATAGTATACTGTAAAATACAATAAATAAAATTTTGCTCCTATAAGTTCCCCCTTTTATAAATGTCATGACCGCTCACCGGCAATTTGCTATTTAATTAATATGGGAGAGGGTGTCAATTCTAAAATCTGAATATCATAATAAAGTATCTTTTGGCAAGAGTACAGATTCTCTTATGATTGGTAAATTATTATACTAAGGTAATAAAGGAGCATGCACTTTTATTTCAACTTAGAGAAATAAGAGGATAGAAAACCTTTTATTCTTTACTTTCGTTGAAAAAGTGAAAATAGAAATGACACACACACATGAAAAGGGTTATTGCCTGGGTGGTTCACCCTTGTTCACACACAGTTTAGTGTGGAATTAAACATATTTAACACCAGACATGTATTTGTTTTAAGGAGAATAAATCAGTCACTACTTAGCAGATCTATTTAATGAATTGTAAAGGTTAGAATGTTCCTCAAAGATAAAACACCTAAACGCAATTCATGGAAGCGTGTTTTGCTTTTTCCAACCCTCCTTCCGATTACTGTGGTACAGTTACAAATGCATGACATATTGACAAACTTTTTTTTGTATGAGAAATATAATTTTCTTGGGAAGGGCATGCATCTTTCCAACATAATCAAAGCTAAGGATTTATCCTAATTTATTAAATTATATTACTATTATACTAATTTATACAAACTTTATTAAATCTGTTAGTAACATATAAGTGAACAACGTAAACTTATAATTCTGTCAGTGACCACGTATGTGTTTATATGAATCTTCTTTTACTTTTTAAATCAAAACTAAAGCTTGATCATTTTTTATACTTTTTCCATGCAAAGTACTATGTAAAATAAGAACTACTTTTAAAATTAGGAATCCTGTCTAAAATAAGCATGAGCATCATTTTTTAAAACTGCAAACATAGTTTGGTTTAGGCAATAGCCTAGGAGGCAACAAGCCAGCAGGAGGCTGGGAGGATTAGCCTTAATTACCTCATGTTTCACCTTAATTAACTCCTGATACGAAAAGTAAACGCTGCAGGAATGATGGAGAGACCTTAGGCCAGTAGGCAAGATCACTAAGCTCTCTTTATTTGCACATGATAATTTTCTTTTGAATTTCCCTTAACTCCTCCAAAAGATCAAATGATGGACACACATTGTACTGTAATTAGCTTTGCTACATTTTTCATATTTGTTCCTGGCATGAAACCACATTTCCAGCAAGGCAATGTGTCCATAAATTAGAACCATAATTTTATAGTATTTGTTCATATGGTCATATAAATATCTAAAGAAACAATTCTAAAGGTTTACAGAAAACTACTCTCGAGTTGATTTTTTTTTCCAGAAATTATTTGGCCAACCCACTCATAACTTTATTTTAATTCACCAAAATTCCATTTTCCAGATGTCCCTGCACCATATAGTCTTTGAAAACATGAGGTAATGTGAATACTGTGCATTCTATGGTCACTTAGGATAGATATATATCCGCAAACATAAGCAGAGTTATTGCCTGGTGGTTCACTCTTGCAATTCCAGCACTTTGGGAGGCGGAAGCAGGAGGTTTGCTTGAACCCTGGAGTTCAAGATCAGCCTGGGCAACAGAGCAACCCCATATCTATATAAAAAAGAGTTATAGCTATTAAAAATATTGTCTTTCTCCTGTCTTTGCTCATAAATAAATCTCATTTAGTGCAACCTGAACTTGAAATACAAGGTCAAATATATTAAATTTAAAATGTAAACTCTGAGAAAGTCATGGACTGTACCTTTTCTTCAAAAACCTCACATTGCTACAAAGGAGCATAAAATAATTCAAAGAGCAAAAATAGTTAGAAATTGTGACTTGCCTCCAAGAAATGGGAAAGCATGAAGTGGGAACAAAAAGGGGCACCATAGCCGACAGCTTTCAAAATATGTGCAAACCAAATGAGCCACTTGCGGTCATGTTTTTACTTTTCAACTTACAGATGAATATATTTTAATATCTTGGGAAAAATAAAACAAGAAAAGGACATCCAATTAATAAGTATGACTAATCAAAATTGTTTTCCAGTCAGCGCTCCTTTTGCATTGATGTATACTATTAAAAAATAATTGATCCATTAATTTCTAACTATGCTATTTTCCCTCTAATTTTTACTCGAAAGGTAAAAATAAGTACATAAGATAACATCACAACACAAATATTCTGAAGAAATCCCTATGATATGGTTTGGCTCTGTGTCCCCACCCAAATCTCATTTTGAAGTGAAATCCCCTTATGTGGATGGAGGGACCTGGTGGGAGATGACTGGATTATGGGCGTGGTTCCCCCATGCTGTTCCCTTGATAGTGAGTGAGTTCTCACAAGAGCTGAAGGTTTTATTTTTACTTTTATTTTTATTTTTACTTTTTTGGGATGAAGTCCCGCTCTGTGGCCCAGGCTGCAGTGCAGCAGTGCAGTCTCAGCTCACTGCTCCTCCTGGGTTCAAGCAATTCTTCTGCCTCAGTCTCCTGAGTAGCTGGGACTATAGGTGCATGCTGTCATGCCCAGCTAATATTTTTGTGTGTTTTAGTACAGACAGGTTTTCACTTTGTTGCCCAGGCTTGTCACAAACTCCTGAGCTCAGGCAATCTGTCCACCTCAGCCTACCCCGAAGTGCTGGGATTACAGACATGAGCCACCGCGCCCAGCTGAGCTGATGGTTTGAAAGTCTGACACTTACCCTTTGCTTCCTCTCTTGCCTGCCACCATGTAAGACTGTGCCTTGCTTTCCTTTCACCTTCTACCATGACTGTAAGTTTCCTGAGGCCTCTGCAGCCATGTAGAACTGCAAGTCAATTAAACCTCCTTTCTTTATAAATTACGCAGTCTCAGGTAGTATCTTCATAGCAGTGTGAGAAAGGACTAATATACAATACTTCATACCTCTACTTTTTGCCATTCAAATCAAATTTAAGTTTATCTTTTCAGGACATACAGGGATCAGCAAACATTTTCTGTAATGGGCCAGATAGTAAGTACTTTCTTGATTGAGTTTGGCTGGATTTGGCCCAAAAGACCTTTTTGTTCACCTCTTCATTATGGAATTGTATTTCTTGCAATCCAACATCATTGTTTGTGGGTTTTTCCTTTTTCCTTCCCAACTCCTAAACTATCAAAAATCTTTAACTTTTTAGTAGACTTGGAAACATTAAGAGTTGGGGGAGGCTTATACTTTTTATAACTAATATTTATATTCATTGTATTTATACATAATTATAACTAATATTTATCCTACACTGAGCAATTGCAACTCTGACTTCTGAACATTTCCAAACACTGTAGAAATTTTTCATTTTTTTTTTTTTGAGACAAAATTTCACTCTGTTGCCCAAGCTGGAGTGCAGTGGACTCAGCTCACTGCAACCTTGCCTCCTGGGTTCAAGCTATTCTCCTGCTTCAGCCTCCCAAGTAGCGGGGACTACAGGTACCTGCCACCATGGCTGGCTATTTTTTTTTTTATTTTTAGTAGAGACAGGGTTTCACCATGTAAGCCAGGATGGTCTCGATCTCCTGACCTCAAAACCATAGAATTTTATAGGTGATGTTAAGTTACATTTAGGACAGAACATACCACACATTCACTTTAAAGACATACTGCTATTTAAAACTTAATCATACTTAGAATGTGAAGATATGAATGGTACTATAATATTTTAAATTCATTGGTGAAGCCAATACATCTCTAACATTTAAATAAATTACATATCTTTTACAAAGAAAGCTCTAATATACAATTTTATTTTTTACAAAAAAGTAACTTCTACATTTTTACTGTTTATAATAAAATGTATAAAACCAAAATAAGTAAATATCAGTGTAACATTCATACAGTATCATATTCACTCATTTATTTGTTCATGTAGTTATAAGCTCTTGTTCATCTTTTATTGTATTCTGTCAGCCCTGACCTAGCAATACTGTACATGAAATACATGAAATAAAAAGTTCATGGTGTATTAAAAATAGCTGAAGACCCAAAGGTGTTTTATAAGAGAGATCACTGCTTCCAAGGAACTCATAGTCTCGTGGGATAGGTAGGTAAACAAACAATTCTGTGATTTTTGCTTTCAGGAATGTGCATGTGTGTATAGGACCTGAAAGGAACATAAGATATGGGAGAAACAACATCAGTTGGGGAGGGTATTAGAAAATTTCAGGCAAGAGAAGACACCAGTCCTAGAGCTTTACTCAGCACAGACTGAAACCTATCATTCAAAATCAGTTACAACATCTTTTTTGTCATGCTTTTATTTGAATACAATTAATTCCCATTGATTGAAATTACTCTGATTTTATTCTTTTAGATTTTTAAAAAGCTTATAACAGATGTAATTATAACAAGCAAAGCAAATAAATATTTTACTTCCATTTTGCCAAATTTCCTATAATGGATTCCAGTAAGTTCCCCTATCCTCCATTAAAATCTAAGAATATCCATATGTCCCCTGTAAAAGGTTACCTTAATCATTTGGAGAGAATTTTCCTTCTTTCATATTTCAGTTGAACATATGCCAAAGAACGACATGCTTTAAACTGAAAAATGGATCTTTTCATAATAAAAGCAAGTTCTAGAATTCCATGTTTATGCCTTGCCATATTGCTGACCTTTATGATCCTTTGTTATTTGTGTGTTTATTTCTAGACTGATTACTAAGTTTAATTATGACATCTGTAGACTCTTAAAATGTCTAAACTTGTTGTCCAACAACTGTTAGAAGAAATACTGCAAGTGACACAGAAGAAGAAATGTAATCATGAAATTATCTGTTTTATATAAACACAAGTAAGAGTGGATTTTGCCTCCTTGCATCTTACAAATACATCCACACTTAATGTTTATAGAGAGGGCTGTATATATAAACTTACACATGAGACATTATGTTCCACAAGGCTTTGCTCTGTTTTAATAATTTCCCCATGTCCTATGCTTATTTTAAAACTAAGAATACATGAGTCATGATATATATAGAGACTGTCATATAACATTTTTGCAGCCTCAGTGTTATGAGGAATTATTAGCCCTTAATTTCTTCCTCATATTAAAAATAAACTGTGGTATTTGTGCACCTTTAATTGGATGCTAGTGCTAGTGTTCTATTTCAGCAACTGCCAACTTGAAAATCAACCATTTTTCAAACTAGTGCCTATTTGAACACTGACCTACTCCAAGCAATCCAGGTTTGAGAACTAAGTTCCAACTGAGAAAAAAACAAACAAAAAAAAAACAACAGCAACAACAACAACAAAAAACCTCTCTCCATTGGTCTGATTCAATCTCTACTTTTTCATGTTGATGTATTACTCCACTGAAATGTTTGGTACATAGAAATGTACCATATGATCCAACAACCCTACTGCTGGACATATATTTGAAGGAAATAAAATCACTATTCCAAAGAGATATCTGCAGTCCAATGTTCATTGCAGTATTATTTACAATAACCAAGATAAAGAACCAACCTAAGTGTTAATAAAAGAAAACACACACATACACACACACACAAAATGAAATGCTACTCAGACTTATAAAAAAAATAAGGAAATACTGTCATTCATGACAGCATAGATGAATCTGGAGACCATTAGGTTAAGTGAAATAAGCCAGACTCAGAAAGACAAATACTGTGTGATCTCACTTATACATGAAATCTAAACAGTGGAAGTCATGGATGCAGAGAGTAGAATGGTGGTTAACAGAAGCTGGGATGTGAGAAGAATTGGGGAAATATTGGTCAGATGATATAAAATTTCAGCTAGACGGAAGAACAAGTTCAATAGATCGGTTATACAATATAATGACTAGTTTACATGTCATTATATGTAAACTACATATAATTTAATTTCATGTAAATTACATGAAAATTGCTGAAAGTAGATTTTAAGTGTTCTCACCACAAAGAAATGATAAATATGTAAGACAATGCACATGTTAATTCGCTTAGTTTAGCCATTCTACATGTATACATATTTTAAAACATGTTGTACACCACAATTATACATAATTTTATCAGTTATAATTAATTAATTTAAAATATTTGGGCTATCGTTGCTTATGAATTCTGTTACTGGTGGTGGAATGTATCTGTATGGGTCTGCAGTAACCTCAATGCTTGCCTCCCCAGAAATAGAAATTCAACTGAGGAACGTAAGACAAAATGAGAGGCTGAGGGAAGTTTTAGAATAGGAGTAAAAGTTTATTAGAAACCTTTAGAGCAGGAATGAAAGAAAGTAAAGTATACTTGGAAGAGGGCCAAACAGGTGACTTGAGAGATCAAGTGTATGGTTTGACTTTTTAACTTGAGATTTTGTCACTGGCATACTTCTGGGGTCTTGCAACCCTTCTCCCCTGATTCTTGCCTTGGAGTGGGCTGCTCTCATGCACACTGGCTTACTAGCCCTTGGGAGGGAAGCATGCCCAGTGTGTTTACTGCAGTTGTACACATGCTCACTTGAGGCGTTCTTCCCTTAACAGTCAAATGAGCCTAGAAGGTCATATACCAGTTAAACTCGGCCACTTTGCCTTTTAATACACATGCTTGAGCCAATTCACTCAGCTCCTGGGATACTCAGAAGCTTCTGATCACCCGTATCAGGCATTTCTGTTTACTAGGAGATTACCTTTCCCTGGCGCTGGCTGTGACTAATTACTATTTTATTGTATTTATTTATTTTTATTACACTTTAAGTTCTGGGGTACATGTGCAGATCATGCAGGTTTGTTACATAGCTATACATGTGCCATGGTGGTTTGCTGTACCCACCAACCTGTCATCTACATGAGGTTTTTCTTTTAATGCTATCCCTCCTCTAGCCCCCACCTCCCAACAGGACCCTGGTGTGTGATGTTCTCCTCCCCGTGTCCATGTGTTCTCATTGTTCAACTCCCACTTATAAGTGAGAACATGCATTGTTTGATTTTTCTGTTTCTGTGTTAGTTTGATGAGAATGATGGTTTCCAGCATCATCCATGTCCCTGCAAAGGACATGAACTCATCCCTTTTTGTGGCTGCATAGTATTCTTTGTGTATGTGGATGACATTTTCTTTATCCAGTCTGTCACTGATGGGCATTTGGGCTGGTTCCAAGTCTTTCTTATTCTGAATAGTGCTGCAATAAACATACCTGTGCATGTGTCTTTATAGTAGAATGATTTGTAATCCTTTGGGCATATACAGATGCTGGAGAGGATGTGGAGAAATAGGAACACTTTTATACTGTTTGTGAAAGTGTAAAATAGTTCAACTATTGTGGAAGACAGTGTGGTGATTCCTCAAGAATATAGAACCAGAAATACCATTTGATCCAGCAATTCCATCACTGGGTATGTGACAAATTATCATTTTAAAGAAGCAGTTAACAAACGTCTGACCATTACCTGGTGGTTGCCTGACATTCCTGGTGTGTGTGTTGCAGAGAGGGTGCTCTTCTGCTCTGCTCATGGTTGGCTAGCTAGCTACTGTAACGATTTCAGAGAATATATTCCTTAATGTTTTTAGTCCAATATCTCAATGCTTTCTAAAGGCCACCAAGTTTTCAAGTGCATACCCTTTTTACAAGTCCAATAGGTTTAATTCTGTATGGCCCTGTTTAAAGAGATAGGATCGTCTTCTAAATAAAATACAGTGCAAAATCTAATTCAAGAAGCATTTCATAAAATTCTGGGTATATACATCAAGCATACATAAAAATCAATATAAAAATACATTGTCCCTGCTTTGAAAAAGTTTAAAACCTAGCTGTGAAGAAGTTACTTGGATTCATGAAAAGACTTGTCACACTGCATGAATTCGAGAAAGATAAACAAAATCCTTTTGCCTTTTAAAGACTGAAATCCACTCTTTGAGTTAAAAAAAAAATACAAACAACTCTGCAGTAGTATATGACCCGCAGAAATAAAATAAAGTATAAACTCACAATCAATCCACCCAGAGCAGTTATTTATTTTCAATAAACTGCAGGGACTAATGAGGAAGTAATCTAAACAGAGGCATGAAACTTCTGGACAGATTTATTTCTTCCTACAATGCATTTGTATGCTCTGTGTTCATGGCTTCTATGGCGGAAATAACTGAGACTCATGAAAACAATCCGAAAATGCCCCGGAACCCTATGTTTTTATTCTTGCAAGAACCCTCCCAGGAAAACCAGGAAAGAACACAAAAATTGTACACTTATGTTAAAACTTACTTCAAACAGAATAAGCCATCGGAATTAACAGGATAAATTTTGTAATAGAAAAAAGTTGAATTGTAATGAATCTTTGCCACTCACTAGGCATAGAATTTTGACAACTCACTTAACCAGACTCTATCTCATTTTTCCTCAGCTATGAAATGAAGATCTTCATACCTGCTTTGCAGAGTAGTTATATTAACTACATCTGCATTTGGCTCACTCGCGAATGCATAATTAACTGTCTACTAACCAATGTAAAACTAGTTCTTGAACCATTTCAAGGCAATCACAAAAACAATCAAAGAAATATTACTCAGAAGAAAAAGTTGAACACAATTTGTCAATTAAAACAAATATGCAAATTAAATATGCTAAAACAATTGCTTGTATAGTTATACACTTAAGCAAACAAGTGTTGGATAATTTCTAATGTCCAAAGTGGATTTACTTGCATCTTAGAACTATGTGCTCTAATGTGTAATTTACTATCAAAGGCCCCCAAAAAGACTCCAGAAGAATCCATGGTTGATTTCATATTATCAATAGTTGATAAAGCCTACAGAAAAGAAACTAGTGCCATTCAGAAATATTAACTACTAATTATTAAAGATGACCTAAAAGCTATTGAAACATTGTAATAGCTGTCTGATTAGAGTTCACCAAGTCAGAGAATTCACAACCCATACACTTTCTTTTGAACTAATCTTATCATTTTAAAGCCTAAATCCTTGGATGCCTGGCATCCTGGGCCAGAAACAAGGAACGTTTTTAAACAAAGCACTAAGCAACATGGGTAATCAGTGAAAATTCTAAGAAGTGGAATTTAAAAATCAATGTCAATGCTTTAATTCCTAGTTTCATCCCTTTCTCTGCCTGTCCATCCATTTTGTCTCTCCTGTCTGGCCGCACAAATCCTCTTCCATCTCTCTTTTCCTATACAATCCACTCACAAATTAACCTAGCCCAAGGCAATACACAGCAGATTTCAACCTACATCACAGTGTCAGGCTGATGGGTTTCAGTGTAATCATCACGATTCCTAGATCTATGCAAGTCGGGCAGTTTACTTAGGGTTTATGGGGCCTCAGTTTTCCAGGGATAACACAAGTTTCTACTTTAGATAGGTGTAAACATTTTTTAAAGACAGAGATAGCCTGTTTGCTGGCTGGTTATAGATAGATCTGAACTCATACACAGGCACCATGTGTATTCTGACGTTAAAGAGAGTACATGGACTCTATATCTATTTATTACCTTTAAGTACTATATAAGTGCTTATCTTGGCCAATTAAATCAATTTCCTTCTAGAAATATGGTCTAACTACATGTTATGGACATTAAGGTACAGTTGCATCCTCAAACACGTAAGGATATAGAGTTTGCTTAGATTGAGGATTTAAAACACGCAATTTGAAATTTGTGCCACCGAACGTGGATTTTCCATCTCTGATTCAGTGGCTGAGCTGTACTGAATTGTGATTTAAAAAGAAACCCAAACAAAAATACTGATTTACCAAACCAAGTATTGGAAAAAGAAAAAAGATTACTAGGAAACTTCCCTAAAATGTATCCTGACTACTTGTCACCAAGGAATATTTTCATTAGGGCATCCCATCTGCAGAGCTTTTCCGGAAAATCTAGATATGAAAGGAATTAATGTGCCAAAATAAACTTAACTCTGCGTATCATTCATTCAAAGCATTTAAACAGGCTATTTTAGTAGTTAACTATTTTAAGTGCCTTTCTAGAATCATTTACTGCCTCAAGTATTTTCCTGAAATCTTCATCTAATGAGAACTGAAAAAAGAAAAATATATTAAAAAACAAACAAACAACAAAAAAAAAGACTGGCAATTTGATTTCTTTTCAAAGCAACCCTCAAAGGCTTGTGTGAGGAATCAACAGCGAAAAGGCAATAACCAATTTTGCTAATTTCTGAGACAGGAGCTTGAATCATACCACTTTTAGAAGCAAAAAAAAAATAACTTCCGTAAACTAATGGTCAGGCATGGTGGCTCACGCCTGTAGTCCCAGCACTTTGGGAGGCTGAGGTAGGTGGATATTTTGGGCCCAAGAGTTCAAGACCAGCCTGGGCAGTATGGTGAAACCCCATTCTCTACAAAAAATACAAAACTTAGAGACTACTTATGCCTGTAGTCTCGGCAACTAGGGAGGCTGAGGTGGAAGGATCATTTGAGCCCAGGAAATCTAGGTTGCAGTGAGCCATGATCGTGCCACTGCACTCCAGCCAGGGTGGCAGAATGGTCCTGTTTCTAAAATATAAATTAAAATAAAAAAGAGGTCTCGTAAAAAAAAATCTGTCAGTAAGCCTGAGTAGGAAAAAATCCTTTACCAAAGAAAATGATTTTTTTTCCCATGTAGATAATTTTACATGGAACAAAATATACAATGAGAATTCTATTAGATTCAGCCTCCCTTTTTCTCTCTGACTGTATCTCTCAGAATTTCAAGAACAAAACAATATCACTGGCAAAGTTAAGAAAATAAAGAATAAACTCCTCAGGCTGGCATCATGGCCTCCGACAATCTACCTCATTAGTTCTAACACTCCGTCTCACCATCAAGCATTCCACACTAACTCACTCCTGCTCGTTGCCCGAAATTCCCCTCTTTCGGTTTTCCTGCATCAAAAGAGTTTACAAAGGACTTAGGTGTCTAAAGCTCAGTTAAACACAGAAGTTCATAGAATTGGCTTTAAAATAATCTTTGTTACCACATTGCTGAAGTAAATATTAGTGTCACTAATTTGTATATAATATACAATACATACATTCTAAAAGACTTATAATGTTTTCTATGTTATTATTCCTCATGTTTAGAAAACAATACATCTAAATGTTAAAGACATTTTATTTAAGTACTAAGATTAATAGTGGTTTAAAATTTATTTTTATTTTTATGTCTTTTCTTTTTCTTTGTTTTTTTCTAAAATTTTTTTATTTTATTTGTTTATTTATTTATTTATTTGAGATGGAGTCTTGCTCTGTCATCCAGGCTGGAGTGCAGTGGTGCAATCTCAGCTCACTGCAACCTCCACCTCCTGGGTTCAAGAGATTATCCTGCCTCAGTCTCCCAAATCGCTGGGACTACAGGCACCTGCCAGCACACCCTGCAATTTTTTTTTTTTTTGATATGTCTAGTAGAGTTGGAGTCTTACCATGTTAGCCAGGATGGTCTTGATCTCCTGACCTTGTGATCCACCCACCTCAGCCTCCCAAAGTGTTGAGATTAAAAGCATGAACCATTGCACCTGGCCTATTCCTCATTTTTTTTTAAAGTAGCATAAATTACTAAGACTTAGTAAATAAATGGTTTTGCAGACAAATTGAGAACTCAATACAAAGCTGGGAAGAACACTTTAGAAATTTTACAAAACAAAAATTATATAGTTTGTACTAAGTAAACAAATTCTTAATAAAACTATTAAAAATATAAATTCAATTCATAAACAGCAATTTGTTGCAATGAACATTTTATGAATAATGAACATTCATAGGCGCTTATTTACAGGGAGATAGCATGCATGTAGAGATTTGCCAAAAGAAAGACAAATTACAAATCGTTTCTGTTTGAATGACATTGGAAACATGCATATCATCATAATTTATCTTAATCTAGGATATAGAAATGTAAATAGTAACTCAGAAAGAAGGTCCAAATAGGGATGGATGGATGCAAGTAAGAATGGCTAAAATGCTTTTCTATTTTGTACGTTTCTCGGATATAATTTAAAAACTAATTACTAGACTTGAAAATATATAATTTTATTGGTTATTTGGATGTCAAAAGATTAAGGTTTTGCAGAATGACTTCCTAGCAGCTGAAATTTTCAGCATGCTTCCAAAACTAAATGAAGAAAAAGAAATTCTGAATTCTAACAAAACAAGGTGACTTTTAAAGCTATGGCTCATTCATGCCTCAAAGAAGTATAGAAGAAGCTATGCAAAACATAATCCAACAAAAGTATAGTGAAATACATTTAAATAGAGAGCAATGTATCATGCATCATCTATTAAATTCCCTTAAAAATGTCGGTAATAAACAATTTAGTAAAGTGTCATTATCTGTTAAACCCTCAGAAAAGAAGAATTGTATCCTACACTATTACATTTCGATCTATTGCAGAACATATCCAGTGCCATTTTATATGAAGATTCTAGAAAAACTTGTTGAGTTGACTAATTATGATAACAACTACTTAATATCAGGTTGGACCTTGGGCATTTGATCAGTTCAAACACACCTAAAATACAATTCAAGTAAAATGCTATCAATAAAATACAAGCAAAGCTTAAATGTAAAAGCTGAATTAGTCCATATCGTATTTTTATGCCTTCTAATTTCCCTGCTCTTTTAAAGCATAAATCTCCTTCTACTCCCTCCAAAACACTCAATTTTTAATAAAGTAACATCTGTTTTGGGGATGAGGCTATGCTACCTGCTGTTCCCCCACCCCTCCGGGAAAGTGGAAAAGTAAGCAGTTATTCAACATCATTTTTGTTATCCTAGTAACAGCTGTGGTTTTCAAAGGCATAAAGCAGGAGAAATTAGAAGTGAGAGTACTTGAACACAGTGTTTGCAATCTACTGCATTAAAGTCAATCTATTGTAGCAGAAAATTAGACAGTGGCAATCCTATGTAGAGAAGGGAGGGAAGAAAATAGTGAATACGGCATTGTGTTCTAAACTCTTTCAGTATGCATATATACATATAAAATTAAAATAGCAAGAGAAACTATCAAGTAAATTATTTTCTTCATAGTTTGAGTCTATGAATTTAACAGGGGTTAGCAGGAGAAATGGAGAAATACTGGGCCTATTTAGGGAGCAGGATCTTAAATAAATTCTACATTGAATAATAGTTATTAGTGGAGAATTCACAATAAAGTTAAAAATAATGTAGCACGGTTAGAAGCTTGTTGATATCTCGATACCAACACTGTTGCTGATATGAATATCATATGAAACAGTGAATTTGGCGAGTGAAGATAGGTAAGACATTTAAGGCTGAAAAAGCTATGATGACATTATTAGAACATTAACAATGCAGGCATTCTTGGTTACCCTTACTGTTACTTATAAAGACTTTTGTTTAGTATTATTCTAAATGTAGACATGGTTATTCAGGTAAGGAAAACTGACAAGGAGAAATGAGCTAAAGCCATTTATTCTTTGCATTCTCAAACTATGCATTTCTGAAATACTGCAAGAAAAAGAAATGAAGAAGCAAAACTCATCTGAGCACAAAACAAGGAACTGTGATCCTGGCTCTGCTTTCTTCTTAACAATCAGTATAGAAATATGTTTTCATTAGTTTTTTTAATAGTAGTTCAATACTTCACCAGTCTTTCAACCAGAATTTTTTCTTCCCTTTATTATCCTTAATATATTCCACTGAGAGTTTTCTTTTCACTTCAAGAATAGGGAGGCGACCAGCCAACGGCATCTCCCTCCCAGAAGCCACTGCCATGAAAATCTGCACACTAATCAGAAGTGGGTCAAATGGTCTTCACATGAAAGCATCTAACAAGGTCCCCAAGGAAGCTCTTCTAAGTGGCAGCAGGGAAAAGCACGATTGCTTTTTGATGGAAGATGGATGCTAGCTTCCATTGGCCCTTCCTAAAGTACAGATGCTTGCTGCTTTGAAGTTACTATAATCACCATTGCTTTTGAAAGACTATTATGGTGTTGGAAACAAATTCCCTGAGATTTGGGATTAGAAGCAGTTATGAGGATTCACTCTATAAGGAGAGGCTGTGCACATAAAAACAAAATGTCTTGTCGCTGCTTGGTCAAATAAGCACTTGTAATCTTTCCTTTCTCAGATTCCAATGGTAAATATTACAATTAACTCTAATAAAGTCTAGTTGATATTTTAATAAATTATAGTGTATATATATATAAAAGATTCCATAATTTTGTCGAAGTAAGAAAAGAGCTCCAGGTTTAGTTGTAAGGAACAATCATATTGATTAAGTTAAATACTCAGCAGCTAGTGTATGAATAGTAAATAATGATTGTTGAATAGTAATATATGACATAGGGATCAGTCTGTACAGAATGTAGTAACTTTAATACACTTTATATACATATGAATATCCTGAACTACATGAAGTTGTCCCAGCAAAGTAGTTGTTATAATTAAACAGTTTGATGTTTAATATAAATGTATGTTACTATATTAGCATTATACTATATACATTTGATATTTAATATAAATACATGACATATTACTATATATTATTATACTATATATGTTTTATGTTTAATATAAATATTTCTTACTTTATATTATCATTATACTATCTAAATGACTATATATAAAATATATAATTAATTCACATATATATAAGTAATTTACTGTGTGCTAGTTATTTTTTGGTACTGTAATCACAGGTAATTTTTCTTCTATACTTGAAAAACAAAATTTGAGCATATAGAATGAGATAGAGCATAAATTGCATTTATGCTTTGTCTTCTGGAAGTTTTAGTTAATGCTGTTCACCAGCTGCTAAAGCCCTAAACTGTGTTTTTTCCAAAAGAAAATAGGTCCATCAGACAAAGTATATATTTCTATTCAAAAGAAATCTTTCATCCTGCTTAACACACCTTTACTGGTAAGAAGGCATTGAGAAGCAAAATTGATATATTATTCAATTTCTATAGGCAGACAGAATAAAAATGTGTTAATTGATGTTATGTAAATAAGCAAAATAGAGAATGAGATTTCATGAAGAAAACTTTCAATAAATTCAAATTTATTGTTGAATATGGTTTAAAATACAACTAGGAAAACAAAGCTCTTCCTAACACAGAGACAGAAGTGATATACTAATAATTGGCGCGCAACTTGATTTGAAAATGAAATTACAGTTTCCTGACTCTACCATCATATGACCATCAATGGTAAAACTTCTAATATCAGCACAAAATAATAAAATAGGTTACATTTTAGTGGTATCACAAACTTGTTTTGTTCAAGATTTGCTTTGTATGTATAACATGGGACAGACCGAAGTTCATAATACTTCTGCAAATTCAGAAGACACAAGACAAAGAAGTAGCCTCCTTTAGGAATAAAAAATGGTACTGTGTTTAAATCCCACAAAATTAATGTTTAGCTCCAGGATTTGCTGTTCATCTCAGAAACCCTCAAGCCTGAGGCAGGATTAGGTCAGACTCATGTTCGAAACTGGAGGAAATCAATGGATTTCACTTTATTAATAATTAAAAGGCTAATACAGACTGGCAAGTGATTAAAAATGCGTAGAACACATATTTATTACTGCAATCGCAAATACTTCCACAATATATAATTTTAAATTGGGCCATACAAGAAAGAGGTTATGTTAAATAAGAACAAGTAAGAGACAAAACAAGAGGCAGGCGTTGTTGTATCCATTGTAGATTTAGCAAACTTTCTGCATGCGGCAAGAACAGCAAAGCTCACAACTAGCTTGAATCCATGACAGAGTGCAGCGATGCTGTTGTGGCTTCTCCTGTCACCCATAACTAAATTAATCCCTATTAGGATTTGTCAAGGGTGACAGAAACAAAGTTTGCACAAATGAAGAACATTAAAGCTCTTCTGACAGAGTCAAATAGGTTGAATTTTGGCAATTCAAAAACAGTCGATTGCCAGAGCAGCAATACCTCCTTTTTACAATCTGCAGTAACTTCATTACCGTAGTCACGAATAGTCTAAATATAATTTATGAAGTCAAAGAATAGAGGAATATACTTCCAAACTAAAATGCCAGCCTTCAATTTGACATCAAAGCTGCCCTTAAATATTGTTGCTTTGACCATTCTTATTTCACAGCGCAAATTTCTTCCATAGATGAAAATCTGTTACGCATGGCGTGGCTAAAATTAAGATTTTTAAATATTGTCTCAAGGGATTAGAAAGCATATGGAAAATAGATGTTAGAAAGCAAAAGAGATGGTCCAAACCATCTAGGGTACCTTACAAAAAAGAATGCTTTCAGTCAGCGATGGTGGTTCATGCCTATAATCCTAGCACTTTGGGATGCCGAGCCAGGAGATTCATGTGAGAGCAGGAGTTCAAGACCAGCCTCAGCGAGATAATGAGGCCTCATCTCTACCAAAATTCAAAGAAAAAAATAGCTGATGTTTTTCTCAAGGTATGGCATCTGATAAGGTTTGGCTGTATCCCCAACCAAATCTCACCTTGAATTGTAGCTCCCATAATTCCTACGTGTCATGAGAGAGACCCAGTGGGAGGTAATTGAATCATGGGGGCAGGTCTTTCCTGTGCTGTTCTCCTAATAATGAATAAGTGTCATGAGGTCTGATGGTTTTATAAACAAGAGTTCCCCTACACGAGCTCTCTCTTGCCTGCCGCCATGTAAGACATCCCTTGCTGAACTACAGGTGTAATACAGGCGTGCACTTGTAGTCCAAGCTACTTGGGGGCTGAGTTGGGAGGCGAGCTTGAGGTGGGGAGATCCAGGCTGCAGTGAACCCTGATTGTGCCACTGCCCTCCAGCCTGGGCTACAGAGCAAGACCCTGTCTCAAAGCAAAAATATTTTTAAGCTTTTTGTTTTGATACTTATAAAGTATACTGTAATGCAAATTCAGAGACTTCTAAGGGAAACTTGAATTTGAATACTGTTATAACAAGTTATAAGCAATTTGCTAGAAAAGTTTTTTGTCTTCTTCCTTTCTAAACCTCTATCGCAATACTTGGCATTGTAAATACATTAACATAATAAAATATTCTCCTCTAAAATCATAGACCCTTAGTGTCCAACAGAGAGAAAGAACCTGGGAATGGAATTAATGCATTTTGAGGGGGATGCAGTGAACTTCAAACTGTGGGGTTCAGCACTCAGGAGAGTATCTAAAATAAAGGCAGGTCTGAAATCCAAAGGGACTGAAATATATCCAGAAAGCACTGGGAAAAGAGGGAAAACTTGCGTTAGCTTACCTGCAAGCTGAAAGAGATTCTCATGAGAGATGGAGACTGGAGAGATGCCCTGAACTGTTGGAGTGTTGGGAACTCAGCAGGACACTGATTCTAGTAAGAACTATTAACACCTCAGACACTGGGTATAACAAGTGCAGTGCTTACAGGAATAATGCATTATCTCCATCACTGAATGTTTTTAAAGCGTAAGAGGTTCACTTGCTATTTAAAAATACAATGCTCATTTCTTTCATATTACATTTTGATTATAGTTGCTGTATTAGTCCGTTCTCATGCTGCTAATAAATACCTACCTGAGACTGGGTAATTTAGAAAGGAAAGAGGTTTAATGAACTCTCAGCTCCATGTGGCTGGGGAGGCCTCACAATCATGGTGGAAGAGCAAGAGCCATCTTACATGGTGGCAGGCAAGAGAGATTGTGGAGGGAAACTTCCCTTTATAAACCCATCAGATTTTGTCAGACTTACAGGCTATCACGAGAGCAATACGGTAAAGATGCATCCTCATGTTTCAATTACCTTCCACTGGGTCCCTCTGATGACACGTGGGAATTGTGGAAGCTACAATTCAAGATGAGATTTGGGTGGGGACGCAGCCAAACCATATAAGATGCCATACATTAAGAAAAACACCAGAGTACTTGACTGGCACTTTTTCTTATATAACAATTTTAGATTCTTCAGGAGGAGAGTGACCAATTTACAGCTTACCAATAGGTTAGAAAAAATAGGAATCTGGGATGCAATCTAAATGGCATGGTTCATGTGGAAGAAGGGGCAGAAGGACTGGCCGTAAGGACATAGATCTTACCACCCTCGTCCAACTGATCCCCCTCCCCCTTAACAGCCCAGGCCCAAGATTGATATTTGGAAAGATCTGTTTCCCCTCTTCTGGTCATAGGTTATTTTTGTTTAAGTACACTTACAGGTAAAATCACAATCTTAGAATCTTCTTATTCTTTTCTAGTGAGTGCATTTGACATGATCAAGTATAAAGCAATCATGTAGGCTAGGCTTCCATAGAGGGGAGGAGTGCATCTGTGCTCTTCATCCTCATCTGGATTTAGCATCCTTACTAGGTGGAAGTGAGAAAACAGACACACTCCTAAATGAATACAAAGTGGGTAGGCCAATGTTGTGATCTTGCTGAAATACTTCTCTTCTTAAAATGTTAATGAACTAGGTCAAATGTAAATATACTCAGAGAAATTAAAAATAATAAAGAAAGAAAAGCATGAAGGGAAGAAGGGGAAGAAAAAGGGAAAAGAAGAAAAAGGAAAGAAGAGAAAGCAAATATAAATGTATGAAATATATAAACGTATAATATAAATACATTGGACCCTTAAACAACACTGGCTTGAAGCACACAGGTCTGCAACACCGCTGATGTTCTATCAAACTTCGTGGTGTGGGAATGTCCAGTAGAACGCTGCATGATCATGGAAATGTTTTACATCTGTGTTCCCTAATAAAGTAGCCACTTGCCCATATGAGGCGACTGAACAGTTAACATGTGACTAGTGCAAATAAGAAAGTGGATTTATTTTTAATTTTAAATTATTTAAATGCACATACACACATGCAGTGAGTGGCCACACTATCAGCACCATACATCTATGGAGGGAGAAAGAGGGCTAAAAAAATAAATAAACAGGAAAAACCCCTCTAAGGTAAACTCTGAATTTGCTTTATATTCTGTATGTTAAAATGCTACATCTTGTCTCTATTTAACAATTGCCTTTAGAGAACATGGCTCTTTCAGACAATTTTTTTGTAAATTTTATTGATGCATTAAGGTTCCTTTCTAATTTACAGTCAATTTGGTAGTAAAAGGCAAATTTATTTGAAGTCATCTTTGCAAGTTTACAAAAATTAAAGTGATAAAAATTACATAAAGGGTGAAAAATCTCTTGTTGAATGGAAGAATGGATAAATCAGAGATTTGAAAAAATGTTAAATCTTAAGTTTCTCATAGAAAGCACTTGGTTAATCTCTTTTCCTCCATGGCAAAGGGTAGAATCCTAAGGTAACAGCTTTTAGTTCAAAAGTCCATATATCTATTTTTAAGGACTTAAACCAGAAATAATTAAATTACAGCTAAATTTTGAGTTGTCTCAGTAAGAGTCCTTGAAGTTTGAAACAGTTCAACATAAAATATAGTAAAGATGACTTTAATGCACCATAAATATATCCCATATTGTTTGTTAATTAAATAATAAATGAAAAGAAAAATAAAAACTTAACAACTATTAATTAAAAGAATCTGAAGATTGTTGATATAACATATACATTAATATAAGAATGGGCATCTATTTAACCTTTATATTATCATTCCAATGATTTGAAAATAATTCAAAACATTGATTCATGAATGACTGATTTTACCAGGTCAATGGTTCTCAAACTTGAGTGTTCATTAGAACCACCTGAAGTTATGATAATACACAGGCCTCCCTTGAGACTCTGATTTAGTAGGTCTGGGATGGTAATCAATAATTTGCATTTCCAATAAGATCCCAGGTGGTGGTGATGCTTCTGGTCCAGGCACCACATTGAGAAGGATTATACTAGGGGAAGAGTGCAAGCTGCATGAGCACAAGTTTCAGATTAAACAAATCTGGGTGTGAACTGCAGTTTCTGATGGAGTAAGACAAGACTTTATGGAAGCAATTATAAAGTCATGAGGCTCCAAGAGAGAAACAGAAAGAATTAGGTAGTCAGAAAAAAAAAAAAAAAAAGAGTAGAACAAAGAGGATTCCAGCCCTGATATGAAGAAGAAGCAGAGACTAAAAATGGTAGAAATAAAAGGTTCAGTATGGCCAATTCAGTGTGACTGCACAGTCAGTAAGCAGATCATGGACATAAGTAACACTAAATAGCACAGACAGAAATTTTGGCCATTATTGAATAATTTTTTCATTTTTTAAAAGATGAAGTCTCACTTTGTTGCCCAGGCTGGAGTGCAGTGATGCCTCAAACTTCTGGGATTAAGTGATTCTCTTGCCTTGGTCTCTGGAGTAGCTGGAGCTACAGGTGTGTGCCACCATGCCCAGCTACTTTTTAGAATTTTTTGCAGAGAGGTCTTGCTCTGTCGCCTAGGCTGGCCTGGAACTCCTGGGCTAGAGCAACCCTTCTACTGTGGCATCCTAAAGTGCTGGAATTACCAGCATGAACTACCACACCCAGCCCCACTGAAGGAAATCATCAGTTTGTTTCTTATTGCTATAATATTAAAAATGGCTTGAAGCTAGAGACAGACTGGTCATGAAGACACAAATGAAGTTTGTAATACAGGGAAGTGATAAGAAAGGTGTGAATTAAAACAGTGGCTGAATGGTGAATAGAAGTGGAGAGTCTTGAAAAAAGTGATAAAAGATTAATATGAATTAACAATTGGTTAGTGTGATGGGAGAGAGCGAACCGAGTGACTTTTAAGCAATTGGATAGTGACACATACTGAAACATAATTTGACGTTATAAAAAAAGACCAGTGCAGTATCAGCAGCAAAAATGATTAAAACTGGCTCTACTTATTGCAAGTTTGAGCCTCAAACTTCCATTCATGCCATGACCATAAAAGAATAAAATATATAAAACAATAAAAGAGAATTTTTTTTTTTTTTGAGACAGAGTCTTACTCTGTTACCTGCCTGGAGTGCAGTCATGTGATCTCAGTTCAATGCAACTTCCGCCTCCCATGTTCAAGCGATTCTCCTGGCTGAGCCTCCCCAGTAGCTGAGAATATAGGTATATGCCACCACGCCTAGCTAATTTTTGTATTTTTAGTAGAAATGGGATTTCACCATGTTGGCCAGGATGGTCTCGATCTCTTGACTTCATGATCCACCCTCCTCCGCCACCCAAAGTGGTTGGAGTACATGTGTGAGCCACTGTGCCCAGCCAAAAATAAATATTTTAATTAATAAAAGAAAACATGGAAAACTTGTTTCCAAATTTTAATGTTACTTAACTCCTTATATATGTCTCTATAGCAAAATAATAATAATAGCTATTTTATTATTGAGTATCAAGCACATTATAGTTCAGCATATGTCTAAACTTTGACATTTTGAGTTAAAGCACAATTCTTATTTTCATTTTACAGATGAGAAAACTGAGGTTAAATTATGTGTCTAAGGAAACACAGCTAATAAGAGCTTATAGAGTCTCTTTTCTTATCAACTATATAGAAGGTGGTAATAAACCTATTTCCAACAAAGTAGCTAAAGTTTATTAATGCAAACAATACATAATTCAAAAGGTAATGTATATGCAAATAATTGTCTATTTTATGCTTCCTAGCAGCAAGAAACTTATAGATACAATAAGTCTGCAAAAAGTAACACAAGAAAAACAAAATATTAATATCAATTTTAGGTCCTCTGTCATAAAAAAAGTATTTTGTTGGCATGTTGTCAATTAGGACTGAATTATTACAAATAGGTCTTTTTTGACACCTGAAGACCTATGTGAATTGCAGCACAATTTGCAAATGCAAAGATACAGAACCAACCTAAATGCCTATTGACCAATGAGTGGATAAAGAAAATGTGGTATATGTGCATCATGGAATACTACTCAGCCATAAGACAGAACAAGATAATGTCTTTTGCATGGACAAAATACGTCTTTTGGATGGAGCCAGAAGGCATTATTCAAAGTGAAGTAACTAAGGAATAAAAAAACAAATACCATACGTCCTCATGTGTAAGTGGGAGCTAAGATATGGGTATGCAACGACAGATAGAGTGCAGTGGTAAAATGGACTTTGGAGACTCAGAATAAAGAGATTGGGAAGGCGGCAGTAAAGGAGAAAAAAACTACATATTGAATTCAATGTACACTACGCAGGTGACAGGTGCACTAAAATCTCAGGATTCACTACACGATTCAACCATGTAACCAAAAATGACTTGTACTCCAAAAGCTATTGAAATCAAAAAAATAATAATAATAAAGAGATTTAAAACACCTAAAAAAAGACTACTTTGTTTTTAAAAAGAGGACACGTTTGTTACTATTTCAATGATATAATTTAGAATGTCTTCATTCTAATGGTGTCTCCTAAGGGCCTGTCAAATGTCTTCAGGTCTTAAACTCAAAGTGTAATTTTAAACTTTAATTCATCTTTATATCCATTTCCAGTTCACTCTTATGGTACAGAACATTTTACTCAGGGAGAAGCCTTGCATTTATGCCTCCACTTTAAAATCCTTGTTTCTGAGTAACCGTCATTTTCATGTGTCCCTTTGTTGGTATGACCCTAAAATTTATGATTTCTCCAGAGATTTTAAGATTTGCAGATTCTCTGCACACATCAAGGACAAACTTAGCTTGGGCATTTAATACATGTTAATGGTGGGAAGGGATTGAAAATGCATTCTCCTAGATACCTCAAAATTATCTTCAGAAAAAAACAGAATTCATGTCAAATGACATCAAATGGGGTAGCCTCTTATCCACCATACACATCAGAAAATGTCCAGGATAAATATATTCTGGCTTAAAAATAAATGAAGAGAAAGGAAGATCTGAAGCAAAACAAAATATTAGCAAAATCAAGGGGGAAGAATCAACCACGTGCTCGTGTATGTGGATACATGCAAATGGAATTTTCTGAGATTTTCAATGATGATGTTCACAAGCACCCTTACCTAACGTTATTTTTCTTCTTCACAGCTGAAACATTCACAAATATCTAAACTTGTGCTTATCTAACCATGAGTAGTGTGTGTACTGTAATATATGCCTCAAGGGAACTGCAAATGTCAGGAAGATGCAAAAATAGTCAGAGTATGAAATCATTCAAGGGATACTGAAGGTTTAGAAGCTATGATTTAAAAGGCCCTTCATGCATATTTTCTCTGTTAAAAACTGTCTTGCATTGTGCCTCTTAAGATCTAAGCTAGGTTCAAGAGACTGGAAATCTGACCATGGTTTTGTGGCTAATAGGGCATCCTAGATACTTTAGATCTTCTATAGATTCTATGAAAACAGGAAGTATAAGAATGCTGGTTTGTTTGTTTGCTGTTGAGATGGATTCTCACTCTGTCACCCAGGCTGGAGTGCAGTGGTGTGATCTCAGCTCACTGCAACCTCTGCCACCTGGGTTCAAGTGATTCTCCTGCCTCAGCCTCCCAAGTAGCTGGGACTACAGACGCACACCACCATGCCTGCCTACTTTTTTATATTTTTAGTAAAGGCGGGGTTTCATCGTGTTAGCCAGGATGGTCTCCATCTCCTGACCTCATGATCCGCTCACCTAGGCCTCCCAAAGTGCTGGGATTACAGGTGTGAGACTGACCCAGCCAGAAATGCTGTCTTGATTATTCTAAACATCTGTTATAGAAATAAATGGTAATGGGTGGGGTGGCAAGGGTGGGGTGGGGATTTGCCATTTTCAAGGGGAGAAAGAAAAAGGAACATTGTGATTTCACGCTCTTTGAGTTTGGGGGTGGGGTGGGGCTGCCAGAAGTGCATCCAAAGATAGCGGTTTAAAAAACTTGCCATTTGGACAGTGCTAATCAGTGGAGAGAAATAAAGGAAATATTCATCTTTATACAGACTAACCCTTGAAATAATCTCTGTAACACTCTCACTCCTGTGAGGAAAGGAGGATGGAAGGAAGGAAGAAAGGAAGTCAGGAAGGGAGGGAGGGAGGGGAAAAAAGAAGGTGCACTTTAGCCAAAGAACTTTTATATATCACTAAATAAATGTTGCATAAAAAAATAAAACACCATCAATGCTATTAATTTTTTTAATTCTAAAAAAATCCCCATGTCTTTTTTGTATTATCAGTCATTGATTTTCATTCTTGTCCTTTGATATTTATTTCTCTTTGCATGGTTTCAAAGATGTTCTAACATGATCTTACACTTGGGTCCTCTGTCTTTTACCTTTTTTCTCCATCTCTCAATTCTCCTCTTTCCATATGATAGAGAAGAATGAAAATAGGCTTGCCTTCCATTAACTCAATATGCCTAGGTCAACACTGTCATACTTCCAGGACAGATCATCAGGAAGGAACAGATTAGACATGGTAGTGTGTTTCATCTTCCAAAGTAAAATTTGTATCATTTTGATTCCTTCCAAAAAAGCAAGATATTCGTGCTTTGGTGCTGAGTACAAGAGAAATGAAATTCAACTTAGGTGGCTCACTGATGGCATCTACTTTAATAAATGTTCTTTGTTTCACACATTTAATGTTAGTAGACTCACTTCTCTACTGCACAGAGGCACACAGTAAAAGGGTTGGAACAGAAAGAGTGCTTTGGAAGTGACTATCTGGTAAGTCCCTCCTGAGTGTTTTAGGGCAATCCAAATAAGTTTACTTCTCCCTGGGGATAAAAAGACAGATGTTCAGACTGTATGCAGTGAGCGGAGAGCTGGAGGGTGAAAGCTAACAACTGAATTGACACAGGATTGAGATTCTCTCCGGGGACCTAGAAAGGTTGAATGGAGTCTGAGCTGTCATTTAGAGGATGGGTTGGGAGCAGCAAGACTAGGAAAGGGCAGATGGATGGAACAGGGAGAGATCCTGACGAAGCTAAAAGCAAGCTCTGCGGGAGTGAAGGACTGTACTGAAGTGAAGTAGAAGGTCAGGAAGAGAGTACCAGGGTTTAGAGGCATAACAAAGTTGATTCACATATGGGGGCAGGAAATAAACACCATTTATTCTTTGTAAATTTTTTCATCCAAATCAAGGATGTACAAAGATAATATTCTACATTTGACTTTATCAAACAACATCACATTTCTTCAACTTAAAGAGCTCTAATTCATTATAACTACGGATGCATTAAGTTAGACACATGTAGGACGGTGTCAGAGTCATCAACTTTTATTTATTTATTTATTTATTTATTTATTTATTTATTTATTTATTTATTTTTATTCAGGCAGCCCTGGAACCAGAATATGTTCACAGAGACATCCCACATTTTTTAATTGCACATGTACCAGGAGTCAGAGAACATGCTACATGCTTCGGATACAAAGTTACAGATTAACAAAAGACATGTGTATATTGATAAGTGCCTTAACTAAGTTACATAAAAAGATGCAGAAGTGGTCAGGCACGGTGGCTCAAGCCTTAATCTTAGCACTTTGAGAGGCTGAGATAGGTGGATTTCCTGAGCTCAGGAATTTGAGAACAGCCTGGGCAACAAGGTGAAACCCTATCTCTACTAAAATACAAAAAATTACCCAGGCGTAGCAGCTTGTAGTTCCAGCTACTGAGGAGGCTGAGGCAGGAGAATTGCTAGATCCCAGAAGGTGGAAGATGCCGTGTGCCGAGATCGTGCCATTGCACTCCAGCCTAAGTGACAGAGTAAGACTCTGCCTCTAAAAAATTAAAAAAAACAAAACAAAACAAAACAGAAGGAGGGACATCAAGGAGTGATTGATAACCTTGACTTGTTATGCAGGGGGGGTTGGGGAAGGCATGGCCAGAGAAGACTTCACAGAAGAAACACAAATTGAATGGATCTTAAGTAAAGATTTTCTTCAGGCTTCTATGAAGAAGCAATTGCATAGTCAACCATGGCATGGAATCATAAAACAGTTCAAGAAATCTAACACTGGCTCAGAGAAGGCACAAGAGAAAACCCACCCACTTTAATACCACACAACCTATTTCAAATATATTTACCTATATTTATATATCGATACCTATATTTATCCATATCTCTCTATTTATACAGTGAATAAGACTACAAAGTTTTGTGTCAGATTTCAGTTGAAATCCTGGTTTTGCCACTCTGCATGTTCAGGACTTTGAGCTTTGGAACTAGAGTTTCCTCTGAGAGGCTGCATACATTTAGTGGCACAAAGTAATAACACTGGAGCCAAATGTCCTGTTTGTTTGTTTCAAATTCTGGCTTTACAGTATCCTGGTTCTGCTGTTTTCTTGAGCAAGTCCTTAAGTTCTCTGCTCCTCAGTTCCCTCATTCTGTAAAATGGGGATAGCATCATCACCTACCTCATAGGAAGTCAGAGTTAATACAGGTAGAGCTCTTAAAATAGCATCTGGCAAAGACCAAGTTCTCAGGTAGGGCGTGGTGGCTCACATTGTAATCCCAGCACTTGGGAGGCTGAGGCGGGTGGATCACGAGGTCAGGAGTACAAGATTAGCCTGGCCAAGATGATGAAACCCTGCCTCTACTAAAAAATACAAAAAATTAGCCAGGCACCTATAATTCTAGCTACTCTGGAGGCTGAGACAGGAGAATCGCTTGAACCCGGGAAGCAGAGGTTGCAGTGAGCTGAGATCATGCCACTGCACTGTAGTCTGGACAAAGAAAAGCAAGTTCTCAATAAAATATTAGCTGCACCTTCAAGTTAGGGAGAACAATACTTACCTACAGAGTTGCAAGAAGACATGGTAATTTTCAAAAATGTTACTTCAATTCTAACTTCAAATAAAAAAAGATGAGTCTTAACCATACTATGTTTTTTTAAAAGCAAAGAATGTATTAATCTTTCCAAGGTCCCGTTGCAAAGACCTAGATTTAGTTGGTGGCACCATTTAAAGAATTCAACAGATAAATCTTTCATCCAGTAAATGTATACCTGACCTAAATTACTGCAAAGAGGAAACTCCAGAGAGTCAGAACAGAGAAAATAAAAATTATCCCTCACCTCTGGCATCTATCTGATTGTATCTTGCTGATTAGTTCTGAACTGCTCTGTTTTGCTTCCAGGCTGAAGAACTACTGCCATTAGTCACTGATATTAAGTATTGTTTACATCCAACCTAATGGGAAAGGGTTAAGGTAAGGTTCACAAAAGGATTAAACACCAAAAGTCCTGGGTTTTCCCTTTGAAATGGATATATTCAACTAAATCAGATATCTAACTCCTATTACAGTAAGTCAATAGCCTTCAGTCACTTTAGCAACATGGTACAATGGACAGTCAGTCCTGCCAAGGATCATGGTCTCATATCTTTTCTATGGTCTTGGGGACATTATTGACTTGTGTGTAAATTCCTTCTGGATTCGTATTCCGTATATGAAATGCAATGAACAAAACTCAGCCTGTATACAAGATATAATGAAATGCTTATCTAGTTATAAAAATGAATGAGGATGTTCTCTGCTATGGATAAAGATCACTGTAATACATTATATAAAAATTTCAAGGACCATAAGAATTATGTACAGTATATTGATATTTGTTTTTCTAAGGGAATAAACCAATGTACCTTTTGCACAGTCTATGTATTTGTTTGTATATTTCAAAAAATATTTTAGGAGAAATAACCAGGAAACTGCAAAACAGTTGCCTTTGGAAAGAGCAATGGATGGGCTAGGGACACAGATAATTTTTACTGCTTAATCTTCTATTGAATTTTGAATTTTATGCTTTTGAATAAGGTAAATTTATTTTATATTTAAATATAAAAACAATATGGACTGAAGATATAAATTTCCAAAATAAAATATGGAAATCAGCTTTTGGTTAAACTCAAAAATCACTACGTAATTTATTTTAGTAAACAAGAACTGTTAAACCTAAAATTATTGGATTGACAAATAAACCTGGCCTAGGAATTTCTACTTAATGAGAATGACAAAATAATTTTAGGTGACACTTTGTCATAGATCTAGTATGATTATTTTCAGGAAGGGGTGACATTTAAATTAAAATACTCTTTCTAGGCAGAATAATACAATTGAATAATAGAAAGGGTAGAATCAGCAGATGGATGGTCATTGGATATTACGATATCCAAAGTCACACGTTTTAGAACTTGAGCTATATGCCCAGCCCTTGCTAATGTTGAGTACATTCTCTCAATGAACTTGCAGTCTAATGGAGGATGCAAGGGTAAGAGATGCATAAAGTATGCAGGTAATTAACATAAAGCAAGATCAAAGCATGCTAAACGCTGAACTTTCTAAGCATATACAGCAAGGATATGCAACCAGCCTAGGGAGAAAAGGGAAAGGCTTTCTGAGAAAGTGACCATAGGGGACTTTCTAGACTTCTTCAATGATGCTCTGTGATACTCTGATGCTAATGAAGAGGAATTTTACTGCATTGCAAAATCAAGAGGAATTTTAGCTTGTGCATATAAACTTTAAAAAATGAAAGTGAAGCCTGGTGCAGTGGCTCACATCTGTAATCACAGCACTTTGTAAGGCTGAGGTAGGCAGATCCCTTGAAGTCAGGAGTTCAAGACCAGCCTGGCCAATGTGGTGAAACCCCGTCTCTACTGAAAATACAAAAAAAGTAGCTGAGTGTAGTGGCATAGGCCTGTAATCCCGGCTACTCAGGAAGCGGAGGCAGAAGAATTGCTTGAACCTGGGAAGCGGAGGTTGGAATTAGCCAAGACCATGCTGGTGCACTTCCAGCTTAGGTGACAGATTGAGACACTGTCTCAAAGAAAGAAAGAAATAACAAAGGAACAAAAGAAGGAAGGAAGGAAGGAAGGAAGGAAGGAAGGAAGGAAGGAAGGAAGGAAGGAAGGAAGGAAGGAAGGAAGGAAGGAGAAAGAAAGAAAGAGAAAGAAAGAAAGAAAAAAGTTAAATAATGCCTATTATAATGTTCATTTGGCTTTGCGTTTTATGGTATAAGAATACAGATAATGGGATCTACTACCAGTAGCTACTCCTTTGGGATATTTCCCAGACTATGCCCATCTCCCTCAGAATGGATGCCAAAGAGCCTTAGACTCAAGGGACAAGCATGACCTGCTTGAGAAAGGGATCTCTTGGTCTGAATATCTTCCTAGGCCTACATTAGATTTTTCTGGCTAAAATATAGTACTGCAGTTGTAGCTGATTTCGCTCTTATCTACTACTGAGCACTTCAGTACTATTTCTTCTATGTGTGTGCTGAGGGGTGAGAAAGTGTGAGCAGTGAACAGTTGTAGGAAAGGGGTAGGGCCGCAGTACAGTCTATGCCAAGTTTCCCAAATGCATGGGAATGCCTCACATATCAATGTTTGTCTCAGAATGAAATGAAGAAAGCAGTTGAGAACTTCTTGTTTTATATACCTCTGTTGCCCATTAATACCAGATGATTCTTCATTACCGTAACTTGAACCCTAGTATGATACTAGTTTAGTTTCATAGTAAAGAAAGTCGAAAGGGTTGAACTTCAGACTTAAGGAAGTATGGAAGGGTTAAACCAAAAATTGCTAGTCAGCCCAAGTGAAGTCATCATGTGTCAAGAGAAAATCTTAAAGGAAATCAAACAGGCATCATCAGTAGGAAAGCACTAAAGGTGAACATCTATTCAATGACAAAATTACAATCTTAGAATTTAAAAAGTACATCTGCTTCATGTTCTGCCTTCATTTCTGTGACAGCTACATGATATGACTGAAAAGAAAATGAGAAAAGAAAAACAGCCTCCTATTGTCATTGGCAACTGAACAGAGGTTAAATAGACTTTCTAAATCAGTGACAAGAGGCTCCAAGAAAACATTTTAATTCCATTAATATATTTTTTTAGAGACAGGTCTTGCTCTGTTGCCCAGGCTGGGGTGCAGTGGCACAATCATAGCTCACTGGAACCTTGAACTCTAGCCTCAAATGATCCTCCCACCTCAGCTTCCTGAGTAGCGAGGGCCTACAGGCAGGTGTAACCACACCGGCTAATTTTTCAAAAACTTTTTTTTTTTTTTGAGACAATCTTGCTCTGTCGCCAGGCGCCAGGCTGGAGTACAGTGGCGCAAGCTCAGCTCACTGCAATCTCCGCCTCCTGGGTTCAAGCAATTCTCATGCCTCAGCCTCCCTAAGCAGCTGGGACTACAGGCGCATGCCACCACACCCAGCTAATTTTTGTATTTTTAAGTAGAGACAGGGTTTCACCATGTTGGCCAGGATGGTCTCTATCTCTTGACCTAGTGATCCTCCCGCCTTGGCCTCCCAAAGTGCTGGGAAAACAGGCGTGAGCCACCGCACCTGGCCTCAAAAACCGACTCTTTTGCAGAGATAGGGTCTTGCTATGTCACCCAGGCTGACCTCAAACTCCTGGCCTCAAGCAATCCCCTCACCTCAGCCTTCCAAAGCACTGGGATTACAGGCACGAGCCACCATGCCCAGCACCATTCATGTATCTTACCATACTGAAAGCAAAGGCTCTTTCAAAAGAATATTTTTAAATATATTTTTAGAGTGAAATACAAGGATTAAAATAAGAATTTACTGAATCAAGTATTTTGCTGAATTACTTTTGGATTAGCAAAGGATTCTATTATTAAGATACAAGCAACTAAGGGTAATTCAGTCAGTACATCTCAGCTACTATCTTAGTAAACTGGCAGCAAAGTTTATTTTAAACCAATGGAGTAAACTCTATAAAAGCAACAGAAAATAGCAGTTAGGCCAAATTAAGAATCAGACCACTGAGAAATCATCCAGAAAATAAACTCTAAAAACTTTAAGGAAGCACAGTCCTGAATTATAGTTGACAGTAATCTACATAGAAGTTTAAATGACAGTATTTTCTATTTAACAAAATTATTGCAGGCCAAAAGGGTGAACTGATCCTTAATTAAAAATAAATAAGTGGCAGGCATTGCAGTGAGACATATTTTTAATAACTATTTACTTGTCAACAGTAATCTACTTCCTAAGGAAAATGTCTCCATTCCTTTCCTTCACTGAATTTAGGCTAGTCACTCCAACTTATTTCATTCTTGACTCCAAACCAAATTTCTCAGTTTAGAATGTTTTTATTGAAAACACCAAAAGAACTAAATGGAGGCATAAATGCCCTAATAGTTTTAAAGAAGGTATTCAGGGATTGTTTTGTTTTGTTTTGTTTTTTGAGATGTAGTCTTGCTGTTATCAGCACAGGCTGGAGTGCAATGGGGCGAACTCGGCTCACTGCAACCTCCACCTCCCAGGTTTCAGGAATTGTCCTGCCTCAGCCTCCCGAGTAGCTGGGATTACAGGTGTGTGCCACCAGCCCAGCTAATTTTTGTATTTTTAGTAGAGACGAGGTTTCACCATGTCGGCCAGGCTGATCTCAAATTCCTGACCTCAGGTGATCCACCCATCTCGGTCTCCCAAAGTGCTGGGATTACAGGTGTGAGCCACTGTGCCTTGTCAACCTTTTTTTTTTTTTTTTTTTTTTTTAAAAACTGGCTTTGGTGTTGAGGCTGCTCTATAATCACCCCTGTGGGAGTGAATAAAAACACAAAATGCAGGCCCAGACAAGAGCAAGGCAGGGAGATGACCCTTTCTCCTTCCTTTGGATCAACCCATCCTGTGAATTTTCTCCCTGTAGAGAGGGCTGCTGCCGGCTATAATTTCTTTGATACACACAATCAAAATATGCATTTTGTTCGGTTCCCCTTTTCACCAGGAGTCTGCTATTCTGGAGAGAAGCCATTCGCTTGGCATGATGCTCTTTGTGCTCACTTGCAATTTTGATATTAACACTACTATTTTTGAAAAGTGTGACTTCTTTATATACTAGGGAACCCCTACCATAAAAACACAACATTAATAAATAGAAAAATAAAGGCCAAGTCTTGTTTTAAAGACATAAAACTAAGCAAATTAGACAGACACACATTTACACAGAACTATTTAAGTTCAACAAGGCCAAAATTCATTCCAGAACTAATAACGTTTGTAACCAGTTGACTCATAATTGATCTATTTTTAAAATCACTGATAAGGAATACCACCAGAAAAGGTTCCACTAAACATGGCTTGATAATCTCCGGACATTCCCTACTACCTCCACATGTCTTGCTTTAATTACTGTTTTATTATAACAAATCTCTTCCTCACTTATTTTAACATACTCAGTTAAATAACAGGAAAATCTATTGCCATCCCCACCTGTACATAAACAGAGTAACATAGTTAATACAGAAGCACAGATACTGCTTGAACTGTCTGCTGTCAAAAATACCATTAATAAATAAGGGAGTAGGTATCATTCATAAAAAAGAGAAGCTTTCCTTAGAAATCTTTTACTAATAAAGGCTTAATCCCTGCCAATCATCCTATCTTAAGAGGAAGGAACTGCATTTAATGCAAATCCAATGATAACAGTTTTCACCCAACCTACAAGCAACATGGAAGATCCTCTTCTAAGGCTCTACTGATTCTCTGTACTGGGAGAGAATTGTATATTTCCATTCATCACGATTAAATTTCAACTGCAATTTATGTTTTATGTAAAATAGTATACTGCTGCTTACAAAGTAGGCAGAAACAATTATTCCATGACTTTAAGCAACTCAGTTTTATGCATTTACCACTGATAGTGATCTTTTATGCACAGTAACATGATTATCTACTGTCCAAGATATTACAATTTTTCAGTTTTAGTATAGCACCTCATCATTTATTTCCTTCTCTCCTACAAACTATAAATGGCATAGAATACAGTGGAAATGTAGTATTTGGGGAGGAAACTTAGCATCAAAGTCAGAAATAGAAAGAAACTAAAGGATTCTTTCAGCAGCCCTCAAAATAGAGCCAATATTGACGTGTGCATCTCTTTTCTGTTTAACATCCTCTTCCTGATGTAGGAAATTGAGTATGTCTAAACGGGGCACTTCTTCCTAAGACTTTACCCTTTTCCTTTTCTCGCTCCCTCCATCCTTTCCCTGCCTCTCCTCTCTCATGTCTTCACTCTTTCCCTCCTTTCTTTTCTCTTTCCCTTTCTCCCCCTTTAAAAAAAACCTCCTTCAATATAGTTTGTATTCTCTGAATTCTTTCTTTAGCTTTAGATGTTCACAGAAGGGCAATACGAAACTCGTGATGTGGATTAAGATGTTGCCACTCATAAAAGCTAGAATGGTCCAGTTATTCATATAACTCAAATCCTGGAATGGAAAGAGGTGAGAAAATATTAATCACCTGTAATTATTTGCAGCATAATACTCTGGTTTTTTTTTTAATTACAAGTGACAATTGCACAATTTGGTGATTTTGCATTAAACAACTACTTTTATTTAGTTGATTGCTGGTAATGATGAATGAAAGTTTTTAATACTGAACATGCATGGTCCAGGATAAAAATCATTCACAAATGGCCCAGCATATATTAGGCTTGATAACCGAAATACTGACCAGGTAATTCTTAAACTTTCACATGAAGAGACTGTTATGTAGCTGTAGAATAGTAAATGTATTTGGAACTTCTGTTTCTCTCCTTATTAACGTAGCACTTCTGAATCATTTTCATCTTAGTTTCATAAGAAAACTCACATTATAAGAATCAAAATTTGCCTGTGTTACCTATGCTATGTGTATGCTGAATACTACAGATCATCTTATTTAATGTTTCAAAAACAGCCCTTGCCTGTAAGTACGGCCCTAGTATGTAAGTTCCCATTTATAATGAGAGTAAATGAGGACTTAAGTAACTTGTCCAATGTTTCGCACCTAGTGTAAATAGAGATATAAAGAGAGAAGGGAAGCAGGAGGAGGAAGAAGAGTAAAGAAAGATGTAGAGAGGATAGATACAGACTTTGAATGTCAAGATTTTGAATTTACCCGATAAAACCACTTGTAGAGGAGACATGCTAATTCAAACAGTTAATCATTTAGAAAAATGCATAATTATGTTTTGAGATGACTTTTGTGAATGGGTTAGCATTCTTGTTTTCTCATAAATCAGAATCATGCAAATGAAATCACCAATCCTGATACCTGGAACATAAAACAGTTTAAGAACTATTAAACAAATCTGAATTTAGAAGTTCAATTATTGATTCCATTGCAAGATTGTCAACATAAACCAGAAAAAAAAATAATTGTCATCACCTATTCCCTTTGCTTTCCTTCTAATACCTGCTCTTTTTCCAGCATGCACTTCTACAACACAATTTCAACCCCTTGATGACTGAGCCATTCTGAAACTGCAAATATGTCAGGCCTTTTCTGAAAACATTCAGCTCCTTTCCCAAGACTACCTATGGCAAAAGTCTGTAAAAGTCTAGAGTAAATATTTTAGGATTTGTGGGTAATGTAGTCTCTTGTTATCAACTCACCTCCACTGTGGTAGCACAAAATATAAGTGAGTGTGGCTGTGTTATAGACTGGATAAAGAAAATGTGGCACATATACACCATGGAATACCATGAGGCCATAAAAAATGATGAGTTTGTGTGTTTCATAGGGACATGGATGAATCTGGAAACCATTGTTCTCAGCAAACTGACACAAGAACAGGAAACCAAACACCGTATGTTCTCACTCACAGGCAGGTGTTGAACAATGAGAACAAATGGACACAGGGAGGGAAGCATCACACACTGGGGTCTGTTGGGGGGAACTAGGGGAGGGACAGCAGGGGATGGGGAGTTGGGGAGGGATAACATGGGGAAAAATGTCAGATATAAGCGATGGGGGGATGAAGGCAGCAAACCACATTGCCATGTATGTACCTATGCAGCAATCCTGCATGATCTGCACATGTATCCCAGATCCTAAAGTACAATAAAAAAACAAAACTTTATTTATGGATACTGATATTTGACTTTCATCGTTTTCATGTGTCCCACAATATTATTCTTCTTTTTAAGTTTTATTCAGTCGTTTAAAACTGTAAAAACAATTCTTAGCTCACTGCTTATACCAAATAATGATAGTGGGCCAGATTTGACATATGGCCATTGTTTGCCGATCCCTCCTGTAAAGCAAAGTCTTCCACAAGATCTAAATTGGCATAGCCCCACTGAATAACCCAATACACTCAACCTGCAAAGTATCAAGCTGCCACAAGCCCAGAGAAGAAGGAGGCAGCAAAAAGCTGCAGCAGCAGAAACAGAAGGAGAGATAGTGGCAACTAAGAATGTGCCTCAACACCTTGTCAGGTCAAAATCTGAGCCCTTATTTTAGCATGTACAGGAACTTTATCCATCAATATACTGAGAGATGATCACGCTCATTTACACTACTAAAGAGACTCCAATGTAATGTGAGACGTACTAAATATGTGAACTCAGTTTCAAGCAATGCAGTATGATTATTACCTTTTATATACAAAGGCTAGAACTATCTAAGGAGAGCAAAGCAATTATCTAGATCAAGAATCACAACCTCTGCTGGTTCCTGGATATGCACTAGCAACTTTAACTTTTGGTTCTCCTTTTTGTGCCTTTTTCAAACCATCCCGCTTTTGTTATGACAACACAACTATTATTTCAGAGACATTACAATACACTTGAGAGCATTACAGCTTTCTGGAAAATAGCCTGCACTTCTGAATCTGACTTGCATCACTCTTGCTGCAGCCACCATAGACTTAAACACAATGTTTTAGGAGGCTCTGCAGATGGCCTAGTTTATTCATTAGCTCTTGATTATTAATGGTTTCACTGCGTGTGGATAACTCTTCAAATATCCCTGTCTCCTAACACTAAAGCCCAATACATTAACAATAGATGTCCATATTTTCGTTCACATATAGACCAGTGAATAAATCCTTGCAAGAAAATAACTCTTGGAACAAAGAAAACCCTACACCATTTGAACAATTTAATACTGCCTTTGGCTTAAGTACATCTATAAAATCCTAAATCAGCTTCTCCAATACAAGCTCCAGTATCCTCTTGCAAGGAATCAACATTAAGAGTCCAAAAACTTTAACTGGGAGGAAAATTATCCCCTTATTTATCACAAGTGAGCATGATCCTATAGGATTCAATAATTACAAACATGCAGCCACCAAAAAAGGGTCCACACCTTTAGGAAAGAATGCAATTTGCCTTAGAAGTGCTCAGATGTGGCCTACATCCACATACCTGCTAGCATCATTCAAGAGTGTCACTTGGTCTCCAAGAGCCGTTCATTCATTTCTGCATGCGTACACTGCCTCTGGCTGCAGCTTAGTGACACAGGTGGGGCATCCTGTACACATTTTGTGACACCTGCTACAGTCCAGGACCTAGACAATTGTGTAGTGAGTACCAATTTCAGGGGGCAGGTGCATGATCCTGAGAGTGAGGCCTTCATTAAATCTTGCCCCCCAGGCACCTCATTGGAACAACTTTCAGGGTTGTTCAAGAAAAGGATGGGCACTTGTGAGACTGAGAGTGCGAAGCACATCCCAGGCACCTCACCTGCTTCACTCTAATCCCAGGGCTGCTCTGGCCATGCTCAAGAGGCCACCTTAGACAACATTGCTCTCACTGGTTTCTCTTGAATGAACAGGATACTAGCTCTATCTCTTATATGTAAAACTGTAATTCATCAATGTTTAAGGGATTTGCGTGAGAGTTTGCAATACCACTGCAGGATAAAATTTTAACACTCGATAGGTAGTGAATGCATAATGTTTGAATTAATTAACTCAAGTAAGATGACTTCATGGGTGTTCACTGACTAAAGATAATACTATGCATGTATCTATATATATGAATTTTGTCATACAAAAGATAAAGACCCAACTTTGAAAATTATACTGAACACTAAAATTTTCTATCATAGTAAAGATCAGTTTAGGAAGGAAAGAATATTTTTCACATTTCATATGTAAGTAGCTAAATGTATTGAGACTATGACAAGAGATACGAACATAAGATATAAATAAACCATTAAAATGCACACACAAACAAGGAATTGTGTGGAGACACATGTAAAATATGTTTGTACCTCAAGTGAGAATATTAACTAATATTTTAATTGTATTATTTTTTGAACATTAGTGTATTCAGCAAAGTATAACACTAAATACAGTACATCTAGAGAACTATCAGATAATGAGGAAATAATCCCTGAAATTCCACGTAGTTGCTAACCATTAACGAGCAAATTTGGTGCTCAAGGTTTTTCTTCTTGTTTCAACCTCATGTCACAGATGTGATTCCCAAAGCCTATTCTTAATGAACAAAGTTTTTCAAAGACAGAGGCACATATTATGTGTTATACATATATATGCACACATAAATGTATATGCATGAATAAAACATTTCATATGTGCTCTTGGACATATAGCTTCAGTTGTCTTTATAAAAATCAGAAAAAGCTTAAATGTATTTTATCCCTGAGGAATTTCAGTAAGAAATAAGGAAAAAGATGACAGAAATTTAGTACAGACAAAACATAAAGCATCAAGGTGCTGGAGAGAATTTTAAACTAAGTCCTTTAAAAACTTAAAACCACAACCTGTTTAATAGACAAACACTGTTTCATGAATCACGAATGCTCTAAGAAAATGTTTATGTGATGTGAATATTCAGACAAGGCACATGACACTAGAAGCACTACACTATCTATAAAAAACATACTTGCTATCTCCTATAATCTCATGGGTTTATATTCTTAGATGGAAGAACAAATAGTTTTCCATAACACTAAACTATCATCTGAAAACTCATTTTCCATTTCCACTGAAGAACGTTATAACATTTGAAGCTCTCTAGTCAAATATTCACATAAAGAACTATAGCCGATGAAATGGAGGTGTCAGACATTGGCAAATCTTAACATTCTAAGAGTTAACATTAAAGCAGAATCCCATGGAGAGGATAAACAGAAGAAAGTTCTGGAAGCTAGAGGTAATATGTCGTCCAGAGAGTTTATTACACACAGTTTCATCGCTAAGCATGGCGTGTCCCACAGAACCACGGAAAATGACTACTGCCTGTTCTTAACGGTTGGAACTCTTCATCTCCCCCTGGGAATTCTACAGTAAAATGAAGAATATATCTCTTGCCATCTTCGTAACACCTTTAATTTTTCATGTTGGATGACGTTTTTTTATTACTTATCGGTGAAAACTATCAAGAGCCCAGTTATATCTTTTCTGAGTTATCATCATTTCCAAAGTGGGAGACGATTCTCAGAGTGTGTACTAGAAAGCCATCATTAACTCCTGGGTTGGGGGCAGGAAGGGAGAGGAGAAGGGATGCTGTACTTCGAGGATAATCACAAAATCCACAGATATGAATCAATACTCCAGTCATTTCCTTAGAAAAAGAACACTTAGGACTATCAGGTTTTCACTCTGCTTAATCATGATTTCAATAAGAGTTATGTGTACATACCTCCTGCTTTCAGGTTTTTAATGTCTATGTTTGCATAGAAATATGATCATACAGTATCTTGGTGGTCTTGCAATGCCAGTGAGTCATATATGTACAGCATTAACAGTGGGCAGCAAGATTACGATATGGAAGGTTCAGGCAAAGGGTTTCAAAGCGAGTGTCTGAATCTGTTTGAGCTGTCATAACACCATACAAATTAACTGCGCAACATATTGCTACAATTCGAATGTTTGTCTCCGAAAATTTCCTGTTGAAATCTGATCCCCAGTGTTTGAAGTGGGGCCTAATGTGAGGTGTCTGGATCATGGAGGTGGACCTTTCATGCATATATTAATGCCAGGGGACTGTGGGGATGGGGGGTGCAGAACTAGTAGTTAAAAAGACCCTGGCACACCTCCCTTCTCCCCCAACCCCTCTCCCTCTCTCTCTCTCTCTCTCTCTCTCTCTCTCTCTCTCTCTCTCTCTCTCTCTCTCTCTCTCTCTCTCTCTCTTCTCTGGCCATGTGATCTCTCCACATTGGCTCCCCATTGCCTTCTGCCATAAGTGGAAGCAGACTGAGGTGCTCATCAGAAGCAGATGTTGGCATCGTGCTTCTTGTACAGCCTGCAGAACTGTGAGCCAAATATATATATATATATTTTTTAATTTATAAATTACTCAGCCTCAGGGATGCCTTTATAGCAACACAAAGAGACTAAGACACTTACAAACCCTGGAAATTTATTTTTCACAATTTGATAGGCTAGGAAATCCACGATCAATGTGCAGCCAGATTTGGTGTCTGGAGAGGGCCTGCTTTCTGGTTCCTAGGTGGCCCATCTTCTCTCTGAGTCATCATATGGCTGATGGGATGGAACAATCTCTCTGGGGGCCTCCTATGTAAGGGCACTAATTCGATTCATGAGTGCCTCACTCTCATGACATAATCATTTCTCAAAAGTCCCACCTCCTAAAACCATCACATTGAGAATTAAGTTTCAACATACGGATTTTGAGTAGACACAAGCATTGTCTACAGCAGAGAAGACGCACCCTGACCAGAAATACCTAGACCAGGTTAGACACACTTTCTAGAAGACTTGAAGTTTTTCCAAACTATTTATTTCTGAAGATCCATGGGTGCATGAGTGAGTTTACTATAACATATACTTCTTTTTACAAACTCAACAGAAAAATTCACTTTGGTTGTATTCTCATTTCAGTCGTTATAAGAATAGTAGAATATAATCATTTGGACTGATTCCTGCAGTATGTACTCTTTTATGCTGGACTCTTCTATAAAAAGAAATGGAGAAAAAATATGTTTCCACAAACAAAATATTTTTTTTAGTCCTCACCACAACCTCAGATTTCAGATATTTAAAATTTTGCTAGACAATACTTTTCTCTCCTGTACCATAAAATACACTACGTAATATTTTGCCTAGAGCTTCCATTCACATCTCCATTTCATTGGGTTGGTTAGAATAAGTCACAGCCTGCATTTTAGTTGACTCTGGGCTCTACAATGAGAGAATCCTCTTATCAGCACAAAAATGTGAAAGTGATTCACAATTCATGATGTTATGGGCCATGTAAATGGTTTGCCAAGAAATCTGAAATACTTTTCTTCACCTAAGTCTTCTGCTGAACTTAATTGGTGGTACACAAAGCAAATGTCACACAAAGTGCTGAATCTTTCTAAGATAAGACATTGCTTTCAAGTCTAGTTTAGGCATGGAATAGAGACTTAGACAAGAGTATATTATTGCTACTGAAGGGACCAACAACCCATCTGATTGGTGTAACTATTACTTTAAACTGAAAACATCTCAACTAGCTGCAGCAACAGGGAAAAATAAATCTTATCTAGATTTAAGCAGAGACTCCCAAACACACAGCTGTCACTAACTGCCCTCTGAGGGAGTTTCCTATTTAGGAGAAGACAGACCAGTAGCAGAAGAATATACAAATTCAGCTGCCACAAATTCTCCTTCAGAGGAGCTTTCAGTCAAGAAAAAAACTTTCCATTAGCATCAGGATAAAAAAAATAGAACCTTCCATACTTTCCAACTGAAGTCTTTTTTTTTTTTTTTTTTTTTTTTCCGAGATGGAGTTTCTCTCTTGTTACCCAGGCTGGAGTGCAATGGCGCGATCTCGGCTCACAGCAACCTCCGCTTCCTGGGTTCAGGCAATTCTCCTGCCTCAGCCTCCTGAGTAGCTGGGATTACAGGCACGCGCCACCATGCCCAGCTAATTTTTTGTATTTTTAGTAGAGACGGGGTTTCACCATGTTGACCAGGATGGTCTCGATCTCTTGACCTCGTGATCCACCCGCCTCGGCCTCCCAAAGTGCTGGGATTACAGGCTTGAGCCACCGCGCCAGGCCCCAACTGAAGTCTTAAGCCCCCACTTTTTTTTTTTTTTCCCGAGACAAGAGTCTCGATCTGTCAATCATGCTGCAGTGCAATGGCCGATCTCAGCTCACTGCAACCTCTGCCTCCTGGGTTCAAACAATTCTCCTGCCTCAGCCTCCTGCATAGCTAGGATTACAGGCATGCAACACTACCTGGCTAACTTTTCTATTTTTAGTAGAGACAGGGTTTCACCATGTTGGCCAGGCTGGTCTCAAATTGCTGATGTTAACTGTGTATACCCCTTATCCCCTATTATTCAGCAAGTTTACTCACTCTGAGTACTCCTGCCTCCTGCATGCATATGAATTAATTATTTTTTCCGGTTAATCTATCTGTTGTCAATTAATTTGCATCCACCTTCCTCATCACACACACCTGAGTTAGCACAGAGAAAATTTTCCTTTCAACACCATGCTAGGAGTTAAAAGTATTATCTAATTAAATACTCTCCAAAAAAGCCTAACAAGCTATTTTTTACTATTAAATATTAGTATTCTCTTTTTACAAATTAATCATTTGAAGCTTAGAGAAACTGTTTGCCCAAGGATATATCAGCTGGTATATGGGAACCAGTGTTCTGACCCAAAAATGGTTCTCTTTTCAACATCTACTATTTTAACCAGAGAACCACTGATATGCGTGTTACTGACTCCCTCCCTCACAGTTGACCAGGGTCCTCCAAATTTTTCCAAGTTAAGGCATAGAGAGAAAATAGTAATACACTTGTACTGCCAAGAGACATGAAAGAGGCCACTTTTAGCTTATATATGATCTCTGTGCCAGCCCATCCAAAGCCTCATTAAACTCTGCCCTGGTGCCCCAAGGCTAATAAGTGACCCATTCATGAGGTTATGCACACTGCCCGGGAGGCACCAGACTAGATAATCTGAAAAATCATAAAGCATGTAGTTCAACAGGTGGTGATAGGGAACGGAGCTGAGAACCACCAGTAGATAAACAAACATATCAGAAAATAAGACTTGTATAGCAGAGAAGAAAAGTGAAGATAATATCTACCCAGAATGGATAGGCATTGGAAAGACTTCAGCAATTAAGTATTATAGAAGATGTCAGCCCCTGCTGGCTTCAATTGCCTCATATAACTTATATTAATATAAAATAATTTTCATTTTGTCCGTATGTTGTGGATCAGAAGGGAATACCCTGAAGTATGGTGCTTTGGCATCCCAAGTACTTCGAACTAAAGGAAGTTAGAAGGCCTCAGAGCAAAGCCTCTGTCTGCCCTTTTCCCTTCTCCTGGCCCCCAACTCCTGCTCCTCTTTCTCTCCGTATTGAGTTCCTAGGAACTCAAATTTGTCTTGCCAAGACAGGTCACAGAAATTTGAATCCCTCTCTTCCCGCAGCAAGTCGTAAAACTCAGAAAGGTTACTCTCTCCCTTCTCCCTTCTTCCTTGAAAACCTTCATTCCAGTGGGGCTGTGCTGTTTACCAGGGAGGAAGAAATGTTATAAAGAGACCTAGAAGAATCTACACAGGCCTGGCTGGGTTTGCCACACTCTCAGTCTACTACAATTAAATCATATTCTTTTATTCAATTGCATTTCTGTATGGCTGTCCATTCTACATTAAACCTAGCAAAAGAACAGACAGATTTCTCTGCATCTTTGAGTCTTCATTTCTGAAGGCTCTTATGTCACACAAATCTTTGATTAATTTGTGATACCTTTCTCTTATTAACTTGCAACAGAGATTGTATGACCTGCAAACCCTGAAACATTATTACCTCGCCCCTTATGGGAAAAGTTTGCCAATATCTGATAGACACTGAGCTATTATTATTATTATTATTTTTGCTAAAAGAATATACAGGCCACCAGGAAATAGTTTATAATTGCTGCCTTCAGCAATACTCTTCTTGCTTTCAAGCAGCTAGATTTATCTTTTTCAAATGTAAATCTTATTAGTCTTTTAAAAACTTGGAAGATTTTTTCATTGTGTTTTAGCATTAAAACTGAAATGGTCTGCTGGGTCACTTGATCTGGTTACAGATTTCCTTTGCAGATTTTTTTTAGTAACACTTTCTATGCTCACTGGATTCAACCTAACACATACTTTCAATTATTTTGTTCCTGATGCCTCATCTACAGAGAAATTCTTTTCCTTTTCTCTATCTGTTTGACATGGTTTGGCTGTGTCCCCCACCCAAATCTCATCTTGAATTGTAGTTCCCATAATTTCCACGTGTTGTGGGAGGGACCTGGTGAGAGGTAATTGACTAATGGGGGCAGGTTTTTCCTGTGCTGTTCTCCTGATAATAAGTCTCACAAGACCTGATGGTTTTATGAAAGGGAGTTCGTCTCAGCATACCCTCTTGCCTGCCACCATGTAAGACATGACTTTGCTCCTCGTTAGCCTTCCGCCATGATTGTGAGGCCTCCCCAGCCATGCTGAACTGTGAGTCAATTAATCCTCTTTCCTTTACAAAGTACCCAGTCCTGGGTATGTCTTTATTAGCAATGTGAGAACAGGCTAATACACTGTTATTTGCCTAATTTAGTTCCACAGGGTCTTTGTTTTCAGTTCTGACGAATAATCTTTACTTAACCAAACTTCAGTTAACCTTCTTGTCCTAAGGTCTCCTGTATACTTCCTTATGAAATCCAGTTCTAGCAAGAATCCTGCTAAGTCAATTTGGCTAGAATCCTCCACCACCGAGATCTGATCATTGTCAATATCTGAGCATTCTTCAATCCTCCACCATCCCCCAGATGATATCTAATCACCCTGTTCTGTCTTCAGTAAGATTCATGTTAGGTTGGTTTAGTCTGACTCCTTCTTACTCCAGATGCTTCCTCTTAGCAATTTTCTGTTCACTGACCCCTACTCTGCTTTTTGGCTGTAAATTCCACTTGCTGATGCTATATTTGGAGTTTAGCTCAATTTCTCTTCCCCATTACAAAATCCATTTTCATGGTCCCTATGTCGATTGCAATAGACCTGAATAAAGTCTGCCTTACTGTGCTTTAACAAGTATCATTGACTGTTTTTTTTCTTTAACAGTTCAAATTTCACTTCTTCAAGGAAATCTTGCCTGAATTTCCCTCTACAACACATCCCCTTATGTGTATTTATGTTATCCTTCCCCATTAATGCATTTATTACCGTTTACTATGTATTTGTGAGATTATTTGGTTAATAGTCTTCTTCATTAAGTTATAAATATCATTAAGGCCAGAGTTAAGTTTGTTTTGCTCATCTCTTAGAACCTGACATTTTAGGCATTTGGTGAACATTTGTAAAATGAATTAATGAATCAAAATTAACAAGATCTTAAATTTGGATTTGCCCTTCGTCTCTAATCACTGAAATGTAATTGAGTCAATTATACACATTTTTAGAGATAATCCTACAATTTGAATGTTCATGTCCCTCCAAAATTCCAATTGGAAACTTAATCCCAAATGCTATAGTATTGAGAGGTTGGGGTCAAGGGTGTTTATGTCATAAGAGCTCCACCCTCATGAATAAAATTGGTGTCCTTTTAAAAGAGGCACAGGGCACCTTGACCCTCCTTTCCACCATGTGAGGCCATATAGAGGGTCCCATCATTGAAACAGAGACCCTCAGCAGACACTGAATCTGCTGCTGGCACCTCGATCTTGGAGATCCCAGCACCCAAAACTGTGAGAAATAGACTGTGTATAAATTTACCCAGCCTAAGGTCTTCCGTTATAGCATCCTGAACCGACTAAGACAGATACCTTGATAGTAATTATTTTTTTAACCAATAAATTTTTCTATACTTCTTTCTTTAAAATAGTTTTCCAGACAAAAATAAAATCAATAAACAAAGAAAAATGAGTGAAATTTGGATTTCAGATGAACAACAAATACTTACTTACTTACTATGTGAAAAATTATGCCCAAAAACAAAACAAAGCTATTGGCTGTTATTTGAAATTCAAAATTAACTGAAACAAAACTATTTGTTTATCCAAAATTCAAATATAACTGGGCAAACCGCATTTAATCTGGCAACCCTAGTTTAAAAAGGTATTTCATGAAAAGTACATTTAGTTTGCTAACTGACGTACTAACTAGGCATTTAGCATAAACATTGACAAAATTACCAAAAGATACGACTGATAGGAATGAAGGGATATAGAACTTTAAACTGATAATGTTTGCCTATGCAATTTAAAAAGTCAAAATCTTAGTAATAAGAAAATCACCAAATTAAGACAAATCACTCACCACCAACAAGAAACTAATGCAGTCAGAAAAAAAAATGAGGTCAAAAAAATGTAAACAAAAATATTGTAGCTCAAGTCCCTAAGAAAACCTCTGGATGCTTCCGAAATATAGAATGTGGTCAGATCAAAGTGCTGAGGGTTAACTTGCAGCAATGTGGAGGTGGGGCCCGGAGACAGCAACTTGCTTAAAAAGTCAGAGAGGAGAGGAATCTTGAAACTTTGTATGCATAAAAATTACTTTGCTTCTTAAAATATGTTTAGTTTGAAATTAAAGCTAATTGCAAATCACATGCCACGGTTTTGTCTGTAACTGAAAAACAAAAGTCAACTGGTAAAAAAAAATTACTCCTAGCATTTTCAGTACTTGTATAAGTCTTGTACTAAACCATCACAAAAAAATTTATTGATAAAACACAGGTAGTTGTCACTATCTGTATAAGCCCAAGGTGACATTTATAGCATTTTATGATAATAGATACTGACAAAGTTCATTAGCTTAATACCTAAATGGATTTACCTTTACCGACTCCCACCTTTCCTATCCACCCTCCATCTCAAACAAAAATTCAAAATTTGTAGTCAGTGAATTTTCATTTATACAAAATAACTTTCAAGTGTCAAATTCATTGCTACTTATGGGTAGAATAAATTCTTCCTGAGCTTCTAAATTTTGGGGGGGCTTAATTACATTCTAACTCTTGTAACTTAGTGCTCTTGCAAATAGAATATTTAAGCACCCTTCTGCCCCAACACTCTGCTTCCTGCCTGTGGTGATTAATAAGGAGTTGGTCAGGCCCTTGGATACTAGAGAGTATTATTTTAAGCCCTCAGTAAACTTACAGGTTCATCCCTAGCAATGCTGGAACAGCAGAGATTTAGTACTTCAATTTCTATACTTGGCATCTATGGCAGCTTACTATTTCTTTTCTTTCTTTCTTTTTTTTTATACTTTAAGTTCTGGTGTACATGTGCAGATCTTGTATAGGTATGTATACACATGCCATGGTGGTCTGCTGCCTCCATTCCCCTGTCACCTATGTCAGGTGTTTCTCCTAATGCTATCCCTCCCCACTCTCCCCACCTCCTGCTATTCCTCCCCTGGCCCTCCACCCCCCAACATATCCCAGTGTGTGATATTCTCCTCCCTGTGTCCATGTGTTCTCATTGTTCAACACCCACTTATGAGTGAGAACATGTGGTGTTTGGTTTTCTGTTCTTGTGTCTGCTTGCAGCTTACTATTTCTTTGATTAAAGGGCTGAGGTTGGGCACAGTGGTTCATGCCTGAAATACTTGCACTTTGGAAGGCTGAGGCTGATAGATCACTTGAGCCCAGGAGTTCAAGATCAGCCTGGGCAAAAGAGTGAGACCCAGTCTCTACAAAAAATAAACAATAAGTATATTAGGTGAGTGTGGTAGCATGTGTCTGCAGTCCCAGCTACTTGGGAGGCTGAGGTGAGAGGATCACTTGAGCTCAGGAGTTTGAGGCTGCACTTAGCTGTTATCAGGCCACTGCACTCCAGCCTGGGTGACAGAGTGAGGCCTCATTTTAAACAAACAAACCAAAGGGCTGAATTAAGAAGGTGATACTTCAGATGTTTTCTTTTACTTAGTAGTCTATAGATGCCCTCTTCACACTATCTGCTCTGGCTGATGACCCAACCCACAACTCACAGGTAACTGTGTTCTTTAGGAAGCCCTAATTTTGAAGGCTCAGTGGACAGTGATAATTTCAAGTACTATGGAAAGGCACGTTTTGAAATCTTTAAATCAGTGTAGGCAAATGTTTTTCAAAGCGGATTCTTTCTGCCTGAAAGGATAGACACACAGATTTATCTGTTCTCTACCTTTTATTTTTATGCTATACGGTTCTCTCTTTTGAATCTCTCTTTTGAATCTTACTTGATCACACTCCAGCCACAGTGTATAATGGTTCCCAGCCCTCTCAGCTGACACAGACATGCATTTTCCGTTACTGCTCACATCCCTGCCTGCCTAGGCAGATCTTTCCAGGTGCTTTGGCCTTTGCAGTTCAATGAACGTGTCCCTGAGAAACGAATAAAATTCGGTTGTTTTCCTGTTTCTTTTGCGTCTTTGTCATAGAACATCTGATTCCTGTTTAGATACTCATGCATTGCTTTCTATTCAAGTTGGGGCAGGAAGTCAGGGTGAGAAAGTGTGCTAATCATTTCGCATGAGAAAAACCATTTTGTTTCCATTAAGGTTTTCAGCCGGAGAAAAAAACAATGCAAAACCAAACAGAACACCTAAATGAAAAAGAACGCAAAACATACTCAGCGACAGATTTTCCTACAATGATGGTGCTCATCTTGCAGGCCTACTATAATAATTTACCTTACCGAAAGGTCATTTAATCAATAGCTTATTTGACTTGAATACTCTATGCCCTTCTAAATAAATAATTTGAGAAAAGGTAATGCAGTTTTCTTCCACTGGTTTCTTTATTGGGGTGATATTTAAAAATCTCTAAGCACATTGTTATCTAGATATAAAATCTCAGTACATAATAAAAATTGCTAAATACTTAAATGATTTCCATTTAGAAATAAAGCATAGCATGCATAGATGCACGTGGATATATACATATATTTATACATTAACCTATTTTAACTTATTTTAATTGCTCAATATCTACCAAGTTCAAGAATAAAACATAAAACTTACAATGATTACCTTATTGTTTTTTCCCGTTGTTGTGGGTTGAATTATGTCCCACAGAAAGACGTGTTGAAGTCCTAATTCTCAGTAGCTCAGAATGTGTCTTTATTTGAAAATAAGTTTGTTGCAGATAAAATTAGTTATGGTGATGTCACATCAAAGTAACGTGGACTCAATCTAATCTAAGCAGCGCTCTTATCAAAAGACAATGGGAAGAAACAAACAAACAAAAAATGGGATAAAAGAAGAAGGGACTGGAAAGGGTCTAGCCAGAGTCTCCAAGAGAACATGGCCCTGCTGACATTTTGATTTCAGATTTCTAGACTCCAGAATTGTCAGAATTATTCTGATAATTTATGACATTTTATAACAAAAACTGGGTATTGGTCGTAACCAAATACTATGAATTAAGAATACTTAATTCATAGTATTTGGTTACAACAGCCCTTGCAAAGGAATCCACCTGTGTGCCCTTTAACATTTCCAACAAGCGACACATTTTAAATGGGATCTTCCTGGCAAGACACTGTTTCTTTCTTATGTTTGAACTACCAGTTCAAAGGTGAAAAGACGAGAATTTTACACCAATCCTATGGATCTTCCAAGATTTAATTCTCTGATTATTTTATTTTCATAGGGAAAGGTAGTTTTTAGCCTGAATCTCTTTTCTTCTATTCCTTAAACTTTACTTTCCATTTCTGTACTTTGTTTCCTAAGGCTAGCACCAGTCTCCTCCACATTTCATTTCTCAACAGAAAAATGCTGTTTTATTACAGGACATGGAAGTTTGGAGCTGTAAGCTTTGAAGGGAGTCAGAAGGCTTTGGTTAAAATCTTGGTAAAATCTGACTCCTTTGAAGGGAGTCAGAAGGCTTTGATTGCTGGGTGACCATGAATGAGGTTTGAAACCGATCTATGTCCATTCTCTACATCTGTGATACAGGCTGTCTTATCTGCTTTGTGATGCGGTAATAGAATACCTGAGACTGGGTAATGTGTAAGAAACAGAAATTTATTTCTTACAGTTCTAGCAGCTGAAAAGTCCAAGAGTGAAGGGCTGCATCTGTTGTGGACCTTCTTGCTGTGTTATAACATGGTGGAAGCATGACAGGGAGAGAGAGTATTCAGGACGGAGGGGGAGAGGGAAACGGGCCAACCAAACTCATCTTTTTATCAGGAACTTAACTCCCATGAGATAAGGAACCCATTCTTGCAATAACAGTATTAATCCATTCAGACTGCGGAGCCTTTTGGTAGGGAAATGAAAAGCATCTCCTAAAGGTCCTGTCTCTCAACACTGTTGTATTGGGGATTAAGTTTCCATCACATGAACGTTGGGTGACACACTCAAACCACAGCATCGCCTAATATTTTTGTGAGGATTAAATGATAAAATACACGTAAGTCTTTTGCAAAGTACCTGGCAGAAAATAACTTCTCAATATATGCAAGTTACTGTTTATATTATAATAATTCAAGAAAGGTGACAATGGTAGCACCCTAAACACTTTTTGCTTCCCCTATTTTAGCAAAAATTTATCGTATTTCCTCATGTTACTCCATAATGTCTTCTTTAGTTATCATCTAAGCAAAATATTCTGTGTATTCTTAATTTTAAAAACTCTCAATCTTCAGGAAATAGAAAATAATATAAATCCACATATTTCAATTATCCAGATTCACCAAACATTAAATATCATCATATATACTTTACATTTCTTAATAGTCAAATATTATGCAAACATAGCCCAACTTTGCCATCTCCCCCATAATTAACCACCTTCTTGAGGTTGTATATTTTAACCATTTGCTAATGGATATTTCCCCAAAACAATATATAAATGTGTTTTCATAAAAATGTTTATACATTTGATTTTCAAACTCAACATATGTTTTTGAGTCTTTTCATATTGATGTATGAACCTCTGGTTCACTCATATTAATCACTATAAAGTGCCCCACTGTCTGATTATTGTTTGCTTTTCCATTTTTTGCTCCTAATACCCAATAAACAAGAACAGTCATATATCTAAAACTCAGCAATTTCACTCTTAGATCCATGTCTAAGAAGTAAATTTGATGACTATTAAGAGTAAATGCATAAGAATAATCAGTTCAAAAATATTTGTAACAGCATGATGTTAAATCTTAAAAACAATTGAGCTTTACAGAGCATATAAAGAAAAAAGTGTAAGACCGTCCTTATCATCTAACCTGATGAGGTTCAGGACTAGTTGCTCCAAAATAATTTTAGCTGAAAGAATTGTAGGAAACTACAGAGGCAGGAAGGTCTCTATGACCTCCTCCTACCCTCTCCCCTGACACAAGTTATAAAACTTAGGAAGGTCACTTTGACCTTGTGTCACCCTTCTCATCTCACTTGAGGCAGGGCATAATTTCCTCATTTCAGAAACATCCTTCCTATATCCCCAAAAAGCGAACATCCTTATCTATGAAGAAGCAGCAACCCAGAGAACATCTACACAAACAGATAAGTTTGCTCAGTTTATTTAGATCATAGCCCCTTTATCCAATCTGTTTCTTTATCAAACTTAGCATTTTAAAAAAATACATGGGTTTATCAGCTACTTTGGGACTTCATTTCAAAAGTTCTCCTATCATATAAAACTCATGTTAAATAAGTTTGCAAGTTTTTCTCTTATTAATCTGTCTTTTGTTATAGGAGTCTCAGTCATTCACCTAAGGATGGGTAAGAAAAATATATTTCTTAGGCTGTGAGCAGTGGCTCGTGCCTGTAATCCCAGCACTTTGGGAGGCTCAGGTGTGTGGTTTGCTTGAGCTCAGAAATCCGAAACCAGCCTCGGCAACATGACGAGACCCTGTCTCTACTAAAAGCACAAAATATTGGCCAGGCATGGTGGCACATGCCTATAATCCCAGCTACTAGGGAGACTGAAGCAAGAGAATCCCTTGAACCCAGGAAGAGGAGGTTGCAGTGAGCCGAGATCCTGCCACTGCACTCCAGCCTGGGAGACAGGGTAAGACTCTGTCACAAAAAATAAAAAGAAGAAAAGAAAGAAAGAAAAAGAAAAATATGTTTCTTTTCCTCTACACACCCAACGCAATTCTAAGATCCTCTGTGAATGTGAGCTGCTATTACCTTCCTAGTCATCTGATGTGCATACAGCCGTTTTCCTTTTAATTTAGTCTCTCTTACTCTTTCTTTCTGTCTCTTCTTCCTTCTTTCTTTCTTTCTCTCTTTCATTCTCCCTCTCTCCCTTGTGCACACAGTCACAAAAGTGCTTTTCTTTTTATTTAGCTATAGAATCATGCTGAACAAAATGTTTTGTAACTTTTTCATTTAACATAGAACTTTCCAAGATCTAGCTTATTCTTTTTATACAGATCTAGTGCATTCCTCTTAATGATTGCATAATATTTTATTATGCCAGTGAAACAACATTTAAATATTTATTCCCCTATTGATGCAAAACAATCTATGCCCATGTACATAAGTATTTCCATAGAATGGATTCCCAGATGTGGAATTGCTGAATCAAAAAGTAATGAGAATAAGCATCTTTTTATATGTATATTGGACAACTATATTTCTTTAGTTTATTGTCTTCTCCAGTTTGCCCATTTTTCTTTCAGATTATTTCTCTCAGAGATTAATAGCTGCTCATTATATAGTGTGTATATCAATACTTACTTATCTATGCTATTGATGTTTCTCCCTAGCTGACGCTAGTTTTAACAGTTTTGATTATGGTGTCTTTCACCTTATGCAAACTTAAATTTTTCTTATTGTAATTTTCCTCACATTTTGTTATGTTTTGTTTTGCTGAAGAAGTTTTCCTTCAATCTAAAATTATATTAAACTTTCCTATGATTCCTCTTAGTACTTTTGTTTTTTTTAATATTTAATATTTCGATATTATTTTTTCCCAAGTAGATAATTATCTTTCCTACTTATATCCACATCACCAGTACTCAGGATGGTCGAGCCTTCACCATATTTCCCAAATCCCCATCTCAGCACCTTCCTGCTGTCATCCATCCTCTCCCTTAATCTTGCCTGCTACAATCACCTCTTAACAATTACAACCCTACAGTTCTCATCACAGCAAAGGAGTTATTTCTATAAAATGCAAAGCAGTCTGTATCATTTCCACACTCAAAGCTCTTGGTGTACACACAATAGCATGAATGAATAGCAAATGCATTTTGCTAAGTGCAAGAAGCCAGACTCAGAGGGCAATAGAATGTATGACCTAACTTGTAAGATTTGTATAGAAAGGCAAAACTATACAACAGAGAGCAGAGCCATGCTCATAGGTCATGGGGATAGGAGAAAGGGTTGATCATAATGATATGTGATAGAACTCTTTGGAGTGATAGAAATGTTTCTTGTTTGGGCTGTAGAGATGCCGCTCTGACTCCATGTGCTTATCAAAACCCATAAACTATACACTAAAAAAAGGTAAATGTTACTGTATGTCAATTCTACTTCAATAAACTTGACTTAACAAAGAAACCTTCAGTATTTCTAGCATGTTTGAAATGGGATGTAACATCTTATAATGGTTTGTAAGGCTCTGCCTGACATCTGGTCTGTCTTTCTCAACTTCATCTCCTATACCTTTCCCTTTCACTCATTCTGTCCCAGCCATGTGTGACTTTTTGCTCTCTTCAAACCATGCCAAGCTTCTTCCCTTCTCAGGTCATTTGTGCTTGCTCTTTTCTATGCCAGTAATGCCATCTTCTAATTATACATGTTATAAAATTCACAAAATACCTATGCTTAGGTGTTGTTCCCAGTGATTGTGATTCAAATAAACCTTCATCCTACTACACTTCCACACTGAGAGACTTCATGGAAAAATGGACATTTCAATTGACAATCTCCCCCAAGTTCTTCATCTAAGACTAGGCCTCTGGTTTCCCAGAGGTGACTTGATTTCACTCACATTATAAAAGCAATTTGCCTGTTTATACTGTTTTTCCAGAATTTAGATACAAATCCACATCACAAAGTGAAATTAAGTCGATAAATGCATCAAGGCAAAGGAAAATTAACATAGGAATGATAAAATGAAACCTGTGGTGGGATCAGGAGAAAAACGTTCCATACTAATCATAGAGACATACCCTAGGTTGCTCTGTATTTTCTAGTCTCCAGTGTAAACTGGAAAAAGAAATCATACTTCTCAGTGTCCATGAGACCAACAACTGCTTGCTCAGGAAATAGAAGACTATTCCTGATATTGCCCTTTGAGATTTGTTTCTTCTGGGGGTTCTCATAAGGTTTCCAAAGGGCAACGCAGAGAACAACATCCTCAACCAACTTCTTACAGTAAATAAAGTAATGAGTTTCTCAGGGCTGTTTTTTTCTAATGATCCTCAGTGTGGCCCAAGGGCATAATTCCAAAGTACAATTCAGTAAAAACAAATCAGGGTACGGAGTTGCAGAAGCAGTGGTGGGAACAGGCAGTGATTAATGTAATTCATTTACACATTTTCTATTCTTAGAGTTTCATCCTAGAAGAGATTTCAGAATATCTACATCAATATATTCCATTGTACGTTCTGGGAAGTATTAACAATGATTATTTTTTTTTTAATGTTCCTGGCAGGGTGTCGTGGCTTATGCCTGCAATCCCAGCAGTTTCAGAGACTGAGGCGGGAGGATCACTTGAGGTCAGGAGTTTGAGACCAGACTGGCCAACTTGGTGAAACTCCATCTCAACTAAAAATACAAGAATTAGCCGGGCATGGTGGTGGGCACTGATAGGCCCAGCTACTCAGGAGACTGAGGCAGGAAAATCACTTGAACCAGAAGGTGAGCCGAGATCGGGCCACTGCACTCCAGCCTGGGCGACAGAGCGAGACTCCATCTCAAAATATATATATATATATTCCCTAGGTATGCAAGAGCTATTTTGAGGCATACTGAATAATTAGATACAAAGCACGATTTTTTGGTTTTGTTTTGTTTCAGAAGTCCCTGTCTTGATTCAAATAAAATAGAAGGATTTGGCAAAAGCTCTTCTTGGTCCTCAATCATGTCCAGAAAAACAGTCTCTTCCAACTATGCTTTACCTCAAACAAGGATCTGTGAGAGAATTCACCTTTTTAGAGTAGCAGTAATTGCTCAAACCTTTTACACTACTGTCAGCTCCCGAAATGTTTGGGTGGCCCAAGTCACAGAAATATAGCATCTGGTTCAATGTACAGCCACAAAAATTTCTTAGAGGAGAGACTATAAAGTTATAATATTCATTTGAGCACCAAGTTCATAAAGAAGGGTTGTGAGAGTGACATGTTTAAAACTAAATATTAATATTGATTGTAGCCTATGAAACAGTTTATGCTAGTAAGACTTTATTCCTTCATCATATAATTTGAAAGAATAATTCTGAAAATAATTCTGTGGATAAGTTGTAAACACTGAGATTCAATAAAACACAAGTAGATGTGATCAAGAAGATTAATAAGTCATTGAAACAAACTATTTACAAGGACTATACAATGCACCATATGAAATGAGCTGTTTAAATAAAGAAATACTCGCCATTAGCATTTTCCTGAACTCTCCCTCTCGCCCTCTTGTCACAGAGAGAAGTAACATCCCATATCCAGTGTCTAGAGTAAATTAACAGAATATCAACTCAACAGAAGGACTTCATGCCCACTGGTGACCATCAGTTGATGACTTCCATGTTGCTAAGGTTGAACACTCCAAAAAGTAAGAAGGCAATAATATGGCTTTCTTTTTTTTTTTTTTTTTTTTTTTTGGAGACAGAGTCTTACTCTGTTGCCAAGGTGGAGTGCAGTGGCACAATCTCAACTCACTGCAACCTCCACCTCTGGGATTCAAGCAATTCTCCTGCCTCAGCCTCCCGAGTAGCTGGGAGTACAGGAAACTGCCACCACGTCCAGCTAATTCTTCTATTTTTAGTAGAGTTGGGGTTTCACCATGTTGGCCAAGATGGTCTTGTTCTCTTGACCTTGTGATGCACCTGCCTTGGCCTCTCAAAGTGCTGGGATTACAGATATGAGCCACTCACTGTGCCTGGCCAATGTGACCATTTTTCAAAAAGCAAAAATTTTGAACTTTTTAAAGACTATTCAGTCTGTGTCATACTTTTGTTCTATTGGAAAAAAAAAATCACTTTCTAATTTCTTCATGGCTTAACAAATGAACAAGAAAAGCACTTTATGGCCTTGCAGTTTCTCCCATCAGAATGTCATTGACTTTAGGCTCCAGAAGAAAAAAAAAATGCTGTTTTGTGTAAAAATTGATGTCTCTCTGTGGGCTGATGTTGCTGTGCATAGACACACAATGTCAGACCGCCAGCATGAGAATATCATTTACAAAACAGAATGATGCACGAATTGTAAGAAGCCCTTGCCATTACTCCCGCAGTCAAGAGGTTTGAAACACTCTGCAGTCACACCTGACTACATGCTCAAATCCCAGGTCTTCTCTCATTTTTTTCTTTTTTTCAGAAAAAAAAAGAGAGCCTCAATCATTCATTATGCTTTGCTTCAGTGCTTTACACGGAGTTTGAGACAAGCTCCTCTAGAATGCTGGAGTAAAATGCTGATACCCGTGACTCTTATTATTGGAGACCCCAGATTATGTTGTTGTGCTCTCTCTCCGCTTAGAATGTTAGTGTAACAAGTCCTTCCTCATTCACTCTCAAACTTTAGGCTGATTAGAGAATGTAGTTAATTATGAGAGTGATCCTCCATTCTACTTGCCAATAAATGAGACCTCCTTGATGCCTAAGGAGGTACCCCCTTGTATTTCAATAGATGACTCTGCCACTTTGTTAAGGGAAAATATCCCTGGTAACTGTAGTGAGGCATCATATGAGTCTCAACCAAGGAACACTTTATCTCAGTTTTTTCCTTCATTTTTACCGACCCTACTTCCTGCGTCTGGAGCTAATCTTTCTCCTTCTCATCATCAATACCTTCACCTGCCATCATAATTTGCTTCCTGCCCAACATAAAAGTCACACCAGTCTTTCTCTATTCACCTTCAATGGCTCATTTTCATTTCTGTGGTAACTGAGTGATACCTCAATGTTAGGGAGGAGTTTTTGACTCTCAGACTTAAATTCAGGTGTTTTTATGCCATCACAATGCCAGTATGTTTTGATAGTTTACGTTGCTCTTTTTGTTCCTTAAAATTCATTATTTATTCCAGATCTGACTATAGTACAATAGAGGTTTGAAGTTGTCACAATAAACTTTCCTAAGATTTCTCTTCCAAGGTGAAATAATTTAAAAAGACAAGTCAGGAGTAAAACAAATAAATAGGAAGCAAAGAAGCTATCTTACTACAAATAATTTTCCCCGAGTGCTTTGTTAACGTTTATTCAACGCTTTAAAAGGGAGAAACCACCAAAGCATCACTTACTGAAACATACATAAATGCGTCCATACAAGCATTAAAAACAATTTGCAACCAACTGTGCTTGATAAATCAGAAAGCCATGGAGTGTGTGTTTAGCTCTCTGGCTGGCTGACTTAGAAGCCTGGTTTGCTTGTGTTGCGGCACATCAAAAGACTGAGACTCCTCTTCTTGGCCTATCTTGTGTCCCATTCTGCGTAGCTGTTTCTCTGTACTCCCTATTGCAAGTGACCTTAACCACAAGTGCCCTTCTCATTGCCTCTTGATAAAAATCTAAGTCACCAAAACAATGGCAGATAATCTGCAAGAGAGATTCCTTCCTTCTATGAGAACCCAGAATTATCCTTGACCCACTGTTTCCTAACATGCTGAATTTCACCTGAAACCTCCTGTTAAGACTCTATTAAAAAAGAAGCATGTCCTTCTTCCCTGATTTAGGAGCCTCCTTTGGAGCTTGCTCTTATGCAGCACTTTAGGTACAGAATGATGCTAGGAAGCCCTGGTATGGCTGATTTTGTTTTACAACTGAAACATTAAGAGCATCTCCATATTTAGTGGAAGTAAGGAAGGTGCAGAAGAGACTCACATTCAATTAACCAAGTTAGGGAGACTGATACATAAAATCACAATTCAGAGTATATTTACTTCAAGACAGGGTCTCACTCTGTCACCCAAGCTGGAGTACAGGGGCAAAATCATAGCTAACTGCAGCCTTGACCTTCTGGGCTCAAGCAATCCTCCTACTTCAGCCTCCCACCTCAGCCTCCCAAAGTTACCTGGGTGTGGTGGCACGTAGTTTTTTATTTTTATTTTTATTTTTGTAGAGATGGGATTTTGCTATGTTGCACAGGCTTGTCTTGAACTCCTGGGCTCAAGTGATCCTCCTGCCTTGGCCTCCCAAAATCTGGGATTACAGGAGTGAGCCACTGCACACAGAACATTTTTAAAATTATTTTTTAAATGTGACAATCATAGAGACCAGAATATCTATGTCAGTGAAATCGTCTTCCAAAGTAAGCTTTATAAAAGTCAGCTTGCAATCAGAAGGTCAACTAATTTTCAATAAAAAATAGCTAACATCGGGACCAGACTGTGGGAAGTATATAGTATAAGAGATTTTTCTTCTACAGAAAGGCAGAGTTGCATGGAAAATTAGTTACTAATTATAAGGCTGTTTTATAATCATGATTGTAATATAAAGTGCAGTGACAAAAGAAAGGCCTCTCTGATAAAAACTGAGTTGATGAGATTAAACAAATGTTTATTGTCATCAGCTAACAGCTTCTGATGCATCCATGAAGCCAAGAAGTTCTGGAATTCTAACAGTTCACTGGCTTAGATGCCAGGCCCTAAGATTCATTTGCTCAACTTTTACTTTTGGAGTATCCTTTTGGAGTGCCTCTATGTCTGCCTTTTCTTATTAACATTTTCTTTCTTTAGAAATGTTAAACTATTTAATCAGTAATGGTCCCTTTAGTTTAAAAGCAATTCTAGTTCTTTAAGGTAACTGACTCATTACATGTCTGTTTCACAGTGTAACTCTCAGAAGGCAATTTTATTTCTTTATTTCCAGGTTCTTGAGGGATGCTGTGCTGTAGCTCCCAAGAACAGACAACACTATATTTTTAGCACCTAATGTAGTGGTATGGAAACCAGGTTAGGAGTCAAGAGAGTTGAGTTTTGGTTTAATCTTTGATACTTAACTAGTTTTGTGACCTTGGGCAAGATGTGTAATTGCCTTCATTTGGAAAATAAAGAAAATAATGCATGTACTATCTACCTCAAAGGGTTTTAGCCGGCACCTAAAGGTGCCATTTATCAATGTCCTTTCATGTTTTATTCTTTTTTTCCTCAGTATTATATATTGACTACCTAGTATATTCCAGGCTCTCATCTAGCACTGACAGTGAAAAAATGCAGACAGAAATATCTTCTCACACAGAATTTAGAGGCTGGGCTGATACTAGCTGCGTGAGAAGACGCAACAAGGCAGGAAAGGGGAATACAAAACCTCAGGTACGAACAGGGGATTGCAATGTAAAGTGGGGTGATAAGAGAGCCCTCTTGGAGAAGAAGCTTTTTGAGGGAAGACATGAAGAAAGTGAGAGAGCTGGACAAATGAATATCTGTTGGAAAATATAATGAAGCAGAGCCAACAGGTGGTGCATCTGCAAGAAAGAGCCAGGAAGATAATGAGGACTTAGCACTGGGGAGAGACTAACAGGGGAGAGGTCAGAGATGTGGCGGGCACCAATGCTGTGAAGGCCAGGGCAGGATTAGGGAGACCCGTTAGGAGGGGGTTGCCGTAATTCAGGTGAAAGATAATGTAAGTGCTTGCTTGACTTTAGGCAGTGGCAAAGGAAATAAATGTAATCTGCATATATTCTGGAAATAAAACAAACAGCTTTGTCAGAGGCATATGAACCAGAGCAACTCCATCTTAAAAAGGAGCTAGGTAAAATAAGGCTGAAACTTTCTGGGTGTATTCCCAGACAGTGAGCCATTCTAAGTCACAGGATGAGATAGGAGGTTGGCACAAGATCATAATGACCGTGCTGATAAAACAGCTTGCAGTAAAGCAGCCAGTCAAAACCCACCAAAATGACAATGGCGATGAGAGTGACCTCTGGTGGTTCTCACTGCTACACTCCCACCAGCGCCATGACAGTTTACAAATGCCATGGCAACATCAGGAAGTTACCCCATATGGTCTAAAAAGGGGAGGCATGACTAATCCACCCCTGTTTAGCATATAATCAAGAAATAATCATACAAATGGGCAACCAGCAGACCCTGGGGCTGCTCTGTCTGTGGAGTAGCCATTCTTTAAATGCCTTCACTTTCTTAAGAAACTTGCTTTCACTTTACTCTGTGGGCTCACCCTGAATTGGTTCTTGCGCAAGAACCAAGAACTCTCTCTTGGGGTCTGGATCAGGACCCTTGTCTGGGATTAGCCCTTTCCTATGGTGAAAGGTGAATTTGAAAAAAGAAAGAAAGGTGAATAAAATCAAAGATCTAGGGTTTAATTGGGTAGAAAACTCTGGGTGGAGCAGGTTTTATAAAGAAAAGTAGAAATCCTAGGAGTACAGTTAGAGAGGGTAGGGAAGTACTTTAAGATAGAAAATGAGGTATAAAAACCCTGAGCTGTAGCACTGTAAGGAAAGGGTTTGGGCAAGAAGGTGAAACTAACACATATATGAGAGAAGGAGCTGCCAGGCAGACAGGAAAAAGACAATGCAAGGCTGATTGTTCTGGAAACCTAGTGAAGAAAGTGTATCAATGATGACAGTGTGATCACCTGCGTTAAATACTAATTTGGAGTCTATTAAGATGAATACTCAAACAAGGCTCTCATATTTAGTAACGTGAAAGTTGCCATGGGTCATAAGGGCGGTTTGTATAGAATATTTGGGGGAAAAGGCGGAATTATAGACGAGGCTTAAGAAAAAAATTAAAATTGTGGGCAGAAAATATAGATAGGGAGAGATAAGGGTAGAAATGACACAATAAAGGTTCTTGTATTTTTTTTTAATCAGAGAAATAACATTATAGTCCTATGCTGATGGGAATGATTCCGTAAGAGGGAAGGAAAGAGGGAAAAATGCTACAACAGTGTTTTAAGAACATGGAAGGGCAAATCATGATATCTGCTTATTTATTAATATATACTTATAATACTTAAGGTCTAGAATGCAAGATAATTATATTCCTATTGTTTTGGTTTTAGTGGTATGCTTTATGGGCTTTCGGATAAATCAAATATGAACCTTAAGGCTTTACGCTGTACTGGCAATTAGCATGGTCTTTTTTTTTTTTTTTTTCTCTCTTTATCTTTCTATGATTACTTGTGTCACTGAGAACTCAATTTAAATGCAACTTTTTCTGAATGGGCTCTCCTGAGTTCAATTACTCAGGAGTAGAAATTTACTCAGGAGAAAAACTTACTCCTAAGTTTCAAATCAACCAACAGCACTGTGGAAAGCAGAATTCCAAATATCCCTTGGAGATTCCTTTCCTACAGTGACTTCCTCAGGTACTCCTGTGGAGGGACTCTGCGGTTGGAATTAAGGTTACTTACCAATGACCGTAAAATGAGATTTATTTGGATCATACAGGTAGGCCCAATCTAATCACATGGGCCCTTAAGAAGAGAGAAACTTCTCTGCCAGAAAGGAGAAAGGACAAAGGAGAAAGGGATGCAACAGAGATTCTAAGTTTGAAAAGGACTTGATACTCGTTGCTGGCTTTGAAAATGGAGGAAGTGGGCTATCTGACAAGGAATGCAGGCAGCCCAGCCAACAGCTGCCAAGAAGACAGGAATCTCAGTCCTGCAACTGCAAGACACGCAATTCCTCCAACAACCTTGATGAATCTGTAGAATCTCTAGAAAGGCCAACACCTTGATTTCAGGCATGTGAACCTACACCAGAAAAGTAGCTGAGCCTAGACTTCTTACCTACAGAAATGTAAAATAATAAATGGATATTGTTTTAAGCTGCTAAGTTTGTGACAGCAGGTTACACAGAGATAGGAAACTAATGCAAACTATTTTACAAAATACTGCTAAGTGTTATTTTAAATAGTTTTGTAAGAGTGGAATGGGTGGTAATGAAACTGGACCCAGGGAGAAGGCTGATATGCCATTCTGCTGTCAGTACAATTGGAGTAATAATCATAGTCGTATTCATAATCACTGTGCTCATGAAGCTTAAATGTACCTTTTGCTTAAAAATCATGACTTACATTTGCTTTAAAAGGGATTCTATTTTTACCTACAAATGTTTAAAATATATTAAACAATGATTCTAAATATACTAAATGCTAGTTTGAGAGTTGCAGAATCATTACTTGCTTAGGCACGTAAACTGCTCCTAAATGATAGAGCCAAAAGAGTCTAACATTTGGTTGCAAGCCATATATCATGGGTAGTTTTGTTTTAGTAACACAGAATAGGATGTGCTTCATACTCAAATTACTAAAATTAGCACAATAATAATGAAGCATATTACTGTGTGATGGCCAAAGAACCAACCAATATTATGTGTAATTTCTCGATGCACCATCTTAGCCACCGTACAGCAGCATAATTAACATTTAACCCACAGTAACAGGCAAATAATGTGGCTGACATTTTAATATCACAGAGCAAATTGACTGTTAATGGGTTGAAAAGATTATTACTATAATAAATTGAAGAGTATACTGGAAAATAATCACCACCAATTATACTGGACAAAGTCTTGATAATTTATTCTAGGCATATATTTTCACCTTTTGATTTACAAAGTTGTTTAATATCATTATTCCATTAAATACAGCTAATCAAGTGCCTGATCAGAAGAAAGACATCATTATGTAAGTGGATACTCTAAAATCTAAATATGCATACAGAGGTTTAAAGATAATTTTGTGAGTTATGAGTTGAAAACAACAAATTAATGAGGGATTTATTTTGGGGGGCATCAATTCAGTGAGCATGATGTCAAGATTATTAATTTAAATACTAAATATACTGTTTCTCCCTGTGGCAGCTAGCCTTCAATATGTCCATCAATTATCTCCATCTCCTGGTGTTCATGTCCTTATATAGTCCCCTCTCACTTTCAATGGAGCTAACATCTATGACCAATAAAATAATGCATGGTAAGGGTATGCAATTTCCAAGCCTGTCATGTTTCTACCTTCTCTTGGATTGCTTCAGAAAAAGCCAGACACCATGCTATAAGAACACAGAAGCGGCCCTGTGGTAGACCCAGCAGGGAGGAGCTAAGGCCTCCTGCCACCAGCCAACATCATCAGCTAGTCAATTCTGAGTCAATCACCTTTGATGCAAATCCTTCACCGAGTCAAGCCGGTTTAGACAACTGTAGTTTTGACTGACATCTTAACTCAAATCTCATAAGAGTTTTTATGGTTTTTTTAAGGGTGTTTCCCAGGCTAAAACCCCAAATTATTGCCCCACATAAACTGTGAGGGATAATAAATGCTTACTGTTGTTTAAGTCTCTAAGCTTTGGAGTAATTTGTCATCTGAAGTAGATCATGAATGCAGTCCCTTTCAAGAATCCTTTATCATAATGTTCTTTATATTATTTTAATAAATAAGGAATAATACCAAGAAGAAACAGTATGTTCGTAGGGAAAGCATTTGAGACAAAAAAAAAACCCTTTTAATATTGATATTTTCAAAGATACATGAAATGAGAGAAAATTCTATCACGGATTCCTAAGCACTCATCACCTGTCCTTAACAACCCGCCAATTCCTTACTGATGTACCAGTGCCTCACCTCACATGGATCTTACTATTTTTTTTATCTTCTGTTTTAGTCCATTAGGGCTGCTTTAATAAAAGCACTCTATACTGGGTAGATTATACACAACAGAAATTTACTTCTTAAACCTTCTGGAGGCTGGGAAATCAAAATCAAGTCACTGGCAAAATTGGAGTGTAGAAAGAGCCCACTGTCTAGTTCACAGATGGCATCTTTTTGCTGTGTCCACACTTAGTTGAAAAGACTAGAGAGCTTCTTGGGCCTCTATTATAAGGACACTAATCCCATTCGTGAGGGCTCTGCCCTCATGGCCTAATCACCTGCCAAAGGCTCTACCCGCTAACACCGTCCTTGGGGATTAGAATTTCAATATATGAATTTTGCGGGACACAAATGTTTAATTACATCCTCCCACGTTTTTTCTTGCATATTTTAAAGCAAAGTTAATGTAACATATATTTTACGATAAAACTATGTTTGCTATATGAAAGGAGCTGTTCTGTATACCTGGATCTTCACCTGGCACTCATTTTTGTCGTTCCAATTTACCTCAAACATCTTGTCATCTTTTCACGAGGACCTTTCTGACCACAAAAGGAGGCTCAAGGTCACTTATTTGCTAATCATTTACTAATTATCTCCTCACCTTTGAAAATTAGCTTAAGAACAGGGAGTTTATTCTCATTTACCACTCCATGCTGACTCACATAACCTGGAACCTGACACGCAGTAGAAGCTCAATTAAAAAAAAAACTTAGAGCAGTGCATTTTCTTCATTTTTGTCCTGCATAAATGGTTTGCAGACCCTGCAGTAAAGCTCTCTTATTCACCCATGTGTTTGCTATGTACTTGTCATTCTTCCTGTCTTTCATCAACTGTCAAACTCAACCTCATGATCAGACGCTATAATCATTGAAAATTCTGTAATTTACAGAAGACTGCAGGCACTGTTTCATTTTTATTTTAAGAGCAAATTATATTCTAAGCACTTGACATATTGCTCTGAGACTCTTTCTTGCCACCTAGGAGTTCCTAAAGGGGACAATGTTGTCAGGTCATTCTTTAGCTCCTAAGCCCCTTGGTCTGTGTCTCTCCTGCATATGATCGGGCAACTTATCAATGTTAAATACATAAATAAGTGGATTACTGAGTGATTAATTAAATCAATGGTAAGTCTCTTGTATATTTTTTAAGATGATAAGAGTAGAGATTAGCACCAGGCCATAGAACCTCCTTTCACATTTGAAACACATTTTTATATTTACTAGATTTTATATGAGAAACGCTTGGAGGAAACAGAGGTGGCTAAAGACTATAGGCAAAGAGCTCTTATACATACTTCATGTGAACAGAAAAATATTCAGTCCTCTCTTCCGATTATGTAACTTAATTTCTGTTAAAGGTACTTGATCCGGACTGAACTATATTCTTTCAAATTTACATGTTAAAGCCATAACCCACAATGTGACAATAGGATCTTTAGGCAATAATTACAGCTAAATGAGGTCATAAGGGCAACACCCTTATCCAATAAGATTATGGTCTTATAAGAAAGATCTCTCTCTCTCTCTCTCTCTCTCTCTCTCTCTCTCTCTCTCTCCATCTATCTATCTCCTCTTCCACATGAACACAGAGAGAAAAGGCACCATCTGCAAGCCAGGAAGACAGACCCTGCCAGAACCTGGCCATGCCTGTACCCCGTCTCAGACTTGCGGCCTCCAGGAAGGTGAAAACATTAATGTCTATGGTTTACACCACCTAGCCTATGGTATTTTGTTGCACTAGTCTCAGCCAACTAATATAGCACTTTAAAGGCAACCGCAATATAAGGAACGCAGTGATGAGCTTTGCAGAATACACAAAGGTATAAGGTAATATGGCTCCAACATCAACGTACTTATAACAAGGGACACAATGATCACACCAGTGAGAATATCATGTGAGTGCTGGGTGGGGGGTGTCAACAAAAATGGTTCCACAGAAGGAGGCAAATGAAAAGCCAGGGAGAAATGTTCATCAAAAGTACAATATCGTGATGCCCGCAAATGGGGAGCCTTCTAGCTCTCTGACTCCAAGAAGCCTCCTAGATAGAGCCCCTTAACGTGCGGGGAAAAGATATTCAGGAGCAGTTTATAGAGAATGTCTTCAGGTAGACATATAAGTTTATGTCCATACATGTAACCATCTAGTTACAAAGGAAGAATTCTCTCTGCAACAATTATGGATTATTTTATTTTTAAAAATCAACTCTTGGACTTCCAACCAGAGCCGGTGGTCTGTTTTTGTTTTACAGTGACCTCACACTGTGCTTTCAATCCAGGTGTTGAGAGGATGGAGCTGACACATCTTACGCTTGCGAGGCTTTAATGATGCCCAGAGCTTTCATTTTCTTTTACACGCTGACAATGGAAAACACGGTCTCCTTATGTACAACATAAAACCTAATAAAGCATCCAGCTGTTCTTTCCCTGGTGATTCCTGCTGCTTCTATCTGAGGTGCAGTAATGTCAAATTTTCATGAAAAGGGTTACAATACATAGTGTATAATTGTACCGTACTAGAATATCTATAGTATATTTGCCTTTTTCTTTGTGCCTGTCATTATACATCAAATACACGCACGGAAGCTTTATTTCCCAGTGGCCTAAACCTAGAAGATAATGCATATTCTTAATATCCAGCAATTTCTACATTGCTCTTTCTTGCCATATCCCAAGAATATGCTTTCTTTGTTCTCTTTTATTTCTTTCTTTATCTAACTACAAATGCATCTATTTCTGATAAATGCCAACATGAAAAGAACCACAATATATGTATAATTATTTTTAAAGTTTTTAAAATTAGAATATGTATATAACCACTCACGCTCCATGTGGCCTCTGAAAAATTCTGCGAAATCTATTCCAAAAAGCACAACTGTACTTGCTTGTGTTGTTTTAGATGCTAAGCTACATTACAGGAATGAATATTACACTTTTCCAACATGGTCAAATATAACTCAGAACAGGCAATGCCTATAGAATGCTAGTATTCTCTTTGGTGACACAGAGCCTTGAGGACTATTTAAAAGTTTGAGGATATTACTTTTCATTATACAATGTGTTGCTGCTTCACTAGCCACAAAATGTCACTTCCCCAGTTCCCATCAACTATGGGACTTTGAATATCTGTGGGCAAGCTCGAAGACCTGCTAGCAGTAAAATAAATTAGACTTAATGGGTTCAATGTTGTAGAGCTTAAAATGTACGAGAAATATAACTATGTAAAAGACTGTTTCAGGAAAATTTAAATCTACAGTCAAGGTTGTTCTTCCATTTGTTCTGACCTGGTCATTTTAGATATGGTGGATTCCCTTGTGACTGAAGAAAAGGTCAGCTATATAATGATTTCACCTCTGCTCTAATAGTATCTCCAAAGTAAGAGGTTCAGGGAATTAACCTCTTACATGCTGGTGCTCAAGCAATGGAGTCAGTAAACTTGTTCTGTTAAGGGCCAGAATGTAAATGTTTTAGGATTCGTGGGCCATACAATTGTGGTATGAAAACAGCAATAGACAATATGTGAAGAGACAAGCATGGCTATGTTCCAGTAAAACTTTACTTTTGAACAGCAAAATTTGAATTTCACATTATTTTCACACAGTATGAAATATTATTTTTCTTGTGATTTTTTTGGTCAACGATTAACAACTGTCAAGAGCATTCTTCACTCATAGTTGGTCAGATCTGGCCCACAGACTGCTGATCCCAACTCTACAAGTGACGATACCACAGAATCTAAAGCTAAGCTTCTTTTCCGCCTAGTGTCTCTGAGATCAGGAAAACTGTTAGCTAATTACTGTGTATCAAGCCGTTACTAGCTGCCATATGAAATGCATTCTTATAGCTGGGTAAGTCATACAGTAATACGATTAGTAAATCGTCTAGTATGACCTAGAACTTGATGCGCAAAATCTGACCAAGCTGCTTTAAAAACCAAAAGCTAGCCCCTGAAAAGGGCTTATTTGATTTTGAACATATGGTTCCTGTGATTAGGTACAGCGCAAACTGGGTCTTCTTGTTAGTCTGTTTTCCATGCCAACTAATGAAAAAGATCTGAAGTATACTTCTGAAGATGATGATTTGTCATATGTTCAATTTTACCCTATTTTGCCAGAAAATTCAACAGTGCAAATTGGCAGTGCATGTTCATTTTAAAATACAACCATGGACTTCTTAGAATATCAAAGAATCAGAATCACTTACCTAATTGAGAAACAAAAGCCCAAGTCATTTGGAATCAATCAGCAATCATAATTTCCAAATCCATGTTAGGACACATGAAAGAAAAGGAAACAAAATAATTCATTAAATTATGTTCCTTAGAAAAGTGACTTTTCATGTTCGCATTACTAATTCTATTGCTAATAAACCACCAGTGTTTGGAAACCCAACCAGAGGCATTATTTTATTATTCTCGTTACCATTCATGACAAAGAAATGATTTTGGAAGTATCTGATAGAAACCTGTGCAGCACTTGTATTATGGCTAATATGAATTGAGCAATCTTACCACTTATGATAGCAAAGAACACAGGACTGTTTTGAAAATGACTTGAATGAAATCTTTATCTGAATATCAGCAGGCAAAGGGCCAGGGTGGAAATTATACAATGAGAAGGAAATTGAACAATTCAGATATGTTTATCGAAAGCTTGCAACTTGGGGCATCTCATTTGCCATCAAATAAAGCTGTTATACATGATGTGCATCCACAATAAAAAGTAGCTATCTGGTATAAAAATGCTGCCAGCAGGGCATACTCAGGCAAATAAGCAGTTTTCAAATAAATGCATTGAAGTGGAAAGGGATAAAAAAACCCTACAAAATGTTTGCATGGTATTTGCTAGCCACTCTTTTTAAAACATATATTATGATGCCTGAAGCCACTAATTCATGGGAAGGTCATCATTCCCTGTAGACATATGTTTTAGTTCTATGAAAAGGCCATGATAATAATGGCTGTTTGCAGATCTGAAGATGATACGGATTTTAAAAGGCTACCCAAAGATTGAGAAAACCAAAAAACAATGTTTCTTTCATTAAATGGATGATTTAAAGGCGATACTGACCAAGATCATTGCTTGCATTTTTAGGCACACTGATGTTGTCCACAGATGCAAGTCTCATCAAAATTTCCTATATACATATTCTGTTCCATGTGGTTGAAGTAGCCACATAGACACACACACACACACATATATATACGTATATGTGATTTTAAAAAGTGTTAGGTTTTTTTTATCATTTACCAAAAAATAAAAAAAAGCTTTCTTAATATCTTCATCTCCTTCAAAATAAATATATTAGAAATAATTAACTAAAAAGAAAATAATTTAAATAAATTGTTCCTTGTCTGAAAGCAGCTCTGTTTGTTATTCTTTCTACCATGATACCCTTCTACTATGGAAAATTAAACAATCATTTGAGATGTCATCAGGGAACTTGCTTCTAGAGGTGTTTCTATTATCAGATACATAATTCCAAAACAAATCAACACTATCAATACACTGGCTTATTATTCTAGCCTCAACCATGAGTAAAATATAAGTTCAAACAATTATTTTAATAATTTACTCAATCGGAAAGCAATAGCTAGGAAAAGGGCATTGCTTTGCTCGTAGCAATATCTAATCCTACTAATTTTCTTGATGTATGCCTACATATTATATAAGCATCTTTAAAAACATTGAATATTTGTGATTGCAGATACTTAGAATTTGAAGCATATTTGAAAAATATGTTCAAATTAATATTTTAATTCAATAACGGCACTCTGTGATTCCTTAAAGACCTATGTCTGCCTTAAAAAAAAATCTTTTCATTTTATAAAGTTTAATCAGTAATTTAAAAATAATTGCCACAACATTGTCTCGTTGCTTTGCATCAACCAAATTACTGAGTTTTGCTTTCTGTATTTTATCTTGAAGGTCATTTTTCAGAAAAACATGAGCGGAGTCTTCACAAAACTCATTCTTTTTGACCACTCTCAAGTAAGGTCCTGGTGATCTTGTCAGATCTCATGAACAATCTCAGAGCAACCACATGTTGAAAGTGTCACCAGAACAAGAGAGGAGCAGATGTTAGCTAAAAAAACAAAGTGCACCTTCTAGAAAAGCATCACAAACAATGAGAAGTAGAAAAGTCCCAATGTGGAAAGGCTGAAGTAAAATACTATCTCCAAGCAAAATTTGTTTTAATCCTGGACCAAAATAAAATATGAGCTCTAACTTGTATTGAATATTAAAAATAGATCTGTTGGACCCCTTCTCTGATGTTTTCTAAAACTTAGCTTTATAACTGAAAAGAAATAACCTCATTTTCTTTGTTTTACCCAAGCATATTATTAACGATCATAGTTATTTATTGGAAATAGAAAGTTCCATGGAATGTTTCGAGGATGCTGAAATTAAATGTCAATCAATACTTTCAGATTTATTATTTACTGCAACAGGTGTGGTTATGCTGGCTTGTGGAGCCAAGCTGGAATGTTTTCTGCCAAGGAAACAGAAGCTTGACTAATAAAATGATTTTACTGATTATGCATACATTTACAAATCTTTACTATTTCATACTGGAAGGCAATTCAAAACACTTTTTCCCTAATTTTAGAAATGTGTTCCTAAAATAAATCAATTTAATACTAAGATTAGGGGATGTTTATGTAATTCCAGAATTAATTAGCTTTGTAGTGTTCTCATTTAACATTGTATGTAGTCCTAAAACAATAGCTTATTTTTGAGCAAGATATGCAACTTGTGATTTAACTATTACATTCAAATAAAATGAACTAACAATATAAGAAACATATAATTTTAATCCAAATCAATGTTTTGTTGTTATAGTATTTTTTGAAAAATATTGTGAACAACATAAATTTTGAGAGATCAAACAAAAATTTTTGGACTTGAGTAGCCTTTAATAAAACAAACTCTCCATTTTCTTTTTTGGTCATCGTCAGGAACAGAATTGGCTGCTTTAGCCCAAGTTTAATATTTGGGGGCTAATCTTGAGGAAGAGATGGAATTTTTCTTAGAGAAAAAAATTTTCTGTCTAAAGAAGAGATTACTTTTTGATCATTGTGGCTGCCTTAAGAATGGAAAACTCAAAATGCTAATTTTAAAAGAACAAAAAGACATTTGAAGGCTTCCAAATATATCTTTGTGACAGCGTCTCTTTAGAAATATGAACTGACTTTCTAACAGCTAGAAATTGGTGATGTTCAGCAAGTGAACAATTTATTTCCTCCTAACATGGAACCAACCCTTTACATTACCTGTTCTATAAAAATTGCAATGAAACTTCATCTTTTGTAGATGGGGTTTTCTTCTTTCCCTTATTCTAGAATTTATTTCCAGGTATTTGTCAAATATAGACATTAATTTATCCTGGAGACATACCAAATTTAGCAGCCCAAAAGTGAAACTTGCCTGTTCCTTTTTCCCTCACTATTTTACACATACTTTGTATTTGGCCTTGAAAAAGTCATCACCAATTCATTCAGAATCACAAAATAGAAACTATGCATTATTTACAGGTGTTTGTTTGTTGGAAAACAATAACACTTCACAGTCTGCCTGTTTGGTGTCAGGCATTGGTGTGATACACCAGGCTTAGGGAGGGGAAACAGAGATCTTTCCTGCCTTTGCCATACAAGACTGTAGGGGAAATTCATGCCATCTGCTTTTATCAGCTACTTTATTATGGAAGGCCTTCATTAATTCCCTCATAACATATTACTAAAATTTTTAACTATTCAACACACGAATAATCTCCCCCAATCCCAGTCCATCCACCACACTACTATTGAAAGGATCATCCTTTATTTATAAGCAAAAGAAAGAGGAAGACTAGAAAGAGATGGGCTAAAATAAATAAGAAGTTCGAAAGGGAAGCAGAGAGAGAGAGAGAACAAGGAAAACTAGTAGACAAACAGGTCCTTCTTGACTTCGTGTTGCTCGTTGGATAAATGTTACAATCTTTTGCTGAACCTGAGGGGTCCTTTTCACTCTGCCTTTGGTCTAACTATTCAGTCTCACCTTCCATAATGGGATACTCTGTAGACCGTGCACCTGAAAGCTTGGCTCTTTGTTTACCTACAAAGTCCACAGGAAGCCTTTGAAAACTGCATTTGTGCAAGTAGGACCCTTTGTTTATCCTTTTTTTCTTCACCAGGCATATTTCTGCCCATTCGCTATCCTATCTCAAAAACCATCACTCTGAGGCCATTCTTGACTTTCTCAGACAGTTACTGGAATCACTCAGCTCTATGCTCTTAAAAGGCTGTTCATAAAGTTTCTCTTTTGTTTACAGTACCTTGCATCTACCTCCAGTCTCACAATTTCTACATTTAATTTCTGAGTTTTTTTTTCCCCCATCAAACCATTAGGGCATCATTAACTGACTCAGTTAGCAGCAAACAATGTTGCGTTGCTTATCTTTAGTGGATGTCTCTCTCTTCTATCATAGTGTCAGCTCTTCAAAACCAAAGTTGCCTTGTCTAAAATAGAGTCAGGCTCAGTTGCCATTCAATAAATCACTATAAATTATTTTCTGCGTTTCCTTTTTCTTCTTGATGTCTACTCCAAATCAGAGAATAACCTAACAGTTCGTGTGCTTTGTGTTCAATAATGACTCGGTAAGTGAAAGCTATTATTTATAATCATATGCAGACCCAAGTAGGAGATAGGTCAATTTTGAACGGGCTCAGTAAAATTGACTATAGTAAAGAAGCCACCCTAGGTGGGTGAATAGAAGTGGAAAATCTTTGCATCTTGGCAAACTAAATACTATCATGTTTGTTTTATAATTAAGTTAAAGAACATAGGTACAGCTATGTCTATGGATGAACATATAGATGTTTTTTAACCTCTGTCTTTTTTTGTTTGGCTGGTTTTTGAGACGGGGTTTCCCTCTGTCATCCAGGCTGGAGTGCAGTGATGCAATCTCGGTTCACCATCACCTCCACATCCCGGGTTCAAGGGATTCTCGTGCCTCAGCCTCCCAAGTAGCTAGGATTACAAGCATGCATCATCATGTCCAGCTAATTTCTGTATTTTTAGTAGAGATAAGGTTTCACCATGTCGGCCAGGCTGGTCTTGGGCTCTGGTCCTCAAGGGATCTCCCAAAGTCCTGGGATTACAGGGGTGAGCCACTGTACCCTACCCTGACCTTTGCCTTTACAATTTTTCCAGGTGTAAAGTCTGATCTGATATGTTAAAAGCATAAACTACGTGTATATTAATAATATGTGTACTTAACCTTTGAAGAGAACACCAAATTACCACATCAAGTTTTAACTTCTTTCAGTTTTGGTAATCAGTAGCTTTGCAAAGGTATCCCTTTCTTGCCTACTGCAATAGACTTAAAAATGTCAAATTGAATGATATAGATAACCTTACAATGGGCACGCATCTTGCTCCTACTATTATACAGGGAATTCTCTTATGGACTGTAAGAGTTTTCAGGTCCACAGTAAATCTCAATTATAAGACCTAATAATTGCTACCTTAGCAGCAGGTTTCTGTCTCACTAACATACGGAATATCGACACAAGTTCTTTTCCAGGAACAGTATATATACATATATGTATGTATATGTATATATGTGTGTGTGTGTATATACACACACACACACACACACACATATACACACACACACATATATATATACACACACACACATATACACACACACACATATATATGCACACACACACACACACACACACACACATATATATATATACTGTTCCTGGAAAAGAACTTGTGTCGATTTTCTTTTTTTCTGTCAGTCTTAAAAGTATCTGTCACTCCTCCAAGCACTACCAGGGAGCTACTGGCTCTGCTTCTGCCAGGAAGTTTGTCTTACGGTAAGGGATATCCTAGAGCTTTAGAAGTGCCCGTGTTTGTCAGGGAGCACAGGGAAGAAGGGAGAGAAGGTTGAGAGAAGCATATATGTGATGTATGAATAAATGAAAGTAGTGTATGCTTCATCTTATCCTGGGACTGGGCCTAGGCCAAAAGAAACAAACAAGCAAACAAACAAAACTTCTCTTCAAGCCAGAAAAACTATAGCAGACATTTAATGGATTGGATTGTACGAGGAAAGAAAATCAGTGCCCAAAGCCAAGCACAGGCAATCCGGGACCCGTACACCAAAGATGTCATTAAAGATGATATTCAGCTTCATGTAGGCCATTAGTGCCCAAGCAGACTTACATGACTTATAAGTCTCTTCGGCCTCCTCTCACTTTCTGTTCAGCCTTTGTTCCCTCAACATCTTTGGCCACCCTATTGTTTCTTTGGCTATCTACCTAATCCACGTGCTGCTTATACAGCGCTGAAATGATCACTTTTTATCTACCAGTCCAGAGTGGATTTATCCAGAGAGGTTGAATTCATTTAGGGATCAGGAGAGAAGTCCCTGTTAGTTTTATTAAGAATATTTACCCGGCCGGGAGCGGTGGCTCAAGCCTGTAATCCCAGCACTTTTGGAGGCCGAGGCGGGTGGATCACGAGGTCATGAGATCGAGACCATCCTGGTCAAAATGGTGAAACCCCATCTCTACTAAAGATACAAAAAATTAGCTGGGCATGGTGGTGGGTGCCTGTAATCCCAGCTACTCGGGAGGCTGAGGCGGGAGAATTGCCTGAACCCAGGAGGCAGAGGTTGCGGTGAGCCGAGATCGCGCCATTGCACTCCAGCCTGGGTAACAAGAGTGAAACTCCGTCTCAAAAAAAAGAACATTTACCCAAAGGTGTAGGTGTATAGGTGTGAACAGAATAGGTATTAAGAGTATGACTTTAACAAAAAAAAAAAAAAAAGGAAGGAAGGAAGGAAGGAAGGAAGGAAGGAAGGAAGGAAGGAAGGAGCGAGCTTACTCAATCTGAATGAAATCATCAGTAGAATGCTTGAGACCTACACTCCAATCAGGGAAGCTTGTTGCCTCGCCCTTTTTAATGCTGGATTAATACCCTTTCCATCCCCATTTCAGAATAAAATAGAAACAAAGTATATATTTTGCTCCTGAAAATTGTCCATCCCAACCCAAGCTATAAATAATTACTCTAAATAACATAGGGTGATGATCCTTATCACTGAAGCAAAGAATTAGTTTATACCAATTAGTCTTTGTTTTGTATAACACATTTCATTGCAGATGGTTAAAACAATATAGTGGACACACATTCCTAAACATTAGGCATATGTAATGCTAGGCTGCAGGCACATGAGTCAAAACTTATTGCCAGGTTTGCTTTCATGAGCGATGGCTTTTTAATGTTTATTATAATAATAAATATACTTCTCTTCATGAACATGTGCATTAAAATTTAAATCATTGATTTATAACAAAAATATAGGCAGATATTTTTATTCACACAGATCCTTTCACTTAAAAGCATCTATACATGCATTCTCTTCTAGTAATCAATCTAATGGAACCAAAATCTAGGATTCTTTACCATTTCAACTGAATAGACGTAGAAAGCTTCCCTCCTAAGAGTAACATTAGAAATACGGTAAAAGGAATGTCTAAGGAAATTTAGGAACACCCAGGTTTAATTAAGGTGGATGCGACATCATCTTAATGCATGGTTGAATCAACAAATCTAAAGCTATAACCTCTTCATGGTTAATATAAGGACTGAGGCCGGAATATAGCCAAACTTCAACTAAATCTGTTATAATAACTGGCTTATGCTAGCATAACCATAATTGCACACATTGTATCCTGTCAAATAATTCTTCTTAGGGAGAGAGAGGTATCTGTACAAAGTATAGAGAAGAGAAACCCAGGATACAAAATTCAGTAGATTGCACTTAACACCAACCAGAAATGTTTCCAGAAGAGCAAATCATCACACACATCTCCTGCTTAAAGTGAGGAAGGGCATTCAGGTTTTCTATTACCTGGGTAAAATTTGTATGAAGTCTCCCTAGTTCTCTCTGCTTTAAATCTGGGGGTATTCAGCAAGCACTTTTCAGATGATTACAGAGTACTAACATTAATATTAACAACTGCAACTTATGCTGGTTATCGATTTTGTGTTATACATTAGTATTTACAAACATTATGTTTTTATTATAATGATAACCCAAGCAGGGACAAATATGTACTACACCTTTTGCAGCTAATGCCTAAGTACCCAAATATGTCTATTATGCAACTTTTATGTACTAAGTATACATTAGGTACATAATATTTAAGTTATGTCAAGCCTGTATGTTATGTAGTTATTTGTGATATGTAATGTGCATAACTTACGTAACTGTGTCACACTAAATCATGTAACATACTGAGATTACATAACAACATACCCAACTGTGTGTTATGTAGCTATACACACTAAGAAATTGATGGGGTCGGGTTCAAGTCTACAAAGCGCATTTCCAGAACCTTTAACCACACACTTCATAACACTACCTCTGTAAAAGGTTCCTACAGGGATGAGGACCAGACCCATCATGAAGACACACCAACACTGGCCCGCCTCAACAGTCCCTGATGCTCACATTCCACCATAGGGTTGTGCCATAGTCTTATAATTTTAAGAAGTACAAGTTGGTCACAAAAGGTTCCAATGAAAACAAAGGCTACAGAAAAAAAATACATTGTTCAATTACTTTTTCATTTTGAAAGTATCAGGCAATAGACATGAAAATACATTATACATATGAATATAATATACAATATAAAAATTATTATCTGATAGACTTACATATCTAATTTTTGCTGTAGAACTGCCTCAAGCCATTTCAGGGTTTTTAAGTACAGAATACAAAGAATATCTACAGTTATGACACTACCACATCTAAAAAATAGGCATTTCGGGCCAGGCACAGTGGCTCAGGCCTGTAATCCTAGCACTTTGGGGGCCAAGGTGGGTGGATCACCTGAGGTCAGAAGTTTGAGACCAGCCTGACCAACATGGTGAAATGTCATCTCCACTAGAAATACAAAAATTAGCTGGGCATGGTAGCATGCACCTGTTATCCCAGCTACTCAGGGGCGAAGGCAAGAGAATCCCTTGAACCCGGGAGGAGGAGGTTGCAGTGAGCTGAGATCATGCCACTGCACTCCAGCCTGGGTGGCAGAGCAAGACTCCATCATAAAAAAAAAAGGCATTTCAACCTTGTAAAAACAGTGGTAGTAACCTTTAATTCAACTGAATAATTAGAAAAATTGAAATTCTTTGAATCTTAGAAAATTCAGATATCGGATTTGCAAGTATTTTTTTCCTTTGACTTCAATATATGAAATTAAGTTGCTAAAAAGGTTTTGTTTTTGTTTTTCCTATCAAGCAGAAATTTGATTACTGATGAAATCTGATACAACACTCTGGGGCACATAAACCACATCCAAGAAAATACCCAGCTTTATTGTTTTTTCGTCTACCCCACTGCAAGTGTCCTCAAAATGTCATCACCAATAAACTGTAAAAGGCTTCACATATCCTCATTAAACAATCCCCCTAAGGCACTAGGCAGTAAACAGAATTGCCTGGTTCTTAAGATGGCGTTTATGAATTCAGACATAGACATTGGCACTTTCACTAAACACAAAGTTTAGATTTTGAGTCCTCTTTATGTAATGATCAGTGCAGGGTACAAGGAAGCAAGAAACACAGTAATTACCATTTTAATAGACTTAATATTTTTCTGTCATACCCTAAACATCTACGGACCATTTTGAGATCTAGATTGGAGAATGTGTACTGTTAATGCCTCAGGGCTCTTTTCTCGGCAAATTCAACAGCACATTCTCAAATTATGGAAGACAAAGGTAACTTTTTCACTCTGAGTGACACAGTCTACATCATATTGAATAGTATATGATTTATATTTTCTTTAAAAATGGATGAATCAACTCAATCAAATATGGAGAAACCATTTCACTTGACTGTTTTATGTTGGAACTTAGAATTGCTAACAGTTAAAACAATTAATACTTTACCACATAAACAAAGATTATTACTGAAAGAGGCTAAGACAGTGTTTAGTAACATACTGCAATGATAAATAAGCAAAGCATACATAATGTGGTAAGATCATAACCCACATTTCTTTGCCTGCCTTGGAAGACCTTGTAAAACTTCCCACCAAAATGTTATTCCTTGAGTTGTCCACTCCGAAGGGACCTTCTGATAATCCCTTGAACACATATCATAAAATTCTGTTTCTGTTCATTTCTCTATACAGGCTTCTTTACTGCACCTTCTGAGCTTATTCATAACTGACTGCTATTCGAGTATAAATATAATCTTTATTTTATTTTTGGAGACAAAGTCTCGCTCTATCAGCCAGGCTGGAGTGCAGCGGTGCAATCTGAGCTCACAGCAACTTCCACCTCCCAGATTCAAGCCATCCTCCTCCCTCAGCCTTCTGAGTAGCTAATATTACAGGTATGCGCCACCACGCCAAACTAATTTTTGTATTTTTAGTAGAAAGAAGGTTTGCCATGTTGGCCAGGCTTGTCTCAAACTCCTGGCCTCAAGTGATCCACCCACTTTGGCCTTCTTTTTTTTTAAATTTTTTTATCTCATGCCAGTTAGAATGGTGATCATTAAAAAATTGGAAACAACAGATGCTGGAGAGGATGTGGAGAAATAGGAACACTTTGACACTGTTGGTGGGAGTGTAAACTAGTTCAGCCATTGTGGAAGACAGTGTGGTGCTTCCTCAAGGACCTAGAAATAGGAATTCCATTTGACCCAGCAATCTCATTACTGGGTATATACCCAAAGGATTATAAATCTTTCTATCATAAAGACACATGCACATGTATGTTCATAGCGGCATTGTTTACAATAGCAATGACTTGGAACCAACCTAAATGCCCATCAATGATAGACTGGACAAGGAAAATGTGGAACATATACACCATGGAATAGTATACAGCCATAAAAAATGAGTTTGTCTTCTTTGTAGGGACATGGATGAATCTGGAAACCATAATTCTCAGCAAACTGACACAAGAACAGAAAACCAAACACTCATAGGCAGGTGTTTAACAATGAGAACACATGCACACAGGGAGGGGAGCATCACACACTGGGGTCTGTTAGGGATGGGCCAAGGGAGGGACAGTCGGGGGTGTCGGGGAGAGATAACATGGGGAGAAATGCCAGATGTAGGTGACAAGGGGATGGAGGCAGCAAACCACATTGCCATTTGTGTACCTATGCAACAATTCTGCACATTACCCCTAGAAGATACAAATCTGTTAGTTTCTCTGATCCTAGAAATGACACAGCTCAGGACTGTGAGAACTAAATGAGATTATATGTGTCAAATATAGTAAGCATACGTAGGTATTAGTACCATCGTTTCTGTCATTGTGCCTCCCTCACATAATAGGAAAAGTAGAAACAGGTTGTAATCTGGTCAAGAGTAGGTATATTCCAAGGAAGCATGTAGTCTGTCTGAATGCTTAGATTGTACGAATTTAATGAATGCACTTCTCCTCCTATTGCGGGAACTACAGACACAATGTGAGGCACAGGGCAGCCGAGAATCAGAATTAAGATAAATGCTCTAGCCAAAGCTGGCTGAAGAAGTCACTACAGTATCACTGTCACTACCCGGGACTCTTTCTTTAGGAATTTATTTTTAATATGCTTATTGGCAAAAAGCTGCCAGGTGTGATGCTTATGCTTCATAAATGGCACAGGATCACTCTTACCGTGAAGGTACTCCGTATAACCAAGGGTCAGCATGCTAATTCATTAGCCTAAACACTAGAAAAAACAGCATTTGCTACGTTTTGCCATGGAGACAAGGAGTGACTCTTAAATTCCAAAGTATGGGAGAATAAAAATAGAAACAGAAGTTTCCAGAGTTCTGCCAATTCTTGTCTTGATAGAATTGTAGCCACATATATTCGCCTGACATTTGGTTTTGCCCATTCCATCATTCATCTTTTTCTTAAAAGCTGTGTTACTAATTTACTCAATGCTAAATTGGCTTCAGATTGTCTCTTTCTATCCACGAAAGACTATATCAATATCAACATTAGACTATTAATTTAATGGGGAAAATCCAACTGTTAAACTCTGTTTAGGCAGTAACATGTGTGTTTTAGGGAGACTTGGATCAAAGCATCAGAAAGCAATACAGAATAGGGAAGTGCAGTGGATTTGACAAGAGAATGCAAGGAAAGGAAGAAATTAAAAGTTTGTTCCGGCATTGTTCCTGTGATTACTGCCAAACTATCACAGATTTCAGCAGTTTATGAAAACAGTATTTTGTGTTTTCAAATACGCTCTTAAATTTTTCACAGGATGTATCAGATGGGATGCATTCTTGTCATTTTTGAAGAATGTGGGGAAAACAGGCATGCCAAAGACCAAGAACAGCATGTGGGAGTAACACTTTACATGCTATTTTTATGCCACTTTCTTTTTAAGTGTTTTTTTTCACGGTATAAAGTGCTGTGAAACATTAACAAGGGCAGTGCAATGTCGAAAGGTTCTGAACTATATCTATCTCTTTTATTGCATTGAGATGCTCTCTTACATTTTTAACATATGCCATTATTGTTCATGCCAACCCATCATCATTACTATAAATTATAACAGCAGATCCATCACTACATAATAGCACAGCAAAGAGCATATACAAAAATGACGAGTGCTGGCAGGTGGTCTGTATGAAAAAGCTAGATTAAAACTTTAGGTTTGGTTCGATGCTGGTAGTCAATAAATTCTGGCTTGCTATGAAGTCTCTATAGAATATTAGTTTGTGTGTTGTTGCTCCAGCTTACAAAACTTTATGTAACAAACTTTTCCTGTGTCTTAAAATAAAAATCCCTCCATAATTTGGTCTAAACTTTATTGATAAACTCTATGGTAGCATTTAGTTAATTACTCAATTCAACAGGTACTTATAGTAATGTACTCTGTGCCTCATCATCACTACATCATGGATGCAGCAGGAAGGAAAATGCTTGAAGCAATTTTGCTAGGGAAGAGGAAGTGACAGGGGCAGAGGGGTGTGGAGGAAGTGGGGAAGGAGAAGAAGGGGGTAAGTACAACAGGAACATTTCTAATGTTAATTTTTTGGTGAGACAGTGTCTCGCTCTGTCACCCAGGCTGGAGGGCAGTGGCATGATCTCCACTCACTGCGACCTCTGCCTCTGTCTCTGTCTCCCGGGTTCAAGCAATTCTCATGCCTCAGCCTCCCAAGTAGCTGGGACGACAGGTGCACGTCACCATATCTGGCTATTTTTTGTATTTTTACTGGAGATGGGGATTCACCATGTTGTCCAGGCTGGTCTCAAACTCCTGTCCTTAGGTGATCAATCCGCCTAGGCCTCCCAAAGTGCTGGGATTACAGGCATGAGCCACCACACCTGGCCACTCATCTTCAGTTTTTTTTAAATATAATCGTTAAGGGTAGGTACTCAACATAGTTTTTGTAATTTCAGTGCTCCATATGCACCTAATATCCAGGAGCATGAAATCTGTACCATTTCTATCTTCAACTGAGCTTGGCCAAAGGAGTTGTAACTTCTTTGCCTATTGTCATTGGGCATTTCCTTCATAGTTTCTTTTCTTTTCTTCGCTTTTGTTAGTTAGGGTCCATATATGCACTTTACTCATCCCTTCTCCATGTGTGGCTCCTGTTTTCAAGTGCATAGTGTTAAATTGTAAAATGGATTTACAGCATCTCCAAGGGGATGGGAAAATGAAGAAAGTCTCACTCTATGACTTATTATTTATCTAATTCTTCTCTTTCTCCTATTTCCAGCACACTACCCCCAGAAGATACAGACCTGTCAGTTTCTCTGATCCTAGAAATGACAAACACTATGAATGAAATAAATATGAAGGCATTCCCAAGGAAAAAGCTGTTTTGCTTCCCAATATTGAAACCAGAACATTGGTTAGAAGCACTCTCATAGAACTGCTGCTATACAGTACTAGTAGTAGTTACATAAAGTATATTCAGCTACATTATGAGTTAAATAGGCTTTGAAGGGCTGACCAAGAAACCAAATTTTATAGAACATTTCTATGATTAATTATATCCCACGTTCTATATTGTCTATGACTTACCCATGAACTTTTATAATATCATTCAATTGTAAATTGAGAACTGCCTGCACACTCTTTATTTATTAATATCATATGAAGTGTATCTCCCTGTGTCAGTTAACACAAAAGGCTGTGTGTTGTTTCTTGGAAAACGATTATTATTAAAGCAGAATTCATATGGAAGAGGAATTCAAATAGAACGCAATAGGGATGAAAAACAACAAATGAAAGGTACGTCTACAGCACCACCAGGGAGACTCTGCAGGAATTAGCTTGTGTTGTGTTTGTTCTTATCCCTGAAGAAGCGCTGCTAAGCTATTTGAAGCTGCTTTCTCAGAGGGATTATCTCCTTCAATCTGTTTTAATCACAACTAAATGCTTTCAACTGGTATATACTGAGCTCGAATTAGAGAATTACAATTCCCCTAGATCTTTGTAATTTGTTTGAAAAAAAAAAAAAAGAAATGCATTCACATACAAATACACATTCTAGAAATTAAATTACGATCTGCCATTCTTTAAGTTAATCAAAAAAACATAAACAAGTTTATACTTTTAAAAACACAAAACAAGATCAATGGATATAGAAAATATTACAAAAGGAAATGGTTTGGGGTTTGCAGGTGATTTTCAGAAAGAAGCAAATACATTCTTTAGAAATGGCTACATTTGAGAATCACTATATTTTCAAATAAGTGATTTGATCAGCAGAATGGTAAACTGAGCCACAGTTCATAAATTTGGTAAGTATGTCTTGCTTACTTGTGAGAGCTTCTGAGCTTCTAATATTCTTTATTAATCACAAAATTCCCCACATTTACTCACTACTCATCAAATTCCCCACATTTACCCACTACTCCTCAAGTTCTCAAAGAATGTGTTAAAATAAGTATTGTAATAAGAGAATTAGTCATTGATCAACTCCACTATGACTAGAATCATTCCATTAGATACATGCTTACTCCAGAAAAGCTATGAGGATGACAAAAAGTCCAATGTTTATTCAGCGAGTATTCATCAGATCACACAAGGCGCTAAGTGCTATTTTCACTCAATAAAATGAACAACATTTTAAAGTTAAAACTAAAAAAAAAATTTCAATGGTAGCTCAAGGAAAAAATTCTACTAATCTGAGATCTTCAATTCCGTAGGAAATACCATGTAACTCAAGGTGAAAGAACAGACCTTGGAAGTGGATTTGCATTTGCATCCCAGCTTTTCCATCTTCCAGGAGTATAATCTGTACTGTCAAAGTGGAATTAAAATAACACTATTTATCCTCAGAAACTGTAGTTAGAATTAGATGAGCATGTAGTTTATTAAGTACAACTAGTATGTGTCCAGTAGTTACAGTTCATATTTATGTGAACAAAGTTTTAAACGAAAGATTATGTAGCAATAAACCAGGTGAACTTTCATTCTCAATTATCTCCACCCCCTAATTCCAAGAATTTGATGGCTATTTTATAACATCAAGAGATTCACATTTTTCCCAAGATGCAAAGCTCTCAAGTAATTTATGCTGACATCAGTTGCCTCCTGACAGCTCTAAGATATGAAATAACAAGCAGTCAATGTCAGTGCTCCTAAATCAAGCCCAGGGCCCCCATGGCACCAGACAGTAGCAGCTTGTTACTGCTAAGGAAATGTCAGCCCAGTCAAAGTGTGGCGGAGTTGTCAAATCCCCAGTTGCGTCTGCTCTGGTCTAACTAGCGTTCTATAAGGTAACATTCACAAAGATGTTGTTATGTTGCCCAAAACCCTGAAGCAGAACAGCTAGGGTGGCTCTCAGAGTTCAAAAATTGTTTGACTTCTTCAATCACTGGGATTTCTCCCTCAACTAAACAGGTTCATTTTCTTTCCTCTGTAGGCACAGCATTCAGGAGGAGAAAGTATATTTTCTCCCTGTAAATATTCTAAGTATTTGGATAGAGTCAAACTTCATTATGCATGTGATATCTGACTTTCGGTTTTCATCCACAAGCAATACTTATGAATCATTTCTTATTTCTAAAATATTCTGGTTTTAAAATTACCTGCATCTGCCCCCTTACGTCATAGCTATAATTTCCTTTTACTTGGTAATTACTCTGACATCCTGTTATTATCCATTCCTACCTACAGCATTTTGACCATGGAGAGTATCACTGACTTCTAAGGTGGCACACTGGCTGAATCTGAGGTTCTTGTTAGAGTTTTTCTATTTCCATTTAATTTTAAGAGTTGCTTACAGGAAACACTTGCTAGTTTAAAAAATTCATACTGTAAAGTATGGTAGTATTTTGACTTGTATTTCTACTTTCCCCACAAAAGGACAAGTCTACTTCCATGTTCAATGCCACAAAAAATAACGGAATATGTTGGCAGGTCACAGTCCTATTTTGCCAGCAAGCATCATTACTCACAGATGCAGTTTTTCATTACAATTGGTAACGATCTTTAGCAGCACTTAAGGGCTTCAATCCCACAGTGCTGCACAGTCATCAATCGGAGCTCCATCTTTTGAGTCCATGCTAGAAACACACATTCATCAACATACTGTAGTACCTGGAACTGATCTTTTGCTAACACTTATCGCCAGTCCCCTGCGACTTTTATCATGGAGACTGTGTTGAGATTAGAACTGGGTTACAGTCTGTGATCATTAATCTAAAGTCTCACTGTGGCCTTTCCCAGGCAGCAAATTGGGAGCCTCTCTCAACCTCTTCATAAACCAGTGTTAAGGGAAATACTTACATCTGTGCTATAAATCAATGTGAATATACACTAACAGAAACAAACATATGGGTTAAATTTTCTTGAAATTACACATGGTTATAAAAATTGACCTAAAAAAAGTACTTGGAAATACATGTTTGGAATTCAATTGAACAAAAATGTTTTTAAATATCTCAAGCTGTTTGGCAACTCTCAAAAATGCCAAATGATTTCCAAGCCTACTGAAAATACCCTTTGTCTTACACATGAGCCTTTCAAAGCTTGAAAATTGTGTATGCGTGTATGGTGTGTCTGTGTCTATGTGTATGTGTTGGTTTATGTGTGTTTGTGTGTGATGAAGCAGTGGGCTTTGTAACCATCTTCAAGAGTTTCGTCTTTAAAAGACAAGAATAACACTGCCCAATTATCCAAGAAATTTGTTATCAGTATTGCAAACATTTATCAAATAGTAGTTTAGCTCTATACACAAATAAAATCCAAAAGCATGTACTTGGTGTGAATAAGTAATGACAAAGTCATTTGACACACATTTTCTCAAATGGCACGTATTTTAAAGAAAAGCTTTGTGTCTCAGTTAATTTTGGAAGAAGACACAGATCAAAATAATTATGTTATTCTATCAGCATAGAGGAGGTCCTTATATTACAAACTTCATCTCATCTTATACCGATATCAGGGTCTTGAGTTAACAGTCAACAGCAGGTGGGTATTGACAAAGAAGGGTTAACATGTTTGGGGCATGAAGGTCATAGTCCTGGGCAGTTGGAAATCCTTGAGTATGTAAAGGTGGGAGTGAACATGGATGATAACCAGTGTGGTAAATATGTATATGGACATGGAGGGAGTGGGATATTTGATACAAGTATTTGCATTTGATACAAGTAGTGTCTGATAAAAGTCGTTACATATACTTTTTCTTTATAATTGTAATATATACGTTATAACATATATACCTAAATTCTTATTTCATAATAAAGATCTTAGAAACTACAATATTTAAGAAGGAAAGTAGCTATAAAATATAGTCCATCCAACCAAGTGTAGATATTACCTAAACAAGTGTCAGTTTATCTCCTGGCATCCCAATTTCTTTCCTTACAAATTGCCCAGGTCTTGGTCATCAATTCGCTACATGATTTGATGGGGATTTGAAACATGACCTTGTTTCATGTTCCTTTAAATTGTGAAATTTTGCCACCAAAAAATGTCTTAAGCTTTATGTTAGATAAGCACCACTCCCAATTAGGACTGACAACTTCCAATTGACTTCAGAATGCAACAAGTGCTTTTGATGATGCTTAATTCTCTCATCACCAGACCTCTGTTGAAGCAAATTTTCTCAGTGATATTTCAAATTTGAGCATCTCTTCATTATAGATCTCTTTCTGATTGTACAATAGAGTGTCAAACACAATTCCTTCCCAGGAACACTATGTTTGTTCAGAAGTCAAGCACAAAAACATCATTTCATTTGGTAATTCTAGACTATCTTCGTGTTTTGTGAATGAATCTATTATTTATAAGATTATTCATAGTCATGCATGGAGCCTGGGGAAGCAAACCTCATCTTCTCTCATTACATTATTTATTATGGTATAAAACATTGCCTGCTTAGGACTTGCTCTAGCAAAGTTATTAACAACATGTCTTCCTCTGCTCTGTACACTTTAGCCTTCCATACTTGAAGCCCTATTATCTCCTGATTGCTCAGAACCACTTCCCATGGTGTTATCTGCATAGAAAACACCTGTGCACTGTGCCCAGACTCTTGATCGTTTACACCTACATTCTGTACTTAACTGTCCTTTCTTCCATCTCAAACAAAGGGCCACTTTGTCCCTGGTGTGCTCTCCCTTAGTTTGTTATACATACTTCAATTAGCACTTGTCTCTTTGCTCAGTTCTCTGTTCACTTGCCTCTTGCCTGCCTTGGTTGGCCTTGTATTTCCTGCACGTTGTCTAAATTACAGCATATTCTTGGCATTGCTTAAATCCTTTCTTGGTGGTTACATGAATGTGAATGAATAAGTTCTAGTTAAAACCATAACATTCAACTAATCTCTGGTGCCTTTTAAATTCTAATACTTAAATTTTAACCATCTAGTGATTCTAACACCTCTCTCTAAATAGAATTTCCCCATTATCAAACTTTTCTTTTTTCTTTCTTTCTTGTTTCTAGACAGGGTCACTCTTTGCCACCCAGGCTGGAGTGCAGTGGCACAATCACAGCTCACTGTAACTTCAAACTTCCAGGCTCAAGTGATCTTCCTATCTCAGTCTCCCAAGGAGTTGGAAACAGGTGTGTGCCACCATGCTTGACTAATTTCATAATTATTTTGTGGAGACAGGGTCTCCCTATGTGGCCCAGGCAGGTCTTGAACTCCTGAGCTCAAGTGATCCTCCCACCTTGGCCTCTCAAAGTGTTGGGTTTACCAGCATGAGCCACTGTGCCCAGCCTAAAATATTTCTACTAACAGAGAAGTGCAGCAATCTGAATTTATGCTATACTTTTTAAATTCCTTCACACTCCTTTTATAAACTGTGAAAAAAACCAGAACCCCTTTATTAACTATCTTGTTAGTCAACTAGAATCCTTTCATTTGGAATTGTGAGTTGTATGTATGGGATTACTGAAGAACAAAATGAACAGTAAAGCACCTTGCCTACTTTGTGTACCTAAAATTATGAATTTGATCATTGAAAAAATTTCAAAACTTTTTAGAAAGCTCAATTTTAGTTGCAAGCCACACATTCATTAAAATGTGTGATATATAAATTATACATATCAGATAATGTTTGAAAATGAGATAACAAAAAGAAACTTTTTGTTAAAAAAATTGCTTGCAGTCTACAAATGAAGTACCAGTTTTTGCCACTAGAGGGAAGCTACCTTTAAACTCAACAAAAGTTTTTTTCTTTTTCCTTTTTCTTTTTTTGCCTGTAGTTTAACAAGTCCTCTCCCCTGTCCGGTCAGGTATTTGGTTAACATACAAACCAGTACCCTCCATAAACAATAAATGTAATAACAATGTTTAATTAAATAAGAGCCCTTTTTTCCCTAAGAGCTAGAAAGAGAAACAAAGAACCACATAACTGGCAACTGCAATTTGCATCCCTCTAGAGGCAAAAGGAAATCTATAATTTGCCTTGAGAAAGTGGAAAAAGATCAAGAGGCAAAGACAGAAGCCACGCCAAAGTGCAATCTTATTCCTTTACCATCTGTCACAATCACTGTCATTCCCCAAAGGCCATGTTTAAAAATGAGACAAGAGAGGGCTCCTAAGAACTTGAAAATGGTCAGAGTTCTGAATCACACTGAAATATTAAAACTCAACAATACCAGACAGTGATTGCTAGAAATCAAGAGTAACAATGTCTTCCAGGATAAGGCCATGGTGGGGAGAGGTGTTTTAAAACAAGAGAGCAGGAGGAAGAAAATGACCCCCAAGTAAGCCTTTAGAAATCTATTTCAGGAATGGTGGCTGTTATGTCTTGAAGCTTATTTACTTAGTGTATTGAATTAAAATATACAGATGCATTTTCAAGAATTATTATACTGCTATGATTTGAACAGGTGAATTCATATTCTATGTGATAAATTTCAAATTGTTCAGCTGTTGCATACCAACAAAAATCAATCAGGCATACAATTGCAGCCATAAGCCATGGAATGACCACGTTGTTATCTTTTTGGGTTCTTAGGCTCTCTGCCACTTGGGGGCAGACTGAACAGCAACAGAAAAGGAGGATCAACAGCATAAGCAACTTTCTCAACATATTCTCTAAGTGCTTTTTCAAATATGAATGAGTGAATGGAAGCCACTCAACTTCCATTAAAATCTGTTTCATATATACCTGGAGAATGAAGACATTATGACATAGCCAGAGCTTCATTTGAATAATTTCATATTAAGGTCTTACATAAAAGGCATGTTTCGTATTGTCATTCACCACCACTGTCCACCCCAAGCATTACTGATAATGGAAAACAATACAAAAGAGTCTTCTTTGTTATTTTCCTTTCCTCCTCGGAAGCTTCAATTAAAGCTGTCTCACTCATAGCACATTCAATTGTAATATAAACTTTCCAGCCAATAGATCTCAGAAGGACAGATTCTGAGGACCAGAAAAAGGCCTGGACTATTTAGATACTCAATGCCGTTCTGTCAGTTAGTGTGAGCAATTGGGTTATCAGTTTGCAGAAACTTTAGGCAGGCCCAAAGACAAATTCTACCCTTACTTAACGGGAGATTTCTGTATGTATGCCTCATCAGTGACTGAAGTCACTTTAATAAAAATCCTTATTTCTGGGCACAGGAGAAGTTAAACAATATAGGATATAAAAGAATGGTTAATTCTTTAGCCATAGTTAGAATAATGTATGCATAAAATGAACCAGAGTTCTGTGACTTCATCTTTTACTTTTGTTAGATTCAAAGGATGAACTTCCGAACACTTGGCACATAAGCAATTAAGCTCATAATGGACTTGGCCATTGCCCATATTGTCAATATGGTAAGAGCAGATTAAAATGAAAAATAGAAACATAATTACTTGCCAGGCATTATAATATTGGGTAAGGAGCACAGACTAATCAAAATCATTGACTTGGTCATGTCTCTAGAAGACTGATCTGCCCAATTTAAATGGAGAAATATAGACTTTGATAGAAGATGGATTATAACCATCGTCATCTGAGAAAAGAGCCTCAAAGGCACTAAAGCAATTCTGATGACCTGAAGTGCAATAATTTCATAGATAATATTACCTTGACATTGATTTATATAAAATGTCAACCATCTTTAATTTCTCAATCATAGTGTGCAGTAAAGATCATTGGCTGGTTCGTGGTAGCACTTACAACTTACAGGACAATTACTATATCCTAGGCATTGTATTTAGACATTTCACTTTACACGTATTATCTAATTTAGTACCTGACCTTGGAAAGCCCTTATTTTATAGACAAGAACATTGAGGTTTAAAGATGCTAGGTAATTTGTGCAACTGGTGGAGTCCTTCTTTGAATCATCCTCAGTGTTACTTTAGAATGTCTGATTTCAATTTATACAGTCTCTTGCTAATTGTAACTCTGGTTTCCTAATATTTCAGACCTGATATTATACCAAATATAAATAGGAGAAATACTTATATTCATAGCATTATCCATAATGACAAAACAGGCTCCTGCAGCATATGTTTCTAATGTAATATCTATATTATTTTCTTTTTTATTAATAGAACTTGAGTTTTGGAAGAATACATAAGGTAACCAGTCATAAAACCACATCTCTGGCTGGGCATGGTGGCTCACATCTGTAATCCCTGCACTTTGAGAGGCTGAGGAGGGTGGATCAACTGAGGTCAGCAGTTTGAGACCAGCCTGGCCAACATGGCGAAAACGTGTCTCTACGAAAAATGTGAAAATTAGCTGGGCATGGTGGCACCTGTGATCCCAACTACTCAGAAGGTTGAGGCATGAGCATCCCTTGAACTCGGGAGGCGGAGGTTGCAGTCAGCCGAGATTATGCCAGTACACTGCAGCCTGGGTGACAGAGCAAGACTCTGTTTCAATAAAAAATAAAATAAAATAAAACTACATCACCCCACCCTCTTTGCAATATGGAGCCTTGCATTAAAATGCTGAGCAAGCCCCTGCCTCTGTGCCATAGCCCTGCTGTAGCCACCAATACCTCTGAGCAGAAAATGGCTGTGCCAGCCACGTATGCCGATCTTGGCAAATCTGCCAGGGATGTCTTCACCAAGGGCTTCAGAAAGCTTGATTTGAAAACAAAATCTGAGAATGGATTGGAGTTCACAAGCTCAGGCCCAGTCAACACTAAGACCACTAAAGTGACAGACAGTCTAGAAACCAAGTACAGATGGACTGAGTATGGCCTGACGTTTAGGAGAAATGGAACACCGACAATACCGAGATGACCGTGGAAGATCGGCTTGCACGTGGGCCGAAGCTGACCTTCAATTCATCCTTCTCACCTAACACTGGGGGAAAAAATGCTAGAATCAAGATAGGGGTACGAGTGGGAGCATATTAACCTGTGCTGTGATTTGGATTTCAACATTACTGGGCCTTCCATCTGGGGTGCTCTGGCACTGGGTTTCAAGGGCTGGCTGGCAAGCTACAGATGAATTTTGAGACTGCAAAGTCCCAAGTGACCCAGAGCAACTTTGTAGTTGGCTACAAGACTGAGGAATTCCAGCTTCATGATAATGTGAATAACGAGACAGAGTTTGGCAGCTCCATTTACCAGAAGGTGAACAAGAAGCTGGAGGCCAATGCCAATCTCGTCTGGACAGCAGGAAAGAGTAGCAAGTGCTTTGGAATAGCAGCTTAGTATCGGATGGACCCTGAGCCTGCTTCTCGGCTAAAGTGAGTAACTCCAGCCTGACAGGTGTAGGACACACTCAGATCCTAAAGCCAGGGATGAAACTGACACTTGCAGCTCTCCTGGATGGAAGGAACGTCAGTACTGGAGACCACAAGCTTAGTCTAGGACTGGAATTTTAAACATAAATGAATACTGCAAAACTGTTTAACTTTAAACTATTTTGCAGCATTAGCTACCTTCAGAATTTAGTCTATCATTTAATGTTGTATGTCTAGAATGCAAGTATTGCCAAATATCATATTAGACTTCCAGGTTAAAGACGATTCAGCTTTAAGATGGATGTTACCCTTTCAGAGGTATAGAAGAAACCCATTTCCAAAAAAAGTCCTTTCAGTGATAGACTTGGAGGGAACACAGTAGCCCCTTTGAGAAGCCAGATTTCTTTTTTATCTAGAAACACGTGCAAGTGTAAGCTGATAATATGTAGACACTTTGTAAATTCATATTGAGTAAATAAATGAAATTGTGATTTCCTGAGAATCAAACTTTGGTTTCCTAACCCTGATTGAAGAGAGGCTTGATACTTGATGGTGTGTTCAAACTTACCTGAAAGGGACTTTTTTAGACAAATCATCATGACTTTTCCCACCCCAGTTCATTGTCACCTCTTTTACCCCAACTGGTCTGCAAGGCGTGGTTACTGTTTCTTTCGTGCCATATTGGGGTGAAGAAGGTAAGTGTGATGAAGCTAATAACTTAGGACTAATTCCTTCTTGTGTCATTCTTTTCTGCCCTTGCACCAGAGTCAGAAATAGCTTCCAGGAGCTCCAGCTATAAGCTTGGAAGAGTCTGTGTGACTTAATCCCATGGTGACAACACGCAGAGTCTAAATCGGACTTGTGTTGTATTCTCACAACTCAATTTGTTTTTTAGCAGTTTTGTGGGTATATTTTAGAGTCTTCCATTTTGTGTGGAATTAGATTTTCCCTTTCAAATGCTGTAATTAACATCACTTTAAAAACGTGAATATTGAAACCTCAAAAAAAAATACTCAAATAAGCAAACTTATCAGCCACTTACGCTTTTGCCTTTTATCATTCTTTTTTACTGTTTTCAAGCAGCTTTCTTGGTTAAATTTCATTATTCTATAAATAAGATGCTGTGCAAACCTTGCAAATCATGTAGGCAATTTTGCAAGAAACTTGCAAAAACTCTGGAAGTATACATTTACAATTTATATACAGCATTAACTTTCAAAATCTTTTATTAGCAGTTGAATAAAATTCCTAACTGATAACAGTCCAGTTTTAAATAATGTAAGTGAGGGGATTAGAGGATATGAACTCAAAGTCACTTCTACCTTTTACACTTTATGATTTTATTTGCTTAAGCAACTCAAAGTTAAGGAGAGATGAATGAATCAACTTCACAAGCATTTACTGTTTGGTCCAACACTGCAAAATTTGATTAAGTAAAGCCCAGACTTGTTGGAATTCATCACACAATGCCATTCACCCTCAGACCTTGTAACACAAATAAGTGAGAGTAGTTTGATCAGATAAAATCAATGTGGTCTGAATAATGAAATTGAATTTCCATTTGAAATTGTGTGCTTGTTTACATACAGTTACACTTACCATGCTTCTATTTATGTAGTTATTCTAAGACTGTTCTGCAAATAAGACCTTTGTATAGTTCCAGGTTCATATTATTAGTTTGCAATGGTTGATTTTTGTTTTCTCCATCGTACAGAGAAGGAGAGGAGGCTTTGGAGACATTAGGGCTCACTTCAGGAATCACAGTAGCATGATCCAGCTCTCTTCCCTCTATACCACACTGGTTTATTTTCATTTTTATTATTATTCATAATATTCATCAACTTTTACAATACTTATTTTGCTAATCAGATAAATACAAAACTTCCAAGTAGATTCATTTGAAAACTGTTGTAAAGAGACCAGCTCCTGAAAACAGAAGGCAATTTTAAACATAAAAATTTTAAAAATAAGTTTATTTTTAACAAGACCAACCCTAGCCACATTTCCTATGGCAGTATTCCTGAAAGCTGTTTCATTCTGTTCACTGTGCAACCTTGCTGTACAATGAAATGAATGAAACAACTTTGGGAAGACATTTTCTCTGTCTGCCCTCCCACCCTCAATGGCTTCATATACAATGTCTTGTGTACAATCTTGTTGAAATATAAGAAATAGATGACATATTTTCCAACACTTCCCTGTCAACCTTCTGATGTTAGAATTCGATGATTCACAGTCTATTCTCTGGAATATTTGTAAAATGACATGCAAGACACAGAAACTCTAAGTCTTAGGGAGTCGCAGAGCATCTCCCTAAACAACCCGATAGCAGAATCTCATGCATAAATTTTAATCCTGTTGAATCAATGTTATAATTATCAGGCTTAGTCACTAATGACATATTCACTAGTGTTTGTTTTGACTTCAGATAAAACACCTTAAAACAAAAACACATCAATAACCCACAAAAGGCCGGGCGTGGTGGCTCAAGCCTGTAATCCCAGCACTTTGGGAGGCCGAGGTGGGTAGATCACGAAGTCAAGAGATCGAGACCATCCTGGGCAACATGGTGAAACCCTGTCTCTACTAAAAATACAAAAATTAGCTGGGCATGGTGGCGCATGCCTGTAGTCCCAGCTACTCAGGAGGCTGAGGCAGGAGAATTGCCTGAACCCAGGAAGCGGAGGTATCGGTGAGCCGAGATCGCGCCATTGCACTCCAGCCTGGGTAACAAGAGCGAAACTCCATCTCAGAAAAAAACAAAACAAAACAAAACAAAACAAAACAATAACCCACAAAAGAGAACTCTGCTTAAAGAAGAAGGCCGAATGCTAGATGCGATTATTTAAAATTGGAGTTAAGTCAGCATCTAGACTAAGTAAGATTGGCGGCAACGGAATCTAACTGGGGTTTTATATTTGCAGGTAGTATATGGATAATCATGATCATTGCTTGTGAATGTTTGTGGCAGTCCCCTCCTTCTAGAAACATCGCTAGATTGCCTCCTGACGTCTTTGTGGTTATGTGTGGCATGTGACTTGTTGAGTTGTAACAGAATATGGCATGCATTACTATGGGCTGAGGGATTGATTCTGATACAAAAGCATTCAGAACTCTCTTTTCCCTCAGCCACTATCACCAGGGTGTCAACATTCCGTCACCCTGGATACTGAAGAAAAGTCAGTACTTTTGCCAGAGCAAGGCCCCAGCCAACCTGAAATAGGTATGTAGCCCAAGGACTGATAGATCTTTTTTGTAAATTTTGCTTTTAAAAACACTGATCTAGAGACTGGGAAGGGTTTGGGACGGTAGAGATAGGAAGAGATTTGTAAAAGAATACAGAATTACAGCCAGATGTGAGGAATACGTTGTACATTTTATACCACTACAGGATGACTGTAGTTAACAATAATATACTATATGATTTCAGATAGTTGGAAGAACCTTATGGAATACTCCCAACACACACACACACACACAGACACACACACACAAAGATTGTTTGAAATGATAGATACGCTAATTGCTCTGATCTAATTACTGCATAGTGTAAATATCAAAACGTCATTATATACCTCACAAATAGGTACAATCGTTACATATCAACTAAAAAATTAATTGGAAAACCACGGAAATTATGGGACTGTTTGTTAACATAGAATTCCTAACCCATCCCGACTAATAAAATAAAAATTGGTACTTGAAATAACAAATGCAGACATATGCTTTATCTTGTTTCTTTAATCTTTACCTGATGGAAAGTAGAGTAGGCTACACCATTTTCACATAAGAAGCATTTTCTTTTACGGAAGGCAGCTGCTAAGTTCCAATTAGAAATTGTAAGAAATGAAGATAAGTTTTGTATTATCAGCTATGAAAGTAAGCATGAGTCTAAAAGCCAACAGACAAGGTGAGTAAAGGTTGCAGACTTTTTAGATTTGGTGATAATTAAGATTTCTGAATTTTTAAAATGTGTGTGTTGAATCATTTCCATGAGTAACTGCCATATTGAATTCTGACACGTATATCTCTGTTCCCTCTCATGGTAGAGGAGGACCGTTTCCTCTTTGTTCAGGGAGACATTTTCATGCACCAATCGTGCAAACTATATCCACCCTTCACTCAAGACAGTTTAAGAAAACATGTAGTCATTAAACTCTTCAGTTTGCCAGAGGGATCTTTATGGCCTAAGAATGAAAATGATAAATTATCTGACTTGTCTAGTCACACTCACTAAAAAAATCACTAAAAATCATATAGGTTTCTATTTTCTACTTTAGATATTACTACTTCCATACTGGTTTATGTGTGAGTTGAAAGGTAAGACAAAAAATAAAAACACGCTCATTCACTTTCTCTGTGTCCTTGGCATGTGAGCTTTTCTATGTCTTTAAAGGCACTTACAAAACTGGCTTCATAAAGTGCTTCCAGATAAAGAGGTAAAATTCTCATTTGCAAACAATACATGAATTACGTGAACCAAGATGGAGATAAAAAAATACTTGAAAGCACTGACTAGTTGTTTTCAAAGTTGTCTAGATATACAATAACAAAAATACTCAACAAAACTTCTACCTGTTTTTATTTGTGAAGTATCAGGTGTTAGACATAAAAATAAGCTGAAAAACACCTGGAGTTCAACTGGCTGTCACATATATATGCTCAAGGAGGATAAAAACTAACAAGTTTTTAAAATTTCTGGATTTTTTTTTTTTATTTTTTAAGACGTAGTCTCACTCTGTCACAGAGGCTGGAGTACAGTGGGGTGATCGCAGCTCACTGCAACCTCCACCTCCCAGGTTCAAGCAATTCTCCTACCTTAGCCTCCTCAGTAGCTGGGATTACTGGCACACACCACCACACCCAGCTATTTTTGTATTTTTAGTAGAGACAGGGTTTCATCATGTTGGCCAGGCTGGTCTCCAACTCCTGACCTCAAGTGATTTGCCCGCCTTGGCTCCCCAAAGTGTTGGGATTACAGGTGTGAGCCACCATGCATGCACCTGAATCATTTGTTTTGTCAAAAGTGATGTATTAATAAATAAAAGAATGAGGCAGATTTTATTAGAAACAAATGATTTTGCAGAAGAGCTTAGTGATCCACATTAAGCATATCCTACTTACACACAAGAACCCTGAGAAGTTAAGTTCAGCAGTTTTCAAGTGAACCCAGTTGAATCTGCATTTCCTGTAAATCATGATGAATGCTCTATGGGAAGTCTGATTTACACTGAATCCTTCTTGTTTTTAATCACTGACCCAGTGATTTCAAAACATTTTCAGCAATATATTCTCACCAAAGATCATGATGATCTTAGCCTTAGATCTTAGATGAGTTAAGAGCAAAACAATAGAAGTCAATTAAATAGCCACGTATATTTCTAATTGACTACATTTTTAAAAATCCAGTTTTGCAAAAATACAGTTTATCTGTGGAATCGGACAAATCTTGTCAAAGACATACCTGACTGAAGCTACTGAAAGCACCAGGATATTTCTAGTGCACATAAAATAGCACAATATTGTTGGAAATACCTGATGTATGTAGTTTTGTGGCCCTTAGCAAAATCAGAAATAAAGCTATAAAGAATGACAAGCATAAATTATAACCCAGTCAACTAATGAGAAAAAGAAAACATTAGAAATGAATACATATATTGAGGTAAATCTCTTATTACCAAAATTGATTTTTCCATGCATCTTAGATTTTGTTTTGATTAAATAAATTAAATGAGTCAGAAAATAAATTTAAATCTACCCACAAAAATTCATAATAAAATGTATAGTGGATTACTTCTGCTATGACATTTCAATTCACTCATCAGAAGACATCTGATTACTCATGAGTACTTATATTACATTAGCCTCTTCACTCATGACAAAAAGGCTGTATTAGACCTAATGCATTATGGGTTTTATGTTCTTTTCTTTCTTCTTTTTCACTTAAAGCTCATCACTAGTATCCACACTGAATTCTGTATTAAATAGTAATTCTATATTTAAATAAACATTGTATTGGTAAATCTCAGTCTTATAGGGTTGTTCTAAATTATTTTTCATCTCTTAGGATATTGGATAACTGTTGTGAAAAAGAGAGCTTGAGTCTTAAGAGACACAAGACAATGAAACTTTTCACATACCGTTTAATTTTGAGACATCTCAATTGGGAAGAAAAGGACAATTTTTCTGAAAGACACAATTGCTCTCTCTGGAAATTAATATCTTTCCTTTTTTCTAGGACCAGATTTGAACTAAACTTCAAGACGAATAGACACAAGATAAATCTTTTCTTATATATCCTCAACTGCAGGAATTTTATACTCCACACAAAATTAGATCCATTGCCTTGCTTTCTTATCTGCTTTAGGGTTCTCAAGACACAGGAATTCATTTACCCTGAAATGGGTTTTCAAAAACATCTTTCTCAGTTTAATTTCCCATAGGTTCTCAATTGGTTGCAACATTCAATTTGGAAGTGTAGAGATTTACTTTTATCCAAAACTTGTTAAAGATACGATCACACTACAAATTTTATTAATGTTAGATTTAGCTTTTTAAAGACAATTTTGCAATAAATGGGTTCTTCATTTGAGTTTATATGTACATATGATTTGATATGTGATCCATTAAAATAAATTTAAAATAAGGGGAAATTTTCCTCTCTCAGTCACTGAAATCCTAGGTGAGAACCTAACTTTGGATGAAGAATATCTGCATGGCCATGTCAGACAGTACATAGAAAACAAACTTGAAGTTTTCAAACGTTTTTAATGGAAGAAAGAGCTACTGTCTACCACTTGCTTTCCATTTTCTGTTACTAGGAATCACAGGTAGGAATATTTTGCATTAAGGAATGAAGAAAATCACTTTTGGCATTAATTTCTTTTAAGCCTTACTGTTGCTGTTTTACAGGTACCACTGTTCTAAACATCAGTCATCTCCCTATGGACCCTTCAACAGTATCACAGACACAAATGTGGTTCTTGCTGATATAAATGTTTGATTCCTCTTGGATTGTCCAGAGAAACATTTCAGCTAGGTCAATGCCTCTAAAGAATAGAAAGATGATGTTTTGCCTTTTGCAGAAAGGGCGGTTGCCATCACTCATCTGGGAAGAGCGCTAAAAACACTGGACCAGAGAAGAATTTGAGAGTCAAGCCCTTAGGAGTAGTGTTGCCAGATAACGACATTTAATACAAATATTTTTATTTATAAACGTGGCAATCCTAATTATGAGCCTTTCATTATCACTCAGTGGCTTCTTCCAGGAGAATCTGAACAAAAAAAAATCTCTCCATAAGCATGAAGGCACATAATGATAATCAATAGACAGAGGCTCTTTTCAGTCCTTCCAGATTAAAACACCAGAATATGGAAAGAACCAACTACAAAAGAATACTTTCCATTTTTTCTTGTAATTGGTATCACATTCTGCATTTTCCCTAAATCCTCTAAATCTCCTTTTGAGATGGGTAATTAAGCACAGAAACTATTTTCTGTGAATTATGTATGTACATATTTATATATCGTGAGCATATAAAAGTGAGGCTTAATAACAACTGACGTTATTAGAATATACATGAAAGTAAAGTAAAGGGAAAATCAGTTTTGTTTTCTTAGATTTTAAACCAGTCAGTCTCAATTCTAGCTATAAATTGAAATTATTTGGGATTAAAACAAAACAAAATAAACAAAACAAATAGCTGAATCTCAGCCCCATAATATGGGTACCTATGCCCGTCATTAGTGGAGTCAGAATTAGAATCCAATGTTCATTTAACCTCCTGACTTACGATGGAGAAAATATTGGAGTAAGAGTTTTGGATAAAGAGTTAATCTTGGTCAAGTCTTAATCTCGACCTTGGATTAAATCCCAGATCAGCCATTTTCTATATGTACATCTATACAGTCAGTTATTTAACTTCTCTAAGTATGAGTTAGAATCTGAGGGAAATACAGTTCTCTAAGAATGAGTTCAAATCTGAGAGAAATACACTATGTCCAAGTAACCTAAAAAATCCATGCATAAATATAGGCATTTTAGGTATTGAAAAGCTATAAAATTCCCTGGTCCCACTCGTTTCACTGAAATTGACAAATGGTGATTATCTTTAGTATATATTATAACTTCATAAAGTTATGAAACCACAAGAATAGTCAGAAATGGTACTATTTAAATTTTTTAATTTTTTTTTTTTTTTTAGTATTTATGTCCACTGTCTAGCATTCATGCTCCTCTGTTTCTCCTCCCACGGCCTCTTCTATCAGTATATTTGGATATATCCAGCATCACTGACACAAATTTGGAAGTCTAGGTTCTTCCTCCTACCTAGACTAATGCCTAGTGTCCCCTGAATTCCTGACTATGCCTTGGGTTTATCTCTTATTACACTTTCATTCATGTATCACTAGAAAACTGATAAAGATATTGTGAGTTAGAATGCTAAGAGGCCAGAGAATTTAGATGAGATCTTTCTGCCTACATAGAACATGACTAAATATCTTGCTTAGACTTGTCTCACATAAAAAGAATGAATGTCACATTTTCCAAAAATCTTAGAATTAATATTCTAATATGCTTTTGTGTTTGCAATCCCTTAGCCAAGACAGTAAACTCTACATTAACATAGCTGGCTTAATTTCCAGAGAATATAATTTTCTAATATTAAATAAAATGTAATATTAGTGTTAGGTTGCATAGTTCCAACAAAATAAATAATTCTTTTTGATCACAGACAGCTCACCACTTTGGAATCTTCTTATCGTTTTTATACCACCCATCAACATAAATTAGCTAGGCCTGGATGCACGCATGAGTCACTTAATTTCTTACCCAATGAAGCTTTGTTATCACAAGCACTAAAACTTGCCCTGTTTCTCAGGCAGCTGTGTTCTACATGTTAAAGGCAGCAACTGTTCTATGAAATATTTTAAGGTGATAAGGTATCTATTTTTGCATTGGGAAATAGGTGGCAAGAATGCATTATTCAATTCTTTAAAGATATCTAGAATGAAAAATGAAATTGTACATTATCAGATGCAAAGATAATGCCTTTCATACACAATGCTTTTGTTTCTGAAGGAGGCAAAATACTATTAGCACAACGTCTAATTTTCAATTTAAGATTTCTAAAATAAATTGAGGTGATTGGAAAGTTCTAAGATTACACATTCCTCTGATTTATTTACTAAGCTGTGAGATATCAATGAATATTTTTTATTGTAGAATCATAGCAGAAAGATAACTTTCTCTCATATATGGACTGACATAACAAGCTTTATGTTATGTGTTATATGTCTCCATATTTTTAGACGATGAATTTATTTCAAAACTCTATTTGGTTTCTAGAAAATCATTTACTCATCTATTCGTGAACTTACCTCTTTAAGATAGGGTCACACAGAATTTTTAAAAATATGTGTTTAACGGAAGCTAAGATTTTGCTATAGAAGGAACACTTTTGCTGCATTTTACAATTTAATGTAAGATACATTTCCTCAAATTAACAATCATAGTTTGTATCTTTGAGTTTATACATTTACATTGCTTTGCCCCAAAACCAGAATGCTTTAAAAAAGGTGTACATGAATTAATATTCTATTAATAGAATTGTATTTCACATGTACTAAAGAGTTTTCAATTAAAAGAAACCATGTGAAAAATTTATAAAGGAACGTTTTATCCAGTTAGAACAAAATGAAATTTTTAAACGAGATTATTTAAACATTCAAAACCTACATAAATATGTAATTGGTTACTGAATATATAAATACATTATTTAAATAAATGTACTATTTGGTCAAATTTCAACACTAAAACATATTATCATTCAATATTTATGTGATTTTTCTTTCTATTGTTACTTTTTATAAGAAGAGGGAAAAATAGGATGTTCTAATTATTTCCTAAACTAAAAATATTTTTGTGTCTCTATAGATTTATTTTTGTTCATATAACAATAAAGAAAGTACTTGAAATCAGTATATATTACAGAAAATCTTCAAAAGAATAAAAGGGCATAGACAGACATACATATTAATCCTTATGTAGATAGTCAGGTTCACTCTTGTTAAAATGTTAGAAAGCTAATTTCATACTCCATCTGGATAACGTTGAATAAATTTAAATTTTTAGTACTGTTGTCCCATGGAAGAAGTCTGGTTATTTTTAAAAATTCAATGTTTTTTTAGTTTGTTTGTTTTTTTCCTTTTTTTTTTTTTTGTGACTTGCACTTTAGCAAATGACAAAATTGGAGCACACTTGGAGGAAAGGTGCTATTCTTCAGGCCAAGAAGGCTTCCTTCCACAAGCTTTAATTTAATTTTGACAATGCACATGCGAACATGGGTGAATTCACAGATTTTAATTTAATGCTTCAGAGTCTCAGATAAAGGGGGAACAGACAATATCTCAACACCATAGACTGTATCCTTCTGTCCTTTTTACATCCCACCTGAGAACACCATCCCCAAATGTGTCAGCTTAGAGTGCTGATATATTGCTGTGCATGGCACATTCTGGGACCTGGATATGTTGGCAACCTTCAGTTTTATGGTCTCACACTCAGAAAAAGCAATCAGAGTGATTTGCTAGGAAATCAAGTGAAGAAAGGGCAGTTGAAATCCCTTGTTTTGCCCTCTGTTATGACTGCAGAGGCAATGTTTAAAAATTCCACATTGACAATAAGGTGTTTACTGTATATTTTAACTGCCACATTAAAGATTATTTATTTTTCAAATGTTGCAAAACAAGAGTAAAAATCTCCCTAAAATAAAAGAAAAACAGTCCTCTGCTTTTATTGAGCAACTTTTCAAATACAATTGTACTTAACTCATTGAGGCCAACAAATAGAATCCTTATTGAGCAAATCAATATTCCCAAAGGGGTCAAAGAGCTTGAAAGTAGGTTCTTTTAAATACCAGTCACAATAAAACCCAAAGAGAAATAAGTAATGCAGTATAGAGAAGTGCACCTGATCATTTTTAGCATAAAATATTGCAGACTTACAAATGCATTTATCAAAACTACAGCTTACCTATGTGTGCTCTCCCTAACTGACATATCACAAACAAATTTACTCCCCTCAAAGAACAATCTTCTAAGCACAATACAGAGATACACACACTATATCTATCACACTGTTATTCAACCAGAAAAGATCAAATTTTCTAATACAAATAAAGTGGAAATGGTTCTTCCAATTTAAGGTCCATAAAACACTTATTAAAGATAAAAGCAGGTTATTTTGCAATATTGGTCTTCGTGAGATGCAGTATGTGCCACAGAATGAAATAGAAATTTCAGTGATGGAAAATCATTCTCCTTCCCTCTTGATAGTATAATAACCTTTTAAATCATGTTTGACATTTGTAAGTTGAGTGAGCTGGCAGGCCTGAAAAGCCTATGCAGTAATATATGTGGCAAACCCTTTCTGGAGCAGTAATCTCATTGCTGTGTCTAACGGCTCTCACTTCATGTGGCCAACTGGGCCCCAAGAGACTTATTTGACTCTGCCTTTCTCAAGCCACTGGTTGCTAATGTTCCTTATTATGAGAAAAGCAGAAACGTGCCTTCAGGCAATGGCCACTCTGTTAGAGGTACAACTACCAGCCAACCTTCTGCTGAGCTTTTTTTGTTTTAAACTATTAAATATGCACATGCGTTATACAAGAGGGGTTCTTTGTGCTTCAAAACAACAATATGACAGCGATATTTACTCTGCTCCAATTGCTAATCTGACAAGCTCCATCTGGTAAGCAGACCCTTTATCTTCTCATCACCCTAAATCTCTGAAGGAAAGTGGACACTAGCGGCATATGTCCATGGCTGGTCCTTATGCTTAACGAGGTAGAATATTTATAGGTTGAAACTTTAAGGACACCTAGGAGATGTGTTAGTTGATGTTGAGAAAGAAAGCTATCCCACTAAAGAGAACTATATGAGCCTATCTTCTGTCACACCGCATTTCATTTGGAAAGGAAACCTAGCACTACAGCTTCTTACAAAGGTGAAGCTGAAATGTGATTTTTCTTAAAATGTTTAATAATACTAAAGTGTCACCTTCAATGTCCCCAGATAAATTTCTGCTTAGCCCTAGCATTTGCATATATATATACATGCATATGTTATTTATATATGTACATGTATATGTTATATATATACACGCATATGCTATATATATATACATGTATATGTTATATATATAAAATATTTCATTGTCAATTAAAGGTCGAATATATTCAAGATGTACATGATGATTTTGTTTTTATGCATACTTATACACACGCACTGTGTAATGATGAATACAATCTGATTAATTAACACAACCATCACCACCAATTATGTACAAATGTGGTCAAAGTATACAAACTCGGTTATAAGATACTCCTATATTTTAATTGTCTTATCTTTATTCTCTACTGAAATATAAGCATTGTGAATGCAATAAATATAGGTTATTTCATAAGTCCATAGAGTAGATGCTTTTTAATATTAGTTGTTCTAATAAATGTATACATTTTTACTCTGTTATGAACACAGAATACTGTGTGTTTCTTTATATTACATTTCACACAGGAATAAATGTACTATCAAAACAAACCTACCTTAGCCCCAAAATCAAAATTATAGTCAGGTTATTTTTGCCTTCCATAGTTTATCTAAGAGCTTCATTTATCTTGTCCTTCTTCAACCACTCAACAACTCATCTAGGGAGAGTCCACTCTGTGTGATCTGTACTTAAACATAAAATAATCTAGAAATTCAAACTTCCAAATTAATATGGTACTCCATACTTACAATTTAATGTATAGTGCTTTGTAGCAACACAGAAAGAACACGGCACGGAGGTACTGTTATAACTATGTGCCGGAAACAAACGTGCAATTTTAGAGAATTAGCAAGGTCTCTCTTTGCATTTGGTAGCACATTAAGTCCCATGAATTCCTTCTGTGGATGGACTGATTATAATTATAGCTGACGTGCATATATTAAAGAAAGAAATATTAGTGTGTTTTTCTATTCAATGCTGATAAAACATCTGAGCAGTAAAGATAAAATATTCCTTCTTACTCAATTTGTATTTTATATACAACCTAAAGCCAACTTCATCCTATGGGGATTTAAAGGCATCTGAGACTTTGGTTCAGAAGTGGGAAATAAATGATGAAATCTCCTTGGCCATTTTCTGGGTCACTTTCTCAATAAAAAGGTCACAGCCAGCTGCTGTTGCTGCCTTCCAAGTCTATATTTCAGCTGTATTAATGCATTCTTCTATCTTTTCATCATTTGGAGGATATTTAATGTGTTTTCCAATAGATACCTGAAATTACAGTTGACTTTAAAACCTCTCATAATAATCGAGTGAGCCGGAACATGCTAAAGAAGA